>NC_086453.1:59856612-61299112 GCF_028390025.1 Pseudophryne corroboree
AAGCGAAGCAAGCCATGCGAGGGGACACGGTGCACTAATTGGGGTTCCCCGTCACTGTACGGAGAAAACTGCACCAAAAAACATTAAAAACTCATGTCGACCTTTTGACCTGTCGACCTAGAACATGTCGACGTAGAGACCCTTTCGACCTAGCATCCCTGTCGACCTAGTTACTGTCTAACATTCACAGGGGCTGGGGGAGGGGCTACAGATTATGCCTTCTCCCCCTGCTGGTTTCCCCACCGGGCACTGCGAGCCATTAAAAAACAGGGTTTTATGAGAGCAAAACCCCCCACCTGTTCCCAGTGTCCCGACGGCTAGTGGAGCGGCTGACCAGTAACAGTGTCCACGCCAGCGCGCGTGCAGCCCGCCTCCCACGGCCGCGTCGGTTCGCTGGTTAACTGCAGCCAAAGAGACCCCTTTACTCCTCTGTACCTGCGGCCACGCGATCCTGGAGGACAGTGGCGGGTGTGCGTGCGTAACAAGAAGGACACCGGAGCCTCCTCTGTAGCGCCGCTGGGGGAGTGATGGAGCTGCAGCTGAGTATGTCTTATGACATTAAAGGCTTAAAGTCTTGAAAGTTTTCTTTTCTTCTTTTCTTCAACAAAAGCTATAATATGGGCTGCAAAGGCAGCCCACCTGTTTATTGCCTGCTTACTGCATGGCACCAACTTACAAACTGAGCTCCTGTGCACGGAGGCGGGGTTATAGAGGAGGCGGCGTTGTGCATCTTGGGAACAGTCAAAGCTTTGAGCCTGTTGGTGCCTCGGATCAAGATCCTACTCTACACCCCGATGTTAATCCTTGTGTAGCCCAGTGTATCCCGCAGCAGAAATACATGGTAAATGTGATGCCTATGCAATCAATTCCAAATGCAAGTTGACCTTGGGGTATATTTACAAAGATTTGTGTTTTTGCCGTTTTGAAGGGTGTTTGAACTCGAATGGTATCGAGTGCATTTTACTGCAACTTTTTGAATCCTGATACGATCATTCACTAAGCTGCCGAGTTTTGCACAATCGTTTTTTCCAATGTCGATGTGATTCGTAATATCAGGCAGTGTTTTACGGGAGTGATGAGTAAAACACTGCCTGACAAAACACAAGGAATCCCATCCAGATATGTGAGATCCGTGCAGGGCTTCATTGTGTACCTTAAAATGTTGTTTAAAGTCTTAAAAAATCTGAAAAAAATTGCATGGGGTCCCCCCTCCTAAGCACAACCAGCCTCGGGCTCTTTGAGCCGGTCCTGGTTGAAAAAATATGGGGGGGGAAATGACAGGGGTTCCCCCATATTTAATCAACCAGCACCGGGCTCTGCGCCTGGTCCTGGTTCCAAAAATACGGGGGACAAAAAGCGTAGGGGTCCCCCGTATTTTTTAAACCAGCACCGGGCTCCACAAGCCAGGTACATAATGCCACAGCTGGACACTTTTATACTGGTCCCTGCGGCCCTGGCATTACATACCCAACTAGTCACCCCTGGCCGGGGTACCCTGGAGGAGTGGGAACCCCTTAAATCAAGGGGTCCCCCCCTCCAGCCACCCAAGGGCCAGGGGTGAAGCCCGGGGCTGTCCCCCCCGTACAAGGGCGGCGGATGGGGGGCTGATAGCCTTTTTAAGAAATGTGAATATTGTATGGAGGTGTGCATGTATGTAATAAACTTATACTTTCACGGTGTGTGTGTTTTTAATGGGGTATTTTTTTAGTAGTAGTACTACAGGTACCAGTGGGCCCGGTTTTCCACTGCATGCTGGTACTTGTGGTTCTCCAAGTACCAGCTTGCGGGGGAGGCTTGCTGGGACTTGTAGTACTGCTACTATAAACAATATTCACATTTTTTAAAAAGGCTATCAGCCCCCCATCCGCCGCCCTTGGATGGGGGGGGACAGCCTTGGGCTTCACCCCTGGCCCTTGAGTGGCTGGAGGGGGGGGACCCCTTGATTTAAGGGGTGCCCACTCCTCCAGGGTACCCCGGCCAGGGGTGACTAGTTGGGTATGTAATGCCAGGGCCGCAGGGACCAGTATAAAAGTGTCCCCCGGCTGTGGCATTATGTACCTGGCTAGTGGAGCCCGGTGCTGGTTTCAAAAATATGGGGGACCCCTACGCTTTTTGTCCCCCGTATTTTTGGAACCAGGACCAGGCGCAGAGCCCGGTGCTGGTTGAAGAAATATGGGGGAACCCCTGTCATTTTCCCCCCCATATTTTTTCAACCAGTACCGGCTCAAAGAGCCCGAGGCTGGTTATGCTTAGGAGGGGGGACCCCACGCAATTTGTTTTTCAATTTTTACACTAAACAGACCCTTTCCCATAGATAACCATGCACAGATCTCACTGATCCGTGCATGGTTATCCAAACTCGACTGGAAAAAGCAGGTCTATTTTTGTGCTGCTTTTTTTAACGATTCGAAAAAAAATAGACCCGCACTTGAGCACTCAGAAACTAACACCCAAATACGAATGAATAGTGAATGCCCGGATTGTATGAAATAACAGCCGTGTTTGACCGATGGTCTATTCATTCGTATTTCGGAACTTAGCAAATCAAACCATTACGAATAGTCCAAACACTGCCGAGATTGGTGCTTAGTGAATTCCCGGATTGGGACTTAGAAAAAAAAACACAAATCGGACAAACTCGAATTCTTAGTAAATATTGGCCCTTGTGTGAATTCATCCCTAAACATATAAGTAAATGATGATTTTGGTGTATTAGATGTTATTTTTATTGTGAACACTGTGTTGTCTGCATCTTGTAGGCACTACCTATATTTATTGGATGTGCTATTTTCCATTCCATTACAGCATTAACCAAATCATTACAGACACCAGCTACTCTAATTAAACAAATGTGTTTAACTACAGAAAGATTACTAACAACAATTCTTACATCATAGTTGCCTACCCTCCTTCATTCTGCAGGAGACTCCCTGAAATAGTAGCAATCTCCCTGACTCCCTGAATAGTCCCGCAATCTCCCTGATTGCACCTTAACCCCATTATGTAGCTATTACATTCTTGGGGGAAAAAATAAATCAGAGATAAAAACTTTTATGGGATCATCAGCGCCATTTCCCTGCATTGGTTATAAGGCAGAATGATCCCCATGGCTACATGCATTTTATATAAAGTTTCTTGTGGCCACTTACAGTATATGGAACCTCTTGTAAAACACAATACACAAACAAATCCTGCAAAATATCAGTGTATTTTCTTCAGCAAATAGATATTACTAAGTTTGGGCCTCATTTACATTTGGATGTAAGTCATTTTCATAACACGCCTCTCTGATGTAGCAATACGTGCCCGCGCTTTTAGTTGTTACTTTCACAATCTCCCTGAAATGCTTTTTCAAAAGTAGGCAAGTATGTCTTACACCACCACTAGCAGCAGCAGCAGCAGCAGAGGCATGCTATGGGTAGGGATGGACATCGGAAGCCAATCATCAAATGATGGCTGGACTTCCACCATCGAAACTTTCGATGCGATGGAAACTAACCATCACATCAAAAGAATTCAATGGCAATATCTATTCATAGGATATGCGCATGCCCCATCAGTGAGGCTGGCTGGGGTGGGATTGAGGGCGGGGCCAGCAACAGTCAATGATGCTCTTATATGGAGTAGCGCATGCGCAATAATCCTGCAGTGTGGCCGGAGAGGGCGGAATTGACAGAGTGTCTGTCACCAGGTGGGAGGAGGCGGTGGTGGAGCAGCTCGCTGCAGGCTGTCACACAAGTAACGCACACTGAATGATCACAATGATCACAGCACTGAATGATCTATTGAAACAAGTCACTCACGGTTGCCGGAGTTGGACTGGACCATAACAACACCCCCGATGCTGACCCACAGCAGCCAGGAAGGAATCAGGGACTGTGCAGCACTCAGAAATAAAAGAAACAGTAGACCATCGGAATACCATCGAATCAATACCATTTGATGGTGACAAACATCGGAATGCCACCATCAAATGGTTAAACCACTAACATCACAAGAAAAACATTGATGGTTGGCAAACATCGACCATCGATGTCCATCCCTAGCTATGGGTCAGTGCAGATAAGAGTAGTGTGTGATCAGGTACAGTAGATGCTAGAATCAAGTGGCCTAAAGGACCTATGATGTCAGGGGGAGGAGCCATGTCACCATAGGGGAGGAGCTAGGCCAGTGGGATAGTTCTTCTACTATCCACGCCACCAACTACTACCTTTAGTAACCCGGTGGCGAGCGAAGCGAGCCAGCGAGGGTAAATTTTGTGTACCCTGTTTGGGCATGGCTTCTCCCCCTGGTGACGTGGCTCCTCCCCCTGGTGACACCAGAGGTCCATTACCCAACTTGGATTTAGAACTAACCGATCAGGTACTGCTGTCTCTCTCTCTCTCAGGGGTTACACAAGGGGGGTAATGACAGCCGTCAGCAGTGATTCCTGAGCAGCTACAGCAAATCACTATTTTTGCAAAGTAACTCCTTAGTGTCATCCCTGACAGAATCTGAAGAATCTGGGAGAATTGACCTATAAATCAGGGCACCAGGAGATTTATGGCTGAAACGGGAGGCTCCCGCAGGATGCAGGAGGGTAGGCAGCTATGCTAACCCCTCCCACCAGAGTCAGTTCCAGAGAGTTCTGGCATAGGGAGGGGTAATTACAGGGAGGGTGAGGGAGGGACACTGAGGAGCAATTACAGTGAGGTTGAGGGAGGGACACCGAGGAGCAATTACAGTGAGGGTGAGGGAGGGACACCGAGGAGCAATTACAGTGAGGGTGAGGGAGGGACACCGAGGAGCAATTACAGTGAGGTTGAGGGAGGGATACTGAGTAGCAATTACAGTGAGGGTGAGGGAGGAACACTGAGGAGCAATTACAGTGAGGGTGAGGGAGGGATACTGAGGAGCAATTACAGTGAGGTTGAGGGAGGGATACTGAGTAGCAATTACAGTGAGGGTGAGGGAGGAACACTGAGGAGGAATTACAGTGAGGGTGAGGGAGGGATACTGAGGAGCAATTACAGTGAGGTTGAGGGAGGAACACTGAGGAGCAATTACAGTGAGGGCGAGGGAGGGATACTGAGGAGGAATTACAGTGAGGGTGAGGGAGGGACACTGAGGAGGAATTACAGGGAAGCTGAGGGAGGGACACTGAGGAGGCATTACAGTGAGGCTGCGGGAGGGACACTGAGGAGGAATTACAGTGAGGTTGAGGGGGGGACACTGAGGAGGAATTACAGTGAGGTTGAGGGAGGGACACTGAGGAGGAATTACAGGGAGGCTAAGGGAGGGACACTGAGGAGCAATTACAGTGAGGGTGAGGGAGGGACACTGAGGAGGAATTACAGGGAGGGTGAGGGAGGGACACTGAGGAGCAATTACAGTGAGGGTGAGGGAGGGACACTGAGGAGGAATTACAGGGAGGGTGAGGGAGGGACACTGAGGAGCAATTACAGTGAGGGTGAGGGAGGGACACTGAGGAGGAATTACAGGGAGGCTGAGGGAGGGACACTGAGGAGGAATTACAGTGAGGTTGAGGGAGGGACACTGAGGAGGAATTACAGGGAGGGTGAAGGCAGGGATGTGAGAGGTGCGGGGGCCTGCGGGTGCGTGTGGTGGTGCCTGCTGCCGTGCAGGTGTAGACTCGGTACTCACCAGGCGCCGCTCTCTCTCACCTTCAGGTACCGGAACCTTCAACGGACCTGGAATTCTTCAGTCGGATCCGGACACGGCGATTCCCTCTTGGAGCTGACCGTCGACCGAGCTGAGGAGAGAATGGTTTACATCAAAGGGGGTATCGACCCTTCTTCCGCTGGAACAGGGGATACCCCAGGGGTGGCAGCGACCTTCACCGGTTGGGCGAATGGTCATCACCGGCACAAAGCCTCAACCACCCAGATTTCACACACTCGCGCTTTCGCACGTAGTGTGATGAAAAGGGATTCTCACGTCCGTGAGCAATCCCGACTCCGGCGCTCGGGGACAAACAAGGGACAGACGTACACGGATGCTACTCACCGTCACAAGTCTTGCACTCCGATCTTCTCCACTTACAGGTCCCTGTAAGGAGGCAAAGAGAAACAGCCGTGCAGGGCCTAACTCTGACCTAGTGTCACACCCTATACTAACTACAACAGCAGAGCCCTCAAACTAGCTCTGTGGGTGTGGTGCAACATAACTAGCACAAACCTCATAACAGCAATTTGCCCTGCACGGTAACAACATATATCACACTATCGGAGTTACAACATAAAACGGTGCTGTCCCTTTGTCTACCCGACTCAGAACACCCAGTAGTGGGGACCGCACAGCTCACCCACCTACCGTACCCTCAGGGTGGCCTGAGCCTAACGCCCAGTGCCACCTTTACTCACCTCGGGGAAACGCTGATTCACTGGGCCTAGCGCCCCCTAACTGGTGCCACAGGCCGGTGGCCTGACTAACCTTAGGGGCCTAGTGCCCAACATGTGCCCCCAGGCCTAGTGCCTGCCTATCTGGGCCACGGGCCTGGAGGGCCCGACCAAATGCCCCCACGGGCCAGGAGGGCCCGACTATATGCCCACGGGCCGGGAGGGCCCGACTACGTGCCCACAGGCCGGGAGGGCCTGACTGTGCCCACGGGCCTAATGCCTGAACACCCGGTGGTCTAGGGGGAAAGCGGGTACAGGGGCACCCGACAAGGGCCTACCTGACCCGCTGGAAGTGGCACCAGGGGGGAGCTTCGTCAGCTCTTCGCTTCTCACCCCTGGTGACCTCTCCGGCGCTCTTCTTCAATCTTCGGCCGCTGGCCCGTCCTGGCCAGCGGCGCCGCCGTCGTCGCGCCGCGTCCAGCCGCCGCTGGACATCTTCTTTTCCGAGCCCGTCTTCTTTCTTCTTGCCGCCGGGATCTTCTGCGCTCCGGCGCGCCGACGTCCGTCCTCGCTTCTTCCGCTCGAGTCTTCTGCCGCTCTTCGGCGCGGCCTTTTCTTCACGGTCCCGCCCGGCGTCTGACGTCAGACGCCGGGGGCGGGGCCTATGACGCGGCGAGCGCCGATTGGCTCGCCGCGTCCCTCTCTGATTGGCTGCCGCTCCGGGAGCCGCGATTGGCTCCCGGAGGGCGCCAAGATTCAAAAGCCTCTGGTCCGGTGCAGGGAAAAGGGTAATCCCTGCACCGGACACCCGCCGCCACGCACCCAGCGCTGGGGACAGACAAGCTGCCCCAGCGCTGTCCCCAGCTAGGGACACCACCACAGATGTGCCCACAGGGCACATCTCTACATTTCCCCCCCCTTTTTCCTTTGTAGACCCTACAAAGTTCCTCACGACTTCCATTGTCCGCGGGTCAGGGAATTCCGAGGTCCCTCCGGCGAGGTTGTGTTCAAGGGTCCAGCCCGGACAGGCTGTGACCCCACATCCTTCCACCTCCAGCTCCGGGTTCCTCTTCTTCGTTCCTCCTGACCTCCATCGGTGGATCCTCTGGGGAAGTGGCATCTCCCCACGGTTGCTCAACGTGGGCCACCAAGGGGAATCTTCCTCCACGGGGACAGCAGTCCCCCACTCTTGGCCTTCCAGATCGTCTGGGACATCGTCCCTGTCTTCAGGGCGTGGTACCGACCACCACCCAACAGCGGAATCCTCCGGGGCATCCATTTCCTCCCGGGCAACAGCCATCATATGTCGAATTTCCTCGTGGGGCATCTCCAAAGGTCCTGTGTCTTCCTCTGGAACGGGTCCTCCCACGGCATCGCGTTCCTGTCCCCGTACGTCCGTCCATTTCGGTACTTCCGGCAGGTATTGCTCCAGGACTATCTCCTCCTCTTCATGGAGGGCATTCAACTGGGAGCACGACTCCACCCGATCCTGCCAGTCACTCTCGTCGGCGCTTCCGATGCCAGAGTCGTCCTCCGTCTGTTCTTGGAGGGATTCGTCGGCGGACAGCTCACCGTAGTCCGAGTCTTCCTCCGATACCTGGACTGGGGTATTATTTTCCTCCTCAGCGTACTTAGTCCTTTCCGCTGGCACCTCTGTTTCCTCAGCGTACTCCTTCGCTTCCGCTGGCATCTCTTCTTCCTCAGCGTACTCCTTCGCTTCCGCTGGCATCGTGACTTCCTCAGCGTACTCCTTCGCTTCCGCTGGCATCTTTTGGTACCCAGGACACTCCTGTTCCGCTCGTCCTGGTCGTGGACGGTTCCATCGCGGGGAGATTCCGGACGTCTCCGTCACTGGGTCTTCACGCTTTTCTTCGCAGCGTGGTCTCTTCACCTCCCAGTCGTCCACCTCCGCCTCATGCGGGAAAGGATTCTGCCTTACTGGGGTCACTTTCCTGGGACAGAGTAGGTCCGCGGCATCTTCCCAGGGGCACTCACTGGCCGCATGTCCTGGTCGCCGACACTTCCAACAAGGGAGGGCCACTGCCACCTTCTCCAAGACTGGTTCCTGGTCCACCTCCTTCACTGGGGAATCTTCACCCGTTGGTTCCGGCTCAGAGGAAATGGGCACCTGCGAACTAACTTCAAGCAAGGCCTTCCGCTCCATTTCCCTGGTTTCCTCCTCCCATCTCTGGGCGCGACCATCCGCAATCATCTGGTCTTCATCCCACGGACAATCGGGAAGCGCATGTCCTCTCGCCTCGCAGAGCGCACACACAGGCTCTGCAGCCACCCGGTCCCAAAGCTGCTGACGAGACTCCGTCATCTGCTTCACCGTGGCCTCGTAGTCCGTCCTGTCTTCCGTCCATGGACATTCCAGGAGCCGATGTCGGGGATCTCCACAGCTTTCACACCGGGAATCAACCTCGTCTTCGCTCAACTCTTCGTCCCAAGGACAACTGTTGTGCTCATGCCCGTAGTTTCCGCAGAGCAAACATCGGGACTCCTTCGCTTGGCCCTGCTGACGTCTTCGGTCCGCTTCCTGGACCACCTTCTTTGGGGACGTCTCTCGCCAAGTACACTCGCTGGCAAAGTGCCCTGTTTGCCGACATCTCTTGCAGGGCGTCACAGCGGCTTTCTTGCGCCCCTTCTCCCGGCGCTCTTCCTTTCCACGCTGGACCGACCGCTGCACCATCTTCAGGATGTCTGCCCCAGACACCGTCACCCAGTCGCTCTGGTCCGCACACATCCGGGGGTGAGTCTTCTCCGGAGCCGTCCGCAGGGAGGTCTTCTTGGTGGCGCTCCACATCGTGTCCGTGATCCGGTCTCTTTGATCCTGCCGACTACGCCAAGTGTGAGAGGTGCGGGGGCCTGCGGGTGCGTGTGGTGGTGCCTGCTGCCGTGCAGGTGTAGACTCGGTACTCACCAGGCGCCGCTCTCTCTCACCTTCAGGTACCGGATCCTTCAACGGACCTGGAATTCTACAGTCGGATCCGGACACGGCGATTCCCTCTTGGAGCTGACCGTCGACCGAGCTGAGGAGAGAATGGTTTACATCAAAGGGGGTATCGACCCTTCTTCCGCTGGAACAGGGGATACCCCAGGGGTGGCCGCGACCTTCACCGGTTGGGCGAATGGTCATCACCGGCACAAAGCCTCAGCCACCCAGATTTCACACACTCGCGCTTTCGCACGTAGTGTGATGAAAAGGGATTCTCACGTCCGTGAGCAATCCCGACTCCGGCGCTCGGGGACAAACAAGGGACAGACGTACACGGATGCTACTCACCGTCACAAGTCTTGCACTCCGATCTTCTCCACTTACAGGTCCCTGTAAGGAGGCAAAGAGAAACAGCCGTGCAGGGCCTAACTCTGACCTAGTGTCACACCCTATACTAACTACAACAGCAGAGCCCTCAAACTAGCTCTGTGGGTGTGGTGCAACATAACTAGCACAAACCTCATAACAGCAATTTGCCCTGCACGGTAACAACATTTCTCTATCGTCCTTGTGGATGCTGGGGTTCCTGAAAGGACCATGGGGAATAGCGGCTCCGCAGGAGACAGGGCACAAAAAGTAAAGCTTTCCGATCAGGTGGTGTGCACTGGCTCCTCCCCCTATGACCCTCCTCCAGACTCCAGTTAGATTTTTGTGCCCGGCCGAGAAGGGTGCAATCTAGGTGGCTCTCCTAAAGAGCTGCTTAGAGAAAGTTTAGCTTAGGTTTTTTTATTTTACAGTGAGTCCTGCTGGCAACAGGATCACTGCAACGAGGGACTTAGGGGAGAAGGAGTGAACTCACCTGCGTGCAGGATGGATTGGCTTCTTGGCTACTGGACATCAGCTCCAGAGGGACGATCACAGGTACAGCCTGGATGGTCACCGGAGCCGCGCCGCCGGCCCCCTTGCAGATGCTGAAGTAAGAAGAGGTCCAGAATCGGCGGCTGAAGACTCCTGCAGTCTTCTAAAGGTAGCGCACAGCACTGCAGCTGTGCGCCATTTTCCTCTCAGCACACTTCACACGGCAGTCACTGAGGGTGCAGGGCGCTGGGAGGGGGGCGCCCTGGGAGGCAAATGAAAACCTTTTTTGGCGAAAAATACCTCACATATAGCCCCCAGAGGCTATATGGAGATATTTAACCCCTGCCAAGATTCACTAAATAGCGGGAGACGAGCCCGCCGAAAAAGGGGCGGGGCCTATCTCCTCAGCACACAGCGCCATTTTCTCTCACAGAAAGCCTGGAGAGAAGGCTCCCAGGCTCTCCCCTGCACTGCACTACAGAAACAGGGTTAAAACAGAGAGGGGGGGCACTGATTTTGGCGATATTGAGATATATATAAAGATGCTATAAGGGAAAACACTTATATAAGGTTGTCCCTATATAATTATAGCGTTTTGGTGTGTGCTGGCAAACTCTCCCTCTGTCTCCCCAAAGGGCTAGTGTGGGTCCTGTCCTCTGTCAGAGCATTCCCGGTGTGTGTGCTGTGTGTCGGTACGTGTGTGTCGACATGTATGAGGACGATGTTGGTGAGGAGGCGGAGAAATTGCCTGTAATGGTGATGTCACTCTCTAGGGAGTCGACACCGGAATGGATGGCTTATTTAGGGAATTACGTGAGAATGTCAACACGCTGCAAGGTCGGTTGACGACGTGAGACGGCCGACAAACTATTAGTACCGGTCCAGGCGTCTCAGAAACACCGTCAGGGGCGTTAAAAACGCCCATTTACCTCAGTCGGTCGACACAGACACAGACACGGACACTGAATCCAGTGTCGACGGTGAATAAACAAACGTATTTCTCATTAGGGCCACACGTTAAGGGCAATGAAGGAGGTGTTGCATATTTCTGATACTACAAGTACCACAAAAAAGGGTATTATGTGGGAGTGAAAAAACTACCTGTAGTTTTTCCTGAATCAGATAAAATAAAATGAAGTGTGTGATGATGCGTGGGGTTACCCCGATAGCAAATATTGGCGTTATACCCTTTCCCGCCAGAAATTAGGGCGCGTTGGGAAACACCCCTTAGGGTGATAAGGCGCTCACACGCTTATCAAGTGGCGTTACCGTCTCCAGATACGGCCGCCCTCAAGGAGCCAGCTGATAGGAAGCTGGAAAGATATCCTAAAAAGTATATACACACATACGGTGGTTATACTGCGACCAGCGATCGCCATCAGCCTGGAGATGCAGTGCTGGGTTGGCTTGGTCGGATTCCCTGACTGAAAATATTTTATTCATATAGAGCATTTAATAGGATGCATTCTATATATATGTACGTGAGATGCACAGAGGGATATTTGCTCTCTGGCATCAAGATAAGTACGTTGTCCATATCACCCAGAAGATGTCATGGACACGACAGTGGTCAGGTGATACAGATCCCATACGGCACATGGAAGTATTGCCGTATAAAGGGAAGGAGTTAGTTGGGGTCGGTCCATCGGACCTGGGGACCACGGCAACAGCTGGGAAATCCAACCTTTTTACCCCAAGTTACATCTCAGCTGAAAAAGACACCGTCTTTTCAGCCTCAATCCTTCCTTTCCCATGAGGGCATGCAGGCAAAAGGCCAGTCATATCTGCCCAGACATAGAGGTAAGGGAAGTAGACTGCAGCAGGCAGCCCCTTCCCAGGAAAAGAAGCCCTCCACCGCGTCTGCCAAGTCCTCAGCATGACGCTGGGGCCATGCAAGCGGACTCAAGGTGGGGGGGTAGTCTCAAGAGTCTCAGCGCGCAGTGGGATCACTCGCAGGTTGACCCCTAGATAGTACAAGTATTATCCCAGGGGTACAGATTGGAGAGTCGAGACATCTTCTCCTCGCAGGTTTCTGAAGTCTGCTTTACCAACGGCTCCCTCCGACAGGGAGGCAGCATTGGAAACAATTCACAAGCTGTATATCCAGCAGGTGATAATCAAAGTACCCCTCCTACAACAAGGAAAAGGGTATTATTTTTCCACACTATATTGTGGTACTGACGCCAGACGGCTTGGTGAGACATAGTCTAAACTGAAATCTTTGAACACTTACATAAAAGGTTCAAATCGAGATGGAGTCACTCAGAGCAGTGATAGCGAACCGGAAAAAAGGGGACTATATGGTGTCCCTGGACATCAAGGATTACCTCCATGTCCAAATTTGCCCTTCTCAACAAGGGTACCTCTGGTTCGTGGTACAGAACTGTCAATATCAGTTTCAGACGATGCCGTTTGAATTATCCACGGCACCCCGGGCCTTTTACCAAGGTAATGGCCGAAAAGATGTTTCTTCAAAGAAAAAAGGCATCTAAATTATCCCTTACTTGGACGATATCCTGAAAAGGGCAAGTTCCAGAGAACAGTTGGAGGTCGGAAGAGCACTATCTAAAGTAGTTCTACGACAGCACGACTGGATTCTAAATATTCCAAGAATCGCAGCTGTTTTCCGACGATACGTCTGCTGTTCCTAGGAATGATTCTGGGCATAGTCCAGAAAAAGGTGTTCCTCCGGGAGGAAAAAGCCAAGGAGTTATTCGACCTAGTCAGAAACCTCCTAAAACCAGGCCAAGTATCAGTGCATCAATGCACAGGAGTCCTGGGAAAAATGGTGGCTTCTTACGAAGCGATTCCATTCGGCAGATCTCAGGGGATTTGCTGGACGAATGGTCCGGATCGCATTTTCAGATGCATCAGCGGATAATCCTGTCTCCAAGGACAAGGGTGTCTCTTCTGTGGGGGCTGCAGAGTGCTCATCTTTTAGAGGGCAGCACACTCAGCATTCAGGACTGTGTTCTGGGGACCACGGATACCAGCCTGAGAGGCTGGGGAGTAGTCACACAGGGAAAAAATTTCCAAGGAAGTGTGGTCAAGTCTGGAGACTTCTCTCCACATGAATATACTGGAGCTAAGGGCAATTTACAATGCTCTGAGCCTAGGAAGACTCCTGCTTCAAAGTCAACCGGTGCTGATCCAGTAGGACATCATCATGGCGGTCGCCCACGTTATCAGACGGGGCGACACAAGAAGCAGGAGGGCAATGACAGCAAGGATTCTTCGCTGGGCGGAAAATCATGTGATAACACTGTCAGCAGTGTTCATTCCGGGAGTGGGCAACTGGGAAGATTTCCTCAGCATAAATGAATTCCACCCGGAAAAGTGGAAACTTAATCTGGAAGTTTCCACATGATTGTAAACCGTTGGGAAAGACCAAAGGTGGTTATGATGGCGTCCCACCTGAAGCGCCAGGTCAAGAGACACTCAGGCAATAGCTGGGACGCTCTGGTAACACCGTCGGTGTACCAGTCGGTGTATGTGTTCCATCCTCTGCTTTTCATACCCAATGTATTGAAAATGATAGGAAGGAGAGGAGTAAGAACTATACTCGTGGCTCCGGTTTGGCCAAGAAGGACTTGGTTCCCGGAACTTCAAGAGATACTAAGAAGGGTCTTGATTCGGCAAGAACCGTGTCTGTTCCGGGACTTACCGCAGCTGCGTTGACGCCAAGGCGGGTGAACGCCGGATCCTAAGGGAAAGAGGCATTCCGGAAGAGGTCATCCCTACCCTGGTCAGAGCCAGGAAGGAGGTGACCGCACAACATTATCACCACTTAGGTGAAAATATGTGCCAGGGTGTGAGTCCAGGAAGGCTCCACGGAAGAATTTCAACTAGGTTGATTTCTACATTTCCTGCAAACAGGAGTGTCTATGGGTCTCAAATTGGGTCCATTAAGGTTCAAATTTCGGCCTGTTGATTTTCTTCCAGAAAGAAATTGGCTTCAGTTCCTGAAGTCCAGAAGTTGTTAAGGGAGTACTGCATATACAGCCCCTTTGATGTCTCCAGTGGCACTGGGCGATCTCAACGTAGTTTTGGGATTCCTAAAAAAAAAAAAAAAAAAAATCACATTGGTTTAAACAACTCAAATCTGTGGATTTGATATATCTCACATGGAAAATGACCATGCTGTTGGTCCTGGCCTCGGCCAGGCGAGTGTCAGAATTGGCGGCTTTATCTCACAAAGCCATATCTGATTGTCCATTCGGACAGAGCAAAGCTGCGGACTCGTCCCCAGTTTCTCCTTAAGGTGGTGTCAGCGTTTCACCTGAACCAGCTTATTGTGGTACCTGCGGCTACTAGGGACTTGGAGGACTCCAAGTTGCTGGATGTTATCAGGGCCCTGAAAATATAGTTTCCAGGTTGGCTGGAGTCAGGAAATCTGACTTGCTGTTTATCCTGTATGCACCCAACAATGCTGGGTGTTTCTGCTTCTAAGCAGTCGATTGCTCGTGGGATTGGTAGCACAATTCAACTTGCACATTCTGTGGCAGGCCTGCCACAGTCTAAATCTGTTAAGGCCCATTCCACAAGGAAGGTGGGCTCATCTTGGGCGGCTGCCCGAGGGGTCTCGGCATTTCAACTTTGCCGAGCAGCTACGTGGTCGGGGGAAAAACACGTTTGTAAAATTCTACAAATTTGATACCCTGGCAAAAGAGGACCTGGAGTTCTCTCATTCGGTGCTGCAGAGTCATCCGCACTCTCCCGCCCGTTTGGGAGCTTTGGTATAATCCCCATGGTCCTTTCAGGAACCCCAGCATCCACAAGGACGATAGAGAAAATAAGAATTTACTTACCGATAATTCTATTTCTCGGAGTCCGTAGTGGATGCTGGGCGCCCATCCCAAGTGCGGATTATCTGCAATACTTGTACATAGTTATTGCTAACTAAATCGGGTTATTGTTGTTGTGAGCCATCTTTTCAGAGGCTCCGCTGTTATCATACTGTTAACTGGGTTCAGATCACAGGTTGTACAGTGTGATTGGTGTGGCTGGTATGAGTCTTACCCGGGATTCAAAATTCCTCCCTTATTGTGTACGCTCGTCCGGGCACAGTACCTAACTGGAGTCTGGAGGAGGGTCATAGGGGGAGGAGCCAGTGCACACCACCTGATCGGAAAGCTTTACTTTTTGTGCCCTGTCTCCTGCGGAGCCGCTATTCCCCATGGTCCTTTCAGGAACCCCAGCATCCACTACGGACTCCGAGAAATAGAATTATCGGTAAGTAAATTCTTATTATATCACACTATCGGAGTTACAACATAAAACGGTGCTGTCCCTTTGTCTACCCGACTCAGAACACCCAGTAGTGGGGACCGCACAGCTCACCCACCTACCGTACCCTCAGGGTGGCCTGAGCCTAACGCCCAGTGCCACCTTTACTCACCTCGGGGAAACGCTGATTCACTGGGCCTAGCGCCCCCTAACTGGTGCCACAGGCCGGTGGCCTGACTAACCTTAGGGGCCTAGTGCCCAACATGTGCCCCCAGGCCTAGTGCCTGCCTATCTGGGCCACGGGCCTGGAGGGCCCGACCAAATGCCCCCACGGGCCAGGAGGGCCCGACTATATGCCCACGGGCCGGGAGGGCCCGACTACGTGCCCACAGGCCGGGAGGGCCTGACTGTGCCCACGGGCCTAATGCCCGAACACCCGGTGGTCTAGGGGGAAAGCGGGTACAGGGGCACCCGACAAGGGCCTACCTGACCCGCTGGAAGTGGCACCAGGGGGGAGCTTCGTCAGCTCTTCGCTTCCCACCCCTGGTGACCTCTCCGGCGCTCTTCTTCAATCTTCGGCCGCTGGCCCGTCCTGGCCAGCGGCGCCGCCGTCGTCGCGCCGCGTCCAGCCGCCGCTGGACATCTTCTTTTCCGAGCCCGTCTTCTTTCTTCTTGCCGCCGGGATCTTCTGCGCTCCGGCGCGCCGACGTCCGTCCTCGCTTCTTCCGCTCGAGTCTTCTGCCGCTCTTCGGCGCGGCCTTTTCTTCACGGTCCCGCCCGGCGTCTGACGTCAGACGCCGGGGGCGGGGCCTATGACGCGGCGAGCGCCGATTGGCTCGCCGCGTCCCTCTCTGATTGGCTGCCGCTCCGGGAGCCGCGATTGGCTCCCGGAGGGCGCCAAGATTCAAAAGCCTCTGGTCCGGTGCAGGGAAAAGGGTAATCCCTGCACCGGACACCCGCCGCCACGCACCCAGCGCTGGGGACAGACAAGCTGCCCCAGCGCTGTCCCCAGCTAGGGACACCACCACAGATGTGCCCACAGGGCACATCTCTACATTTCCCCCCCCTTTTTCCTTTGTAGTCCCTACAAAGTTCCTCACGACTTCCATTGTCCGCGGGTCAGGGAATTCCGAGGTCCCTCCGGCGAGGTTGTGTTCAAGGGTCCAGCCCGTACAGGCTGTGACCCCACATCCTTCCACCTCCAGCTCCGGGTTCCTCTTCTTCGTTCCTCCTGACCTCCATCGGTGGATCCTCTGGGGAAGTGGCATCTCCCCACGGTTGCTCAACGTGGGCCACCAAGGGGAATCTTCCTCCACGGGGACAGCAGTCCCCCACTCTTGGCCTTCCAGATCGTCTGGGACATCGTCCCTGTCTTCAGGGCGTGGTACCGACCACCACCCAACAGCGGAATCCTCCGGGGCATCCATTTCCTCCCGGGCAACAGCCATCATATGTCGAATTTCCTCGTGGGGCATCTCCAAAGGTCCTGTGTCTTCCTCTGGAACGGGTCCTCCCACGGCATCGCGTTCCTGTCCCCGTACGTCCGTCCATTTCGGTACTTCCGGCAGGTATTGCTCCAGGACTATCTCCTCCTCTTCATGGAGGGCATTCAACTGGGAGCACGACTCCACCCGATCCTGCCAGTCACTCTCGTCGGCGCTTCCGATGCCAGAGTCGTCCTCCGTCTGTTTTTGGAGGGATTCGTCGGCGGACAGCTCACCGTAGTCCGAGTCTTCCTCCGATACCTGGACTGGGGTATTATTTTCCTCCTCAGCGTACTTAGTCCTTTCCGCTGGCACCTCTGTTTCCTCAGCGTACTCCTTCGCTTCCGCTGGCATCTCTTCTTCCTCAGCGTACTCCTTCGCTTCCGCTGGCATCGTGACTTCCTCAGCGTACTCCTTCGCTTCCGCTGGCATCTTTTGGTACCCAGGACACTCCTGTTCCGCTCGTCCTGGTCGCGGACGGTTCCATCGCGGGGAGATTCCGGACGTCTCCGTCACTGGGTCTTCACGCTTTTCTTCGCAGCGTGGTCTCTTCACCTCCCAGTCGTCCACCTCCGCCTCATGCGGGAAAGGATTCTGCCTTACTGGGGTCACTTTCCTGGGACAGAGTAGGTCCGCGGCATCTTCCCAGGGGCACTCACTGGCCGCATGTCCTGGTCGCCGACACTTCCAACAAGGGAGGGCCACTGCCACCTTCTCCAAGACGGGTTCCTGGTCCACCTCCTTCACTGGGGAATCTTCACCCGTTGGTTCCGGCTCAGAGGAAATGGGCACCTGCGAACTAACTTCAAGCAAGGCCTTCCGCTCCATTTCCCTGGTTTCCTCCTCCCATCTCTGGGCGCGACCATCCGCAATCATCTGGTCTTCATCCCACGGACAATCGGGAAGCGCATGTCCTCTCGCCTCGCAGAGCGCACACACAGGCTCTGCAGCCACCCGGTCCCAAAGCTGCTGACGAGACTCCGTCATCTGCTTCACCGTGGCCTCGTAGTCCGTCCTGTCTTCCGTCCATGGACATTCCAGGAGCCGATGTCGGGGATCTCCACAGCTTTCACACCGGGAATCAACCTCGTCTTCGCTCAACTCTTCGTCCCAAGGACAACTGTTGTGCTCATGCCCGTAGTTTCCGCAGAGCAAACATCGGGACTCCTTCGCTTGGCCCTGCTGACGTCTTCGGTCCGCTTCCTGGACCACCTTCTTTGGGGACGTCTCTCGCCAAGTACACTCGCTGGCAAAGTGCCCTGTTTGCCGACATCTCTTGCAGGGCGTCACAGCGGCTTTCTTGCGCCCCTTCTCCCGGCGCTCTTCCTTTCCACGCTGGACCGACCGCTGCACCATCTTCAGGATGTCTGCCCCAGACACCGTCACCCAGTCGCTCTGGTCCGCACACATCCGGGGGTGAGTCTTCTCCGGAGCCGTCCGCAGGGAGGTCTTCTTGGTGGCGCTCCACATCGTGTCCGTGATCCGGTCTCTTTGATCCTGCCGACTACGCCAAGTGTGAGAGGTGCGGGGGCCTGCGGGTGCGTGTGGTGGTGCCTGCTGCCGTGCAGGTGTAGACTCGGTACTCACCAGGCGCCGCTCTCTCTCACCTTCAGGTACCGGAACCTTCAACGGACCTGGAATTCTTCAGTCGGATCCGGACACGGCGATTCCCTCTTGGAGCTGACCGTCGACCGAGCTGAGGAGAGAATGGTTTACATCAAAGGGGGTATCGACCCTTCTTCCGCTGGAACAGGGGATACCCCAGGGGTGGCCGCGACCTTCACCGGTTGGGCGAATGGTCATCACCGGCACAAAGCCTCAGCCACCCAGATTTCACACACTCGCGCTTTCGCACGTAGTGTGATGAAAAGGGATTCTCACGTCCGTGAGCAATCCCGACTCCGGCGCTCGGGGACAAACAAGGGACAGACGTACACGGATGCTACTCACCGTCACAAGTCTTGCACTCCGATCTTCTCCACTTACAGGTCCCTGTAAGGAGGCAAAGAGAAACAGCCGTGCAGGGCCTAACTCTGACCTAGTGTCACACCCTATACTAACTACAACAGCAGAGCCCTCAAACTAGCTCTGTGGGTGTGGTGCAACATAACTAGCACAAACCTCATAACAGCAATTTGCCCTGCACGGTAACAACATATATCACACTATCGGAGTTACAACATAAAACGGTGCTGTCCCTTTGTCTACCCGACTCAGAACACCCAGTAGTGGGGACCGCACAGCTCACCCACCTACCGTACCCTCAGGGTGGCCTGAGCCTAACGCCCAGTGCCACCTTTACTCACCTCGGGGAAACGCTGATTCACTGGGCCTAGCGCCCCCTAACTGGTGCCACAGGCCGGTGGCCTGACTAACCTTAGGGGCCTAGTGCCCAACATGTGCCCCCAGGCCTAGTGCCTGCCTATCTGGGCCACGGGCCTGGAGGGCCCGACCAAATGCCCCCACGGGCCAGGAGGGCCCGACTATATGCCCACGGGCCGGGAGGGCCCGACTACGTGCCCACAGGCCGGGAGGGCCTGACTGTGCCCACGGGCCTAATGCCCGAACACCCGGTGGTCTAGGGGGAAAGCGGGTACAGGGGCACCCGACAAGGGCCTACCTGACCCGCTGGAAGTGGCACCAGGGGGGAGCTTCGTCAGCTCTTCGCTTCCCACCCCTGGTGACCTCTCCGGCGCTCTTCTTCAATCTTCGGCCGCTGGCCCGTCCTGGCCAGCGGCGCCGCCGTCGTCGCGCCGCGTCCAGCCGCCGCTGGACATCTTCTTTTCCGAGCCCGTCTTCTTTCTTCTTGCCGCCGGGATCTTCTGCGCTCCGGCGCGCCGACGTCCGTCCTCGCTTCTTCCGCTCGAGTCTTCTGCCGCTCTTCGGCGCGGCCTTTTCTTCACGGTCCCGCCCGGCGTCTGACGTCAGACGCCGGGGGCGGGGCCTATGACGCGGCGAGCGCCGATTGGCTCGCCGCGTCCCTCTCTGATTGGCTGCCGCTCCGGGAGCCGCAATTGGCTCCCGGAGGGCGCCAAGATTCAAAAGCCTCTGGTCCGGTGCAGGGAAAAGGGTAATCCCTGCACCGGACACCCGCCGCCACGCACCCAGCGCTGGGGACAGACAAGCTAGGGACACCACCACAGTGATCTCACTTCACTTATAACACATCGCAGGGATGGGCTCCTATAGGAGACCTTGTCCTTGAATGTGATTATTCATACATTCCAGAGATAATTTATTATTGCCACGATAAACAGCGATAGGAAATGATCATTATCATGTACTTGTCCTATATTGTATTGAACTGTAAGTCACTGTCTTTATGTTTTGCTTATTTGTTTACTCTGTAATTGGGTGCTGCGGATTCCATGTGGCGCCATATAAATAAAGGATAATGATGATGATGATAATAATAATAATAATAATAATAATAATAATAATAATAATAATAATAATAATAATATAATTCCAATAATGAATAAATCTCCCCCATAGTCTTCTACTGAGACTTACGTTTACTGCAATAGCCTCCGGCTTGCAGCTGCTGAATGTTCTCTTCTGGTGTCACTGGCCAGCTGTGGCTCTGCTAGACAAAACTATAAAGGGCCTCATACACTAGAACGATAATGCCCGATTTCATCCAATTTCGGGCATTCGGGTGAAATCGGGCATTTTGGATGTGTTTCCGACCCGATGCGCGTTCCCGTGAGGGTTGGATCGGCTCCCCTAGATCGTTAGTGCTGCACTCGTGATATGTCGGTTCCGCAGGCATGGCTTGGATCGCATAAGATATATCGCATGGAAAATGTACTAAATCATATGGAATCGTATGGAACCACTCCCGGGAAGCTCTTGGGAGAGTTCAAGGGAAATCGCCTCCGACATATCGCTGTAGTGTACGGGGCCCTTAAGACCCCATAGGTGTATCATTACGTCTCTTGTCTCAGTGTTAAGAGACATCCTGCACCACAGCTTATCACAGCAATCTTAGGGGGTCATTCTGAGTTGTTCGCTCGTTGCCGATTTTCGCAACGGAGCGATTAAGTCAAAAATGCGCATGCGCATGGTACACAGTGCGCATGCGCTAAGTATTTTAGCACAAAACTTAGTAGATTTACTCACGTCCGAACGAAGAATTTTCATCGTTGAAGTGATCGGAGTGTGATTGACAGGAAGTGGGTGTTTCTGGGCGGAAACTGACCGTTTTCTAGGAGTGTGCGGAAAAACGCAGGCGTGCCAGGATAAAACGCGGGAGTGTCTGGAGAAACGGGGGAGTGGCTGGCCGAACGCAGGGCGTGTTTGTGACGTCAAACCAGGAACGAAACGGGCTGAGCTGATCGCAATCTGTGAGTAGGTCTGGAGCTACTCAGAAACTGCTAAGAATTATTTAATCGCAATTCTGCTAATCTTTTGTTCGCACTTCTGCTAAGCTAAGATTCACTCCCAGAGGGCGGCGGCTTAGCGTGTGCAATGCTGCTAAAAGCAGCTAGCGAGCGAACAACTCGGAATCACCCCCTTAGTCTTAGTGCAGCAATGTATCAATCACATAAAGAGTCCCCAGGGAGGTGTCACAGTAACTCAGATCTCCAGAGATCTCTGTCCCTCTGTACTACATCAGCTCTGATGCTATACATAATTGGTGATGTGTGTGTGGGTGAGTTTCTTAGAAAATGCTGAATGTTACTGTTGACCGGACTTCACACACAAGCAGTGGCAGCAGGACTATTGGGGGTCATTCCGAGTTGATCGCTCACTAGCTGTTTTTAGCAGCCGTGCAAACGCTAAGCCGCCGCCCTCTGGGAGTGTATGTTAGCTTAGCAGAAGTGCGAACGAAAGGATCGCACAGCGGCTACAAAAAAAAATTGTGCAGTTTCAGAGTAGCTCCAGACCTACTTCTAGATTGCGATCACTTCAGACTGTTTAGTTCCGGATTGACGTCACAAACACGCCCTGCGTTCGCCCAGCCACGCCTGCGTTTTTCCAGGCACGCCTGCGTTTTTTCGATCACTCCCTGAAAACGGTCAGTTGACACCCAGAAATGCCCCCTTCCTATCAATCACTCTGCGCCCAGCAGTACGACTGAAAATCTTCGCTAGACCTTGTGTGAAACTACTTCGGCCGTTGTGAAAGTACGTCGCGCGTGCGCATTGCGCCGCATAGCATGCGCAGAAGTGCCATTTTTTAGCATCATCGCTGCGCAGCGAACATTTTCAGCTAGTGATCAACTCAGAATGACCCCCTATATGTAAGCGTAACGCGGCCCTCAGATGGCATTATGCATTATTTGACAAGCGACAAAAGTCTCTGCTTTTCATTTCTTTATAAGTTGCCAGAACACTTGCGTTACTATGTGAAACCAAAGGTGTTTCTGGCGTAATCTCTGATTTCTCCACTGAATGCCTCTTAATACATATTGGAGAAGCAGTGATGACCCCTCTTTTCATTGATGAAGCCAAAAAGGAGTTATCACCGGGATGTATTCATGTGACCGGCGGTCAGGAGACTGACGGTCACATAACCTTCCTCTACATCCCAATGGTCGGCATGCCGATCAACAGGGACTATTCCCACTCGTGGGTCTCCTCGACACCCACAGAGTGGGAATAGAACCCGTGGTGACCCCTTCCACCGCTGGGATTCCACTACTGGGATCCCAGCGTCTGTATGCTGACCGTCGGTCGGCCATACCACACCCGTTATCAGCACTAAATAAATCTACTGCCTAATGAATGATTGAGTGGGAGATGTATCAGAGCTTTGAGAGTGAGATAAAGTGGAGAGAGTGGTGGTTCTAGGTGTGAGCTAGCAGGGCCGCAGTCACCCCGCCAGCACCATCTGATTTGCATGACAGGAAAGGCTCTGCCTGACCTGCCTCACCCCACTGCACATCACTGCTCTCTCTCTATAGAAGGGCTCTACCAGGTGTAATGTGTGTAAGGGGCTCTACCAGGTGTAATGTGTGTAAGGGGCTCTACCAGGCGTAATGTGTATAAGAGGCTCTAACGAGCATAACATGTGTAAGGGGCTCTACCTGGCATAACGTGTGTAAGGGGCTCTACCTGGCGTAGTGTGTATAAAAGAGGCTGTACTTGGCTTCTCGTGCAAAAAGTGGCGCTAACTGGCGTAATGTGTATAAGGGGCTCTACCAGGCATAATGTGTGTAAGGGGCTCTACCAGGCGTAATGTGTATAAGAGGCTCTAACGAGCATAACATGTGTAAGGGGCTCTACCTGGCATAACGTGTGTAAGGGGCTCTACCTGGCGTAGTGTGTATAAAAGAGGCTCTACCTGGCGTAATGTGTATAAAAGAGGCTGTACTTGGCTTCTCGTGCAAAAAGTGGCGCTAACTGGCGTAATGTGTATAAGGGGCTCTACCAGGCATAATGTGTGTAAGGGGCTCTACCAGGCGTAATGTGTGTAAGAAGCTCTAACGAGCATAACATGTGTAAGGGGCTCTACCTGGCATAACGTGTACAAGTGGTTCTACCTGGGGCAACATGTATAAGAGGCTCTACCTGGCATAATGTGTGTAAGGGGCTCTACCTGGCATAATGTGTGTAAGAGGCTCTAACAAGCATAACGTGTGTAAGGGGCTCTACCTGGGGCAACATGCATAAGAGGCTCTACCTGGCATAACGTGTGTAAGGGGCTCTACTTGGCGTAGTGTGTATAAAAGGGGCTCTACTTGGCGTAATGTGTATAAAAGAGGCTGTACTTGGCTTCTCGTGCATAAAAGCAGCGCTAACTGGCGTAATGTGTATAAGGGGCTCTACCTGGCATAATATGCATAAAAGGTGCTCTACCTGGAATGTGTAATGTATATAAGGGGCTCTACTGTGATGTAATGCATGTAAGGGGCTCTAACATGGCATAATGAGTATAAGGGGTACTACTGTGTGGTGTACTATTACTGAAGGACACTACTGTGCGGTATAATATGAATTGGTAAAGCCACACCCCTATATTTTTTACACGCGCCTCTGACACGCACTGTCCCTGTTTTAAATGGGGCAAAGGAAATGTAGAATCAGCCACAGTAGAGAAGTTGCCAGTACCAATGTATCTGTCATTTTACTGGCTGTAACTTTACTGGCTGTGCCTGTATGGAAAACTTCTGCGCTTTCTCTCTCAAAGCTTTGATCTCCCCGTCTTTTGGAACATATTTATCAGGCCTTGGTGCCCACACAAAAGTTTTCTAGCTTGCTCTGTATGATGGAGTTGATTTTTAGTCCCAGTCTGGATCTTATTTTTTTTTTTTTGGGGGGGGGGGGGTTTACATAATATAGAAATGTAAATAATAGGACTCTGGGACCCATAGATCTCTGTGCCATACCTAAATGCAGACCCGGCCTTAGGCATAGGCAAACTAGGCAAATGCCTAGGGCATTTGGTATGCTTAGGGGCACCAGCAGCTACTGCTGATTAAAATGATATGCGGCATGCCTATATTCTGTGTGTGACTGCGGCTGTATCTGCATACGAAACGCTACGTTGCAGTGTATTCCTGGAAATCACTGTAATGTAGCATTTCGTATGCAGATACAGCCGCAGTCACACATAGGCATATATATATAGGCATGCTGCATATCATTTTAATCAGCAGAAGCTGCTTGTGCACCCTAGCCACATAGTAATGCAAATAAGATGCATTTTCATAAACAAAAGGCGCCAGACTTTAGCAGAGCTGCCAGATGACTCATGCCAGGCATCTCCTGCAGAACTAGTGGCGGTGCTAGGGGGCACCAGCCAAAATCTTGCCTAGGGCATCATATTGGTTAGGGCCAGCTCTGCCTAAATGCACATTAAATACATACAGTAAGGGAAACGCAGTTACAGTAAGAGATTAATGTAGCTATGATGCACTGGACAGCCTTCAGAAAGGCAGCAAGAGAAACCTCTTGTAAGGACACATCCTAGCTTTCTCTTACTAGACCTGCTGGAACGTGTATCCAACTTTATTTTGTAATATTATGTGTGAATATAACCCACAAGATAATGTTCTTTTGTTGTCTTCTTGTTTGTGGATAGATGTATCAAACCTTCTAAAGAGGACAAGTGGAGGTGTTGCATAGCAACCAATCACATTCTAATTATCATTTACCTGGTACCTTCTACAAAATGATAGCTAGAATCTGATTGGTTACTATGGGTAATATCTCCATTTGTCCTCTAGGAGGTTCGAGAAATCTTCCCCTACAGGTCCAGCCTGACTACATGTCATTTAAAAATGAGGACCATCCCATGGAAAAGCGGGACAGCAACCACACTAGCTGTAGTCAGAGGTGTAGTGAGGGCGGCTTCAGTGGAGCAGGAGAAAAAGTTAGAGGGCGAGCCCCACTCCGCTGCACCACCGGCCACTGTACAGGCAGCAGAGTAGGAGGAGGAATAAAAGCTGATGGGGCGCAGCCGCAGACTGACTCGAACTCTGTGACTATGTAGGGAACAGGGCAGGCCAGCGGCGACAGCAGAAACACTGACAGCCAGCACATGCCGGAACTCTGCCCGCCCTCTTTATATGTCTCACTGCCTGCCTGCAGCTGTGCAGCAGGGTTACTTCTGTCCTGCTACACCACTCTCTGTCCCCTGGCTGCTGCAGCACCTCTCTCTTTCCAGGAAGCTGCAGCACATGTCTCTACTTCAGATGCAGCGGCACCTCTCTCTGCCCCGGCTGCTGCAGCACCTCTCTCTGCCCCAGCTGCTGCAGCATCTTTCTCTTCATTGATGCTGTAGCACCTCTCTTTGCACTAGCTGCTGCTGCAGCACCTCCCTCTGCAGTAGAAGCTGCAGCACCTCTCTCTACCTCTTAGGCTGCTGCGGCACATCTCTCTCTGCCTCACAGGCAATTCTGGGACGTTATTTTTATTGAGGTTTAGCGGGATTATCAGGTCTGGGAAGGCAGTTCTAGGGTATTATTTCCATTGTGGCATTGGGGGATTATCAAATTGGAGGGTGGGGGGACAGTTTTGGTGAATTGTTTTCATTGAGAGTTTGGGGAGGTTTCAGGTCTGTGGGGGGGGATAAAGTATATTGACAGCATTTTCATTAAATAATTGTGAGATTATCAGATCTGGGAGGGGGGGTCAGTTTTGGGGCATTATTTTCATTAAGAGATTGAGGGGGCTAGCAAGTCTGTAGCGTTTCTACTAGAGATGAGCGGGTTCGGTTTCTCTGAATCCGAACCCGCACGAACTTCATGTTTTTTTTCACGGGTCCGAGCGACTCGGATCTTCCCGCCTTGCTCGGTTAACCCGAGCGCGCCCGAACGTCATCATGACGCTGTCGGATTCTCGCGAGACTCGGATTCTATATAAGGAGCCGCGCGTCGCCGCCATTTTCACACGTGCATTGAGATTGATAGGGAGAGGACGTGGCTGGCGTCCTCTCCATTTAGATTAGAAGAGAGAGAGAGAGAGATTGACCTGATTTACTGGAGATTAGGAGTACTGTAGAACTGTAGAGAGTGCAGAGTTTACTAGTGACTGACCACAGTGACCACCAGACAGTGCAGTTTTATTTAATATATCCGTTCTCTGCCTGAAAAAAACGATACACAGTGACTCAGTCACATACCATATCTGTGTGCACTGCTCAGCCCAGTGTGCTGCATCATCTATGTATATATCTGACTGTGCTCAGCTCACACATCTTATAATTGTGGGGGAGACTGGGGAGCACTGCAGTGCCAGTTATAGGTTATAGCAGGAGCCAGGAGTACATATTATTATTAAAATTAAACAGTGCACACTTTTGCTGCAGGAGTGCCACTGCCAGTGTGACTGACCAGTGACCTGACCACACTGACCACCAGTATAGTTAGTAGTATAGTATACTATATTGTGATTGCCTGAAAAAGTTAAACACTCGTATCTGACTGTGCTCAGCTCACACATCTTATAATTGTGGGGGAGACTGGGGAGCACTGCAGTGCCAGTTATAGGTTATAGCAGGAGCCAGGAGTACATATTATTATTAAAATTAAACAGTGCACACTTTTGCTGCAGGAGTGCCACTGCCAGTGTGACTGACCAGTGACCTGACCACACTGACCACCAGTATAGTTAGTAGTATAGTATACTATATTGTGATTGCCTGAAAAAGTTAAACACTCGTCGTGTGACTTCACTTGTGTGGTGTTTTTTTTTTATTCTATAAAAAACTCATTCTGCTGACAGACAGTGTCCAGCAGGTCCGTCATTATATAATATATACCTGTCCGGCTGCAGTAGTGATATATATATATTTTTTATATCATTATTTATCATCCAGTCGCAGCAGACACAGTACGGTAGTTCACGGCTGTAGCTACCTCTGTGTCGGCACTCGGCAGTCCATCCATAATTGTATACCACCTACCCGTGTTTTTTTTTTCTTTCTTCTTTATACATACATACTACTACTACATCTCTTTATCAACCAGTCTATATTAGCAGCAGACACAGTACAGTACGGTAGTCCACGGCTGTAGCTACCTCTGTGTCGGCACTCGGCAGTCCGTCCATAATTGTATACCACCTACCCGTGGGTTTTTTTTCTTTCTTCTTTATACATACATACTACTACTACTACATCTCTTTATCAACCAGTCTATATTAGCAGCAGACACAGTACAGTACGGTAGTCCACGGCTGTAGCTACCTCTGTGTCGGCACTGGGCAGTCCGTCCATAATTGTATACCACCTACCCGTGGTTTTTTTTTCTTTCTTCTTTATACATACATACTACTACTACATCTCTTTATCAACCAGTCTATATTAGCAGCAGACACAGTACAGTACGGTAGTCCACGGCTGTAGCTACCTCTGTGTCGGCACTGGGCAGTCCGTCCATAATTGTATACCACCTACCCGTGGTTTTTTTTTCTTTCTTCTTTATACATACATACTACTACTACATCTCTTTATCAACCAGTCTATATTAGCAGCAGACACAGTACAGTACGGTAGTCCACGGCTGTAGCTACCTCTGTGTCGGCACTGGGCAGTCCGTCCATAATTGTATACCACCTACCCGTGGTTTTTTTTTCTTTCTTCTTTATACATACATACTACTACTACTACATCTCTTTATCAACCAGTCTATATTAGCAGCAGACACAGTACAGTACGGTAGTCCACGGCTGTAGCTACCTCTGTGTCGGCACTGGGCAGTCCGTCCATAATTGTATACCACCTACCCGTGGTTTTTTTTTCTTTCTTCTTTATACATACATACTACTACTACATCTCTTTATCAACCAGTCTATATTAGCAGCAGACACAGTACAGTACGGTAGTCCACGGCTGTAGCTACCTCTGTGTCGGCACTCAGCAGTCCATCCATAATTGTATACTAGTATCCATCCATCTCCATTGTTTACCTGAGGTGCCTTTTAGTTGTGCCTATTAAAATATGGAGAACAAAAATGTTGAGGTTCCAAAATAAGGGAAAGATCAAGATCCACTTCCACCTCGTGCTGAAGCTGCTGCCACTAGTCATGGCCGAGACGATGAAATGCCAGCAACGTCGTCTGCCAAGGCCGATGCCCAATGTCATAGTACAGAGCATGTCAAATCCAAAACACCAAATATCAGTAAAAAAAGGACTCCAAAACCTAAAATAAAATTGTCGGAGGAGAAGCGTAAACTTGCCAATATGCCATTTACCACACGGAGTGGCAAGGAACGGCTGAGGCCCTGGCCTATGTTCATGGCTAGTGGTTCAGCTTCACATGAGGATGGAGGCACTCAGCCTCTCGCTAGAAAAATGAAAAGACTCAAGCTGGCAAAAGCAGTAGCACCGCAAAGAACTGTGCGTTCTTCGAAATCCCAAATCCACAAGGAGAGTCCAATTGTGTCGGTTGCGATGCCTGACCTTCCCAACACTGGACGTGAAGAGCATGCGCCTTCCACCATTTGCACGCCCCCTGCAAGTGCTGGAAGGAGCACCCGCAGTCCAGTTCCTGATAGTCAGATTGAAGATGTCAGTGTTGAAGTACACCAGGATGAGGAGGATATGGGTGTTGCTGGCGCTGGGGAGGAAATTGACCAGGAGGATTCTGATGGTGAGGTGGTTTGTTTAAGTCAGGCACCCGGGGAGACACCTGTTGTCCGTGGGAGGAATAGGGCCGTTGATATGCCTGGTGAAAATACCAAAAAAATCAGCTCTTCGGTGTGGAAGTATTTCACCAGAAATGCGGACAACAGGTGTCAAGCCGTGTGTTCCCTTTGTCAAGCTGTAATAAGTAGGGGTAAGGACGTTAACCACCTCGGAACATCCTCCCTTATACGTCACCTGCAGCGCATTCATAATAAGTCAGTGACAAGTTCAAAAACTTGGGCCGACAGCGGAAGCAGTCCACTGACCAGTAAATCCCTTCCTCTTGTAACCAAGCTCACGCAAACCACCCCACCAACTCCCTCAGTGTCAATTTCCTCCTTCCCCAGGAATGCCAATAGTCCTGCAGGCCATGTCACTGGCAATTCTGACGAGTCCTCTCCTGCCTGGGATTCCTCCGATGCATCCTTGCGTGTAACGCCTACTGCTGCTGGCGCTGCTGTTGTTGCTGCTGGGAGTCGATGGTCATCCCAGAGGGGAAGTCGTAAGCCCACTTGTACTACTTCCAGTAAGCAATTGACTGTCCAACAGTCCTTTGCGAGGAAGATGAAATATCACAGCAGTCATCCTGTTGCAAAGCGGATAACTGAGTCCTTGACAACTATGTTGGTGTTAGACGTGCGTCCGGTATCCGCCGTTAGTTCACAGGGAACTAGACAATTTATTGAGGCAGTGTGCCCCCGTTACCAAATACCATCTAGGTTCCACTTCTGTAGGCAGGCGATACCGAGAATGTACACGGACGTCAGAAAAAGACTCACCAGTGTCCTAAAAAATGCAGTTGTACCCAATGTCCACTTAACCACGGACATGTGGACAAGTGGAGCAGGGCAGGGTCAGGACTATATGACTGTGACAGCCCACTGGGTAGATGTATGGACTCCCGCCGCAAGAACAGCAGCGGCGGCACCAGTAGCAGCATCTCGCAAACGCCAACTCTTTCCTAGGCAGGCTACGCTTTGTATCACCGCTTTCCAGAATACGCACACAGCTGAAAACCTCTTACGGCAACTGAGGAAGATCATCGCAGAATGGCTTACCCCAATTGGACTCTCCTGTGGATTTGTGGCATCGGACAACGCCAGCAATATTGTGTGTGCATTAAATATGGGCAAATTCCAGCACGTCCCATGTTTTGCACATACCTTGAATTTGGTGGTGCAGAATTTTTTAAAAAACGACAGGGGCGTGCAAGAGATGCTGTCGGTGGCCAGAAGAATTGCGGGACACTTTCGGCGTACAGGCACCACGTACAGAAGACTGGAGCACCACCAAAAACTACTGAACCTGCCCTGCCATCATCTGAAGCAAGAAGTGGTAACGAGGTGGAATTCAACCCTCTATATGCTTCAGAGGTTGGAGGAGCAGCAAAAGGCCATTCAAGCCTATACAATTGAGCACGATATAGGAGGTGGAATGCACCTGTCTCAAGTGCAGTGGAGAATGTTTCAACGTTGTGCAAGGTTCTGATGCCCTTTGAACTTGCCACACGTGAAGTCAGTTCAGACACTGCCAGCCTGAGTCAGGTCATTCCCCTCATCAGGCTTTTGCAGAAGAAGCTGGAGGCATTGAAGAAGGAGCTAAAAGGGAGCGATTCCGCTAGGCATGTGGGACTTGTGGATGCAGCCCTTAATTCGCTTAACAAGGATTCACGGGTGGTCAATCTGTTGAAATCAGAGCACTACATTTTGGCCACCGTGCTCGATCCTAGATTTAAAACCTACCTTGGATCTCTCTTTCCGGCAGACACAAGTCTGCTGGGGTGCAAAGACCTGCTGGTGACAAAATTGTCAAGTCAAGCGGAACGCGACCTGTCAACATCTCCTCCTTCACATTCTCCCGCAACTGGGGGTGCGAGGAAAAGGCTCAGAATTCCGAGCCCACCCGCTGGCGGTGATGCAGGGCAGTCTGGAGCGACTGCTGATGCTGACATCTGGTCCGGACTGAAGGACCTGACAACGATTACGGACATGTCGTCTACTGTCACTGCATATGATTCTCTCAACATTGAAAGAATGGTGGAGGATTATATGAGTGACCGCATCCAAGTAGGCACGTCACACAGTCCGTACTTATACTGGCAGGAAAAAGAGGCAATTTGGAGGCCCTTGCACAAACTGGCTTTATTCTACCTAAGTTGCCCTCCCACAAGTGTGTACTCCGAAAGAGTGTTTAGTGCCGCCGCTCACCTTGTCAGCAATCGGCGTACGAGGTTACATCCAGAAAATGTGGAGAAGATGATGTTCATTAAAATGAATTATAATCAATTCCTCCGCGGAGACATTGACCAGCAGCAATTGCCTCCACAAAGTACACAGGGAGCTGAGATGGTGGATTCCAGTGGGGACGAATTGATAATCTGTGAGGAGGGGGATGTACACGGTGATATATCGGAGGATGATGATGAGGTGGACATCTTGCCTCTGTAGAGCCAGTTTGTGCAAGGAGAGATTAATTGCTTCTTTTTTGGGGGGGGTCCAAACCAACCCGTCATATCAGTCACAGTCGTGTGGCAGACCCTGTCACTGAAATGATGGGTTGGTTAAAGTGTGCATGTCCTGTTTTGTTTATACAACATAAGGGTGGGTGGGAGGGCCCAAGGACAATTCCATCTTGCACCTCTTTTTTCTTTTCTTTTTCTTTGCGTCATGTGCTGTTTGGGGAGGGTTTTTTGGAAGGGACATCCTGCGTGACACTGCAGTGCCACTCCTAAATGGGCCCGGTGTTTGTGTCGGCCACTACGGTCGCTAATCTTACTCACACAGCTACCTCATTGCGCCTCTTTTTTTCTTTGCGTCATGTGCTGTTTGGGGAGGGTTTTTTGGAAGGGACATCCTGCGTGACACTGCAGTGCCACTCCTAGATGGGCCAGGTGTTTGTGTCGGCCACTAGGGTCGCTTAGCTTAGTCATCCAGCGACCTCGGTGCAAATTTTAGGACTAAAAATAATATTGTGAGGTGTGAGGTATTCAGAATAGACTGAAAATGAGTGGAAATTATGTTTTTTGAGGTTAATAATAATATGGGATCAAAATGACCCCAAATTCTATGATTTAAGCTGTTTTTTAGGGTTTTTTGAAAAAAAACACCCGAATCCAAAACACACCCGAATCCGACAAAAAAAATTCGGTGAGGTTTTGCCAAAACGCGGTCGAACCCAAAACACGGCCGCGGAACCGAACCCAAAACCAAAACACAAAACCCGAAAAATTTCAGGCGCTCATCTCTAGTTTCTACTGTGGCATAACATGTATAAGTGGCTCTACTGTGGTGTAACATATATAAGTGGCTCTACTCTAGTGTGACTTGTATAAGAAACTCTACTGTGTGGTATAAAATGTATAATGAGCTCTATTGTGCGGCAAAATGTGTATAAGTGGCTCTACTGTGGCGTAACGTGTATAAGTGGCTCTACTGTGGCATAACATGTATAATTGGCTCTACTGTGTGGTATAACGTGTGTAAGGGACCCTACTGTGTGGCGGAACATGTATAAGGGGTACTACTGTGTGACGTAATGTGAGTAACGGACACTACTGTGTGATGTAATGTGAATAACGGACACTACTTTGCGGTGTAATGTGAATTGGTACTATTCTGTGCCCATGCCCCTCCCCCCTTTTTGAACATGGGGGTGGCCCAAAGGAAACTTTTGCCCCAAGCTCCACAAGGTCTAGAACCAGCCCTGTCACCAATTTAGGATTTTTAAATAATTTTTCTTTTCAAATGTAACATGCTACCACATGTTGGCCAGGCCCCTAATTCAGTTCAGGGGCGCCAAAACATACCCTTGTTCCGGGCACCATGGCACCTAGCTACACCTCTGGCTGTAGTAAGCCACTAGCATAAGGCCACGTGGATTCCCATCAACCAGATGCACAACTGGTGCTTCAGTTAAGAAGTTTCCTTAGGGAGAAATGTTGCGCCCCTTTATATTTCAGTGTTTTTGCCACGTTTGTGCCCGCACTTACTTCTGCAGAGATTGGCGTATACATAATAAAAGTGTCATGAAGTGATGGCGTAATGCATACATATAGTAGTTATTTATAGCATAGAGTGTATACACTAAGCTGTTCTGCTTTGTGTTAGAAATTCATCTCACAATTGGGTTGCCAGGAATTTATTCATGGAAAATGAGAATTGTTTATTTACATAGAAACATAGAAACATAGAATTTGACGGCAGATAAGAACCACTTGGCCCATCTAGTCTGCCCCTTTTTTATTTTATCCTTTAGGCAATCTCAACCCTTTTTTAATCTTGATTCTTTGTAAGGATATTCATATGCCTGTCCCAAGCATGTTTAAATTGCCCTACAGTCTTAGCCTCTACCACCTCTGATGGGAGGCTATTCCACTTATCCACTACCCTTTCTGTGAAGTAGTTTTTCCTTAAATTTCCCCTGAACCTCCCCCCCTCCAGTCTCAATGTATGCCCTCGAGTTCTAATACTTCTTTTCCTTTGAAGAATGTTTCCCTCCTGAACTTTGTTAAGACCCTTTATATATTTGAAAGTTTCTATCATGTCTCCCCTTTCCCTTCTCTCCTCCAAACTATACATGTTAAGATCTTTTAGCCTTTCCGGGTAAGTTTTGTGATGTAGGCCATGCACCATTTTAGTTGCCCTTCTTTGTACACTCTCTAATGTATTTATATCCTTCTGGAGATAGGGTCTCCAGAACTGGACACAGTATTCCAGATGGGGCCTTACCAATGACCTATACAGTGGCATTATCACTTCTTTTTTCCTGCTACTGATTCCTCTCCCTATGCAACCAAGCATCTGACTTGCCTTTCTCATTGCTTTGTTGCATTGCTTTCCTGCCTTCAAGTCACTTGAAATAGTGACTCCTAAATCTCTTTCCTCCTCAGTAGTTTCCATTATAGTACCCTTGATACTATACTTAGCCTTTGGGTTTTTGAGACCCAAGTGCATGATTTTGCATTTTTTAGCATTAAACTGTAGTTGCCACGTTCTTGACCATTTCTCAAGCCTACCTAGGTCATCAATCATTTGTTTGACCCCTCCCGGTGTGTCTACCCTGTTGCATATCTTTGTATCATCTGCAAAAAGGCATATCTTCCCTTCAATACCATCTGCAATGTCACCAACAAAGATATTAAAGAGAACTGGACCAAGTACAGATCCCTGGGGTACTCCACTGGTAACATTTCCCTCCATAGATTGCACTCCATTAACTACAACTGTCTGTTTCCTATCCTGCAACCAGGTTCTTATCCATTTCACTAATTTATAATCCACCCCCAGGCTTTCAAGTTTATTTAGCAGTCTGTGATGTGGGACAGTGTCAAATGCCTTACTAAAGTCTAGATATGCTACATCTACAGCTCCCCCTTGATCTATTATTTTCATCACAGAGTCAAAAAAGTCAATAAGATTTGTTTGGCATGATCTCCCACCAGTAAATCCATGCTGTTTTGGATCCTGTAAGTTGTTTGATTTAAGATATTCCACTACTCTTTCTTTTAATAGTTTTTCCATTACTTTCCCTACTACTGATGTAAGGCTTACTGGTCTGTAGTTACTTGCTTCTTCCTTGCTTCCACTTTTGTGCAGTGGAACTACATTTGCTCTTTTCCAGTCCTCTGGAATATCACCTGTATTTAGTGACTGGTTAAATAATTCTGTTAAAGGTGTAACCAGGACATCTTTTAGCTCTTTGAGTATCCTTGGGTGTATCCCATCTGGTCCCATTGATTTATCCACTTTTAGTTTTGAAAGTTCTGTTAGGACCTTCTCCTCTGTAAATGTATTTTCATCTACCTTATTTTTATGAATGTCCTTGCAATTTAACTGTGGCCCCATCCCTTCTTCTGTAGTAAATACTGAGCAAAAATAATTATTTAGGTGATCTGCTATTGCCTTGTCTCCCTCCACCAAATGCCCACTCTCTGTCTTAAGTCTTATTATTCCTCCATTTGATTTTCTCCTTTCACTTATATACTTAAAAAAAGTTTTGCCCCCTTTATCTACTGACTGGGCCATTTTCTCCTCAGCTTCTGCCTTTGCACGTCTGATCACTTTCTTAGCATCCTTCCGTCTGTCCAGATACTCCTCTTTGTCGTTATTATTTTGAGTCTGTTTGTATTTCCTAAAAGCCATCTTTTTTGCTTTCACACTAGTTGATACTACTTTTGTGAACCACACTGGCTTCCTTTTCCTGGTGCTTTTCCTAACCATTTTGATACAAAGGTCTGTTACACTTAGTAATGCACTTTTAATTTTTTTCCACCTCTCCTGCACCCCTTCCAAGTTCCTCCAGTCTGCCAATGAATCACTTAAACATCTCCCCATTTTAGCAAAGTCTGTATTTCTAAAATCCAACACCTTTGTTTTTGTGTGAGAGGAGTTGGATCCTGTCTTTATACTAAACCATACTGCTTGATGATCACTGGATCCCAGGTGCTCACCCACATATATATCAGATATCCTTTCACCATTTGTAAGAATTAGATCTAATATTGAGTCTTTGCGAGTGGGCTCCCTCACCAATTGCTTGAGAGATGCTCCCTGTAAGGAATGTAGAAATTTGCCACTTGTAGCTGAACTTGCAAAAGACCCCTCCCAATTTACATCAGGTAAATTAAAGTCTCCCATGATTATGACTTCTCCCTTAAAAGCCATTTTAGAGATGTCCAACAATAGGTTCCTGTCCAAATCCTGCCCCTGGCCTGGTGGTCTATAGATCACCCCAATGCGAATAATGTCCTTCTTCCCAGTTTCTATGGTGACCCAAAGGGCCTCAGTTTTGGCTTCAATATTTTGTATTAAAGTGGCATTTATGCTTTTTTTCACATACATTGCTACCCCTCCTCCTATTCTTCCTATTCTATCTTTCCTAAATAAATTGTATCCTGGTATAGTTAAGTCCCAGTCATGATTCTCATTGCACCAAGACTCTGTAATTGCCACAAAATCCAGGTTATCCCTTGTCATTATCGCAATTAGCTCTGGAATTTTGTCTCCTAAGCTCCTAGCATTTGCAGACATAGCTTTAAAAAATGTTTCTGTGCATTTGTTAGTAGTAGCCATGTCCAGAGCGTACAAAATAAATGACAAGTTTAAAGTTGAAATTACCTGTTTGGGGATGTTGCTCAGTATTTGTTTTCTTTTACTAATCAGTAATCATACTCTGTCCTTTACACCATGACTATACCTTACTAAATATAAAGACATAGTACACCTGACCACAATGGGTTAATGTTCAAAAGAGGTAATCACCAGTTAGTATGCAATACTAAACTGTTTCACTGAGCAACTTCCCCACACATGCAATGACCTTTTCAAGAAATCATTACATAAAGAAACATACATAAGTTTGCATAAGAGAGAACTGTAGTGAGCAGATTGGGGATGCCTTTTCCTAGGTTTTGTAAAAACGGATGATATGCATAAGATGAATTACATACTTTTGAGCATTAAGGCAGTCCTTTTGTGGTAGTGTTGGTGTGTTGATGTTTTCCTTCTGGTTTTCTTCGGTTTAACGCAGGTATAACGCTATTTTTATAATAACACTTTTATGTCAGCACTTCTATGAAAGCACTGCCAGCCGACGTCTATCCAGCCGTATTTAAATGAAATATATCTTCCTTGCCAACCAATAAGGGTCCAAACATGTAAGGACTGAACCACAGAGCACACCGTTATTAATAATAAAAAAAAAAAAGACTTATTTTCTCTTACGTCCTAGAGGATACTGGGGTCCACAGTAGTACCATGGGGTATAGACGGGTCCACTAGGAGCCTTGGGCACTTTAAGAAATGAATAGTGTGCGCTGGCTCCTCTCTCTATGCCCCTCCTACCAGATTCAGTTTAGAAAATGTGCCCGGAGGAGCCGGTCACGCTTCGGGAAGCTCCTGAAGAGTTTTCTGCATTTATTTTTCTGCTTGTTATTTTCAGACAGGACTGGTTGCCACCAGACTGCCTGCTTCGTGGGACTTAGGAGGGGGAACGGCCCAACCTCCCAAAGGGTTAATGGTCTGACAGGACACTAAGCTCCTGAGGGAACTTTTTGTAAGCCCCACCACGGCGAGCATACATTCCCGCAGCACGCCGCCACCCCTAACAGAGCCAGAAGTATGAAGAGTGGTGAGTAAGTGGCTGGCGTCCCGGTTAGCGGGTCACTGGCTGAAATTGTGGCATAAGGGTAAGGAGCGCAGCGCTGACATGCAGGCTGCGTCTCCAGGCTCAGTTAACATGTGTGTGTGTTAGACCGCTGTGAGGGGCGAGCTGAGCCACTAACGCTTTACCCAGACTGGCTACACTGCTTACAGGGGTTCTAACCCGCTGGTAAGCACCATCAGACCCCAGCCAGTATTAAAAAAAAATGGGAAGACCGTGCGCTATTGTGGGGGCGGGTCTTCACTATGAGCGGATCCAGCAGCTTACCAGCGCCATTTTCCCTCTGCAGCTTACACAGATCAGACTGGCAGAGAAGCGCAACTCCTCCACACGGACTCCAAACTACCTCAGCGGTACCAGGGGGTCATAGCAGGGGAGGAGCGATTTTAGTATATTAAGCCCTATTAAGGGCTCTTAGTTTGCGACCCAGCTAAGTTGCTATTAGCTACAGGGGTGCAGTGTTGCTGGCTCCAATATACTCTGTGTCTCTCTGGAGGGCTCCGTGTGGGTAAACTGTGTTTTAACCTTTCTACTGTGTATGTGTTTTTTCTCTTACATTGTACAATGTCTAAAGACTGTGTCTCATGCACGGCAGAATGTTTGTCTTCCCCAGGAGGATCACTACAGTGTACTCAGTACAGTACACATTCTCAGGCTAGTGAGTCTGAACCAGCATGGTTGGATTCATTAAAGGGGATGATCTCAAATATTTTGAACAAATTGTCCCATACTGAGAAGGAGACAAATACTTAAGACAGTCTGTGGATGACCTGATGAGTAGAGATTCAGGTCCCATACCAGCGTCTCAGACCCCTGCCATTTGTCCACAAAAGTGTACACTGGCCCAGATCTTGCAGGCTGACACTGATGATGATGTGTCAAACCTAGAGGAGGGTGAGGGGGACTTAGGTGGGGGGGATGCAGCCCTGTCACAAGGAATACACGCCCTGATAGAAGCTATTAGGGAGATCCTGCACATCATGGATGACACAGTGACAGGAGAGGAGGAGGAATCTTATTTTAATGTAAAAAAGAAATCCTCTGCTTCTTTCCCTGCATCTAAGGAATTAAATTCCCTATTTGAGGAAACTTGGGTTAATCCTGACAAGAAGTTTCAGATCCCTAAAAGGTTAATTGCGTCCTTCCCTTTCCCTCAGGATGATAGGAAGAAATAGGAAGACCCACCGAGTGTTGATGCATCGGTATCTAGGTTGTCACGCAAGATAGTCTTGCCTGTCCCGGGGGCGGCCTCCTTAAAAGACACGGCTTATCGCAAGATTGAGACTACTCTCAAATCTCTGTACACAGCTGCGGGAGTAGCCCAGAGACCTACTATAGCTTGTGCATGGATCACGAGAGCTATTGCAAAATGGTCAGGTAACCTAATTGAGGGATTAGATTCCTTACCCAGAGGGGAGATTGTTTTACTCCTACAGTATATACAAGACTCTGCAAATGTTATTGTAGAGGCCATAAAAGAGAGAGGCTTGCTATATGCACACATCACGGCCATGGCAGTGTCAGCACGCAGGGGCCTGTGGCTACGTCAGTGGACTGCGGATGCCGATTACAGAAAAGGTGTGGAAAGCCTACCATTCACAAGGGAGGCCCTGTTAGGAGATGAACTGGATACGTGGATATCCAAGGCTACGGCAGATAAGTCTACGTACCTTCCTTCTGCAGCTCCCCCAACTAGGAAGACCTACTTGGCTCCGACTCTGCAGTCCTTTCGGACAGCAAAATTTAAAATAGGAACAAGGGTTCTTCTACAGCCTTCAAAGGTAAACCCAGAAAACCAGCAACTGCAGGTTCACAGGAACAGCACTCAGGTTCTGTTCCCTCCAAGCCTTCAGCATGACGGTGGACCGCACTGCCTGGAAGACAGGCAGGTGGGAGCACGATTAAAGTATTTCAGTCAGGTATGGGTGACATCATGCCAGGACCCCTGGGTCAAAGAGCTTATCGTCCAGGGGTACAGACCGGAGTTTCAGGAACTCCCACCTCACAGATTCTTCAAATCAGGCTTACCAGCTTCTCAAGAGGCAGGTATAATTTTACAGGATGCAATTCAAAAGCTGGTACAGACTCAGGTCATTGTTCCTGTTCCACCTCATCTACAGAACAAGGGTTATTATTCCAACCTGTTTGTGGTACCGAAGCCGGATGGTTCGGTAAGACCCATTTTAAACCTCAATTCGTTGAACCCATACTTACGGATGTTCAAATTGAAGATGGAGTCTCTGAGAGCGGTGATCTCAGGTCAGGAGGAGGGGGAATTCCTGGTGTCTCAGGATATCAAGGATACCTTTATATTCCAATCTGGCTGCCTCATCAGGCTTATCTAAGGTTTGCATTACAGGACTGTCACTATCAGTTCCAGGCCCTTCCATTTGGCCTATAAACAGCACAGAGGGTGTTCACCAAGGTAATGGCAGAGATGATGTTTCTCCTCCGCAAACAGGGAGTGAAAATAATACTGTACCTGGACGATCTGCTGATCAAGGCATCATCCAGGAGAGGTTGTTGGACATTGCCCTCTCAACTCGACTAATCCGACATAACGGGTGGATTCTGAACCTACCAAAATCTCACCTGGAGCCAACACGGAGGCTTCCGTTCCTAGGGATGATACTGGATACGGAGGCTCAGAAGGTATTCCTTCCATTGGAAAAGGCATTGGTAATCCAGTTGATGGTGTGGGATGTCTTGAAATTCCTGCGGTGGAATTTCAACTGGGTCGTTCTCTGCTTTTTCTGCAGTCAGGTGTGGATGTGGGTCTGCGCCTGGGCTCCATAAAGGTCCAGATTTCGGCCTTGTCCATTTTCTTCCAAAAACAATTGGCTTCCCTCCCTGAGGTTCAGACGTTCTTGAAGGGTGTTCTGCACATCCAACCGCCCTTTGTGCCTCCCACGGCACCTTGGGATCTCAACGTGGTGTTGCAGTTCCTCCAATCGGAAATGTTTGAGCCCTTACAGGGGGTTGACGTAAAGTTTCTTACGTGGAAGACCACACTGTTGGCCCTGGCTTCAGCCAGGCGGGTATCGGACCTGGGGGCATTGTCTCACAAGAGCCCTTATTTGATTTTTCATGAGGATAGAGCTGAACTCAGAACTCCTCAGCAATTTATTCCTAAGGTGATGTCTGCGTTTCATGTCAACCAACCTATTGTGGTTCTGGCAGTTATTGACACCTCTTCTACCTCAAAGTCCCTAGATATTGTGAGGGTTTTGAAGTTTATATAAAGCGGACAGCTCGTCACAGAAAGTCGGACTCGCTATTTGTTCTCTATGATCCCAATAAAATTGGGTGTCCTGCTTCAAAGCAGTCTATTGCTCGCTGGATCAGGCTTACTATCCAGCATGCTTACTCTACAGCAGGTTTGCCGGTTCCAAGATCTGTACAGGCCCACTCTACTAGGTTAGTGGGTTCTTTCTGGGCGGCTGCCTGGAGTGTCTCGGCTTTACAGCTCTGCCGAGCAGCTACTTGGTCGTGTTCAAACACATTTGCTAAGTTCTACAAGTTCGATACTTTGGCCACTGAGGACCTTCAATTTGGTCAATCAGTTCTGCAGGAACCTCAGCACTCTCCCACCCGGTTTGGGAGCTTTGGTACATCCCCATGGTACTAATGTGGACCCCAGTATCCTATAGGACGTAAGAGAAAATAGGATTTTAATTACCTACCGGTAAATCCTTTTCTTGTAGTCCGTTTCCTGCACCTTTACTTGGTAAAGTATTGTTGTTGGTTCAGCTGTTGCTGTTCCTGTTTCAAGTTTGGTTAGCATGGCTTTCCTCTTGGTTTTGTGTGTGCTGGTTCAAATCTCATCACTGTCCTTTAAATCCTTCTCTCAAGGTATGTCTGTCTCCTCGGGCACAGTTTCTAGACTGAGTCTGGTAGGAGGGGCATAGAGGGAGGAGCCAGCGCACACTATTAATTTCTTAAAGTGCCCAAGGCTCCAAGTGGACCCATCTATACCCCATGGTACTAATGTGGACCCCAGTATCCTCTACAGTCTACGAGAAAAGGATTTACATGTAGGTAATTAAAATCCTATTTTTACTCTTAATGTGTAAGAGAACCTCGGCTACAAGAAATGAATAAAAATTTTGACATCTTTCAATTTTTTTGCGAAAGTTTGGAGGTGCTGCCCCCACAACTACCATGCCCCTTCTAGAATAGGCAATCATTTTTACTGGGGACTATTTGCCAACAATAATGTTATTGTGCAGCAGCTGAAATGCAGTCATGCCGGGATTTCAATATTAAATAAGATACCTCCCTCCTTTCTTAAGCCCAGTACACACTAGCCGAGCCCTCACCGGCGCCGATATTGGCAGCGGCTGGGACCCGGCGGGGTGCCGGCATCGGCAAGTGCATACACACTTGCCGATGCCAGCGAGAAGGGAGTGACAGTGTGGGAAGGGGGGGAGACCTCCCTCATCTGTACATGTTCAGATGAGGGAGGGGGTCGTTAACGATGTGCGGGAGCGTGCATTGTTAACGACTTTGGACCTAATTCAGACCTGATTGCAGCAGCAAATTTGTTAGCAAATGGGCAAAACCAGGGCCCTCATTCCGAGTTGTTCGCTAGCTGCTTTTAACAGCATTGCACACGCTAGGCCGCCGCCCTCTGGGAGTGTATCTTAGCTTAGCAGAATTGTGAACGAAAGATTAGCAGAATTGCGATTAGAAATTTCTTAGCAGTTTCTGAGTAGCTCCAGACTTACTCAGTCATTGCGATCAGTTCAGTCAGTTTCGTTCCTGGTTTGACGTCACAAACACACCCAGCGTTCGCCCAGACACTCCCCCGTTTCTCCAGCCACTCCCGCGTTTTTCCCAGAAACGCCAGCGTTTTTTCGCACACTCCCAGAAAACGGCCAGTTTCCGCCCAGAAACACCCACTTCCTGTCAATCACACTACGATCACCAGAACGATGAAAAATCCTCGTAATGCCGTGAGTAAAATACCTAACTTTTGTGTAAAATAACTAAGCGCATGCGCTCTGCGAACCTTGCGCATGCGCAGTAAGCGACTAATCGCAATATAGCGAAAATCGGCAACGAGCGAACAACTCGGAATGAGGGCCCATGTGCACTGCAGGTGGGGCAAATATAACATTTACAGAGAGAATTAGATTTGGGTGGGTTATTTTGTTTCTGTGCAGGGTAAATACTGGATCCTATATTTGTACACTGCAATTTAGATTTCAGATTGAACACACCCCACCCAAATCTAACTCTCTCTGCACATGTTATATCTGCCCCACCTGCAGTGCACAATGGGCCTAATTCAGACCTGGTCGCGCGCAAGCTATTTTTTGCACTGCTGCGACCAGGTAATCACTGCCTACAGGGGAGGGGGTTAGGGCTTTGCAGGGGTGCAATGGGCTGTGCAGTGAGCTGCACAAACATAAGTTTGTGCATTTTCTGCACAGCCCAGGACTTACTCAGCCGATGCGACGATCCGGGCCGGTGGTGACTTCAGGAATCCTCCTCCGGAATGGCTGGACACGCCTGCGTTCGGCCGGACACTCCTTAAAAACGGTGAGTTGCCGCCCAGGAACGCCTTCTGCCTGTCAATCTTCTAGCGATCGTCAGTGCGATTGCTTTCGTTAGCTTCGTCGCTGCCCGGCAACCCCCGTCGCCGGCCAGCAGCGCGCCTGCGCATTACAGACCACACGCATGCACACTCCAGACCCGATCGCACGGCTGTGAAAAAAAAGGCAGCGTGCGATCGGGTCTGAATGACCCCCTGGGTTTTGTCCATTTGCTAACAAATTTGCTGCTGCAATCAGGTCTGAATTAGGCCCATTGAGTGTACACACTGGACGAGATAGTAAAAGATCTCACTCAGATTGGCCCTTATGAGTGAGATCTTTTACTTACTCATCTAGTGTGTATGGGGCTTCAGCAGTAGTAGTATCCAAAGAATCTAAAAGTGCATGGAATACAGATTATTTTAAATTGGTTTGGAGTATGATATACTGTAAGTGTAAGGCCTTCATTTATGATACACATTTGTAGTTACTGTAATTTCCGATCTTATTGCAATTTCCTGATGAAGCTCACATTCACGTTAACATAACAGGCAGAATTTTCATTACTGGGCTGAAAACAATCCTCAGCAGCTTCATGAAAGACCTCTACACAGCCAACAAGGCAGCTGAGGTCTACAAACATCCACCAAGAACCATTAATGAACGTAAAGAAATGACCATATCAGATTCAAAACCAATTGAAAATAAACTGTATTGGGCGATTCTCCAGAAAGTGAACATTAAGTCCTGTGCATCACACACTTGAATTTTTTTTTCCTTTTAAACTGGTCTGTTAAGAAATTGTTCTTATATGAAAACTTAATTGCTTAGTAGCAATGCCTTACCCTATAATTTAAGACCCACTAAAATCTTGGTAGTTTGGAGAAGTATGTCGCTTGAATTTGTGTAGCTGTCCCGGGCATCACGGAGAATCGCCCTTTCTCCTTCATCCACTAGGGGACACTGGAGTTCCTCTTTACAGTAGTGTATGGATGGACATCGGAAGCCCACCATTAAATTATGGCTGGTTTTCCGTCATCGAATCTTTATATGCGATGGTAACTAACCATCGCATCAAAAGAATTCGCTTGAAAAAAATATTCATTTGATTTGTGCATGTGCAAAAAAACCTGTTTGTGCATGCGCAAAATGTCTGCAGCGTGGCCGGACAGGGATGGGACTGGGGACAGGACCCGGAAAAAACCATCGGAAAACCATCAATTGTTTACCATTCGATGGTGGCAAACATCGGAATGCTGCCATCAAATGGTAAAAATACTAACGCCAAATAAAAAACATTGATGGTTTAAAACCATCGTGTTTCGATGTCCATCCCTACACAGCAGTGTATAGTAGTGTAGTTACTGGGAGCTGAGCAAAGAGGAACTCCAGTGTCCCCTGTGGAATCGGGGAAATGGATTTATCGGTAAGTATCAAAGTCCTGTTAATCCAGGCACCTATAGATTATGTACTAACATTCTGAATAGCATTTACCATAACTTTTTTGTTAACCTTTATAATCTGGGAGGTTTTCTTGTCACACCGCGTACATTCAGATGTGTGTGGTCCAATGGAAGTAAAGTCTGGCAGTGGGTACAGATACTTCATGACAGCCATCGATGACTTCATATTGATGACACACGTGTACTTCATCAGGGCAAAATCGGAAGTGATGATAGAGATTGCAGCATACAAGAGACTTCTAGAAAATCAAACAAGCCACAGACTTAAGACCCTGAGATCTGATAATGGTGGAGAATATCTTAACAGAGAGGTAGAATCATTCTTAATGACGATTCTTCCCCCCCCCCCCCCCCCCAAAAAAAAAAAAAAAACGGCCCTGATGTTGTCATTTTTTTTTTATGAGTGAATTAGGTGAAGAGCATGAATTTAACCTTATCCAATATGATTTTAGTTAAAAACTTTTTTTGCAAAAATAAATAAATTCTGGAACATTGGTCAGGAATATTGGTAACATCGCAACCATCGTGACGTTACTTTTTACCCCCAAGACAGCTGCCAGGTACACAGGGGGGTCAGGGGTGGGCTTGGGGAGTTTAGTTTACCCTTTTTCAGCAGCTGCTATTGTCTGCAGCCGCTGGAGGGGGGGATCAGCAGCATGGCAACACTGAGGGGAGGGTGTAGGGAGGCAGAGGGACCTTCCGGTCCCTCTGACAGCAGCAGCGGAGGGAAGTTTCCCTTCCCTGTCGCCAGGCCCGGCGACAGGGGGGGTCAAAGGGGACACCCGTCCCGGGCCCCACCGTTGTTAGGGGCCCCAAGGTCCAGGCAGCGGGCAGCTGCGGCTGCAGTTCATCACAACTGTCAAAAAAACCTGTTTGCTCCCGGCATCGCAGATTCGCGAGTCGGCCGCTGCGCTGTGATTTAAGTGTGTGTGTTTCCCCCCCCCCCCCCCGAGTCCCGTGTGCTGTTCAACCCCTCAGTGCCCTGTGATTGATGTGTGTTTGCGTGCGCGCCCCCCCGCCCCCCCTCCTTCTCTCCCGAATCCTGTGTGCTGCTCACCCCTCAGTGCCCTGTTCACCCCTCAGTGCCCCCAGCCCCCAGGTCACCTGTTATCCTGCCAGCCAGTCCCCAGCCAGGACCGCCCCTCCAGCGTCCTCACCGCACGCTGCCTCCCTGTCTCTCTCTGCTGTGTGAGTGAGGAGCCGGAATGAGGCACGGAGCGCACAGCAGGAGCTGCCAGGACAGGACAGACAGAGTACTGCTGCCTGTGGGAATTGGGGAGGCGAGCCTGGTGAATTAGCGCGGCTGTGTCAGTGTGTTGCTGCAGCAGCAAGCAGGGTAAGGCTTTTGCATTTCATAAATCATAATACATGTTTATGTATAGGGAATGGGATTTGGGTTTGGGTTAGGGCTTTAGGATTAGTTTGGGGTGGGATGCAGGCATGCAGGCACATTATGCATGCATATGCATTCTGCACATGGATGCATCTGCATGCATGTGCGTGTCAGATGAGATCAGACTCATCAGAGCAGAATGTCTGTGCTGTGGTGGTGACTGGTCATTCAGGCTCAGTTGCTGCTCAGCATAGACTACAAAATTCCTGACCATTGTGGGTCTGTGAATCTTAATTTTGGAAAGGGATGATCCCATTATATCGGTATTGTATTGTTCCATTAAAGTTTTGTTTTCTAGACGTTAGAGAGTCTATAATTTTGTTTTTAATATACTTGTGTCCTGTAGATAATATGGGTCCCTGTCCTGTTTCCTGGGGGTGGGGATGGTGGGGGGGTGGGGTGGGGGGCCCGCAGAGATGTCAGTGTACCGGGCCCCAAAATTTCTGTTGCCGGCCCTGCCTGTCGCTGCTAACACTCTCTATCTGACTGGTTGCATCCTGTGCGAATGTGAGGGGACGCCAGGCTGGGGGAATGAGGGAGGTCTCTCACCTCTGTCTTCCCCGGACGGGCAGCGGCGGGACGCGACGGGAAATGGTGTTGCGGCGAGTTTCCGGCACGGAGGGGCTTGCATCCGCTGGGATTAAAGCCCCTCCAATCGCGTCGCGGCTATTTGAACTTGGCGCCGGGCGGGAGCCAATCGGGGCTCGCGCCCGGTCAGCCAATGGGAATGGGCCACGACGAGCCAACCAGGGCTCGTCGCGTCATAGCGCCGCCCCCTCCCAGCGTCATATAACAGCGGTCAGTCGGCGCCAGACACGGAGCGGTGAAGAGCTCCAGAAGAAGGAAGAAGCGGCGGCCGGGAAGAAGAGGCGGCGGCGGCGGAAGAGAAGAAGAAGCGGCGGCCAGGAAGAAGAAGAAGCGGCGGCCGGAGAAGAGAAGGAGCCCGGGATCCAACCCGGAGGTCCGGCGGAGAGTGCTGCAGTGTGTGGGTAGCAAAAGAGCTAACGAAGCTCCTCACTGCAGCCTCTCCCTACGGTCCGGTAAGCGGCCTTGTGCCAAGAGTATTCCCCCTAGACCACCAGGGTGTCAGGCATTAGGCCTGTGGGCACGGACGGGCAATAGGCCCGAGCAGCAGATAGGAGGGGGGGCCCTTCATGCATCAAGTAATCCTGGTGTTAGGCCAGGATTGCTAACGTCCCTAGACAGGCAGGCACCAGGCCTGAGGCTGCAGTCAGGCACTAGGCCTGTGCCACAGTAAGGATAAAGGGGGCCACAACTTGTATAAGTGGTCTTGTCATTAGGCCAAGACTGCCCACCACTTGACAGGCAGGCACTAGGCCTGAAGGGGAATATCGGCAGTAGGCCGTGGAAGAGCTAGGATTTGAATCGTGACCTCTGCTGTGGGGAGCTCTGTTCCAGGGTAGGCACATTGTGGGAGGAGTCCATGGTACAGACTTATTCCCTCTCCTTAGTTGGGTACCCCGGCGGGTGGGCTGTGCGGCAGCTCGCTCTGGGCCAGTTGTAGGTTGGGTACGGAGGGTCGGCTGGCCCTCGTATTCTGGACGCCCCTTTAGTGTTCGGAGGGGCTGTGGAGAGACTGCCCGGTTTCGCACGGTCTGTCCCCGGACGCCGGAGTGGGCGGTGATCCTCGTAGGGAATTAGGTTATACCAGTGATTATCCTCCAGGCGCGAAGCAGCGGAACCTTAATCAGACCGGACTTGAGAGGTAACTCCCATTTTGTTCTATTGTCATACTGTTATACTGAATCTGCTTGTACTGTTAGCTGGAGCTAGGTGAAGTAGCCAACCAAGTTGCACTGTTTGGAGTTCATAGTAAATAGGCTCAGTTCCGTTGTTTGCCATTTATTAGTTCGTAGGGAGGCATTCTCTTTCCAGGAGCAGGGACTCGCAGCAAGCAAGCTGACAAGAGTACCAGTGTGAGTATACTCTGTGGGTGGGTGTCTTTGTCCGCGTTGAGCGCCGGTCGCGAGACCCCGCTAGGCCTAGCGGGCTCGCTCTCACCTAGGTGCGCAAGTGCTGAGTAGGTGACATTTTGGGGGGCTGAGGCCCGCGGGCCAATGATGACATTCACCTAACCGGTGAACGTCGCGGCCACCCCGGTGTGCCACTCTTTCCCCGTCGGGGAAGGGGTGAGCACACGGTGATAGTGTCTCTTTTTCCTCTAGCCGTCGGTCCTCCAGGTCGAGTCCCCGGGTAGAGGCTCCGAGGAAGAATTTCGCCCGGACAAACAGAAGTAGAGCGGTCTGGAAACGAGGAAAAGCATCTTGAGGTAAGGAGCGGTACACCTGCACGGCCGCAGGCACTCCACTGTATTGGCACCCTTACACAACCAAGTCAGATAAAACACTGCCTGGTGTGGTCGCATCTGATGCCACCATGCCAGGCAAGTGGTTAAGGAAATATGGTATAAAAGGGGTACATTTACTGAGCAGTGATAAGAGCGGAGAAGTGAGCCAGTGGAGAAGTTGCCCCATCAACCAATCAGCAGCTCTGTATAATTTTATTGTATGCAAATTATAGATGTTACTTCGGTGCTGATTGGTTGCCATGGGCACTTCTCCACTGGCTCATTTTTCTGCTCTTATCACTGCTTAGTAAATGTCCCCTAAAGAATGAATTGACCATTGTCTATACTACATTATACTACTTAGCAGAATGGTGTCAGTGATCGAGCAAAACATACACTAGTGGGGAGGTCAACGTGTATGCTGAGGGATCCACGTATAGACAAACAGTTTTATGTGGAAGACGTAGTTTATCTCAAAAAACATTCGCCTACAGTTTCTTTGAAGGACACAACACCTATAAAAGCATGGTCAAAGTGAAAACCAAGGGGCCCATTTACCAACGAGTGTTGTGAATGATAAAACTGATTGCGTATGATAATGGTGTTCCAGCCAATCAGCTCTCAACTGTAATGTTTCAAACACATGACAGTAAGGCGCACCTTTTATCATATGCATCGAGTTTTATCATTCACAACGAGTTTTATTACTCGTTCATAAATGATCCCCCAAGTGTGAAACATCTCAGAACTTTTGGAAGAACAGCCTATGTCCATATACCACAAGGTCTTCCCCGCATCACAAAATATATAAATACAGTTGCGTTATGCCATGAAAATTTTTTTTTTTTGAATGCTACTTTTCAGGAATTAGACCTCTAATTCATGTTATTTTTTACATTAATTAATACATAATGATTGGCCTCGTTATAACTGTATTGAGCTTCGTCATCTACTAATTGGCCAAACAACACGCTTTCTGAGCAATACCGCCTGTCACATCCACCTAGTTTCATTTTGTGATTTTGGTGGTTTCTGCTCTTCACGTAATAAAATCAGGACACAGATGTTTCAGTGGGATCAGTACGTAATGCCGCTGGATGGGATCCCGGCGGTCGAAATCCCGACGCCGGAATCCCGACCACACAATCCCGACAGGGCGGGCTCGCCACGCTGCGGGCACGGTGCCTCGCTACGCTCGGCACACTATTATATTCTCCCTCTATGGGTGTCGTGGACACCCACGGAGGGAGAATATGTCGGGATTGTGGCGGTCGGGATTCCGGCGTCGGTATTTCGACCGCCGGGATCCCGTCCAGCGGGATGTTGACCGCATCCCGTTTCAGTGGCATCTCATAAACTGGTAGTCTTCTGGCAGTTTGTTGGTGATTTTTGCTTTAGTAAACACTGTTGAAGAAAAACTGCTGGGGAAAAAAGATGAAAACTGAAGTTTTTCACAAACCGCCGTTTAGTAAATATCCCCCTTTGTCTCTTGTCTCAGTCTGCTTCTCTCAGCAGCGGTTACTGTGACTGAGGAGCCCGTTATAGCATGGATCTGGCTCTGCTGCCAATGTGTTACTTCAGATAGATTTTGCTCAGGTTGTGGTAATCTCAGGGACATTGGGGGTAATTCCAAGTTGATCGCAGCAGGAAATTTTTTAGCAGTTGGGCAAAACCATGGCCCTCATTCCGAGTTGATCGCTCGCAAGGCGATTTTAGCAGAGTTACACACGCTAAGCCGCCGCCTACTGGGAGTGAATCTTAGCTTCTTAAAATTGCGACCGATGTATTCGCAATATTGCGATTACAAACTACTTAGCAGTTTCTGAGTAGCTCCAGACTTACTCGGCATCTGCGATCAGTTCAGTGCTTGTCGTTCCTGGTTTGACGTCATAAACACACCCAGCGTTCGCCCAGACACTCCTCCGTTTCTCCGGCCACTCCTGCGTTTTTTCCGGAAACGGTAGCGTTTTTAACCACACGCCCCTGAAACGCCGTGTTTCCGCCCAGTAACACCCATTTCCTGTCAATCACATTACGATCGCCGGAGCGAAGAAAAAGCCGTGAGTAAAAATACTATCTTCATTGTTAAATTACTTGGCGCAGTCGCAGTGCGAATATTGCGCATGCGTACTAAGCGGAATTTTACTGCGATGCGATGAAATATACCGAGCGAACGACTCGGAATGAGGGCCCATGTGCACTGCAGGGGAGGCAGATATAACATGTGCAGAGAGAGAGAGATTTGGGTGGGTTATTTTGTTTCTGTGCAGGGTAAATACTGGCTGCTTTATTTTTACACTTCAAATTAGATTGCAGATTGAACACACCACACCCAAATCTAACTCTCTCTGCACATGTTATATCTGCCTCCCCTGCAGTGCACATGGTTTTGCCCAATTGCTAACAGAATTCCTGCTGCGATCAACTTGGAATTACCCCCTATGTAACCACCGGGATAAAGTTTGACTGCCACCTAGTGGTGCTGCTGGGGAGCAGTGCCTGCTGCATACAGATGCTCTATGAGTTCATATCATGCAATGCAAAACAATATAAGGTTACGAGTTGATATTATGGGCCTGCTTCTGAGTCGGACCATCACAACTTTCACCAGTCCTATGGCTGATGCAGATTATCCATATGAATGCGGCCATGATTGAGTCTGTGTCTATGAACGCAACCACTATCAGCGACATACCCACGATAATCCCATAAAACACACCAGCTCCATGCGTCTTATTACCCATGCCCCTGTTACCTACACGTCATTGCCCAGGAGCGCCCCATGCATTTCTGCTACCAGCGTCTACCTTTGTGCTGCAACTCTGTACGAGCAAAATCAGGACCAATGCTCAGACACGCAGACACCAAATCGCCGCTGCCACCACTTAGGAATCAGGCCCAGTATGGGACATTAGAACTATCAGGGAATATGAAGCTAAGTGAAGACATAGAAGACTACATTAGGGCTACATAATGACATGTGAGACATTATGATGATATTGAGGGTATCCGTTTGGCAGGTCGACAGTCACTAGGTCGACCACTATTGGTCAACATTGACATGGTCGACATGGGCAAATGGTCAACACATGAAAATGGTCGACACATGACAGGTTGACCCATGAAAAAAAAATGTAAATAGATTTTTAACTTTTTCATACTTTGCCATCCACGTGGACTACGATTGGGAATTGTAACATGTGCCGAGCGCAGCGGTAACAGAGCGAGCCATGCAAGGGGACACGGTGCACTAATTGGGGTTCCTGGTCATGTTACGGCAAAAATTACACCAAAACCAGTTCAAAAATCCATGTCGACCTTTTCATGTGTCAACCTGTCCCGTGTTGACCATTTTCATGTGTCGACTATTTGTCCACGTCGACCATATCAGTGTCGACAAATAGTGGTCGACCTAATGACCGTCGACCTTAACATGGTCGGCCATTCATACCAGAACCGATATTGGGCAGCATGGTTGGTGTAATGGTTAGCATTACTGTCTCACAGCACTGAGGTCCTGAGTTTGATTCCCACCAGGGCCCTAACTGTGTGGAGTTTATATGTTCTTCCCATGTTTATATGGTTTTCCCTGGGAGCTCTGTTCTTCCGCCCACAACCCTAAGGGGTGGTCTTCTGTATGCCGGCGGTCGGGCTCCTGGCGCTCAGTATACCGGCGCCGGGAGCCCGACAGCCGGCATACCGACACTTATTTTCCCTCGTGGGGGTCCACGACCCCCATAGAGGGAGAATAAAATAGTGTGGCGCGCGTAGCGCGCCACCGTGCCCGTAGCGTGGCGAGGAGCCCGACCGCCGGCCAGCCGTAGTGAACCCAACCCAAAGACATACTGGTAATGAAATGGCTTCTGAGAGACATGGACCTTTGTGTGTAGTGTACATGTGGGGCAGGCACTGATGGGAATATATTCTCTGTATAGCGCTGCGGAATATGTGGCCCCTACATGAATAACTGTTAATAATGAAATACATGTGATGCTATTTTTTGTCTGACATCCTTAGTCAAAGGCGACCCACAGAGTGCCTGTATGGAAACTCATTGCAGAAATAAAACTGTAACAAAGTTGAAACTTTCCAAAAATGTATCTAGAAAATATAAATAACATTTATATTCTTCATAAATCTACATTTAATTATAAATGTTATGCTGATGATTATTTAAACATTACTAACATGGGGGGTAATTCAGAACTGTTCGCTAGGCTGCGTTTTCGCACAGTGGGCGATCAGGTCTAAACTGCGCATGCGTATGCACCGCAATGCGCAGGTGCGTCGCACGGGTACAAAGCGGATCGCTGCTCAGCGATGGGTTTGTGCGAAGAATCCATTCAACTGACCGTTTTCTGGGAGTGTTCGGAAAACCGCAGGTGTGTCCAAGCATTTGCAGGGAGGGTTCCTGACGACAATTCCAGACCCGGACAGGCAGAAGTGTTTGCAGCGGCTGAGTAAGTCCTGGGCTGCGCAGAGACTGCACAAAATCAGTTTGTGCAGCTCTGCTACACATGCGATCGCACACTTGCACCGTGAAAATACACTGCCCTATGGGCGGCGACTATCTGATTGCAGCAGTGCAAAAATTGCTTGCAAGAGAACAGCTCTGAATTACCCCCATGGTTCAAACAGAGCCACGATTTACTACACTATAGTCTGTGATTAATATGCTGCCTGTCTATAGCCACACATCTGTCTTTACAATTTGTCCATGATATAACTGGACATATATAACTGTAAAGATATGCAGTATGCTGCTGTATATAGGGGGTCATGCCGACCCGATCGCACGCTGCACTTCTTCGCAGCGGTGCGTTGGGGTCGGAACTGCGCATGCGCGGCATCGCCAGGCAATGACGCCGGGAACGAGAAAAGCAGTCGCAGCGGCGACCGCAAGATTGACAGAAGGAAGGCGTGTCGGGACGTCAACTGACTGTTTTCCGGGAGTGGTCCGGTGAACGCAGGCGTGTCCAGGCGTTTGGAGGGCGGATGTCTGACGTCAAATCCGGCACCTGCATCGCTGGATCCATCGCAAATGGTAAGTAGGTCTAGGGCTGGTCTTGTTTTACGTGAAACTTTTTTAGCATAGCAGGGCTGAACAAGCAATCGCAGCCCTGCTATGCTAAAATACACTCCCCCGTAGGCGGCGTCAGGTTGATCGCACGAGCAGCAAAAAGTTGCTACGTGCGACCAACTCGGAATGACCCCCATAATTAGATTGGAGATAATCATCAGCTTAGTCCTCTGAACAATGATAAAAACAGCGCACCACTAGATGGCAGCACAGGCCCAATGAAGTGAATACTGCTGCGATTAAAAGGATGAGATATGCACTGACATAAAGATGGGTGTGGATAATAGGGTCGACAGTAACTAGGTCGACACCTGAATTAGGTTGACATAATCATTAGGTTGACATGGAAAAAGGTCGACATGAGGGGGAGGGGATTTCAGTTTTTTTGGTGTTGTTTTCTTCGCAAAGTGACAGGGAACCCCAATTAGTGCACCGTGTCCGCTCGCCATTCTTCGGGCAAGGTGCCTCGTTCTGCTACCGCTGCGCTCGGCACAGGTTACTATTCCCAATCGTAGTCCACGTGGATCATAAAGTATGGAAAAGTTTAAAAAAATGGAAAAAAAAAGTGAAAAACTCATGTCGACCTAAAGACCGTATCCCATACAGATGTGTTCTGTTGTGTCTTAGCTAGCAGCATGGCAAACATGCCGGTGCATCACAACACGCTAATTGCCGCTCACGCAGGAGACAGAGTACGCCACACTGCAGCCCTGTTCGCACCATGCAATCCTATGGAATTGTGCCGGCAGGGACTTTTCTCACAGCACGTATGCCGTGGAGGGGGCAAAGACACAACAGGACACATCTGTAGTGTATATTCACAATATAAGAGTCAAATGCGGCATCCACACATGAATTCAAATCCTGCAATGCGTCTGTTCATTGTGTTGGGCACACATATGCAAATACATGCTAATATTACAGATTGGATCATTTGTGACAAATTAAGCCACTCCTCAATCTGCTCAAACATGCCCCAATCCATCTATACAAAGTCCAAATTTAGTGGCATACTAAATATTACTAATCACAAGTTCTGATATGAAAAAGAACCTTTCTTATCACTATTTATCACGGCAATAAGGAATATTTTTGGGAGTGTTTCGTGATACTGCGGGACACGGGATTCCGATAACAGCTCGTCCTCACTATTACTTCACTTGTGGGATAGGACGCATCCACGCAACTGGTAATGCTTCAGGCCACGCATGTGCAGAGAGAAAATGTTAATGGAACTGGATCACATGATCCTTCAGTGATCAGGATTCCCCCCATATGGAATAGCAGATCAGGGCCGTAACTAGGTGTGTGCGGAGTGTGCCACCGCACATAGCGCTGCAGGGTAGGGGGCGATTTTAGCAGCACTTGTCAATTATCTTTTTTAATTACGTTTACTTGCAGCTTCACCCCTTTTTGAAGCCCAGCATCTCCTGACTGCCCCTGTCTCCTACCCTGACCCCTTCTGTAGCTAATACCTATACAATATTTATGGACTTGACTTGATAGCTCTTTGTTGTTTACTCATACAAAGCTAGAGAATTCCAAGCTGGAGAGTTCTAGCTGTTTGAAGCTTACCTTGTACTTTGTGAAGGGGTGATCAGCATTGCGGCTGGACAGATCTATGCAGTGTGTGGCTGCAGGGGTTGGATGTGTGGCTGCACACTGCATGGATCTGCTCAATTATGGTGCTAGTTATTTTTTTGCGGGTACAGACAGGGCCGGATTAACAATGGGGTGGATGGAGCTGCAGCTCCAGGCCCCCCATCAAAATAGGCCCACTGTCATCTCCTGTGCTGCTGTAGACAAGAAAGTTTATTTCCTGCTACAGCAGCCTGCCAGCCCAGTGACCAACCGAGGCACCGCCCCGGACCGTGGGCTCCGCCCCCTTCCAGGGGGGGGGCTTATTTAAAGCTGTCCTGGCAGTTAGTGACTGTCCCTATATAGTTTACTTCCTGAAGGTAAAGGGACCAGTCACAACAACAGCGTACCACTGCCTAGCCCTACTTCCTGGAGCTCCTCACTTATACCCCTTTTCCACCTACGTACCGTGTCCGATCCGGGATGTTTAACACGGCTACAACCCGTGTCGGCTCCCCCGTTTCCACTATACTTCGACACGGGTTATACCCGTGTCTGATCTGTTTCCACCTAACCCGGGTAAGCTCTGTAAAAGCCTATTGCTGTCATTACAAATGGACTTTTTACTGTCTCATCAAGATGATGTCATCAAAAGGACCAAAACAGAGGGGTGGGGCCTGCTCACAGCATTGCAGCAATGGACGCCGGTGCAGTAGCTGTGTCTAGCATGGAGTCGCAGACTGTTTGCAGTTTACTGCTGCTTTCTGCTACAGACAGCTTGATGCAGCTTCTCACCTTGTGCTACCTACTGCAGAGCTGTAGAAGGAGAGCTCAATTCTTTGCAGAGAGGGCTACCTATCGACGCAAATATTTGAAAAGGAGGAGAGCGCGTATATCATCCACTGTTGTTATTTCTCTCATAACAATGAACTGTACATCAAGACGAAGAATGTGGATGAGAGATCGCAGACATGGGGAAGCATTCATGCAGACTATTCTAGCATATCAGGAGGAGCAGTGGATGGCAAACTTCAGGATGTCTCGCGCTACATTCGAGTATGTTTTGGAACTACTGTCCCCCGCAATAACCATGCAGACCACCAGGTTCCGTAAGCCCATTGAGCCAGCCAGGAGATTAGCGATTGCTCTCTGGTGGTATGCTACCCCTGGAGAGTATCGCACAGTTTCCAGTTTATTTGGAGTAGGGATTGGCACGGTCTGCAAGATTGTCTACCAGGTCACGCGGGCATTGCTGGATACCATGTACCATCGCTTTATTTCCTTGCCACAAGGACAGCGGCTAGATGAGACTATAAAAGGGTTTAAGAAGCGTGGCTACCCACAGTGTGCTGGTGCCATAGATGGGACCCACATCCCCATCATCGCCCCCCGTGACAACCCAGCAGACTATTACAATCGTAAGGGTTGGCATTCCATTGTTCTGCAAGCGGTAGTGGACCACAAATACTGGTAAGCACTGTTTCACTAATGTGTTTGAAATAGGCTTGGCCTGTTTTATGATAATGCATAAACCTTTATTTTTAGTTTCACAGATGTCTTCATTAGAGATGAGCGGGTTCGGTTCCTCGGAATCCGAACCCCCCCGAACTTCAGCCTTTTTACACGGGTCCGAGGCAGACTCGGATCTTCCCGCCTTGCTCGGCTAACCCGAGCGCACCCGAACGTCATCATCCCGCTGTCGGATTCTCGCGAGGCTCGTATTCTATCGCGAGACTCGGATTCTATATAAGGAGCCGCGCGTCGCCGCCATTTTCACACGTGCATTGAGATTGATAGGGAGAGGACGTGGCTGGCGTCCTCTCCGTTAGAATAGATAGAGACACTTGAGTTGATTACTTAGTAATTTTGGGGAGCATTAGGAGTACTCAGAGTGCAGAGTTTTGCTGATAGTTAGTTACTAGTGACTGACCACCACCAGTTTTATTTATTATTTAATATAATCCGTTCTCTGCCTGAAAAAAAACGATACACAGTCACATACCATATCTGTGCTCAGCCTCAGTGTGCTGCATGATAATATCATCTATGTATATCTGACTGTGCTGAGTGCTCACTGCTCACACAGCTGAATTGTGGGGGAGACTGGTGTGCAGTTATAGCAGGAGTACAGTGCACACTTTTGCTGCCAGTGTGACTGACCAGTGACCACCAGTATATTGTCTGCCTGAAAAAGTTAAACACTCCTGTGGTGTTTTTTTTATTTATTCTATAAACGCATTCTGCTGACAGTGTCCAGCAGGTCCGTCATTCATTATATTATATAAATATTTACCTGCAGTAGTGTTATATTTTTTTTGTTCATCTCTATCATCTTTATCATCTCTATATTAGCAGACGCAGTACGGTAGTCCACGGCTGTGGCTACCTCTGTGTCGTCAGTGCTCGTCCATAATTGTATACCTACCTGTGGTGGGGTTTTTTTTTCTATCTTCTTCATACTAGTAGTTTAGGAGTCTGCTGACAGTGTCCAGCAGGTCCGTCATTATATTATATATACCTGCAGTAGTGATATATATATATATTTTTTATATCATTATCATCTCTATACTAGCAGACGCAGTACGGTAGTCCACGGCTGTAGCTACCTCTGTGTCGTCAGTGCTCGTCCATAATTGTATACCTACCTGTGGTGGGGGTTTTTTTTCTATCTTCTTCATACTAGTAGTTTAGGAGTCTGCTGACAGTGTCCAGCAGGTCCGTCATTATATTATATATACCTGCAGTAGTGATATATATATATATTTTTTATATCATTATCATCTCTATACTAGCAGACGCAGTACGGTAGTCCACGGCTGTAGCTACCTCTGTGTCGTCAGTGCTCGTCCATAATTGTATACCTACCTGTGGTGGGGTTTTTTTTCTATCTTCTTCATACTAGTAGTTTAGGAGTCTGCTGACAGTGTCCAGCAGGTCCGTCATTATATTATATATACCTGCAGTAGTGATATATATATATTTTTTTTTTATATCATTATCATCTCTATACTAGCAGACGCAGTACGGTAGTCCACGGCTGTAGCTACCTCTGTGTCGTCAGTGCTCGTCCATAATTGTATACCTACCTGTGGTGGGGGTTTTTTTTTCTATCTTCTTCATACTAGTAGTTTAGGAGTCTGCTGACAGTGTCCAGCAGGTCCGTCATTATATTATATATACCTGCAGTAGTGATATATATATATTTTTTATATCATTATCATCTCTATACTAGCAGACGCAGTACGGTAGTCCACGGCTGTGGCTACCTCTGTGTCGTCAGTGCTCGTCCATAATTGTATACCTACCTGTGGTGGGGTTTTTTTTTCTATCTTCTTCATACTAGTAGTTTAGGAGTCTGCTGACAGTGTCCAGCAGGTCCGTCATTATATTATATATACCTGCAGTAGTGATATATATATATTTTTTATATCATTATCATCTCTATACTAGCAGACGCAGTATGGTAGTCCACGGCTGTAGCTACCTCTGTGTCGTCAGTGCTCGTCCATAATTGTATACCTACCTGTGGTGGGGTTTTTTTTTCTATCTTCTTCATACTAGTAGTTTAGGAGTCTGCTGACAGTGTCCAGCAGGTCCGTCATTATATTATATATACCTGCAGTAGTGATATATATATATTTTTTATATCATTATCATCTCTATACTAGCAGACGCAGTACGGTAGTCCACGGCTGTGGTGACCTCTGTGCCGTCAGTGCTCGTCCATAATTGTATACCTACCTGTGGTGGGGGTTTTTTTCTATCTTCTTCATACTAGTAGTTTAGGAGTCTGCTGACAGTGTCCAGCAGGTCCGTCATTATATTATATATACCTGCAGTAGTGATATATATATATTTTTTATATCATTATCATCTCTATACTAGCAGACGCAGTACGGTAGTCCACGGCTGTAGTTACCTCTGTGTCGTCAGTGCTCGTCCATAATTGTATACCTACCTGTGGTGGGGTTTTTTTTTCTATCTTCTTCATACTAGTAGTTTAGGAGTCTGCTGACAGTGTCCAGCAGGTCCGTCATTATATTATATATACCTGCAGTAGTGATATATATATATTTTTTATATCATTATCATCTCTATACTAGCAGACGCAGTACGGTAGTCCACGGCTGTGGCTACCTCTGTGTCGTCAGTGCTCGTCCATAATTGTATACCTACCTGTGGTGGGGTTTTTTTTTTCTATCTTCTTCATACTAGTAGTTTAGGAGTCTGCTGACAGTGTCCAGCAGGTCCGTCATTATATTATATATACCTGCAGTAGTGATATATATATATTTTTTATATCATTATCATCTCTATACTAGCAGACGCAGTACGGTAGTCCACGGCTGTGGCTACCTCTGTGTCGTCAGTGCTCGTCCATAATTGTATACCTACCTGTGGTGGGGTTTTTTTTTCTATCTTCTTCATACTAGTAGTTTAGAAGTCTGCTGACAGTGTCCAGCAGGTCCGTCATTATATTATATATACCTGCAGTAGTGATATATATATATTTTTTATATCATTATCATCTCTATACTAGCAGACGCAGTATGGTAGTCCACGGCTGTAGCTACCTCTGTGTCGTCAGTGCTCGTCCATAATTGTATACCTACCTGTGGTGGGGTTTTTTTTTCTATCTTCTTCATACTAGTAGTTTAGGAGTCTGCTGACAGTGTCCAGCAGGTCCGTCATTATATTATATATACCTGCAGTAGTGATATATATATATTTTTTATATCATTATCATCTCTATACTAGCAGACGCAGTACGGTAGTCCACGGCTGTGGTGACCTCTGTGTCGTCAGTGCTCGTCCATAATTGTATACCTACCTGTGGTGGGGTTTTTTTTTCTATCTTCTTCATACTAGTAGTTTAGGAGTCTGCTGACAGTGTCCAGCAGGTCCGTCATTATATTATATATACCTGCAGTAGTGATATATATATATTTTTTATATCATTATCATCTCTATACTAGCAGACGCAGTACGGTAGTCCACGGCTGTAGCTACCTCTGTGTCGTCAGTGCTCGTCCATAATTGTATACCTACCTGTGGTGGGGGTTTTTTTTCTATCTTCTTCATACTAGTAGTTTAGGAGTCTGCTGACAGTGTCCAGCAGGTCCGTCATTATATTATATATACCTGCAGTAGTGATATATATATATTTTTTATATCATTATCATCTCTATACTAGCAGACGCAGTACGGTAGTCCACGGCTGTGGCTACCTCTGTGTCGTCAGTGCTCGTCCATAATTGTATACCTACCTGTGGTGGGGTTTTTTTTTCTATCTTCTTCATACTAGTAGTTTAGGAGTCTGCTGACAGTGTCCAGCAGGTCCGTCATTATATTATATATACCTGCAGTAGTGATATATATATATATTTTTTATATCATTATCATCTCTATACTAGCAGACGCAGTATGGTAGTCCACGGCTGTAGCTACCTCTGTGTCGTCAGTGCTCGTCCATAATTGTATACCTACCTGTGGTGGGTTTTTTTTTTCTATCTTCTTCATACTAGTAGTTTAGGAGTCTGCTGACAGTGTCCAGCAGGTCCGTCATTATATTATATATACCTGCAGTAGTGATATATATATATTTTTTATATCATTATCATCTCTATACTAGCAGACGCAGTACGGTAGTCCACGGCTGTGGCTACCTCTGTGTCGTCAGTGCTCGTCCATAATTGTATACCTACCTGTGGTGGGGTTTTTTTTTCTATCTTCTTCATACTAGTAGTTTAGGAGTCTGCTGACAGTGTCCAGCAGGTCCGTCATTATATTATATATACCTGCAGTAGTGATATATATATATTTTTTATATCATTATCATCTCTATACTAGCAGACGCAGTACGGTAGTCCACGGCTGTGGCTACTTCTGTGTCGTCAGTGCTCGTCCATAATTGTATACCTACCTGTGGTGGGGTTTTTTTTTCTATCTTCTTCATACTAGTAGTTTAGGAGTCTGCTGACAGTGTCCAGCAGGTCCGTCATTATATTATATATACCTGCAGTAGTGATATATATATATTTTTTATATCATTATCATCTCTATACTAGCAGACGCAGTATGGTAGTCCACGGCTGTAGCTACCTCTGTGTCGTCAGTGCTCGTCCATAATTGTATACCTACCTGTGGTGGGGTTTTTTTTTCTATCTTCTTCATACTAGTAGTTTAGGAGTCTGCTGACAGTGTCCAGCAGGTCCGTCATTATATTATATATACCTGCAGTAGTGATATATATATATATTTTTTATATCATTATCATCTCTATACTAGCAGACGCAGTACGGTAGTCCACGGCTGTGGTGACCTCTGTGTCGTCAGTGCTCGTCCATAATTGTATACCTACCTGTGGTGGGGTTTTTTTTTCTATCTTCTTCATACTAGTAGTTTAGGAGTCTGCTGACAGTGTCCAGCAGGTCCGTCATTATATTATATATACCTGCAGTAGTGATATATATATATATATTATATCATTATCATCTCTATACTAGCAGACGCAGTACGGTAGTCCACGGCTGTAGCTACCTCTGTGTCGTCAGTGCTCGTCCATAATTGTATACCTACCTGTGGTGGGGTTTTTTTTTTCTATCTTCTTCATACTAGTAGTTTAGGAGTCTGCTGACAGTGTCCAGCAGGTCCATCATTATATTATATATACCTGCAGTAGTGATATATATATATTTTTTATATCATTATCATATCTATACTAGCAGACGCAGTACGGTAGTCCACGGCTGTGGCTACCTCTGTGTCGTCAGTGCTCGTCCATAATTGTATACCTACCTGTGGTGGGGGTTTTTTTTCTATCTTCTTCATACTAGTAGTTTAGGAGTCTGCTGACAGTGTCCAGCAGGTCCGTCATTATATTATATATACCTGCAGTAGTGATATATATATATTTTTTATATCATTATCATCTCTATACTAGCAGACGCAGTATGGTAGTCCACGGCTGTAGCTACCTCTGTGTCGTCAGTGCTCGTCCATAATTGTATACCTACCTGTGGTGGGGTTTTTTTTTCTATCTTCTTCATACTAGTAGTTTAGGAGTCTGCTGACAGTGTCCAGCAGGTCCGTCATTATATTATATATACCTGCAGTAGTGATATATATATATTTTTTATATCACTATCATATCTATACTAGCAGACCCAGTACGGTAGTCCACGGCTGTAGCTACCTCTGTGTCGTCAGTGCTCGTCCATAATTGTATACCTACCTGTGGTGGGGTTTTTTTTTCTATCTTCTTCATACTGGTAGTTTAGGAGTCTGCTGACAGTGTCCAGCAGGTCCGTCATTATATTATATATACCTGCAGTAGTGATATATATATTTTTTATATCATTATCATCTCTATACTAGCAGACGCAGTACGGTAGTCCACGGCTGTGGCTACCTCTGTGTCGTCAGTGCTCGTCCATAATTGTATACCTACCTGTGGTGGGGGTTTTTTTTCTATCTTCTTCATACTAGTAGTTTAGGAGTCTGCTGACAGTGTCCAGCAGGTCCGTCATTATATTATATATACCTGCAGTAGTGATATATATATTTTTTTTATATCATTATCATCTCTATACTAGCAGACGCAGTACGGTAGTCCATGGCTGTGGCTACCTCTGTGTCGTCAGTGCTCGTCCATAATTGTATACCTACCTGTGGTGGGGTTTTTTTTTCTATCTTCTTCATACTAGTAGTTTAGGAGTCTGCTGACAGTGTCCAGCAGGTCCGTCATTATATTATATATACCTGCAGTAGTGATATATATATATTTTTTATATCATTATCATCTCTATACTAGCAGACGCAGTATGGTAGTCCACGGCTGTAGCTACCTCTGTGTCGTCAGTGCTCGTCCATAATTGTATACCTACCTGTGGTGGGGGTTTTTTTTCTATCTTCTTCATACTAGTAGTTTAGGAGTCTGCTGACAGTGTCCAGCAGGTCCGTCATTATATTATATATACCTGCAGTAGTGATATATATATATTTTTTTTATATCATTATCATCTCTATACTAGCAGACGCAGTACGGTAGTCCATGGCTGTAGCTACCTCTGTGTCGTCAGTGCTCGTCCATAATTGTATACCTACCTGTGGTGGGGTTTTTTTTTCTATCTTCTTCATACTAGTAGTTTAGGAGTCTGCTGACAGTGTCCAGCAGGTCCGTCATTATATTATATATACCTGCAGTAGTGATATATATATTTTTTATATCATTATCATCTCTATACTAGCAGACGCAGTACGGTAGTCCACGGCTGTGGCTACCTCTGTGTCGTCAGTGCTCGTCCATAATTGTATACCTACCTGTGGTGGGGGGGGGTTTTCTATCTTCTTCATACTAGTAGTTTAGGAGTCTGCTGACAGTGTCCAGCAGGTCCGTCATTATATTATATATACCTGCAGTAGTGATATATATATATTTTTTATATCATTATCATCTCTATACTAGCAGACGCAGTACGGTAGTCCACGGCTGTAGTTACCTCTGTGTCGTCAGTGCTCGTCCATAATTGTATACCTACCTGTGGTGGGGTTTTTTTTTCTATCTTCTTCATACTAGTAGTTTAGGAGTCTGCTGACAGTGTCCAGCAGGTCCGTCATTATATTATATATACCTGCAGTAGTGATATATATATATTTTTTATATCATTATCATCTCTATACTAGCAGACGCAGTACGGTAGTCCACGGCTGTGGCTACCTCTGTGTCGTCAGTGCTCGTCCATAATTGTATACCTACCTGTGGTGGGGGTTTTTTTTCTATCTTCTTCATACTAGTAGTTTAGGAGTCTGCTGACAGTGTCCAGCAGGTCCGTCATTATATTATATATACCTGCAGTAGTGATATATATATATTTTTTATATCATTATCATCTCTATACTAGCAGACGCAGTACGGTAGTCCACGGCTGTGGCTACCTCTGTGTCGTCAGTGCTCGTCCATAATTGTATACCTACCTGTGGTGGGGTTTTTTTTTCTATCTTCTTCATACTAGTAGTTTAGAAGTCTGCTGACAGTGTCCAGCAGGTCCGTCATTATATTATATATACCTGCAGTAGTGATATATATATATTTTTTATATCATTATCATCTCTATACTAGCAGACGCAGTATGGTAGTCCACGGCTGTAGCTACCTCTGTGTCGTCAGTGCTCGTCCATAATTGTATACCTACCTGTGGTGGGGGTTTTTTTTCTATCTTCTTCATACTAGTAGTTTAGGAGTCTGCTGACAGTGTCCAGCAGGTCCGTCATTATATTATATATACCTGCAGTAGTGATATATATATATTTTTTATATCATTATCATCTCTATACTAGCAGACGCAGTACGGTAGTCCACGGCTGTGGTGACCTCTGTGTCGTCAGTGCTCGTCCATAATTGTATACCTACCTGTGGTGGGGGTTTTTTTTCTATCTTCTTCATACTAGTAGTTTAGGAGTCTGCTGACAGTGTCCAGCAGGTCCGTCATTATATTATATATACCTGCAGTAGTGATATATATATATTTTTTATATCATTATCATCTCTATACTAGCAGACGCAGTACGGTAGTCCACGGCTGTAGCTACCTCTGTGTCGTCAGTGCTCGTCCATAATTGTATACCTACCTGTGGTGGGGGGGTTTTTTCTATCTTCTTCATACTAGTAGTTTAGGAGTCTGCTGACAGTGTCCAGCAGGTCCGTCATTATATTATATATACCTGCAGTAGTGATATATATATATTTTTTATATCATTATCATATCTATACTAGCAGACGCAGTACGGTAGTCCACGGCTGTGGCTACCTCTGTGTCGTCAGTGCTCGTCCATAATTGTATACCTACCTGTGGTGGGGTTTTTTTTTCTATCTTCTTCATACTAGTAGTTTAGGAGTCTGCTGACAGTGTCCAGCAGGTCCGTCATTATATTATATATACCTGCAGTAGTGATATATATATATATTTTTTATATCATTATCATCTCTATACTAGCAGACGCAGTATGGTAGTCCACGGCTGTAGCTACCTCTGTGTCGTCAGTGCTCGTCCATAATTGTATACCTACCTGTGGTGGTTTTTTTTTTTCTATCTTCTTCATACTAGTAGTTTAGGAGTCTGCTGACAGTGTCCAGCAGGTCCGTCATTATATTATATATACCTGCAGTAGTGATATATATATATTTTTTATATCATTATCATCTCTATACTAGCAGACGCAGTACGGTAGTCCACGGCTGTGGCTACCTCTGTGTCGTCAGTGCTCGTCCATAATTGTATACCTACCTGTGGTGGGGTTTTTTTTTCTATCTTCTTCATACTAGTAGTTTAGGAGTCTGCTGACAGTGTCCAGCAGGTCCGTCATTATATTATATATACCTGCAGTAGTGATATATATATATTTTTTATATCATTATCATCTCTATACTAGCAGACGCAGTACGGTAGTCCACGGCTGTGGCTACTTCTGTGTCGTCAGTGCTCGTCCATAATTGTATACCTACCTGTGGTGGGGTTTTTTTTTCTATCTTCTTCATACTAGTAGTTTAGGAGTCTGCTGACAGTGTCCAGCAGGTCCGTCATTATATTATATATACCTGCAGTAGTGATATATATATATTTTTTATATCATTATCATCTCTATACTAGCAGACGCAGTATGGTAGTCCACGGCTGTAGCTACCTCTGTGTCGTCAGTGCTCGTCCATAATTGTATACCTACCTGTGGTGGGGTTTTTTTTTCTATCTTCTTCATACTAGTAGTTTAGGAGTCTGCTGACAGTGTCCAGCAGGTCCGTCATTATATTATATATACCTGCAGTAGTGATATATATATATATTTTTTATATCATTATCATCTCTATACTAGCAGACGCAGTACGGTAGTCCACGGCTGTGGTGACCTCTGTGTCGTCAGTGCTCGTCCATAATTGTATACCTACCTGTGGTGGGGTTTTTTTTTCTATCTTCTTCATACTAGTAGTTTAGGAGTCTGCTGACAGTGTCCAGCAGGTCCGTCATTATATTATATATACCTGCAGTAGTGATATATATATATATATATTATATCATTATCATCTCTATACTAGCAGATGCAGTACGGTAGTCCACGGCTGTAGCTACCTCTGTGTCGTCAGTGCTCGTCCATAATTGTATACCTACCTGTGGTGGGGTTTTTTTTTCTATCTTCTTCATACTAGTAGTTTAGGAGTCTGCTGACAGTGTCCAGCAGGTCCATCATTATATTATATATACCTGCAGTAGTGATATATATATATTTTTTATATCATTATCATATCTATACTAGCAGACGCAGTACGGTAGTCCACGGCTGTGGCTACCTCTGTGTCGTCAGTGCTCGTCCATAATTGTATACCTACCTGTGGTGGGGGTTTTTTTTCTATCTTCTTCATACTAGTAGTTTAGGAGTCTGCTGACAGTGTCCAGCAGGTCCGTCATTATATTATATATACCTGCAGTAGTGATATATATATATTTTTTATATCATTATCATCTCTATACTAGCAGACGCAGTATGGTAGTCCACGGCTGTAGCTACCTCTGTGTCGTCAGTGCTCGTCCATAATTGTATACCTACCTGTGGTGGGGGTTTTTTTTCTATCTTCTTCATACTAGTAGTTTAGGAGTCTGCTGACAGTGTCCAGCAGGTCCGTCATTATATTATATATACCTGCAGTAGTGATATATATATATTTTTTATATCACTATCATATCTATACTAGCAGACCCAGTACGGTAGTCCACGGCTGTAGCTACCTCTGTGTCGTCAGTGCTCGTCCATAATTGTATACCTACCTGTGGTGGGGGTTTTTTTTCTATCTTCTTCATACTAGTAGTTTAGGAGTCTGCTGACAGTGTCCAGCAGGTCCGTCATTATATTATATATACCTGCAGTAGTGATATATATATTTTTTATATCATTATCATCTCTATACTAGCAGACGCAGTACGGTAGTCCACGGCTGTGGCTACCTCTGTGTCGTCAGTGCTCGTCCATAATTGTATACCTACCTGTGGTGGGGTTTTTTTTTCTATCTTCTTCATACTAGTAGTTTAGGAGTCTGCTGACAGTGTCCAGCAGGTCCGTCATTATATTATATATACCTGCAGTAGTGATATATATATTTTTTTTATATCATTATCATCTCTATACTAGCAGACGCAGTACGGTAGTCCATGGCTGTGGCTACCTCTGTGTCGTCAGTGCTCGTCCATAATTGTATACCTACCTGTGGTGGGGTTTTTTTTTCTATCTTCTTCATACTAGTAGTTTAGGAGTCTGCTGACAGTGTCCAGCAGGTCCGTCATTATATTATATATACCTGCAGTAGTGATATATATATATTTTTTATATCATTATCATCTCTATACTAGCAGACGCAGTATGGTAGTCCACGGCTGTAGCTACCTCTGTGTCGTCAGTGCTCGTCCATAATTGTATACCTACCTGTGGTGGGGTTTTTTTTTCTATCTTCTTCATACTAGTAGTTTAGGAGTCTGCTGACAGTGTCCAGCAGGTCCGTCATTATATTATATATACCTGCAGTAGTGATATATATATATATTTTTTATATCATTATCATCTCTATACTAGCAGACGCAGTACGGTAGTCCACGGCTGTAGCTACCTCTGTGTCGTCAGTGCTCGTCCATAATTGTATACCTACCTGTGGTGGGGTTTTTTTTTCTATCTTCTTCATACTAGTAGTTTAGGAGTCTGCTGACAGTGTCCAGCAGGTCCGTCATTATATTATATATACCTGCAGTAGTGATATATATATTTTTTATATCATTATCATCTCTATACTAGCAGACGCAGTACGGTAGTCCACGGCTGTGGCTACCTCTGTGTCGTCAGTGCTCGTCCATAATTGTATACCTACCTGTGGTGGGGGTTTTTTTTCTATCTTCTTCATACTAGTAGTTTAGGAGTCTGCTGACAGTGTCCAGCAGGTCCGTCATTATATTATATATACCTGCAGTAGTGATATATATTTTTTTTTATATCATTATCATCTCTATACTAGCAGACGCAGTACGGTAGTCCATGGCTGTGGCTACCTCTGTGTCGTCAGTGCTCGTCCATAATTGTATACCTACCTGTGGTGGGGTTTTTTTTTCTATCTTCTTCATACTAGTAGTTTAGGAGTCTGCTGACAGTGTCCAGCAGGTCCGTCATTATATTATATATACCTGCAGTAGTGATATATATATATATTTTTTATATCATTATCATCTCTATACTAGCAGACGCAGTACGGTAGTCCACGGCTGTAGCTACCTCTGTGTCGTCAGTGCTCGTCCATAATTGTATACCTACCTGTGGTGGGGGGGTTTTTTCTATCTTCTTCATACTAGTAGTTTAGGAGTCTGCTGACAGTGTCCAGCAGGTACGTCATTATATTATATATACCTGCAGTAGGGATATATATATATTTTTTATATCATTATCATCTCTATACTAGCAGACGCAGTACGGTAGTCTACGGCTGTAGCTACCTCTGTGTCGTCAGTCACTCATCATCCATAAGTATACTAGTATCCATCCATCTCCATTGTTTACCTGAGGTGCCTTTAGTTGTTCCTATTAAAATATGGAGAACAAAAATGTTGAGGTTCCAAAAATAGGGAAAGATCAAGATCCACTTCCACCTCGTGCTGAAGCTGCTGCCACTAGTCATGGCCGAGACGATGAAATGCCATCAACGTCGTCTGCCAAGGCCGATGCCCAATGTCATAGTACAGAGCATGTAAAATCCAAAACACAAAATATCAGTAAAAAAAGGACTCAAAAATCTAAAATAAACTCGTCGTCGGAGAAGCGTAAACTTGCCAATATGCCATTTACCACACGGAGTGGCAAGGAACGGCTGAGGCCCTGGCCTATGTTCATGGCTAGTGGTTCAGCTTCACATGAGGATGGAAGCACTCAGCCTCTCGCTAGAAAAATGAAAAGACTTAAGCTGGCAAAAGCACAGCAAAGAACTGTGCGTTCTTCGAAATCACAAATCCACAAGGAGAGTCCAATTGTGTCGGTTGCGATGCCTGACCTTCCCAACACTGGACGTGAAGAGCATGCGCCTTCCACTATTTGCACGCCCCCTGCAAGTGCTGGAAGGAGCACCCGCAGTCCAGTTCCTGATAGTCAGATTGAAGATGTCAGTGTTGAAGTACACCAGGATGAGGAGGATATGGGTGTTGCTGGCGCTTGGGAGGAAATTGACAAGGAGGATTCTGATGGTGAGGTGGTTTGTTTAAGTCAGGCACCCGGGGAGACACCTGTTGTCCGTGGGAGGAATATGGCCATTGACATGCCTGGTGAAAATACCAAAAAAATCAGCTCTTCGGTGTGGAAGTATTTCAACAGAAATGCGGACAACAGGTGTCAAGCCGTGTGTTGCCTTTGTCAAGCTGTAATAAGTAGGGGTAAGGACGTTAACCACCTCGTAACATCCTCCCTTATACGTCACCTGCAGCGCATTCATCATAAGTCAGTGACAAGTTCAAAAACTTTGGGCGACAGCGGAAGCAGTCCACTGACCAGTAAATCCCTTCCTCTTGTAACCAAGCTCACGCAAACCACCCCACCAACTCCCTCAGTGTCAATTTCCTCCTTCCCCAGGAATGCCAATAGTCCTGCAGGCCATGTCACTGGCAATTCTGACGAGTCCTCTCCAGCCTGGGATTCCTCCGATGCATTCTTGAGTGTAACGCCTACTGCTGCTGGCGCTGCTGTTGTTGCTGCTGGGAGTCGATGGTCATCCCAGAGGGGAAGTCGTAAGACCACTTTTACTACTTCCACCAAGCAATTGACTGTCCAACAGTCCTTTGCGAGGAAGATGAAATATCACAGCAGTCATCCTGCTGCAAAGCGGATAACTGAGGCCTTGGCATCCTGGGCGGTGAGAAACGTGGTTCCGGTATCCATCATTACTGCAGAGCCAACTCTAGACTTGATTGTGGTACTGTGTCCCCGGTACCAAATACCATCTAGGTTCCATTTCTCTAGGCAGGCGATACCGAAAATGTATACAGACCTCAGAAAAAGACTCACCGGTGTCCTAAAAAATGCAGTTGTACCCAATGTCCACTTAACCACGGACATGTGGACAAGTGGAGCAGGGCAGACTCAGGACTATATGACTGTGACAGCCCACTGGGTAGATGTATTGACTCCCGCCGCAAGAACAGCAGCGGCGGCACCAGTAGCAGCATCTCGCAAACGCCAACTCTTTCCTAGGCAGGCTACGCTTTGTATCACCGCTTTCCAGAATACGCACACAGCTAAAAACCTCTTACGGCAACTGAGGAAGATCATTGCAGAATGGCTTACCCCAATTGGACTCTCCTGTGGATTTGTGGCATCGGACAACGCCAGCAATATTGGCCCTCATTCCGAGTTGATCGCTAAGTTTTTCGGTCGCACAACATATTCGCAAAGTTGCGTTAATGTAGTAAATTTGCGAACCTCCGCCCTCAACGTATTTTAGCAAATTCGCACGCAGTATTACACAAAGTGGGCGTACGCCAAATGACATCGCAGTAATGCGAAACCATCGCAGCATTGCGAAACCATCGCAATAACACATATTTAATCGTAAAAATACTAAGTTTGAGTAGATTTACACATTTTACCGTAAAATTGCACACTTTTAAGGTAAAACGCACCAAAAAGTTTTTTTTGGCTATTAAGTGAAATTACACCTTTCCTTTTAAAGTCCACAAGCCCTTTTCAATTACGAACCCAATTAGTGTAATGATTGATAATGTTCCTAAACAATTAAGTCTGTAAAAAAAACCAGATTAACACTTTGTTGCCATAATTGCCCATCAACATGTAAAAGTGTAAAATAGTTTTGTTTTTTTTTTCACTTTTTTTTTTTTTAAAAAGGTGTTGTTTGTGAATGAAGGTTTTTACATGTTTCTTAACACAATAATCTCCTGTATTTTTTGTTAAAAATGTAACGTTAGATGTGTGTAATTTTTTTGGCAAACAAATTCTGCCTGCCAATCTGCTGATCCTTTTTTGCATTAATAAACACAACACCCGGTTAACTTTAATCAACTTTTTTATTTTTTTTTGGTTAATATTTTTTTTATTTTTAAAACAAATAATCAAAATCAAGCAAATTTTTGCAATTGGTCAACACAAGTCATTATTCCTTGCAGGTGTAGGCGCATGGTGTAAAGAATCCCGGATAAACTTGTAGGATCTCCAACTGCAACATCTGAAATTAAGATGCAACACAAACATTAATAACTTAATTACATTAATTATTATCCAAGCAAGGCGCAAAGCACACTTAAATGCTGGCATGTCCAAACTGCTGGACTCCAGCTGTTGTGAAACTACATATACCAGCATGCCTTTACACAGTTTTGTGGTCAGGGAATGGCAAAGCTGTGTCAGGGCATGCTGGGATGTGTAGTTTCTCAACAGTTGGAGTGCCGCAGTTTGGACAGGCCTGCTTTAATGGCAAAGTTACTACATCCTGCCTGTTTTATGGTACAATCATTAGCAGAACACACAAGCCTGCTCAGCCTTTTTATCAGATTTTAAAGTGTTCCAGACCATGTGTTAAATTTACTACTATGTGAGTTATATTTAAGATGGAACGTTGCCCATAGCAATCAAGCAAAAATATGATTATTATATTGTAGAAGTGGATCCCAATTTTTAAAGTATAATCTTATTGGTTGCTATGTCCGACATCCCATGTTAAAGATAACTACCATCTTCGTCAATGTTACACCATGTTGGCATTCATTCCCATTTGTTGTTTTATTTGTATTTTATTTTTAGGGGGTTGGTCCTGCATCATCACACTGCATATCCACATCTTCAGAAGGCCAACATATCATAGCATTCCCACACTCCCTGAAAGCTGCCCTTACTAAATAAGTGCAAACAGGTTTGAGTAGAACAATTAGTAATTTTGAGAATGTAACTTTCACACAAAAAAAACAGTGTGTCATTAGGCTGCATAACAAAGTGAAGCATGTGATTTGTAAGTGTAAATATTCAGACTACACAGGCCCAAGTGTAAAAGGCAAACAACATACTAAACTCCACTCAGGTCTAACTGTTTACCAGAAAAACTAACACATATAAACCCTGTTCTCCTGGCAACCCTGGCTACCTAATGAGTGTCAACCTAGAGTGGACACACAAAACATTGCACACATACACACTGTACATATAATGACACTCACAAATATGTCAAGGCAACATGTACACCATGATGAAATTTTCAAATATTTGACCAGGGTCCAAGAATTCTAACAGTACAACACTGCATGTTTTGACATTGTAAGTGTAAGTGGGTAATCATTTTTTTCATTATAAAACAAAACTTACTTTCCACGGCAACCTCAAGACTCCCGGACCGGTCTGCAGGGGCTTCCTCTGCCCATTCACTGGGTGGGGATGTTGGCTGGATGGGGGAAGGTGGCTGGATGGGGGAAGGAGGAGGGATTGGGGAAGGAGGAGGGATTGGGGAAGGAGGAGGGATTGGGGAAGGAGGAGGGATTGGGGCAGGAGGCTGGATGGGGGAAGGAGGCTGGATTTGGTTGCCAATTTCAGAGGGGGGGTCTGATTGAGAGGGCGAGGGGGGCGGAGAGAAAGTTAAGGCAATAGAGGGTGTGGGGGGTTCAGATTGGGATGTAGAATTAGAAGGAGAAGGGGTATGGGAAGGAGGAGAAGGGGTCCCAGAAAGAGATGGAGAGGTGTGGTGAGAAGGGGAATGGAAAGTGGAGTGGGCCAGGGAAGCTGATGGGGCCTGGGAAGCTGAGGTGGACTGGGAAGATGAGGTGGACTGGGAAGCTGAGGGGGACTGTGAAGGGGAGGGGGAGTGAGAAGGGGAGGGGGAGTGAGAAGGGGAGGGGGAGTGTGAAGGTGAGGGGGAGTGGGAAGGGGAAGGGGGTGGTGAGTTTTGCCGTTGTTGTTGTCCTAGAATGATAATTGTGTACAAATTTTGTAAACATGAGAAATTACTTAGTAATCAATTTCTTTTCTCAATGTTCTGTTCAATGTTAAATGTTTTTTTTTTTGTAATAGCAAAGCAAACATGTTAAGATCCTCTTCATGTTGGCCACAGCAAACAAAATGAGTCCAAATTTTTACTTTGAAGCTCATTCCTTCATCTAGTCAATTGAGTCATAGTGATTGGTCTAGGCAACATCACCAGATTACTATTCCAGGAACCTTATTATATAGCCAGCACTGATCAAGTTTTTTGGTTCTTTTTCCTGCCTGCTTCTTATTTTTTTGAAACATGCACTTGTTTGGTGTTACTTTGCTACAGTCAGTACTGTTTTCCCTAACCACACACAGTGTCATAATTTCCAAAAAAGGACACAGCAGGTTGCAATTAGCCTACCATTTACTGTAAAATGATTGAAATTCCAAGGGGATTACAGCAGGAATTTCGTTTGCAATTGGCCAAAAGCATGTGCACTGCAGGGGTGGCAGATATAACATGTGCAGAGAGAGTTAGATTTTGTTGGTTTGAGTAATTATGGGCAGGGTAAATACATGCTGCTTTATTTTAACAATGCAAATTTATATGCAGATTTAACATACCCCACCCAAAAATTACTCTCTCTGCACATGTTACATATGCTTCCCCTGCAGTGCACATTGTATTGAACAATGGAACCATAAATTCCGGAAGCCCTAAACTTGGAAAAAAACACAGTAGCACAATTTTGAACCAAAACATTATGTAAGGTAACTTACTTCGTGTATGCAGAGCCCGAATTTGCTGGCGGATCTCCGCCAACAAATCTGGAGTCCTCCTACGGAGATCACTCCACCTCCTTTCTAGCTGGATGATTGTCCGCCTGCTGCGGACGCGAGTCCGCAGCAGGCGGCGGACCTCCGCGTAGGCCTCGCGCTTCACCCGATTGGGGATGAAGCGCCCAACGCGGCCTACGCGGCGGTCCATCACCGCAACCAGCACGCGGAGCTCCCGCCTGGTGAACGGTGCTGCACGCATCATGGCAATGGCGTTTTCCTTATTTGGGCATATATTTATAGTGTCTGTTAGCATGTGATTGGTCAAAAATCTATGTTGTCATTTCTAATAACTTTATTGCTCTAAGCAATGCTGTGAAGAGCAGAGTGTTATTTGGCACGAGCGGAAATTCGCATTAGCAGAAGCGAAAATGTTTTGAACACAAATTTAAGAAAACAAAACACACACAGAGACACAGACTTTCGATAAAATTACTATACATATCTGTGTACTCACCACAGTTCGTGTGATCATTCAGCTGGACAGTCACAAAGTGTGAAACATTGAGTATCATTTGTTTGTGTGTTTGGTTACAGAATCAGGATTTGAGGATATAAAATAAATAAGTACACTATTTATTAACATTACAGTATTTAAATTACTAAAAAAACATTGTAAGCTTAACGTGTTTTTGGTTTTTGATAAAAAAAACAATTACCCATTCCAACACAACAAAAGCCTTACCCAATCACTTTACAAGATCATACAAAATGCAATCATGGTTTAAAAAACATAAGCATACTGTGTTGTATTATTTCTGCAAATATAAAATATAAAAACACTATACCTGAAATATTCTGCAACAATTCTTGCCCTCACTTGGCTCCCCCTCCGTGTCACACTCCCCCCACCGAAGCGTGGACCAACCCCTGGCTCCTCATCAGGCAATTCCTCTGCCTGAGGAAGCTCTACACTACTCCTTACCGCGATATTATGTAGTATTGCGCACAGGACCACTATTTTACTTGCCATCTCCGGCGAATACATGATGTCGCCACCAGTGCGGTGGAGCACACGAAACCGCCCTTTAAGGACACCAATTGTGCGCTCCACCAGCTGCCTAGTGGCAGTAAGCGCGGAGTTAAATGCCATCTGTGGTCCTGGCCTGGGATTACGGTAAGGAGTCATGAGCCAGGGGGTGCAAGGATATCCACGGTCTCCTGTTGGTAGATAATCCAATATTTCAAAATAGTATATTTGTCAAGTTATTTTTGTTTGTTTCAAAAATTAAAGCAAAAACTCACCCAATAACCACATGTCTGCTCGTTGACTTGATCTTAATCTCTGCCATATCCCTGATTGTCTAATGACATATGCATCATGGGAACTTCCAGTAAACTTTGCATTCAGGGAAAGGATCTGGAGGGATGGCCCACAAACAACCATTACATTCAGAGAATGAAACAGTTTCCTGTTTCTAAAAATTTCTTCATTATGTCTTGGTGGCTGAATAGCAACATGTGTGCCATCCACAACCCCAATAACATGTGGGAAGCGACTACCACCTTCCGCAAATTGCCGCTTCACCACATCTAGGGCACCAACATCCAAAGGCATATCAATGAACTGCTTCACCCGCTTTAGGAAAGCCTGGCAGACACGCCGCAGGACCTTACTGAACTGGCCCTGCAACATGCCAACCAGGTCTCCCACAACATGCTGATATGAGGCTGTAGCCAAAAAATGTAACACTGCAAGGAATTGTGTCAATGGTGGTATTGCTGTAGGATACCGAATTTCAGACTCCAGATCACTCTCTATTATGGAGAGAGTGTCTAGGATTAGATGTGGTGGCAGCCGGTATCTACGCACCACCACATCATCTGGCATCCCAAAAAGTAGGACACGGGTTCGGAAAATTGGTGGCCTAGCACGCCTCCGTTGCCTTGGTTGATGAGGAGCCGGCTGTGGTTGTGGGGCTTGCGGTTGGGGTGGGAGTGCTGGCGTGGGTTGGGGAGGTAGGGCTTCTGCTGCAATATATATTGACATCACACACTTTTTAAAATAAAAAAAAAAACAAAGATGAAGAATACAAAACTAAAGTTTGACAAATATACTACAATAAAATGGTTTGACAAATGTGGTGTCAACTTACTGCAGGAGCGTACATTTTTTCTGTGTTGAATTCATGTCCAAAATGTAAAAAAATTTGGCAAATAACAAATAAAGAACAAATTTAATTAAAAATACATATGTTATTTTTACAATTTCCAAAAAAAAATTATGGGTACATTTCTCTGCATAAAAAACTTCACTAACACCAATAAAAAACCACAAACAAAAAATAATAGGCATTTAGTAGCTAGACCAGGAAAGACAAACACTACTTTGCAGATCAATCCTGGTAAAAAAAAAATTGGTTTAGCCAAAAGGCAAAAAAAAAAAAAAAATATTTTACAAAACACAAACAGGCACCAACACAGGCCAAGGACACTTACCTGCTCCAAAAGAAAGGAAAACTTGGTGTTCCCTAGCACACCAATCCAAATAAATATCAAAGGGTTATATGACCCAAAAACAAGCACCTACAAGAGAACACAAATGATAGTCACAAATAACATACAGGACATTAAAACAAACAGCCACCAATACAGGCCAAGGACACTTACCTGCTCCAAAAGAAAGGAAAACTTGGTGTTCCCTAGCACACCAATCCAAATAAATAGCAAAGGGTTATATGACCCAAAAACAAGCACCTACAAGAGAACACAAATGATAGTCACAAATAACATACAGAACATTAAAACAAACAGCCACCAATACAGGCCAAGGACACTTACCTGCTCCAAAAGAAAGGAAAACTTGGTGTTCCCTAGCACACCAATCCAAATAAATAGCAAAGGGTTATATGACCCAAAAACAAGCACCTACAAGAGAACACAAATGATAGTCACAAATAACATACAGAACATTAAAACAAACAGCCACCAATACAGGCCAAGGACACTTACCTGCTCCAAAAGAAAGGAAAACTTGGTGTTCCCTAGCACACCAATCCAAATAAATAGCAAAGGGTTATATGACCCAAAAACAAGCACCTACAAGAGAACACAAATGATAGTCACAAATAACATACAGAACATTAAAACAAACAGCCACCAATACAGGCCAAGGACACTTACCTGCTCCAAAAGAAAGGAAAACTTGGTGTTCCCTAGCACACCAATCCAAATAAATAGCAAAGGGTTATATGACCCAAAAACAAGCACCTACAAGAGAACACAAATGATAGTCACAAATAACATACAGAACATTAAAACAAACAGCCACCAATACAGGCCAAGGACACTTACCTGCTCCAAAAGAAAGGAAAACTTGGTGTTCCCTAGCACACCAATCCAAATAAATAGCAAAGGGTTATATGACCCAAAAACAAGCACCTACAAGAGAACACAAATGATAGTCACAAATAATAAGCACATGTTTATTTTCACAAATGGACTTGCCAAATATATATAGGATTAAATAATTAAACAAAAAAACATTAATAAAACACTTTGACTTCCAAAAATTAACAATAACATTTCCACAATACTCACAAACGAAAAATTGCATAAACAATGCAACACTGTCTATATTCCAAACGCAAACGAAAGGACAAAGGTATGCTTGACAATTACTCACTCTGCAAATTCCACTAGCACCTTCACGCACAAGCCAACAAACAAATGAAACTCCAAACTACCTACACTCACAGCGTGCAAACTCGGCCCTTAAATAAGCAGTGCAATCATTCACCAGATTAATAGTGTACACCTGTGTGAATTAACTATTCGCACGTAGGTATATAAGCGCACACACCTCGGCGTACACGTCATCACAAACATGGCTTCTCGTGAGCAAATCGCAGCAGAGCTAGACCGCATTGCAGAGCAGCAGATGGCATTGCAGAAACAACGCTTAGAGTGGCAAAGGCGCTTGTTAGAATCCGCCTCTGCGGATGTGGAGGCAGGACCTAGTACTCTGCAAATTTCTGCTTCTGAACCTCAACAATTGAGTGTGGATACCCTGCCACACACACATAGTGAGCCAACTGAGGGAGAATTGACTTTAGCCACACAAACACAGCAGACAGAAGCTGCTAGTGAGGAGGAAGATGGAGATGAACAACAAGAAGAAACCTCACAGGCTACCTCCAGACGGAAAAAAAGACAGCCTGCATTCACTAAGAGGGAGTTGCGTGTCTTGGTCACGCAGGCCATGGCCAAAATACATAGAGGGCCAAAAAACATGGGTGCTGCTTCAAAAGAACGCATATGGAGAGACATCACAAAATCTGTGAATGAAGTTGGCTCTGTCGTCAGAACATCACAGGAAGTGAGACGACGGTAAGTGCATCTTGACAATCCATTTTCTGTGCTAAGTTGTTCAAAAAATATAGTTACATATCATGTTCTGTCTAGCAAACACAAGCAGAACATGTGTGCTATATATTTTCTACAACCAATAATAATACTCAACTTTGTCCCTCTTTCACAATACATATGTAGGTGGGCTGACTTCAAATCCCGCCTGAAGGCAAAGAGGGCTGCGGAGTGGAATGCCTCAAGGGCTACAGGGGGTGGACCACCTGTCGCTGTGGAGTATACTGACTTGGAGGAGATGGCGATGGACTGTGTCAGTTATGAGGAGGGCCAAGGGGTGTCTCATATGGACACGGACCTGCCTGAGATTCTGACGGGACATGACTTGGAAGGTAAGTTTACACATTTATTTGTCTGTAATTTGAACTGTATTTAGAATCTTTTACTAATTTATACTCCAACTTTTTCCCCACACATTCTTCTATTTGCTTGGCACAAAACACAGCACAGGGGGGTGAACAGTTTGAGTCACAGGCCGGTTATGTGGTTGAGGCTGAGGTGGAGGGACCTAGTGGGTCTGGCAGTGTGGGCCAACAAAACCCACCTATGCAGGTTCCTACTGGCCCCCCCACCCAACCCTCTGCTATCCCGGAGATCCTGCTTGAAATTGCTAGGTATGGTGAGAGCCTAAACACATTTCAAGACGGGGTCATCCGGGAGGTAAGCCAGATAGCTGTCCGACTCACTGAGATCCGAACCTGTGTTGAGCAAGGTGTTGCTCAACTCTGCCAAGGTCTGGCAGAGATCAGGCAGGCCCAAGAACAACTGGCCTCCTCAAACCAAACCCTTGCAAATAACATCTTGCAAGGGCTCCAGGCCATCGCTGTCTCCCTTGCCCACAGTGGCAGAGAGCCAACCACATCGGCTCCCTCCCCTGCCCCTGCCCAGGAAGAACAGGCCACTGGGCAGGCCCAACGAAGGTCACTCCGCAGACCAAGCAAAGAAGATCAGCCTCAGGCGGGGAGAAAAAGAAGAAAGTGATGTCTCTCCAGATGGGCAGCACCCATGTTTTTGTAGTTGCCTCTATGTTATTTTGGAGTTGGCTTGTGTGGCCAGAATGGATCACTCCCTCTTAGTGAAATGTCTTTTTTCTGTTTGGAGGAATTGTAGCCTGTGAGTTTCTTTTAACAAACAACAGAGCCATCTTCCTCTCACTAGTGTGCTGTGTATTGTTGTGTTTGTGTGGTGGATACTAATTCTTTTTCATTTGGTATCAAATTTGTGTGTGGCAGGGTGTGTAATATGTTTAATTTATGCATTTAAAAGATACTTTTGTCCGAAGCAGAAATTTGCAGAGTACTGAGTTCTGCTATCTAATTATTGTCAGTGCCATCTGCTTGGTGCTTGGTCTATCTCTGCCTGTGAGACTCATGTGGAGCCATGTTTAAATGTTGTGTAATATTCTTCCCGTAATAAAAAAAACATATTACAAATGTGTGCAATTTCTTGAAGGTAATGCATTAGCAAAATCTTAGTTAACAAAAGATTAGGTCAACATATAGACACTTGGTGACCAATCTGCTAATTCTCCTTAAAATTCTAAATAATTTAAAAAAAAAAGGTATGCTTTGCACCACACTTTAATGTCCATATTAATAAAACAGACACGACAACTTGATTAAATATCTTTGGTCAACATGACATCATTGAAAACATTGACAGATATTATAAACATATATTAGTGTGACTTTTAAAACTAAATCATAGTGTATGCTGCATTATGTGGGTGTTGGTTAATTGATAAGAATGTAGCAGAATTCTATAACTTTATCTAAAAATGTAACTTGTTTGTATTTAGTAGTCTAACACACATTAAAACATTTCAACAAAATGCTTACACACCAAGGTAAACACAAATAACAACCTTATTTGACAGTGTGTGAGATTAATATGTGAGTAGAATAAACATGTAATGTGTGTTCAGTCAATTGGTGGTTGGTAACTTTCATGTGCTCAGTAATTAACAAGTAATTGGACATCAGATGAATGTGCTCTCCAATTAACTGCTAATTACTGCATACACACTTGTACCAGTACTTCGCAAATGTAGAGTAACTGCAGACCTACTCTGCTGCTGCGTGAATGGTGCTACGGTTTCCTATGTTAGTTTTAACAGCGACAATGTTTATTTGCGAAAACAACGCCCAATGCTAGTTGCATACTCCCACACAGTACGCCCACTTTCACGCCCATGTCGGAGCATTGCGAAGTCTCGCCTCCGCCACGCCCACGCCACTCCTCGTTTTCGTTTGGCAGTTACGGCTTTTTTTTTCCAAAGTAATTTTGCACAGTTGTCGTACGTATGTCGTCGCGCATGCGTAATCACGCATTTGCGCATGCGCAGATACTTACATTTCGGACATTTGCGATGCGATGACTCTTAGCGATCAACTCGGAATGAGGGCCATTGTGTGTGCATTAAATATGGGCAAATTCCAGCACGTCCCATGTTTTGCACATACCTTGAATTTGGTGGTGCAGAATTATTTAAAAAACGAGAGGGGCGTGCAAGAGATGCTGTCGGTGGCCAGAAGAATTGCGGGACACTTTCGGCGTACAGGCACCACGTACAGAAGACTGGAGCAACACCAAAAACGCCTGAACCTGCCCTGCCATCATCTGAAGCAAGAAGTGGTAACGAGGTAGAATTCAACCCTCTATATGCTTCAGAGGTTGGAGGAGCAGCAAAAGGCCATTCAAGCCTATACAACTGACCACGATATAGGAGGTGGAATGCACCTGTCTCAAGCGCAGTGGAGAATGATTTCAACGTTGTGCAAGGTTCTGCAACCTTTTGAACTTGCCACACGTGAAGTCAGTTCAGACACTGCCAGCCTGAGTCAGGTCATTCCCCTCATCAGGCTTTTGCAGAAGAAGCTGGAGACATTGAAGGAGGAGCTAACACTGAGCGATTCCGCTAGGCATGTGGGACTTGTGGATGGAGCCCTTAATTCGCTTAACAAGGATTCACGGGTGGTCAATTTGTTGAAATCAGAGCACTACATTTTGGCCACCGTGCTCGATCCTAGATTTAAAACCTACGTTGGATCTCTCTTTCCGGCAGACACAAGTCTGCAGGGGTTCAAAGAACTGCTGGTGAGAAAATTGTCAAGTCAAGCGGAACGCGACCTGTCAACATCTCCTCCTTCACATTCTCCCGCAACTGGGGGTGCGAGGAAAAGGCTCAGAATTCCGAGCCCACCCGCTGGCGGTGATGCAGGGCAGTCTGGAGCGACTGCTGATGCTGACATCTGGTCCGGACTGAAGGACCTGACAACGATTACGGACATGTCGTCTACTGTCACTGCATATGATTCTCTCACCATTGAAAGAATGGTGGAGGATTATATGAGTGACCGCATCCAAGTAGGCACGTCAGACAGTCCGTACGTATACTGGCAGGAAAAAGAGGCAATTTGGAGGCCCTTGCACAAACTGGCTTTATTCTACCTAAGTTGCCCTCCCACAAGTGTGTACTCCGAAAGAGTGTTTAGTGCCGCCGCTCACCTTGTCAGCAATCGGCGTACAAGGTTACTTCCAGAAAATGTGGAGAAGATGATGTTCATTAAAATGAATTATAATCAATTCCTCCATGGAGACATTGACCAGCAGCAATTGCCTCCACAAAGTACACAGGGAGCTGTGATGGTGGATTCCAGTGGGGACGAATTGATAATCTGTGAGGAGGGGGATGTACACGGTGATGAATCGGAGGATGATGATGAGGTGGACATCTTGCCTCTGTAGAGCCAGTTTGTGCAAGGAGAGATTAATTGCTTCTTTTTTGGTGGGGGTCCAAACCAACCCGTCATTTCAGTCACAGTCGTGTGGCAGACCCTGTCACTGAAATGATGGGTTGGTTAAAGTGTGCATGTCCTGTTTATACAACATAAGGGTGGGTGGGAGGGCCCAAGGACAATTCCATCTTGCACCTCTTTTTTCTTTCATTTTTCTTTGCGTCATGTGCTGTTTGGGGAGTGTTTTTTGGAAGGGCCATCCTGCGTGACACTGCAGTGCCACTCCTAGATGGGCCAGGTGTTTGTGTCGGCCACTAGGGTCACTTATCTTAGTCACACAGCTACCTCATTGCGCCTCATTTTTTTCTTCTTTGCGTCATGTGCTGTTTGGGGAGTATTTTTTGGAAGGGCCATCCGGCCTGACACTGCAGTGCCACTCCTAGATGGGCCAGGTGTTTGTGTCGGCCACTAGGGTCGCTTAGCTTACTCACACAGCTACCTCATTGCGCCTCTTTTTTTCTTTGCGTCATGTGCTGTTTGGGGAGTGTTTTTTGGAAGGGCCATCCTGCGTGACACTGCAGTGCCACTCCTAGATGGGCCAGGTGTTTGTGTCGGCCACTAGGGTCGCTGAGCTAAGTCACACAGCTACCTCATTGCGCCTCTTTTTTTCTTTGCGTCATGTGCTGTTTGGGGAGTGTTTTTTGGAAGGGCCATCCTGCGTGACACTGCAGTGCCACTCCTAGATGGGCCAGGTGTTTGTGTCGGCCACTTGGGTCGCTGAGCTTAGTCATCCAGCGACCTTGGTGCAAATTTTAGGACTAAAAATAATATTGTGAGGTGTGAGGTGTTCAGAATAGACTGAAAATGAGTGGAAATTATGGTTATTGAGGTTAATAATACTTTGGGATCAAAATGACCCCCAAATTCTATGATTTAAGCTGTTTTTTAGGGTTTTTTGAAAAAAACACCCGAATCCAAAACACACCCGAATCCGACAAAAAAAATTCGGTGAGGTTTTGCCAAAACGCGTTCGAACCCAAAACACGGCCACGGAACCGAACCCAAAACCAAAACACAAAACCCGAAAAATTTCCGGTGCACATCTCTAGTCTTCATGGGGTGGCCCGGACGGTCACATGATGCAAGGGTTCTCGCCAACTCCGATCTTTACAGTATTGCTGAGGACAAGCTTGGTGGATGGCTTTTCCTCGAGAGGTAAGATTATTTACTACTTAAACTGAAATGTTTGCCCATAAACCAATAGTCAAGTTTTACCCCTGTAATAATATTAATGTTTTATTAACAGAAATCGGTGATCGTACATGGTGTGGACATCCCGGTCCATCTCATTGGTGATGCAGCATACCCATTACAGCGCTGGCTAATGAAGGGCTACACCCAGCATGTTCACTTATCCCCCGAAGAGACATCATATACCCATGCCCTAAGTTCGGCCCGTATGGCAGTGGAGAATGCGTTTGGGCGTTTAAAAGGACGCTGGCGCTGCCTCATGAAGAGGAATGATGTGGACTTGAAAATAATGCCAGATATAGTAGCGGCCTGCTGCATTCTCCATAACATATGTGAGATTCAAAAGGAAAACTTTCTCCCCGAGTGGAATATACATGATCAAGGGGCGGGGGTCGCTGTACATGATGCACCAGGCTTGGTGGGGGGGCATGACGCTGCCAGCGAGTGCATAAGGGCCACCATTGCAGCTAATCTTCAAACAATGTTGCAGTAGAGAAGACAGACAAGTTTTTGTGTGCAAACAATTTTTGTTTATTTCGTTTTTCAGTTATAAAAATTTGGTTCAAAAGTTGTTATTATATTTTTTCTTTTAAACAGTTGGCACACATTTTCTGAGGTAACAATATAAAATATTTAAGTGCAAACATGTCACTGTAAAATTCCACATAACGCAAGGGGTCTTCAACATGTGTCCCTCCAGCTGTTGTGGAACAACATGTACCAGCATGTGTTGCTATGTGTTTCCACAACAGCTAGAGGGCCACATGGTGAAGATACCTGCCCTGAGGTAAAAGAGTAAAGTGCAAACAGGGCACTCTGTAAAAAAAAAACCCTAATGTTTGGTTTGGCAGGTATCGGGTTACCCCCAATATTTGGATCACACTGCCGCACATTTTCTGAGGTAACAATATAAAATATTTAAGTGCAAACATGTCACTGTAAAATTCCACATAACGCAAGGGGTCTTCAACATGTGTCCCTCCAGCTGTTGTGGAACAACATGTACCAGCATGTGTCGCTATGTGTTTCCACAACAGCTAGAGGGCCACATGGTGAAGACACCTGCCCTGAGGTAAAAGAGTAAAGTGCAAACAGGGCACTCTGTAAAAAAAAACCCCTAATGTTTGGTTTGGCAGGTATCGGGTTACCCCCAATATTTGGATCGCACTGCCGCACATTTCCTGAGGTAACAATATAAAAAGGTAGCCCCAATATCTGGATCCCACTGCCCATTTTCTGAGGTAACAATATAAAAGTTTAAAGTGCCAACAGGGCACTCTGTAAAATCAAAATAATGTTTGCATTTGTAGGTATCAGGGTTGAGGATACAGTGCAAACAGAACCTTAAAACACAAACATTGGGGTAAATTTACTAAGCTCCCGATTTTGACCGAGATGCCGTTTTTTCATCAAAGTGTCATCTCGGTAATTTACTAAACTCAAATAACGGCAGTGATGAGGGCATTCGTAATATTTTGAAGTCCTAGGAAAAAAATCACGAATGAATACACCATCGGTCAAAACGCGGCTGTTTAAGTATGAATCTCGGTCATTTACTAAGAAGTGCAAAGCAAAAAAAAAAAAAAACACTGCCGTGAAAAATTACAACTCGTAAAAAAGTGCTAAAAAAAAACAGACCTTTATTTTTTATTCGTGATTGGATAGGCATGCACGGATCCATGAGATCCGTGCATGTATATCAGTGGGAAGGGGTGGGAAAGTGCTTATTTATTTAAAAAAAATTGCGTGGGGTCCCCCCTCCTAAGCATAACCAGCCTCGGGCTCTTTGAGCCGATCCTGGTTGCAGAAATATGGGGGGAAAAATGACAGGGGTTCCCCCATATTTAAGCAACCAGCATCGGGCTCTGCGCCTGGTCCTGGTTCCAAAAATACGGGGGACAAAAAGAGTAGGGGTCCCCCGTATTTTTAAAACCAGCACCGGGCTCCACTAGCTGGACAGATAATGCCACAGCCGGGGGTCACTTTTATATAGTGCCCTGCGGCCGTGGCATCAAAAATCCAACTAGTCACCCCTGGCCGGGGTACCCTGGGGGAGTGGGGACCCCTTCAATCAAGGGGTCCCCCCCCCCAGCCACCAAAGGGCCAGGGGTGAAGCCCGAGGCTGTCCCCCCCCCATCCAATGGGCTGCGGATGGGGGGGCTGATAGCCTTTGTTGTAAAAGAAAAGATATTGTTTTTAGTAGCAGTACTACAAGTCCCAGCAAGCCTCCCCCGCATGCTGGTACTTGGAGAACCACAAGTACCAGCATGCGGCGGAAAAACGGGCCCGCTGGTACCTGTAGTACTACTACTAAAAAAATACCCAAAAAAACACAAGACACACACACCGTGAAAGTATAATTTTATTACATACATACACACATACATACATACTTACCTTATGTTCCCACGCAGGTCGGTCCTCTTCTCCAGTAGAATCCAAGGGGTACCTGTTGAATAAATTATACTCACGAGATCCAGGGGTCCAGGGTCCTCGGGGAATCCCGGTGTAATCCACGTACTTGAAAAAAAAAAAAAACCGCAGAGCCGAGCCACGAACTGAAAGGGGACCCATGTTTTCACATGGGTCACCTTTCCCCGAATGCCAGAAACCCACTCTGACTGATGTCTAAGTGGGTTTCTTCAGCCAATCAGGGAGTGCCACGTTGTAGCACTCTCCTGATCGGCTGTGTGCTCCTGTCCTAACTGACAGGCAGCACACGGCAGTGTTACAATGTAGCGCCTATGCGCTCCATTGTAACCAATGCTGGGAACTTTCTGCCCTGCGGTTGACCTAAAGTGACATCACCGCTGAGCAGAAAGTTCCCAGCATTGGTTACAATGGAGCGCATAGGCGCTACATTGTAACACTGCCGTGTGCCGCCTGTCACTCAGTACAGGAGCACACAGCCGATCAGGAGAGTGCTACAACGTGGCACTCCCTGATTGGCTGAAGAAACCCACTTAGACATCAGTCAGAGTGGGTTTCTGGCAGTCGGGAAAAGGGGATCCATGTGCAAACATGGGTCCCCTTTTAGTGCGTGGCTCGGGTGTCCGTTTTGTTATTTTTTTCAAGTACGTGGATTACACCTGGATTCCCCGAGGACCCTGGACCCCTGGATCTCGTGAGTATAATTTCTTCAACAGGTACCCCTTGGATTCTACTGGAGAAGAGGACCGACCTGCGTGGGAACATAAGGTAAGTATGTATGTATGTGTGTATGTATGTAATAAAATTATACTTTCACGGTGTGTGTGTCTTGTGTTTTTTTGGGTATTTTTTTAGTAGTAGTACTACAGGTACCAGCGGGCCCGTTTTTCCGCCGCATGCTGGTACTTGTGGTTCTCCAAGTACCAGCATGCGGGGAGGCTTGCTGGGACTTGTAGTACTGCTACTAAAAACAATATCTTTTCTTTAACAACAAAGGCTATCAGCCCCCCCATCCGCAGCCCATTGGATGGGGGGGGGACAGCCTCGGGCTTCACCCCTGGCCCTTGGGTGGCTGGGGGGGGGGGACCCCTTGATTGAAGGGGTCCCCACTCCCCCAGGGTACCCCGGCCAGGGGTGACTAGTTGGATTTTTGATGCCACGGCCGCAGGGCACTATATAAAAGTGACCCCCGGCTGTGGCATTATCTGTCCAGCTAGTGGAGCCCGGTGCTGGTTTTAAAAATACGGGGGACCCCTACTCTTTTTGTCCCCCGTATTTTTGGAACCAGGACCAGGCGCAGAGCCCGATGCTGGTTGCTTAAATATGGGGGAACCCCTGTCATTTTTTTCCCCATATTTCTGCAACCAGGATCGGCTCAAAGAGCCCGAGGCTGGTTATGCTTAGGAGAGGGGACCCCACGCAATTTTTTTTAAAATATTTGACAGTGTTTAATTTAAAAAAAACAAAAAAAATGAACCCCAGCACGGATCACACAGATCCGGCCGAGATTCATTGTAAAAAAGTCGGCAGTGTTTTGCTAATCACTGCCGTAAAAATAGAAAAAAAACCACGAATGACATCGACATCGGAACAAAAGAAAAACCCGAATGCGACAGCTTAGTAAATTAGTCGTAATCAATTCAAAAAGTTGCAGTTTTACACTTTCGATGTCATTCGTGATTGAACTTTGACCTGAAACGGGAAAATACGAATCTTAGTAAATTTACCCCATTGTTTTACAGGTTGAGTATCCCATATCCATATATTCCGAAATACGGAATATTTCGAAATACGGAATTTTTTGAGTGAGAGTGAGATAGTGAAACTTTGTTTTCTGACGGCTCAATGTACACAAACTTTGTTTAATACACAGAGTTATTAAAAATATTGTATTAAATGACCTTCAGGCTGTGTGTATAAGGTGTATATGAAACATAAATGAATTGTGTGAATGTAGACACACTTTGTTTAATGCACAAAGTTATTAAAAATAATGGCTAAAATGACCTTCAGGCTGTGTGTATAAGGTGTATATGTAACATAAATGCATTCTGTGCTTAGATTTAGGTCCCATCACCATGATATCTCAGTATGGTATGCAATTATTCCAAAATACGGAAAAATCCGATATCCAAAATACCTCTGGTCCCAAGCATTTTGGATAAGGGAGACTCAACCTGTATAACCCGCTGCTCTAAGGCTGTTGTCTATATACCCGAAATTCTGAGGATTGCGGGATTTGTGTTGGGGGATTTGAGGGAGGCTCATAGTTGTATGGACCATATGGGTGCTGTGGGTAGGCTGTGTCTTGCTGTTGTGTTTGTGTGGTATTCCCTATGGTACGTGCAAACGTGCGTTCAAAAAATGTCATCTGCCTATCATGCATGGTCATTAACTGACTCATAAAAGTTTGATGCATTTCTTTTTCTGACGCAAGAAATCTCTCAAGCCGTGCATCTTCCTGGGCATTGAGCTCACTATCTGCCTCACGCAGGTGATCCACGATAATGGACTTCATTGCTTTGACCGTTTGTTCTGTTTTGTTCAGTTTCTTTTTCCGCTGTGGAACGTTGTAGACTGTGAAGGAGATGAAACAGAATGTAAGCAACAATATAAAAATAGCAGTGTTAGCATATACGTGTTTGTGGCCTTCTCCCACCTGCACACTAGCTATACTCTGCAACATTACCATGATTCTATAAAAAAATAGCAGTGGTAGCATATACGTGTTTGTGGCCTTCTCCCACCTGCACACTAGCTATACTCTGCAACATTACCATGCCTTTACATATAGGGACTGCTGCAACTGTATTTGTAATGGTAATACTTACTATTTGAGCGCAAAGTCGTGGTCTTGGGGGATTGCGACGTCTCCGCCTGAGACTGTGGTACGTCCTCAATAGTGGCACTGATGGAATCATCATTGATGGTCGAGTCTTCGAAACTGCTGTCCGATATAAGCAGCGGGGATGATGGGCTGCATTGTGAGCTGGGAAGGCTGTGCTGTGTTTCGTCACAGTCCTCGTCGACTGACATCTGGCGACTGGCAGAGCTGGATGACGATAGTGCTATGGGATTTGTTATCGCAGTTTTGCCGAAGACACTATAGCATAGGTCATAATATGCCCATTCCATACGCCCAGCACCACTTTTCTTGCGGTTATGGTCGTGTACTTTGGTGAATTGTCTGCATAGTGCCTTCAATTTGTTAACGACTTGTTGCTGGGTTTTTTGGATGCCCCTTTCTGCCAGCATAAGGGATATGTTCTTGTAGACGATAGCATCCTTAACTGTTCCAGTCACCTGCCTTCTTATTTCTTCCTCTCCCCGAATATTAAGCAGCTCTTTGATCTCTGTGTCTGACCAGGTATGGCTAGCCATGTTGCTGTGCTGGAGCTTCTGCTGCTGTATATTGTCTGTTTGTTTGGAAGCTGCTGCAATAAAAATATCTGTATGTACCCAGCGCGACTTCAGAGTGTTTTGTTTGCAAGCTGCCTCAATGCCTGCATGTGCCCAGCGTAGTGTTGTTTGCTGCTGCGGTGCCTGCATGTGCCCAGCGTGTCTCCCAGGGATGACATCATCTTCCAGTGCCCCAGAAGCAGCCAATCAGCGTCTCAGAGCGTTACTCGGGTCTGAAAACACGTGTAATGACCGTTTCCACTGCACCGCTATCCGTGTCATTACCGTGTTCTACCCAGGTAAATAGCCAGGTTGGATTCCCGGGTCACTCAACCCGTGTTGACCCGTTTCCACCTACTAAAAATCCGTGTCGATGCGCGCCCCCGTGCAAAAACACGGGTAAAAACAGCTAGTGGAAAAGGGGTATTACACTGCACTCAGCCCCACCCCCGTGATGACTGTGTGGCTGTGCAGACTGCAGAGTATTGGGGGTCATTACGACCCGATCGCTCGCTGCAGTTTGTCGCAGCGCAGCGATCGGGTTGGAACTGCGCATGCGCCGGCGCCGCAGTGCGCCGGTGCATGGCAGCTTTCGTTACCTAGCGATCGCCTCTGAGACAGAGGCGGTCGATAGGTGGGAGGGGGCTGAACGGCGGTGTTAAAGGGGAGCGGTCCGGCCAACGCAGGCGTGGCCGGACCGTCGGGCCACGGCGGCTGCGTGACATCTCACGCAGCTGCTGCGGCCAGCGGGAGCGATGAGCAACTCCCGACTAGCCGCAGGAGCTGTGCTGGCCGGGAGTTACTCCTCAAATACAAAGGCATCGCCGCTGTGCGATGCTTTTGTATTTGTGCGGTGGGGGGGGGGGGCGGCACTGACATGCGGGGAGGACTAGCCCTGTGCTGAGCGTCCCCCCGTGTGTCTGAGTTTACGATCGTAGCTGTGCTAATTTAGCACAGCTACGATCAACTCGGAATGACCGCCATAGTGCACTGCACTAGTGCTGCCTGTAACGGATGGATGGATGGATGGATGGATGGATGGATGGATGGATGGATGGATGGATGGACGGATGGTGGTCAACACAACACACTGGATGATCAATCCACCCTCCAGGACCTTTGAAATCATGAGGAAAATAACAGCTTCATATCTTGTAAGTGTGCTTGCATGTATGCCCGGATACACTGTATTCGTGTGTGAATGTATGTGTATATATATATATACAGGGCCGGTTCTGGGGCTTCTTGCGCCCCGGGCGGCATTAGGGGGCGTGGCTTCATAAGGGGGCATGGTCAGTTACGCCCCCTGTACTGTAGTAGGATGTGCGGTGCGCGATGACGTCATTGCACACCGCACAGCAAAGGTCCTCTCCACGAAGGAAAACTAGACGCTAAGCGTCTAGTTCCCTTCGTGGAGAGGACCTTTGCTGTGCGGTGTGCGATGACGTCAACGCGCACCGCACATCATTACAGTTAAGGTCCTCTCTAGGAAGGGAAACTAGACGCATAGCGTCTAGTTTCCCTTCACAGTGGGCAGCCCACGCGTCTAGTTTCCCTTCACAGGACAGCGCGCAGCGGCAGCGGGGGGCACCACAGCAGCAGCGGATCTTGCCATGGTGCGGCGCCCTCCGGAAGGCGGCGCCCCGGGCAAAAGTCCTGCTTGCCCGTGGCAAGATCCGCTACTGTATATATATATATATATATATATACTAGTGCTCACTGTTATTTTGTGTAGGTATTTTGGACTTCCTTCCATCTTCCCTTGTCCTTTCCCCTGTGTTCCACCTGTATCATTCCCTGTTCTTCCCCTGTGTTCTTTCCTTCTCCCCGCCTTCCTCCCTTTTCACTCTGTTCTTCCCCCTATCTTCCTGCCGTCTATCTCTGTTCTTCCCTCTGTGTTCCTCCTGTCTCATCCTGTTCTTTCACGTTCCTGGCGACTCTTAAACTAAGTATACTCTTGCACAATATTGTTCCGATTTGTCCGATCCGGGTTAATCAGAATGACAGATCAGCTGTATTGTGCAGTGTCTACGGCCGATTGTGCACTCCCGTGGGTCACATGCGAGGTCGCGTGATTGGCCGTGCTGCATGGCCAATCACGCGGCATTGCAGGTGATGACATGAATATTAATGAGTGACGGAACAGTGAACGTTCCGTCACACATCAATATCTGTCGAGTGTGTACTGGCAATCTCCCAATACCCAGGGCAAAGGGTAATCGCCCTGCACATCAGCACTATTGCTGGTCGCACTAGCGTGTACTCAGCCTTGCTGTTCAGCTGGACAGACATTCCATGCAGGATGCAATTCATGGCCGCTGCTGTCTTTTTTTTTTTTTTTTTTCTTCGTAGGTGACATTCACCAGCCGGTGTAGTGGAGAAGCCTCTGTTCAGGCCTAGTGAGAAAATTGGTGAGTGGGGATGGGTGAGTTGAAGTAATAGGCTGGTGGGTAACTATACATTAATAGTTGCAGGGTCACGTGTGCACACCTCACTGTAATGGCAGTGTGAGCTGCCACCACCAAGGAGATGGAGGGAGGGAGGCAGTGTGCCTGCACTATACTGACACGCCATATAATAACGAGATTTATGGTAAGAACTTACCTTTGTTAAAACTCTTTCTGCGAGGTACACTGGGCTCCGCAAGGAATGGACAATGGGGGTGTAGAGTAGGATCTTGATCCGAAGCACCAACAGGCTCAAAAGCTTTGACCTTCTTCCCAAGATGCATAGCGCCGCCTCCTATATCACCCCGCCTCCGTGCACAGGAGCTCAGTTTTGTTAACCAGCCCAATGCAGTAGCAGGTAAAAGAGACGACAACGGTTAGTAGCCACATACACCACACTCTCCCGACAGGAGAAGTGTCAGCGGCTAATGCCATATCAACCCAAAGAAGCTAAGTGCGTCAGGGTGGGCGCCTTGTGGAGCCCAGTGTACCTCGCAGAAAGAGTTTTAACAAAGGTAAGTTCTTACCATAAAACTCGTTTTCTGCTGCGGGATACACTGGGCTCCACAAGAAATGGACAATGGGGATGTCCTAAAGCAGTTCCTTATGGGAGGGGATGCACTGTAGCGGGCACAAGAACCCGGCGTCCAAAGGAAGCATCCTGGGAAGCGGCAGTATCGAAGGCATAGAACCTTATGAACGTGTTCACAGAGGACCACGTAGCCGCCTTGCACAATTGTTCAAGGGTCGCACCACGTTGGGTTGCCCAAGAAGGTCCAACAGACCGAGTAGAATGGGCCTTAATGTGATCAGGAGCAGAGAAACCAGCCTTCACATAAGCATGTGCAATCACCATTCTAATCCATCTGTCCAGAGTTTGCTTGTGAGCAGGCCAGCCACGTTTGTGAAACCCAAACACAACAAAAAGAGAACCAGATTTCCTAATAGGAGCAGTTCTCTTCACATAGATACGGAGAGCCCGTACCACATCCAAAGACCGCTCTTTGGGAGACAGATCAGGAGAAACAAGTGCCGGAACTACAATCTCCTGATTAAGGTGGAACGAAGAAACCACCTTAGGTAAATATCCGGGACGAGTCCTAAGAACCGCCCGGTCATGGTGAAAAATCAGATATGGGGAACTACAAGACAAGGCACCCAGATCCGACACTCTTCTAGCAGAGGCAATAGCCAGCAAGAACACCACCTTAAGGGAAAGCCACTTAAGGTCAGCTGAACCAAGAGGTTCGAATAGAGGCTCCTGCAACGCCTCCAAAACCACCGACAAGTCCCAAGGAGCCACAGGTGGGACATAGGGAGGTTGGATACGCAACACACCCTGAGTGAAAGTATGAACATCAGGTAAAGTCGCAATTTTTCTCTGAAACCACACCGACAAGGCAGAAATATGAACCTTGAGGGAGGCCAGACGCAGGCCTAAATCTAGGCCCTGCTGCAGAAAAGCCAAAAGTTTGGCTGTACTAAACTTGGAAGCGTCATAATTGTTAGATGCGCACCAAACAAAGTATGATGCCAGACCCTATGGTAAATCCGAGCAGAAGCCGGTTCCCGGGCCCGCAACATAGTTTTAATGACCTCTTCAGAAAAACCCTTAGCCCTCAAGACGGAAGCTTCAAGAGCCACGCCGTCAAAGATAGCCGGGCTAGGTCCTGGTAGACACAAGGGCCCTGAACGAGGAGGTCTAGTTCAAGTTGTGGAAGTAGAAGTGGACGCTCTGATGATAGGCCTTGCAGGTGTGAGAACCAGTGCCGTCTGGGCCACGCCGGAGCTATGAGAAGCAGATTTCCTTTTTCTTGCTTGAACTTCCGAACTACCCTGGGCAGGAGTGACACCGGAGGGAACATGTACGGCAGTCGAAACCTCTACGGCACCGCCAGCGCATCCACGAATGCTGCTTGAGGATCCCTTGTTCTTGCTCCAAAGACCGGAACCTTGTGATTGTGTTGAGACGCCATCAGATCCACATCTGGAAGACCCCACCTTTCCACGAGGAGTTGAAACACATCTGGATGGAGGCCCCACTCGCCGGCATGCACGTCCTGACGACTGAGAAAGTCCGCTTCCCAATTCAGGACTCCCGGAATGAATATTGCCGATATTGCCGGTAGATGGAGTTCTGCCCACTGTAGAATTAAATGCTGGGCCAGGTTCAACGCATTGAAGACCGCCCGCAACTCCAGAATGTTGATCGAGAGGAAAGATTCCTCCTTGGTCCACCGACCCTGTAAGGAGTGCTGCTCCATCACTGCGCCCCAACCTCTTAAACTGGCATCTGTCGTCAACAGGACCCAGTTGGATATCCAGAAGGGACGGCCCCTGAGCTATTGTTGGTCCTGGAGCCACCAGAGCAGCGACAGACGGACCTCCGGAGTCAATGAGATCATTTGAGACCTGATCCGGTGAGGCAGGCCATCCCACTTGGCTAGAATCAGCTTCTGGAAGGGGCGAGAATAGAATTGAGCATACTCCACCATGTCGAATGCTGACACCATAAGGCCCAGCACCTGCATTGCCGAATGTATCGACACTAGTGGACGAGAAAGGAAGCAACGAATCCTGTCCTGAAGCTTCAGGACTTTCTCCTGATACAAGAACAACCTCTGGTTGTGAGTGTCCAACAGCGCTCCCAGGTGCATCATGCTCTGAGCAGGGACCAGGGAGGATTTCTTCCAGTTGATGAGCCACCCTTGGGCTTGTAGAAACCGGACCGTCATATCCAGATGACGCAGGAGAAGATCTGGGGAATTTACCAGGATTAACAAGTCGTCCAGATACGGCAATATCCTGACCCCTTGACGGCGGAGTACCACCGTCATCACCGCCATAACTTTAGCAAAGACTTGCAGAGCCGTTGTTAAACCAAAAGGTAACGCCCAAAACTGGTAATGGATTTTGCCAATAGCAAACCTCAGGTATTGTTGATGTGACACTGCTATAGGAATATGCAGGTAAGCATCCTGTATGTCCAGGGAGACCATGTAGTCCCCAGGTTCCAAGGCCAGAACTATAGAGTGAAGGGTTTCCATACGGAACTTGGAAATCTTCACAAACCTTCACAAATGCCTTGAGGTTGAGAATGGACTGGGAGGACCCATTCGGTTTCGGGACTAGAAACAGCGGAGAATAGTACCCCCAGCCCCTCTGAGCAAGAGGCACCTGTACTACGACTCCTGTATCCAGAAGGGTCTGTACCACTGAGTGTAGAGTTTTTGCCTTTGTTCGGTCCAAAGGGACGTCTGTCTGGCAAAATCGATGAGGGGGTCGGTTTTTGAAGGCAATGGCGTAACCTCGAGTGACGACTTCCCGTACCCAAGCATCTGAAGTGGTCTTCAACCATTCCTGGGTATACCCTAGAAGCCGGCCCCCCACCCTGGGATCCCCCAGGGGGAGGCCCGCCCCGTCATTGCCGCAGGCTTATCGGTCTTGACAGCTGGCTGACGGGCAGCCCAGGCTCTTTTGGCCTTTTTGTTCTCCACTATTCAAACCTGTAGCTATCACTATTGAGCCTACTAAAGAGGCAGAAAGTGAAGATTCCATTTGTGATTCCGTTTTAATATACTTACCTTTTACTTTATACTTACCCTTTATCTTATACTTACCCTTATTTACTAACTCCACTATTTGTAATTTCACCTAGAGGAATTCAGATATAACACCCCAATTGAGGGGTGTTTTATAGGTTTACCTACCTTCGTTATTAATTTTTTGGTATCCCCAATTGAGGGGAGTTCTACAGGTCTATCTACCTTCTATATTGATTTTTTGGTACTGAGGCTTGTCATATATAATTATGGATATATGACACTGGATTGTGCAACCATCCAAGCATGCACTTTTTCTTTGGCGTTTGTGCACCTAATTCACTTATATTAAAAAATTTTGGACACCTTTGGCACTTATTTGGTTTGCAATAACACATCAAGCGATTCTGACACTCTTGGCATGTTCACTTTTTCAGCGCTCACTTAATTCAATCCACCATTTATATTGGTCCCACCATACCATCTTATCGCAATCTATTATCATCACTTGTTACATATCACACGTATATATCTATACACACACATACCTATCACTAGCACCTAATTATTGCATTTTTCCCTCCCCTCTCCCCCCCCCCCCTTTTTCTCACCAACACAGCAATCACAATAACACTACCAGATAGGTATGGTTTCATATTATTATAATATTTGTTAGGTCAAAAAATTCACAGTATACCAATTTGTATAATATGATTTTTTTAATAGTGGAGTTAGTCATAATATTAATAATCATATAGAATTAGTAGAACAATCTCTTATTAAAAGGCATCAATAAATTCATACGTAGCACTATTAAATTAGTAGAATGCTTTAGATCTAGAATAATAAAATCAATTAATTTTTTTTAAGGGAGTAAAGTTATTTATTTATATATGATTGTTATACCAAGGAACTATAGATGTATATTAGTGGAGTATACTTAATACATTATATCTACTGTAGGAGAGAGTGGATTGGTCGAATAGTATCATGTGACGACCTAGTTACATTGTATGCAACAATTATACTAACATAACACACTTATTTATTTAATTATCGATCTCACTATACTTAAAATATCTGATCCCCCTTCTCAATATACTTATCAAGTAATGTATATATTTATACAAGCAGGACACTCACGGGGTGTCTGTTTGTTTACCTTTTCCTATATCCTACATAACCAATAGTTCATTGGTCAATGATTGACATGTGACTAACTCCCTATACTCAGAGTGGAAGGGATTTTCATTGGCTGCGATAGTCACATGATCGACATGACGAGGGGAAATATAAATTGAGATTCGATAGCCACCAGCACCTCTCCTATACTTAATATAGGAGCAGCGCGATTGGCTGCTATAATCACGTGATCGGAGTGACGCGATTCAACGAATTCAGAGCGGGAAGTTACGAGCGCTTCTCCTATGTTTAATATAGGAGTGGCGTGATTGGCCAGGGAGAGCACATGACAAGATAGCAAGGAATGGATTGGTCACTGGTTGCCAATATAGAGTAACCAGTATAAACAATCGGGTTAGCCTGGAAAAAGTTCAAAAAAACGAAACACGTGTCGGCGGCGGTGTTATGGCCGCTACCTGACCTCACTAATACCCCTTTTCCACCTGAGTACCGTGTCCGATCCGGTATTTTTAACCCGGCTACAACCCGTGTCGGCCCCCCCGTTTCCACTGCACTTCGACACGGGTTATTCCCGTGTCGGATCTGTTTCCACCTAACCCGGGTAAGCTCTGTAAAAGCCTTTTGATGTCATTACAAATGGACTTTTTACTGTCTCATCAAGATGATGTCATCAAAAGGACCAAAAGGGAGGGGTGGGGCCTGCTCACAGCATTGCAGCAATGGACGCCGGTGCAGTAGCTGTGTCTAGCATGGAGTCGCAGACTGTTTGCAGTTTACTGCTGCTTATTTCTGCTACAGACAGCTTGATGCAGCTTCTCACCTTGTGCTACCTACTGCAGAGCTGGAGAAGGAGGGCTCAATTCTTTGCAGAGAGGGCTACCTATCGACGCAAATATTTGAAAAGGAGGAGAGCGCTTATATCATCCACTGTTATTTCTCTCATAACAATGAGCTCTACACCAAGCCGAAGAATGTGGGTGAGAGATCGCAGACATGGAGAAGCATTCATGCAGACCATTCTAGCATATCAGGAGGAGCAGTGGATGGAAAACTTCAGGATGTCTCGCGCTACATTCGAGTATGTTTTGGAACTACTGTCCCCCGCAATAACCATGCAGACCACCAGGTTCCGGAAGCCCATTGAGCCAGCCAGGAGATTAGCGATTGCTCTCTGGTGGTATGCTACCCCTGGAGAGTATCGCACAGTTTCCAGTTTATTTGGAGTAGGGATTGGCACAGTCTGCAAGATTGTCTACCAGGTCACGGGGGCATTGCTGGATACCATCTACCATCGCTTTATTTCCTTGCCACAAGGACAGCAGCTAGATGAGACTATAACAGGATTTAAGAAGCGTGGCTACCCACAATGTGCTGGTGCCATAGATGGGACCCACATCCCCATCATCGCCCCCCGTGACAACCCAGCAGACTATTACAATCGTAAGAGTTGGCATTCCATTGTTCTGCAAGCTGCAGTGGACCACAAATACTGGTAAGCACTGTTTCACTAATGTGTTTGAAATAGGCTTGGGCTGTTTTATGATAATGCATAAACTGTAATTTACCTTTATTTTTCGTTTCACAGATGTCTTCATAGGGTGGCCTGGACGGTCACATGATGCAAGGGTTCTCGCCAACTCCGATCTTTATGGTATTGCTGAGGACAAGCTTGGTGGATGGCTTTTCCCTCGAGAGGTAAGATTATTTACTACTTAAACTAATGTTCGCCCATAAACCAATAGTCAAGCTTTACCCCTGTAATAATATTAATGTTTTATTAACAGAAAATAAGAATTTACTCACCGGTAATTCTATTTCTCGTAGTCCGTAGTGGATGCTGGGTACTCCGTAAGGACCATGGGGTATAGACGGGCTCCGCAGGAGACTGGGCACTCTTAAAAGAAAGATTAGGTACTATATCTGGTGTGCACTGGCTCCTCCCTCTATGCCCCTCCTCCAGACCTCAGTTAGGGAAACTGTGCCCGGAAGAGCTGACATTACTAGGAAAGGATTTGGAATCCAGGGTAAGACTCATACCAGCCACACCAATCACACCGTACAACTCGTGATAACTATACCCAGTTAACAGTATGAACAATAACTGAGCCTCTCTCAACAGATGGCTCATACAATAACCCTTTAGTTAAGCAATAACTATATACATGTATTGCAGAGAGTCCGCACTTGGGACGGGCTCCCAGCATCCACTACGGACTACGAGAAATAGAATTACCGGTGAGTAAATTCTTTTCTCTGACGTCCTAGTGGATGCTGGGGACTCCGTAAGGGCCATGGGGAATAGACGGCTCCGCAGGAGACTGGGCACATCTAAAGAAAGATTTAGGACTATCTGGTGTGCACTGGCTCCTCCCCCCATGACCCTCCTCCAAGCCTCAGTTAGATTTATGTGCCCGGCTGAGCTGGATGCACACTAGGGGCTCTCCTGAGCTCCTAGAAGAAAGTATAGTTTAGGTTTTTTATTTTCAGTGAGACCTGCTGGCAACAGGCTCACTGCAACGAGGGACTAAGGGGAGAAGAAGCGAACCTACCTAAGTGGTGGTAGCTTGGGCTTCTTAGGCTACTGGACACCATTAGCTCCAGAGGGATCGAACACAGGACCCGACCTCGTCGTCCGTTCCCGGAGCCGTGCCGCCGTCCCCCTTACAGAGCCAGAAACAAGAAGGTGGTCCGGAAAATCGGCGGCTGAAGACTTCTGTCTTCTCCAAGGTAGCGCACAGCACTGCAGCTGTGCGCCATTGCTCCTCATGCACACCACACACTGCGGTCACTGATGGGTGCAGGGCGCTGGGGGGGGCGCCCTGAGCAGCAATAATAACACCTTGGCTGGCAAAACTAACACCATATATAGCCCCAGAAGCTATATAGGTGTATATTAACCCCTGCCAGAAACGACAAAATAGCGGGAGAAAGCCCGCCGAAAAAGGGGCGGAGCCAACTCCCTCGGCACACTGGCGCCATTATTCCCTCACAGCTTCGCTGGAAGGAAGCTCCCTGGCTCTCCCCTGCAGTCCTGCACTACAGAAAGGGTAAAAAAGAGAGGGGGGGCACAATTTAGGCGCAGTATATATATATTATAGGCAGCTATAGGGGAAAACACTCTGTATAGTGATATCCCTGTGTTATAAAGCGCCCTGGTGTGTGCTGGCATACTCTCCCTCTGTCTCCCCAAAGGGCTTTGTGGGGTCCTGTCCTCTGTAAGAGCATTCCCTGTGTGTCTGCTGTGTGTCGGTACTGCTGTGTCGACATGTATGATGAGGATAATGATGTGGAGGCGGAGCAAATGCCTGTGAATGTGATGTCACCCCCTGCGGGGTCGACACCAGTGTGGATGGACTTATGGAAGGAATTACGTGACAGTGTCAGCTCCTTACATAAAAGGTTTGACGACATAGGACAGCCGGCTACTCAGCTTGTGCCTGTCCAAGCGTCTCAAATGTCATCAGGGGCTATAAAACGCCCGCTACCTCAGATGACAGATACAGATGTCGACACGGATACCGACTCCAGTGTCGACGATGATGAGACGAGTGTACCCTCCAATAGATCCACCCGTTATATGATTGAGGCTATGAAAAATGTATTACACATTTCTGATGATACCCCAGGTACCACAAAAAAAGGGTATTATGTTTGGTGAGAAAAAACTACCAGTAGTGTTTCCTGCATCTGACGAATTAAATGAGGTGTGTGAGGAAGCGTGGACTTCCCCAGATAAGAAATTGATCATTTCTAAACGGTTAAGGGCTGCGTACCCTTTCCCGCCAGAGGATAGGTCACGCTGGGAAACACCCCCTAGGGTAGATAAAGCGCTGACACGCTTATCAAAGAAGGTGGCACTACCGTCTCCGGATACGGCCGCCCTAAAAGAACCTGCTGATAGAAAGCTGGAAAGTACCCTAAAAGCTATATACACACACACTGGCATTATATTGAGACCCGCTATTGCATCAGCTTGGATGTGCAGTGCTGCTGCTGCGTGGTCAGACTCCCTGTCGGAAAACATTGATACCATGGATAGGGACAATATTTTGCTAACGATTGACCATATAAAAGACGCTGTCTTATACATGCGTGATGCACAGAGGGATATTTGCCGGCTGGCATCAAAAATAAGCGCTATGTCCATTGCCGCCAGACGGGGGTTATGGACTAGGAAATGGTCAGGTGATGCCGACTCCAAGCGGCACATGGAAGTTTTACCCTATAAAGGGGTGGAACTTTTTGGGGAAGGTCTTGCAGACCTCGTTTCCACAGCTACTGCTGGGAAATCGACTTTTTTGCCACAGGCTACCCCACAGCAAAAGAAAGCACCGTATTATCAGGTACAGTCCTTTCGGCCCCAGAAAAATAAGCGGGCTAGAGGCTCATCCTTTCTGCCGAGGGGCAGAGGAAGGGGGAAAAAGCTGCAGCACACAGCTAGTTCCCAGGAGCAGAAGTCCTCCCCTGCGTCCAGTAAGTCCACAGCATGACGCTGGGGCTGCTCAGGCGGAATCGGGAACGGTGGGGGCACGTCTCAGGTTTTTCAGCACACAGTGGGCTCTCTCACAAGTGGATCCCTGGGTCCTTCAAGTAGTATCTCAGGGGTACAGGCTGGAATTCGAGATGTCTCCCCCCCGCCGTTTCCTAAAATCTGCCTTGCCGGCAACTCCCTCTGCCAGGGAGGCAGTGTTGGTGGCTATTCAAAAACTGTATTCACAGAAAGTGATCGTCAAGGTACCCCTCCTTCAGCAAGGAAAGGGTTACTACTCCACAATGTTGTGGTACCGAAACCGGACGGTTCGGTGAGACCCATCTTAAATTTAAAAGCCTTGAACACTTATATCAAAAGGTTCAAGTTCAAGATGGAATCGCTCAGGGCGGTTATTGCGAGCCTGGAGGAGGGGGATTACATGGTATCCCTGGACATCAAGGATGCGTACCTGCATGTCCCCATTTACCCTCCGCACCAGGAGTACCTCAGATTTGTGGTACAGGACTGTCACTATCAGTTCCAGACGCTGCCGTTTGGGTTATCCACGGCACCGAGGGTCTTTACCAAGGTAATGGCCGAAATGATGATACTCCTTCGCAAGAAGGGAGTTTTAATTATCCCGTACTTGGACGATCTCCTGATAAAGGCGAGGTCCAAAGAACAGTTGATAGTGGGGGTGGCACTTTCTCAGGAAGTGCTACAACAGCACGGCTGGATTCTAAACATTCCACACGCAAGGATGTTCCAGTGGGACCTGTTGGACAAATGGTCCGGGTCCCATCTCCAGATGCAACAGCGGATAACCCTATCGTCCAGAACCAGGGTGTCGCTGCTGTGGTGGCTGCAGAGGGCTCATCTACTAGAGGGCCGCAGATTCGGAATACAGGACTGGGTCCTGGTGACCACGGATGCCAGCCTTCGGGGCTGGGGGGCAGTCACAAAGGGAAGAAATTTCCAAGGACTGTGGTCAAATCAGGAGATTTCTCTTCACATAAATATCCTGGAGCTAAGGGCCATTTACAATGCCCTAAGCCAGGCAAGACCCCTACTTCAAAACCAGCCGGTACTGATCCAGTCAGACAACATCACGGCGGTCGCCCATGTAAACAGACAGGGCGGCACGAGAAGCAGGATGGCGATGGCAGAAGCCACAAGGATTCTCAGATGGGCAGAGAATCATGTGTTAGCACTGACGGCAGTGTTCATTCCGGGAGTGGACAACTGGGAAGCAGACTTCCTCAGCAGGCACGACCTCCACCCGGGAGAATGGGGACTTCATCCAGAAGTCTTCCAAATGCTGGTCAACCGGTGGGAAAAACCACAGGTAGACATGATGGCGTCCCGCCTCAACAAGAAGTTGAAAAGATATTGCGCCCGGTCAAGAGACCCTCAGGCGATAGCGGTGGACGCTCTAGTGACACCATGGGTGTACCAGTCGGTTTATGTGTTTCCTCCTCTACCTCTCATACCCAAGGTACTGAGAATAATAAGAAGGCGAGGAGTGAAAACCATACTCGTGGTTCCGGATTGGCCATGAAGAGCTTGATACCCGGAACTTCAAGAGATGCTTACAGAGGACCCTTGGCCTCTGCCGCTCAGACAAGACCTGCTGCAGCAGGGACCCTGTCTGTTCCAAGACTTACCGCGGCTGCGTTTGATGGCATGGCGGTTGAACACCGGATCCTGAAGGAAAAGGGTATTCCGGAGGAAGTCATCCCTACCCTGATCAAAGCCAGGAAGGATGTCACCGCAAGACATTATCACCGCATTTGGCGAAAATATGTTGCTTGGTGTGAGGCCATGAAGGCCCCGACGGAGGAATTTCAACTGGGTCGATTCCTGCACTTCCTGCAAGCAGGGGTGACGTTGGGCCTCAAATTGGGGTCCATAAAGGTCCAGATTTCGGCTCTGTCGATTTTCTTCCAAAAAGAACTGGCTTCACTGCCCGAAGTTCAGACTTTTGTCAAAGGAGTACTGCATATTCAACTGCTCTCTTGATCTCGCTTTTATGAGGAGATCATCCAAGTATGTGATAATAGTGACACCTTGCTTCCTCAGGAGCACCATCATATCCGCCATTACCTTGGTGAAATTGGTAATGACAATCCTTTATGTCCCGATTCATTTCAGGCTTGCAATGACCGCTCTTAGCAATTCCACCTTGAACCTGAACCTTTTCAGGTATATGTTCAGGGATTTTAATTCAATATGGGTCTAACCGAACCGTCTGGTTTCGGGATTATAACATGGTCGAATAATAACACCCTCTTGTTGAAGGAGGGGACCCTTGACCACCACCTGTTGAAGATACAATTACGAATTGCAGTTAACACTGGCTCCCTCTCTTGGGGGGAAGCCCGCCGGGTCCTCGGTGAGGGGGCATCTTCTCACAGTCCAGCCTGTATCCCTGCGATACAATTTCTATTGCCCAGGGATCTAACAGGGAGTGAACCCACTTGTGGCTGAACTTACGAAGGCGTGTCCCCACCGGGCCTAGCTCCGCCTGTGGAGCCCCAGCGACATGCGGTGGATTTTTGTAGAGGCCGGGGAGGACTTCTGTTCCTGGGGACTAGCTGTGTTGTACAGCTTCTTTCCTCTGCCCCCGGCTCTGACAAGAAAGGACGCACCTCAGACTTTCTTGTTTCTTTATTCGAAAAGCTGCATTTAATAATGTCGTGCTTTCCTAGGCTGTGCAGGAATATAAGGCAAAATATCAGAATTACCAGCTATAGCTGTGGAGACCAGGCCCGAGAACCTTTCTCCACACAATCCTCAGCCTTCCATATGCCTCTTAAGTCGGCATCATCTGTCCAATGTATATTCTACAGGACACGTCAAGCAGAAATCGACATAGCTTTTGTCTCTAGGACCCAGTATACTCATGTCCCTTTGGGCATGCTTTATAATTATATATCTATCACTTAAGACAGCATCTTAAAATATTTATATGCATACTAGGGTCTCAATCTCTGCTGATAAGGTACCTGTCCACGCTGCCACAGCGCTATAAACCCATGCCGACACAATCGCCGGTCTGGGTAGTATACTAGAATGTGCACACTATCTGCAGGATCCCTGAGAATAGCTAGTGCAAACAGGACACCCAAGGGGAAGATTCTCAACACATCCTGGCCCTAGTGGGGAAAGGATACAGCCTGAGAATTCTCTTGTGGGAAGCTGCCGTGTCTTGTCTGGAGATTCCCGCTCTTTTTCCTCATGAGTGGAGGGAAATTTACCTCAGCATTCTTCCCCTTAACATGTGTACTCTCGTGTCAGGGACAGATGAGTCATCAGTGATATGCAAATCATCTTTTATTCCAATAATCATATATTGAATATCTTTTAGCCCTCTTGGCTGTAACTTTGCATTATCGTAGTCGACAGTGGAGTTAAACTCCGTGTCGATACTTTGTTATTTTGGATAGTGAGCATAGAGAGACTCTGAAGGACTCTGTGACATAGGGACAGACCAGGGAAGATTTCCTTTCTGTTCCCTAACCTTTTGTGCAATAATTTTACCTCAGCACTTACACATATCCAAACAGGTGTCGGCGTTGTTGACGGAGACACCCTCCCACACACTTATCCGCTCTATCACCTCCTTAGAGGAGCCTTTTACCTCAGACATGTCGACACACGCGTACCGACACACCACACACACAGGGGATGCTCTATTTGAAGACAGTTCCCCCACCAGGCCCTTTGGAGAGACAGAGAGAGAGTATGCCAGCACACACCACAGCGCTATATAATACAGGGATGTACACTATACTGAGTGATTTTTCCCCTATAGCAGCTTATATACACAGTTTTGCGCCTAAATTTATGTGCCCCCCCTCTCTTTTTTACCCTTTGTGTACCAGGATACTGCAGGGGAGAGCCTGGGGAGCTTCCTTCCAGCTGAGCTGTGAAGAGAAAATGGCGCCGGTGTGCTGAGGAAGAAGGCCCGGCCCCCTCAGCGGCGGGCTTCTGTTCTTTTATGTACTTTAATGGCGGGGGTTAATGCACATATACAGTTTATCAGACTGTATTATGTGCTTTTCGCCAAGTAAGGTAATCTAATTGCTGCCCAGGGCGCCCCCCAGCGCCCTGCAACCATCAGTGACCGAAGTGTGTAGTGTGCTAAGGGAGCAATGGCGCACAGCTGCAGTGCTGTGCGCTACCTTAATGAAGACCGGAGTCTTCAGCCGCCGATTTTCAACTTCTCTTTGTTCTTCTGGCTCTGCAAGGGGGGCGGCGGCGCGGCTCCGGGACCGGACGACCGAGGACTGGGCCTGTGTTCGATCCCTCTGGAGCTAATGGTGTCCAGTAGCCTTAGAAGCCCAAGCTAGCTGCAAGCAGGTAGGTTCGCTTCTCTCCCCTCAGTCCCACGTAGCAGTGAGTCTGTTGCCAGCAGATCTCACTGAAAATAAAAAACCTAACAAATACTTTCTTTTCTAGGAAGCTCAGGAGAGCCCCTAGGGTGCATCCAGCTCTGGCCGGGCACAGATACTAACTGAGGTCTGGAGGAGGGGCATAGAGGGAGGAGCCAGTGCACACCAGATATAGTACCTAATCTTTCTTTTAAGAGTGCCCAGTCTCCTGCGGAGCCCGTCTATACCCCATGGTCCTTACGGAGTACCCAGCATCCACTAGGACGTCAGAGAAATCGGTGATCGTACATGGTGTGGACATCCCGGTCCACCTCATTGGTAATGCAGCATACCCATTACAGCGCTGGCTAATGAAGGTTTACACCCAGCATGTTCACTTATCTCCCGAACAGACATCATATACCCATGCCCTAAGTTCAGCCCGTATGGCAGTTGAGAATGCGTTTGGGCGTTTAAAAGGACGCTGGCGCTACCTCATGAAGAGGAATGATGTGGACTTGAAAATAATGCCAGATATAGTAGCAGCCTGCTGCATTCTCCATAACATATGTGAGATTCAAAAGGAAAACTTTCTCCCCGAGTGGAATGTACATGATCATGGGGCGGGGGTCACTGTACATGATGCACCAGGCTTGGTGGGGGGGCATGACGCTGCCAGCGAGTGCATAAGGGCCATCATTGCAGCTAATCTTCAAACAATGTTGCAGTAGAGAAGACAGACAAGTTTTTGTGTGCAAACATTTTTTGTTTATTTTGTTTTTCAGTTATAAAAATTTTGTTTAAAAGTTATGCTATTATATGTTTTCTTTTAAACAGTTGGCACACATTTTCTGAGGTAACAATATAAAATATTTAAGTGCAAACATGACACTGTAAAATTCCACATAACGCAAGGGGTCTTCAACATGTGTCCCTCCAGCTGCTGTGGAACTACATGTACCAGCATGTCTTGCTATGTATTTCCACAACAGCTAGAGGGCCACATGGTGAAGACACCTGCCCTGAGGTAACAATATAAAAGAGTAAAGTGCAAACAGGACACTCTGTAAAAAAAAACCTAATGTTTGATTTGGCAGGTATCAGGGTAGCCCCAATATTTGGATCACACTGCCGCACATTATCTGAGGTAACAATATAAAAGGTAGCCCCAATATCTGGATCCCACTGCCCATTTTCTGAGGTAACAATATAAAATTATAAAAGTTTAAAGTGCCAACAGGGCACTCTGTAAAAATAAGAATTTACTTACCGATAATTCTATTTCTCATAGTCCGTAGTGGATGCTGGGACTTCCGTAAGGACCATGGGGAATAGCGGCTCCGCAGGAGACTGGGCACAAAAGTAAAAGCTTTAGACTAGCTGGTGTGCACTGGCTCCTCCCCCTATGACCCTCCTCCAAGCCTCAGTTAGGATACTGTGCCCGGACGAGCGTACATAATAAGGAAGGATTTTGAATCCCGGGTAAGACTCATACCAGCCACACCAATCACACTGTACAACCTGTGATCTGAACCCAGTTAACAGTACGAGAAACGTAGGAGCCTCTGAAAAGATGGCTCACAACAATAAACAACCCGATTTTTTTGTAACAATAACTATATACAAGTATTGCAGACAATCCGCACTTGGGATGGGCGCCCAGCAACCACTACGGACTACGAGAAATAGAATTATCGGTAAGTAAATTCTTATTTTCTCTGACGTCCTAGTGGATGCTGGGACTTCCGTAAGGACCATGGGGATTATACCAAAGCTCCCAAACGGGCGGGAGAGTGCGGATGACTCTGCAGCACCGAATGAGAGAACTCCAAGTCCTCCTCAGCCAGGGTATCGAATTTGTAAAATTTTGCAAACGTGTTTGCCCCTGACCAAGTAGCTGCTCGGCAAAGTTGTAAAGCCGAGACCCCTCGGGCAGCCGCCCAAGATGAGCCCACTTTCCTTGTGGAATGGGCTTTAACAGATTTTGGCTGTGGCAGTCCTGCCACAGAATGTGCAAGCTGAATTGTACTACAAATCCAACGAGCAATCGTCTGCTTAGAAGCAGGAGCACCCAGCTTGTTGGGTGCATACAGGATAAACAGCGAGTCAGATTTTCTGACTCCAGCCGTCCTGGAAACATATATTTTCAGGGCCTTGACTACGTCCAACAACTTGGAGTCCTCCAAGTCCCTAGTAGCCGCAGGCACCACAATAGGTTGGTTCATGTGAAACGCTGAAACCACCTTAGGGAGAAATTGAGGACGAGTCCTCAATTCTGCCCTGTCTGAATGAAAAATTAGTTAAGGGCTTTTATATGACAAAGCCGCCAATTCTGAGACACGCCTGGCTGACGCCAGAGCTAACAGCATGACCACCTTCCATGTGAGATATTTTAATTCCACAGTGGTGAGTGGTTCAAACCAATGTGATTTTAGGAACCCTAAAACTACATTGAGATCCCAAGGTGCCACTGGTGGCACAAAAGGAGGCTGTATATGCAGTACCCCCTTGACAAACGTCTGAACTTCAGGCACTGAAGCCAGTTCTTTCTGGAAGAAGATCGACAGGGCCGAAATTTGAACCTTAATGGATCCTAATTTTAGGCCCATAGACAGTCCTGCTTGCAGGAAATGCAGGAAACGACCCAGTTGAAATTCCTCTGTGGGGGCCTTCTTGGCCTCACACCACGCAACATATTTTCGCCAAATGCGGTGATAATGTTTCGCGGTTACATCCTTCCTGGCTTTGATCAGGGTAGGGATGACTTCATCTGGAATGCCTTTTTCCATCAGGATCCGGCGTTCAACCGCCATGCCGTCAAACGCAGCCGCGGTAAGTCTTGGAACAGACAAGGTCCCTGCTGGAGCAGGTCCTTTCTTAGAGGTAGAGGCCACGGGTCCTCCGTGAGCATCTCTTGCAGTTCCGGGTACCAAGTTCTTCTTGGCCAATCCGGAGCCACGAGTATAGTTCTTACTCCTCTCCTTCTTATGATTCTCAGTACTTTGGGTATGAGAGGCAGAGGAGGGAACACATACACCGACTGGTACACCCACGGTGTTACCAGAGCGTCCACCGCTATTGCCTGAGGGTCCCTTGACCTGGCGCAATATCTGTCCAGTTTTTTGTTGAGACGGGACGCCATCATGTCCACCTTTGGTTTTTCCCAACGGTTTACAATCACTTGAAAGACTTCTGGGTGAAGTCCCCACTCCCCCGGGTGGAGGTCGTGTCTGCTGAGGAAGTCTGCTTCCCAGTTGTCCACTCCCGGAATGAACACTGCTGACAGTGCCACCACATGATTTTCCGCCCAGCGAAGAATCCTTGCAGCTTCTGCCATTGCCCTCCTGCTTCTTGTGCCGCCCTGTCTGTTGACGTGGGCGACTGCCGTGATGTTGTCCGATTGGATCAATACCGACTGACCCTGAAGCAGAGGCCTTGCTTGACTTAGGGCATTGTAAATGGCCCTTAGTTCCAGGATATTTATGTGAAGAGACGTTTCCATGCTTGACCACAAGCCCTGGAAATTTCTTCCCTGTGTGACTGCTCCCCAGCCTCTCAGGCTGGCATCGGTGGTCACCAGCATCCAATCCTGAATGCCGAATCTGCGGCCCTCTAGAAGATGAGCACTCTGTAACCACCACAGGAGAGACACCCTTGTCCTTGGAGATAGGGTTATTCGCTGATGCATCTGAAGATGCGATCCGGACCATTTGTCCAGCAGATCCCACTGAAAAGTTCTTGCATGGAATCTTCCGAATGGAATCGCTTCGTAAGAAGCCACCATTTTTCCCAGGACTCTCGTGCATTGATGCACAGACACTTGGCCTGGTTTTAGGAGTTTCCTGACTAGCTCGGATAACTCCCTGGCCTTCTCCTCCGGGAGAAACACCTTTTTCTGGACTGTGTCCAGAATCATCCCCAGGAACAGTAGACGTGTTGTTGGAATCAGCTGTGATTTTGGGATATTTAGGATCCACCCGTGCTGACGTAGCACTACCTGAGATAGTGCTACTCCGACCTCTAACTGTTCCCTGGACCTTGCCCTTATCAGGAGATCGTCCAAGTAAGGGATAATTAAGACGCCTTTTCTTCGAAGAAGAATCATCATTTCGGCCATTACCTTGGTAAAGACCCGTGGTGCCGTGGACAATCCAAACGGCAGCGTCTGAAACTGATAATGACAGTTTTGTACCACAAACCTGAGGTACCCTTGGTGAGAAGGGTAGATTGGGACATGGAGATAAGCATCTTTGATGTCTAGAGATACCATATAGTCCCCTTCTTCCAGGTTCGCTATCACTGCTCTGAGTGACTCCATCTTGAATTTGAACCTTTTTATGTAAGTGTTCAAGGATTTTAGATTTAAAATTGGTCTCACCGAGCCGTCCGGCTTCGGTACCACAAACAGCGTGGAATAATACCCCTTTCCCTGTTGTAGGAGGGGTACCTTGATTATCACCTGCTGGGAATACAGCTTGTGAATAGCGTCCACTACCGCCTCCCTGTCGGAGGGAGACGTTGGTAGAGCAGACTTCAGGAACCGGCGAGGGGGAGACGTCTCGAATTCCAATTTGTACCCCTGTGATACTACCTGCAGGATCCATGGGTCCACTTGCGAGTGAGCCCACTGCGCGCTGAAATTCTTGAGACGGCCCCCCACCGTGCCTGTGTCCGCTAGTAGAGCCCCAGCGTCATGCTGAAGACTTGGCAGAAGCGGGGGAGGGCTTCTGTTCCTGGGAAGAGGCTGCCTGGTGCAGTCTTTTTCCCCTTCCTCTGCCCCGGGGCAGAAATGAGTGGCCTTTTGCCCGCTTGCCCTTATGCGGACGAAAGGACTGAGTTTGAAAAGACGGTGTCTTTTTCTGCTGAGAGGTGACCTGGGGTAAAAAGGTGGATTTTCCAGCCGTTGCCGTGGCCACCAGGTCCGATAGACCGACCCCAAATAACTCCTCCCCTTTATACGGCAATACTTCCATATGTCGTTTGGAATCCGCATCACCTGACCACTGTCGCGTCCATAACGCTCTTCTGGCAGAAATGGACATCGCACTCACTCTAGATGCCAGGGTGCAAATATCCCTCTGTGCATCTCGCATATATAGTAATGCATCCTTTAAATGCTCTATAGTTAATAATATACTGTCCCTATCCAGGGTATCAATATTTTCAGTCAGGGAATCCGACCAAGCCACTCCAGCGCTGCACATCCAGGCTGAGGCGATTGCTGGTCGCAGTATAACACCAGTATGTGTGTATATACCTTTTAGGATATTTTCCAGCCTCCTATCAGCTGGTTCCTTGAGGGCGGCCGTATCGGGAGACGGTAACGCCACTTGTTTTGATAAGCGTGTGAGCGCCTTATCTACCCTAGGAGGTGTTTCCTAACGTGCCCTAACCTCTGGCGGGAAAGGGTATAGTGCCAATAATTTATTAGAAATCAGCAGTTTTTTATCGGGGGAAAGCCACGCTTTATCACACACCTCATTTAATTCATCTGATTCAGGAAAAACTACTGGTAGTTTTTTCACACCCCACATAATACCCTTTTTTGTGGTACTTTGAGTGTCAGAAATATTCAATGCCTCCTTCATTGCCGTGATCATGTAACGTGTGGCCCTACTGGACATTACGTTTGTCTCCTCACCGTCGACACTGGATTCAGTATCCGTGTCTGGGTCTGTGTCGACCATCTGAGGTAACGGGCGTTTTAGCGCCCCTGACGGTGTCTGAGACGCCTGAACAGGCACTAATTGATTTGCCGGCTGTCTCATGTCGTCAACAGTTTTTTGCAAAGTGCTGACCTTGTCACGTAATTCTTTAAATACGACCATCCAGTCAGGTGTCGACTCCCTAGGGGGTGACATCACTAACACAGGCAATTGCTCTGCTTCCACATCATTTTCCTCCTCATACATGTCGACACAATCGTACCGACACCCAGCACACACACAGGGAATGCTCTGAAAGAGGACAGGACCCCACGAGCCCTTTGGGGAGACAGAGGGAGAGTTTGCCAGCACACACCAGAGCGCTATATATATACAGGGATAACCTTATGTAAGTGTTTCTCCCTTTATAGCTACTGTTTTATATTAGCTGCCAATAGTGCCCCCCCTCTCTTGTTTTACCCTGATTCTTGTAGCAGGACTGCAGGGGAGAGTCAGGGAGCCGTCCTTCCAGCGGAGCTGTGAAAGAAAATGGCGCTTGTGTGCTGAGGAGAAAGGCTCCGCCCCCTTCACGGCGGCCTTTTCTCCCGCTTTTTTTAGGAAAACTGGCAGGGGTTAAATGCATCCATATAGCCCAGGAGCTATATGTGATGCATTTCTTTAGCCATATAAGGTTTTTATAGTGTTTTATTGCGTCTCAGGGCGCTCCCCCCCAGCGCCCTGCACCCTCAGTGACCGGAGTGTGAAGTGTGCTGAGAGCAATGGCGCACAGCTGCAGTGCTGTGCGCTACCTTATCTGAAGACAGGAACGTCTTCTGCCGCCGATTTCTCCGGACCTCTTCGCTCTTCTGGCTCTGTAAGGGGGCCGGCAGCGCGGCTCCGGGACCCATCCAGGCTGAACCTGTGATCGTCCCTCTGGAGCTAATGTCCAGTAGCCAAGAAGCCCAATCCACTCTGCATGCAGGTGAGTTCGCTTCTTCTCCCCTTAGTCCCACGATGCAGTGAGCCTGTTGCCAGCAGGTCTCACTGAAAATAAAAAACCTATTTAAACTTTTACTCTAAGCAGCTCAGGAGAGCTACCTAGCATGCACCCTTCTCGGCCGGGCACAAAAATCTAACTGAGGCTTGGAGGAGGGTCATAGGGGGAGGAGCCAGTGCACACCAGCTAGTCTAAAGCTTTTACTTTTGTGCCCAGTCTCCTGCGGAGCCGCTATTCCCCATGGTCCTTACGGAAGTCCCAGCATCCACTAGGACGTCAGAGAAATAAAAATAATGTTTGGATTTGTAGGTATCAGGGTTGAGGATACAGTGCAAACAGAACCTTAAAACACAAACATTGGGGGTCATTCCGAGTTGTTCGCTCGCAAGTGAATTTTAGCAGATTTGCTCATGCTAAGCCGCCGCCTACTGGGAGTGAATCTTAGCATCTTAAAATTGCGAACGATGTATTCGCAATATTGCGATTACACACCTCGTAGCAGTTTCTGAGTTGCTTCAGACTTACTCGGCATCTGCGATCATTTCACTGCTTGTCGTTCCTGGTTTGACGTCACAAACACACCCAGCGTTCGCCCAGACACTCCCCCGTTTCTCCAGCCACTCCTGCGTTTTTTCCGGAAACGGTAGCGTTTTTTCCCACACGCCCATAAAACGGCCTGTTTCCGCCCAGTAACACCCATTTCCTGTCAATCACATTACGATCGCCAGAACGATGAAAATGCCGTGAGTAAAATTCCTAAGTGCATAGCAAATTTACTTGGCGCAGTCGCAGTGCGGACATTGCGCATGCGCATTAAGCGGAAAATCGCTGCGATGCGAAGATTTTTACCGAGCGAACAACTCGGAATGACCCCCATTGTTTTATCACCCGCTGCTCTAAGGCAGTTGTCTATATACCCGATATTCTGAGGATTGCGGGATTTGTGTTGGGGGATTTGAGGGAGGCTCATAGTTGTATGGACCATATGGGTGCTGTGGGTAGGCTGTGTCTTGCTGTTGTGCTTGTGTGGTATTCCCTATGGTACGTGCAAACGTGCGTTCAAAAAATGTAATCTGCCTATCATGCATGGTCATTAACTGCATCATAAAAGTTTGATACATTTCCTTTTCTGACGCAAGAAATCTCTCCAGCTGCTGTGGAACTACATGTACCAGCATGTCTTGCTATGTATTTCCACAACAGCTAGAGGGCCACATGGTGAAGACACCTGCCCTGAGGTAACAATATAAAAGAGTAAAGTGCAAACAGGGCACTCTGTAAAAAAAAAACTAATGTTTGATTTGGCAGGTATCAGGGTAGCCCCAATATTTGGATCACACTGCCGCACATTTTCTGAGGTAACAATATAAAAGGTAGCCCCAATATCTGGATCCCACTGCCCATTTTCTGAGGTAACAATATAACATTATAAAAGTTTAAAGTGCCAACAAGGCACTCTGTAAAATAAAAATAATGTTTGGATTTGTAGGTATCAGGGTTGAGGATACAGTGCAAACAGAACCTTAAAACACAAACATTGTTTTATCACCCGCTGCTCTAAGGCAGTTGTCTATATACCCGATATTCTGAGGATTGCGGGATTTGTGTTGGGGGATTTGAGGGAGGCTCATAGTTGTATGGACCATATGGGTGCTGTGGGTAGGCTGTGTCTTGCTGTTGTGCTTGTGTGGTATTCCCTATGGTACGTGCAAACGTGCGTTCAAAAAATGTCATCTGCCTATCATGCATGGTCATTAACTGCGTCATAAAAGTTTGATGCATTTCTTTTTCTGACGCTAGAAATCTCTCAAGCCGTGCATCTTCCTGGGCATTGAGCTCACTATCTGCCTCACGCAGGTGATCCACGATAATGGACGTCTTTGTTTTGACCGTTTGTTCTGTTTTGTTTAGTTTCTTTTTCCGCTGTGGAACGTTGTAGACTGTAAAGGGGATGAAACAGAATGTAAGCAACAATATAAAAATAGCAGTGGTAGCATATACGTGTTTGTGGCCTTCTCCCACCTGCACACTAGCTATACTCTGCAACATTACCATGATTCTATTAACAAATAGCAGCGGTAGCATATACGTGTTTGTGGCCTTCTCCCACCTGCACACTAGCTATACTCTGCAACATTACCATGATTCTATAAACAAATAGCAGTGGTAGCATATACGTGTTTGTGGCCTTCTCCCACTTGCACACTAGCTATACCCTGCAACATTACCATGCCTTTACATAGATTCTGTATAGGGGCTGCTGCAACTGTATTTGTAATGGTAATACTTACTATTTGAGCGCAAAGTTGTGGTCTTGGGGGGTTGCGACGTCTCCGCCTGAGACTGTGGTACGTCCTCAATAGTGGCACTGATGGAATCATCATTGACGGTCGAGTCTTCGAAACTGCTGTCCGATATAAGCAGCGGAGATGATGGGCTGCATTGTGAGCTGGGAAGGCTGTGCTGTGTTTCCTCACAGTCCTCGTCGACTGACATCTGGCGACTGGCAGAGCTGGATGACGATAGTGCTATGGGATTTGTTATCGCAGTTTTGCCGAAGACACTATAGCATAGGTCATAATATGCCCATTCCATACGCCCAGCACCACTTTTCTTGCGGTTATGGTCGTGTACTTTGATAAATTGTCTGCGTAGTGCCTTCAATTTGTTAACGACTTGTTGCTGGGTTTTTTGGATGCCCCTTTCTGCCAGCATAAGGGATATGTTCTTGTAGACGATAGCATCCTTAACTGTTCCAGTCACCTGCCTTCTAATTTCTTCCTCTCCCCGAATATTAAGCAGCTCTTTGATCTCTGTGTCTGACCAGGTATGGCTAGCCATGTTGCTGTGCTGGAGCTTCTGCTGCTGTATATTGTCTGTTTGTTTGGAAGCTGCTGCAATAAAAATATCTGTATGTACCCAGCGCGACTTCAGAGTGTTTTGTTTGCAAGCTGCCTCAATGCCTGCATGTGCCCAGCGTAGTGTTGTTTGCTGCTGCGGTGCCTGCATGTGCCCAGCGTGTCTCCCAGGGATGACATCATCTTCCAGTGCCCTAGAAGCACCAATCAGCGTCTCAGAGCGTTACTCGGGTCTGAAAACACGGGTAATGACCGCCTCCACTGCACCGTTATCCGTGTCATTACCGTGTTCTACCCAGGTAGCTATCCGGGTAGGATTCCCGGGTCACTCAACCCGTGTTGACCCGTTTCCACCTACTAAAAACTAGAGATGAGCGGGTTCGGTTTCTCTGAAACCGAACCCGCACGAACTTCATGTTTTTTTCACGGGTCGGATCCTCCCGCCTTGCTCGGTTAACCCGAGCGCGCCCGAACGTCATCATGACGCTGTCGGATTCTCGCGAGACTCGGATTCTATATAAGGAGCCGCGCGTCGCCGCCATTTTCACACGTGCATTGAGATTGATAGGGAGAGGACGTGGCTGGCGTCCTCTCCATTAGAAATTAGATTAGAAGAGAGAGAGAGATTGTGCAGAGTCAGACAGAGTTTACCACAGTGACCAGTGCAGTTGTTGTTAGGTAACTTTTATTTATTTTAATATAATATATCCGTTCTCTGCTATATCCGTTCTCTGCCTGAAAAAAAACGATACACAGCAGCAGCCAGTCACACAGTGTGACTCAGTCTGTGTGCACTCAGCTCAGCCCAGTGTGCTGCACATCAATGTATAAAAGGCAAAGCTTATAATAATTGTGGGGGAGACTGGGGAGCACTGCAGGTTGTTATAGCAGGAGCCCCCAGGAGTACATAATATTATATTAATTTAAAATTAAACAGTGCACACTTTTGCTGCAGGAGTGCCACTGCCAGTGTGACTAGTGGTGACCAGTGCCTGACCACCAGTATAGTAGTATATTGTTGTATGTATTGTATACTATCTCTTTATCAACCAGTCTATATTAGCAGCAGACACAGTACAGTGCGGTAGTTCACGGCTGTGGCTACCTCTGTGTCGGCAGTCGGAACTCGGCAGGCAGTCCGTCCATCCATAATTGTATTACAATATATACCACCTAACCGTGGTATTTTTTTTTCTTTCTTTATACCGTCGTCATAGTGTCATACTAGTTGTTACGAGTATACTACTATCTCTTTATCAACCAGTGTACAGTGCGGTAGTTCACGGCTGTGGCTACCTCTGTGTCGGCAGTCGGCAGGCAGTCCGTCCATCCATAATTGTATTATTATTATAATATATACCACCTAACCGTGGTTTTTTTTTCATTCTTTATACCGTCATAGTGTCATACTAGTTGTTACGAGTATACTACTATCTCTTTATCAACCAGTGTACAGTGCGGTAGTTCACGGCTGTGGCTACCTCTGTGTCGGCAGTCGGCAGGCAGTCCGTCCATCCATAATTGTATTATTATTATAATATATACCACCTAACTGTGGTATTTTTTTTTCTTTCTTTATACCGTCGTCATAGTGTCATACTAGTTGTTACGAGTATACTACTATCTCTTTATCAACCAGTGTACAGTGCGGTAGTTCACGGCTGTGGCTACCTCTGTGTCGGAACTCGGCAGGCAGTCCGTCCATCCATAATTGTATTATATACCACCTAACCGTGGTTTTTTTATACCACCTAACTGTGGCAGTCCGTCCATAATTGTATACTAGTATCCAATCCATCCATCTCCATTGTTTACCTGAGGTGCCTTTTAGTTCTGCCTATAAAATATGGAGAACAAAAAAGTTGAGGTTCCAAAATTAGGGAAAGATCAAGATCCACTTCCACCTCGTGCTGAAGCTGCTGCCACTAGTCATGGCCGAGACGATGAAATGCCAGCAACGTCGTCTGCCAAGGCCGATGCCCAATGTCATAGTACAGAGCATGTCAAATCCAAAACACCAAATATCAGAAAAAAAAGGACTCCAAAACCTAAAATAAAATTGTCGGAGGAGAAGCGTAAACTTGCCAATATGCCATTTACCACACGGAGTGGCAAGGAACGGCTGAGGCCCTGGCCTATGTTCATGGCTAGTGGTTCAGCTTCACATGAGGATGGAAGCACTCAGCCTCTCGCTAGAAAAATGAAAAGACTCAAGCTGGCAAAAGCAGCACAGCAAAGAACTGTGCATTCTTCGAAATCCCAAATCCGAATTCCGAGCCCACCCGCTGGCGGTGATGCAGGGCAGTCTGGAGCGACTGCTGATGCTGACATCTGGTCCGGACTGAAGGACCTGACAACCATTACGGACATGTCGTCTACTGTCACTGCATATGATTCTCTCACCATTGATAGAATGGTGGAGGATTATATGAGTGACCGCATCCAAGTAGGCACGTCACACAGTCCGTACTTATACTGGCAGGAAAAAGAGGCAATTTGGAGGCCCTTGCACAAACTGGCTTTATTCTACCTAAGTTGCCCTCCCACAAGTGTGTACTCCGAAAGAGTGTTTAGTGCCGCCGCTCACCTTGTCAGCAATCGGCGTACGAGGTTACATCCAGAAAATGTGGAGAAGATGATGTTCATTAAAATGAATTATAATCAATTCCTCCGCGGAGACATTGACCAGCAGCAATTGCCTCCACAAAGTACACAGGGAGCTGACATGGTGGATTCCAGTGGGGACGAATTGATAATCTGTGAGGAGGGGGATGTACACGGTGATATATCGGAGGATGATGATGAGGTGGACATCTTGCCTCTGTAGAGCCAGTTTGTGCAAGGAGAGATTAATTGCTTCTTTTTTGGTGGGGGTCCAAACCAACCCGTCATTTCAGTCACAGTCGTGTGGCAGACCCTGTCACTGAAATGATGGGTTGGTTAAAGTGTGCATGTCCTGTTTTGTTTATACAACATAAGGGTGGGTGGGAAGGGCCCAAGGACAATTCCATCTTGCACCTCTTTTTTCTTTTATTTTTCTTTGCGTCATGTGCTGTTTGGGGAGGGTTTTTTGGAAGGGACATCCTGCGTGACACTGCAGTGCCACTCCTAGATGGGCCCGGTGTTTGTGTCGGCCACTAGGGTCGCTTATCTTTCTCACACAGTCAGCAACCTCATTGCGCCTCTTTTTTTCTTTGCGTCATGTGCTGTTTGGGGAGGGTTTTTTGGAAGGGACATCCTGCGTGACACTGCAGTGCCACTCCTAGATGGGCCCGGTGTTTGTGTCGGCCACTAGGGTCGCTTATCTTTCTCACACAGTCAGCTACCTCATTGCGCCTCTTTTTTTCTTTGCGTCATGTGCTGTTTGGGGAGGGTTTTTTGGAAGGGACATCCTGCGTGACACTGCAGTGCCACTCCTAGATGGGCCAGGTGTTTGTGTCGGCCACTAGGGTCGCTAATCTTACTCACACAGCTACCTCATTGCGCCTCTTTTTTTCTTTGCGTCATGTGCTGTTTGGGGAGGGTTTTTTGGAAGGGACATCCTGCGTGACACTGCAGTGCCACTCCTAGATGGGCCCGGTGTTTGTGTCGGCCACTAGGGTCGCTTATCTTTCTCACACAGTCAGCTACCTCATTGCGCCTCTTTTTTTCTTTGCGTCATGTGCTGTTTGGGGAGGGTTTTTTGGAAGGGACATCCTGCGTGACACTGCAGTGCCACTCCTAGATGGGCCCGGTGTTTGTGTCGGCCACTAGGGTCGCTAATCTTACTCACACAGCTACCTCATTGCGCCTCTTTTTTTCTTTGCGTCATGTGCTGTTTGGGGAGGGTTTTTTGGAAGGGACATCCTGCGTGACACTGCAGTGCCACTCCTAGATGGGCCCGGTGTTTGTGTCGGCCACTAGGGTCGCTGAGCTTAGTCATCCAGCGACCTCGGTGCAAATTTTAGGACTAAAAATAATATTGTGAGGTGTAAGGTGTTCAGAATAGACTGAAAATGAGTGTTAATTATGGTTATTGAGGTTAATAATACTATGGGATCAAAATGACCCCCAAATTCAATGTTTTAAGATGTTTTTTAGGGTTTTTTGAAAAAACCACCCGAATCCAAAACACACCCGAATCCGACAAAAAAAATTCGGTGAGGTTTTGCCAAAACGCGGTCGAACCCAAAACACGGCCGCGGAACCGAACCCAAAACCAAAACACAAAACCCGAAAAATTTCAGGCGCTCATCTCTACTAAAAACCCGTGTCGATGTGCGCCCCCGTGCAAAAACACGGGTAAAAAAAGCTAGTGGAAAAGGGGTATAACTTAATAATGCATCATATATATAAAGGACAGATTTTCTAACACAAACGGACCTGATATAAGACTGTTCTATAGGAATACTGTACTATATTACTGATAGGAGATATGAAGTTCAAATGAGCAGGGAATATTAAATGTTTTTTTTTGTTAATCCATGAGAGAGTTACCCAGTATACACTAACTCAATGTGACTACACATGTCAGCAGTTTCACCTTACTACATAGGAATTTAACAGTTGCAGTACTTATTAGTGATATACTTAATACTGCTATATAAAACTGCTGATAGGATACATTGAATTCTGAGCGCTGGAATAGTACATTGGGGCAGATGTATTAACCAGGAGAAGGCATAAGGAAGTGATAAACCAGTGATATGTGTAAGGTGGTAAAGGCACCAGCCAATCAGATCCTAACTGCTAATTTACATATTGGAGCTGATTGGCTGGTGCCTTTATCACCTTGCACATATCACTGGTTTATCACTTCCTTATGCCTTCTCCAGGTTAGTACATCTGCCCCAGTGTTCTCTATGTGCAACTGCTGAATACTATTGACAGGATATATAAAACGTAACTTGCTGCATGCACACAGTGCTCATTTTGGAAATTAAAGTAACAACTGATCACCGTTTATAGTAATATGCCATACTGATACTCAGGCTATTATTTATATTGGCAGCTTTCTCCACACTTGAACGTCAGATGCAATATGTAGTCACTGACAAAGCCATTTCATTCATATGGCTATGCTCTATATAGCAGCCAGCAATCGATAAGCAGCTCAGTTATTTTAGTCATCACACTATATATACTTGTGAATGGTGCAGCTACTCATTACAGGGCATATCTGCATTAGCGAATACAATGAATATGCTCATGTAGAAAGTATTGGAGTGGAAAGCCTAATAAATACAATATTGATTCATAAGCAGAATATTGAGGCAATTTCTGCCTGTGCTTCCTACAAGCTGCTGGGGATAGATTTGATGATCTCATCTCAGCAGTTCCATTGTATGTAACAGTGAATGATACAGCTATCTGCTGAAAGTATCCATTCAAAACAGACTTATGGGCCCTACTCACTTGGCGATGCGCCGCCGAGGTGCCCGACGGCCGATACGGCCGACGAGCGACCCGGCGGCGGGGGGGCAGTGACGGGGGGAGTGAAGTTTCTTCACTCCCCCCGTCACCCGGCTGCACTGAAGTGCAGGCAAATATGGACGAGATCGTCCATATTGGCCTGCATGCATAGCCGACGGGGGACCAGCGATGAACGAGCGCGGGGACGCGCATCGTTCATCGCTTAAGTCTCCACACTGAAAGATATGAACGAGTTCTCATTCATTTATGAACTAGATCGTTCATATCTTTCAGAATATCGCCAAGTGTGTAGGGCCCATTAGTTACAGTTGCACATCTTGACTGTGTACAGCAGACAGCAATAAAGGCAGCACACAATAAGTGTAATTACTTAACATTCAACAAGTTATTGAATATCTGTGCATTCAAATCATTGAAGGCTGTGGGAATTAACCACTTTCACTGAGTGTAATCTACATGGTATTTGTTGTATTGTATTGTCTTATTTCGTATTTTTGAACGGTCTTAATGGATCTATTAAAAGTTACACTTTAATTATTCTTTGTGCGCCAACAAAGAGACATTCTTTCTTCTTTGGCCTTCGGCTTACAAGGTTTGGAAGTGCGGGCCTGCTTAAGGTACGCCTGACCTTTTGCTTTACCTGAAGGACGAAAGGGGCAAAAGGAAGTACCTTTAGCCTTCGACACAGAAGGAGCGGTATTAGGTAGACAGGCAGTTATGGCAGTAGCCAAGTCAGCCACTATCTTATTTAAGTCCTCCCCAAACAGAATATCTCCCTTGAAAGGGAGTACCTCCAGGGTTTTTCTAGAGTCCATATCCACAGACCAGGATCTCAGCCACAATATCCGGCGAGCCAGGACTGACGTAGTAGAGGCCTTGGCTGCCAGAATACCGGCATCCGAAGCCGCCTCTTTAATATAGCGAGAAGCTGTGACAATATATGACAAGCATTGTCTAGCATGGTCAGAGGAGATTTCAGCTTCTAACTCCAAGGCCCATGCTTCAATAGCCTCAGCAGCCCATGAAGCTGCAATAGTAGGCCTTTGTGCAGCACCCGTGAGGGTGTAAGTAGATAAAGACAACCTTTCTGTCAAACTTGACAGGTGACACACCCCCTTGCTCCTAGGCTCCACCCCCTTTAATATTACATGATAGTGTTTTATATCGCTTTAATATAAAATTTTATATAAAATTTTATATAAATTTATAGTGTTCGATATTAAACCGTATTAAAAATTGTTGCGTAACACCAGTCGCAGAGTGTCACGCAACACCAGTCGCAGAATGTCACGCAACGCAGCGCGTCAAATCAGGCGGATGAAAGATGCATATTACACAGTGTTAAAACCAGGTAGTTTTAGCGGCATTGATAAATATTATGGGTCGGTTAAAAATAAATTTAAAAGATCCGACGTAAGAAAGTGGTTACAAGAACAAGACGCATACACGCTGCACAAGCCAGCAAGAAAAAACTATAAAAGGAACATGATTTGTGTATCGGGAATAAACCAACAGTGGCAATGCGATTTGGTCTCGCTGATAGATTTGTCAAAATACAACGATGGCGTTAAATACATATTAACAATCATCGATATATTCAGTAAGAGGGTGTGGGGTGAAAGTCTGACCGCTAAGAATGCAGCAACGGTCGCTAATGCGTTTGAAAAAATATTCCAGCGCGGTGATGTGCCGATGAAGCTACAAACCGATAATGGTAAAGAGTTTCTAAACAGAAACCTAAAAAAGGTGTTAGAAAAATACGGTATAAATCATTTCACGACCAATAACGATGTGAAAGCGGCTGTTATAGAGCGCTTCAATAGGACTTTAAAAACACGCATGTGGCGCTATTTCACGGCAAAGAATACCTACAGATATATAGACGTTTTACAAGACTTCATACGCAGCTATAATAACACATACCATAGAACGATTAAGTGCGCTCCAAACGATGTGAATGACTCTAACGCATTGAGTGTCTTCAAAACGACCTACGTGATTACTTTAGAAGTAAGAAAGCCCCAGTTTGTTTAGGAATCGGTGACCACGTCCGTATTTCTAAATATAAGGACATATTTCAGAAAGGTTACGAACAGAGCTTTTCTGAGGAGATTTTTGTTGTACATAGTGTGAACACTAAAGGGATTAAACCGCTTTATAAGTTGGCAGATCTGTATGGTGAAGTTATAACAGGTAGTTTTTACCCCGAAGAGCTTCAAAGCATACCAAAAAACTATAACAGAGTTTACAAAGTGGAAAAGATTTTAAAAAATAAGACGGTCAGAGGCCGTAAATACGCGTTAGTCAAGTGGCGCGGGTACCCCGCAAAATTTAACAGTTGGGTTGCAGCATCGGTGATAAAAGACATATAAAGATCATCAGTATCTAACAAGACGAGCGATGGATGACAAGTCGTTCTACATAACCTTACCCAGCAACGCATCGGCTGTTACCTTCCCGCAAAATAAGATTTCTAACTATACGACAAAGTTGGCTAAACCGATAGACTTAAATGGCGAATGGGAAGTGGCACTTACTGAGATACAATACCCGCATACGTGGAATACATTGGATTTACAAGATTGTAGACTGCAATTATCATGGGATGGAACGGCGGACCAGCCGGTGGCGAGAGTCGCGAGTTTGTGCATTAAACCCGGTTTTTATGAAACAATCGATGCGTTACTGAACGTAATCAACGCTGAAATTGTACAACTGAAACTGGACGTTGGATTAAGACTAACGTATGATCCATTTGCACGCGTTGTAACCTGTGACAGTAAACTGTTGTATCAAATCCACGCCGGTTCTAAGCTGACATGGATACTGGGTTTACAGCCTAAAACTAATATTTCTAAACCATGCGCCGACATCAAAGGCGGCCAATATACGATGTACGTGTACACAGACATTATCGAACACCAACGGGTCGGGGATAGTTATGTACCGCTACTTCGCACTGTTGAAATGAAGGGTTATAACAATGAGGTTGTCACAATACGATACGAGAAACCCGATTACGTACCATTGTGCAAAACACATTTTGACACGATAGCCATAGAGATAAAGAACGACCAAAACGAGAACATGGCATTTAAGTTTGGGAAAGCGATCGTGAAGCTACACTTCAGACGCCGCAAAACTGAATTTTATTAACTAAGCAGAATGGTCGCTGTTAAAAATTATGGCGATCCGGGCCTCTATGCGCAATATTATAAATCTCAAGCCGGTAATGGATTACCAGGTTTTCACGGCAGCGCATACATGTACAGCTGCGATTTAGGCGGTATTTTTCGAAGTCTTTTCAGAAAAGCTGTTCTTCTCTTCCGGAGAGGTTTAGAGTTGGCTAAACCACATATGAAGACAGCGGTTCGTAATATAGCGAAAGATGTTATCGGGCAAGCCACAACGGCCGTTGTGAATAAGATACACGAGGCGAACCAAGCAAAGCAAGACGGTTCAAGACTAATATATACAAGAAAAGGCGTGTCTAAAAGAAAACGGAAGCGTATGATAACGCTTCCGCCTTGGGACATACCCTTTTTAAATAAAAAACAGAGACGACGCAACTCAAAGAAGAAGAGAAAGCCGAAGAGTGCCGTTGGTGATATTTTTTAAACATGTCTTTCATACACCACGAATCCGTTGAATGTGCAAAAACAGAGCTGGATCTTTTTGACGTGCCCCCGACACAAACTAGCATAGAGAAAAGTCTATACGTCGAAGTTCAACCTTTAGCGGCGTTATCCGACACAGCTCCGCTTGAATTTTATATAGCAGCCAGCGGTGAACACTACTACGATCTGAACAATACGCTGTTGTACGTGACATGTAAGATCGTACGAACCGATAACACGCCGATACCGCAAGGTGCGCGGGTCGCGCTTATTAATTACCCAATAGCGACTTTATTCAACCAAGTGGATGTAACTTTGGGCGACAGGCTCATATCACAATCCAACAATCTTTACGCATACCGCGCGTACATTGAGACTATATTGAATTACAGCTCGGATGCATTGTCAACAAAACACACAACAGGATTATTTTACAAAGATGCGGATGGTGAATTTAACAACACGGCGCTGGACGGCCCGAATACGGGATTCAAAAAACGAGCAGGCACAACAGCGCAGAGTCGCACTGTTGAACTGCTAGGCCCGCTTCACTGCGACCTTTTCCATCAACATAAACTAATTTTAAACGCCGTTGATCTGAAGATTAAACTAACCAGAAACAAAGACGCATTCTGCTTAATGTCGCCTGAGGCGGATGCCTTTAAAATACAGATCACAGCTGCATCCCTGTTCGTGAAAAGAGTTCAGGTCTCACCGGCCGTGCGGATTGGGCACGCGCAGGCTCTGTTAAACGGTAACGCGAAATACGCGATTGACCGCGTTGGGATGAAAATCTACAGCGTACCAACAGGCAGTAGAGTATTTAATCTAGAAAATTTATTTTTAGGACAAGTGCCGAAAACAGTTATAGCCGGTTTCGTGGATAACTAATCATTTTCAGGAATCCATAACCGGAACCCCCTGTGCTTTGAACATAAAAATGTAAGTTTTGCGTCCCTTTATCTGGATGGAACGCCGCACCCCGCCAAGCCATTTCAACCCGACTTTGAAAGCGGTAATGCTGTAAGAGAGTATATGTCACTCATACAGATCACAAATAAGCAGAAATCTGACAATGGTATACTGATTGACCGCGAAGAGTACTTTAGGGGCTACACGCTATTTGCTTTTGACCTTTCACCAGAACAGGAGTGTGGAGAACACCTTTCCCTGATAAGAACAGGCAATCTACGTGCCGAATTCCGCTTTGCAGAAGCGTTGGACCGGACAGTCAATGTGATAATATACGCTCTATTTGATAACATCATCGAGATTAATCAAAGGCGCGATGTTCTGTACGATTATCTATAAATTAAATAAACTAACACTACGCTGCTGAAAAAATGAACACATTACAGATAAACTGTATTCTGTACGCCGTGCAAAGCACAAGGCATATTTTTAAAGGAACGTATCCGTGCGATATGTTGCCGGTCAGTAAACTGTCGCAATATCCCTGCGCGTTTGTAATCAATACGCATAGCAGCGGGCAGCCGGGTGAGCACTGGTTGGCCGCTTATTTTAACGAACAGCGTGAATGTTACTTTTTTGATTCTTACGGGTTAGCCCCTGACAGCCCCCTATTCCCAAAAGCAATAATACATTTTTTAAACTTGAATTCAAAAAGTGTTTATCACCAAAATAAGCAGTTGCAAAATTTTAACAGTACCGTTTGCGGTCAATATTGCATATACTTTATATTTTACATGTGTAAAAAATACAAATATGTGGATGTACTGGCCCGTTTTAGTGATGACACAAAACGTAATGATTGTTTTGTTTCAAATTTTGTAAGACGACTCCCAAGAAGCCATTGTCTGAGTCATTATGCATATAGATATATACAGAATTGTGTAACTTGTAACCAACGCTGTGCGTGAAGCGTTTTATGTACAACGTGTCATAACTATGACACGTTGTACATAAAACGCGTCACGCACAACGCTGTGTGTGAAGCGTGTTACGCACAACGTTGTATTGTTTGTGTAACTTGTAATCAACATTCTGTTTGATACGTTTTATGTACAACGCATCATATCTATGATGTTTTTCTAATAAACAACGTTGTTTATTAAACTTTATATCGCGTGCTTTAAATTTCTTCCGTTTACAGCAATAGAAACAAAGAACAAAACGTTGTTTTATAAAGCATAAGCATATTTTATTGATATATGTATATATATATATATATATATATATATATCACGGTAAAGAAGCATTTAAAACATTACATAAAATATTATTGACATAAGTTAAACATTGTGGCGCAAAATACCAACACAAAATACAGTGTATAAAAATATTATAAATTAGTTATATGTTATAGTTTCAGCCACTGTGAATCCTGAAATAGATTTACGGATCTTTTCCTAGGCAGTAAGTAACCGTGCGGTGTTGTTAAACCTGGGGGACTTAAAACATTTATTCGACCTTTGTTAAGGGTTTGTAACGACATGGGCGATGTCACAGCGCCATCAGAGTCATCCTGCTTCTCAGTTTTTAATCGTTCTAAACACATTCTATTCCCCGCATTGGCTATGACGGTTGAGGGAATATTCAATTCAGACATTGCCCGCATAAATTCAGGCCAACCATTCGGTATATTACGGATCGACACACCGTTACTTTGCGTGATGCTTCTTATTAAATCTAACATGTTGGAACCAGGCACAGTGACGCCTTTGTACAGAAACTCCCCTTTACTGTTCCAGTCTGTGATGTGTTTAGAGCGTGTCATTTTACTCAATAGTATTTCACAGTTTTTCTTATACCGGTCATTAACACCGCTCAAAAGCTCATGATAAACAGCATCGGGTGCAATAGGCTGTGTCGTATTATTTGATTCATCAACAGATTTTGCAACGGGTGATAAAAGAGCTAAAGTTGACATTTCACTATCAGCCTGTTTACTCAACACCAGGTATCTCTGCAACAACATTGTATATCGCTTTGCTTTTTCATATTCTGATAAATCATTATTCTGTAGTATTTTCACGATCTCTACATCTAGACCATGCGTTGCTGTTTTACGTATGTCGTCGCTGTTCGGTTTATTATGTAAACGGTCTATCTGATTCTGAGGTAACAGATACATTTTCTCAGCGTACTCCATCAGCGATTAGACAATAGTCCTGTAATTAGTGGTATAGCAAAACCAAGCAGCGAACCGATAAAACCACCCGACTGTTTAACCAACCTCTTCTTTTTTCCAATGGCACATTTCTTATTACAAAGTGATTTTATAAGCGCTCGCTTCTTTTTAAGGTAGTTCAACTGGCGTTGAGACAGCGGTATTTTACCTTTAAGCGTGTTGAGCGCTATCTCACAAATAGCCGTGACTAAATCGTTTGAAGCGTTGGATAAAATAGCATTTCTTTGGAATGGTGTTGCTTTAATTAACGTTTTTAAAAGCACCCAATTACGTCTTATCCGCCCCGACATGTTCACCGTTGTTAGAATGACAACAAATGACTAAAGGTTGTACGGTTGTAGCTTTATAGAACCGCGCTTCTTAATGACAAAAGCGACAGGCGTGTCTGGTGGGAATAAGTCGCTTCGTAAACGATAATCGGCAAGAGCGTTGTTTCTTAAATCAACCAGTAAATAACCATAAGGGGCAGCCGTCGCGGATTCATAGGCTTCGAGAAAAAAACGATGTTTCGATGGGTACATTTGTCTAGCCAGAATGCCCACCTGCATTTTATCCCTGGGGTTTTTGAACAGGACCATATATTTTGTGTTTAAATGTATAGTTCTGCTCTTTTTACCTTGACAAAATATGTTTTGGACAAGGTACAGGATACTGAGATTACGATGGTGTACATACTTTGTGAAAGCTTTCTCAACCTCAGAATTATTACTTGCCGCGTCCATCAAATCATCAATCACTGTTAAATTAATCTTATCAGGGGGAAAAAGTTGATCATCGCTAAAAGACTCTGGTAAGCCCTCTATAAAACGCGTACCGGGGTAATCACGCAGAAGTTGGTCGTATATAGGCTGCCAACAGGTGTAAAACCAAACAACATTATCAGGTACATGAGTCATATGTGTTGCAGCGTGTTGCAACAGCGTTTTCACAAAATAACTTTTACCCGAATTGGACGGACCCGCTAAAATACATGAGAAAGGGTGCTGAAATCTGGTGTCCATCTTAATAGCCGAACGGCAGTGTTGTGAAGTTGTCCGTAAGAGACCGTTTAGTATAAACACACCTTTGCGTCTTCTGCAAAGTACGCGTCTCTATCTGCCAGCACTTTTTCAAACGTACTATACCGGGTTGACGGATCACAACCTTTTTCTGGTCATCGCCTTCGGGATTTAAAGGATAATCTAAGACCAGTTCTTTCAGGCTGTCAAAGTTAACGTGCTGCGCATTATCAACATTGAGCGTTATACCTTTAACTTTTAAACAGGTCTTTCCGTTGTTTAGTCGATAGCCGTATGACTTGGGACCGGCTGAGACAAATTCTGTTATATGGGTGCCTGTGGGTAGTTCGCTGGTCAACTCGCCTAAATAATCACCCAATGGCGGACACCAGTCACCGGGTCTACTGACAAAAATCACAGAATCTGTGTCGTGATAAAGACATCTATCTTGTAATCTATACAGTAGTTTGTACAGTTCAACACGTGCATAAGCCGTTGTAAAGATGGCTATAGTTACATTTGAAATTGCGCCCCTGGTGTAATGATCTTTGGCATACTTCCAATTTACCATAACTGTATCATCGTCAACAAAGTCCAAAGCGGACACGTCATAGTACGGTAAGAACGCGTATTCAAAAAGTTTGCCGGGATCGGTCACTAGACACGTATTGGGCATGTTGCTACGTTGACCAAATTTACCCCATAAGGAATTTAAAAACAATTTTGAAATTTGTCTTTTAGCGGGATTGATTTCTATGTGATCGGGGCGTAAAGACACGCCTTCATTTTTTTGATAGGCGTCTATATACTCTTGGCGTTTCTCGGCGTCTGTACACCATTCGGGATAACCAGAGGCCTCTTGTTTATCCCTGAGGTGCGTTTTAATGTAGCCTGAAAACAATTTGTCAGAGCTCTCATCAAAATGCCACACCTCATAGATTTTACACACCATGTACCCCATTTCTACAGCCAAGTTTAGTTCCACGGTACACCATGTACCGATGAGTGCACGTTTTTCTGAATCATGAACGCACGACTCAGTCTGTCCAGACTCAGCGCATGTGCGACATAATGGAAACATTAACTTGCCACCCATTTTAACCGGCAGAACCGGAAAAAATAGGCCACGAGGCGGGTAAACTTTAACCCTGGCAAAACCAAAATACTTTGTGACATCACCAAAGTCCTTATAAATAATGCGTGGGTGCTGTATAGGATACGTTTTGGTTTTGTTAACATATGGATACAAACTGGTGAAGTCAAAATATTGAATTTTTTCATCACAGCCTGTTTTGTGATACAGCTTTATGGCGTTTGTGCGCCCGCCATAAAGAGCATCACGCGGCTCCAAGGGTTCGGGTAATTCTTTGCCCTTCAGAAAAGCCTGTAGATCCGCATCAGAATCTAGCATAGACTTCCATTCACAACCCCAGATTTCACGTATCTGAAATCCACAACGTTTAAGGTAGTGCAACTTTACCTGCGTCTTGTGGTGTAATTGACCGTAGGTCGTTTTAGTCAGTTTGTTTTTATCATCGGCGTTGTAACAAGCACCACAGCCGTGATAAAAACAACCTTGAAATTCAAATGCAGTGGGTGTTCCGTTAATCACGGCGTAACCATCCAGGCTGTATTTACCAACTTTCTTCTCGCCCCCTTGTAAAGCGTGTCTTATACTCACACCTTCTTTGTGTTCTATGTACATTAACCACTGTATGGCTGGCGTTGAGTAACGCTTCTGAGTCTTGTGATAGTTATCACCCGGTACAAGGGCCAGTGTCTTTTCCTGTAAAAATTTACAACGGTACATGGCCATGCATACGGAAGCCAACGTGACTAATTGAAAAGCTTCGATGTGACGTTTAACCACAACCTTTTTTTTTTTCTTTGTTATTAGAAATTCCTGTTCTGTCATGGCTATAACAGCCGATCTGAAAGCATCACAAGCTTTTTGTAATATTTTCACATTTTCTTTACAATATCGTACAAGCTCTTTTTGAAAGTTAAACGGTTTGTGTACATGCTGTTTATACCAGGCTGTAAACTCAGATAATTCATCAGGCATCATGTATTGTGGACCAAAATACTCTATTGATGGCATAGCGCCTATGTAATTTTGGTTATCAGCTGTGTTAAAAAAATGTGGGAAATAACCTTTGGTACCGTCAAACCCCATCGCCTTTGGTAACTTGCTAAGCCGCATGGGTAAAAAATTGAAAGAGTCGATAAATCTTATCTTCAAATCTTTTACCGTGATGCACATTATGTTGCCGCCTCTAGATAATAATTCCATCTTTAATTTCTCCTTAATCAGCTGGCGCAGCACAAAATATGCATCATAGCGACCTGCGTTATGGGCTATGAATGTGTAATGCTCAAATTTTGGTTTCATGAACGTCTTTACAAAGTCTTCGATACACGCAACACCCTTAAACTCCCAGTCTTTCTCCCCCGTTAATGTTAAAGCGTAACAGTAGTTTGGTATGTGCACACCTGTCTCCTGCATACACTCAAAATCATAAAAGATGTATTTCTTTGTGGGCTCTTCTGGCTTGATGGTTTGTATATAGCACAAATGGTTCGAAAACCCATCAACGAACACCTTACAAATGGGGCACTTTAGGCCTCGGTAGTTATGATCTGTTCGCCTGTAGAGACAACACTTGTCACAATATACATGTTCAAGACAGGATATTTTGTGATCAAGAGCTAAAGCTTTGTGTAGCTCTAAACACTCGTTTGATCGACAAAATACCCTACACACCGAACACCTTAAAGCCGTCACACCATCGTCAATACAATCCGGCCTGTGACAAGCCTTACAAAAGAAAAGACAATCGTGATTATTTCTATGATGGTAAGCGCTATGACAACGGATGCAATAATATCGGGCTCCAAGAAACGCTTTGATATCGAGTATCCCATAAAAGTGACAATCGTGATATAGCACAAACAGCGTGTCTTTGTAACGACTGTCCGTACTGTAGTATTTCCAATCACCTTGACTGTAATAGAGGAGATTGATCGAAACGTTTAAATAATTTTCAAAAATTGCAACATCGCTAAAGCTGACCGCTTTATCAAGCGGCAGATTCAAAGCTTTATGTAGTTGGATCGCTCTCTCCTGTATTACATGATCATTGGCATTGTTACCTTTATCCAGAAGTTTACAGACGCTAGCGGCCAAACACAGGTTATTACCTATGCATCTGAAGTCATAGAGATATCTCTTTCTTTTATTTATTATTAAACTTTGGGGCAGGCGTTGTAAACTCCGCCCAGTCAAACCAGACCCTGTCCTGTTTCTAAAAATACTGATCACAAATCTTAAGCCTGTGGATAATAAGAATTCAGCGTTACTTTGAAGCGTGTTTGTAATCTGATTCAAAAAACTGGCAGCGTGTAATGTTTCTTGCGGCTTACGATGCGAATAGATGGCGTTGTGTAACCCACCCCCCTCCAATCTAAGCTGAACGCGGTCGGCAGGATCCACGCCCGCAAGGACACCATCGAGCATGGCCTGTATAGCCGTATGAATGGCTCGAACCCCCTCTACAAATGATGTAACCCTGTCCAAATTAACAAACCGATAGTGATTGTGGTACTCAACGGCTCTGAAATACGGTCGTTGTCGTTCATAACAGTTAATCGCCTCCAAGTATACATGTTGCCGACCTTCGTCATTACCGGGTGACTCAACACCGACTGCATCATCATATATGGGGCTTGCATTGCGCTCAATATTGTCAGCCTGTGATTCGTCATTCGGTAATGCTTGGGGTGGCGATTGATCTAAATCTACATACATCGCACTCTGCTTCCCGCCTACCACATGTTCCCTGTGCCGCTTGCGCTTTCTCAATCTGGTTTATGTTGTTACAGCCTGTTTCACCTTTGCACGTCGGAATAACTGTGAGATCTTGTATGTTAAACAAGGTTTAATTTGTGGGTTTTTTTTTACAGGCATTTAAATTTAAAACACGTTTCAAACCATTGCCTAGCATGCCTAGTCACGGCTCAGTTTCATTTATTTCTGCAAAATGATGTATGTTGGCTTTAATAAATTCAGTTGTCTTAACCGACCGATCTATGTATTTTGACATGACATTCATATACGTCTCAACAACTTCTTTAACAATGTCTTGTTTACATTTACAACCGTGGCTCACACCTTTAATGTGTTTTAACAAATATCCGGCTTTTACACCCATGTTCTCAACATCTTCCCGTATCTTACCCAACAACGCGTAAAATTGTATTTCAGCGTCTTGGCCTAATTGTTCTGAATTTTGACATTCATCAACTATGTCGGGCTCTATCCCTCGCGCCGGTGCACAAGCATCAGCCGATGCGTGTACCATGGCTGTCGTTGTAAAAATATTGGGCATTGATGTTACACAATCAACCGTTGTAGTATTATCAGGTATTCCTGCAACGGCTGATAATACTTCATCAGAACTATTCTGCGGTTCTTGTGTCGTTGACTCTACACAGTTTGTAATAAGCTCTTGCCCATTTATGTCATCAATATCTGATATCACAGAATTACCAGCTATGTGTCTTGCTTCAGAGCAATCCTGTGTATCGGGAATAGTGATGACATCGGATTGTGACAACTGCTTAACATTACTTCTTGAGTTAATATTTGATAACAAACCAATGCCTGCTATGTGGCTTGCTTCTGTTTCAGAACAAACCTGTGTATCTGGAATTGTGATTACCTCTGATTGCTGCAATTGGTTAACATTACTTCTTGAGAGACGCGATGCCCTCTTAACCTTTACAGTCTTTGTATTACCAGCGACATCCCGGTCTGCAGTGTTAAACGCTGTGTGTTTTGATGTTACAGCAACATCATTACTTACGCATGATACAGTTTGTAACGCGATCCTTCTCCGTTGCGGCTTATCATTTTCGGAATATGACAATTTTCTTTTCAGATCTGTAAATGCTGAATTATGACTTCTCTCATTCGTTCTTGGTCGAGCAGGCCTTCGTTTGTTCGGGTTGATACAACCGTTATGCACCACCATAACTGATGACCTAGCAACGTCCTTATGTACAATTGCCGGCGTTACGAATTGATGGTTCTCCGTTTCAGCGATTGCTGTGCGTTTTGATGTTTTCCCGCTTGTACTAGGCCTGTGTATTTGCGCACCGGTATCACGGCCTGTTGGTATCGTAGGATCATATCGCCTTGCTACAGCATCATCTGAAATACATATATTATAAAATAAATATAAACGTCGATGCATGTAAATCGGCATTTAAATCACAGCATAACAATATAACATATAACAGTGTTTGATTACACACCTGCTGTTGCGAAATGATGGTTCTCCGTTTCAGCTGCGGCTGTGCGTTTTGATGTTTTCCCGCTTGTACTAGGCCTGTGTATTTGCGCGACGGTATCACGGCCTGCTGGTATCGTAGGATCATATCGCCTTGCTACAGCATCATCTGTAATACATATATTATAAAATAAATATAAACGTCGATGCATGTAAATCGGCATTTAAATCACAGCATAACAATATAACATATAACAGTGTTTGATTACACACCTGCTGTTGCGAAATGATGGTTCTCCGTTTCAGCTGCGGCTGTGCGTTTTGATGTTTTCCCGCTTGTACTATGCCTGTGCATTTGCGCGACGGTATCACGGCCTGCTGGTATCGTAGGATCATATCGCCTTGCTACAGCATCATCTGTAATACATATATTATAAAATAAATATAAACGTCGATGCACGTAATTCAGCATTTAAATCACAGCATAACAATATACCATATAACAGTGTTTGATTACACACCTGCTTTATATTCGAATGTTTTAGCACGACCCCCTGTCGCGTGGGGGGAAAACGGTCGCTCATCAACAACATTGCTGGTCTGTATAGCTGCGTTGTGACAATATTCAGGATTGTTCAATATGTCCCGTAGAATACCGTCAGCCGTCGCATCATCCATTTTTGTGGAATCTTTAGCCGGTGAAAAATGAAAAAATAAATATTACATACGGTATAAAATTAGAATAACATGAAAAAGAGATGCATTATTGAGAATATAAAGTGTGTACAGTTGACAACAAATCAGCACAACTGTACAAGGTTTATTTTTTAATTCTTTAGCCGTGGAAAAATAAATAAATAAATAAAACTAATAATAAAAAATAAATAAATAATAAATAAATAAAAATATCATGTTACTCACAGGCTGGAGCCAATTCCAAAATATTAGTAAAATCAGGTATAATGCTGAAATCTAAACCAAATGGGCTATCTTCAACCGAATCGAAATTCTCTGTATTTGTGATTACTCTCAAATCGGGGGAAATAAAAATGAGAAAATAATAATTATTTAATAATTACTATTTAATAATTACTTATCAATGTATCCAGACTGTTGTACGTTCATACTATTTAAACTTTTAAAAATAAGTAAAAATGAACAAATTGTAGACCTTGACTATAATTTCATACTATTTAAACTTGAAATATAAATAAAAACGTGTCAATGGCATTTATAGACATAGCTTACCATGTGCCGTTTAATAACTTGGCAAAGCATCATCATCATCATCATCAGATCTGGTTCTACACATGAAAGCATCTTTGCTGTTGATGTTCTGCATTGTCTGTCTCTGAACCAATAATGAAAATGAGATACGATTAATATCTGTCAAACGAATTAGATGAAATACTGTGTCGGTGCATTCCCAAAATGAACCACTAGATGTCGCTATTACCACATATTTAAATAACCTTCAGGCAAATATAACATGCTAGATCCATAATGATAATAATAATAAATAATAATAATAATAATAATAATAACACTTACCATAATGTCTTCACGTGTGTATAGCGATGCAAGCTCGTTTGAATTTTCTTCTCAGTGATCTGTCTCAATACCGCTCCGTTTCCTATTCTTATAGCCATGGCTGTGAGCCATATGGCCCCCACCAACCTGTGGTATGCCGTCCCACATTTCCAAGATGCTGGGGCGGGGTTTTTAAACATATAATCTTTGGTTTATATATTAGTAAATGTAATCATGCTTTTCAGTTACAATAAAGATATAATCTGTTAGCGGTACCATACATGCCATACTCAGCTCTTCAAGCACATACCAAATGCATATATATGTATTTGGTATGTGCTTGAAGTGCTTGTATAGATTGAATGGCTGTCCTTCCAAATTTAGAATAAATTTATTTAATAACAAAAATAATTCATAAAAAGCATTATACTGAAGTACTTATGAACTAATGTACATGAATACAAATTATTTTATGATTCCATAAATATCCATGTGTGTATAATGTGTACATGTACCATAAATGCATTCTGTGCTTAGTTTTAGGACTCATCACCATGATATCTCATTATGATATCTAATTAATCCAAAATACGGAAAATTGGGATTTTAAACATATAATCTTTGGTTTATACATTAGTAAATGTAATCATGCTTTTCAGTTACAATAAAGCTATAATCTGTTAGCGGTACCGTACATGCCATACTCAGCTCTTCAAGCACATACCAAATACTTATATATGCATATATATAAGTATTTGGTATGTGTTTGAAGTGCTTGTATAGATTGAATGGCTGCCCTTCCAAATTTAGAATAACATTATTTAATAACAAAAATAATTCATAAAAAGCATTATACAGAAGTACTTATGAACTAATGTACTTGCATTCTGTGCTTAGATTTAGGACTCATCACCATGATATCTCATTATGATATCTAATTAATCCAAAATACGGAAAATCCGATTTAAGTCAACACATAAACCTGTAGGTGGCGCTAATGTTCTTCTACAGAGATAACAAACTGCTTTTTTTTTTTTTTTTTTAAATGTGCTGTCATCATTCATCACTCCTGGCCATTAAAAGCAATATGTTTTTAAATTATTGCCATGTGTGATGTTTCCGTACATCTAAGAAAATGGACATGGTCATTAGTCATTATGACTTTTAAAACGACACCATGTGTACCAAGCGTGATGTTTAAATTGTTGGAATGTTTGAACTATAACAAAGTATACAGACAAAATAGTGAATTTTTTCATCACAAACTGACTTGTGATCTTTATTGAACATTCTGCGCCTGGTGTTGCGTGACACTCTGCGACTGGTGTTACGCAACAATTTTTAATACGGTTTAATATCGAACACTATAAATTTATATAAAATTTTATATAAAATTTTATATTAAAGCGATATAAAACACTATCATTTAATATTAAAGGGGGTGGAGCCTAGGAGCAAGGGGGTGTGTCACCTGTCAAGTTTGACAGAAAGGTTGTCTTTATCTACTGGTGTAAATCGCTTTTAGACAACCCTCCACACATATATCCGTAGGCTCTTTCAGAGACGTGACGGTAGTGACAGGTAGAGCTGAGGAAACCACCATCCTAGCCACATGTGAGTCCACTGGAGGAGTTGTTTCCCAATACTTAGACAGCTCTGGCGCGAGGGGATAGCGAGCCAGCATCTTCTTTTGAGGCACAAACTTCGTACCCGTGTTTTCCCAGGGTTCCTGACGTATATCCACTAGGTGATCAGAGTGAGGTAAAACCTGTTTAACCACCTTCTGATGCTTAAACCTATCTGGTTTCTTCGGAGGCACGGATGGCTCGGGATCATCCGTAATCTGCAGAATTAACTTAATAGCCTCCACAAGGTCCGGAACATCCACATGTGAACTACCCTCCCCATCAGCCATATCTGAGTCAAAACCTGTGGGGTGAGTGTAAGTGCCGTCCTCATCAGACAAGGTGTCAGTGACAGCAGTGGATTGTGAGGAGACGAGCGCTCGCTTAGAGGACCTCTTGGACTTAGGCGAGAGCGTTGGTCAGACTTTTTAGTAGTCAAGGACTGGTTCAACTTCTTTAATTGAGCAGATAAATCGTCCACCCACGGCGGGTTAGCTGCAGGGACCACATACGGTTGTACCGGCATTGGGGGTCCCATAGGGGGTGTTAGTTTATGAACTAGCGTATTCAGAAGCGTGGAAAAAGCGGCCCATGGTGGGTCAGTATGTGCCCCCGTTGCCACAGTCCCACTGGGGGGCAAGGAGCCCCCAGAACCAGAGCCCACAGCTGCTATATTCTCCTCATATGTGCCTGTGGCTTTAGCTACACCAGCAGTGTGTTCCGCCCCAGAACCGTTACCCTCAGAAGCAGACATGATATAACTTGCAGTATGAGGTTACGCACAGGCGCGCACGCAGGGGGGGGTTCCGAGTACCCAGAAACCCCCCCCCAAGCAGCCGATCTATAGGAAATCAGCTTGACGTTTTTCTTTTCTTTATACAGCCCTGCCGCTTCACTTCACAATCACAGTCAGTGTCTCCCTGCGCAGGTTCACATGAGCCGCTGGCTACTGCATGTAGGGGGAGCTCGCTGCAGCTCCTCTAAGGCAGAGAGGAGACAGGTGCATGATCACACTCCCTGCCAGAGCCCACAGGACAGTCACCCTGTCTGGACTGCAGCGTGCCAGCGGGGACTAAGGTGACTTACATCGCCGATGACCGCATCATTAACTATGCAGTACCGGCGCCCCCCCTCCTAGCATACTATAGTACGGGGGGGGGGGGGGCGGGGCGCCGGTTCTGCATAGTACATGCTGCGGTCATCGGCCGCCAGCATGAGTGCGGGAACCGGGAAGGGAGGGGCCGCGGCCGCTGATATTTTATATTATATTTTATTGTTTATTATATTATGTATTTTTATGACTTGTGCAGAGTCTCTCTCTATATGGGTGTTGATGGGAAAAACGAACAGCCTTCCTGTGTGTGCTGCTGCTGCCTGCATGTGTGTAGGGGGTGGGTTGTGGGGGTGGTGGACGGACTCGTGGTGCCTATGCTGCCAGTATGGAGGGGGGGAGTGATCATGGTGCCTGCATGCTGATATATTGGGGGAGGAGAGTTGTGGTGCTTCAGTCCATGTGGGGGAGGGAGGGTCGTGGTGCGTCAGTCCATGTGGGGGAGGGCGGGTCGTGGTGCGTCAGTCCATGTGGGGGAGGGCGGGTCGTGGTGCGTCAGTCCATGTGGGGGAGGGCGGGTCGTGGTGCGTCAGTCTATGTGGGGGAGGGCGGGTCGTGGTGCGTCAGTCCATGTGGGGGAGGGCGGGTCGTGGTGCGTCAGTCTATGTGGGGGAGGGCGGGTCGTGGTGCGTCAGTCCATGTGGGGGAGGGCGGGTCGTGGTGCGTCAGTCCATGTGGGGGAGGGCGGGTCGTGGTGCGTCAGTCTATGTGGGGGAGGGCGGGTCATGGTGCGTCAGTCCATGTGGGGGAGGGCGGGTCGTGGTGCGTCAGTGCCTGTGCTGTCAGTCTATGCTGGGGGGGGGGGTGACTCATTGCAGGAATAATCAGGCAAGAGATGAGGAGTTCTCCGACACAGAATAATGACATCACACGGGGGTGCCTGACCACCTAATACGGAATTGAGTAACACTGAAACGTCGGTGGACCATTCGTCTTTTGCCTGATTATTCCTGGAGTGCTGCCTCCTAAGCAATTGTATATTCTGTAGTTTTCTTATTTGTGAAGGCACCTGCACTCACATTATGTTATATACTGAGAGGAGTGCTATGTATATATACTGTATACACAGGTTGAGTATCCCTTGTCCAGTATATACACACACACACACACACACACACACACACACACACACACACATTACTGTATATATATATATATATATATATATAGCAACAAGGATGTGTCAGCGGCACTCGTGAGTACAAATTACGAGTAGTACTATTGCATAGCGTCTTTGTTTCAGTTTTATTAATCAAAACCGTCTTCAGGAATGTAGACGCTATGCAATAGTACTTCTCGGAATTTGTACCCGACACATCCACGTTGCCGATTATCATCTATCATTTATTTGGATGGCATCGGGTCATGTATAGAAGGGAGGGAAGGAGTGCCGGACATCACATAGATAGAAAAAAAAAATAAGAAAAAAAAAAAATATATATATATATATAAACAAAGGACAAAAGGCGGCACTATATTGATACTATATTCCATATAGTATCCAGTGTATAAAAGACCAATGTGTGTATTAATGTTCAGGGTCATTACTAGGTTCTTCTACCACTCCCCAGACTCCCGCACTTGCTCTAATGTTCCGCAGAGTGGGAGAATGTGGATTACATTTGGAAACCCCCCACTGGAAATCCTGCGTTTGCCACTGACGCAGTACAATTAACAGCAGCACTATACCTCTGAACCCAAACCCCTGCGCAGTGTAGTCAGCACTATCAGAGATAAAGGAGAGATATGGTGACCAAATCACAGAGAAAAATACGTAATACAGTATATCTTTGTGAAAATCCTATATTAGATAACACCTGACGCACCAAGCCCCCTCAGGTTATAGAATATAGGGATAGCAAGTTGAGTGAAAGACACGAGATGGACACCACTCCGCTATCAGATGCACACACAGAAGGTCACAGTTTGTACAATGTAGAGGTTATTTTACTGACAATAATACTGCACTGGACTAGCTTACACAGCTATATAACAGTAGATATAACAGTACACAGTAAGAACTGGATGTATATCACAGGGTAATTGTACTATAAAACCCTGACTAAGTGCACTCTTTCTTAACTATCACTGACTAAAAAGGCAGGTAGAATACTTAAGTGTCATGTAAAGTCACAGCGCTGACAACCAGGCGGCTTTACATAGTAGGATTTGCCCAAGCAGTCCCAGAAACAGTGAGCTGAGGAATAATGGTGCCGCAGACACTGACTGGGAGTGAGGAAAAGACAGATATGCAGCTCCAGAGCGGGAACATTTGCGGGAAATGGCGCCCTGGGGCTGGGGGAGGGGCTTCAGGTCTAAGCCTTATCCCCCTTGCTGGCAAAACCACTGGGTACTGTGGGCAATACAAGAAGTGGTTTAGAGAGAAAACCCGACCTGCGTCCATGCCCCGGTGATCTAGTGGGATCGCCTGTATCCACAGTGTCCACCGCCAGCGCGCGCGGCCCGCCTCCCACTGACCGCGTCGGATCGCGATAAAGACCGGGTCCTGCGAGCGGGACCCACTTACCACCTCCCGAAGTGCGGCCACGCGATCCTGGAGAGCTCCAGCCGTGTGTGTCTAACATGAAGAAAACCGGAGCTTCCGCTGTAGGTACCCGGCAACCAGGGCTCGGGAGTGTACAGCGCCGCTGGGGAGAGCTGCAGCTGCAGCAGTGAATGTCACAAAACATTTACCACCGCTGCTGCCCTTGACGTCTCCACTTTTACCTCATAAAAAGCTTTTCTCAGGGCTGCTTGGAGCAGCCCCTCTGTTAAGTGCCTGCTTACTGCAGCACCAACTTACAAACTGAGCTCCTGTGCTGGAGGTGGTGCTGTGCATTCTGGGAACAGTCAAAGCTTTGAGTCTGTTGGTGCCTCGGATCAAGATCCTACTCTACACCCCATTGTCCAGACTTGTGGAGCCCAGTGTACCCCGCAGCAGAAATGGGGACGCTGTCTGCCGTAATGTGTAAAAAAGGGGACGCTGTCTGCCGTAATGTGTAAAAAAGGGACGCTGTCTGCCGTAATGAAAAGGGGACGCTGTCTGCCGTAATGTGTAAAAGGTTGACGCTGTCTGCCGTAATGTGTAAAAAGGGGAATCTGTCTGCCGTAAGGTGTAAAAGGGTCTCTACCTAGTGTAGTGGTGCTACTGTGCGGCGTAATTTTAATAATGGAGACTACTGTGCACCGTTATATAAATTGGTATTATTGTGTGGCCACACCCCTTCCCCACGAAGCCATGCCCCTAATTTTTGTGCACGCCTTCGGCACGCACTGCCCCTGTTTTGCATGGAGTAGGGGGTGCTCTGATACCGTTTCTTGCACACAGTGCTAAAATGTCTAGTTACGGCACTGTTGCTAGGTATCCATTTCTCTGGCCCTGAGCAGGTCCCCCTCATCAGATCCTCTCCAGGGGTGAGGGGGTGGACTTGGATGGGATGAGGGGCAAAGCATTTTGTCGCACATGGGCCCACCGCTCGCTAGTTCCGCCTTGGGGGCTGACGCAATATCCGATGGTGAGACTGATGTTTGTTTTGTGTGCACAGTGGCAGATTAGCACTACGGCCGGTGAGTGTCTCATTAGGAAGACCATCAGCAGACCATTAGCAGAAATAAGCAGTCACAGCTGCAATAGCGTGCACCTCTGAACCAGGCCCAGAGTAGTCATACAACTCTCTTATATTATGCATACCGATTTTCTGTGTGCACTAAGTGACATTTCATTTACAGCAGTGCTCGAAGTGGGCCGGTATTCAACGGTATGGTATACCGGCACTTCTTCGAGCACTGTCCCCCCGCCGGGCAGCCGCCGCATCGAGCTGACCGCGATGCTACTATTTCAAATCTGCCGCGGACCGGCTGCCAATCAGCAGCGGTTGCGTGGCCGCTTCTGATTGGCTGCAGGTTCGCGGCAGATTTGAAATAGTAGCGCCGAGTGATAGGAGCCAGTGCAGTGCTGCACCACCAAAGGGCGCCGACTACAGCCTCCTCCGTCCTCCGTTGCACCGCTGCCGTTGCGCTGTGCCTCCTCCTCCGCTGCACCGCCGTCCTCTGCCTCCTCCACCGCTGCACCGTCGCCGCCCTCAGCTTCCTCTGCTGCTCTCTGTCCTTCTCTGCACTATCTCCGAGGCCCACAGCCTCCTCCGCCCCGCGACGACCACAGACTCCTCCGCCCGCGACAACCACAGTCTTCTCATGCACCGCAGACCACATCATCCTCAGCACCGCGCTGCTAAATAGGTAATCTTACCTTGCTGCCTTTCTCTCTCACTAGTCCCTACTGTATGCCCTTGCTGTCCCCTTTAGAATATATATATATATATATATATATATCACAATGGAAAAAAGGCGGCACTCTCAGGACTTGTAGTAATGTTGAACCAAAGAAGAGACAGACAACTAATCCATAGCTCTGTAGATTAACGTTTCGATTTATCCAAAAACCGTCATCAGAATCATATAACATGCAGTACAAACAAGACATACTTACATAACCTTCTCCCCCCGTCAGGAAGCCGCTGGCGCCGCGCCGTCTCCCGGGTCAGTGACGTCACACGTGCGACATGCGCCCTCCGGCGCGCCCTGGTGACCGCCCGGCGTCATGGCAACCCGGCCCTAACAAACCACTGGCTTCCCTTCCCTTTCAGAATCCAATTCAAACTTCTCACACTCACTTACAAAGCACTCACCCACTCCTCTCCCATCTACATCTCTGACCTTATCTCCCTTTACTCTCCCACCCGTCCTCTTCGCTCTGCTAATGCACGCCGTCTCTCCTGTCTTCTGATTACTTCCTCCCACTCCTATCTCCAAGATTTTTCACGTGCTGCTCCATTTCTCTGGAATTCTTTACCTCTCCCCCTCAGACTCTCCACCTCTCTACAAAACTTCAAACGGGCTCTTAAGACCCATTTCTTTACCAAACGTAGCCAAATCTCAACATAACCCTCTGTTCCACGCTCTATGTACCCCATCTGTGTCATCCCTGTCTGTCTACCCCTCCCCTTAGAATGTAAGCTCTCACGAGTAGGGCCCTCTTCCCTCATGTGCTTATACTTTTCTTACTTTAATAATCCTCAACCGCCCAGATCCCACAGTTTTTTGACCACCTGGAACTTATCTCTATGTTTACTGGTGTAGTTATGCTTAGCTGCCCTGTACTTGTCCTATATTGTATTCAACTGTAAGTCACTGTTTTCCTATTTTTTATGTGCATTTGTACTCTGTAATCGGGCGCTGCGGAACCCTTGTGGCGCCATATAAATAAAGGATAATAATAATAATAATAAAATGATAAAAAACAACAAAAGCAAAATACACATGTGGCTGCAGAATAAACAAACAGACTATTTACTATAGTCACTAAACCGATGCTAGACAATAGGTACATAAGCTATTACTAATCTAAAAATAGCACATACTAGCAGTTAAACCTAAAAAAAGGAATGGTTATGTTACAAAAAACAACTCAACGGTAGCGTCTCATTTAAACCGCGAGGGGAGACCGTGTCCAAGCGGTGAATCCAACGCGATTCTTTTTGCAGCAATACCTTGTGTCTATCACCCCCCCGTGTCCTCTTGGGTGCTTGATCTATGATTTTGTACCGTAAGGTACTGAGCCCATGATTGAATGCTTTGAAGTGCCTAGCAACCGGCTGACTGTGTGTCCCAGTGTGTTCTAATGCCTGTCTAATCGCGGACCTATGTAAGGCCATCCGTTCCTTAAATTGCCTTGTGGTCTTCCCCACATAGAGGAGACCACAAGGACAGCGTATGAAGTAAACAACAAATGTGCTTGAGCACGTTAACACCTGTCGAATGGCACACCTCACTCCCGTCTGTGGGTGCGGAAAGGAACTCCCCGTCTCCATGTAGCTACATGTGGTGCATCCAGTGCACCTGTAGCAGCCAGGTTTTTTGGTCAAAAAATTGGTAGGGACTGTATTCTGGAAGGAAGAAATGTCATTCTTCACCAACCAATCTTTGAGGTTACGGTCCCTAGCAAAACTGGGCATCATCGTGGCATTCCGGAGACACGGCAAGTCCTTGTCCGTAGTCACTATGGGCCACAATCTTTTAGCACATTTAGCAATCTTCCCACTCGATGAGTGGTACCTCTGGACAAAAGGGACAACCTCTCTGCCCCCCCCCCTTTTTTTGGACTCTTTTCTAATGTCTTTGCCCTAGGAATTTTGAGCACTTTCTCCTTAGCTTCAATCAAGGCATCAAATTTATACCCCCTTGCAATAAATTGACGTATCATAAGGTCAATCTCCTTCTCAGTTTCCACTGGATCATCGGAAATCCGATGAACTCTCAGAAACTGAGAGTAAGGTAGCCTCATTTTGGTCGCGCTAGGATGCTGACTAGCAAAGTGTAACATGGTGTTTCTATCGGTGCTTTTCTTATACAATCCTGTATGAATCTTACCCTCCTGCAGGGAAATGCAAACATCAAGGTATTTAACGCTAACATCACTGATCTCATATGTATACTTAATAGTGGTGTCACAAGAATTAACATGTAGCATTAAATCAATAAAATCCTGCTTGGGACCCGTCCAGATTAGCAGCAAATCGTCTATATACCTCACGAAAAAAATTATTTTTTCTGCCACACCTGGATCAGTGAAAAAGGCATCACGTTCCAGGTCAAACATATAGCAGTTGGCGAACGCGGGGGCCACGCATGACCCCATCGCGCATCCCTGCCGCTGTATGTACCACCCCTTGTCAAACAAAAAATAATTACGTTTCAATGTCAATTCTAGTAATCTTAGAAAAAAAGATACATCGGGTCCATTATATCGAGGACTCGTGGACAGCAACCTCCTGACTGCTTCTAGCCCCTCCTGATGGGGTATATTCGTATACAAGCTTACTATGTCCATCGTACATAGGAAGCTGCCCACTGGCACCTCTTTGATTGCCTGTAGCTTCAGAATTAACGCAGTCGTATCCTTCAAGTAGGTGGACTGAACCTGGATAACGGGTTGGAGATAGTTATCCAAGTATTTGGAGACTTTATAATAAATGCAATCTCTGGCGGCGATGATCGGCCGACCAGGCGGCTCCGTCGGGTGCTTATGCACTTTAGGTAGCGTGTATAATACCGGGGCCACAGGATGTTCCTCAAAAAGAGCCAACTGTGTGCTCTTCATGATGATTCCATCCTTGACCGCTGTTTCCAAAATATTGCCCAGTTCTTGGTTGTACATCTTAGTCGGATCAGCACTCAATTTGGCATAGACAGCTGTATCCCCCAGCTGCCGATAGATCTCATTCTTATATTGTCCCAGATCTTGTACAACAATTCCGCCCCCCTTGTCGGCAGGGCGGATGATGATGGACTGGTCCATGCTCAGGACCTTAAGAGCTTCCATCTCATTTTTAGATAAATTGGGCCTAAGTTGTCCTTCCCGTTTCTTGATCTCCAATACCTGCTGATCAAAGTTCTATTAAAGCATTTCAATGAGGTATTCATACTTAGTGGATCAAAATTTGATTTGCTGCGAATCACTGTACCGGTCTCAGTTGCACTGGGTGTCGGCATATTAGAAAAATGTTTACTTCATGCGCTGTCCTTGTGGTCTCCTCTATGTGGGGAAGACCACAAGGCAATTTAAGGAACGGATGGCCTTACATAGGTCCGCGATTAGACAGGCATTAGAACACACTGGGGGACACAGTCAGCCGGTTGCTAGGCACTTCAAAGCATTCAATCATGGGCTCAGTACCTTACGGTACAAAATCATAGATCAAGCACCCAAGAGGACACGGGGGGGTGATAGACACATGGTATTGCTGCAAAAAGAATCGCGTTGGATTCACCGCTTGGACACGGTCTCCCCTCGCGGTTTAAATGAGACGCTACCGTTGAGTTGTTTTTTGTAACATAACCATTCCTTTTTTTAGGTTTAACTGCTAGTATGTGCTATTTTTAGATTAGTAATAGCTTATGTACCTATTGTCTAGCATCGGTTTAGTGACTATAATAAATAGTCTGTTTGTTTATTCTGCAGCCACATGTGTATTTTGCTTTTGTTGTTTTTTATCATTCACAGTGGTTTGTTAGGGCCGGGTTGCCATGACGCCGGGCGGTCACCAGGGCGCGCCGGAAGGCGCGTGTCGCACGTGTGACGTCACTGACCCGGGAGACGGCGCGGCGCCAGCGGCTTCCTGACGGGGGGAGAAGGTTATGTAAGTATGTCTTGTTTGTACTGCATGTTATATGATTCTGATGACGGTTTTTGGATAAATCGAAACGTTAATCTACAGAGCTATGGATTAGTTGTCTGTCTCTTCTTTGGTTCAACATTACTACAAGTCCTGAGAGTGCCGCCTTTTTTCCATTGTGACTGTTTAGACCCGTGCTGGGTCTTGTTTGGAGGGCACCTGGGCACACTTGTGCGGACACAGCTGAGTGCCGGTGTGTATGGAAGGTGAATACACGTGCATTGTGGATTAGCGGTGGGACAGCACCCAGCCGCAGCAATACACGGGACATAAGGCACCGCTTTTGATTATTTTTGGCTTGACTGTCTGGATTCCTCCCGGTTACCAGGAGGGCGGAGTGCACGGTCACTCAATCCTGGCCGGTTTTTGTTTTTATCTCACTCATCATGCAAAGTAACACTGGCTACAGAAATGTTGTTTTACCCACGGGAGAAACGTGGAGTTATTCTGACGCCGATGCTGATACTATTAGGGTGAAGGATAAGCTGGAATCAACAGGTGGATTGGAAGCACCTGAACAGCTTTTTACACAACTACTAAGGTTATCCAAAAAAGAGGTTGATTTTTATTTGCACGGGGTGACCCTGTCGGATTACCACAGGAGTGGACAAATCCCCAGAGGGTTCCGGATACGCAATATCCCAACGATTGGGAAGTATAACGCTGAGTTTTGCAGGAAATGGGCTGCCATTCTCAATAAATGCAGCCTGGATCTCATCCTACTCGTTATTGAGGAGTCGACCAGGGAACTGTCTGAGATCCGCAGCAAGAAAGCTATATTTGAGGCAGCACATCTAGACACTCTCAAATCAGACGATAAGGAGAACTGGATGGAGAAATTGACCACCCAAGTCGAGAAATACCGACGTGAGCTCGTTAAGTTCAAACGGGACAAATTACAGTTGGTACAGAAAGATTATGCTGAATGTAAGGTCTACTCTTGGGCCCAACACCCTGATGGACAAAGGCAGTATAGACCTCGACAATATAGATTCAGACGCTTTCCTGGTGATACGGAGTCCTCAAGTGGAGGTAATTCCTCCCAAAGCGAGATTGAGACACAGAAGAGAGGTGCAGCGAACAAACCCCCTTTAGGGGTGAGTACGCGCGCTCAGCGCGACACAAAAGGAGACCGGTTACCCAACGAGGGAAGCAGTGGCAAAGGACGCTCAAAAGCTGCCACCAGAAAGAAAACCAAATAGTTTTTAACTTGTCCAGTCGGACTCTGTCGGATGCTGAATTACGGGTCCTCAACAAAGGACTGTCATTTGTGCCATCTAGCAGTTTTGATGACTTCCAATGGAAATTGGATCATTATAAATTTGACCGTAAGCTCCGACTCAAAGAACAGTTTTCTAATATGCCGACACCCAGTGCAACTGAGACCGGTACAGTGATTCGCAGCAAATCAAATTTTGATCCACTAAGTATGAATACCTCATTGAAATGCTTTAATAGAACTCTGGATCAGCAGGTATTGGAGATCAAGAAACGGGAAGGACAACTTAGGCCCAATTTATCTAAAAATGAGATGGAAGCTCTTAAGGTCCTGAGCATGGACCAGTCCATCATCATCCGCCCTGCCGACAAGGGGGGCGGAATTGTTGTACAAGATCTGGGACAATATAAGAATGAGATCTATCGGCAGCTGGGGGATACAGCTGTCTATGCCAAATTGAGTGCTGATCCGACTAAGATGTACAACCAAGAACTGGGCAATATTTTGGAAACAGCGGTCAAGGATGGAATCATCACGAAGAGCACACAGTTGGCTCTTTTTGAGGAACATCCTGTGGCCCCGGTATTATACACGCTACCTAAAGTGCATAAGCACCCGACGGAGCCGCCTGGTCGGCCGATCATCGCCGCCAGAGATTCCATTTATTATAAAGTCTCCAAATACTTGGATAACTATCTCCAACCCGTTATCCAGGTTCAGTCCACCTACTTGAAGGATACGACGGCGTTAATTCTGAAGCTACAGGCGATCAAAGAGGTGCCAGTGGGCAGCTTCCTATGTACGATGGACATAGTAAGCTTGTATACGAATATACCCCATCAGGAGGGGCTAGAAGCAGTCAGGAGGTTGCTGTCCACGAGTCCTCGATATAATGGACCCGATGTATCTTTTTTTCTAAGATTACTAGAATTGACATTGAAACGTAATTATTTTTTGTTTGACAAGGGGTGGTACATACAGCGGCAGGGATGAGCGATGGGGTCATGTGTGGCCCCCGCGTTCGCCAACTGCTATATGTTTGACCTGGAACGTGATGCCTTTTTCACTGATCCAGGTGTGGCAGAAAAAATTATTTTTTTCGTGAGGTATATAGACGATTTGCTGCTAATCTGGACGGGTCCCAAGCAGGATTTTATTGATTTAATGCTACATGTTAATTCTTGTGACACCACTATTAAGTATACATATGAGATCAGTGATGTTAGCGTTAATTACCTTGATGTTTGCATTTCCCTGCAGGAGGGTAAGATTCATACAGGATTGTATAAGAAAAGCACCGATAGAAACACCATGTTACACTTTGCTAGTCAGCATCCTAGCGCGACCAAAATGGGGCTACCTTACTCTCAGTTTCTGAGAGTTCATCGGATTTCCGATGATCCAGTGGAAACTGAGAAGGAGATTGACCTTATGATACGTCAATTTATTGCAAGGGGGTATAAATTTGATGCCTTGATTGAAGCTAAGGAGAAAGTGCTCAAAATTCCTAGGGCAAAGACATTAGAAAAGAGTCCAAAAAAGGGGGGGGGGGCAGAGAGGTTGTCCCTTTTGTCCAGAGGTACCACTCATCGAGTGGGAAGATTGCTAAATGTGCTAAAAGATTGTGGCCCATAGTGACTACGGACAAGGACTTGCCGTGTCTCCGGAATGCCACGATGATGCCCAGTTTTGCTAGGGACCGTAACCTCAAAGATTGGTTGGTGAAGAATGACATTTCTTCCTTCCAGAATACAGTCCCTACCAATTTTTTGACCAAAAAACCTGGCTGCTACAGGTGCACTGGATGCACCACATGTAGCTGCATGGAGACGGGGAGTTCCTTTCCGCACCCACAGACGGGAGTGAGGTGTGCCATTCAACAGGTGTTAACGTGCTCAAGCACATTTGTTGTTTACTTCATACGCTGTCCTTGTGGTCTCCTCTATGTGGGGAAGACCACAAGGCAATTTAAGGAACGGATGGCCTTACATAGGTCCGCGATTAGACAGGCATTAGAACACACTGGGGGACACAGTCAGCCGGTTGCTAGGCACTTCAAAGCATTCAATCATGGGCTCAGTACCTTACGGTACAAAATCATAGATCAAGCACCCAAGAGGACACGGGGGGGTGATAGACACAAGGTATTGCTGCAAAAAGAATCGCGTTGGATTCACCGCTTGGACACGGTCTCCCCTCGCGGTTTAAATGAGACGCTACCGTTGAGTTGTTTTTTGTAACATAACCATTCCTTTTTTTAGGTTTAACTGCTAGTATGTGCTATTTTTAGATTAGTAATAGCTTATGTACCTATTGTCTAGCATCGGTTTAGTGACTATAGTAAATAGTCTGTTTGTTTATTCTGCAGCCACATGTGTATTTTGCTTTTGTTGTTTTTTATCATTCACAGTGGTTTGTTAGGGCCGGGTTGCCATGACGCCGGGCGGTCACCAGGGCGCGCCGGAGGGCGCGTGTCGCACGTGTGACGTCACTGACCCGGGAGACGGCGCGGCGCCAGCGGCTTCCTGACGGGGGGAGAAGGTTATGTAAGTATGTCTTGTTTGTACTGCATGTTATATGATTCTGATGACGGTTTTTGGATAAATCGAAACGTTAATCTACAGAGCTATGGATTAGTTGTCTGTCTCTTCTTTGGTTCAACATTACTACAAGTCCTGAGAGTGCCGCCTTTTTTCCATTGTGACTGTTTAGACCCGTGCTGGGTCTTGTTTGGAGGGCACACTTGTGTGGACACAGCTGAGTGCCGGTGTGTATGGAAGGTATATATATATATATATATATATATATATACATATAAATCTCGTGAACTGCACACATCACTAAGCCACACGTCTGGGTGCTTGATCCAATAAATTAATATCACAAGTTCTCGTATTCACAACCAGCAAAGCTGGGTGAAGTGGAAGAGATCCGCACAACCAAATAAAGAAATATTTATTCATCAATAAAAAGTTTCCATAAATGCTCAAGCAATTGATTCCAAAAAAGCATTAAGTAGCAGCGTTTACAAGCATGTTTACCACTCCTGGAGACACTCCTCCTGTACCCCTGACAGCCATTTTGGTGTCTGCGTACCTTTCTCAACTTAAATGCACCACAGGTATGGATGGATAGTATACTTGACGACACAGAGGTAGGTAGAGCAGTGGACTACTGTACCATACTGCTATATATTATATACTGGTGGTCAGCACAATTATGCACTGTCCTCCTACTATATATACTGCGCACAACTTAAATGCACCACAGGTATGGATGGATAGTATACTTGATGACACAGAGGTAGGTAGAGCAGTGGACTACTGTACCGTACTGCTATATATTATATACTGGTGGTCAGCAAAATTATGCACTGTCCTCCTACTATATATACTGCGCACAACTAAAATGCACCACAGGTATGGATGGATAGTATACTTGACGACACAGAAGTAGGTAGAGCAGTGGACTACTGTACCGTACTGCTATATATTATATACTGGTGGTCAGCAAAATTATGCACTGTCCTCCTACTATATATACTGCGCACAACTAAAATGCACCACAGGTATGGATGGATAGTATACTTGACGACACAGAAGTAGGTAGAGCAGTGGACTACTGTACCGTACTGCTATATATACTGGTGGTCACTGGTCAGCAAAATTCTGCACTGTCCTTCTACTATATACTACAATGCAGCACAGATATGGAGCATTTTTCAGGCAGAGAACGTAGATATTTGCAGCACACTGAGCACAGATATTTGCAAGCACACTGAGCACAGATATTTGCAGCACACTGAGCAAAGATATTTGCAGCACACTGAACACAACTGAGAGAACGCTGCACGTCCTCTCCCTATCATCTCCGATGCACGAGTGAAAATGGTGGCGACGCGCGTCTCCTTATATAGAATACGAATCTCGCGAGAATACGACAGCGGGATGATGACGTTCGGGGGGGGTTCGGATTCCGAGGAACCGAACCCGCTCATCACTGTTTGAAACCCTATAAGAAAAACCACAATACTTACCAGCCTCGCTCCTGCTTCCGGACCGCTGCTGCCGCTGCTACTGCTGCTGTCTCCGGGCGCCGGCTCATCTCTATGGGAGAGACGTCATGACGTCTCTCTCATAGCAGCGCCGCACTGACACTAGGGGTCAATTTTGACCTCTAGCGTGAGTAAGAGACGCCAGCTGCTGCGAGCGCCATGTGCACCCGCTGCAGGGAGTGTGGAGGGAGGGAGGATTAGTGGCGGCTCTTGCAGTGGCGGCGCCCTCAGGGTAGCGGCGCCCCGGGAAAAAAGCCTGCTTGCCCGTGGCAAGAGCCGCTACTGACAGTATGCTGATGTTTTCGCAATTGAGCGGTTATCAGTGGTCTGCTTATGCGTTACTGCCACAATGCGCACATGTGCCAATTAAATTGCAATTGCGGATACAGTGAGAAATCATTTGCCAGTGATTGACAGGGAGTGGCTGTTTTGTGGTAGGAATCGGGGATTGGTGCAAAAACCCAAGTGTGCCAATGTAAGAGGCACGGGGGTGGGGCCCTGGGGAACAAAGTTCGGATCGCTCACTTACCAGCCTACGTACCTCACGCCTCCCGTCCTCCACCTTCAGTCCGTCGAAGTAGCTCAGACGGTACTGGCACACATCCACACACTGAGAACTTCCTGGGGTGACCTGAAACGAATGGGGCACACACTACGCAGGGGTGGCCTAAACTGGGCTCAGTGAAGGGTCATCATTGGCACTTGTGGCCTCAGACTGGGTGCCCCCGTAGTGGTGCGGAGCACCAGGGGCGACCCTGAACGAAAACGCCCAAAGGGGAGGTGGGGGAGGGGCAACATACACCACGAACACACACAAAATACCTTTATGCTCACCAGCTATATACTCGGCTTCCTCCAGACGACTGGCCCTTCTTCTTCTTTGCTCCTGTAAGAGAACACACAACACAGCCCACGGGACGTGTCGCTGCTTACGCTTTATGACGGAGAGACACTTATACAAAGGTTATAGCACAACACCGTAATACTGTTTCAACCTTGTGGTACTCACCAACGCGTACTTCCGACAGCCTACCTTTCATGGGGGCCTGGCTGTGGGGAAAACTGAGAACTCATCACACACGCGGCGTAGCGCCAACTTATGCGAACCTGCGGCGTAGCGCCGACTTCAGCAACCTGCGGCCTAACGCCGACTTCAGCAACCTGCGGCCTAACGCCGACTTCAGCAACCTGCGGCCTATCGCCGACTTCAGCAACCTGCGGCGTAACGCCAACTTCAGCAACCTGCGGCCTATCGCCGACTTCAGCAACCCGCGGCCTATCGCCGACTTCAGCAACCTGCGGTGTAACGCCGACTTCAGCAACCTGCGGCCTATCGCCGACTTCAGCAACCTGCGGCCTAGTGCCGACTTATGTACACACCATTGCGTTGGGCCTCCTTGCCCTGGATGCCCCCTGCCAATGTCTGCCTAACTGTGGGGGGATAACGGGGGCCTAACGCCCTTTGCTGCTCAGGCCTGGTGCCTGTTTTTGCCCCACGGGCCTAGTGCCCGCCTAAGGTGCCTCCGGCTAGTGGGCCTAATGCCCCCTTCGGTCCCCCGGGCCTAGCGCCCGCCTAATGCGCCTCAGGCCTAGTGCCTGCATGCCCCCCGGGCCTGGTGCCCGAATCCCTGGTGGTCTAGGGGAAGGGGGGGGGGGGGCGACACCGCCTGTACTTACCCGTCCAAAGGGCCACGGCTGGACCAAGCCTGGTCCGGCCACGCCCACCGCGTTGTCTTCGCCGGAGGTGGGATGGCTCCCACCACCTCCGGGCTTCCTGGAGACTTCACCTGGGCAGCGGTGGCCTGTGCAAGCTCTTTTGCGTTGCACACCGCTGTCCCAGGGCTTCCGAGGTCTTCACCGACGGGGGTCGGCTCCTTGTACTTCACCCGGCGGGCGGCGGCGTGTCTCAGCTCTTTTGCAACTACCGCCGCCCTCCGGGACTTCCGGCGCCGTCTTCGTTCTTCTATCTTCAGGAGCTCTTCTCCGCTCCTTCTCCGTCGCCGAACTGACTTCCCGCGCCCGGCGCTGGCTAAAACAAACCAGTGCCGGGGGGCGGGGCTATGACGCGGCGAGCCGGGATTGGCTCGCCGCCGCCACTCCCGATTGGCTGCCAGTTCACGAGCCGTGATTGGCTCGCGGCTTGCTCCAAATTCAAAAAGCGGCGCTGTGATTGGCGGAGCCTGAGTCCCGGAGGATGCAGGCCCGCCGCCATCACCCGCGTGGAGCGGCGGTGGATATTCACCGCCGCCCCCACGCCCGCTACCGAACTCTGCAACCGGCCGGTCAGGGGAAGACCGGACCAGGCCCGGCCCCCAGTGCTGCCCGGAGCCAGTGCGACCTCCGGCCCCATGGGATGGCGCCGAGCCATCCCAGGTAAGGAGGGAGGTGCAGGCTAGTAGCAGGGCCAGTGACCGCACGAGTACACTGGCCCTTGCTACACCGGGACCATTTTGTGGTGTGTATAAGCCACCAACTGCGATCCTGTACACAGAAAACATGCATCCGGCGTCTCAGTTGCGGTGGCCATTCTGAGTGACCGTAGACTCACTACAGGAGTTGATGTTTCCCGGATCTGCGTCGATGCTGCGAATGTGCATACAGTTGCAGGCAACTGTGGAGCCTCCGGTGGGCTTCTCAATACAAATCCTGAAGGCTGTAATGTTAGCATATTTTCGCACATAGGGGGTAATTCCAAGTTGATCGCAGCAGGAATTTTGTAGCAGTTGGGCAAAACCATGTGCACTGCAGGGGAGGCAGATATAACATGTGCAGAGAGAGTTAGATTTGGGTGGGTTATTTTGTTTCTGTGCAGGGTAAATGCTGGCTGCTTTATTTTTACACTGCAAATTAGATTGCAGATTGAACACACCACACCCAAATCTAACTCTCTCTGCAAATGTTATATCTGCCTCCCCTTCAGTGCACATGGTTTTGCCCAAATGCTAAAAAATTTCCTGCTGCGATCAACTTGGAATTACCCCCATACTTTGAGTCAAAAATTGCATCTGGGGCAGCATTAGCTTACAACTATGAATCAGGCCCACAATTCTCACATTAAACATGTGCACCAGTGCCATCTTGTGGCATCTCTATATACTGCAACATAAACATATTACATTGGGGGTCATTCCGAGTTGTTCGCTAGCTGATTTCGGTCGCAGTGCGGCGATTAGGTAAAAAAGCGGCACTTCTGCTCATGCGTATACGGCTCAATGCGCACGCGTAACGTACTTTCACAAAAGCCGATGCAGTTTCACACAAGGTCTAGCGACGCTTTTCTGTCGCACTGCTGGCCGCAGAGTAATTGACAGGAATGGGGCATTTCTGGGAGGTAACTGACCGTTTTCAGGGAGTGTACTGAAAAACACAGGCGTGTCAGATACAAACGCAGGCGTGCCTGGGGAAACGGGGGAGTGGCTGGCCGAACGCAGGGCGTGTTTGTGACATCAAAACAGGAACTAAACGGTCTGCAGTGATCGCAAGCTAGGAGTAGGTCTGGAGCTACTCGGAAACTGCTCGAAAAATGTTTGCAGCTGTTCTGCGATCCTTTCGTTTGCACTTCTGCTAAGCTAAGATACACTCCCAGAGGGCGGCGGCTTAGCGTTTGCATAGCGAGCGAACAACTCAAAATGAGGGCCTTTGTCTCTGGCTCATGCCATCTTCGTTTTAAAGTGCAATAGATTTTGATAAGACAAGTAGCTGAAAACTGAGGTTTTCTCTATTAATACCATAACACATTCATTAGGCCATTCTGACTCAGGGCCCGATTCAGCACGGAATGCAGGTACGATTGCGTTCGCATGCTGGGGCCTTCTGAAGTGTGCGCTCACACAGAAGCCGCACTGCGCATGCGTACACAGTGAGAAAGATGCGACGGCATCTCACTTGTGCAAATACCTCTGCCTGATTGACAGGCAGAGATGTTCGCAGGGTTGGAGGGGGCGACATGGCGACATTTAAGGGGCGGCATTGCAGCGTTGTTGTGATGTGGTCTGGACAACGCAGGCATGTCCGGACCGTTTGCGAGGCAGAATGCGGCGGCTGCATGACTCAGCTGCTTTGATCCAAAAGATGGCAGGTTGCCGTAGAGAGCTTGGGGTAGGAAACACTATTTGTACCTGGGTGAGTAATTGGCTGTACAACAGGGAACAGCGAGTGGGGATTAATGGGATGTTCTCTGAATGGGCCTCAGTACTCAGTGGAATACCACAGGGTCAGTACTCAGGCCATTGCTGTTTAACATATTCATTAATGACCTAGGAGAGGGCCTAGAAAGCACAGTGTCAGTCTTCGCAGACGATACTAAACTTTGTAGAGTAAATCATTCAGACAAGGATGTTGAGTCTCTACAGAATGACTTATCTAGACTTGAGGTCTGGGCGGATAAATGGAGAATGAGGTTCAATATAGACAAATGTAAAGTTATGCACTTTGGGACTAAGAACAATCAGGCAGCCTATAAACTAAAGGGGAAAATGTAGGGATAACGGTAGTTGAAAAAGATTTGGGTGTGCTCATCAATAATAAACTTGGTAGCAGCACACAATGTCAGAATGCAGCAACAAAAGCAAATAAGGTGTTAGTATGCATAAAACGGGGAATGGAGACAATGGATGAGAGTGTAATCCTGCCGCTGTATAAATCATTGGTGCAGCCACACCTGGAATATTGTGTACAGTTCTGGGCACCGCACTATAGAAAAGATATCTTGGTACTCGAAAGGGTTCAGAGGCAAGCTGCTAAACTGGTTAAGGGGTTAGAGGTACTGGATTATGAGGAAAGACTTAAAAGGTTCTATTTGTTTACACTGGAAAAGAGGTGATTGAAAGGGGACATTATTAATATTTATAATTTATAAATACATAAAGGGACAATACAAGGATTTATCAAACAATTTGTTTATCCAAAGAACACTACCTAGGACACGAGGACACCCTCTGAGGTTAGAAGAAATAAAATTTCATACACAACGGAGAAAAGGATTCTTTACAGTAAGAGCAGTAAGGATTTGGAATTCTCTGCCAGAGAAGGTAGTAATGGTGGATTCAATCAATAAATTTAAAAATGGATTAGATAAATTCCTAGCTCAAATAAATATCCAAGGATACAGCATTTAATTAATATAAAATGTATAATACAGGTTGAACTCGATGGACATTTGGCTTTTTTCAACCTCAACAACTATGTAACTATGTAACCCTAAACATGCGAAAACATCGGCGTCGTGCGATGCTTTCACATGTCAGTGGGGGGGACAGGGTCCGGCATGCGGGGAATGTAGATGTGCAATTTTTCAATATGAATACATAACTGTGATATCAGGAAAATTATATATTAGCTCCAATTTATTGGAGCGTGTGATGTCGGGAACAATTGGTAGCACATATATATTATCAAATTGAATCCAAGTTAAGGAAAATATATAATTGTCCATGGTGAGATAAGGATAAATCATAGAATTACAGTATGTGGGACAAATCCCACATACATCTACCAACAGGCGCAGACATATATAAATCTTAATTGAAGGTAAATTTTGGTACTCGGATAATATAGTCTCAAGACACATATCAAATGTTCACAATAATTTGCGAAACACACAAGGATTGTAACTGCAGAGTAGGTTTCTGTATTACGTCCAATACTAGCACAATGGTTATGTAGCCTCTATGCACATGTCAACTGTTAGCAGTAATAATAATATACTATATGGACACAGAGGTTATAGCCTCACAACTATTTTTCAGTGGTAGCATAATGTATCCTATAGTAGAGAAGGTCAAATGTAGGTGTATTGAAATAGACAGAGATCAATATGATCAAAGACTAACCCCTTAATACAATGCAAATAGCTGCTGCATACTATGTGCATATGCATTGGAAAGTGCGTGAGAGCATCCATTAAATGTATAGAAGAATCACAGGCATCTGCTGTTGTAGTTCTGTCCCAGGGTATGCCTGATACTAGGCAGTGCAGACAGACAGTAACTGGGAATGAAGATATAAACAACCATAAATCCGGTGCCGTAACTTAACTAATTGTGGGGTGCTAAAATAAGTCAGGTTCGGATGATCAGAGCGGCGGACCTGCTTTACCCCTCAGACACAATGACAACACACATCATACAGGATCCAACATCATTTTATTAATATGTGCTTGAACAATTAAAACAGGCTGGCTATGGCTTCACTCATACAGTCTCAGGTAACCAGCGTTAGCATTAGACAAGTGGCAGGTAAGCAGAAACAGGTGCATGGTGTCACAACTGAGGGCCTGAGCTGACGGGAGGCAGCCTCAGTTGTAGGGGCTGAGATGTACCGGAACCTGGGAGGTTGTATCAGACCCCTGGACATGTAAGTAACATGAATAATAACTGCCCGAAGGCGTGACCACGACAACTTGGATAAAAGTCAATGATGTTTATTATGACAACTCCGCAACACAGCAGCAGTAAAAGAAAACGTAAAAGTCAGCAAAGAATAAATACAGTTCCTGGGTACTACAGGATGGCAGGAGCCACAGGGCACTGGTAGTGTGAGATAGTTCTTATGATCTTCTAGATGGAAAGTCCTTACCAGGCCCGACTGTAGCAATGGAGATAACCCAGGATTGTGCCAGCTGGTGTTCCAGGAAAAGCTGGGTTGCTGAAGATAAAACAGCTGCTGTGGATACTGGCTGGAACCAGACTGTTGTTAGCACGGAGTGGATACTGGCTGGAACCAGTTAAATAATAAATGAACTTGGGAGCGATGAAATATGAACTGAAATGTAGAACTTGAGAGCGGAGAAATAATAATACCGGTGGAGAGTGGTAAAGTGTAGAAAGGACACCGGCCCTTTAAGGGAAGCTGTACTCTGCTGGAAGCTGAGCTGGAAGCAGGTAATGTTGTAGCTGGAAACAGATGAATCCACAATGGATTGGAGAGTCAGGCTACACCGCAGGTGGAATGCTGGTGCGGGTCTCTATGGTGGAAGTCTTGAGACAGGAGCTGGAACCTGGAAGACAATCACAGGAGAGAGACAAACAGGAACTAGGTTTGACAACCAAAGCACTGACGCCTTCCTTGCTCAGGCACAGTGTATTTATACCTGCAGCAAGGAAGGGATTGGCTAGGCAATTATGCAGATTATCAATACTGAGAACAGATTGGTGGAAATGATCAGCTGACAGAATCCAAGATGGCTGCGCCCATGCAGACACTTGGAGGGAAGTTTGGTTTGTAATCCATGTGGTAATGAAAACAGTAATGGCGGCGCCGGCCACCGGAGACAGGAGGCGCCAGGCTGACAGATGCACATCCAACCACGCGGACACAGCGGAGGCCGCGGCTGACGTAATCGCCACTCAGACACTCTGCATGCAGAAGTTCAGGGACGTCGGCGGAGGCCGCGGGAGACGCCATGCCAGGTGTAATATGGCGTTTACTGTGACAGCGTCCCAGAGTGACAGGAGAGGATACAGGAATGTACACATCAGGATAACAGATGGGATCCGGTCCTGGAGCGCTGAGCCAGCCTTAGGAGGCATCTGATGGGTAAGAAATGGCGTCCAGATACCCGGATCGTGACAGCACCCCCCCCCCCCTTAGGAGTGGCCACAGGACACTTCTTTGGCTTTTGAGGAAACTTGGAATGGAATCTCCGGACCAAGGCAGGAGCATGGACATCAGAAGCATTGGTCCATGAACGTTCCTCAGGACCATAACCCTTCCAGTCAATAAGATATTGTAGTTGACCGTAACGGTGACGTGAGTCCAGGATCTTGGCCACTTCATACTTAACGCCTCGTTGAGTTTGGACTTTCGGAGTTGGAGGAAGTGAGGAATGAAACCGATTCAAGATCAGCGGTTTCAACAGGGAAACATGGAATGTCCTGGGTATTTTTAAGAAGGGAGGCAACTGGAGTCTGTAAGCAACAGGATTGATGACTTGTTCAATCTTGAAAGGACCGATATAGCGAGGTGCAAACTTCATACTGGGAACTCTTAACCTCAAATTCTTCGTGGATAACCATACCCGATCACCCACCTTGAGAGCAGGAACTGCTCGACGCTTCTTATCCGCAAACTTCTTATACCTGAACGATGCCTTGAGCAGAGCTGATCGTACGCTCTTCCAGATATTGGCAAACTGATGCAAGGTGATATCCACTGCGGGAACAGAAGTTGCTGGAAGCGGTTGGAACTCAGGGACTTTAGGGTGGAATCCAAAGTTAGTGAAGAATGGTGTTGAAGCAGATGAAGAATGATACTGGTTGTTATGACAGAACTCGGCCCAGGGAAGTAATTGAACCCAGTCATCTTGAGAGGAGGACACATAGATGCGGAGGAAGGCCTCCAAGTCCTGATTCACCCTCTCGGTTTGACCATTGGTCTGAGGATGGTAAGCCGTGGAAAACTTTAGCTTGACTTGGAGGACTTGACATAAACTTCGCCAGAATTTGGCTGTGAATTGAACTCCTCGATCTGAGATAATTTCTTCAGGAAGACCGTGGAGTCGGAAGATCTCTTGTATGAATACTTGAGCCAACTTGGAAGCTGACGGAAGACCGGTGAGAGGAATGAAGTGTGCCATCTTGGTGAACCGGTCAACTACCACCCAGATGGTATTGAACTTGTTGCACATGGGTAAGTCTGTAATGAAATCCATCGACAAGTGGGTCCATGGTCGACGGGGAACGGATAGTGGAACCAGTTGCCCCGCAGGCGACTGGCGGGATACTTTATGTTGGGCACACTTTGGGCAAGATGCAATAAACTCCAAGACGTCCTTTTTCAGAGTTGGCCACCAATAGGACCTAGAGATAAACTTCAGGGTTTTTTGGATACCTGTATGTCCGGCAAAACGGGAAGCATGGGCCCAATGCATGAGCTTCTTCCTTAGCATCGGCTTCACAAAACTTTTCCCTGATGGGGGCGTAGAGTCCATCCCTACCGTGGAGAATGCCAACGGATTTATAATAGGATGCTTGTCTGAAGACTCTGACTCATTTTCTTGCTCCCATGAGCGGGAAAGGGCATCGGCCTTGCGATTCTGAGAGCCCGGACAGAACTGGAGTTTAAAGTCGAACCTGGAAAAGAAAAGTGCCCATCTGGCCTGACGAGGGTTGAGACATTGTGCGCCCTTCAGGTATAAAAGGTTCTTGTGGTCTGTAAGTATGGTGATTGAATGAGAAGCTCCCTCCAACAGATACCTCCACTCTTCTAGAGCGAGCTTGATGGCTAGCAACTCCTGGTCGCCAATGGCATAGTTGCGCTCAGCTGGGGAGAACTTCCGGGAGAAGAAACTGCAAGGGTGTAAATGGCCATCTTTAGTCCTCTGAGATAACACCGCTCCTACTCCAACGGAGGAGGCATCCACCTCTAAGATGAAAGGAGAGTCGATGTCAGGCTGTTTCAGAACAGGCGCAGAGATGAACCTTTGTTTTAAAAGATGAAATGCTTGCATGGCTTCTTCAGACCACTTGGACGGGTTAGCACCCTTCTTAGTGAAAGCAGTAATAGGCGCCACAATGGTGGAAAAGTCTCGTATAAACTTTCGGTAATAGTTGGCGAACCCTAAGAACCTCTGGACCCCTTTGAGGGTTAAGGGTACCGGCCAATTTTGGATTGCTTGTAGTTTCTCAGGATCCATCTCTAGTCCGGAACCGGACACAATGTACCCTAGAAACGGAATGGACTTGACTTCAAAGACGCATTTTTCTAATTTGCAATAGAGATGATTGACACGGAGACGGGACAGAACCTCTTTAACCCAAAAACGATGTTCCTCTAAATCGTTGGCAAAAATGAGGATATCGTCTAGATAGACCACGACATGACGGTATAGAATGTCTCTGAAGATCTCATTGACAAAATGCTGGAAGACAGCTGGAGCATTGCTCAATCCGAAGGGCATGACGAGGTACTCATAATGTCCGTCACGGGTGTTAAAGGCGGTCTTCCACTCGTCACCCTCACGGATCCGGATGAGATTGTATGCACCTCGCAAGTCCAGCTTTGTAAAGATGGTAGCTCCGCTAACTCTGTCAAAGAGCTCAGTAATCAGGGGTAAAGGATAACGGTTCTTGATGGTAATGTCGTTCAAACCTCTGTAGTCGATGCACGGCCGCAGACCACCATCTTTCTTTTTTACAAAAAAGAAGCCTGCGCCGGCTGGAGAAGAAGAAGGTCGAATGAACCCCTTTGCTAGGTTCTCTTTAATATATTCCTCCATAGAATGCGTCTCAGGCAGAGACAACGGATAAGTTCGGCCTCGAGGTGGAACCTTCCCTGGAACGAGATCAATCGGACAGTCCCATTCTCTATGAGGAGGAAGGATATCAGCAGAAGCTTTACTGAACACATCCGTGAAATCTTGATATGGAGGAGGTGGAACATCAGACGACCTGGGGGAGGAAGAACAGACAGGCAATACTTTAAACAAACATGTCTCAGCACAGGAGGAACCCCATGCCAGGATTTGCGTAGTCGTCCAATCAATTGTAGGATTGTGAAGACGGAGCCATGGAAGGCCCAGGACCACAGGATGTGTGGCTCTTGGAATCACTAAAAAAGAAATAAGTTCGGAATGAAGAACTCCCACTCTCAGACGAACTGGTAGAGTCCTTAAAGAAATAACTGCATCAAAAATTTTGCTGCCATCCACGGCAGTTAAAGAAATGGACGAAGGAAGTCTCTCGGTGGGTAGGGACCACCGTTTAACATAGGCTTCGGTAATAAAGTTCCCAGCTGCTCCGGAATCAAGGAGGGCAATGACGTTCCGATAACGTTGAGCAACTTGAAGCGAGACTGGGAGATTACAATCTTGAGGAGATGGAGAGGAGATCATTACTCCTAGCCGGCCCTCTCCTTGGCGAGCTAGGATTTGGAGTTTCCCGGACGTTTGGGACAGGCATTAATGGTGTGAGACGGAGCTGCACAATAGAGACAGAGAAACTCGGAGAGACGTCTTCGGCGCTCAGCAGGAGTTAAACGGGAACGGCCAAGTTGTATGGGCTCATCTTTAGATGGTGACAGTTGACGAGGAGGAGGAGCAGAAGATTTTGGAGCAGATGATCTTCCACGCTCAGTTGCTCTCTCTCTGAAACGTAAATCAACTTTCGTGCAGAGTGAGATTAGCTCATCTAACTTAGAAGGTAAGTCTCTGGTAGCTAACTCATCTTTAATACGCTCAGATAAGCCATGCCAGAATGCAGCATACAGGGCCTCGTCGTTCCATGCCAGTTCGGATGTCAGGATCTGGAACTGTATCAGATATTGTCCTACAGTACGTGACCCCTGGCGTAAACGGAGAATCTCGGATGAAGCTGAGGTTACCCGGCCTGGCTCGTCGAAGATGCGCCTGAATGTTGACACGAAGGCAGTGTAGGAAGATAGCAGGGTGTCGGACCTCTCCCATAACGGTGATGCCCAATCAAGGGCTGAGCCACTGAGAAGAGAAATAATGTAGGCAATTTTTGTACGGTCACTGGGAAAATTGCCAGGTTGTAGCTCAAACTGAATCTCACACTGGTTGAGAAATCCCCTGCAGAATCTTGGAGATCCGTCAAATTTTGCTGGCGTTGGAAGATGAAGACGTGGAGCAGAAATGGGTAAGGTGGGTGGGGTTGTAGCTGGAGTCACTGTGGTTGACGCACCAGACGCGCCTGATCCACGGAGAGTTGTCTGAATCCCATCCAGCCGAGTAGAGAGATCCTGGAGACAGCGGATGATGTGGCCCTGTGCAGCCTCCTGATGTTCTAGTCGGGCTGCCAGTTCTTGCATCGGCCTGGCCGCTTGATCCTGGTCTCCGGCTGGATTCATTAGGTCAGTGCTTACTGTCACAACTGAGGGCCTGAGCTGACGGGAGGCAGCCTCAGTTGTAGGGGCTGAGATGTACCGGAACCTGGGAGGTTGTATCAGACCCCTGGACATGTAAGTAACATGAATAATAACTGCCCGAAGGCGTGACCACGACAACTTGGATAAAAGTCAATGATGTTTATTATGACAACTCCGCAACACAGCAGCAGTAAAAGAAAACGTAAAAGTCAGCAAAGAATAAATACAGTTCCTGGGTACTACAGGATGGCAGGAGCCACAGGGCACTGGTAGTGTGAGATAGTTCTTATGATCTTCTAGATGGAAAGTCCTTACCAGGCCCGACTGTAGCAATGGAGATAACCCAGGATTGTGCCAGCTGGTGTTCCAGGAAAAGCTGGGTTGCTGAAGATAAAACAGCTGCTGTGGATACTGGCTGGAATCAGACTGTTAGCACGGAGTGGATACTGGCTGGAACCAGTTAAATAATAAATGAACTTGGGAGCGATGAAATATGAACTGAAATGTAGAACTTGAGAGCGGAGAAATAATAATACCGGTGGAGAGTGGTAAAGTGTAGAAAGGACACCGGCCCTTTAAGGGAAGCTGTACTCTGCTGGAAGCTGAGCTGGAAGCAGGTAATGTTGTAGCTGGAAACAGATGAATCCACAATGGATTGGAGAGTCAGGCTACACCGCAGGTGGAATGCTGGTGCGGGTCTCTATGGTGGAAGTCTTGAGACAGGAGCTGGAACCTGGAAGACAATCACAGGAGAGAGACAAACAGGAACTAGGTTTGACAACCAAAGCACTGACGCCTTCCTTGCTCAGGCACAGTGTATTTATACCTGCAGCAAGGAAGGGATTGGCTAGGCAATTATGCAGATTATCAATACTGAGAACAGATTGGTGGAAATGATCATCTGACAGAATCCAAGATGGCTGCGCCCATGCAGACACTTGGAGGGAAGTTTGGTTTGTAATCCATGTGGTAATGAAAACAGTAATGGCGGCGCCGGCCACCGGAGACAGGAGGCGCCAGGCTGACAGATGCACATCCAACCACGCGGACACAGCGGAGGCCGCGGCTGACGTAATCGCCACTCAGACACTCTGCATGCAGAAGTTCAGGGACGGCGGCGGAGGCCGCGGGAGACGCCATGCCAGGTGTAATATGGCGTTTACTGTGACAGCGTCCCAGAGTGACAGGAGAGGATACAGGAATGTACACATCAAGATAACAGATGGGATCCGGTCCTGGAGCGCTGAGCCAGCCTTAGGAGGCATCTGATGGGTAAGAAATGGCGTCCAGATACCCGGATCGTGACACATGGTTGAAACAGGCTGGCTAAAGGGCCCTACACACTGGCCGACCCGCCGCCGAGCTGCCCAACGGCGGAAACGGCCAACGGGCGACCCGGCGGCGGAGGGGCAGTGACGGAGGGAGTGAAGTTTCTTCACTCCCCCCGTCACCCGGCTGCATTGAAGTGCAGGCAAATATGGACGAGATCGTCCATATTGGCTTGCATGCACAGCCGACGGGGGACCAGCGATGAACGAGCGCGGGGCCGCGCATCGTTCTTCGCTGGAGCCTCCACACTCAAAGATATGAACGGTATCTCGTTCATTTATGAACGAGATCGTTCATATCTTTGACTGATGTTGGCCAGTGTGTAGGGCCTATAAGGCTTCTCTACTACAGTCTCAGGTAACCAGCGTTAGCATTAGACAAGTGGCAGGTAAGCAGAAACAGGTGCACGGGACCCCCCAATATGAAGCAGCTGAGTGACCCCAGCGCAACACAAAGGTGAAAAAATATATAGTGAAAAAGTGAAGATAGGTTAATAATAGAGGCTGCTGAAAAGAGCAGGGGTAAATTAGTGAGAGGTAATGAAGTGAGAGGTAAAGTAGTGAAAAGTGAAGGTAGGAAATGAATTATATTGAAATAAAACACAATTCAAACATTACCAATCTGCAAAATTTTATTAAAATTATTATTATTAATAAATTGGTAATTTTTGAATTGTGCACCTGCAACTTTTTTCTTTGTATGCAGTTCTACTGAAAGGTCTCCGCAGGGTCGCACCTGTCATTACCGGTGTGCACCCCAGGACCCCTCCCCTGCCACTATGACATGATTCAGCGCCATCAAGCGACCTGGACTGCCCATTTTACTCAATAATTGGGTGGCCACAGGAGGCTGCGAGGGGGTTCCGGATGAGCTACCCAAAATTCAGAAATGTTTTCCTGACATTTCGAAAGAGTAGGCAAGTATGCCATGTAACAGTGTGTTTAGTCAGTGGAAGCTACAGCAGATTTGGGGGTCATTCAGAACTGATCGCTCGCTATTTTTTGCAGCGCTGTGATCAGATAGTTGCCGCCTATAGGGGAGTGTATTTTTGCTTTGCAAGTGTGCGATCGCATGTGCAGCCGAGCACTACAAAAAGTTTTGTGCAGTTTCTGAGTTGCCCAGAACTTGCTCAGCCGTTGCGATCACTTCAGCCTGTTCGAGGCTGGAATTGACGTCAGACACCTGCCCTGCAAACGCTAGGACATGCCTGCGTTTTTCCAAACCCTCCCAGTAAACGGTCATTTGCCACCCACGAACGCCCTCTTCCTGTCAATCTCCTTGCGATCGCCCGTGCAAATGGACTCTCCGTAAAATCCAACGCACAGCAATGATCTGCTTTGCACCCGTACGATGCGCCTGCACATTGCGGTGCATACGCATGCGCAGTTCTGACCTGATGGCAGCGCAGCGAAAAATCTAGCGTGCGATCAGGTCTGAGTGACCCGCTAGTACATTATGAGATGACTCCACCTCGCTTGTCCCACAGATCCTTGTTATAATGAACCTTCCAATGAGGTGGAGGGGAGAGGGTGGTTGGGCTGCGCCAGGACACCCCCTGAGTATTTCCTGGCCTGAGCGCTGCCCGAAGTCAACTCATATATACTGATCAGTCCATCACATGCTTTTAAATCGCTCATCTGCTGCTGCACCGGTGGCAGAGGCTCAGAGAGGGATGACTGGGAAAGAAAGCACAAATATTATGTAACATCATTCAGTGGTCGAAGTGGAAAAGTTGAAGTGGGGGTATGGAAAAGTGAAGTGCGTACGCACGGAAAAGGGGGTATGGCCACTCAAAAGGCGGCGTGTCTTTCAGTGTAGTTTACCACACCATTTACCCATAATACAAAAGACAAGTTGGGAGTCTTAATCAAAAATGATAATGACATAGCGGACTGAGTTTTTTTCAACAGTATTTACTAGAGAGGACCCAATTCAGGGACTAACACACAATCTCAATAATGAGAATATCCCACTGATAGGTACTCATTTAAGTGAGGAGGTAGTCTGTGACCGATTAAAACATTTAAAGATTAATAAGTCACCGGGTCCCATCTATACAGTGGATAGCTGTTTGTTTCTGGACTTATCATCTCCAGGTCTTCTAAGACGGTATAGTGTGATACCATTCTCAACAGCATCCTATTATTCCTGTAGCTAAGGAACTGTATTGCTAATATCATGCTTCAACTCCATATTGCTGAGCACCACTGTCTTCCTTGATCTGTCAATGTGCAAGTGAACTGTGTTTAATAAACATCTTAAACTTCTACAACGTTGTCTTGGTCACGCCTTCGGGCATCTATGGTAAAGGTTCCCTGCATGTCCAAGAACCCTATACTGCCTCCCAGGTTCACATATACCGCAGCCCCTACAACTGAGGCTTCCTCTGGTCAGCACCAGCCTTCAGTTGTGACAGAGGGGACATGATCAACATCTACAAGTATATAAGGGGACAATACACAGAGCTTGCGCGGGACCTGTTTTTGGTTAGATCAACACAGAGAACTCATGGACACTCGCTCAGGTTAGAGGAGAGGAGATTCCGTACAATACTGCGTAAAGGCTTTTTCACGGTAAGGACAATACGTGTTTGGAATTCCCTGCCTGAGGGAGTGGTAATGGCGGACTCAGTCAACACCTTTAAGAATGGGTTAGATAAATTCCTAATGGATAAGGATATCCAGGGTTATGGTGCATAGTGACGCACTATAGTTACTATAAAAAGAGGGATAAAACGCGACGGCTGACATCAGCATCAGTCAAAATTTTAGACCAATTAATCCTGCATAGGAGACCACAAATAGGTTGAACTCGATGGACAATCGTCTTTTTTCAACCTTAGATACTATGTTACTATGTTACTATGTTAATACACATTATGCACCACAATAGTAGGACCCCTTATACCAGTGGCGGAACTAGCGAGCGGTGGGCCTATGTGCGACAAAATGGCTTGCCCCCCCCCCCATCCCATCCAAGTCCACCCCATCACCCCTGGAGAGGATCTGGTGAGGGGGACCTGCTCAGGGCCAGGGAAATGGATACCTAGCAACAGTGCCGTAATTAGACATTTTAGCACTGTGTGCAGGAAACGGTATCGGAGCAGCCCCACTCCATGCAAAACAGGGGCAGTGCGCGTGCAAAACAAATGGGGCATGGCTTCGTGGGGAAGGGGTGTGGCCACAAAATAATAACAATTCATATAACGGTGCACAGTAGTCGCCATTATTCAAATTACGCCGCACGGTAGCACCACAACACCAGGTAGAGCCCCTTTTACACCTTACGGCAGACAGCGTCCCCATTTTTACACATTACGGCAGACAGCGTCCCCATTTTTACACATTACGGCAGACAGCATCCCCTTTTTTTTTTTACACATTACTGCAGATAACGTCCCCTTTTTTTACACATTATGGCAGACAGTGTCCCCTTTTTTTTACACATTACGGCAGACAGCGTCCCCTTTTTTACACATTATGGCAGACAGCGACCCCTTTTTTACACATTACGGCAGACAGCGTTCCCATTTTTACACATTACGGCAGACAGCATCCCATTTTTATAAGGCAAGAGATGCAAACTTAATATAAAAAAAAATATATATAAATATATTTGACATTTAGAACAACTAATTCCTACAAGGGGCTGTTGCTGCAGGCAGCAGTGCAAGTAAATGGCTAACTCACCATGCACATAGGGAATGACCAGCAGCTCCTGCTCCTCTCCCTCCCTCCCATTATGACAGTGGGCGCCGAGGACGGCCACGAGATCTTGGCGTGATGCTGTCAGATCCCCGGCGCCCAAACACAGAGAGAGAGAGAGAGAGAGGAAGCTGAGGGGCGGAATATAAACAGGAAGGGGAAGGAGCTGAGTTAGCTGCCCCTCCTCGCTTTCCTGATGGACAGCTTGCAGCAGAATTTTATTACAATGCAGGAGGAGGAGGACGTGTGGAGGAGGAGGCGCTGGAGAGAGCGCCTCCAGTAAGTTTGTATGAGGGAGGGACGGACCGGCCGGGACCCCTCCTTCCCCTTCAGCCGGGCTGCCGCAGTCGCTGACTGTGTTAACACAGGCAGCAGGCGGCAGCCGCGGCAGCGTAGCTGGTGCCTGTTCTGTGTCTGGTGCCTGGTCTGTTCGTGACACGGGCGGCGGGACGCGGACGGGAGCGTTGCTGGTGCCTGGTCTGTGACTGTGTGTGACGCGGGCGGGAGTGTAGCTGGCGGCCGTGGCGGCATGATACAATGAGTCATTGTGACTCATTGTAATGCTGGCGGCTGTGGGCCCCATGAGTGCGGCGGGGCCCCAGTGCAATGCACTATCTAGCACTGGTGCCCTTTTCACATTATACCACACAGTATGAGCCGAAAAATTCACATTACAGCACACAGTATGAACCGAAATTCACATTATAGCACATGGTATGAGCCGAAATTCACATTATAGCACACAGTATAAACTGAAATTCACATTATAACACACAGAATGAGCCAAAATTCACATTATAGCACACGGTATGAGCCGAAATTCACATTATAGCGTGGGTCATTCCGAGTTGATCGCTCACTAGCTAGTTTTAGCAGCCGTGCAAACGCTATGCCGCCGCCCACTGTGGAGAGTATTGTAGCTTAGCAGAAGCGCGAAAGCAGCCGAGCTCTGCAAAAAAAGTTTGTGCAGTTTCAGAGTAGCTTTGAACCTACTCAGTGCTTGCGATCACTTCAGCCTATTCATGTCCGGATTTGACGTCATGCACCCGCCCAGTGAACGCCCAGCCACGCCTGCATTTTTATATATATACGCCTGTGTTTTTACAAACACTCCCTGAAAACGGTCAGTTGACACCCAGAAACGCCCCCTTCCTGTCAATCTTCTTGCAACCTGTGCCCAATCACAACGGGCTTTGCACCCGTACAACGCGCGTGCGCATTGCGGCCCATATGCATGCGCAGAAATGCCGATTTTTAGCCTGATCGCTGCGCTGAGAACAACGGCAGCTAGCGATCAACTCGGAATGACCCCCAGCACACGGTATGAGCCAAAATTCACATTAAAGCACGCAGAATGATCCGAAGTTCACATTATAGCACACGGTATGAGCCGAAATTCACATTATAGCACACAGAATGTTCCGAAATTCACAACATAGCACACAGAATGAGCCGAAATTCACATTATGCCACATGGAATGAGACAAAATTCAGGGAGAGTGAAAGTAGGGACAGGGAGAGTGACAGAGGGACAGGGAAAGTGACAGCAGGGACATAGGGACAGGGAAAGTGACAGCAGGGACATAGGTACAGGGAGAGTGACAGAGAGAGGGACAGCAAGGGCATACAGTAGGGACTAGGGAGAGAGAGAGGCAGCAGGGTAAGATTACCTATGTAGCAGTGGCGGTGCTGAGGATACTGTGGTCTGCGGTGCAGTGGATGAGGAGGCTGTGGCCAGTGCGGGGCGGAGGAGGCTGCTGGCCTCGAAGATGGTGCGGAGGAGGAGGCTGTGGGAGCTGGCGGAGGTGCAGAGAAGGACTGAGGGCACAGGTCTATCCAGTTTAGCTCCCCATCTAGAGCAAGGTAATCTATATTTTAAAGCCAAACAGAGAACCTCACCAATACCGATGTCGTTAGAGGAAGCTGAGGGTGGCGCCGGTGCAGTGGAGGACAAGGCAGACGGTGGCGGCGGTGCAACGGAGGAGGAGGTGGCCTTTGGTGCAGCACTGCAGTGCAGCTCCTATGACTACAGCGCTACTATTTCAAATCTGCTGCGCAGGGGCGTAACTAGCCCTTTATGGGCCCCCTAGCAAATTTCTGAAAGGGCCTCCCCTACACCCCTAAGATCAATGGGGAATAGGGGAGTGGGGGGAGAGGAGGGTTTCTAGAGAGGGAAGCAGGGGGCAACACCGGGCAAATTAGCTAGGAGGAGTTTATTAGTTCCCCCACCCCCTTCATTGCACAGTACATCAATCCCCTCTGCACACTGCAGTCTGTTCTAGCATCCCCTCTATTAACACCACACACACACACACACACACACACACACACACACCTGTATCGCACAGCACCGCAGTGCACAAACCTCCTGTCCACAGATGACCAGCAGCAGCGGCCAGCACTCCCGACTCCCTGAAGCCACTATTGAGCAACATATTGATGCCCACCAGGGTCAGCTTGGTATCATCCATCGGATCCAAGTGATCCACTTCAAGCTGCGCTGTGGTCTGCTACACGGTGCTGGGGGTGAGGCCGCCGCTGTGTTACAGAACGAGGAGGACCCGCAGCTCAGTCACTGCTCTCCGGCCGTGGCTCCGTGTGACAGCAGCACACAGAGCACAGCTCACAGCCTGACAGTAGGGTGCAGTGCAGCCCATGTGCATTGCGCCGCATGTAGCGGAGGAGGAGTAGAAAGAGGCAGAGCCGCAGTGTGATCTATACAGAAATGTATGGTAGTTACACCACTGCTGCCAGGGACCTGCAGCCAATCAGCGGCCGCTCCTGATTGGCTGCCGGTTCGCGGTAGATTTGAAATAGTAGTGCCGCAGTCAGCTCGATGCGGTGGCGACCCGGCAGGGGTCAGTGATCGAAGAAGTGCCGGTATGCCATACCGTTGTATACCGGCCCACTTCGAGCACTGACATCACTGTATGTAAGTAACAGTCACTAAACCATACTTGCCTACTCTCCCGGAATGGCCGGGAGGCTCCCGAAAATCGGGTGACCCTCCCGGCCCCACGGAAGAGCAGGCAAGTGGGCGGTCCGGGCAGTTGATGACGCGATTCTTGCTGAATCGCGTCATCATAGCCACGCCCCCTGCAGTGTAATGCCGGGGATCGCGGCATTACAGAGCGGGGGGCGTGGCTTAAAGGGTGTGACGTAGTAACTCTGCCCCCGATCCGGCCCTGCTCCGCCCCCGTCCCGCCTCCGGTCCGCCTCCTCCCCACATCACAGCCTGTCCCTGCCCCCCTGCTGAGCCGACCTGGCTGCTCTCTCCCGCAGAGAGCAGCCAGAATATCGGCAAGTATGCACTAAACCCCAAAATCTGATATAGTAATAGTGTATATTGTGACACATCACTGGAATATTTGTGGAAGGCAGGTATATTTTGTTGGCAGAGTGTTCTGGGATATCTGGTGCAGTGACATTAGTCCACACACTTAGAGGTCTATTTATTAACATTATTTTTACTAAAATAATGTGATAAAGGGTGTTTTCACACCCTTTTCACATTACTTTAGTATCACCTGAATGTATTAAAGGACATTTGGAGCAGTTTTAATGAAAAACTGCTCCAAACCCTTTAATTCACTTTTTTTTAGTTACCCACATCGCATTCCCCATACTTATAATGTAAAATGCAATCTGACCAGATTTACTAAAAAAAAATGTGAAAAAATACCGCAGTGTGCCCTGCGATAATCTCGCCAGCTCAGGCTGGCAGTTCACAGCAAGCTTTCTCTGCCCCTGGCAGAGAAAGCTTAGCGGGACCCGGCTCCAGTGATCAGCTATGTGTGTCCGATGGACACACAAACTGATCACAGTGTGAAAAAAAAGTAAAAACGAAAAAAAAAACATACTCACCTGTCCAGGGAGCCAGTGTCCACTGCTCTGGTGAGCGCTGCAGGGCGCCGTGTCCCCCATATACTGCACTGTGACCCCGCTGCAGTAAAGTGATGCTGCAAAGCGGCAGCGCACTTTACACCACCGGGGGTCACCGCAGCACACAGGATCCGGCGCCCGGCAGCCCAGCAGAAGCAGTGCGGACCGGCTCCTTGGACAGGTGAGTATATTATCCTACTGGAGGGGAGGTCCGCTGCACACGGGGGTAGTCGCGACGGTGGGGGTCGACCGGGTGGCAGTAGCGGCGATGGCGGTGGGGGTGGCGCATGCACAGCAGGACATCTGGGTATTTTTTACGAAAAAAATACCCCGATGATGCTGCAAAGAGCTTGACGCAAGGTTTGTCCCTGCATGCGATAATTGATACATCCCTGCAATGTAATCAGTTATCGCAGTGCGAGTTTGGGTGATTTTTTTATCACATGACATCTGCATCCACGATGCGGATGTTGATAAATAGGCCCCTTGTGACTTAAACAGTAATGCAGGTTTATTTAGTAAACACAGGTGACAGGGATGTAATACTGATAGCGGTAATCAGGAGCCCATATATCACACAAGGTAACAGGAATAGGGAATGGTACTTATCAGGAGATGTATGTGGTGGTGAAGCATGGAGGACTGGACAGCCGTGCAGTCTGACTCCCACTATAGAGAAGATGATGCAGCATGCACTGGAACACTGTGAGTCTCTGTAGCTGGGATATGCTCCCAGTCTCAGCTCTGCACACTTGTACACCAGGACTCTGTCTCTCAGTCTCTGTGTGTCACACCCTCCTCACTCTCTGAGATGGTTGTGTCTATGTTACCTTCGTGCTCAGGACCTGGAAGTGACAAAACGAGAGGGCAGGAGACAACTTCCGCCCTTACAGCACCTAAATGTTTTCTTCATTCTCCGTTCGTTTGGGGTCATTTTCTTTTTTTTCTATGCAGCATTGGACCCTCGAGGGCTCGCTTCACTCGCCACGCTTTGGGCTCGGTGTCTCGCTCCGCTTCGCTTGCCACACTTTACTATTCCAAATAGATTGTGACATGGACCCAGGGGATTATGGGAAAGGTCCTCTCCACGAAGGTAAACTAGACGCTACCTCTCTGAGATGGAGGAACAGGAACTAACATCATAAGACTTCGCTTCCCAGGGACTCCTGGCACTAGAGGTCTAACACTTGGGGATGCTCCCATAGAGTAATACACAGGAGACAGGCACAGAGCGCACCATATCCTAACATATTTGACCAACGTTTCTTACCTATGTGTTTTAAAACCCTAGGAATATTGTGTTGGTTCTGCTGAGAGCTTTGGGTAAGAACCGGATTAGGGTCCTGGGGTTGGATGTGAGAAGAGAGGGTGGGTTCTCCATCCATTTAGGCCCAGTCAGGGTCTTGGACTTTAAGCCTCACAGAAGGCTAATTAGGGCTCTCAGCTGTTTGGTTGTGTTAAAAAGGCTGTCAGCCTGATCATTGGTCTCACACTGTTTGGGGAAACGGAGAGACTATGGAGTCTTGGTGAGAGAAACCTGCCCTTGAAATTCAGTGAGCTGTGCCTGGCAAAAACTTTTTGTATTTTTTTTTTTGTGAGATAGGTTTATCCTGTGTATAGTTAGTGCCGGACGGCAAGGGGCCAGATTCAAATCCTACCTCCGGGGGTAGCGAGCTGAAATGAAGTTCCGTAATCACTGCTCGCAAGGATTCCATCTTGAACTTGAAAACCTTTAGGTAAGGGTTCAAGAATTTTAGATTCAGAATGGGCCTTACCGAACCGTCCGGTTTCGGTACCATTAACAGGTTGGAGTAGTAACCCTTTCCCTGTTGTTGTAGTGGCACTGGGACAAAGACTTGGGACTGGACCAATTTTAAGATGGCTTGTTGCAGCGTAACTCGTGTATCCTCCAAAACTGGTAAGCTTGATTTGTAAAATAGTTGGGGAGGAGCGCTGTCGAACTCCAGCTTGTAGCCCTGAGAAATTAGGTCCTTTACCCAGTCATCCTGGCAGGAGCCTTCCCAGATGCGGCTGAAGTTGTCAGTGTCAGGAGTCTTAGCGGTACGCTGGGGCCGTGGGGCTGGCTTCCTTGGCGATGTGCGGGCAGCGGCGGAGGTGGGCTGCTGCGCCAGATCCGTGGGCAGCAGTAGCGGCGGTGAGGGGGTCTGCTCGTGGCGGCGGGACGTCGCTACAGTGGGTCGCTCTTGCTGAGCCATTGCTAGGAGACCAGGGGCAGTGAGCAATGTGGCTTTGCAAAAAGGTCTGCATTACTGGGCGCCGCCATGTTGGAGACCAAGTTTTGAGCATAGTTCCGGTTTCCTGTCTCTTCCAGCCATTCCAGGGGAAGCTCTCCCTATAAAAAGGGGGCTGGTTTAGGACAGGGATGCCAGTGCTTCAAGTTACAACCCTGTTGTAGGTGCTTTAGCCTGTGCTCCCAGGATTCCTGCTGTATTCTGGTTCCTCCTGATCCTGCTTGGTCGGTTCTCTGTTGCTGCTGCAGCCCTGCCGTTCCTACCCTGCTACTGCCTGTGGAAGCACCCCTGGAAAACCCGGTCCAGTAAGACTCTTTGGGCACAGTCGGCCCCGGGTCTTCTGCCTCGTCTTTCAAGCCACACTCTACAGATCTCCTTCACCAGCAACGCCTTTGTACCACCAACCTCCGCCTGCAGATTATTATCTTCAGCCTCGTTTTCCAAACCACAGTCCACAGTCCTTGTCTCCAGCCACGTCTTCAACCATCATCCACAGTTCCACAGTTCATCATCTACAGTCTCATCTTTCAAATCACAGTCCACAGTTCTTTGCCTCCAGCCACGTCTTAACCATCGTGCTCCAGCCTCGGTTCTCTACCTCAGCCCTGTACATAATAAATACTTTCCATTGACTCTCAAACCCCGCCTACGTTCTTCATTGCTCTGTGTCCCATGCGGAGGAACTATATCCAGCCCCCTCATCTGGTTCATTCACAGCCTGCTACCTCCTCGGGCAAATCTCAGCTGCCGGATCCTCAAACTCTGCTAGACGTGACAGAAGTGATGCAGTCGAGCTCCCACCTCGAGATCCACTCGGGGTGGAGGGACAACACCATGCTGAGGCCATAGTGGAAGTTGAACTGGTGCTTTGTTCCTGAGAACCTGCAGTGGATGGTTTTCTTGTCTTACCTCTGGTGCCTCTCGCCACATTGGAAGCGCCTGTGGCTCTTGATCTGAACCTGGTGGTCCGAAAGGACTGAGTAGACGGCCCCGGGTAGGAACGCCCCAGAGGGGGGGAAACGTGGATTTTTCTGCTGTAACCTTAGAAATCCACATATCCAACTCAACCCTGAATAGCCACTCCCCTGGGAAAGGAAGAGACTACACACTGCACTTGGAATAAGTGTCCGCTATCACTTGACGCAGCCACAAAGCTCCGTGCACCAACACTGCCATGGCAGTAGTCCTAGCGTTAATAGCACATATTTACTTGAGAGAATCACACAGGACACGTGCAGTGTCTTGAATGTGTTTTATGAGAGTCACCGTAGTGACCAGGGGCATATCTCCCGCAAGGCCCCATGTATAAATGGCGTGTGTCATCCAGCAACCTGCTATCACAAGTCTATGTGGTACGCCAGCCGCTGTGTAAATAGACTTTAGTGTAGTCTTTATCTTCCTATCCCAGGGTCCTGATTTAGTGTAAAGAAGCCCAGAGCTGGTAGTACCACCTTTTTTGATAGGCGAGAGACTGATATGTTTACGGCCAAGGGTTCTTCCCAATTTTTCCTACTTTCTGGGGCAAATGGGAATGCGGGCAAAAAACGTTTTGTCACCTGATATTTTTTTCAGGATTTTTCCAGGTTAGATTAAACATGTCATCTAGTTCCTGAGAATCAGGGAAAGTGACACTGATTTTCTTCTGTGCTAAGAAAAATGACTGCAGTACTGCACCGTCTTCCAACGGGACTTTTAACACATCCCTGATAGCAAGTATGAGGGGCTCAATACCCTGTGCAGAAGTTCAATCCTCTGTAATAGGATCTAATTCCTCCCCCTCCTCCTGTACTTCTTCCTCAGATTCTGAAAGTAAATCAGGCAGCCCCCTGTTTCTGTGGCTCTGAACTAGGGAGGGGGGGCTGTTTTTTTCATCTGCCTTCGCAGCCAAGTCTGCTACAGCCTGCTGCAGTTGTTGTGTCTTTTGATTATTAGCAGTGAGCTGGGATGACATGTCTGCCATCATAGTTTTTATGGCACCAAGCCAGGATGGCCTCCTGATCCTTCCCCCCAGCCTCCTCACTAACGTAGGAGGACTGACTGCATTGTTCACATGAGAGGGAACCAGCCGTTGAGGGAGAGAATCTAGTGTGACATACACTGCATAACTGGTGTTTGACCATGTTTACAGCAGACAACACACAGTGTCCAGTGGCGCACACAGGGGGGGGTTTCCGAGCACCCAGAACCCCCTCCCTCCACCATATATATATATATATATATATATATATATATATAATTTTTTTAAATTTTATTTATGCATTTTGCAAGCCGAGTATTATTAATGGCTGTCTAGTGTCCTCTGTAGCCTGCTGTCTTCCTGGTGGCACTTGTAAGTGCTGAATAAAAGCTTACTTTATTTTAATTATAGTACATATATATCCATGTGCATACATATATACACATGTATATACATACATATAAACACACACACATATGATATATATACACATGTGTACATATACGTGTACCGTATGTACATATATATATATAATATATATGCATGTTTAATATGCTATGTGTATATGTGTGTGTGTATATATATATACACTGCTCAAAAAAATAAAGGGAACACTAAAATAACACATCCTAGATCTGAATGAATGAAATATTCTTATTAAATACTTTGTTCTTTACATAGTTGAATGTGCTGACAACAAAATCACACAAAAATTATCAATGGAAATCAAATTTATTAACCCATGGAGGTCTGGATTTGGAGTCACCCTCAAAATTTAAGTGGAAAAACACACTACAGGCTGATCCAACTTTGATGTAATGTCCTTAAAACAAGTCAAAATGAGGCTCAGTAGTGTGTGTGGTCTCCACGTGCCTGTATGACCTCCCTACAACCCACACAAGTGGCTCAGGTAGTGCAGCTCATCCAGGATGGCACATCAATGCGAGCTGTGGCAAGAAGGTTTGCTGTGTCTGTCAGCGTAGTGTCCAGAGCATGGAGGCGCTACCAGGAGACAGGCCAGTACATCAGGAGACGTGGAGGAGGCTGTAGGAGGGCAACAACCCAGCAGCTGGACCGCTACCCCCGCCTTTGTGCAAGGAGGAACAGGAGGAGCACTGCCAGAGCCCTGCAAAATGACCTCCAGCAAGCCACAAATGTGCATGTGTCTACTCAAACGATCAGAAACAGACTCCATGAGGGTGGTATGAGGGCCCGACGCCCACAGGTGGGGGTTGTGCTTACAGCCCAACACCATGCAGGACGTTTGGCATTTGCCAGAGAACACCAAGATTGGCAAATTCGCCACTGGCGCCCTGTGCTCTTCACAGATGAAAACAGGCTCTCACTGAGCACATGTGACAGACGTGACAGAGTCTGGAGATGCCAAGGAGAACGTTCTGCTGCCTGCAACATCCTCCAGCATGACCAGTTTGGTAGTGGGTCAGTAATGGTGTGTGGTGGCATTTCTTTGGGGGGCCGCACAGCCCTCCATGTGCTCGCCAGAGGTAGCCTGACTGCCATTAGGTACCGAGATGAGATCCTCAGACCCCTTGTGAGACCATATGCTGGTGCGGTTGGTTCCTCCTAATGCAAGACAATGCTAGACCTCATGTGGCTGGAATGTGTCAGCAGTTCCTGCAAGACGAAGGCATTGATGCTATGGACTGGCCCGCCCGTTCCCCAGACCTGAATCCAATTGAGCACATCTGGGACATCATGTCTCGCTCCATTCACCAATGCCACGTTGCACCACAGACTGTCCAGGAGTTGGCGGATGCTTTAGTCCAGGTCTGAGAGGACATCCCTCAGGAGACCATCCACCGCCTCGTCAGGAGCATGCCAAGGCGTTGTAGGGAGGTCATACAGGCACGAGGAGGCCACAGACACTACTGAGCCTCATTTTGACTTGTTTTAAGGACATTACATCAAAGTTGGATCAGCCTGTAGTGTTTTTTTTCTACTTTAAGTTTGAGGGTGACTCCAAATCCAGACCTCCATGGGTTAATAAATTTGATTTCCATTGATAATTTTTGTGTGATTTTGTTGTCAGCACATTCAACTATGTAAAGAACAAAGTATTTAATAAGAATATTTCATTCATTCAGATCTAGGATGTGTTATTTTAGTGTTCCCTTTATTTTGTTTGAGCAGTGTGTGTATATATATATATAGGTGTATATACGGTATATATGTGTAGATATGTATATGTGTGTGTGTGTATATATATATATATATATATATATATACACATATATATTATATATATATATATATATTACACAAACAAACACACACAGACACACTAGTTTTACGGACCCAGCATATACTGAGTCACCTCAGTCCCCACCCCCGTGCTTGGCTCCACCCAGTTCTGGAAATCCCCCCCCCCATGCTAATACTGCATTTGCCACTACACACACACACAAACACAAACACACACACACAAGTATTACTATAGCAAGCCTGCCCTTACTGTAAGTGAGAAGGAGACACAGAGTGAGAGAAGGACAGCACACCCAAGCCTGTCGGACTCAGTAAAACTGCCGGCTGTATATATATCATGGTGAAACACCGGAGTTTTTGTCCTTTTCAGGACACTAATTGTGTATAATAGCGGCTCTCCCCCTTATTTACACCCCGGTACCAGTTTCCTGATTATCCTTGAGCAGGGGCGGATCCAGAAGAAAATGAAAGGGGGGGCACCATGATAGGGGAACGGTAATAGTTATATTTACATGCACCTAAAGCACGTGTGCTCCCAGATAAGGGATGTGGTATCACAGGGGACGTGGCCTCACAGAATACGTCATCAGGTAATGATTGGCTGTAGGAGCGCATCCTGGTTTATTGCCAATGTTTCACCCTGATGAAAAGGCTGATTGGGCCTTGAAATGTTGGTCACCTGTTCCATTAGTTATGGGAGCCTGGAAGTCACCCCAGCACAATATAATTATTATAGTTTTTAGCTGGTGGTGGCAGGTGCAGCATACCTTGTTTTTGGCACTGCACTGAGACTCAGACTGCAGGACACGAACTGCCCATCTTCGATTAGCAGAAGCAGCCAGCTGGATCTCCAACAAGCAGCATAAGACATCTGCAGGACAGCCCTGTCACAATCACACGGGCCGCCTTCTCAAAACTAAGGCTGAGTTTGACTGCACCTAGCATGGTGGTAAAGGAAGTGGAAGAGGAAGCGCTGGGAAACTGTGTGGTGCAGTGAGGGCTAATGAAGCCTTCTGCGCCGTCATAAGTAACAGTCTTACTCGATGCTGGCATTTGAACCCCGCGCCTGGGCTGGACTCTGGCCAGCTGGCAGTGGGGGAGGCAAGTTGCAGTGGGAGCAGGGGGAGGCTGGAGCTGCAGCTCCAGCCTCCCCATTGGTTACCACACGGACTTGCTGTTAGAGCCGCGGCGGGTCCTAGTACCTGCGGGCGCTTTTAGCAAATCTGACTGACGGAAATAGCAGTAGTGCTGCTGCTGTCCTCCCTTTGAAAAAAAGAAGTCAGAAATGACAGGGGTGGCACGGGCCCAAGTGCCCCACCCCCCTTAATCCGCCTATGTCCTTGAGTATCTGGAGGAGCTGAGTGTCCTTGCTGTTGCAGCTGTACGCAGCGGAAGGCGCCAAAACGCAGCTGGTCCTGATCTGAGGAAGCTCTGCCCCCTGTAATAGTGCCGGAGCTATATAGTTATTTATACTGGCAATGGGGGTCATTCCGAGTTGATTGCACGCTGCAACTTTTTGCAGCCCGTGCGATCAACTAGACACCGCCTATGGGGGAGTGTATTTCTGCATAGCAAGGATGCGAACGCTTGTGCAGCAGAGCTATGCAAAAACATTTTGTGCAGTTTCTAAGTAGGTCTGGACTTACTTACCCACTGCGATGACTTCAGCGTCTCAGGTCCCAGAATTGACGTCAGACATCCGCCCACCAAACGCCTCGACACGCCTGCATTTGGATCTCCACTCCCCGAAAACGGTCAGTTGACGCCCCGGAACGCCTTCCTCCTGTCAATCTCGGTGCGATCGCGGCAGCAATCATTTTCTTCTTTAATTCAGTCGTTGCCCAGTGTTCCCCGTCACCGGGCAGCAACGCGCCTGCGCATTGCGGCTGCTGCACATGCACATTCCGGACCCGTTCACGCGGCTGCGAAAAAAAAGCAGCTTGCGAACGGGTCGGAATGACCCCGAATGTCTCCCAACAAATGTAAAACATCACATAAATGCCTGTTTTCACTTCCACTGCCAGTGTACACAGGGGGGGGCTATAGCAGAATCTCCCAGGGGGGGTCCGTATTCCGCCCCTGTGATTGCACCACACCAAGAACCAGGGGACCCCCCTAGCGGGATCCCCGGTTTGTACTCACCACTCTTCTCACCTTCAGGCTTTGTTAGGGGTGTGCGGCATGATGCGATTGCGTTGCCAAGGCGCAATGCCCTGCGGTACCAACAACCTCTCAGGACGGTGGTCCTGCAGCTGGGAAGCGGCTCTGATGCCTGAAGAGCCTGGTAACCGCCCAATCCCCCCCCCCCCCCCTAACTCCCACGGTGCAGGTATACCGAAAATAACAAAGTTTGAAATAAACTGCAGAATAAATCCTCTGGAGCTCAGAGATGTGCATCCTCTCCTGAGGGCACTTTTTTCTAAACTGGCTGTAGGAGGGGGCATAGAGGGGAGGAGCCAGCACACCCAGTTGAAGAAATTTAAAGTGCACCAGCTCCTTTGGACCCCATCTATACCCCATCGTATTAAGTGAACCCCAGTATCCTTTATGGATGTTAGAGAAAAAGAGTTTATGTGCAGCCAGGAAGCAGGCACGGGTACCAGATGGGGACCAATGGGTGGCGGGGATGTTGGCTGAGGGGGGAGCACATCATGCAGGGAGAGAGGACATTGCCTCTGCAGCTGCCTATCCCCCCAGCGCATCACTCAGCAGTGTGTGTGCTGGGCTGGGGAGAGAGGCTGCTGCAGCAGCAATCAGTTATCTCTCTCACTGCCCCAGGTGCCACTGTCTACACTGTGGAAGAGGGGGCAGCGGGACCCGGGACCGCCCTCAAGCCCCTCCACAGGCCTGGGCCTGGGTAAAGAGTACCCACTCCCTCCTCCCCTCTCTGCGCCACTGTCTATATACTGAATCACAGGTCCAAAGGAATTTGCGTCCATCTCTTAATCAGACCACCAATGACAACAACTTACACTGCTCAAAAAAATAAAGGGAACACTTAAACAACACAATGTAACTCCAAGTCAATCACACTTCTGTGAAATCAAACTGTCCACTTAGGAAGCAACACTGATTGACAATCAATTTCACATGCTGTTGTGCAAATGGAATAGACAACAGGTGGAAATTATAGGCAATTAGCAAGACACCCCCAATAAAGGAGTTGTTCTGCAGGTGGTGACCACAGACCACTTCTCAGCTCCTATGCTTTCTGGCTGATGTTTTGGTCACTTTTGAAAGCTGGCGGTGCTTTCACTCTAGTGGTAGCATGAGACAGAGTCTACAACCCACACAAGTGGCTCAGGTAGTGCAGCTCATCCAGAATGGCACATCAATGCGAGCTGTAGCAAGAAGGTTTGCTGTGTCTGTCAGCGTAGTGTCCAGAGCATGGAGGCGCTACCAGGAGACAGGCCAGTACATCAGAAGACGTGGAGTCCAGAGCATGGAGGCGCTACCAGGAGACAGGCCAGTACATCAGAAGACGTGGAGGAGGCCGTAGGAGGGCAACAACCCAGCAGCAGGACCGCTACCTCCGCCTTTGTGCAAGGAGGAACAGGAGGAGCACTGCCAGAGCCCTGCAAAATGACCTCCAGCAAGCCACAAATGTGCATGTGTCTACTCAAATGATCAGCAACAGACTCCATGAGGGTGGTATGAGCGCCCGACATCCACAGGTGGGGGTTGTGCTTACAGCCCAACACCGTGTAGTACGTTTGGCATTTGCCAGAGAACACCAAGATTGGCAAATTAGCCACTGGTGCCCTGTGCTCTTCACAGATGAAAGCAGGTTCTCACTGAGCACATGTGACAGACGCGACAGAGTCTGGAGACGCCAAGGAGAACGGTTCTGCTGCCTGCAACATCCTCCAGCATGACCGGTTTGGCAGTGGGTCAGTAATGGTGTGGGGTGGCATTTCTTTGGGGGGCCGCACAGCCCACCATGTGCTCGCCAGAGGTAGCCTGACTGCCATTATGTACAGAGATGAGTTCCTCAGACCCCTTGTGAGACCATATGCTGGTGCGGTTGGCCCTGGGTTCCTCCTAATGCAAGACAATGCTAGACCTCATGTGGTTGGAGTTTGTCAGCAGTTCCTGCAAGACGAAGGCATTGATGCTATGGACTGGCCCACCCATTACCCGGACCTGAATCCAATTGAGCACATCTGGGACATCATGTATCGCTCCATCCACCAATGCCACGTTGCACCACAGACTGTTCAGGAGTTGGCGGATGCTTTAGTCCAGGTCTGGGAGGAGATCCCTTAGGAGACCATCTGCCACCTCATCAGGAGCATGCCCAGGCGTTTTAGGGAGGTCATACAGGCACGTGGAGGCCACACACACTACTGAGCCTCATTTTGACTTGTTTTAAGGACATTACATCAAAGTTGGATCAGCCTGTAGTGTGTTTTTCCACTTTAATTTTGAGTGTGACTCCAAATCCAGACCTCCATGGGTTAATAAATTTGATTTCCATTGATAATTGTTGTGTGATTTTGTTGTCAGCACATTCAACTATGTAAAGAACAAAGTATTTAATAAGAATATTTCATTCATTCAGATCTAGGATGTGTTATTTTAGTGTTCCCTTTATTTTTTTGAGCAGTGTATATTTCTGTGGCAGTGAGCAGAAAAGGGGTGATTGCCAACCTCACGTATAAACCTAGGAAAAGAATCACTGCGCCAGCAAATACCTGTTGTGTATAAAGACCAATGATAATGAATCCAGTTTCTTAAAATAACATAAATGATACTGCGACAAACACACAATACAAATAAATCTAATTGTCGACAACTCGACATACAGTATATAGAAAATGCCCATTAGCTAGCAAATTTGCTGCTGCGATCAGCTCTGAATTAGGCCCCCAGTCGTCAGGGACCCCTAACAGTTCTTGTTTTGCAGAGCTCCTAGTTGGTGCACATGTGAATTCATTACTCGCTGACACATTTTGAAAGATCCACAGGTGGAGCTAATAATTTCAATTGAGACAGTAAGGAGACGTGAAAGAAAACATGCACTGTTTGGGGTCCCAGAGGACTTAGGGGTCTATGTACTAAGCAGTGGCGGAAATAGCGAGCGGTGGGCCCAGGTGCGACAAAATGCTTTGCCCCCCCCCCCCTCCCATCCCATCCAAGTCCACCCCCTCACCCCTGGAGAGGATCTGGTGAGGGGGACCTGCTCAGGGCCAGAGAAATGGATACCTAGCAACAGTGCCGTAAGTAACTAGACATTTTAGCACTGTGTGCAAGAAACGGCATCGGAGCCCCACCCCTGTATGCAACACAGGGGCAGTGCTCGCTGTTGGCGCGCGCAAAAATACATAGTGGCGTGGCTTCGTGGGGAAGGGGTGTGGCCACAAAATAATACCAATTCATAAAACGGTGCACATTAGTCTCCATTATTCAAATTACGCCGCACAGTAGCACCACTACACCAGGCAGAAACCCTTTTTACACCTTACGGCAGACAGCGTCCCCCTTTTTACACCTTACGGCAGACAGCGTCCCCCTTTTTACACCTTACGGCAGAAAGCGTCCCCCTTTTTACACCTTACGGCAGACGAAAGAAAGAAAGAGAGAAAGAGAAAGAAAGAAAGAAAGAAAGAAAGAAAGAAAGAAAGAAAGAAAGAAAGAAAGAAAGAAAGAAAGAAAGAAAGAAAGAAAGAATGAATTATACTTACCCTCTCCGCTGGCTCAGGCTCCTCGGTGCAGCTTCTGGCAGATCACGATTCCCGGGCAGGAGAGGAGGAGGGAGGTGGAGGATGGAGCCGCAGCAGCGCTGTGTTATTGGTGGAGGCGCTGCTGCTGCTGTCCCTCTGCTTCACTATAGGCTGTCTTCCACCGCTGTGAATGGCTGGGAAGACAGCATATAGTGAAGCAGAGGGACAGCAGCAGCAGCAGCGCCTCAACCAGTAAAAAAGCGCTGCTGCGGCTCCCTCCTCCACCTCCCTCCTTCTCCTTACCCCCGGGACCGCTGCGCTGCACTGCACTCCTGTGTCCTGCGGGCGGCTGTGTGCTGCGGGCAGCGGTTGCCCGCAGCACACAGCAGCATGTAATGAGTCAGTTTGACTCATTACATACTTTGGGTCCCTGGACAGTGGCGGGCCCCAGTGCAACGCACTGGTTGCACTGGCGGTAGTTCCGCCTCTGGTACTAAGCCTTGGGTGGAGATAAAGTGGATGGAGATAAAGTACCAGCCAATCAGCTCCTAACTACCATGTTACAGGCTGGGTTTGAAAAATGGTAGTTTGGAGCTGATTGGTTGGTACTGTAGCTTATCTCCGTCCACTATATATCCGTCCAAGGCTTAGTAAATAGACCCCTGAGTTTGGGAAACACTGCAATACATGAAAGGATTACAACCGGCTATAACTCTGTCATAATTTCTGCCCAAACTTATGCCGCCACGTTACCTGTTCTGATATCCCCATCTCAGGATGTCAATAATAAAATAGTATATTTTCAAAAAATACAGGTTGAGTATCCCTTATCCAAAATGCTTGGGACCAGAGGTATTTTGGATATCGGATTTTTCCGTATTTTGGAATAATTGCATACCATAATGAGATATCATGGTGATGGGACCTAAATCTAAGCACAGAATGCATTTATGTTTCATATACACCTTATACACACAGCCTGAAGGTCATTGTAGCCAATATTTTTTATAACTTTGTGCATTAAACAAAGTGTGTCTACATTCACACAATTCATTTATGTTTCATATACACCTTATACACACATCCTGAAGGTCATTTAATACAATATTATTAATAACTTGTGTATTAAACAAAGTTTATGTACATTGAGCCACAGAAAACAAAGATTTCACTATCTCACTCTCACTCAAAAAGTCCGTATTTCGGATATTTGGATATGGGATACTCAGGGGCGGATTGGGATGGAAAACCAGCCCGGGAAATTTCTGGAAGCAGCCCTAATGGGGGCGGGGTCTGTTGAAGGGGTGGGGTATGTTGAGAGGGGTGGGATACTCTTCATAGAGCCTGACACAGCCGTCCTTGCATCTTTTGCTGCAGTTGGGCCTCTGACATTTATGCTAATTCTACTACATAACCCTTCCATGGTGGCATTTGTCTATTCTCACTATGGGGGTCATTCCGAGTTGTTCGCTCACAGGCTGCTTTTAGCAGCATTGCACACGCTAAGCCGCCGCCTACTGGGAGTGAATCTTAGCTTATCAAAATTGCGAACGAAAGATTTGCAATATTGCGAAAAGACTTCTCTGTGCAGTTTCTGAGTAGCTCGAGACTTACTCTGCCAGTGCGATCAGTTCAGTGCTTGCCGTTCCTGGTTTGACGTCACAAACACCCCAAGCGTTCGCCCAGACACTCCCCCGTTTCTCCAGCCACTCCCGCGTTTTTCCCAGAAACGGTAGCGTTTTTTAGAACACACCCATAAAACGGCCAGTTTCCGCCCAGAAACACCCACTTCCTGTCAATCACATTACGATCACCAGAACGAAGAAAAAACCTCGTAATGCCGTGAGTAAAATTCCTAACTGCATAGCAAATTTACTTGGCGCAGTCGCACTGCGGACATTGCGCATGCGCAGTAGCGACTAATCGCTCCGTTACGAAAAAAAAATAACGAGCAAACAACTCGGAATGACCCCCAATATACAGTACTTTACTGTCCTAATCAGTGGTCATTGCTTAGTCTGGCTCAAGTTCAGAACATGGGAACCCTGGTCTATTAGTTTCACTATTCACGTGGACATCTAATGGGAACAGTAACCTGTGGCAAGCAAAGTGGAGCGAGCCGCCCCGCCCGAAGTATGGCAAGCGACGCAAGCCCACGATGGTACATTTATTGTTTTGACCAGTGTAGTTATACTAATCCAAGGGATCCCATATTCTGAACTTGAATCCTTAGTTCTGCTAGATTCCTTATGCTCCTACACTATATTTTTGTTATATTCTGTGGTATGCGGTTAACTCGTCGAGATCCCGACTGTCACAATACCGATGCCGGGATCCCGACGGCGGGGGGCACCATACTGCCGCCGGTATACCAGTGAAGTAGATCATTCCCCTTCTATGGGTGTCCACAACACCCATAGAGGGAAAATAGAACCTGAGGTGATTGAAGCTTGCCACCGAGCCTGCAAGGGGCTTCGTTTTGCTCGACCCCCTGCCGGCATTCTACCGCTCAGGATGCCGATGTCGGGATACAGATGGTAAATCATACCGAACCACACTGTCTCATCTATTCCTTTTATCCTCTTTCTTCTTTGTACATTCTGTCATGCCCTACACTTTACTCTTGTTCCACTTCACTTATTATATAGTCTCTCCTTTATTTTATCATAGTAATATTATTCTCATTATCTTTACTCTTCGTCCTTTACTTTCTCCAAATTTCTCTTTTTAGTTTCCTTAATTTTTTATCTGTCCACGCTCTCATACTACATACTCATACTATATTATACCGCACACAGATCCCTTTCCCTCTATATTACAAAACACGCAAGTACCTGTCCCTCTATACTACAACACACACAAGTCCCTGTCCCTCTGTGTTAGAAAACACACAAATCCTTATCCCTTTATATTACCAAACCCAAGTACATGTCCCTATATATTACAACACACGCAAGTACCTGTCCCTCTATAGTACAACAGTCCATGTCCCTCTACATTACAACTCACGCAAGTCCCTGTCCTTCTATATTACAACACACGCAAGTCCCTGTCCCGCTATATTAGAACACACAAGTCCCTGTCCCTCTATATTACAACATACACATGTCCCTATCCCTCTATATTACAACTCACAAGTGCCTGTCTCTCTATATTACAACATGCAAGTCCCTGTCCCTTTATATACCAACACGCAAGTCCCTGTCACTCTGTATTACAACACACACAAGTACTTGACCCTCTATATTACAACACGCAAGTCCCTGTCCCTCTATATTACAACACGCAAGTGCCTGTCTCTCTATATTACAACACGCAAGTCCCTGTTCCTCTATATTGCAACACACAAGTACCTGTCCCTCTATATTACAACACGCAAGTACCTGTCTCTCTATATTACAACATGCAAATACTTGTCCCTCTATATTACAACACACAAGTCCCTGTCACTTTATATTACAACCGCAAGTAAGTCCCTGTCCCTCTATATTACAACACGCAAGTACCTGTTCCCTTTTCTTGTCTCTTTACACTCTTTGAAGCCTCTTTAGTCTTTATACTTTAGTCTCATTTATTTTTCTTCCTTTTTCTCCATAATAGCTTACTGACATATTTTCCTTCCTAATCCCTGACAGAGCCTCTTACTTGCCTTATTCTCTCTCTCTCTATCACATACTTTTCTTTGCCACCTCAATTTATTTTCTTTCACTCCACTTTTATTTTCATTAGTAATCCATATACCTCTCTGTCCTCTCCCTCATCCCTTCTTCTACTACATCTTACTTTACCGTGCACTGAGCTACTGAACCTCTTTCTGCCCCTGTAGTCGGTGGTTCAGTCACTTCTCTGCAGCAGAGCAGTGCCGAGTGCTAGCCACGCCCCCTACATGACGTCATGCCTAGTCCGGAGCTTGCTGTATGAGGAAGTGCTGCACGGACTGCAGCATCACTGGCAGTTGCTGTGCACTGTGTGCAGGAGCCGTTTCCAGGCTCTGCCTGATCGGAGCTGAGCTCCGATCGCGGCCGGAGGCCAGGTGGAGGGGTGAGTCAGCCTGCTAAGGGGACAATGGGACCGGCCAACCAGGAACTGGCCCGGTGTCCCGGCGTCCCAATCCGCCCCTGGGGATATTCAACCTGTACTACTTTTTAACAAAATCTGAATGAATGATGGCGTAAGGGTCCTGTTGATCAATAGTCGACACAGACTTTATTGTAGTGTTTCTATAAGGTAGTGAATTGTGTAAAAATTTGTATAAGGTGTACTTGCCTACCTGCCCCTCTCCATGAGGGAGAAAATGCTCTGTTCCTGGACTTTCCTGGTAATGTATGATAGGGTATGTTAACCTATTCAGGTCTGGTCTATAAACTCTCTGCAGTCATCAGTCAGAATTCTGTTTCCCTTAGCAACCGGTTGGAGATCAGTGAATGAAAAGGTGACACAGGATCATTGTGTAACCTAAGCAGTTCATAGTTGATCTGTCTTAGGGGCCATATAAGGTTTATTTTATAGTAAAAGAACAAAGGATTCATGTGTGCCAATACATTTAGCCAATCAGAATACACCATGTATGTCTTGAAAACTGAAACACATCAATTGTCAAACAGGATTATAATTAGCAATTAGAATATATTTATTGCTTTGCGATTATCAGTTTTCCCGGAACATCCTCTCTGGAGGTCAGGACAGGTCAAAATCCTCCTCGATGTTCAGAACTTTTGGCGATATGCTTGACTGGCCTTGGATACATCTGGTGCTGTGACATTGACCAATTCATGCTTTGAATATAATTTTGAGCTTATGAAATATCTGTGAAGCTTTTAAGGAAACATGAACCTATATTTGTGAGCAGGAGTAAATATCTTAGTTAATGCGAAAAAGCTTGAATCAATATATATTTGCTATACTAAGAAAGCCCCTACACCATCATTTCCCCTCTTTTTGATTCCACTTTTTCTCCCTATTTTACCTACACTAGGCATGAACTATTCCCTTTCAGTAAACCAGTCCCCTGGACTTATAGTCCAAACCTTGGGGATTACCCCTAACAACAACCAAAGGATAAGCAACTTCATTCTTCTGGCTGGAGAGTCACTGTCAACTTCTTCGAGTGGGATGCATGTAATCAGGTATCACGACCTTTCACCTTAATTTAAGGTAGACATGGTTAGCAGCACTTGATATGGACCATCATATCTTGGTTCAATGGTCTTTCTCACATGTCTCTTTAAATAGACCCAATCTCCTGGATTTAGCTTATGCGTAGCTGATCCTTCTTGGTCTGGAATGGAAGAAAACACTCGGCAATGGAGGTTAGTCAATGTTTTACAGACCTCCTGTACATAACCTGTAAAAATCACCATGATTATGTTGTAATTGTTGTGGATAATAACAACCTGTTCTTAGAGCTGACCCAAACAATATTTCATATGGAGTCAGTTTACTAGGTTTCATGGGTGTGGTCCTAATATTAAACAAGACTATAGGTAGGCATTCTGGCCAAGTTCTTTTGGTTTCTGTCATTTTCTGTAGTTTTAGCTTAAGGTCAAAGTTCAGATGTCCCCCCTCCCACAGGCCTGGGGGCGGTAAGGCACATGGAAGGCCTGCTGTACCCCCAAATCTTTCATTATATGCTGCATGACTTCTCCTGTGAAATGTGTACCTCTATCTGATTTTATAACCTCAGGTATCCCAAATCTACATACTACTTCTGCTATCAGTTTCTTTGCAGTGGTTTTTGCTGTGGCTTTGCTTACTGGCCAGGCTTTGGCCCAGCGACTAAACATGTCCGTTGCTACTAGTACATATTCATATGGACCGCTTCGTGGCCACTGTATATAGTCAATTTGTAGTCTTTCAAATGGGTAAGAGGCTTTGGGTATAGTTCCTAGAGGTGTCTTGGTTCTTTGTCCTGGATTGCTGATTCCACAGATCCAGCATCCTGCTACAAAGTTTGTTGCAGCTTTATTGAAGCCAGGAGCCATGGCTTCCTTTGAATGATGTACTTGTCCATGAGCTACTTGTAACATAGGTGGAAATAGAGCTGCTGGTAGACAGTACTTTAATTCTCTTGACTTCCAAAGTCCATGTTCATCTTCTTCTGCCCCCAATCATCTCCATTTCTCCTTTTCTCCTTGTGATGTTTGTTGTTGAATTTTGATCAACTCCTCTCACTGGGCATTTGCTTCACATCTTGAGCTACTAAGACTTGCTCAAGTTCTTTTGATTGTAAGGCAATTCTCTTGGCTTCTGCATCTGCAAATGCATTTCCTTTAGCTTCCATGGTTTGGCTCTTAGTATGTGCTTTGTACCTTGATTATGCCAATCCTTTTAGGTAGTTCCAATGCTCTGAAGAGTTCCATAATCAAACTGGCATGTTTGATAGGTTTTCCATTTGCACCTTTGAAGTCCCTACTTTTCCAAATAACAGCGTAATCCTGGGACTAGATGTTAGCTGTCATGTTTTCAGCATGTATGCAGGCTCTGGTCATTGCTATGAGTTCTGCTTCTTGTGCTGTCATTCTTGGTAGCAATGGTCCAGAGTCTATGACTTAAGTTTCAGTTGTTACTGCATATCCTGTCCTTGGGGATCCATTATCATAATATCTTGATCCATCGACGAACAGGTTCATGTCTGGATTGTCCAGTGGTGTATCTTGGACATTAGGAAGAGGTAAAGTCTCTAATTCCATGAGGGCTAGGCAATCACTTCATATTTGGTAAGTCTGGCTGCAGAAAGATGCTTGCTATTTTCTTGACTTAGTATTTCTGTTACAGCGTGCGGTACTTGTATACACAGTGGATGATCAAGCACAATGATGTCTGTCACCTTTTCCTTCATTATTGCTGCTGTTGCCACTGCTCGGACACAGGATGGTGCTCCTCTGATAATCGGATCCAGCTGGGCTGAATAGTATGCCACTGGTCTTTGTTTTGGTCCGTATTTCTGGGTGAGCACCCCTAAAGAATGCCCTCTGTTTTCATGGCAGAATAGGTTAAAAGGCTTTTTGTAATCAGGCAATCCCAATGCTGGGGCTGTTATTATGGCTTGCTTTAGTTTTTTTTTTTTTTTTTTACTGCTTCTTCAATGGTGTCCCTGTTTTCTGCTGACGCCTCCTTTTTTGTTAATTCATATAGAGGTTGCATCAGTAATGAAGCTGAGGGTATCCATTCTCTGCAATAACCAATAAGGCCCAGAAAAGCTCTGATTTCATTTAATGTTCTTGGGGTTTTTGCTTGAGTTATTGCTTTTGTTCTTTCATCAGTAAGATGCCTTGTTCCTTGAGATATGCAGTGTCCTAAGAAGACAACTTTTTTCTGTACTAGCTGAAGCTTGTCTTTTGACACTCTGCAATCTTCTTCTGCCAAAAAGATGAGCAGTGATGCTGTTTTCCTTTTTTTTCACTTCTCTTCTGTCTGTGCAGCAATAAGCAGATCATCGACATATTGAACTAACTGGATGTCTGTAAAGTGCGGTCTCCATTTCTGCAGGATTAATGCCATTGCCTCTGAGAAATCTGATGGACTGGTGGCTCCCCCTTGGGGTAATCGTGTCCAACAATATTGTTTACCTTCGTGAGTGAATATTAGAAACTTCTGGCTTTCCCATTCATCAGTAGATAATCTGTTTTTCCCTCCTTTTGAATCTTGAGATTCAACACCTTTATTGATTAATGTTGGAAAAGGGTTGCTGCGTTGAGGGTAATACATCTTCTGATGGTTACTTGTCGCACTTTGGCAGTGCTACTTCATACATGGTCAGCCTTGCCACTGACAGGTGTTTGGTTCTTGCTTGTTGAAGCTTCTCTGTACCTGCATGTGGACCCTGGATGATAAGTTCATGATTCAGCACTATGCCTGTGCTCTTGTCCTCTTCTAGGACTTCTGATTCATCACTGTGTCTGTGCTCTTATACTCTTCTAGGACTGTTGCTGCTATCACTGCTCTGATGCCGGTAGGTGCTCTTTGATTACAGCTGTCAAGCTTGCTTGAGTTGTAGGCCACTGGTCTTACCTCAGTCCATGATTTTGCATAAGGACTTCTATGTATGGCCTCCTTCTTTAATAGTCAGGTAGTTCTAGGGCTTGAGATGAGGCAACTGCTGTTTCCAACTGTTCAATAGCCTAATTCATCTGTTGCTGTATGTAGGATGCGGACCCTCCTCCCTTTCAGTGTTGTCATACAATGCTTGCATGTAGACTGGTGCTAGAGGTATCCGTGTTCTGTAGTGTCCTACTAGGCCCAGGAATGATCATCTGACTTGCTTGACACTAGTTGGCATCTTAGCTTGCAGTCTGAATCTTTTCCTTCTCACTTTTGTTAGATGTCGGGTACCTTGGGTGTCCTAGGAAGATTAACTCTTGCTTGACTAGCTGCAATTTCTCCTTCTGAGGCTCTGCAGTCTTGTTCTTCCAGAAACTTCACTAAGGACACTGCCCCTTCTTGGTACTTCTTTTAGTGGTGGTGGCAATCAACAGTTCATTCACATCCTGTATTTAGCTGTGTGTTTTGTGGATAAATCACTTGGTGATATAGCCCCTCCACAAAGCTATCCTGGTCCAGTAGTATTGCTTCCTTTCTTCTACAACTGGTACTGCGGGAATGAGCCAATACTGAACTTCTGTTTTAACTTGCTTCTAAATGGCTTTTTGTTCTTTCCTTTGATAAGTTGCTGGAAAGTTAAACTTCTGCTGGTGTGTACTGTATTCTCCTTGGATAAGCTTTAGTACATTGTGCTTCAGCAAAGTCACTGGACATGTACTCCGAGGTCAAGAACTGGGCTGGTATTGGTGACTGCATTTCTCTCATCTCCTGTCCCTTTAAGAATTTCTGATATCACCAGTTCTTGTGGTATCTCCCTCTGCTGTCTTCTGCGTGTGCCGGCTCCAGCATTCATTAGGCACAAACGTATTTCTCCAGTGGGCAAGGTGACTGTAATCATACCTTCTGCTGTTTCCTCTGGAGACATTATGTTCACTGGGGAGTACCCGAAGAAGCCCGTACCTCATATTGGCAGAAGAAGCATCATTCATTTGTCTTCTGGAACTTTTTCTGTCTTGTTCCTTATTATTTGCTTTAAACCCCGGAGCTTCTGTTGCTTTAAATCATGGCATTATCTCTGTAATCTTGCCAGGTAGTACTGACCACTTGTCAGATGTCTTTCTTTGTCCTTCTTAAAGCAGACTTCCTTTAGTCTCCAAACTTTCATGCAACCTTCATATTGTTTCTCAACTTTTCTTTTTCCAAGTCCACCCAGGCTGGTGTTTAACATAATGATGTTTATGCTGGGAGTTGTTGTTCCTCTTTGTCTTACTTTTCCTGTGAGAGATAGTCTTGTATAGCAGCTTGTATTTCAGGTTACATCTTTGCTTTCTTGCAGGGGTAGGGCTTAACCTCCCAATCCAGTCGTTGCAATGGCTTGATCTGTAAGTAAACGTAGAGGAATCTGGTTGTGCATAAAAACAGCTCTTGAAACCCTTGGGTCTCCTGTGGGTAAAGTCACTTTTATCGAACTGCCAGTGGTGACTGAGTACACTGTTGCCGACACAGGAGTTGCACACCTTCATATTCTATCATCTTGTGTGTCGTATAGTGACTTTATCATAGTAAGTTCTGATGGACTCAGTCTTCTCCTGTTTCAAATCTGGGGCTGCTGGTGCCCTGAGTGTCTGTGCATGACACCATCTCTTAAGTCTTGTCATGTACATCTTTCCACTTTCAAACGTTGTTCTATTTTTCTCTGTCGGAACGTCCGTTATGGCTGGGCAATCATCTACTGCATCTGCTTTTAACATGGTGCTTACTGTTTGGGCAGTTGCTGGTCCTAGTATAGCCTCACACAACTGGTGGTAGTCGACCCATGCCGGTGTCCATATGGTTTGAATTCTTTCCATATAGGCATAAACTGCTATTGGGTTTTTTCTAGGATCTGGGGACTCTGCAACTATATTTGCGAGGTCATTGCCATACCATGGTTTGTGGTGTTGGCTCTGTACGATGTATGGTTCGTTCATCCTGGCTGCATTATCTGGATTGCGTATTCTCTGTACTTGTGCTGGATACAGAGAAATAGGCAATGATGACCGTCTTTCAGTATTTCTAGTCGCATAGATATCTTGGCATGGTGGTTCATGGTGTGAAATCCAGTTTCCACAATTTGGGCAATGTTCATATCCTTCTGGAAAGCAAAACTGACATACCGGACACAATCTTTCTGGAAAATATGTCAGTTTATTCTGTACATTATGCACCTGGGCATGAAAAGCTGTAGAGGCTGTGTCTTGACCCCTTGCTTCTCCTCTTCACCTGATTTGCACCCTTTCGCCTATAGTTCCTGATTGTGGACAATTGTTTACTGGACTCATAGCTTGATTCCAGGTGTCCACCACTCGTTTAAACATGAGGGGAACTTTAGCTGCCCAGTTTCTTTGGTTGGTCTTGTTGGGGTTTCTTGTGATAAAGTATCAGGACACTGGGGCATACTCTGTACACATAGCTCAGGTAAATCATTCGGATTTTCAACCACAGATCCTTCTAACATAGGGCTGATTATTCGTCACTCTTTTCCTGGCTCATCTTTTTTTCAATTTTACTGTTAGTGAGCTTGCAGATGATTTCATTCTGTTCATACTATGGGTACCTTGGTGTGCATGCATGTCTGGGTATAGGGGTGGGGTATAGTGTGCAGGTGCTGTTGCTGCAATTACAGGCAGTGAGTTTAACGCTGGTTGTGGTGCTATTGAGTACTCTGGTACAATGGGGAAATCATTTTCCTCATCTCTTCTTCTATTCTCTGCTCCTAATTCTTTTGCTACAGTGATCCAGATGGATGCTTGATCTCTACTATTATGCTTAATTATCCAACTCTTGTTACAGGAGGCAAATTTTTCCCATTTCTCTAAGTCTAGTGTCCCTTCTGACGGAAAACCTGCTCTTTTGAAAATGTTTCTTATTCCTTTCAGAGATTTCCTGTTACTAACAATATCCACGGGTTTGTCGGGCCCTGACATCTTTACAGACCGCGCTCCCATGCCTGGGTGAACGTGCGCGGAACCCCTCCTGATGTGGTATTTTAGTAACTCCTTATGAGGGACTTAAAATCTCCTTTTAAAGCTTTTCTTACCCTCCCTGTTACTAACAATATCCACGGGTTTGAACCCATCCTGATGTGGTATTTTAGTAACTCCTTATGAGGGACTTAAAATCTCCTTTTAAAGCTTTTCTTACCCTCCCTGTTACTAACAATATCCACGGGTTTGAACCCATCCTGATGTGGTATTTTAGTAACTTCTTATGAGGGAATTAAAGTCTCCTTTTAAAGCTTTTCTTACCCTCCCTGTTACTAACAATATCCACGGGTTTGAACCCATCCTGATGTGGTATTTTAGTAACTCCTTATGAGGGAATTAAAGTCTCCTTTTAAAGCTTTTCTTACCCTCCCTGTTACTAACAATATCCACGGGTTTGAACCCATCCTGATGTGGTATTTTAGTAACTCCTTATGAGGGAATTAAAGTCTCCTTTTAAAGCTTTTCTTACCCTCCCTGTTACTAACAATATCCACGGGTTTGAACCCATCCTGATGTGGTATTTTAGTAACTCCTTATGAGGGAATTAAAGTCTCCTTTTAAAGCTTTTCTTACCCTCCCTGTTACTAACAATATCCACGGGTTTGAACCCATCCTGATGTGGTATTTTAGTAACTCCTTATGAGGGAATTAAAGTCTCCTTTTAAAGCTTTTCTTACCCTCCCTGTTACTAACAATATCCACGGGTTTGAACCCATCCTGATGTGGTATTTTAGTAACTCCTTATGAGGGAATTAAAGTCTCCTTTTAAAGCTTTTCTTACCCTCCCTGTTACTAACAATATCCACGGGTTTGAACCCATCCTGATGTGGTATTTTAGTAACTCCTTATGAGGGACTTAAAATCTCCTTGTGAGACGCTGACTCTGAAGAATCTCTTCTATCCTTGTACCTAAAAAGCTCCTCAAATCCGTCTGTGGACAAATGACATGGGTTGTAGTGTTGTCCCTTCCTCCCTGTGTTGGTGGAAAATCTGTTAGTACTGCTCCCCAAGTGAGACCTGCATAATAGATTATTTCTTCTGGATCACTGAGATGCGTTCCTAATATTTATTGTTAAGTCACTCCAAGGGTCTATCCCTCTGCCTATATAGACTCCTGCTTTTACCTTGTGTTCTTGGTAAACTCCCCACTATTCTTGGAATACGTTCACCTTGTGTCTCTTTCAGACAGTAGCTGTTCTTTATTACTGACCCAATCCTACCCCTTTAACTGTCTTGCATAGGGACATACAATATATACAGTACAATGTGTGCAGCAGAATCTAGTTACACTGGTTTCATTATTCAGCAGACACCCGACTCCCCCCCACCTTTTCAAAAGCATATTGGCAGAGTACATACAATAGTGCAAGGATACAAAAACAAGGATGACAGTAAATGCTATATCTGTTATCTGTGTGCACGGCAGCTGTTTGAGGCTGCACGGGCAAATGGGTCTTAGACCTGGGATTATGTGGTTCCTAGGCCAATAGGTTATGATGTTAGATCAATCATTCTCAATGTAATGTTCCAACAATTCCCTTTTTAAAATGACAACCTTTTGTACAATAAAATTCATCATAATTTTCCACATAACCAAATGAGACTTCAGTGCTTGTAATTGCCACCAATCTCGGTGCTACGGACCCTTTGTATTTTCTTAACACAACAACACAGGTACAAGATTTGCATACACATCTTTGGTTATTTATCAATTCAAACTGGTTATCAGCATTAGAACATATCTTGGCCATGCGCCACCTTTATAAAACGGCTCTATTTTCTTAATAAACATGTATTAGTACTTTCACAATTTAAAAGTTTTCTGCATATTTGATTAATTCCCCCTGTGCACTTGTGACAAATTATCTGAAATTATTTACCCACAATTCAACAATATAACATAAATGTATGGTACCTTTAAAGAATTTCTTCTGACTGACACTGGGTTCTTTAAGATATTCTCTGACCTTCCCGACTGGACTTCCCCAGATTTCAAGAAACGCTGAGTTCAAGTGAGCAGGTAGAAATCTACACATTAAATCTCACTTACCGTTTTTTTTTATCAGCGGTTCCTGAAAGATCAGAGGATTTGTTGCCAGTGGGGGAGATGCTGGAAGATCTCCGGACGAGGTCCCAAAATGATAGGGTATGTTAACCTATTCAGGTCTGGTCTATAAACTCTCTGCAGTCATCAGTCAGAATTCTGTTTCCCTTAGCAACCGGTTGGAGATCAGTGAATGAAAAGGTGACACAGGATCATTGTGTAACCTAAGCAGTTCATAGTTGATCTGTCTTAGGGGCCATATAAGGTTTATTTTATAGTAAAAGAACAAAGGATTCATGTGTGCCAATACATTTAGCCAATCAGAATACACCATGTATGTCTTGAAAACTGAAACACATCAATTGTCAAACAGGATTATAATTAGCAATTAGAATATATTTATTGCTTTGCGATTATCAGTTTTCCCGGAACATCCTCTCTGGAGGTCAGGACAGGTCAAAATCCTCCTCGATGTTTAGAACTTTTGGCGATATGCTTGACTGGCCTTGGATACATCTGGTGCTGTGACATTGACCAATTCATGCTTTGAATATAATTTTGAGCTTATGAAATATCTGTGAAGCTTTTAAGGAAACATGAACCTATATTTGTGAGCAGGAGTAAATATCTTAGTTAATGCGAAAAAGCTTGAATCAATATATATTTGCTATACTAAGAAAGCCCCTACACCATCATGTATGATTGCCATCACCTGTGGTGAGCTAGGTAATTGATAAGAAAGGTGTTTCACCACAGGTGATGGCAATCCTACATTACCAGGAAAGTCCAGGAACAGAGAATTTTCTCCCTCATGGAGAGGGGCAGGTAGGCAAGTGTGGTGTAAACAGGTAATATAGACTGTCATGTGATTATCTGTATATTGGAAGTCCCATTAAGGCTATGTACTTGCTGCTTCCTACTGACTAAGGGCCTTTTTCAGGTTTGTTAGCAAACCAAAAAAGCACACCAATGGGCAAAACCATATTACACTGCAGGTGGGGCAGATGTAACATGTGCAGAGAGAGTTAGATTTGGGTGGGGTGTGTTCAAACTGAAATCTAAATTTCAGTGTAAATATAAAGCAGCCAGTATTTACCCTGCACAGAAACAAAATAACCCACCCAAATCTAACTCTTTCTGCACATGTTATATCTGCCCCACCTGCTGTGCAACATGGTTTTGTCCATTATTGTGCTTTTTTGGTTTGCTAACAAACCTGAAAAAGGCCCTTAGTCAGTAGAAGCAGCAAGTACATCGCCTTAATGGGACTTCCAATATACAGATAATCACATGACAGTCTATATTACCGGAATAACCCCTTAATCCCCTGATCTGTTTACCTCTTAGGTCTTCTGATGTGCGCACCTGTCTAATTATGTGCAGGCAGGGAAAGTGCCACAGTCCAATTATCCCTAAATAAGCTAGCTCTGCTCATGACGCAATACAGGCCACAGGTAAATTCCATTTTATAATCCCAAGGTCTGTCAGGTATTATAAAGATCAGTTAGTACAAAGCACAGCTATCATGTTTCAGTGTTATCTGCTGTGTGTCTATTTATTTCCATTCAATCTGTATTTGCAAAATGACAAATCATGTGTTGTCAATTTAATACACCCAGTCCTGAGGAGTGTACTCCTAGACGAGTCGTACTGGACAGCAAACCAATGCTGTATTATGATGCTCATCCCCAAAGACCAATCTACAGCACATCTGATGTAATGGCTGCACTTGCGTCTGGCACAGAGCAGTTTCGTCTCTTTTGGTGGCTTCTGGTGCTCCCCGTCATTACTACTGCGCTCTGGGGGTGGAGTTTTGCGTAATAAAGCGTTTGCATCATGACTTCACGATGCAAACGCGTCATTACGTGACACTCTGCCCCCGAGCAGAGTGCTAATGACGGGATGGAGGGGGAGCCAGGACACAGCAACGGGCGGGCGGGCTGTCTGTCTGGCGAACGGGCGGACGAGAGGAGGAGGAGGGAGATGCTGGCGGGCGGCCGGTCACTGTAAACACCCCAAAAAGCACTACACAGCCCTGTGCAACTGGCATTACACAGCCCTGGTGACTGACATACTGTAATGTCAGTTGCCAGGGCTGTGTAATGTTAGTTGCCAGGGCTGTGTAATGTTAGTTGCCAGGGCTGTGTAATGCGATCATGACACCCGTCCCAGAGAATGAAACCCCTGGCAACCAGCATGACACCCAGCGCGTGAAACCCCTGGCAATGAGCAGGTAACATAAAAGTAATTAGAAGCTTTACTGTAGATGGCCCCATACACTAATGCGACATGTCAGACCCTCATGTCGCAGGCGATCATCCCGGCAGCCTCCTGGGGGGCAGCATCGCATAAGATACATCGTATGCGGTCCTTTTGCTTATGATGTATCTTGTGTGATCCCAGCCATGCCTGCGGAGTCCGACATATCACGAGTGCAGCACTAACGACCTAGGGGATCACGGGAACGCACATCGGATCGGATGTAAAACACATCCGAAATGCCCGATTTCATCCGATATATCGGTCCGAAAGGCCAAAATCGGATGAAATCGGCCATTATCGTTCTAGTGTATGGGGCCCTTAGGGCATAATGTATCAAGGGCATTGCAGTGTGTGGCATAATATGGTGCAGGGGGCATTACTGTGTGGGGCTTAATATGGTGGAATTTTTTTTCCCCCTGTGGTGGCCGTGATCTGTTGGTGCAGGGTCAAAAACTGGGGTGTAAGGTAGTCTCTTCAGGTGAGACCACGCCCATGTTTAGCGAGGCCACGCCCATTCAAATTTGTAATTTTAAAATCTATGGGGGGGGGGGGGGGGGGAGGGCGCATTTTTAAATCTCGCTCTGGGAGCAACAGCCCTGGTCTGGCACTCCAAATTACCATAGGTAGCTGCAGCCGGTGTCCTCACAAAGTAAGTGCAATATTTCAGTGCATGTTGACAACATGCACTGAAACGTTGTTAAAATTTTCAGTTGATATGAGAGTATTTATTTCAGCTAAGAGTTCCGCACCTCCGCTCTCTCTCTCTCTCTGAGTACCTATATCTTACTGTTACTGACACAAGCCCGGCCTTTGATTGCCCAGCGCTCTCTCTGCTGCATACAGCAACCAGACAAAGAGAGCGGATCACGGTGGCTGTGGGGATTAGGTGGGCACAAAATGGCTGTGGGGCTGGAGAAGGTGGTTTTAGAAAGGCTGTGGGATGGTGAAGTTGGACAGCGGGTTTAAAAGGGCTGTGTGACGGTTCAGGTGGACAGCGGGATTAGAAGCTCTGTGGGACGATGGAGGGGGGCAGCGGGCTTAGAAGGGCTGTTGGGAGTTGGAGGGGGACACCGGACTTAGCTGGACTGTTGCATGGTGGAGGTGGGCAGCGGAAATAGAAGGGCAGTGTACTGGAGGAGGTGGGCAGCAGGCTTAGAAGGGCTGTTGGATGGTGGAGGTGGGCAGTGGGCTTAGAAAGGTTGTTGGATAGTGGTGGTGGGCAGCGGACATAGAAAGGCTATAGGACGTGGAGGTGGGCAGTGGCCTTAGAAGGACTGCAGGACAGGAGAAGGCAGGCTTAGAAGGACTGTGGGTGGGAGAAGACAGGCTTAGAAGGACTGTGGGTGGAAGAAGGTAGGCATAGAAGGAAAGGTGGGAGGAAAGGTGGAGCAGCAGCCAGAAAGGAAACACCGCTGGCCACAATGCACCCCCAGTGCGGTGGCGCCTCCATTCAGCTGCTCTGCTTGAATGGCCCTTGAGCCAGTCCTGCTACTTACTGAAGCCTGTTGTGAGCTGAAATAGTAACAAAATGAACAGCCACTCCCAAAACATTTAAATAAATGTGTTGTCTAATTTAAACACCTTAGACAATTATAGCATATCTACCTACATTAGTGTGCAGAATGCAACAAGGGGCGTGTTCACATCACAGTGGGGAGTGGCTGTGTAATAGAGGCTGACCCTTGTCCCTCTCCAAAGGCCCTCCTACCATCCTTTTACTGCTACATGCACTACTGCCCTGCTCCTATTGTCCTCCCCTGTACGCAGAGTAACAGTGAATAGAATTGACTCAACTCGGGGGCGTGGCCTGGCTGTAGATGGGAGCAGACGTGCTATGCTGGAGCTCCCGCTTATTACACCTTTTCCTCCACTTCTGCAGTGTTTTGGAGCTTTATGACCCCCTCCTGGGCCCTTATCACACATACAGCTGCCTCACAGAGAATCCCGCGGAGTCGGGGAGTGCCTCTGTGCTCTCCTGCGGACTGCGGCCTTCTCCTTGGAGTGAAGCCAGGGCCTCGAGTTTGGGTTGGACCCAGGCCGGACTTCTGTATTAGAGGCATTTCACCAACACTGTCTCCGGAGGTCCCCCACTGCATCCCGCTAATCCCTGAGACTCTCCTGCCCTCCCCCTAACCTGCTCCTCTGCTCTCCCGTCTCTGTGGGTGCCGGGTAACTGGAGGAGGACGATGATTGCACGGCCTGACTGGACCCGGCCGTTGGCGGCGGCCGTCTTACCTCCGCCTTCCGTCCATCCGGGATCCCGCTGTGTATCCTGCCGCCCAGCACCTTACAGTTGCTGCCTCTCCCCCTCGGCAATCGAGACTCCATGGTGACGCTGTTTGTGGATCCCCCCGGGGCGCTGCACGTGGATCGGCACCGCTACACATCGCTGGCCGTGTCCTCTGCCGCTGGCTGACCCACCCGCTGCCTGCTACTGCCTCACTGGTGCTCACACCAGCCCTCCCTGGACGTCTCAGCGCTGATTCACTGGCACCTAGGCTCCTACCTCCAGCGGCCATTGCTTCAGCCCTGCTCACTGCGGGAGCACAGGTATCCTCTCCACCTCCCGCCCCCCCCCCCCCTACTGGGTCCCCCTCCTGCTGACAGCATCCCAACACCTTATTGCTGTATAGGGGCTATCTGATACCGCTGGCCTTTCCCTTGTTCACCTCCTGTTAATTTCTTGGCTCCCAGCGGGGTCTTGGGTGGATCTTGCAGCACACCCTCGTCCTCCCCTCTCACTGGAGCCCCATACTCTGAGGATTGCCGCACTGTCCTACGGAGAATACTGCAGACGGGGCAGGTGCTGAAAGGCCGGTGGAGGGTCCTCCCCCTGTCAGGTATACTGGTAACAGTCACTGGCTGGTCCGTGACTGTACTACCATGCCTATATCCCTATATCGGCTGTCGCTGCTCCACTAGCCGCACCAAAACTCAGCTTTTCACCCCACACCTGGGAGCTCTGTGGTCGTCCTGTTACTACCCCTCTCACTCTGGGCATTGTGCAACGACCGTAATGTTTTTTCTATGCTAAATCACCCTGCAACCATGTAGTGTATAGGGGTTAATCCCTCTCTCTAATCTTAGGATCTCCTAGGGGCACGAGATATCTAGCCCTTCCTGTGGTTTATCAAATCTATCTTCTACAATCCACTGGGCAGATACTTCTTGCCACTGTCCGCCTCCCTCTCCCATTCTAATATGTCGCAGAGAAATCGTAAAACTCCTGCTCTTGCTAAACCTAGTATTCTCCAAGCATGGGAGAAGACAGGAGTCACTTCACGCACCTCCCCCACAGTGGATCCTCTATCTGATGTCGACGACGCCCCGTCTCCGAAAGCTAGCCTCACCACCCAAGATATTGTTGCAATTGTCACTAGAACTATCCAGACGGAAATGAGATCGGTCCTTGCTGAATTCAGAACTGAGCTCGCTGATCTTGGCGCTCGTACTAACACTCTGGAACGCAAACTTGACGAAGTTTGCCAGTACCAAGCTGTAGTTGAACAAGAACTAGCTGAATGCCGTATGGATATTGACCAACATGGAGATCACCTGGAGGACCTGGATAACTGGAACCGCAGAAATAATATCCGGATCCGTAACATTCCGGAGAGTGTTACCATGGAGGGTCTCCCGAGTTTTCTAGAGGGCCTACTTCTAGCTTTGATACCTGAGGTTCCTAAAGAACTTTTTCTTCTGGATAGAGCACATAGAGCGTTACGCCCACAACCGCCCCCTACTCAACCCCCTCGGGATGTTATCTTGCGGTTCCATTACTACAACACAAAAGAAAAATTAATGTCAGCGGCCCGAGAACACCAATCCATCGATTATTCTGGAACTCAACTCCAGGTTTATCAGGACTTGGCTCCCTCCACACTCAGAAAATGGCGGGACCTTGCTGCAATCACCAGTGTCCTCCGAGATCACTCCATAAAATATAAATGGGGGTTCCCATTCCATCTTCACGTCTCTTCAGATGGTTCTCACCATTCCATCAAGACCCCCACCCAAGGCTATGACCTCCTCAAGTCCCTTGGCATTAGTGACTCCCTCCCTGATGAGATACAGAAACAGTTCGCCACTACTTCCCCAGGGAGACCTAAGACACCAACTCCTGAATGGTCGACTAAATGAGATACCGAGATGTCCATTACAGACACGTAGTTTTATTTGCTTATGTTTACTATTTCCAACCTGGTTCTGATGCGCTGTCCAGTGCAGTTAACTTTTGTTGCTTTCTGGACTGCTCTTTATTAGAGACTTGTGCTCACTGGCCCCTGCTGGTCCCATTCATCCAATGGTTATCCTGCCTTGAATTGGTAAGGCTGATCTGCTAGCTACCTCTGAGGGATGGCTATGGGCCATACTGACATTAGTGCTGTTACATATGTCCAGTCTTCTCGGATTACCCTTGTTGGACTTTTCATTTTTCATCTACCTGTTTTTTTGTTTTTATGTTTTACTGTTAGTACCACACCTCGTTACTATATTGTTATTTTGTTGATTATTGTGTCATAGCTATTTTATCAGTTTATAACGCTGTTTTGTTTGGTTGTTAACCTATCCACTCTACACCCCTTGCACTGGCTCGCAGAGTGTATTTTTTCTTTTCTCCTATGCTCCTCCTCTTCTTTGCTGTTTATTACTACGGGCGCTACCCCCCACACCGAAGGGTCTGCCTGGTAGGCACTCACCCTTTCCCTCTTAGACCCAACCCGCTCGTAGGAAAGGGTCTAATTCTCGAGTTTATTCTCAATTTTTTGTTACCCCATTACCATTACTACCTTTATTTTTTTGATTTTCACTGTACCTTTTTTGGCCGATTTAGTCGATGGTTGCTTCTCACACTATGTTCTGACGATTATTATCCCCCATGACTTTGAAACTATTATCTATTAATGTCAATGGCCTTAACTCCCCGACCAAACGCTCCATGGCACTTCACTTTTTTAACCGACATAAACCTGACATAATTTTCTTACAGGAAACCCACTTCGAGACCCCCCCATCCATCCCTGAACTGTAAGCAATACCCACAGGCCTTTTATTCTACAATGTCAGCTAAACGTAGGGGTACAGCTATCTTAATCCACCGCGATCTCTCCCTAGTTATACAGGATACAGTTCTTGATGATAATGGCAGATTTGTGATACTCTCCGGTACTCTCAATCAAGCTCCTATCACATTGGCATCCATATATGCCCCAAACATGCAGCAGGGGTCCTTTTTTAGGGCATTCTCGGATCATCTCTCCAAATTCTTGAACTCCTGGGTCATTGTGGCTGGTGATTTTAACGCTACGCTGGTCCCCTCTCTTGATAGATCCCACCAAAGCTTGGGGCCCTCCCCCCACGTGAAACTGTCGAGACTCTTGCAGTCATGTATCACCTCTCATGATTTATATGATAGCTGGAGAACACTATACCCATCGTCTAGAGGTTATACACATTATTCCCCACAACATGATTTATACACTCGTATCGTCTACGTCTTTGTGGATCGTGACTCCACACAAACCCTTTTAGGAGCTCAGATAATCCCGACCACTTGGTCTGATCACTATGCGATTACCGTAGATCTGGCCACCCCTCACAAATCCCCATCCGCGCGATCATGGCGTCTTAATGAATCGCTCCTTCTTAAACCCTCCAATATTTCTCAAATTAATGACGCGATCCTCAATTATTTTACTGATAACGTTTCACCTGATATATCTCCTGCTATCTTGTGGGAAGCTCATAAAGCCACTATACGAGGCCTTCTCATTAGCCTGTCCTCCGCCCAGAGAAAGACTGAAGCTAAGCGCATTGCTGACCTGGAAACTGAACTAGCTTCTTTAACTCTACGTCACCAACGCTTTCCCAAAAAACGACTATACCTGAAAATTCTCTCACTAAAAGAGCAACTATCACAAATCCTCACCAAGAAAACGATCAAGTCACTTTTGTGGATCCGTCAGAAATTTTATGAGAAATCTGATAAAGCGGATACTCTACTGGCCCGTCGATTGTGCGCTAAACGTACCCTCAACCGCATACTAGCCCTGAAGGGCTCTGATGGTTCCACGACTTGTGACCCTAAACTGATGGCCTCACACTTTCACGATTACTATAGCTCCCTTTACAATCTCTCTTCCGATGTCTCTACTGCCCCACATCATGTCTCTGCTATTCAACAATATTTATCCTCTTGTCACCTGCCGAAACTTTCTGCTCCAGAAATTGAATCCCTCAACGCTCCTATAACACAAGAAGAGATTCTTGCCACAATTAAGATGCTGCGCCGTTCTTCCGCCCCGGGCCCAGATGGTTATACCGCTATCTATTACAAGAAGTTTGCCCAGTCCCTCCTCCCTTTGCTACATTCTCTCTTTAATTCACTAATGGCGGAGGGCTCTCTTGACGAGGCCACCACCAGGGCCAATATTATAGTCATCCCCAAACCCGACCGTGATTACTTAGATATGAAAAATTACAGGTCTATCTCACTTTTGAATACAGACCTGAAATTATTCGCCAAAATTCTCGCAAATAGACTTGCCCCCTATCTTCCGGCACTGATTCATCCGGCTCAAGCTGGTTTTATCCCTAATAGACAAGCTGCAGACAACACCCGACGACTTATTAATCTTATTCACCTCACCCATAAAGATACCCTCCTGACCCTGGTGGTGGCCCTCGATGCGGAGAAAGCCTTTGACAGGGTAGCCTGGCCTTTTATACAACAAACCCTACAAAACATTGGATTACGTGGCGCATTCTATAATGCCATTACCTCGCTATACCGCAACCCCTCTGCTTCTATTTTGGTCAATGGCCTGTCCTCATCACCCCTGCCTATTAAAAATGGCACCCGTCAGGGCTGTCCACTTTCTCCCCTACTTTTTGCCCTGGTGATGGAATCTTTAGCGGCAAAAATTAGATTAAACCCCAACATCTCCGGCATTTTAGTAGGCACTCATGAGTACAAAATAGCCCTATATGCGGATGATGTTATTTTAACTCTAACCGACCCGCACATCTCTCTACACCACCTATTTGAGGAGGTTCAGACCTATGGTAGCCTATCTAATTATAAACTCAACACTGACAAAACAGAGATTCTTGACTTACATATGGGTTCACTACGATCTGCCGGCGGCCGGCCACCCGGCGACCAGCATACCGGCGCCGGGAGGCCGGACGCCGGCTTACCGACAGTGTGGCGAGCGCAAATGAGCCCCTTGCGGGCTCGCTGCGCTCGCCACGCTACGGGCACGGTGGCGCGCTACACTATTTTATTCTCCCTCCAGTGGGGTCGTGGACCCCCACGAGGGAGAATAAGTGTAGGTATGCCGACTGTCGGGCTCCCGGCGCCGGTATGCTGGTTGCCGGGAGCCCGACCGCCGGCATACTGAAGACCACCCTTACATATACCTCCACGCGATCTGCGCTTATTACATTCTTCTTACCCATTCAAATGGCAAAGCACTAAGTTCAAATACTTAGGCATATTTTTAACTAAATCCTACTCAACATTATATGCAGCCAATTTTCTGAGACTTATCTCATCCCTTAAATCTGATCTGACCACTTGGAATAAATTGTTTATCTCTTGGTTTGGTCGTATTGCTGCAGTCAAGATGAATCTGCTTCCACGGCTACTGTATTTATGGCAAACCATCCCGATCCCTATCCCCATTAAAATACTGAAAAATCTTCAACGTGACTTATCTAATTTTATTTGGTCTGGGAAAAAGCCTAGAGTTAAAATGCGACTAGTCCAGCAACATCGTACCGCGGGCGGTCTAGGTGTACCAGATCTTGTGCGGTATTATCGGGCCACACACTTAGCTACCTGTGTTCTCTGGCATTCGCCCCCCACACAGAGAATATGGACTTCCCTTGGACGTGTACTCACCTTCTACCCTTCTGTGGTGCCCACCACGCTCCCGCCCAGCTTCTACTTCACTATTACCTACGATACGCTTTTCGTTATCGTTCTGGGATTACTGCACCCGCTTTTACCGGCTCCGTTCTCAAACACCTTACCTATCCCCTTTATGGAATAATTTAGATTTCCCCCCGGGTACTAATCATCTGGCATTCAAACACTGGACCATACACAATATTCTCTTTTTACATGATTTAGCTCCTCTCTCTTCATTCCCCTCCTTTGCAGACCTGCAGTCCCGCTTCTCGCTCCCACGCTCAGTTTTCTACCAATATCTGCAAATACGACATTTCTATTCCTCCATCCATAAAACCACTCACCCTGCCGTGGCAACTCCCCTTGAATCCTGGTGTCGTGGGTCTTATACAACGAAAGGGTTGTTATCAAGCATTTATCGGGCACTGATCGCACACAATGTCCCCCCTAAAGAAAATCATGAATTGGCTTGGGAGAGAGATGTTGGGGAAACTTTAACCATTGAAGAGTGGGCTGACATTAGACAGGAAATCACCAAGAGCTCTATATCAGTCCGTATTGCCGAAAATTCCTATAAACTGTTACTATTGGTACCTGGTGCCTTCTAGACTACACACTATCTATCCTACATGCTCTGATAGATGTTGGAGACAGTGTGGACACAGGGGAACCTTGCTGCATGTTTGGTGGTCCTGTTCGCTGATTCGCCACTTCTGGTGACAAATTCATAAGTTAATCTTGGATGTCATGGACGTAACTATCCCCAGTTCACCCCCTCTATTTGTTGCTTTCCCGCCCTATTCCTGGCACTACACGCCACCAACTTAGATTGATTAAGCATATTTTGAACACGGCAAAATGCCAAATAGCGGCAGTGGAAATCCACAACTCCTCCCAATTTGCCCGCCACTGTTAATGCCATCTGGTTTACGTATAAACTTGAACGCTTTACAGCTACATTACATGACTCGCCAAACTCTTTTGTCAAGACGTGGACGCCGTGGACTTCACATTTTAACGCAGAGCCACCATTGACGACTTTTTGATCCTTTAATTGTCTATACTCTAATTTATTATCACAAGCAACCTAGACCAACCAACGCTTCCCCCCACCCTTTTTCTTTTCGTTCTCCCTCACCCTACTCCCTTCTCCACCTTCCTCACTTTCATCTGTTTCTAAACTTGGGAAGTTTCTGATTATTACTAATATTTCTTTACTGGGGAAGTCTTAAAAACTCCTGTATCTTGATGCTGATATATTTGCTTGACATCCCTTCTTATGTGTATTTTGTATACTTCCTGATGTTACTTATTGTATTTTTGTCTTTATACTTATAAAAATCAATAAAAAGATTTAAAAAAAAAAAAGAATTGACTCAACTCTCCATCTACCTGGATGGATGAATTCTGATTGTGACAGTGTGACAGAGCGCTCAAACAAGGACAGTCCTGCTTAAATTGGGGTAGTTCGGAGGCATTATTATAGTCACTAATCATTAGAAATAGAACTTTTTTTTTTCAAACAATTGTAAAAATATTAGTTTTATTTCTCATAATTCCCTACACATTGCATCAACACATAGTTTCCGTATTATGTCATACATGATGCAATAATGTTTGCACAGTTCCGTAAACTGATATACTGTAGCACAGATGGATGGCCGCTTTACTAGTCTTTGTTGTTTAATGATACCCCTTTTCAACCAAAATTCCAGGTCTGACCAAGGATTTGGAACACAGTTCCAGTCCGGGTCATACCCCGTTCCCACGGCGGCTCCTATCTGGGTTACTCCCGGGTTGGCGCCATTTACACTGCACACGGGTGCAGTCTCTCTTCTGCAGGCGCTTGGAGATGACATCATCTCCAAGCGTCGTAAAATCCATCCCTGCGTATGTTGTAAAAGGACCCGGATCTAATGACCCAGGTTACCCGTTTACACTGCAGACCACCCGGGCTCTTCCCAGGTTCAACCCTGGTCGCTACCCAGGTAGGATTTCTGGGTCACTGGACCCAGGTTTTTTTTCAGGGAGCTGTTGCACTGAGCCACAAGCCTTGTTATAACAGCAATAACCCGGGTTTTATTGGCAGTGAAAAAGGGGTATTACTTTCTAGGAACAAATGAAATCCTGCTGAGCCGGACAGGGACGAAACTAGGATTTTCGTCACCCGGAGCAAGGCTGTAATTTTACCCTCCCTCCCCCCCAAAATAAAATAAAAAACAACCAAAAAGCAAACAAACAAACAAACAAACAAACAAACCCTGTCAGACTAAAATAATCATATTATCAAAAAGTTTGAAAAAAAGGGGATATTATATATGACAATATTACCCTATGTGCATCAAATGCCCTAAGTATCACATGGCCCCCGAGCAATGTGTTCCACTACATGCCCCCTTGTGTGTCCTGATACATTGCACTATATCACTGCACTACATTCCCAGATCCACTGCACTACATCACTATACTACATCCCCCTACACGCTGAACTACATCACTACACTACAGCGTGTCCCCTCAATGGTGTGTAGGCGGCAGCTTGTTATCGGTTGGTGCTGGGCAGGCAGCCGGGATCATAGGAAATGGGTGGACATTGAAAATTCTTTACTTCAGGGTTCCTCACTTGATTCCCTTCTCTGGCTCTCCAAGTCCTGCAGATCAGCCTCGGTTTATTCAATTCCCACAATTAAATTCACCCTCGGGCTGTGGGATAAATTCCGCACCACCCATAATCTCTCGACATATCCCTCCCTTCTGTCACCGATTTGGGGCCACCCAGCTTGTCCCCCAGGTTGCGACCGCTGCATGGCAGATCCATGGCGCTCCCGAGGTATTACGAGATTTATCCATATTAAAGGTCAGTTTACCCCGACTTCTTTCGGGGAATACCAAGAGCGATTTGGTGTTCCATGCTCGTGTCATTACCACTATATCCAAATTCTTAGTTTCCTCAGCTCCCAACTTAAATCTTCTTCTTTGAGGCTGCCTACTTCCTTTGAACGCATGTGTCTGCTCTCAATTGGCAGGAAGGGGAACATCTCGACAATTTACAACTCCATTTTGGCTCCTGATTCCCCCCCCCCCCCCTCCCCCGTGAACCCCATGATTTATCTTGGGAAACAGACCTCTCTCAACCTCTAGACGAAGATCTATGGGACGAAATTAGAATACGCATTGCTACGGCTTCTCTTAGCGTGGCGAATGGCGATTAGGGAGACCTATTATAAAGTGTATACCCGATGGTACCTAGTTCCCGCCAGGCTTCACTCTTTCTTCCCCACAACCTCGAATCAATGCTGGAGACTTTGTGGAGAGGAGGGTACCTTTTTCCACATATGGTGGACCTATACCTCTGTCCGCCACCTTTTTGGAACTTAATATTTGTTAATTGCTCAATCTTTTGGGCATGGTATTGATCTTTCTCCCGAAACAGCTTTGCTTCATGCCCCTATACTCGACCTACCCAGAACCCAGGATAGGCTCATTATGCACTTCTGTATGGCCGCTAAATCCCTGATAGCTAAACATTGGACCAAAAAGCTCCTCCCCTGACAGCACTAGTGGCTAAGATTAAGTATATTGCTGACATGGAATATATCACCAGTTTACGTAATAATACAGTGGCTCAGTTTCATAATATTTGGTCCCCATGGTACCTCACACGTTCCTTGCCCATACCCGGACTTTGCTGATATCCCTATCTGTGTCCACACCCATTCTCCCGTTTACTCACCTGCTCGTATCTTATCCTCCCCTTCCCGCCCTTGAATTTTTTATTTTTTTATTTTACCTTTTATTTTTATTTTTATTTTTTTTATCTCTTGTGTATCTATTTCTGTTTTTGTTTCTGAATTGATTTAAAAATAAATAAATAAAGAGATTGGCTATTTAATAGGCTATGCTTGGACGGATTATATGATGTTATCCGCGGTTGATTTGAGGTCACACTGAATATTACATTTTTACACTCTGTTATTTAAGTATTCTATTACTTGTTATATATTATTGATGTCCGCTCTCATTGTGTTCAATGTCGAAACCTGTAACGGATTTTCTGCTTTCTACTACAGTGTATGTTGGTCAATTTCAATAAAAACTTTTTGTTTAAAAAAATAAAAAATAAATGGCCTATGATGTCCTAAACCTTAATCTTGGCCATGGACGATAAGATTTTGGTTGGTCAATACAGCCAAACAGGCTAATGAGTTTACTGTGTATAAACTCGTCACAGCTAATTAAAGGGTCTGATTCATGTTTGTAAGTAAAGCAAAAAAAAGCAAGTAACTTTGGTGGTCATTCCGAGTTGTTCGCTCGTTATTTTTTTCTCGCAACTGAGCGATTAGTCGCTAATGCGCATGCGCAATGTCCGCAGTGCGACTGCGCCAAGTAAATTTGCTATGCAGTTAGGTATTTTACTCACGGCATTACAAGGTTTTTTCTTCGTTCTGGTGATCGTAATGTGATTGACAGGAAGTGGGTGTTTCTGGGTGGAAACTGGCCGTTTTATGTGAGTGTGTGAAAAAACGCTACCGTTTCTGGGAAAAACGCGGGAGTGGCCGGAGAAACGGAGGAGTGTCTGGGCGAACGCTGGGTGTGTTTGTGACGTCAAACCAGGAACGACAAGCACTGAACTGATTGCACTGGAAGAGTAAGCCTCGAGCTACTCAGAAACTGCACAGAGAAGTCTTTTCGCAATATTGCGAATCTTTCGTTCGCAATTTTGATAAGCTAAGATTCACTCCCAGTAGGCGGCGGCTTAGCGTGTGCAATGCTGCTAAAAGCAGCTTGCGAGCGAACAACTCGGAATGAGGGCCTTTGTGTCCGAAATAAACCATATTACCGTGCAAGGGGAGCAAATACATTTATATTTTGTCTCTGTGGACGCTTTTGCATGCAGCCCACCCTGAAAACAATCCCGACATGCCTCCGTTCAGTACGCCCTGCCTCCCCAATGCCGCAACGATGATCCTCCGTCGGCCGCCGCTGTCAATCACACTATGGCCGCATCCTTCCTGTTTGCGGCCACAATGTGTGAGATTGTGCACGCGCACAACTGCCGGTGTGCGTAAACAGGCCACATGGATGCGGCCATTGCAAGCGACCATGCGGCTGTGTCCAGGTCTGAATTAGAGCCCGTATTCTCGAAGAATCTGGATTTAGCCCCCAAGAAGAGCCAGCCCTGCATCACTGTGGTGCACTTTCTGCAAGACATCTGTTTAACATTCTTTAATCATCATTACATTTCACAGAGCTCATATGTCAGCCCTTCCTTAGGCCTGTGAATGTATAATGTCTTTTCCACTTTGTAGTGTGGGATGGAAGCAAAGAGCAGAGATGGGAATACTGTGATTAATGGGGGGATCTGTGATAGATCAGGGCAGGCAGAGGGACTGTATGTTCTCCTTAATGATGTGACTCTTCCTCTACTCCTGGTCTTGCTGTGTGCACCATATTCCCCCATATCACAGCTGCAATTTGTCATCACTTGTCACTTGGTAATCTGATTTTAATCTGCAGAGCCATTTTCCTGCTGTGACGCCGGTGATGTGTTCACAAGTCACATACAGTTGTTCTTATACAGTTGTCTTGCTGCACGTGAGTCACTTGTGTGATTTATATATTAGTAAGGAGATTTCTAGAATATACTTGTACAAAGTCTGAGTGGCTAATGTTGGCCAGATTGGCCTCCTGGTTATAAAATGTTTTAATGGGTAAGAGGGGGATGGTATCTGGATCTCGACGCTTGGGATACGGCGGTCAGAATACCAACAGCGGCATCCCGACACACAGGATCCTCACACCTGTGGGGCAAGTATCCTAACCCTCCTCTTCTACCCCCCCCTCCCCAAGCCTCCTCTTCTACCCCCCCAACCCTCCCTTCCCACAGCCTGACCATAACCCCCCCCCCCCCACAGACTAAACCTTACCCTTCCCAGTGATGCCTAACCCTAACCCCCCTCCATGCAGCCTAAACCTAACCTTCTTCCCCCCCTCAGCCTAATCCTAACCCTCCCCACGCAGCCTAAAACCTACCCACCTCCCGTGGCCTGACACTAAGGCGCCAAGGCTGAGAGCCGACACTAAGGAGCAGTTCGGGATGCCCTCAGTCGGAATTCGAGCTCCTGCATTTTAATCCATGTTGGGATTCCAGGCGTTTGCATTCCGATCAGTGCTGGGATTCCGGCATCGATATGCCAACAGCCGGCACCCCGAACGCCGGTATGCTGATCCCGATTAGAGGCCTAGGGGTATTTACTAAAGCTTTACTAGTCGCTTTAGTAAACGTATCCCTTATTGTCCTCTAAATGTGTTTTATAACCGTTTTTTACATTTGTAAAATGTGTGTAAATGGCTTTGGCACGTGAATCCATAGTTTCCAGTGTTGCCCTACCCACTGGTAATTTTTCCTTGTATTGCAATACATTGCATTAGGTTATTATTGTAGTATTGTTTAGTCCATTTTTTGCATTTAACACTTTCATATCTATCACTAAATGGCTGCATCCATTTTTAAAATACTCACCCCTCCGGATTCCAGCACCGACATCCGCAATGCTGTTAAAACACAGTGAAAATGGCTCAGCAGCCATTTTCACGGAGTTCTGCGCATGTGCAGTAGAGAAATCTCAGGGAACATGCCCGTCGCGCCATTTTCCCGGAGATCTGCGCATGCGCAGTAGAGTCTCAGCCCTCTAGAGCTCAGACTCTCAGCGCTGCCGGCAGAGAGGAGGGGGCCCAAATGGAGGAGGCTGAACACGGGCCTCCTCCTCTCTTAAAGCGCCCCTGGACAGTGGCTTATCTGCTGTAAGCAAACCCACTGAGACTTTGGGTGGGCCCAGCTGCTAAGGGGTTGTGGCTGCTGGAGGTGGCAAGGCTACTATGCCCCTCGTTGCATGCATAGCTGTGGTGCGAGGCTACTACGCCCCTTGGTATATACATAGCTGTGATGCATGTGGCTGCTGAAGAGGGCGATGCTACATCAGTGACATGCGGTGAGGTGAGGTAGAGCCTTTTCTGTCATACTAACGTATATACCAGGGTTGTGACTGTATAAAGTATATGAAAAAGACAAAGAATATGCTAGAAATATCTTGGAAATTGTGGAGTAAAAAGTCTACGACAGGTGAGGCAGTGCCCCCCACCTGCCTACCTTTTCTGTACAACTCTGATCAAAACTCACCAAATTTCCAGCAATATATACTGATGCACCTGTGTATAATGCTCACATGTATATACTGCTGCACCCGTGTATAATGCCCACATGTATATACTGCTGCACCTGTGTATAATGCCCACATGTATATACTGCTGCACCTGTGTATAATGCCCACATGTATATACTGCTGCACCTGTGTATAATACCCACATGTATATACTGCTGCACCCGTGTATAATATCCACATGTATATACTGCTGCACCTGTGTATAATGATCACATGTATATACTGCTGCACCTGTGTATAATGCCCACATGTATATACTGCTGCGCCTGTGTATAATACCCACATGTATATACTGCTGCACCTGTGTATAATGCCCGCATGTATATACTGCTGCACCTGTGTATAATGCCCACATGTATATACTGCTGCACCTGTGTATAATGTCCACACGTATATACTGCTGCACCTGTGTATAATGCTCACATGTATATACTGCTGCACCTGTGTATAATGCCCACATGTACCCATGGGCTTATATATTGTGTATAAATCTGGCTCTGGAACTAACTAGTGCCTCCCCAGCCATTTACCTCACTGCATGTCCCTGGGCTACTACCCTCATTGTATACATAACTATGGTGCGTGTGGCTGTGAAGCACCAGGGTTGCATGATTATGGGGTGACAGGGGACGTGGTTATGTACCCCATGCACTCCTGGACTGCTACAGAGGCCCAGGCAATCTGTGCTCGGCATCCCTGGCTATAGGATTCCTAGATATTAATTCTTCTAAGGGGCCTATTTATCACCTTCCGCATCCAGGATGCGGATGACAGGTGATAAAATCGCCCAAATTCGCACTGCGATAATTGATTACATCGCAGGGATGTATCAATTATCGCATGCAGGAATAGAGCTTGCGGTCATGCTCTGTCCCTGCGATGCCTCTTCTCAGCATCATCAGGGTATTTTTTGTGCAAAATACCCCGATGTCCTGCTGCGCATGTGCTGCCCCGCCGACATCGCCGCTACTGCTGCCGCCCGGTCGCCCCCCCCGTCGCGACTACCCCTGTGCGCCGTGGACCCCCTGCAGCAAGATAATGTACTTACCCGTCCAGGGAGCTGGTCCGCGCTGCTTCAGGAGGCTGCCGGGCGCCGGATCCTTCTCGAACGCTGTGACCAACGGTGCTGTAAAGTGCGCTGCCATTTTGCAGCATCACTTTACTGCACCAGGGTCACATTGCAGCACATGTGGGACCCGGCGCCCGGCAGAGCTCACCGGAGCAGCGGACACCGGCTCCCAGGACAGGTGAGTATGTTTTGTGGGGTTTTTTACTTTTTTTTTTCTTTACACATTGATCAGCTTATGTGTCCATCGGACACACAGAGCTGATCACCAGTTGCCAGGGGCAGAGAAAGCTGGGCAAAAGGGTGTTATCGCAGTGCTGCCCTGTGAACTCGCCAGTCTGAGCTGGCGAGATTATCACAGGGCACACTGCGGTATTTTTGTGACATTTTATTTTAGTAAATCTGGTCAGATTGCATTTTCCATTATAAGTATGGGGAATGCGATTTGGGTTACTAAAAAAAATGGATTAAAGGGTTTGGAGCAATTTGACATGAAAACTGCTCCAAATGCCCTTTAATACATTCAGTTGATACTAAAATAATGTGAAAAGGGTGTGAAAACTTGTCGGTGGAAGCAGCGCTGCGCCATTTTCACAGTGATTTGTATAGCACAGTTAGGAAACCCATAAGGGAAAATGGCCGCCGCACCATTCCCCCGGAGACCTGCACATGCCCTCTAGACTCTGGTGATTTTTTTTGCCACCTATTTTGTCCAAAGAAATATAAAAATGTCTTTGTTTTAGGGCTGGGGGCCTGATTAAGAGATGTACGTAAACGCATTTGCAGTGGCTGTGTGAAAGTATGCAAATGTCGCTGCAGCTTGGATTTATATAGAGACGCTAACCAGTAGCTTTGTGAGTCCCAGCGGCTGCATACAAAGTTGCAGTAACGGTAGTAGATCAGTCACTTATCAAGGTTCCGAGTAGGTTTATGGGCGTGCAGCACGGCCTCAGCAAGTAAGACGCTGCTGCGTATGAGATCGCGAAACGCGCCCCCAAAACAGTCACCACACACCGCGACTCTGCGTTACCACCCACAAATACTCCTTGACTGTCAATCACTTTGCAAATCAATCCTCTCTGCGTCCGCTGTGCACAATCATCACGGCACAACTTACATACATGCTCAGGCCGACAATAATCACTCAGAAGATTGGGTTTGTGTCCGTCTCTCAGTCAGGACCTGTGTGTCTCATTCTGTGTCCCTGAGACGGCCTGCAGCTCTGGCAAACAACACTGAATTGCTGCAACTCCCCATTGGTAATGAATGTCCCAGACATTACATATTATTCAGATGTTATATATGGGTCAAGTAAAGACAGTATGCCAAGAATTCTTCTTCCAGCCAATACACATCCTCATAGGTAATGTTCACACACTGTCCAGCGCTCGGCTCATTTGGAAACAATTTACTAATACATTTTCTTAATGGCTGTGATTTGGGGGCATCCAGGTGCGTCTGAGCTGACCCACAATGGTGCAGGCTTCCGCTGCAGTGATTAATCCCACATATGTGAGCTGATGATGAGAGAGAGGACGAAAAGAATCCTGTAATACTGGACAGAAGATGTAGAAAGACCAAAGGGAGGGCAACTACAGTAATTGTACACATGTTTCCTATATTAATGACAGATTGGTGCTAAATCAGGTTGCATGCAACTTTGATTATCTTCTCTTAAAGAAGAACCCCCTCCAACAGTTACCACCTAGTGGTAGGAAGATGTAGCCCTCACAATTACCCCTCTACTATACCCAGCTGCTTCATGTGTTGCATGATCATAATCCTCCATCTCCTCCACAAGATAATTACCAACATCATTGGCCAAATGTAATAGAGTGAGATTCAAAAAGTGAGAGATTTGGTAAGGTTTTGCAGTTTTTTTTTAAAGTGGCAATCATTTACACAGCAAAACTAGGTTGATCTTGCTGTGTAAATGATTGCCACTTTAAAAAAAAACACTGCAAAACCTTACCAAATCTCTCACTTTCTGAAACTCTCACTCTATTACATTTGGCCCCAAGAGTTCACAGTCCTCACAAGCTGTGGGAGAGGGAGAGGAATGCTTGCCATTTCACTAGCACTTTTATAAACTCTCTATGGGGAAAATTTATTAAAACTTCTAAATATTAAAAGTGGTGATGTCGCCTCTAGCAACCAATCAGAATTTGTCTATCATTTTCTAGGTTGCAATTGAGAAATGATAGACAGAATCTAATTGTTTGCTGTGGGCAACGTCACTACTTTTCAGTTTTAGAAGCTTTAGGCCCAGATTTATCAAGCCTTGGAAAGTGATAGATTGCATGGTGATAAAGTACCAACCAATCAGCTCCTAACTGCCATGTCACAGGCTGGGTTTGAAAAATGACAGGAGCTGGTTGGTTGGTACTGTATCACCGTGCAATTTATCACTCTCCAAGGCTTGATTAATCTCGGCCTTAGTAAATTTACCCCTATGGGGGGTATTCAATTAGTGCAGTTTAATCGATCAGTCGAAAAAACTGCACTTTTCGCCTGTTTTTAGGTCGAATTTACATTCGATCTATTCAATGCCTATGCCAGTTTTTTTTGACTGGTCGAAAAATCCGGTACTGGCGAAAACCACGTGTATCAGCGAATTTGCTGCTGATACATGTGTTTTGGCGAATTCGCAGGCGTTTTCATCCGTGTTTGGCGCAATTTTCAGCTATGCCGATGGAAAAAAAAAAGTAAAATGCATGGGCGAAAATGGATTAAAAAACGGGCGAAAATGGCCGCAATTGAATACCCTGTGTCGAATTAGTGCAGTTTTTTTCGACCAGTCGGGAAAAAACGACACTTATTGAATACCCCTCTAAGGCTCAAAATGTTGGTTCATACACCAATTGAAGAGGCAGAAGTGATGACTTTACTTCAACTGCTTGGTTGCCTGTCTGGAGCAGTTCTACATTCCATCTCACTAGTGAACTCCTGTGGTGGACTATTATTTTTACAGTGTTCTATTATAACATGTTATTTGTTTATTATTCACAAAACAAATCCTGGGAAGAACAATCTGGCTTTGGACGAACGCCCTATCAGGAAATCATCTTGTATTCTTTGTACCTATTAGGGAAGTAAGTTGAAAATCCTCTTTTTGATTGTCTGAAGGCTAGCTATCTATTACCTTATGTTTTGCGCCGGTTATACATCATCTGTTATTTGATAGCACGTTATATGATATACTAATTGTTACCTCTTGCAGCAATATTTGTTTAAGTGTGCAGTATACATTATTTAGACATCTGGTGTACAACGTGTAACAACAGCTGAATATATGCTTTTATAATATTTAAAAGTGCTGACCCAGGAATGTACACTGAGAGCAAGACTGAAATATAAGAAGCTAAATCGTACAAATAACGATGTGCAGCAGACGTGCTACATAACATTTATAAATGTGATACACTTTAAGGGCCATATGTGCTTCTTCCAACCTTCAACATATATGCACGTTACTCTGTAATAACATAGCAGCTGGCATTTTATTGGGAGATTTTAGTGTTACAGGCTATAATAAAATGGGAGGCAATCAATTTGTCGACTGTCAGGATCCCGGCGGTCAGGATACCGACACCGGAATCCCACCAGCCGGGTAATGCCTCCAGCCGGAATACCGGCTCACAGGGACTACTCCATTTGCGGGTGTCCACGACACCCATAGAGTGGGAATAGATCCTGCAAGGGGACTCGTAGTGCTTGCTCCGCTGCCGACATTCTGGCGGGCGGGATGCTGCTGTCGGGATACTGACATTCGGCATCCCATCCGCCAGGAAGGCATATGTATTCCAATAAAACATCTGATTATGTGGTTTACTGCTGTCCAAATTTTGCTCTTGTCAGGGTTATGATCACAGGTTACAATAGAGATAGTGGCAGATTGGGGCATTTTCCGCCCATTTGTACTGGTTACGCTGCCTTCCCATCACCTGACTTCCCAGACACTCAGCTGCTTAGTATCACTTATTGGAATTGGCACCAGGCGGCTATATAAGGTTGTTAGCAGCACACACTCATTTGCTTGCTGGGGAGATGTACTAAGCAGTGAAAAGAGTGGAGAAGTGAGCCAGTGTTAATAGTCACTGTTACTGTTTGGCCTTGCTCATTTTTGACCATGCTTGTCTGCTGCCTGCCCTGACCATATGATGCTATTATTTATTTCCTTTGGAAGTACCCCCTCTCTTCCGTGTCACCTGGGGGTGGGGGGAGAATGGGGAGCTAAGTGGGTAAAAATAAAATTACCCAAGCAAGGGCTTATTGGGGCTAATTCAGCCCTGATTGTGGCTGTGCACAGCAGCGCTCAGGTCTGAACAGTGCATGCACTGGTGCCGCAGTGCCCAGGCGCATGCCAGATAGCCGACGACTGTCTTATCTTAGCCTTGCGATCGCCTCTGCCAGATTGACAGGCAGAGGCGGTCGCTGGGTGGGAGGTGGCGGGCTGGTGATGTTTAGCCGCCGTTTAGGGAGCATGGTCTGGACCATTGGGAGGGGGGGGGGGGGCGGGCCGCGGCGGCTGCGTGACATCACACGCAGCCGCTGCGACCCTCACAGCAACAAGTAGCGCCTGTCAGCGCGCAGGTGCTGAGCTGGCAGGGAGCTACTCTTGCAGTACAAAAGCATCGCCGCTTGGTGATTTGCTTTGGGGTGAGTGCTGCTTTGCAGAATCCCCCCATTTTCTTTTTCGGATTTATACATTTCAGTGTTTTGTCAGCTCCCTGCATTTAGGTCACACATCAGTGCTCTGGCTGCCACTCGCCCACGACGGTCCGCCGGGACCCCAGCCCGTTACCGCTCATCGGGCGGTGGGGGCTGGTTCCGGGGGCGAGCTGGCTGGCCCTGGGGACGGCGTCCCGTCTCCTAGGGCCTCCTCGAGGGATCTGGCGGAAGCCGGGCCGGATGTGACTGGCGGGAGCGGCCGACGAGGAGGATCAGAGAGGGAGTCAGGCCGCCCGGAGGTGGGCGGGCAGCAGCCCTTGCCTCCGGGCATGGCCGGGGAAGCCCCAGTGCCGGGTGCCCGCGGGAGCGCGCCGCGCCAGGCGCTCATCCAGGGACCGGAGACTGAGTTCGATGCCCAGCTCTTCCCCCTTGCCGGGGCCGGCTAGTGGTTCCAGGCGGGGGGAGGGCACTGGGCGGGGGACGGTGGCCAGCCGAGCGAGGCCTGTCGCAGGGCCTCGCACGGCGTCATCCCCAAACGCTTCGGTTGAGAGAGCACGGACCGGAAGCGGTGGGACGCGCGCGCGCCCACGCGCGGCGCCGCTCGCGCACGTGTGCGCGCAGCGGCGCCGCTTTCCTCCTTGTCTCCTCAGCCCTCTCCCCCGCAGCCGGAACACGGTGTGGAGCGGGGAGGGAGGGGGAGAGGCAGTGATCAACCAGGTTAAGCTAATGGAGCTCTTAATGCAGGAGCCCAGACAAGAGGCCTTGTGGTGACAGAGAGCAGTGGGGCGTGCGCCCGAGGTGCGCGCGTGCCCACGCTCGCCTCTGGCGCCGCTAGCCGCGCACGTGTGTGCGCAGCAGCGCCGCCGGCCCTGCTGTCTCCCCTGCTATCTCCCAGGCAGCCGGAGTCCGGCGGGAGCCGGGGGGAGAGGGGAGACAGGGCAATTATGATCACTGGCAGGGCAGTGCGATACCAAGGAGAAGGGGTGCGGCAGCAAGAGGTCACCGGGTGCGCGAGCCCGTGTCCACTGAAAGCGGAGCAGTGCGCGCGCGCTCTGCTGCGCCGCGGGGTTCCCGGTCTTTTCAGATCACTCCCCCAGGGCCGGAATCTAGCGGCCTGCGGGGGAGGAGGGGGGACAGGGAATGGGTTAGTGGCCGCGGGGCTGCTGCACGCGCCGCAGGAGCTCGCGGCGGTCCCACCCCCCCCCCTCTGCGGCATCGGATAGTTCCGATACACGGGAAGAGGGGACAAATTCGGAGGCGAGGGCAGTGCGGGCGTCGACAGCGGTGCCTCCGCTTTCCCGCAAGGGCAGCGTGCGTCGGATGCCCGGCACACGCATGTCGGGCGGCGAGTGCGTGGTCGCACGCGGGCCCCGGCGAAGGACCCAGGACCGCGTTTTGGGGCAGTCACGACCCCTCCGGAGCGCTGGCTTGGCCCTGGCCACAGCGGTGAAGGTGTTAGGGCCGCTAGCCGCAGCTGCCTCCCCTAGAACGGCTGTTCGTTCCGGCGGGCTGCGGGCTATGGCGGCGCAGCGGGTGGCACGCGCCTGCCGTGAGCTCGGGACGGTCGCCGCAGAATTACAACAGGGGCCAGGGCAGGACGCGGGGGAGCTCACGGCCGCAACGCCCCCAGCACTGAGGCCGCGGTATGTGCCGCGAGTGCTGGAGGGGTCCTCCGCTTCTTCCTCTTTTTCAAGGGAGCTCGGGGATGAGGCGATGGCAGATTTCGAGGAGGAAGGCAACGATTTGGACGCGCCGGAAGATTCCATGTCGGGGCAGTCGGCGGCATCAGGTAAGGTGGTGCAGTCGGTATTCGGGTTCCTCCACGAGCTCTAGTTCGCGTAGTTCTTCCTCTTCCTCATCTTCAATGTCGTCACAGGCGTCCGAAGTCAGTAGCACAACTAGGGCAAAGAAGCGGGCAACTAAATTCGCCAAGAGGGCAGCGGAACAGGCGCAAGCGGCTTAGCGAGGAAGCGCGTAGGGCCAAGAAGCTCGCAATTTGCCCGGTGTCGTGCGATTCGTCTATACTGCTGTACTGCGGGGGCTGCGAGATAGCTGCCGCAAGAAGATTTGGAGGGGCGACTTCGTGGACGTGTTCGTATTGACGAAGGTCGCGAAGAAAGAGTATAAGGTGGCGGCGCAAAGAAGGGCATCGGGGCTGAGGCATTCCGTACCTTCGATAATTGCCTGGCCGGGTTCTGGGTCTTCGCGGCATCTTACCTGGAGGACAGGCCGGCAGAGCACACGAATATAATTAGGTACCTGCATCTCGTACATGACATGCAGCGCACGTCTTCGGGATCGGAGTGGCGCAGGTACGATCAGGAATTCAGGGAACAACAGGAAGGTTTGCAGGTCATGGACTTCGGGTTCAAGGACGTTGAGGTTGGGCTCAAGGTCACCCGGGCTTCACTACAGGCGGAGGAGCCCCGGAAGCCGGGGGCGGACGGGCACCACGCAGGGTCGTCCTCCCAGTGGTTCGGCGCGGACGGCGGATTGGCCAAGTCAGGTAGGTCGGCAGTCCGCGCAGGGGGGCGTGCCACCACAAAAGGAAAATGTTTCACGTTTAACAGCGCGGCGTGTTCCTTCGGGGGATGACTTGGTCATCTCTCCAGTGGGGGTGGTTCCTAAGAAGGCTCCAGGCGCCTTCCGGCTCATTTGAGTTCGCTTTTAGGTGTGTACTGCCGGAAGCTGTGAAGGGCGACTGCGGGGTGTGCCAGAACGCACCATTTCGTGCGTTTGTCCTCAGAGATTAAGAGGGATTTGGCAATATGGGCCTCGTTCCTCGAGGACTTCAACGGGGTGTGTATATGGCAGGCCCCAATGGCGGACAGCGCTAGGTTGCAGCTGTTCACCGACGCAGCGGGCGCCTCTGGATTCGGTTGCCATCTGGAGGGATCTTGGTGCGCGGCCTCGTGGCCGGCAGAATGGCATCGCGGGGGTTTCACGAAGGACCTTTTGCTTCTGGAGTTTTTCCCATTATGGTGGCGTTGGAGGTCTGGGGCGATCGGCTGGCTAATCGCAGCATTTTGTTTAGATGCGATTATCTGGGCGTGGTGCATGCGATTAATAACCAGAGGGCAAAGTCGTTGGTGGTTATGCGGGTGCTAGGGCAATTGCTTTTGACATGCTTGCATAGGAACCTGTGGTTCCGCGCGCAACATGTGCCCGGTTTGGAGAATGGGATTGTCGACGCTTTGTCGCGAGGACAGTGGGAGAGGTGTTGGTTGTTGGCACCTGAGGCCAACGAGCAAGGTTTTCATTGTCCCGGTTAGGTTTGGCAGGTGATCGGGCCGGACTGGAGGGTCTAGCGTTGCGGTCAGTAGCGCCAGCCACGCTCAAGGCTTACGAACAAGCTTGGAGTGAATGGGAGGAGTTTGTCCAAGGGCGTCAGCATCAAGGTAAGAGTAGGCATCGGCTGATGCTTTCTTTTATGTGGCAGCTTTACGTCTCCGGTAGGTCACGAGCAGTGGTATCGCGGTATTTGGCAGGCATCTCATTTTTCTGCAAGCTGCGAGGCGTCCCTGACGTAACAAAAAGCAAGGTTCTGCGGAAGGCAATGAAAGGGTGGGCGCGAGTTGCGCCGTCGCCACCGGATAGGAGGCGGCCCATCGATGCGGCTTTGTTGCCAGCCGTCATCGAGGCGGTAGGGCGAGTCGCGTCGTCCAGGTTTGAGACGCTTTTGTTTAGTTTGGCGTTCTCAATGGCTTACCACGGGGCCTTTCGAGTTTCTGAGTTGGTAGCGCCTTCCAAGAGAGCAGATTCGCGCATGCTGGTCGGGGACGTGGTAGTGGGTGAGAGGTCCTTGCTGTGCAGGTTGCGACGCTCCAAGACGGATCAAGTGGGGAGAGGGCGCTGGGTTACAATGGTTCCAGCGCTAGAGGAGAGCGTTTGCCCAGTTGGCTGGCAAGGCAATATGTGGTGGTGCGACCCGTTAAGGAGGGGTCTTGGCTGTTGCATTATGATGGGCTGCCAGTCACGAAATACCAGTTTCGTTGGATGCTGAGTCGTTGTTTGGCGGGCTTGGGCCTCCCACCCACTGCTTTCGGTACCCATTCCTTTCGCATAGGCGCAGCGACGTCGGTTGCTGCGGCGGGTTGCTCCAGAACTGAAATCCAAGCGGTGGGGCGATGGAAGTCGTCAAGTTACAGACGATATATTCGCCCCGTCACATGAGAGGTCGGTTTGCGCTTGGGGCTTTGTTTAAATGGCAATGTATTACGTTGTTCCAGTTCTGTGATTTTATGGTGTTGTGCGTCTGTTGGTGTTCCCCCTTTTTTATCCTACTCAGGGATTAGCTACTCGCCGTTGCTGGCATGAGTCGGCAGCGGGGGTCTGGAGTTATTTGCGATTTTTTGCCTGACTTGACGGACTGAATTCTAATCTACAATTCGGCTAATTTGGTCTAATCAGAGTCCCTCAGCAGGTCTTTACGTTTCACCTCCAGCTGAGTTATTACATGTGTTTCCCATTTTATATCCCCCCCCCCCTTTTTTATTTCGTTTGCTTTATTTGATCCTTCCCCTTTGTGTCTTTAATTGCGCTTTAAATTGGCAACGGAACATGGTGCAGTCGGCTAGGCCGTGACTGCTGCAATGGCGAGATCTAAAGTTTTCTTTTTTGGCAGATCCTTCAGTATAAACAATTACTAAGCCTCTTAGTAATCAATTCTACCCCTCTTTTTCCCTTCAGGATGGTTCGGAGACTATTTGCCCATTTGGGTGGTTGGCCACTCTTACATTTACTGGGCGGCCAGGTTTGTGGCCTCGGAAGGGTCTCAGGCATTGCTAGGAACACAGGGTGTCAGATGGCTTGGCTGGCGAGGAATGATGTGGGGTGAGCTGAGGAGTAGGTTAGTGAGTCAGGCCAGCAAGCATGGAGTCCCTAGGGTTTTGGTTGTCCATCTAGGTGGCAACGACCTGGGGAAGAGGACATCCTTGGATCTGCGGTGGGCCATGATACAGGATCTGGCAAGTGTGACCGCGGCATGGACCAATTGTGTGTTGGTTTTTTCCATGATGATGCCAAGATTGTGTTGGAGGGGTGTGGCGGATGGTCGCCAGATTGATGAGGCCCGGAAAAAGGTGAACGGAGCGGTGGCAAAGTGGGTGCTGTCCCACGGTGGGAGGGTGGTTCGCCACCCGAGGATACGGTTCAGAGACAGCCACCTTTTCCGGCGCGATGGAGTACATCTATCCAATGAGGGGATGATGTTTTTTCTGGAGGATCTAGGTTTCGCTTTGCAGGAGTTAGGGTAGGTTTATGGTGGCGGTGCGAAAGACTTTGGGGATGAGTCTTTCGCTGTTGGCGGAAAAGAACGGCAGTTTTGTATTGTAGGGAAAACTGTAGTGTTTTTTACAGTTTGTTGTGGTTTAGGTGCACTCACCTCCATCGACTTATGGCCGCTTGACCACCCGTCCGGGAAGGCAGCGGCAGGGCACCCAGGAGCGGTGGGTAGTCACTGTGGGGGTTGAGTTGTCACCTATTACCGGTTTATAGTAAGTTTTAGTAAATTTATAGGGTTAGTTATTTAAAGTTAATTCAGATTAATTGAGCCGTTCTTTTGGGCCGCCACCATATGCCAGCTGGAGCGGCATATTAAATTAATTTCTTTATTACAGGTTTCCTAATGGATAGGGACAAATAAATAGCTAGCAATTTTCTGCCAAAATTCAAGTCTCAGTGTCGTTATTTCTGGTTCTAGGTTATGAATGCTTTACTTTCAAAGAAAGGGGTCCACCAAATATCACTAAGATGTTTATTGTTACCTCTTGCAGCAATATTTGTTTAAGTGTGCAGTATACATTATTTAGACATCTGGTGTACAACGTGTAACAACAGCTGAATATATGCTTTTATAATATTTAAAAGTGCTGACCCAGGAATGTACACTGAGAGCAAGACTGAAATATAAGAAGCTAAATCGTACAAATAACGATGTGCAGCAGACGTGCTACATAACATTTATAAATGTGATACACTTTAAGGGCCATATGTGCTTCTTCCAACCTTCAACATATATGCACGTTACTCTGTAATAACATAGCAGCTGGCATTTTATTGGGAGATTTTAGTGTTACAGGCTATAATAAAATGGGAGGCAATCAATTTGTCGACTGTCAGGATCCCGGCGGTCAGGATACCGACACCGGAATCCCACCAGCCGGGTAATGCCTCCAGCCGGAATACCGGCTCACAGGGACTACTCCATTTGCGGGTGTCCACGACACCCATAGAGTGGGAATAGATCCTGCAAGGGGACTCGTAGTGCTTGCTCCGCTGCCGACATTCTGGCGGGCGGGATGCTGCTGTCGGGATACTGACATTCGGCATCCCATCCGCCAGGAAGGCATATGTATTCCAATAAAACATCTGATTATGTGGTTTACTGCTGTCCAAATTTTGCTCTTGTCAGGGTTATGATCACAGGTTACAATAGAGATAGTGGCAGATTGGGGCATTTTCCGCCCATTTGTACTGGTTACGCTGCCTTCCCATCACCTGACTTCCCAGACACTCAGCTGCTTAGTATCACTTATTGGAATTGGCACCAGGCGGCTATATAAGGTTGTTAGCAGCACACACTCATTTGCTTGCTGGGGAGATGTACTAAGCAGTGAAAAGAGTGGAGAAGTGAGCCAGTGTTAATAGTCACTGTTACTGTTTGGCCTTGCTCATTTTTGACCATGCTTGTCTGCTGCCTGCCCTGACCATATGATGCTATTATTTATTTCCTTTGGAAGTACCCCCTCTCTTCCGTGTCACCTGGGGGTGGGGGGAGAATGGGGAGCTAAGTGGGTAAAAATAAAATTACCCAAGCAAGGGCTTATTGGGGCTAATTCAGCCCTGATTGTGGCTGTGCACAGCAGCGCTCAGGTCTGAACAGTGCATGCACTGGTGCCGCAGTGCCCAGGCGCATGCCAGATAGCCGACGACTGTCTTATCTTAGCCTTGCGATCGCCTCTGCCAGATTGACAGGCAGAGGCGGTCGCTGGGTGGGAGGTGGCGGGCTGGTGATGTTTAGCCGCCGTTTAGGGAGCATGGTCTGGACCATTGGGAGGGGGGGGGGGCGGGCCGCGGCGGTTGCGTGACATCACACGCAGCCGCTGCGACCCTCACAGCAACAAGTAGCGCCTGTCAGCGCGCAGGTGCTGAGCTGGCAGGGAGCTACTCTTGCAGTACAAAAGCATCGCCGCTGTGCAATGCTTTTGCACTTGTGCGGGAGGGGGGGGGGAGTCGGGCGTGACTAGCCCTGTGCTGGGCGCCCTTCCGCTTGTCAGTGTGCCTGATCGTAGATGTGCTAAGTTTAACACATCTATGATCAGGTCTGAATTAGGCCCCTTGAGTGGTGCTGCGTGCACAGTATTTTAGATGTATTTATTGTTTAGGAGGGGCCTGACCACGCCTCCTGTGTTTTGCCATGCCCCCTCAGTACTTGGGCCTGTGGATGCCTCAGCAGCTTTTCCCCCTTATCCCAGATGATATATGGACACAAAGACCACCTTTGGTGCTCTTATTTATTACCTCTCTCTGGTACTCACAGAAGCAATTGCATTTAACAAACTGTACAGTTAAACCACATTAATATGCCCAGATTTATCAAGCCTTGGAGAGTGATAAATTACACGGTGACAACTAAACAGCTCCTAACTATCATTTTTCAAACACGGCTTGTGACATGACAGGAGCTGGTTGGCTGGTACTTTATCACCGTACAATTTATCACTCTCCAAGGCTTGATAAATCTGGGCATTAATGCACTTTGTAGCTTTCAATGTCCCACATTTGTCAGCACTGAGCCGGTGTATTGTACAAGCAGGCTGCCAGTATATCACATGCATGTATTTTCTATGTTACTTTACACTTGCACATCTGATGCAAAACTCAATATGCAGATACAGAGATGAATGTGCCAAAGACCTTACAGTGTTTAACCTTTATAAATGTGATGGCCATTGATGCAGGTACAGTATAAACCCTGTGTTCTATTACCGGGAGAGCTGCCCTTTCAGTCCTATTCATCTCTTCCCTCTATTTATTTTCCCTGCTACACTATCTATGAGGAGCAGATTTCTTATCGAGATGATCCTAGCTCTCATCACAGTTACTTAGGAGTAAACTAAATCCTGGTGCTGGAGCAACAAATTGTCATCAGCAGAACAGCCATTAACATTAATAAGCAAATTCCCAGGTAACAGAGACGCCCCTTATCTGCCTCTCTCTACAAACACCCAGGCCAAGATTGAAATCAAATATTTTGGCCAAGACTGAAATCAGACATCCTTCAACGCTCACCGATATCGCTATCAGGCAATTTGTTTTTAGATAGCTTGGGAGCTGGGTTTGAAGTTGTATCTGGCAGTCTGTTACACAGACGGTATTGCCTGAGATTCCTCCTAAAGCTTCTGGAAAAAGTATTTGTTACGTCCTAACTGTTGTCATTAGTGTGCACTTCCCACTCATGTATACTGTGTGTTATCATTTTTATCATGATGGCGAGGTTCCAATTTCACCGGCAAGCACTTTCTTACTACACACTGATTGAAATAAATATGTTGTTATTCTAACTTAGTGCAAGTACAATGAATGTACCATGATTTTTCGCGTTGCTGCTAGTATGCAATATGAATCCCAATTTCTCTGACGTCCTAGTGGATGCTGGGAACTCCGTAAGGACCATGGGGAATAGACGGGTTCCGCAGGAGACTGGGCACTCTAAAAGAAAGATTAGGTACTATCTGGTGTGCACTGGCTCCTCCCTCTATGTCCCTCCTCCAGACCTCAGTTAGAATCTGTGCCCGGCCAGAGCTGGGTGCTCCTAGTGGGCTCTCCTGAGCTTGCTAGAAAAGAAAGTATTTGTTAGGTTTTTTTATTTTCAGTGAGATCTGCTGGCAACAGACTCACTGCTACGAGGGACTGAGGGGAGAGAAGCAAACCTACCTGCGTGCAGCTAGCTTGTGCTTCTTAGGCTACTGGACACCATTAGCTCCAGAGGGTTCGAACACAGGGCCTGACCTCGATCGTCCGTTCCCGGAGCCGCGCCGCCGTCCCCCTTGCAGAGCCAGAAGACAGAAGAGAAGCGATGAAATCGGCGGCAGAAGACTCCTGTCTTCATTAAGGTAGCGCACAGCACTGCAGCTGTGCGCCATTGCTCCCACAGCACACCACACACTCCGGTCACTGTAGGGTGCAGGGCGCTGGGGGGGGGGGGCACCCTGGGCAGCAATTATAATACCTTTTGGCACTAAATACACATAATACAATCTGGAAAACTGTATATGTGTAAAAACCCCCGCCATTAAGTTATACAAAACGCGGGAGAAGCCCGCCGCTGAGGGGGCGGGGCCTTCTTCCTCAGCACACCAGCGCCATTTTCTCTTCACAGCTCCGCTGGAAGGACGCTCCCCAGGCTCTCCCCTGCAGTATCCTGTATAAGAAGGGTAAAAAAGAGAGGGGGGCCACATAAATTTAGGCGCAGATAGGATAATAAGCAGCTATTGGGAAAAATCACTCATTATGGTGTAAATCCCTGTGTTATATAGCGCTGTGGTGTGTGCTGGCATACTCTCTCTCTGTCTCCCCAAAGGACTTTGTGGGGTCCTGTCCTCAGTCAGAGCATTCCCTGTGTGTGTGTGCGGTGTGTCGGTACGGCTGTGTCGACATGTTTGATGAGGGTTACGTGGAGGCGGAGCAGGGGCAGATAAGTGTGGTGTCGCCCCCGACGGGCCGACACCGGATTGGATGGATATGTGGAAGGTCTTAACAGACAGTGTAAACTCCTTACATAAAAGGTTCGATGACGCAGCAGCCTTGGGACAGCCGGGGTCTCAGCCCGCGCCTGCCCAGGCGTCTCAGAGGCCATCAGGGGCTCATAAACGCCCGCTAGCTCAGATGGTAGACACAGATGTCGACACGGAGTCTGACTCCAGTGTAGATGAGGATGAGACAAATGTACAGTCTACAAAGGCCATCCGATGCATGATTACTGCAATGAAAAATGTATTGCACATTTCTGATGTTAACCCGGTTACTACCAAGAAGGGTATTATGTTTGGGGAGAAAAAGCAGCCAGTGACTTTTCCCCCATCTGATTAATTAAATGAATTGTGTGAAGAAGCGTGGAGTTCCCCCGATAAGAAACTAGTGATTTCTAAGAGGTTACTGATGGCGTACCCTTTCCCGCCAACGGACAGGTTACGTTGGGAAACATCCCCTAGGGTGGACAAGGCGCTCACACGCTTATCAAAAAAGGTGGCACTGCCGTCTCAGGATACGGCCGCCCTAAAGGAGCCTGCGGATAGAAAGCAGGAAGCTATCCTGAAGTCTGTATATACACACTCAGGTACTATACTGAGACCTGCTATTGCTTCAGCATGGATGTGTAGTGCTGCAGCAGCATGGTCTGATACCCTGTCAGACAACATTGATTCCCTCGACAGGGATACTATTTTGCTAACCATAGAACATATAAAAGACGTCGTCTTATATATGCGAGATGCACAGAGGGACATTTGCCTGCTGGCATCTAGAATTGATGCAATGTCCATTTCTGCCAGGAGAGTATTATGGACTCGGCAGTGGACAGGTGATGCTGATTCTAAAAAACACATGGAGGTTTTGCCTTATAAGGGTGAGGAATTGTTTGGGGACGGTCTCTCGGACCTCGTATCCACAGCAACCGCTGGGAAGTCAACTTTTTTACCTTAGGTTCCCTCACAGCCTAAGAAAGCACCGTATTATCATGTACAGTCCTTTCGGCCTCAGAAAGGCAAGCGGGTCAGAGGCGCATCCTTTCTGCCCAGAGGCAGGGGTAGAGGAAAGAAGCTGCACCAGGCAGCCAGTTCCCAGGAACAAAAATCCTCCCCCGCTTCCACTAAGTCCACCGCATGACGCTGGGGCTCCACAGGCGGAGCCAGGTGCGGTGGAGGCGCGTCTCCGAAACTTCAGCAACCAGTGGGTTCGCTCACAGGTGGATCTCTGGGCTGTACAAATTGTATCTCAGGGATACAAGCTGGAGTTAGAGGCGACTCCCCCTCGCCGTTACCTCAAATCAGCCTTGCCAGCTGCTCCCAGGGAAAGGGAGGTAGTACTGGCGGCAATTCACAAGCTGTACCTCCAGCAGGTGATAATCAAGGTTCCCCTCCTTCAACAGGGACGGGGTTACTATTCCACAATGTTTGTGGTACCGAAACCAGACGGTTCGGTGAGACCCATTCTGAATTTAAAATCCTTGAACACTTATATAAGGAAGTTCAAGTTCAAAATGGAATTGCTCAGGGCGGTTATTGCAAGCCTGGAAGAGGGGGATTTTATGGTGTCGCTGGACATCAAGGATGCTTACTTGCATGTCCCCATTTACCCAACTCACCAGGAGTACCTCAGGTTTGTGGTACAGGATTGTCATTACCAATTCCAGACGTTGCCGTTTGGTCTGTCCACGGCACTGAGAGTATTTACCAAGGTTATATACAAAAGATTGGCGCTCTACAATACACACACTATATGTGGTTGGATTCAGACGGCTGCTCCCCAGTTGTGGGCGGGCTGCCCCAACAATGGATCAAAGTAAGTGTGAAAAAAGAAAGAGTGGGAGCGCAGAATGAATCCAATATATTGTTTTATTTAAAATATTAATATGTCATCCACATAAAAATGCAATACATGAACTAGCCTAAGAATAAACAATTGATATTATATAAATGTAAACGAGACTGCCATATCTCCTAAACAAATATGAATAAAAAACCTTTAATAAACCCTAGTTAGGGCTGCATTAATGCTTCATGAAAATCAGCCGTGCGTCCACGAGCTGAAATGATTATAAAAAGGAGACTGATAAAAAGTGCCTCTGTTATAAGTCACTGTCCTCCTTATACACAATAGAATCTCATTGGTAGAGAGTGTCCCAGTACTGGACTTGCGGACAACCGTGCTGTAGTATTATGTGGCAAATGGATAGTGATGGTCAAATTCACTTTGTGGTATATCACCTGATGTAGAAGCCTCTCCGTCAAAGGCGCTGTACTGAGCCGGGTTTGCAGCGGCTCTGTGCAGTGAACGTACAGCTGGTCTCGTCACCGGTGAACCATCCAGATGAACATGGTTGTTTAATTCTGCTGAAGGATGCTGTACCAGTCTGGATATGCAACAGTGTAAAAAGACTGGAGCAGCAGATTCTCCGGCCGCTGGTGGAAAAATCTGTATTAATTGCGGCTACGGTCCACTCGATGCATGCGGCTCACAGGGTGTCAGGAGAATATAGCAGTCCAAATGAGGTCCTTCAAAGGAGTACCTTAACGCGTTTCTCGGCCCACAACGCTGGCCGTTTCATCAGAAGGAAATGAATAAGCAGATCATGGCTAGCCTTGGTATATATACCTTGTTAATTAGTAAATCTTAATCAGCTGTGCCGTTACATTCAATTGATTCTAAACACAGGTCTCCTGTTAAACTAGTAAATCTTAATCAGCTGTGCCGTTACATTCAATTGATTCTAAACACAGGTCTCCTGTTAAACTAGTAAATCTTAATCAGCTGTGCCGTTACATTCAATTGATTCTAAACACAGGTCTCCTGTTAAACTAAGCCAGTAAATTGAACCACTAAAAGAATTAGTGAAAAGAAAAGTGTATAATAATGTAGATATATGGACATGTATATTCAAACACAAATATACAAATCTACTACAAGGTATATAGAATATAATATTATCTGAGATATATCAGTTGCCATTCATCTACTGATTCTAAAGACATTGAATATCTTCCATGGGCTCAAAATAATCATTCTAAAAAAGGAAAAAAGTTTTTTTATATTGTGAAATGGATTTAAATCCTTCATTTATATTGTAAATTACATAGTAAATATCGTTATAAACTCATTTAAAGAACAACAGTGAACTTCATCTATATATTTAGATAGCGATAGTAAATGTATTGTTAATCGAATAATAAGTACAACAATTTTCTTAAGATAGCATATAATTTAAATATACAGGAATTCTTTGAGGAGATACTTCTTTAGAAAAGAAAGGGAAAAAAGAGAGGAGAAGAATCCATGCCGTGTGTCAGTGCCTCACCCAAGACCTCCAGAATAGCATACACTGGAGGTAGTCAGGTGAGGCAGTAGCACACGGCATAAATGTCAATGCTAGATAATGTAAAGGATCTACCCGAGACTATCATATCAGAAGAAACGATTATCTTTGATAGCATACCTCATCTATCAAAAGGATCATACATTATTTAATTCTACTGTATCATTAAGACCTTCTGGGCATAATGTACTGAGTTTAAAGATCCAAAAAGCTTCACGTTTGCATAGAAGATTATACCTATCTCCTCCTCTTTTGGTGGAATTTATTTTTTCGATGGCCGTAATGGTCACATCTTCGATTGCTCCTTGTGTGCATCTATAGATGTGTTGAGACAGACTATGGGTTAGTAAACCTTTGAGAATATTTCTCCTATGTTCTAAAAAACGAATGTTAACAGTTCTAATGGTCCTGCCCACATATTGTAATCCACACCTACATTGGACTACATAGATTACATATTGTGATTGACAATTTAGAAAATCGGTTATTTCAAATGTTTCTTGAGTAGTATAAGAAACTATCTTGTTGTTATTTTTTACCACATGTTTGCAAGTCAGACATTTGTCTCTACCACATTTGAAAAAACCTTTTGGCTTAGGAGGCAGCCAATTTAGTTTATTCAAAGTGGGTTCAACCGTATTGGGAGTAACGTATGGGGTAAACATACTAGGAGCAAGTTTTTGTTTGAGTGACATTGCCTTTCTAAAGGTGACATTACCATATTCTGGGAGTACTGAATTTAGATATTTATCACTACGCAAAAGAGACCAATTCTTAGATATTATATTTTTAATCTCCTTAGAAGAAGAATTATATTGAGTAATGAAAGTGGGGGAACGTTCAACTTTAATCTTTGAGTGAGAGTTCTTTTTCTTATTCTTATATAGGATGGAGTTTCTTGGAATAGTAGAGATTTCTCTCAGAGCTCCATCTAACAGTGAAGAAGGATAGCCTTGTTTGACAAAGGACGTGTATAAAATCTTACTTTGTGACTGAAAATCAAATTCGGTGGAACAGTTCCTCCTAAGTCGGAGGAACTGTCCTTTAGGAATGTTATCTTTCCAAGGTCGAAAGTGACTACTGTCATAGTGCAAATAATTGTGACAGTCAACAGTTTTGGTGTATGTGGTAGAATCAATTTTACCGTCATTAACAGTGAGTAAAATATCTAAAAAATTAATCTGGTTAGTACTGAAAGAATGTGTAAATTTCAAACCAAAGGTGTTAGAGTTAAGTGATCTCATGAAATCCGGTATCAATTTATTGTCCCCATCCCAAATAATAAAAATGTCATCAATGTAACGGCCATAGAGGACCAGGTCCCCCCCGCAGGCGCCACCCCAAATGTGCCTCTCTTCAAAGAGGCCCATATAGAGGTTCGCATAACTGGGGGCAAACCTGGTCCCCATGGCCGTCCCACATGTCTGAAGAAAAAATTTGGAATTAAAAGTAAAATAATTGTGTTCTAAGATGAATCTGATAGAGAGAAGTAAGAAATCTCTCAAACCAGTTTCAATTTCGTGATCTCTATGAAGAAAATGATTAATGGCCATCAGGCCAAATTCATGTGGAATATTACTATAAAGTGACTCTACATCACAAGTGAGGAAAGTGTAAGAATTTTTCCAAGTAATAGAATCTATAAGTCTAAGAAAATGTGCAGAATCCTGTATGTATGAAGGAAGAGCTGTCACATATTTTTGTAGATGTGCATCCACATAAGCGGAAAGATTAGTGGTTAATGAACCTATGCCCGATATAATGGGCCTCCCCGGTGGGGACTTCAGACACTTGTGCACTTTCGGCAGATGGTAATAAATTGGAATAATAGGATAATCAACTTTCAAAAATCTATAGACATCATCTGATATTGTGCCTTGATTCAAGGCCGAATCTAATAGTGAAATTAATTTATCTTTAAAAGAAGAGGTAGGATTGCATGACAGTTTTTTGTAAAAAAAGGGGATTATTTAATTGACGAGAGGCTTCGGCTAGATAGTCCACTGTGTTTTGTAAAACCAAGCCGCCACCCTTATCAGCCTGCTTGATGATGATATTCTTATCTTTGATAAGTTCTTTCAAGGCTTTTCTTTCGGCCTTAGTCAGATTATCTCTGAAACCCACCTTTTCTGCTTTAGTACACAAGTCTCTGAAGTCATTCAGAGTAGTGGTGTAAAAACTTTCTAAAAAGGGTCCTCTGTGCTGAAGGGGATAGAAATCTGAAGGTTTTTTGAAAATCTTTTTGGGAGGGCTTGAAATGTCAAACACTCTCACTGTAGTATTTGTATTTTCACTTTCCTCATAAAGACTCTCTAACATGTCTAATGCTAGTGTGTCATTCTTATCCAGTACTATTGGCAAAGCATCAATGTCTTGTTTTTGTAAAGATTTGATGCAAAAATATCTTTTCCTGCTCAAAGTGCGAATATATTTATTTAAATCCACAAAGAGTGTAAATAGATTAGGTTTAGCTTGAGGTGCAAATTTTAAACCTTTTGATAATAATTTGTTTTCAGAATCATTCAGAATTTTATCTGAAAGGTTAAAGATGGTAGAAGGTGATTCTAATCCCATCTCACACTCTTTGTGGACTTTCTGTAATCTTCGTCTCCTCCCTCCTCTACATCCTCGTCTCTTCCTCTTTTTTGTGTGGGAAGTGATTGGGGGTAATCTCTTGGTGTCTGAACGTTCCGTACCCTTGGAGAGTGGGGGGTTGGACCTCTTTCTAAAAAAGAGGTTGATGTATTGGAATGGTATTTAGAATGATTGAATGGTCTCTTATTGTCATAGTATTTGTCTACATTTTCATAGGCTCCCTGTGGAGACCGGGACCTATCTGCAAGAGGTGCAAATCTATTAGGGTGAGACCAACTTTTTTTCTTATAGTTCTCTCTATAAGGAGAGAAATTATCCCTCAAAGGTCTAGAGGAATAATGTCTGTCTCTTGACCCATCATAATGTTGTCTATGAGACCATTGGTCTCTGTTTCTAACTCTCCCTGGAGATCTGAATGTCTGTTGGGAGGTCTGATTGGAATAACTGTCAGTCCTCTTTTTGTTGTAAGTTCTAACTTGTCCTTTAGCATAATCCTCCCTATCTCTAACAAGTTTTTTATCCTTATTCTGTATTAATGATTTCTCAAAATCTTCAATTTTTTTTATTTAATTTAGAATCCCTATGATCAAAGTTCTCCTGCTTAGAAAAAGGAGCAAGTGCATGTTGTACTTCTTCTATCTCTTTCTGTATTTTATTGACTTTTTGTTCTCTGTATCTAATCAGGAGGCGTATGAGGTTTTTTGAACATTGATCAAGTATAGTTTCCCATTCAGATGCAAAAACAGCATCCTCTTTAAATGAACAAGATTTAAAAATCCTCAAGCCTCTAGGAATCATGTCTCTATCGAGGTATTTCTGTAAGGTCACTTGATCCCACCAGTGTCTAGTTTCAGTCAATGATAGATCTTCTAGTTTGTTAAATAATTTATACATATCACTGGTGGTATCGCTGTGGTTCTCACCATAATCTTCTTTACCTTCTCCATGTAAATATTTCTGTCTACGCTCTAGGCGTTCACTTAAGCATCTTAATTGAGACATTTAGATTGAAAAGAGAAATAAACAATATTTATATATGTATAAAAAAGCCCACTGAAAAATAAATAAGTGATTGAATAAATAAATTAATCTGTGAATATAGTATGAATAGCAATCTAAACAAGTTTAAGGAGACCTGTGTATGAAACCACTAATGACATATATATATATATATATATATATATATATATATGTGTATAAATAAAAAAGGCACAGCAATTATACGTGTTGTGTATTTGTAGAGCTGCCAAAAGAGCCCAAAAAAAGGAATAAACCAAAAATATATACAAAAGATTGGCGCTCTACAATACACACACTATATGTGGTTGGATTCAGATGGCTGCTCACCAGTTGTGGGCGGGCTGCCCCAACAATGGATCAAAGTAAGTGTGAAAAAAGAAAGAGTGGGAGCGCAGAATGAATCCAATATATTGTTTTATTTAAAATATTAATATGTCATCCACATAAAAATGCAATACATGAACTAGCCTAAGAATAAACAATTGATATTATATAAATGTAAACGAGACTGCCATATCTCCTAAACAAATATGAATAAAAAACCTTTAATAAACCCTAGTTAGGGCTGCATTAATGCTTCATGAAAATCAGCCGTGCGTCCACGAGCTGAAATGATTATAAAAAGGAGACTGATAAAAAGTGCCTCTGTTATAAGTCACTGTCCTCCTTATACACAATAGAATCTCATTGGTAGAGAGTGTCCCAGTACTGGACTTGCGGACAACCGTGCTGTAGTATTATGTGGCAAATGGATAGTGATGGTCAAATTCACTTTGTGGTATATCACCTGATGTAGAAGCCTCTCCGTCAAAGGCGCTGTACTGAGCCGGGTTTGCAGCGGCTCTGTGCAGTGAACGTACAGCTGGTCTCGTCACCGGTGAACCATCCAGATGAACACGGTTGTTTAATTCTGCTGAAGGATGCTGTACCAGTCTGGATATGCAACAGTGTAAAAAGACTGGAGCAGCAGATTCTCCGGCCGCTGGTGGAAAAATCCGTATTAATTGCGGCTACGGTCCACTCGATGCATGCGGCTCACAGGGTGTCAGGAGAATATAGCTGGGACACTCTCTACCAATGAGATTCTATTGTGTATAAGGAGGACAGTGACTTATAACAGAGGCACTTTTTATCAGTCTCCTTTTTATAATCATTTCAGCTCGTGGACGCACGGCTGATTTTCATGAAGCATTAATGCAGCCCTAACTAGGGTTTATTAAAGGTTTTTTATTCATATTTGTTTAGGAGATATGGCAGTCTCGTTTACATTTATATAATATCAATTGTTTATTCTTAGGCTAGTTCATGTATTGCATTTTTATGTGGATGACATATTAATATTTTAAATAAAACAATATATTGGATTCATTCTGCGCTCCCACTCTTTCTTTTTTCATATTTACCAAGGTAATGGCCGAAATGATGATACTCCTTCGGAAGAAGGGAGTTATAATTATCCCGTACTTGGACAATCTCCTTATAAAGGCGAGGTCCAGAGAGCAGTTGTTAGTCAGCGTAGCACTCTCTCGGGAAGTGTTGCAACAGCACGGCTGGATTCTGAATATCCCAAAGTCGCAGCTGATTCCTGCGACGCGTCTGATTTTCCTGGGCATGATTCTGGACACAGAACAGAAGAAGGTGTTTCTCCCGGTGGAGAAGGCCCAGGAATTGTCATCTCTGGTCAGGGACCTCCTGAAACCAAAACAGGTGTCGGTGCATCACTGCACGCGAGTCCTGGGAAAGATGGTGGCTTCTTACGAAGCAATTCCCTTCGGCAGGTTCCATGCAAGGATGTTTCAGTGGGATCTGTTAGACAAATGGTCCGGATCGCATCTTCAGATGCATCGGTTGATCACCCTGTCCCCAAGGGCCAGGGTGTCTCTGCTGTGGTGGCTGCAGAGTGCTCATCTTCTCGAGGGCCGCAGATTCGGCATACAGGACTGGGTCCTGGTGACCACGGATGCAAGCCTCCGAGGATGGGGGGCAGTCACTCAGGGAAGGAACTTCCAAGGACAGTGGTCAAGTCAGGAGACTTCACTACACATAAATATACTGGAACTAAGGGCCATTTACAACGCCCTGAGTCAAGCAGAGCCCCTGCTTCAAAACCAACCAGTGCTGATTCAATCAGACAACATTATGGCGGTCGCCCATGTAAACCGCCAGGGAGGCACAAGAAGCAGGATGGCGATGGCAGAAGCCACAAGGATTCTTCGATGGGCGGAGAATCACGTGCTAGCACTGTCAGCAGTGTTCATTCCGGGAGTGGACAACTGGGAAGCAGATTTCCTCAGCAGGCACGACCTCCCCCCGGGAGAGTGAGGACTTCATCCAGAAGTCTTCACACAGATTGTAAACCGTTGGGAACGGCCACAGGTGGACATGATGGCGTCCTGCCTCAACAAAAAGCTAAAAAAAATATTGCGCCAGGTCAAGGGACCCTCAGGCGATAGCTGTGGACGCACTAGTGACACCGTGGGTGTACCAGTCGGTTTATGTGTTCCCTCCTCTTCCTCTCATACCCAAGGTACTGAGGATAGTAAGAAAGAGAGGAGTAAGAACTATACTCATCGTTCCGGATTGGCCAAGAAGAACTTGGTACCCAGAATTACAAGAAATGATCTCAGAGGACCCATGGCCTCTGCCTCTCAGACAGGACCTGTTACAGCAGGGGCCCTGTCTGTTCCAAGACTTACCGCGGCTGCTTTGACGGCATGGCGGTTGAACGCCGGATCCTAGCGGAAAAGGGCATTCCGGATGAAGTTATTCCTACGCTGATAAAGGCTAGGAAAGACGTGACAGCAAAACATTATCACCGTAAATGGCGAAAATATGTTGCTTGGTGTGAGGCCAGGAAGGCCCCTACAGAGGAATTCCAGCTGGGTCGATTCCTGCACTTCCTACAGTCAGGAGTGACTATGGGCCTAAAATTAGGATCCATAAAGGTCCAGATTTTGGCCCTATCTATTTTCTTTCAAAAGGAACTGGCTTCACTGCCTGAAGTTCAGACGTTTGTTAAGGGAGTGCTGCATATTCAGCCCCATTTTGTGCCTCCAGTGGCACCTTGGGATCTTAACGTTGTGTTGGATTTCCTGAAATCTCACTGGTTTGAACCACTTAAGACCGTGGAACTAAAGTATCTCACGTGGAAAGTGGTCATGCTGTTGGCCTTGGCTTCAGCTAGGCGTGTGTCAGAATTGGCGGCTTTGTCATGTAAAAGCCCGTATCTGATCTTCCATATGGACAGGGCAGAATTGAGGACTCGTCCCCAATTTCTCCCAAAGGTGGTATCAGCGTTTCATGTGAACCAACCTATTGTGGTGCCTGCGGCTACTCAGGACTTGGAGGCTTCCAAGTTGCTGGACGTAGTCAGGGCTTTGAAAATCTATGTAGCCAGGACGGCTGGAGTCAGGAAAACTGACTCGCTGTTTATCCTGCATGCACCCAACAAACTGGGTGCTCCGGCTTCAAAGCAAACTATTGCGCGCTGGATCTGTAACACGATTCAGCAAGCTCATTCTGCGGCAGGGTTGCCGCATCCAAAATCGGTAAAAGACCATTCCACAAGGAAGGTGGGCTCTTCTTGGGCGGCTGCCCGAGGGGTCTCGGCTTTACAGCTTTGCCGAGCTGCTACTTGGTCGGGTACAAACACATTTGCTAAGTTCTACAAGTTTGATACCCTGGCTGAGGAGGACCTTGCCTTTGCTCATTCGGTGCTGCAGAGTCATCCGCACTCTCCCGCCCGTTTGGGAGCTTTGGTATAATCCCCATGGTCCTTACGGAGTTCCCAGCATCCACTAGGACGTCAGAGAAAATAAGAATTTACTCACCGGTAATTCTATTTCTCGTAGTCCGTAGTGGATGCTGGGCGCCCGTCCCAAGTGCGGACTCTCTGCAATACATGTATATAGTTAGTTATTGCTTAACTAAAGGGTTATTGTTATGAGCCATCTGTTACTGAGGCTCAGTTGTTGTTCATACTGTTAACTGGGTATGGTTATCACAAGTTGTATAGTGTGATTGGTGTGGCTGGTATGAGTCTTACCCTGGATTCCAAATCCTTTCCTTGTTGTGTCAGCTCTTCCGGGCACAGTTTCCTTAACTGAGGTCTGGAGGAGGGGCATAAGAGGGAGGAGCCAGTGCACACCAGATAGTACCTAATCTTTCTTTTAGAGTACCCAGTCTCCTGCGGAGCCCGTCTATTCCCCATGGTCCTTATGGAGTTCCCAGCATCCACTACGGACTACGAGAAATAGAATTACCGGTGAGTAAATTCTTATTATTTAGTCAGATTTTTCTCCCAAATATAGTATGTGCATCATAGGTGTCACAAATGACAGCTTTGGGTTTGTTGTACATTATTTCTGCTTGGCGCACTACAGGTCCCAGATTCCCAGCATGCTCTGGATGCAGGGGCATGCCGACACCTGGGGTTCCTTAAGTGCCTACATGCCCTGGCTGGCACTTGTAGTACTACAAGTGTAGTACTGCAATTGTCAATATGCCCTATCATTTACAGGAGGTCTGGGCATGCTGGGACCTGTAGTACACCAGGTGAACTTTTTAAACATATTAACCCACCCACTACGCGCGGGATTAGATTTCTCATGAGGGACTCACATCCCCCTTGAGAATACAGCCCCAGACTGCACAGTTAAAAAATGGCTGACAATTTATTGGTTATAAAAACCGCAGATAAAAAAAAAAAAAAACAGGGTGTTGTGGAGACTGGACAGGAGACCCCCTGAGGTCAGCCGGGACATGTGAAGAACTTTTTCAGACAAGTGTGGTATTACAATCTTCTTTATATCTGGATTTAGAAGTTTTTCTGTTCTGCCACTTGTTGTTTGTCCAGAAGCTGCCTTTTGGGTGAAAGTCTCCAGTCAGGGAATTTACACTAATATTCCAGTACGGATGGTGTAATGGTTAGCATTACTGCCTCACACCACTGAGGTCATGGGTTCGATTCCCACCATGGCTCTAACTGTGTGGAGTTTGTATATTCTCCCCGTACTTGTGTGGGTTTCCTCTGGGTACTCCGGTTTCCTCCCACAATCCAAAAATATACTGGTAGGTCAATTGGCTCCCTACAAAATTAACCCTAGCGTGAATGTGTGTGTACATGTGGTAGGGAATAAAGATTGTAAGCTCCACTGGAGCAGGGACTGATGTGAATGGCCAAGTATTCTCTGTAAAGCACTGCGGAATATGTGTGTGCTATATAAATAACTGGTAATAAATTATACTGTTGCACTTTTTTCTGTCTATACCAATATATGCTTCTATTTTTATTTGATGGTTTTTAACGGCATTTTTTATAACCAATAAATTGTCAACCATTTTTTTTATCAATGTTGGTCTGTGGCCTGCATATATCTTCTGACGACACAAGTAATCAGACACCAGGACAGATACTAAACATCGGCTCCACCAATACCATTATAAAGAAACCTTTACGTGAACATAATGAACTTCTTTAAGGTCAGTTTGGTGGGAGTCCTACATCTTGTGTGGTGTCCTTGTGACTGTTGACAAATTCTGTGGGTTCTGCATATGAACATAAAGAAACCTTTCAGTGCACATAGGGCACTCTTTTAGGAGATGGGAGTGGATACTTAGAAGGCCTATGTGAAGTTCACCATATCCATTGCAGTCCACTCTTAGGAAGTGGAGGGTGATATTGTTTAACGTCCTAAAGGACCTGGGTGTCTATTTACTAAGCCTTGGATGGAGATAAAGGAGACAGAGATAATGTACCAGCCAATCAGCTCCTAACTGCCACGTAACAGGCTGGGTTTGTCAGAATTTTTTATGACTGAATTACTGTAGATTAAGAACATGTTTAAAACGTATCCCACACTATTTTGTTTATTAAAAAGAATTTTTTTTAAATTACACTCTTATAAATATACAGCTTTTAGAACATTGGTAACCGATATACTGTATCAGTCTACCCTTGATAGAACTATCATGACTTTCCATTTTATACACAGGAGCAGCCGTGGGGTGTACACAGAGAAGGAGAGAAAGTGAGAGCTGAATCTTTTACGTTTCCCCAGTGGCAAGAAAGCCCTCTGTATTGTACAATCATCGGTTGCAACATTGAAACTTGATTGGGCCCACTGGCACACGGGCCCCTGAGTCCAGAGGGGGCCCCCACCGCACACACTGCACCCATTTTTAAAATACTCACCCCTCCGAAGTCCAGTGCCGGCATCTGCAGCGCTTTTAGAACACAATGAAAATGGCTCAGCGGCCATTTTCACGGAGTTCTGCACATGTGCAGTAGAGAAATCTCAGGGAAAATGGGCGCCGCGCCATTTTCCCGGAGATCTGCGCATGCGCAGTAGAGTCTCAGCCCTCTAGAGCTCAGACTCTACAGCTCTCCGGGTAGAGAGGAGGGGGCCCGAATGGAGGCTGAACACGGGCCTCCTACTCTCTTTAAATGCCCCTGATTGGGCCTGATTCATGTTTCTCAGTAAGGTAAATAGCACACAACTGGGCAAAACCATGCTGCACTGCTGGTGGGGCAGATGTAACATGTGCAGAGAGATTTAGATTTTGGTGGGTTATATTGTTTCTGTGCAAGGTAAATATTGGCGGCTTTTGCACGTAGACCACAAATGTTGGACAGCTTTATTTTTACACTGCAATTAGATTTCGGTTTGAACACACTCCACTGTATTCGGGATCAAAATGGGTTCATTAGAATGACCTGTGTATTGGATATATGTGACTAGAATACACCCTGTATTGTATATCTGTGACTAGAATGCTTAATGTGATGTATATCTGTGACTAGAATACTCCCTGTAATTTATATCTGTGACTAGAATGCTTCATGTGATGTAGATCTGTGACTAGAATGCTTCATGTGATGTGTATCTGTCACTAGAATACTCCCTGTAATGTATATCTGTGACTAGAATGCTTCATGTGATGTGTATCTGTCACTAGAATACTCCCTGTAATGTATATCTGTGACTAGAATGCTTCATGTGATGTGTATCTGTGACTAGAATGCTTCATGTGATGTATATCTGTGACTAGAATACTCCCTGTTATGTATATCTGTGACTAGAATTAGAGATGAGCGGGTTCGGTTTCTCTGAATCCGAACCCGCCCGAACTTCATGGTTTTTTTCACGGGTCCGAGCAGACTCGGATCCTCCCGCCTTGCTCGGTTAACCCGAGCGCGCCCGAACGTCATCATGACGCTGTCGGATTCTCGCGAGACTCGGATTCTATATAAGGAGCCGCGCGTCGCCGCCATTTTCACACGTGCATTGAGATTGATAGTGAGAGGACGTGGCTGGCGTCCTCTCCATTTAGATTATAAGAGAGAGAGATTTACTGGAGCTTAGGACTAGGAGGAGTACTGTAGAAGTGTAGAGAGTGCAGAGAGTTTACTAGTGAGTGACCACCAGACAGTGCAGTTTATTTAATATATCCGTTCTCTGCCTGAAAAAAGCGATACACACAGTGACTCAGTCACATACCATATCTGTGTGCACTGCTCAGGCTCAGCCCAGTGTGCTGCATCATCTATATATATTATATATCTGTCTGACTGCTCAGCTCACACAGCTTATAATTGTGGGGGAGACTGGGGAGCACTGCAGTGCCAGTTATAGGTTATAGCAGGAGCCAGGAGTACATAATATTATATAGTGAGTGACCACCAGACAGTGCAGTTTATTTAATATATCCGTTCTCTGCCTGAAAAAAGCGATACACACAGTGACTCAGTCACATACCATATCTGTGTGCACTGCTCAGGCTCAGCCCAGTGTGCTGCATCATCTATATATATTATATATCTGTCTGACTGCTCAGCTCACACAGCTTATAATTGTGGGGGAGACTGGGGAGCACTGCAGTGCCAGTTATAGGTTATAGCAGGAGCCAGTAGTACATAATATTATATTAAAATTAAACAGTGCACACTTTTGCTGCAGGAGTGCCACTGCCAGTGTGACTGACCAGTGACCTGACCACACTGACCACCAGTATAGTTAGTAGTATACTTATATTGTGATTGCCTGAAAAAGTTAAACACTCGTCGTGTGACTTCACTTGTGTGTTGTTGTTTTTTTTATTCTATAAAAATAAAACTCATTCTGCTGACAGACAGTGTCCAGCAGGTCCGTCATTATATAATATATAATATATACCTGTCCGGCTGCAGTAGTGATATATATATATTTTTTATATAATTTATCATCCAGTCGCAGCAGACACAGTACGGTAGTTCACGGCTGTGGCTACCTCTGTGTCTGCACTCGGCAGGCAGTCCGTCCATAATTGTATACCACTTAACCGTGGTTTTTTTTTCTTCTTTATACATACATACTACTACGACATCTCTTTATCAACCAGTCTATATTAGCAGCAGACACAGTACAGTACGGTAGTTCACGGCTGTGGCTACCTCTGTGTCTGCACTCGGCAGGCAGTCCGTCCATAATTGTATACCACCTAACCTTTTTCTTTGCATCATGTGCTGATTGGGGAGGGTTTTTTGGAAGGGACATCCTGCGTGACACTGCAGTGCCACTCCTAAATGGGCCCGGTGTTTGTGTCGGCCACTAGGGTCGCTAATCTTACTCACACAGTCAGCTACCTCATTGCGCCTCTTTTTTTCTTTGCGTCATGTGCTGTTTGGGGAGGGTTTTTTGGAAGGGACATCCTGCGTGACACTGCAGTGCCACTCCTAGATGGGCCCGGTGTTTGTGTCGGCCACTAGGGTCGCTAATCTTACTCACACAGCTACCTCATTGCGCCTCTTTTTTTCTTTGCGTCATGTGCTGTTTGGGGAGGGTTTTTTGGAAGGGACATCCTGCGTGACACTGCAGTGCCACTCCTAGATGGGCCCGGTGTTTGTGTCGGCCACTAGGGTCGCTAATCTTACTCACACAGCTACCTCATTGCGCCTCTTTTTTTCTTTCCGTCATGTGCTGTTTGGGGAGGGTTTTTTGGAAGGGACATCCTGCGTGACACTGCAGTGCCACTCCTAGATGGGCCCGGTGTTTGTGTCGGCCACTAGGGTCGCTAATCTTACTCACACAGCTACCTCATTGCGCCTCTTTTTTTCTTTGCGTCATGTGCTGTTTGGGGAGGGTTTTTTGGTAGGGCCATCCTGCGTGACACTGCAGTGCCACTCCTAGATGGGCCCGGTGTTTGTGTCGGCCACTAGGGTCGCTAATCTTACTCACACAGCTACCTCATTGCGCCTCTTTTTTTCTTTGCGTCATGTGCTGTTTGGGGAGGGTTTTTTGGAAGGGACATCCTGCGTGACACTGCAGTGCCACTCCTAGATGGGCCCGGTGTTTGTGTCGGCCACTAGGGTCGCTTATCTTACTCACACAGCGACCTCGGTGCAAATTTTAGGACTAAAAATAATATTGTGAGGTGTGAGGTATTCAGAATAGACTGAAAATGAGTGTAAATTATGGTTTTTGAGGTTAATAATACTTTGGGATCAAAATGACCCCCAAATTCTATGATTTAAGCTGTTTTTTAGTGTTTTTTGAAAAAAACACCCGAATCCAAAACACACCCGAATCCGACAAAAAAATTCGGTGAGGTTTTGCCAAAACGCGTTCGAACCCAAAACACGGCCGCGGAACCGAACCCAAAACCAAAACACAAAACCCGAAAAATTTCAGGCGCTCATCTCTAACTAGAATGCTTCATGTGATGTGTATCTGTGACTAGAATGCTTCATGTGATGTTTATCTGTGACTAGAATGCTTCATGTGATGTATGTCTTTGACTAGAATGCTTCATGTGATGTATGTCTGTGACTAGAATGCTTCATGCAAGGTATATCTGTGACTAGAATGCTTCATGATATGTATATCTGTGACTAGAATACTCCCTTTAATGTATATATGTGACTAGAATGCTTCATGTGATGTATATATCTGTGACTTGAAAGCTTCATGTGATGTATTTCAGTCACTAAAATGCTTCATGTGATGTATATCTGTGACTAGAATGCTTCAAGTGATGTATATATGTGATTAGAATGCTTCATATGATGTATACAGTACATCCAAGTATTCACAGCGCTTCACTTTTTTTCACATTTTGTTATGTTACAGCCTTATTACAATCTGGAATAAATTCATTTTTTCCCCTCAAAATTCTACACACAATACCCCATAATGCCAACATGAAAAAAGTGTTTTTGAGATTTTTGCAAATTTATTAAAAATAAAAACTAAGAAATCACATGTACATAAGTATTCACAGCCTTTGCTCAATACTTTGTTGATGCATCTTTGGCAGAAATTACAGCCTCAAGTCTTTTTGAATATGATGCCACAAGCTTGGCACACCCATCTTTGGGCAGTTTCGTCCATTCCTCTTTGCAGCACCTCGCAAGCTCCACCAGGTTAGATAGGAAGCGTCGGTGCACAGCCATTTTTAAAACTCTCCAGAGATGTTCAATTGGATTCAAGTCTGGGCTCTGGCAGGGTCACTCAAGGACATTCACAGAGTTGTCCTGAAGGCACTCCTTTGATGTCTTGGCTGTGTGCTTAGGGTCGTTGTCCTGCTGAAAGATGAACCGTCGCCCCAGTCTGAGGTCAAGAGCGCTCTGTGGCAGGTTTTCATCCAGGATGTCTCTGTACATTGTTGCATTCATCCTTCCCTCTTTCCTGACTAGTCTCCCATTTCCTGCCGCTGAAAAACATCCCCACAGCATGATGCTGCCACCACCATGATTCACTGTAGGGATGGTATTGGCCTGGTGATGAGCTGTGCCTGGTTTCCTCCACACATGACGCCTGGCATTCACGCCAAATAGTTAAATCTTTATCTCATCAGACCAGAGAATTTTGTTTCTCATAGTCTGAGAGTTCTTCAGGTGCATTTTGGGAAACTCCAGGTGGGCTGCCATGTGCTTTTTACTAAGGAGTGGCTTCCGTCTGGCTACTCTACCATACAGGCCTGACTGGTGAATTGCTGCAGAGATGGTTGTCCTTCTGGAAGGTTCTCCTCTCTCCACAGAGGAATGCTGTAGCTCTGAGAGAGTGACCATCGGATTCTTGGTCACCACCCTGTCTAGGGCGCTTCTCCCCCGATCTCTCAGTTTAGACGGACAGCCAGCTCTAGGAAGAGTCCTGGTGGTTCCGAACTTCTTACATTTACGGATGATGGAGGCCACTGTGTTCATTGGGACCTTCAAAGCAGCAGATATTTTTCTGTACCCTTCCCCAGATTTGTGCCTCGAGACAATCCTGTCTTGGAGGTCTACAGACAATTCCTTTGACTTCATGTTTGGTTTGTGCTCAGACATGCACTGTCAAGTGTGGGACCTTATATAGACAGGTGTGTGCCTTTCCAAATCATGTCCAATCAACTGAATTTACTACAGGTGGACTCCAATTAAGCTGTAGGAACATCTCATGGATGATCAGTGGAAACAGGATGCACCTGAGCTCAATCTTAGTTTCTCTTACGTCCTAGAGGATGCTGGGGACTCCAAAAGGACCATGGAGTATAGACGGGATCCGCAGGAGCTTGGGCACACTGAAAAGACTAAATCTGGGTGTGAACTGGCTCCTCCCTCTATGCCCCTCCTCCAGACCTCAGTTAGACTTTGTGCCCAGGACTGACTGGACACTCACAGGGGAGCTCTCCTGAGTTTCTCTGGAAAATACTTTTTGTTAGTTTTTTATTTTCAGGGAGACCTGCTGGCTACAGGCTCCCTGCAGCGTGGGAGTGAGGGGAGAGAAGCAGACCTACTTCTTCTTAGTTAAGGGCTCTGCTTCTCGGCTACTGGACACCATTAGCTCCAGAGGGTGCGATCACTTGGTGCACCTAGCTGCTTGTTCCCGGAGCCACGCCGTCACCCCCCTCACAGAAGCCAGAAGAAAGAAGTCGGGTGAGTATGAGAAGATCAGAAGACTTCAGGACGGCAGAAGACTTCAGTAACGGAAGGTACAGCACAGCGTTAACGCTGTGCTCCATGCTCCCACACACATCACCAACGGTAGTTACAGGGTGCAGGGCGCTGGGGGGGGGCGCCCTGGGCAGCATGTTACTGAGGTCGGGGACCGGCAGAAGGCTTTTGGTGCCTCAGCACCGTTTCTTAAACCCCCGCCGGCATCTTTTTCATTTTCAAATTTGGCGGGCCGAAGCGCGCCGGGAAGGGGGTGGAGCTTCGTTCCGCAGCTCACAGGCGCCATCTTCTCCTTCAACACGCGGCTGAAGGAGACGCTGCCGGGACCTCCACATTCCTCTCACAAGTAACGGGGAGATATTCAGAAGGGGGGGGCCGCAATGTGGTGCTTATTATCATTATAAATTAAGCAGCGCTGGGTACATATATCTTTTGTCGGGATATATGGGCGCTGGGGTGTGAGCTGGCATACTCCCTCTGTGTCCTCTATCTGGGCTTCATTGTGGGCCTGTCACCTAGCTGGGACGTTCTGTGTGTATCTGTGTGTCGGTACTACGTGTCGGCATGTCTGAGGCTGAATGTTATTCACCAGAGGAGGTTATTGGGGGAGCGGATGCGGGGCTAGATTTGGGACTGTCGACGCAGCCGACACCTGATTTACTCGCATTGCTCAGTACGATAAATTCGAATGTAGCTTCTTTATCAAAGAGGTTAGATAAGTCTGAGTCACAGACACAGGTGTGGAAAAAGTCCATGGAAGAGGCTTTGTCTCAGGTACAGACCCCATCTGGGTCGCAAAAGCGGCCATTTACTCAAGTGGTAGATACGGATACTGACACGGACTCTGATTCCGAGGTCGATTTCACTGAGGCTGCTTTACATCCACGATTAGTTAAGAGTATTCAGTACATGATTGTGGCTATAAAAGATGTTTTACACATTTCTGATTAACCTGCGGTACAGGAAACAAGGATTTGCTTGTTTAAGGGAAAAAAACCTGAGGTGAAGTTTCCCCACTCTCATGAAATGAATACTCTTTGTGAAAAGGCTTGGGAGTCGCCGGATAAGAGGTGGCAGATTCCCAAGAGGATTTACATGGCATATCCGTTCCCCTCTGATGACAGGGAAAAATGGGAGGCGTCTCCAAATGTTGACAAAGCTCTATCCCGCTTGTCTAAGAAAGTGGCGCTTCCGTCTCCTGACACGGCAGCTCTCAAAGATCCGGCGGATCGCAAGCTGGAGACGTCTCTGAAGTCCATTTTCGCTAATTCGGGTGCATTGCTCAGACCTGCTGTGGCGTCGGTATGGGTGAGTAGTGCTATTGCTAAATGGGCTGAGAATTTAGCTGCTGATATGGATACCCTTGAAAAGGATAATGTTCTTTTGACTCTTGGTTATATCAAGGACGCTGCAGATTACCTGAAGGATGCGGCGAGGGATGTCTGTCTCTTGGGATCAAGAGCCAATGCCATGTCGATATCAGCCAGGAGAGCGTTGTGGATCCATCAATTCAATGCTGATGCTGACTCCAAGAGGGCTATGGAAGCGTTACCCTTCAAAGGTACTGTCTTGTTTGGGGACGGCTTGGCTGACCTGGTCTCGACCGCGACTGCGGGTAAGTCCTCTTTTCTTCCTTATGTTCCCACACAACAGAAAAAGGCACCACATCAGCAGATGCAGTCCTTTCGTCACAATAAATACAGGCGTGGAAAAGGTTCGTCCTTCCTCGCTTCAAAAGGTAGAGGAAGGGGAAGGAAACCACCTGCAGTGTCAGGCGCCCAGGACCAAAAGTCCTCCCCTGCTTCTACCAAGTCCACCGCATGACGCTGGGGCTTCCCTGGGGGAGTCCGGACCGGTGGGGGGCCGTCTACAAATATTCAGTCAGGTCTGGATTCAATCAGACCTGGATCCTTGGGTCCTAGAGATTGTGTCTCAGGGATACAAGCTGGAGTTTCGGGAGATACCCCCTCACCGGTTCTTCATTTCGGCGTTACCAGTAGCTCTTCCAGACAGGGAGGTGGTGCTGGCAGCGATACAAAAATTGTGTCTACAGAGGGTCTTTGTTCCCGTTTCCTCGTCCCAACGGGGGGAGGGGTTCTACTCGAGCCTCTTTGTTGTGCCGAAACCGGACGGTTCGGTCAGACCAATTCTAAATCTAAAATCCCTCAATCCATACTTGAAAGTTTTCAAGTTCAAGATGGAATCTCTTCGAGCGGTAATTGCCAGCCTGGAAGGGGGGGATTTTATGGCGTCAGTCGACATAAAGGATGCCTACTTACATGTCCCGATATGTCCTTCACATCAGGCCTTCCTCAGGTTTGCGATACAGGATTCTCATTACCAATTTCAGACGTTGCCGTTTGGGCTTTCCACGGCTCCGAGGATTTTCACCAAGGTCATTGCGGAAATGATGGTTCTCCTTCGCAAACAAGGGGTTACAATTATCCCGTACTTGGACGATCTCCTGATAAAGGCGAGGTCCAAGGAACGATTGCTGAGAAGTGTAAATTTGTCACTGTCGGTTCTGCGACAGCACGGTTGGGTACTCAATTTGCCAAAATCTCAGTTGATTCCGACCACTCGGCTGCCTTTTCTGGGCATGATTCTGGACACGGATTTACAGAAAGTATTTCTTCCAGAGAAAAAGCTCTGGAACTGCAGACGATGGTCAGGGAACTTCTGAGGCCGACGAGTGTGTCGATCCATCACTGTACTCGGGTTCTGGGGAAAATGGTTGCGGCGTACGAAGCCATTCCATTTGGCAGGTTTCATGCCCGGGTGTTTCAGTGGGACTTGCTGAGCAAATGGTCCGGGTCTCACCTGCACATGCACCGGAAGATAAGTCTATCTCCCAGAGCCAGAATTTCTCTCCTGTGGTGGCTACAAAGTCCTCACCTCCTAGGGGGACGCCGGTTCGGTATCCAGGATTGGGTACTTCTGACAACAGATGCAAGTCTCCGGGGCTGGGGCGCAGTCACCCAAGGAAGGAACTTCCAGGGGAAATGGTCGCTCCAGGAAGCTTGTCTCCACATAAATGTTCTCGAGTTAAGAGCCATTTACAACGGCCTGCTGCAAGCAAGAAGCCTTCTTCAGGGTCGACCTGTCCTGGTACAGTCAGACAACATCACAGCGGTGGCACATATAAACCGTCAAGGCGGAACAAGGAGCAGAGCGGCAATGGTGGAGGCCACAAGAATCCTTCGCTGGGCGGAACAACACGTGAGCGCCCTGTCAGCAGTCTTCCTACCGGGAGTGGACAACTGGGAAGCAGATTTCCTCAGCAGACACGATCTCCATCCGGGAGAGTGGGCTCTTCACCAAGAGGTATTTGCAGAGGTGAAAAAACGTTGGGGAATTCCGTTGATCGACATGATGGCGTCTCGTCTCAACAAGAAGCTCCCGAGGTATTGTTCCAGGTCAAGGGACCCCCAAGCCAGTGCAGTGGACGCCCTGGTGTCTCCGTGGGTGTTCCAGTCGGTGTATGTGTTCCCTCCATTTCCTCTCATTCCAAAGGTACTGGGGATCATTCGACGAGCAAGGGTTCAGGCGATTCTCGTCGTTCCAGATTGGCCAAGAAGGGCCTGGTACCCGGATCTTCAGGAATTACTGGTGGAAGATCCTTGGCCGCTTCCTCTAAGAGAGGACCTGTTGTTGCAGGGTCCATGCGTGTTTCCAGACTTACCGCGGCTGCGTTTGACGGCATGGAGGTTGAGCGCCAGATCTTAGCTCGTAAGGGTATCCCCAGGGAGGTCATTCCAACTCTCATTAAGGCTAGGAAGGAGGTTACGGCGAAACATTATCACCGTATTTGGAGAAAGTATGTTTCCTGGTGTGAGTCTAAAATGGCTCCTGCGGAAGATTTTCACTTGGGGCGCTTTCTCCACTTTTTACAGGCGGGAGTAGACGCAGGCCTGAAATTAGGTTCCATCAAAGTAGAGATTTCGGCTTTGTCTATTTTCTTTCAAAAAGTATTAGCTGTCCTCCCAGAGGTTCAGACTTTTGTGAAAGGAGTAATGCATATCAATCCTCCGTTTGTGCCTCCTGTAGCTCCATGGGAGTTTGATGTGGTCTTACGGTTTCTCATGTCTTACTGGTTTGAACCTTTGCGTAAGGTTGAATTGAAATTTCTCACTTGGAAGGTAGTTATGCTGTTGGCGCTGGCGTCTGCCAGGCGGGTGTCAGAGTTGGCGGCCTTATCTCATAAGAGCCCGTACTTGATTTTTCATTCGGATAGGGCGGAATTGAGGACTCGTCAACAATTTCTGCCGAAGGTGGTTTCTTCATTTCACATTAACCAACCTATTGTGGTCCCGGTGGCTACGGAGGCTGTGGCGATTCCAAAATCTCTGGATGTTGTAAGAGCGTCGAAGATCTACGTCACTAGGACAGCTGTTGCCAGAAAAACTGAGGCGCTTTTTGTCTTGTATGCTTCCAACAAAATTGGTCATCCTGCTTCAAAACAGACTATTGCACGCTGGATTTGTAGTATGATTCAGCAGGCTCATTCTTCGGCTGGACTACCGGTGCCGAAGTCAGTAAAAGCCCATTCTACCAGAAAAGTGGGCTCATCTTGGGCGGCTGACCAAGGCGTCTCGGCGTTACAGCTTTGCCGAGCAGCTACTTGGTCGGGTTCAAACACTTTTGTTAAGTTCTATAAGTTTGATACCCTGGCTGATGAGGACCTTGCGTTTGCTCAGTCGGTGCTGCAGAGTCGTCCGCACTCTCCCGCCCGTTCTGGAGCTTTGGTATAAACCCCATGGTCCTTTTGGAGTCCCCAGCACCTCTAGGACGTAAGAGAAAATAGGATTTTGGTACTTACCGATAAATCCTTTTCTCCTAGTCCGTAGAGGATGCTGGGCGCCCATCCCAGTGCGGACTGTTACTTGCAGTGTTTTCTTGCTAGTTAAATTAGTTTATACACGGGTTGTGTATTTCTTGTTTCAGCTTGTTGCTGTTGTTAATTCATACTGTTATCTGGTTTAATGTTACTCTGGTTGTACGGTATGTTTGTGGTGTGGGCTGGTATGTTGGTAGCCCTTAGTTTAAACAAAAATCTTTCCTCGAAATGTCCGTCTCTCCTGGGCACAGTTCCTATAACTCAGGTCTGGAGGAGGGGCATAGAGGGAGGAGCCAGTTCACACCCAGATTAAGTCTTTTCAGTGTGCCCAAGCTCCTGCGGATCCCGTCTATACCCCATGGTCCTTTTGGAGTCTCCAGCATCCTCTACGGACTAGGAGAAAAGGATTTATCGGTAAGTACCAAAATCCTATTTTTTTATTTTTAATACATTTGTAAAAATCTCCCAAAAACTTTTTTTTTCACGTCATTATGGGGTATTGTGTGTAGAATTTTGAGGGAAAAAATAATAATTTATTCCATTTTGGAATAAGCCTGTAACATAACAAAATGTGGAAAAAGTGAAGCGCTGTGAATACTTTCCAAATGCACGGTATCTGTCACTAAAATGCTTCATGTGATATGTATCTGTGGCTAGAATGCTTCATGCGATGTATATATGTGACTAGAACGCTTCATGTGATGTGTATCTGTGGCTAGAATGCTTCATGGGATGTATATATGTGACTAGAACGCTTCATGTGATGTGTATCTGTGACTAGAATGCTTCATGTAATCAGAGGCGTCACTTACTTTTAAAACACCAGGTGCGGTCGCGGGTGAAAAGGGGGCGTGGCTTTGCATCCCGACCCGTTTTCGGCACACTGTGGGTCCGGGGGATGCGGGCTTCACCCGGAGACTGCTGAATCTGCAGTGCTGGCTTCTGCACTGTGACAGGAGCCGGGTTGCAGTATCCAGCTCGTGCCACTGAGCAGGAGCCGGCACTTTGGTGTCACCCCTCAGAGGGGAACACCCGGGTGCGGGCCGCACCACCCGCACACACGTTGTGACGCCACTGCATGTAATGTATATGTGACTAGAATGTTTCATGTGATGTGTATCTGTGGCTAGAATGCTTCATGCGATGTATATATGTGACTAGAACGCTTCATGTGATGTGTATCTGTGACTAGAATGCTTCATGTGATGTATATGTGACTAGAATGTTTTATGTTATGTGTATCTGTGGCTAGAATGCTTCATGTGATGTATATGTGACTAGAATGTTTCATGTTATGTGTATCTGTGGCTAGAATGCTTCATGTGATGTATATGTGACTAAAATGTTTCATGTGATGTGTATCTGTGGCTAGAACGCTTCATGTGATGTATATCTGTGATTAGAATGCTTCATGTGGTTATATCTGTGACTAGAATGCTTTGTGCAATGTATATCTGTGACTAAAATGCTTCATGTGATGTAGATCTGTGATTAGAATGTTTCATGTTGTGTATATCTGTGACTAGAATATACCCTGTAATGTATATGTGTGACTAGAATTATTCTGAATCATATGGTGTAGATCTCTGACTAGAATACTTCCTGTAATGTATATCCATGAATAGAATGCTCTCCGTGCTGTATATATGTGACTAGAATACCATCTGCCTTGTATATTTCTGGGTAGAATACCCTACGCCTTTTATATCTGTGATGTGAATGCTCTCTGCATTATAAGTTGTGACTAGAATGCCCTCTGTATTGTACATCTGTGACTAGAATGCCCTCTGTATTGTACATCTGTGGCTAGAATGATCTCTGTATGCTAGATAGATCTCTGTATTGTTTATAGGTCACTAGATTGTTCTGTATATAGGTCACTAGGATTTATGGGTCACTATAATTGTATTTATTGTTTAGGGCGTCACTAGAGTAGTCTGCGCTTTGTAAACTACTGTAGTCCGATTGATGGTATCTGTTGTATTTAGTAAGTTATAGGTATTTTAGCATAACAATTTGTCACTGGCTATATAGACATTCTCCATGGGTTCTGTATCATTCATCTTCATTCTGCTGGAGTGAAAGTTGAATGTGAAATAGGGTTTAAGCCAAACAGTCTATCCTTCAGCAGGGTTTGCAAGTTTATTTAGAATAACAGCCGTTGTCAGCGGTAACAGGATATAGTAAGAGTAAGCGGTAGTATTATCAGAGTACAACATGCGTCATTGGAACCAATGCGCGATACTGATGTAACATTTTGCATTGGTCCAATTTAATTGGTCTGAAGTTAGCTAGTGATGTTCCCCATTCTGTGCAGTAGAGTGCCCATCGTTTAGGTGTGGTATAGAAGTTACACAGTTAAAAGATAGACAGTCATTAGCTCCACCCCATATGGTCAACGGGGTCAAAAGGTCTACATAAAAAAAATGCGTTATTTTGTGTTTTTAAAAAATTTTTTACCCAAATTTGTTGAAATGCGTCCCCTCGCAGGCTCACTTCACTCACCGCGCTTTGTGCTCGGTGACTCGCTTTGCTTTGCTCGCCACAAGGTTACTAAAGGTAATAGTTTGTGGCATGGATAGTAAATGAGGCAAAAGTTGTAAAAGCATAAAAAAACAAAAACAAACATGTGTCGACCTTTTGACCCTGATGACCGTTTGATTGTCGACCATATGGTGTCGACCTAATGACTGTCTGTCTTTTAACTGTCTATCCATTGGAACTCCCACCATTCATATTTCTCCTGCATAGCTAGCATTGTACTGGTTTACAAAACTCTTCCATATGACTAATATTTATTACATTTTTAAGTGAGCGCACTGGAAGCAGATCAGATGAGACGGAATTGTGGCCTGTGTGGGAGTTGGACTAATCATTATGAATGCAATTACCATGAATTTACAGAAACTTATTAATAAAAAGATGTTTCACATCACATTGAAAACTGTTAATTGTGGTGCCACGACAATAGAAATTCAGAGATCGTAGTTGCATATATTTGCAAAGATATTCTTTTCTCTTTTCTTCTTGTTTAGAATAACCGCTTTCTCTCATGCACCTAACAAGTATTACTAAATTAATTGAGCAGCTATCATTTTTATTGCTGTTCTGAGAGGCATAGATGGGATCAGCATTTGGGGGGCATGATGGTCCCTGTAGTGCCAGCTGGAGGATCTAGGGGTGCCTCCAGGTGAGTTGGCTCTCAATTTAGATGTATTTTTGTATTGGTATTATCATGGAGTGGGTTCAGTATGATTTCCTGGCAGTCGGGATGCCGGTGGTTAGGGGCATTTCAAGAGAGGAGGGAACCCGCAAGCAGCCTCCGTTGCATTAAGCCAGAGTCTAGTGCGCATGCACAGGTCACCGGGAACATGGCGCCCGTGCTTTGTTCCCGGGGACATCTCCAGTGCGCATGCGCAAATCACTCGGTAATGGGCGCGGCGGACATTTTCCAAGTGATTTGTGCCCGCATTGCAGGGACGCCACCATGGGACTCCGGAGGGGTACGTATACTATATAGGTGCAGTGTGTGTGGTATGCCCCCCCCCCCCCCTAAAGGCGTGCTGCATTTGTTGATTTGTGTGCCAATCAGAAAAGGGGTTTTGTTTTTTGTTTATTTTTTGCATGTTGTACTCATTCATTTTCATAAATAAAGGTGTATTATTTGATTTCACTATATTGTATCTTATATCATACTATTCATACATTTCTCCTGTCTCTAGAGAATGTTGAGAACAACTGAATATCGTGAAGTATGCCGCCAAACACCAGGCACATTGATTTACAGAAAAGCTTCTTTTGCTATTGATATTTGGTATGTGGATATCACTACATATCTTATTCACCATTTATACAATTACTATACAGTAGGGCGCCTTTTATATTATATTCCACATGCAGATTTATGAATCTGAGAAACAGTAAATGATAGCAGAAGGCGATTGTCCCTGTTACTGAGTTTTTTACATTATCGTTGTGAGGAATCTAAGTACTAAGGGCCTAATTCAGACCTGATCGCTCCTCTGTGAATTTACAGAGGTTTGCGGATAGCCGCCCATAGGCAATCGCAGGGGGGGGTTTCCGGTTGCACGGAAACCCCCTTCCTTTTGGCAAGTTGCTCAAATTATGACAACAATAGTAATGGTAAATAATACTATTACTAGAACTGCCGCCACATCTTGCAGCTTTTGGGACAGCAGAGCTGCTGCACATACCCAGATGCCCAGCCAGTGGTTGCAGCTTCTTCTACCAAGTTTACTGTGTGTGTGGATCTGAGTCCTCATTCAGTGCACTGGACCAAAGAGTAGCTACCAGGAAGAAGAGACAGGAGCATTACCATAAGGTGGAAGAATGTGTGCTTAGAATGGACCAAAGAGTAGCTACCAGGAAGAAGAGACAGGAGCATTACCATAAGGTGGAAGAATGTGTGCTTAGAATGGACCAAAGAGTAGCTGCCAGGAAGAAGAGACAGGAGCATTACCATAAGGTGGAAGAATGTGTTCTTAGAATAGACCAAAGAGTAGCTACCAGGAAGAAGAGACAGGAGCATTACCATAAGGTGGAAGAATGTGTTCTTAGAATGGACCAAAGAGCAGCTACCAGGAAGAAGAGACAGGAGCATTACCATAAGGTGGAAGAATGTGTTCTTAGAAAGTGCAGTACTAGTTCTATTATGTTTTTTTTTTTTATTATGGTATGTTTAACCTTTTTCTGACCATTTATTTATATTATTTACGTATGTTTGATAAAGCCTATACTAGTATAGACCATCTATAGTGTTTACTATAAATACTGTATTCCATACAGTATACAGTGTATAAAAAGACCAATGTTCAGAGTCGTTACTAGGTTCTTCTACCACTCCCCCAAACTCCTGCACTTGATCCAGTGTTCCGCAGAGTGGGAGATTGTGGGATTGCATTTGGAAACCCCCCTCAAGAAATCCTGCGTTTGCCACTGCCGCCGCCCAGACAGAGTGAATTTCCACCCCGTGCAAGAGTCTGCGTACGCCATGCGAAAAGCTTTGCAAACGCCAGTCAGCGGCAAATCCGTTTGCAACTCACTCACCATCTAATGTTTTTTTCCAGGCTGTGCGTAGCCCAGGACCTACTCCTACAGTGCGATAGAATCAGGCTGATCGGGGAGGAGCTGACGTCACACACCCTCCCTGAAAACGCTTGGAAACGCCTGCGTTTTTCCTGACACTCCCAGAAAATGCAAGTTACCACCACTAAATGTCCGCTGCCTGTCAATCAACCTGCGTACGCCTAGTGATCAAAAAAGATGCTGATTTCTTTTTCGTAGTTAGGCCACGCGCATGCGCATAACAATTCGCACTCATGTGCAGTCATTCGATAATCGGCACCTTGCGAATTCGCACAACAGCCATCCGGTCTGAATTACCCCCTAAATTCATATGCTTTTCATTCACTGTCGTTGTCACAGGGTGATGTCATTAGTTTAACTCCCTCATCTGCCCCTGCCGTTCCGTTTCCTCCTGTAGATCACAGGCTTTTCTGCCTCTCTCCCCGGCATTCCTCTCTCCCCCTCCTCATATATCAATTCAGCCTCCTTCCCACCATTGTTGGCAGTGAGTGGAAAAGAGCACCCAAAGTAATGACAAAGGAGACGCCTCACAGAAGAGAGGCACTGTTGACATGAAAGAAGAAATATCACACTGAAGGGAAGAAAGAAGTCAGATGCAAATGGTTAAAAAGGCGCCATTGGCTAGAAGATGATGGGTTTCTAGTATCCTGTTGGCAAGGGAGACTGGTTTACACCCATATTTTGCACAGAGTAGGTAAGGCTTTATGTTATTTAGGCCCCACTAGTCCATCAAGGTGGTGGCCAGTCATAGGTCTAACTAAGCACCCCTTCTACCTACCCCTTAAAGAACATGCCACAGGTTGAGACCCTAAAGTATGGGTAATCTGAGCTGCTCTGGAAGGCTGTTGGACCTGCATGCCCAGCCATGTAACATGGACACCTATAATGAAACAAAACAGCACATTTTTCATACAGACTATGCACCTTTCATTCTCACTGTAGACATGATAATAAATCTTAGAGTACAATTAGTATTGACATACTTATGTCTACATTTCCTTCATCACAAACCCAGTTCTCACCCCTAAGCTTTGTCCTGCAGAACTGTTACACATTGCTTCTTAAAACATCCTATCGAGGACAACAGCCGCAGTCACTAGAAGGGACAAGAACCCTAACACTCTGGATTAGCGCAGCATGAAAGGAGAACTTCAGAGAGCTGAATGGGATATTCTGAAAGACACACAAAGGGTTGTAGTGAACGCCGTAAAATACATCGTGTTCTGTGTCCGCTGCTCACCTCACACATATTGTTCCCTTGTAACCGGAATGACATTAGTGCTCAAAATAACAGGATTTGGAAGTGCTGACAGTGACTGGTGGGTTATCCAAATAATTTCCCTTTTACTGGCAGTTAAATATATTTAACGCAAAGCACAAGTCTAAGCCAAACCATAAATCTCTTTATTGTATATTGGACCCCAGCATAACCCATTTCACACCCCCAGGCATATTGGATTATTTAACTCAAGCATTGGCCGCGAAGTGACGGAGAAACGTCTGGAAAACCGTCAGCTCGCAGTCACCACCATCTGTGATGGGAGAGCGCCACAGGTAGATGTGTCACATTGGCTTACTTTAAGTTGCGGTATATCCGCAGCCAAACATCATGACTGAGGATTTGTCTGATCCCATAGAACACAGGTTCTCAAACTCGGTCCTCAGGACCCCACACGGTGCATGTTTTGCAGGTCTCCTCACAGAATCACAAGTGACATAATTAGCTCCACCTGTGGACCTTTTAAAATGTGTCAGTGAGTAATTAATACACCTGTGCACTTGCTGGGTTACCTGCAAAACATGCACTGTGTGGGGTCCTGAGGACCGAGTTTGAGAACCACTGCCATAGAATACAGGTCATAGTAACTATATAACTTTGAGACTGAATGAGGGTTCTATCTATGAAGCAGTGAAAAGTGTGAAGAAGTGAGCCAGTGGAGAATTTGCCCATGGCAACCAATCAGCTCCTACGTATAATTTAATAGAATGCATTTTATAAATGTCACCTCAACACTGATTGGTTGCCATGGGCAACTTCTCCACTGGCTCACTTCTCCACAATTTTCATAGCTTCATGAATAAACCCCATAGAGCTGAAAGGTAATTATCAATAAAATGTTACCAGTAACCTCTGTGTCACACGCCAGAGGCGGCGTTCGCCGCGCTTACCCCTGCGTGCCTGCTGGTCTGTGTTGCGGCCTCCGTCTTCGGTGGGCCACGGGTTCCGGCGTCTGGCTGGCGCGGCTCCCGTCGGTTCTCCAGGGCAGGGGCGCCGCCATGACACCCGGCATCACGTGGGCGGGGAGCAGGTGACGTCATCAGACTGTTCCGCCAATCCAGCGGTGGCGGGAGATTCAAAGTCAGACGCCGGACAGAGCCTCGGCGCCTGAGTATCGTCTTTCCCTTGAGGTGGATGCCAGCGCTCTTGTTCCCGGCAAGAATCTCTGAAGTTGTACTCCAGTGTCTGCGGCATTTCCAGGTGCCAGTTCGCTGCATTGGTTCCAGCGTTCCCAGCGGCTGGTGTGTCTCTCTGCGGTCCTGTCACCAGTGCTCCTAGGAATCAGCGTCTTAAACCACTGCACTTTAGCTCTTCAAATCATCAACGTCACAGTCACCGTTCACAAGTTCTACAAAGCATCAGCGTCACAGTCACCGTTCACAAGTTCTACAAAGCATCAGCGTGACAGTCACCGTTCACAAGTTCTACAAAGCATCAGCGTCACAGACTCCGTTCACAAGCTCTATGAATCATCAGCGTCTTAAACCACTGCACTTCGCTCTTCAAGTCATCAGTGTCTCAGTCACCATTCTCAAGTTCTACACATCATCAGCGTCTTAAACCACTGCACTTCAGTTCTTCAAATCATCAGCGTCTCAGTCACCATTCTCAAGTTCTACAAATCATCAGCGTCTTAAACCACTGCACTTAAGTTCTTCAAATCACCAGCGTCTTAATCTCCGTTCTCAAGTTCTTTTAGTCATCTGTGCCTTTAACCACCGTTCACAAGTTTCCCAACTCATCAGTTTCTTTTCACAATTTCTTCAGTCACCAGTATCTCTGACATTGCTCCCAAACCCTTCAATGGTTCTGGACATTCCCTCATAAGTTCCCTTTATGCTATATGACTTTTGAGTTGTCTTTTCCCTGCAATAAAGCTCTTCAATATTTCACCAAACCTTACTGTCAGAGTCCTGTATGAGGAAATCCTATATCAGATCACCCCTGTTCCGGCCCAGTTGTGGTTCCTCTTCCCAACCATCGGAAGAATCCCCGAGTTCACAACACACTCAATCTAGGTCAGTGACACTCTGAGTGGAATGCCAAAAAAGCAAGGTCTGATTGCGGGAGCCAGATTTACTACCTTATGCTAAATGCATGTATACATTCTGCTTTATGAATATGGTGGCACACCTGCATTTGTATAATCGGCCCTTACACCAGGTCCATGCTGGGTGCAAAAGTTCCTTCAGACACAAGCATCCAATCACTGTATGCACACTTCAAACCAACATGGGACTGTGGCTACACATGAGACGGAGGGATATTGTCTGTGCATTAGCATGCTGTAGTCTGCCAGATGCCATCCAGAAATTCCCTCTCCACCTATGGAGAGATCGGGCCACGCAGGGGAGTGTTAGGCTGCAGGGAGGGAGGGTTAGGGTTAGGCACTAAGAATGGGGGGAAGAGGGGGGGGGGGGGGTTAGCAGGGTCGGACTGGCCCATAGGGGAACAGGGGAAACCACCAGTGGGCCCCACTACCTGTGGGCCCTCCTCCTCCTCTAGGGATCAGGTTCAAGACTCTATCATAGTGCACTTGAATTATGGATTATACTTATGTTACATTATACTACACAAGAATATGGTTTATAGTATATTTACCAAGGGGAACAGAACATGTACTCTGTAATGGTTAGCCAAACCTCTGTGGTGGATGGCCACGCCCCAGTGGAGCCTGGCCACACCCTTAAGCATAGGCCCCTACACCAGCATTCCCCTAGTGGGCCCTGCATGCCCCAGTCCGACACTGGGGGTTAGGCACTAAGGAGGGAGGTTTAGGCTGCGAGGAGGGAGGGTTAGGGTTAGACACCATCATGGAGGATACGGTTAGGGTGCAGGTTAGGCTTCAGGGAAGGAGGGTTAGGGGTTAGAGGGGGATGGTTAGACAACTTACCTACCAGGTGTTGGGATTCTGCGCATCGGGATGCCGCTGTCTTTATTCTGACCACCGGCATCCCATGTAAACCATGTAGGAGCTGCAGTTTTATAGTGCAGAATAAGGCCAGTTACCCTAGCATGAAACTATCTGTGACGGTGGTCAAGCGAAGACCAGATCTCATGGGGCCCAATTAATGCTCAGTGGATTAATCAGGCAGAAAATCAATTGTGAAAATTCAGCTTTGATGAACAGATTTCATTTATCTTCATTTCATAATTGCACAGAATATCTAATGGAAAAGCCTGAACCAGAAAATGTGGTCTCCCGATGTCAGTTTCTGGCTGCTTAACAACCACATACCATAGTCAATGTTTCACACAATTATTTTCATTTAATATACTCCAAATATCTCTCTTAGAACATGTTTTTAGACACATATAAATCACATCATATTAAAACAATAATCTTTTAAAGCTGTCCAGTGTCATGGCATTGCAGGGCTATATAATGTGTTCCAGAGCGCTCTGGCAATGAAATGTTGATCACAAAGCCTCCGTAGATGAATGTAGCCTTGGGTGCTCAAACAGCGCAATATGTCATTTCCTTAGTAGTGAAGTTATTTAGTTCCACCCAACCAGTGTCTCGGTGCGACGATACCTCTCTCTGCAGACCTTAAGATAATAAACCCCCATCTGTGTTGACTGCAACTGGGCTATTTGTGCCACAGGTACAACCACGTCGGATGGGTCCCCAAAAATACAGCTGTTCATCTGTAAAGGGGGTACACTTGTCCGACCTCATGCCGGAGGCGTTCGCAGGCGATCACGCCGGCAGCCTCCCCGTGGGGCAGGATCGCCCAGGATACATCGGATGCTGTCCTTTTGCATCCGATGTATCCTGGGCGATCCCAGCCATGCCCCCAGGTGGGACCAGATTGAATGTGCAACACATTCAATCTGGAGGATCCAATCCGATGCTCACGGGAACGCGCATTGGATCGGATCAGCCCGGAGACACCTCAAAAATGCCCGATTTCACCCAATATGCCCGAATTGGGCTGAAATCGGGCATAATCACTCTAGTGTATGGGGCCCTTAAGAGTTGAACAACTGTTATCTTTCTGATTTGGCCGCACATATCACGGCTGAGAGGTTAGATGTGCCCATATGTGGGCACCTGCAGTTTCTCTACCACTGCCAGCATGCATGGTTAAGCTTTACAACAGTGTGTTATAAAAAAGGTTTTTGTATTTTTTTTTTCTCCTTTGACAGAATTCCCTGAAAAATGGCTGGTTAGTTTAGCGTCATCAAACTACGGGCCTAATTCAGAGCTGATCGCTGTTGTGCGAAATTGCATAGTGGCCGACTATCGAATGACTGCGCATACGTACAGATCGTAATGCGCAGACGCGAGGCCAAACTGCCAAAAAATCCTGTGTTTTTTTTATCGCTAGGCAAACGTAGGCTGATTGACAGGAAGCAGACGTTTGGGGGTGGTAACTGGACGTTTTCTGGGAGTGTCAGGAAAAACGCAGGCGTTCCCAAGCGTTTTCAGGGCGGGTGTGTGACGTCAGCTCGGCCCCGATCAGCTTGTTTGTATCGCGCTGTAGGAGTAAGTCCTGGGCTACGCACAGACTGCACACACTGGAAAAATCATTCAATGGTGAGTGAGTGGCGAACAGATTTGCAGATGTCCGCTGTCTAGCAAAGTTTTTGCACGACGTACACATGCATTCACACACTTTCACTCTCTATGGGCGGCAGCTGTTTGATCACAGCCCTCTGCAAAATCACAGAGGAGCTCTCAGGTCTGAATAAGGCCCTATGTCTCTCTAAAATTATATTTTTTGTATGGACATTAGAAATTCAGCTTGAGGTAGAGAAATTAAGTTCCATGCACAGATCAGGAATGGAAAGTACAGTGGCAAATGCAGGATTTCTAGAGCGGGGTTTCCAAATGCAATCTGCGAATATCTCACTCTGCGGAACTTGGAATACAGTATAGATGATCTATAGTATAGGCCAAAGATGGGGAACCTTTGGCACTCCAGCTGTTGTTGAACTACACATCCCAGCATGCCCTGCTACAGTTTTAGCATGGCCAAATAGCAAATGCTGGGATGTGTAATCCAACAACAGAACCACATACACAGCAAACGTGATAAAAAAAAACCTGCTACCACTGGGCATGTGCAGCAGCTCTGCATGATGTGGCGGCAGCTCTAGTAATCTCCTATATAATAGCCCAGATCTGTGACTTTGTGCTTCATTTGCTAACGCTGGGCGGAGTCACAACACTGGGCGGAGTTAGTCAAATGAGTCACAGATCTGGGCAAATCCATAGGAGCAGAAGGGGTGCATACCTCCCAACTTTCTTCAGACAGACAGGGGTGCATACCTCTCAGCTTTATTCAGGCCAAAGGAGGGACACGCGCGCTGCAAAAGGGGGCGTGGCCAACGATGAAAGGGGCGTGGCTCCGCGGAGGACACACTATCATGAGCCACGCACCCTTTTTCGGCAGTGAGGGGGGGCATGCCCAGCGCTCTGTGAGCTGCTGGTATGCCCCAAGGGGCGGATTATGAGTCCGGGGGGCCTAGGGCACTTGAGACAGGGGAGCCCTATCTCATTGCTGGGCTGCTGCGGGTTCGGGGGCGTGGCCTAATCGTGGGACCCTTGGCCACGCCCCCTTATGCAAATGCCGGGATTTTTTTTTTATTGGGATTTTGGCCTCTCAACTAGGGGTAAATCCAGAGGGGGTGGTCGCTCCCTACTACACACCCGCACAGGCAGAAGAAAGCAGGGAGGCTGCTGCCTCCCTGCAACACCACAGACCTGCCAACACGCAGCAGCGTGTGCTGACTGTAGCACAATGCTGCTGCTGTTGCTGGCAGGACGGGGGGGGGGGGGGAGCTTCAGAGCTGGGACAGAGCTACTCCAGCCGGGGGGCCCCCTAAAACTGTGGGGCCCGGGGTACGTGCCCCCCTGGGCCCCCCCTTAATCCGGCTCTGCTGCCGGACCCCCCCTTAATCTGTACCCCCTGATGCCCCCTCTCCCACTGTCTCCACTAAATAGATGCTGTGTGCATGCGCACAGCGTCTATTCACCGCTGCACTGCTTTGCAGAGCAGCGAGTACAGGAGCTTCCCAACTGCCCCCCCCCCCCCACGGGTGGGACAGCGGGACAGACCCAAAAAAATGGGACTGTGCCGCGAAAATCGGTACAGTTGGGAGGTATGGGGGTGTGTGAGGGGGTACGCCGTACAGACAGACGGGCACCGGATCACTGTGTGCTTGACCCCCCACATCAGCATACTCAGCAGGGTCTCTCTGGCACGGAGGAGCGTCACTTTCTGGCACACTCCACGCTTCTTAGCTGCAGTTTTGTGGGGCACCTGCTGCTGTGCAGGTTCCGTACTGCCTCTGTTATCTCCAGCCCCGGCAACCCCACCGCTAGCTGCAGCGCTGCCGCCCGCAGTGAGGTGCGCCCAGCTCCTTCACACACTTAAGCCGGTGGGCAGTGCTGCAGAAGTCCGCGCTGCTTGCAGGCTCGAACCCCCTCCAGCCGTAGCATCTCCTGGGGGCTAGCCAGTCACTCCCAGTCTCCCCTTACCACAGTGCCCGGCAGCCGCGAGGTCCACGCCGCGTGCATGCTTTGACCCCCTCCTCTCTCCAGCCGCAGCGTCTCCTGGGGGCTAACCAGTCACTTCCAGTCTCCCTTTACAACAGTGCCCGGCAGCCACGCGAGGTCTGCGGTGTGTGACTTAGGAGTGGGGGGAGGGATGCAGACGGGCAGAGGAAGCAGGACTCCAGCCTGAGAGAGTCAGCCATGCCAAGTCTCCAGCAGCAGCAGATCCCAACAGGTTGGAGTGGAACAGCAGCAGCCAGCAGCAGAGACTCCGGTAAGACACATCTGTCTGTCACCACTGTTCTGTCTCTAATACCAATTTCTCCCGTGCCCTGTGTTCTGTCATGTCCCTGTCACCCCTGGCCTTGCCCTGTCACCCTTATCCTGGCCCTGTCACCCTTATCCTGGCCCTGTCACCCCTATCCTGGCCCTGTCACCCCTGTGCTTGCTGTCACCCCTGTGCTTGCCCTGTCACCCCTATCCTGGCCCTGTCACCCCTGTCCTGGTCCTGCCGCCCCTACCCTGGCCCTGTCACCCCTATGTTGTCCCTGTCATTTCTGTCCTGGCCCCGTCGCCCCTGTCCTGGCCCCGTCACCCCTGTCCTTGCCCAGTCACCCCTGTCCTGGCCCCTTCACCCCTGTTCTGACCCTATCACCCCTGTCATGGCCCTGTTACTGCATACCCTCCAACTACCTTTCTGGCAGGTACAGTACCTGCAGCGCCTCCAGACCCCTCCCCTATGCACCACACCTCCGCACCTTCCCCTCCACCACATGCGGCACCCCACCCCTCCCCCACATGCTGTGCCTCCAGACACCCTCCACCACCTGCGGCTTCCACTCCCCCGCCCCTCCACCACCCACAGCACCTCCAGACCCCCTCCACCATCCACCCCCCAAATATGTCTCCCCCCACACCTGCCCCCCCTCCACCCGCAGCATCTGCAGACACCCTCCTCCATCCGCGGCCCACCCCTCTCCCACCCACGGCAGCCCCGCACCCACCCCTCCACCACCCGCAGCTCCTCCTGACCCTTCCCCATCCGCCCCCCCCCCCACACACATCCGCCCACCCTCCACCCGCAGCATCTACAGACACCCTCCCCCATCCACAGTCCCCCCCACACCCGCTACATTCTGTACATCGTGCCCTGCAGGTGCTGTTCACACTGTTGCAAGGGCCTGCGCCTCCTTCACCATCGCACGCCCTTTCATTGTGCAATATTTAACCACTAACAAAGGAATGCAGGTAATACTCCATATAATGCAAATATTGAACCCCAGAGAGGCATGCAAGGGTTAAGGGGCCGTAGCCCCTTGCGACGGTGTGAAGAGCGCCCGTAGGGCGCGATGAAGCACCTAGTTATATTATATACCATTAGTATTGTTGTCATAATTTGCCCCTTGCCAAGAGGAGGGGGGTTTCTGGGCAACCGGAACCCCCCCCCCCCCTGCGTTTGCCTATGAAGTATGTGCCTTTTGATTAGCCATGCTGTATATAGGGGGTTAGTCAGTGTTGTTAGCAAACAAAAAACGTTAGCAATTGGGCAAAACCATGCTGCACTGCAGGTTGGGCAGATGTAACATATGCAGAGAGATTAGATTTGGGTGGGGTGTATTCAAACTGAAATCTAAATTGCAGTGTAAAAATAACGAAGCCAGTATTTACCCTGCACAGAAACAAAATAACCCACCCAAATCTTGTTAGTATATGATGCGCTCTGTACGTGTCTCCTTCTACCATAGAAGCCTATGGGCGCCACCCCTAGTGTTTGTCCCCTTGTACCAGAGTCTCTCAAAGGCGGAGCTTAGTGTGTGTGTATGCTCTGATCCTCCATTTTAGAGTGAGTAAGCGTGCTGAGCTGAGACCAGGAGTGGAGCTCAGAGTGAGAGACTTACAGTGCTTCCTGCATGTACCGCGCCTCCGGAGCTGTCACAGACTTACAGTGCCATACCTCCCAACTGTCCCGATTTTTTGGGACTGTCCCGCTGTCCCACCCGGGATCCGGTCTGAAAATCGACAGTGTCTAGGTCGACAATGTTTAGGTCGACCACTATAGGTCGACATGGATGGAAGGTCGACAGGGTTTCTATGTCGACATGTGCTAGGTCGACAGGTCTAAAGGTCGACATGAGTTTTTCACTTTTTTTTTGGATTTTTTCATACTTAACGATCCACGTGGACTACGATTGGAACGGTAAAGTGTGTCGAGCGAAGCGGTAGCGGAGCGAAGGCACCATGCCCGAAGCATGGCGAGCGAAGCGAGCCATGCGAGGGGACGCGGTGCACTAATTTGGGATCCCGGTCACTCTACGAAGAAAACGACACCAAAAAAAATAATAATTCCTCATGTCGACCTTTAGACCTGTCGACCTAGCACATGTCGACCTAGAAACCCTGTCGACCTTCCATCCATGTCGACCTAGTGACTGTCGACCTATAGTGGTCGACCTAAACATTGTTGCCCTAGACACTGTCGATAAAACGAACCACACCCGTCCCACCCGCGGGCCGCAGTGTCCCGCGGTGGTGGGTGCAGTTGGGAGGCTCTGTCTTGCTGCCCTGTCTATTCACGATTGACAGAGGGAGGCGTGGTTCGCGATCACGGACCCTCCGCGAAGCCACACCCCCTGTCCCGTAGGTCACGCCCCTTTTCGGGCATGGGCGCGCTACGCACGCCAAGATGTCCCTCTTTGAAGTTCTTAAATGTTGTGAAGTATGCAGTGCCTCTCCTGTCATAATGATTAAAATAATACACAGAAGATATTTATAACACAGATTCTGTGTCATAAATATCTTGTTTGTATTATTTTAATCATTAAGCTGTTTAAAATGCTGCCAAATCTAGATGGGAGGCAGCGAGAGAGCTGCTTCCCACTGACTATAATACAGTGTCTCAGGGCGGGATGTACTAATGTACATCGCCGCCCATCGCCGCCCTGCGCCACGATGCTGATCGCATATGTACTAACATATGCGATCAGCATTGCAGAGGACAGCTCTTCCGATAAGAGCTGTCCTCCGCGATGCGCAGCAGCAGCCTGACTTCCGGGATTCGGCACCCAGGAGTCAGTCTGCGCATGCGCGGGGTGACGGGGGGCGGCCGCAGGGCATGCTGGGAGGGATCCGATCGGATCCCTCACACAGCGCCGCGGAGAGAAGCCCATAGGCTTCTATGGACTATCGCCAGCTAAAGCTGGCGAACCCTGCCGCGGCGCTGACCTGCCGGATGGGGCTTAGTACATCAGGAAAATGCGGTAAACAGGGGGTTTACCGCATTTTCCGCTTAGTACATCCGGCTCTCAGTCTGAAGCTTGGGGCGGGCAGGGGGCGGGGCCAAGCTGTGGGCAGTAAAAGCCCATTGGAAAAAATGAGGAGAAGCGGCACCAGCAGAGCTGCCTCATTGATGGGGCTGTGTCTTCAACCCACCTCATTGGACAGCGCTGAAGGTGCGGAATTCCAGATGATCCCCATGCCAGCCATGTTCTCACTACTCAGATCTCTTCCCTGGAACGTCACCCCGTATACGGACGCTGCAGGTGAAGAGAGCTGCTTCAGGGGAACAGAGCGGAGGTTTGCTGACCGCTCACGGGAAATAGACACTCTGCAGGGGGAGGGTTGCTGGCCGCTGCTGCGGGGGGAGAGAAGCGGGTTGCCGGCCGCTGCTGCGGGAGGAGAGAAGCGGGTTGCCGGCCGCTGCTGCAGGGGGAGAGAGAAGGGCTGCCGGCCGCTGCGGGAGGAGAGACGGGGGTTGCCGGCCGCTGGTGCAGGGGGAGAGAGACGGGGGTTGCCGGCCGCTGCTGCAGGGGGAGAGAGACGGGGGTTGCCGGCCGCTGCTGCAGGGGGAGAGAGAAGTGTTGCCGGCCGCTGCTGCAGGGGGAGAGAGAAGGGTTGCCGGCCGCTGCTGCAGGGGGAGAGAGAAGGCTTGCCGGCTGCTGCAGTGGGGAGAGAGAGGAGGGATGCAGGCTGCTGCAGGGGGGAGAAGAGGGGGGGGGGGTTTGCCGGCTGCTGCAGGGGGGAGAGAGGGGCCATGCAGGCTGCTGCAGGGTGGAGAGAAGAGGGGGGTTGCAGGCTGCTGCGGGGGGGGGGGGGGGGAGAGGGGGGTTGCAGGCTGCTGCAGGGGTGGGAGAGAGGGGGGTTGCAGGCTGCTGCAGGAGGGAGAGGGGGGTTGCAGGCTGATGCAGGGGGGGGGGGGGGGGGCAAAGAGGGAGGATGCCAGTAGCTGGTGGGGCAAGAGAGGGGGGCTACCGGCACTGCTGTATTTGACGGCTGGGTGCAGCGTGGCAGGGGGTGGCAGTGCAGGTGGGCACAGTGTGGCAGGAGGTGACGGCGCAGGTGAACAAAGTTTGGCAGGGGGTAGCGGTGCAGGTATGTGCAGAGTGGCAAGGGGTGTCAGTGTAGGTGGGCTGCACTGTGGCAAGAGTGGTAGTGCAGTGTGGTAGGCGGTGGCAGTGTCGGTGGGTGCAGTTTGGCAAGAGTGGTAGTGCAGTGTGGTAGGGGTGGCAGTGTCAGTGGGTGCAGTGTGGCAGAAGGTGGTGGTGCAGTGTGGCAGGGGGTGCCAGTGCAGGTGGATGCAGTGTGGTAGGGGGTGGCGTTGCAGGTGGGTTCAGTGTGGCAGGATGTGGTGGTGCAGGTGGGCGCAGGGGATGGTCAGACCCACCTCCATGTGTGCCTCACCAGGCAGTGACCCCACCGCTCTTCACTGCACCAAATAGGGTTCCTCTGTAAGGGAAAGAGCAGTAGGGCTGAGCCCTGTGGGTGCAACTCAAAACTCCGGCCTCCACTGAGGTGGAGGGTCAGCCTCATTGCCCAGCAAACACTTATGCTGATATTCATCTCTCCTAGCGTCAAACACATATCAGTAACCAGTAAATTAATTGACTTTTTCTTGTTAAATTCCATAGCATGAACGGGACGTAGCCATGCAACAAGTGAATCAGAGGGTGGACTACTTCTAATCAACTGTACAAGTGGAAGCAGCTGCAACCAAGACATCGTGAAGAACCCTCATAGAGGCATTTCAGGCTGACAGTACTAACCGCATGGCAACGCCGGCGTCAGATCTTACCATCTAGCTCTCAGCTTCCCGAATGTGTTTTAAAAATACTACAGGAAACCTTCCTAGTGTACTCCTGTGTGCAAATAGAACTCACCTTGAACAGGTGTATTTTATGCTTCAAATGTTTGAGCCATGTTCCTGCAGTGTAATCCTACTGGGCCAAACCCCCTCCCCGGCAGATGTGCAAAAGCATCTGTTAAGGCTGGCGGCTACCAGCCATGTTTTTGGCCTCAGCGGCTGCGTGTGCCATCGGTCCAGACAGGCCTGCGTTGTCCTGACCATGCCCCGGAAACGCCACTGCAATGATGTTGACACGCTCCGCGACCGCCTCTGTCTGTCAATCAGGCAGAGGCGATTACACCAGTGAGATGTTTTCGCATCTCACTATGTGGGCACGCGCAGTGCGGCTGCTGCGTGTACGCATACAGCACAGGGCTTCAGACAGTGTTCACTGCCGCTGCAGTTAGCTATATATGCCCTTAGTGACAGATAATAACAATAACAGACAGTGACCCAGTGCTCTGGGAGAGCAGACAGGATCAGAGCTGCTGAATGAGCGTAAGTGCACTGGAGACAAGGATAGTGCAGGGTGAAGACCAAGTGGGTGGAGGGCCCTACCTGCGAGAGCTTACAGTATAGGGGAGTGGGGGGTAAACCTGGAGGTGAACTGGGTAGAGATACAGAGATCATAAGATTATTAGTAGGGCCAAGGGGCGCTGACAGCTGTGCAGGGCCCAGATAATCTGATTGGGCGTGATCAATGCAGGGAGGTGTGGCCAGCCATAAAGTTTCTGCACTGTACTGGGGGAGCACCGGGTGAGGCTGCTGGAGGGAGTGGGGGGTTGGGTGGCGGTTGTGATCACTTCCTCCCCACTCGTCAAGCAGGTTGAGAGAGGATGCCAGCAGTGTCCTCTCTCTCCCGGCTCCATGCTGGTGCTTTCTACATGGTGGAAGGGGGGGCAGCGGGACCCGGGCCCGAGCAAAGAGCACCCGCTCCCCCCGCCTCCTCTCAGCGCCACTGAGTAGGGCTGGTAGGCTTTGATGTACAGGTGTATTTTCAGGGCATGTTGAAACCTTGCAAGTAGTCTTATATGGCAATAGAGGGAGTTCTAGAAAGGGGAGCAGCATGGGAAAAGTCGTGGTTGTGGAACTGGGAAGAAGTGATAAGCACGGCGGAGAGGCGACATTGAAAGGAAGGTGGAAGAGAGCAAGAGGGAGTTTGGAAATGTAATTGGGGAATGAGAGATTGAATGTTTTGAAAGTGAGGGTGATTATATTAAACTGGTTTCTACGGGGAAGAGGGGCAAGTGAAGGAGAGAAGGAGTTGAGAAAGAGTAAGGAGATAGGAAGATGAGATGAGCAGCAGCTCTGAGGATAGATTTCAGAGGGGGGAGACAGAACGGAGAGTTAAAGGTTGTAATAGTCCAGTAGATGCTAAGAGTGTGAATAAGAGGTCTTGTTGTCCCCATGGTGAGGAAAAGTCTGATCCTGGAGATGTTGTGGAGGAAAGCATCAGGATTGGAAGATAACATGACCGTGGGGCCCCCGGGTGGGGGGGGGAATGTAGGCATTAAAGATGATACATAGACAGCGAAATTGAGAAGAGAGAGAATAGGGAAGAAAGTGCCCCGGAAGGGGGGTAGGGGGGACATGAGTTCAGTCCGCAACATATTACATTTAAGAAGACACTGAGGGGTAAATTTACTAAAGCATATAAAAATGGAAAGTGGTGATGTCACCCCTAACAACCAATCAGATTCTGTCTATAATTTTCTAGGATGCAATAGAGAAATGAGACAAAATCTGAATGGTTGCTATGGGCAACATTACCATTTTTAGACGCTATAGTAAATCTACCCCTTAGACACCCAGGAAGAGCAGAAAGAGATGGAAGAGACACAGTTGGAGATTCAAGAGAAAGCGTAGGGGAGACTATGGGGCGGGGAGTGGAGGGTAGAGATGAGCGCCTGACATTTTTCGGGTTTTGTGTTTTGGTTTTGGGTTCGGTTCCGCGGCCGTGTTTTGGGTTCGAACGCGTTTTGGCAAAACCTCACCGAATTTTTTTTGTCGGATTCGGGTGTGTTTTGGATTCGGGTGTTTTTTTCCAAAAACACTAAAAAACAGCTTAAATCATAGAATTTGGGGGTCATTTTGATCCCAAAGTATTATTAACCTCAAAAACCATAATTTACACTCATTTTCAGTCTATTCTGAATACCTCACACCTCACAATATTATTTTTAGTCCTAAAATTTGCACCGAGGTCGCTGTGTGAGTAAGATAAGCGACCCTAGTGGCCGACACAAACACCGGGCCCATCTAGGAGTGGCACTGCAGTGTCACGCAGGATGTCCCTTCCAAAAAACCCTCCCCAAACAGCACATGACGCAAAGAAAAAAAGAGGCGCAATGAGGTAGCTGTGTGAGTAAGATTAGCGACCCTAGTGGCCGACACAAACACCGGGCCCATCTAGGAGTGGCACTGCAGTGTCACGCAGGATGGCCCTTCCAAAAAACCCTCCCCAAACAGCACATGACGCAAAGAAAAAAAGAGGCGCAATGAGGTAGCTGTGTGAGTAAGATTAGCGACCCTAGTGGCCGACACAAACACCGGGCCCATCTAGGAGTGGCACTGCAGTGTCACGCAGGATGGCCCTTCCAAAAAACCCTCCCCAAACAGCACATGACGCAAAGAAAAAAAGAGGCGCAATGAGGTAGCTGACTGTGTGAGTAAGATTAGCGACCCTAGTGGCCGACACAAACACCGGGCCCATCTAGGAGTGGCACTGCAGTGTCACGCAGGATGTCCCTTCCAAAAAACCCTCCCCAAACAGCACATGACGCAAAGAAAAAAAGAGGCGCAATGAGGTAGCTGTGTGAGTAAGATTAGCGACCCTAGTGGCCGACACAAACACCGGGCCCATCTAGGAGTGGCACTGCAGTGTCACGCAGGATGTCCCTTCCAAAAAACCCTCCCCAAACAGCACATGATGCAAAGAAAAAGAAAAGAAAAAAGAGGTGCAAGATGGAATTGTCCTTGGGCCCTCCCACCCACCCTTATGTTGTATAAACAAAACAGGACATGCACACTTTAACCAACCCATCATTTCAGTGACAGGGTCTGCCACACGACTGTGACTGATATGACGGGTTGGTTTGGACCCCCCCCAAAAAAGAAGCAATTAATCTCTCCTTGCACAAACTGGCTCTACAGAGGCAAGATGTCCACCTCATCTTCACCCTCCGATATATCACCGTGTACATCCCCCTCCTCACAGATTATCAATTCGTCCCCACTGGAATCCACCATCTCAGCTCCCTGTGTACTTTGTGGAGGCAATTGCTGCTGGTCAATGTCTCCGCGGAGGAATTGATTATAATTCATTTTAATGAACATCATCTTCTCCACATTTTCTGGATGTAACCTCGTACGCCGATTGCTGACAAGGTGAGCGGCGGCACTAAACACTCTTTCGGAGTACACACTTGTGGGAGGGCAACTTAGGTAGAATAAAGCCAGTTTGTGCAAGGGCCTCCAAATTGCCTCTTTTTCCTGCCAGTATAAGTACGGACTGTGTGACGTGCCTACTTGGATGCGGTCACTCATATAATCCTCCACCATTCTATCAATGTTGAGAGAATCATATGCAGTGACAGTAGACGACATGTCCGTAATCGTTGTCAGGTCCTTCAGTCCGGACCAGATGTCAGCATCAGCAGTCGCTCCAGACTGCCCTGCATCACCGCCAGCGGGTGGGCTCGGAATTCTGAGCCTTTTCCTCGCACCCCCAGTTGCGGGAGAATGTGAAGGAGGAGATGTTGACAGGTCGCGTTCCGCTTGACTTGACAATTTTGTCACCAGCAGGTCTTTCAACCCCAGCAGACCTGTGTCTGCCGGAAAGAGAGATCCAAGGTAGGCTTTAAATCTAGGATCGAGCACGGTGGCCAAAATGTAGTGCTCTGATTTCAACAGATTGACCACCCGTGAATCCTTGTTAAGCGAATTAAGGGCTGCATCCACAAGTCCCACATGCCTAGCGGAATCGCTCCGTGTTAGCTCCTCCTTCAATGCCTCCAGCTTCTTCTGCAAAAGCCTGATGAGGGGAATGACCTGACTCAGGCTGGCAGTGTCTGAACTGACTTCACGTGTGGCAAGTTCAAAGGGCATCAGAACCTTGCACAACGTTGAAATCATTCTCCACTGCACTTGAGACAGGTGCATTCCACCTACTATATCGTGCTCAATTGTATAGGCTTGAATGGCCTTTTGCTGCTCCTCCAACCTCTGAAGCATATAGAGGGTTGAATTCCACCTCGTTACCACTTCTTGCTTCAGATGATGGCAGGGCAGGTTCAGTAGTTTTTGGTGGTGCTCCAGTTTTCTGTACGTGGTGCCTGTACGCCGAAAGTGTCCCGCAATTCTTCTGGCCACCGACAGCATCTCTTGCACGCCCCTGTCGTTTTTTAAAAAATTCTGCACCACCAAATTCAAGGTATGTGCAAAACATGGGACGTGCTGGAATTGGCCCAGATTTAATGCACACACAATATTGCTGGCGTTGTCCGATGCCACAAATCCACAGGAGAGTCCAATTGGGGTAAGCCATTCCGCGATGATCTTCCTCAGTTGCCGTAAGAGGTTTTCAGCTGTGTGCGTATTCTGGAAAGCGGTGATACAAAGCGTAGCCTGCCTAGGAAAGAGTTGGCGTTTGCGAGATGCTGCTACTGGTGCCGCCGCTGCTGTTCTTGCGGCGGGAGTCCATACATCTACCCAGTGGGCTGTCACAGTCATATAGTCCTGACCCTGCCCTGCTCCACTTGTCCACATGTCCGTGGTTAAGTGGACATTGGGTACAGCTGCATTTTTTAGGACACTGGTGACTCTTTTTCTGAGGTCTGTGTACATTTTCGGTATCGCCTGCCTAGAGAAATGGAACCTAGATGGTATTTGGTACCGGGGACACAGTACCTCCAACAAGTCTCTAGTTGGCTCTGCAGTAATGATGGATACCGGAACCACGTTTCTCACCACCCAGGATGCCAAGGCCTCAGTTATCCGCTTTGCAGTAGGATGACTGCTGTGATATTTCATCTTCCTCGCAAAGGACTGTTGAACAGTCAATTGCTTACTGGAAGTAGTACAAGTGGGCTTACGACTTCCCCTCTGGGATGACCATCGACTCCCAGCGGCAACAACAGCAGCGCCAGCAGCAGTAGGCGTTACACGCAAGGATGCATCGGAGGAATCCCAGGCAGGAGAGGACTCGTCAGAATTGCCAGTGACATGGCCTGCAGGACTATTGGCATTCCTGGGGAAGGAGGAAATTGACACTGAGGGAGTTGGTGGGGTGGTTTGCGTGAGCTTGGTTACAAGAGGAAGGGATTTACTGGTCAGTGGACTGCTTCCGCTGTCACCCAAAGTTTTTGAACTTGTCACTGACTTATTATGAATGCGCTGCAGGTGACGTATAAGGGAGGATGTTCCGAGGTGGTTAACGTCCTTACCCCTACTTATTACAGCTTGACAAAGGGAACACACGGCTTGACACCTGTTGTCCGCATTTCTGGTGAAATACCTCCACACCGAAGAGCTGATTTTTTTGGTATTTTCACCTGGCATGTCAACGGCCATATTCCTCCCACGGACAACAGGTGTCTCCCCGGGTGCCTGACTTAAACAAACCACCTCACCATCAGAATCCTCCTGGTCAATTTCCTCCCCAGCGCCAGCAACACCCATATCCTCCTCATCCTGGTGTACTTCAACACTGACATCTTCAATCTGACTATCAGGAACTGGACTGCGGGTGCTCCTTCCAGCACTTGCAGGGGGCGTGCAAATGGTGGAAGGCGCATGCTCTTCACGTCCAGTGTTGGGAAGGTCAGGCATCGCAACCGACACAATTGGACTCTCCTTGTGGATTTGGGATTTCAAAGAACGCACAGTTCTTTGCGGTGCTTTGCCTTTTGCCAGCTTGAGTCTTTTCAGTTTTCTAGCGAGAGGCTGAGTGCTTCCATCCTCATGTGAAGCTGAACCACTAGCCATGAACATAGGCCAGGGCCTCAGCCGTTCCTTGCCACTCCGTGTGGTAAATGGCATATTGGCAAGTTTACGCTTCTCCTCCGACAATTTTATTTTAGGTTTTGGAGTCCTTTTTTTACTGATATTTGGTGTTTTGGTTTTGACATGCTCTGTACTATGCCATTGGGCATCGGCCTTGGCAGACGACGTTGCTGGCATTTCATCGTCTCGGCCATGACTAGTGGCAGCAGCTTCAGCACGAGGTGGAAGTGGATCTTGATCTTTCCCTAATTTTGGAACCTCAACATTTTTGTTCTCCATATTTTAATAGGCACAACTAAAAGGCACCTCAGGTAAACAATGGAGATGGATGGATTGGATACTAGTATACAATTATGGACGGGCTGCCGAGTGCCGACACAGAGGTAGCCACAGCCGTGAACTACCGCACTGTACTGTGTCTGCTGCTAATATAGACTGGTTGATAAAGAGATAGTATACTCGTAACTAGTATGTATGTATAAAGAAAGAAAAAAAAACCACGGTTAGGTGGTATATACAATTATGGACGGGCTGCCGAGTGCCGACACAGAGGTAGCCACAGCCGTGAACTACCGCACTGTACTGTGTCTGCTGCTAATATATAGACTGGTTGATAAAGAGATAGTACACTCGTAACTAGTATGTATGTATAAAGAAAGAAAAAAAAACCACGGTTAGGTGGTATATACAATTATGGACGGGCTGCCGAGTGCCGACACAGAGGTAGCCACAGCCGTGAACTACCGCACTGTACTGTGTCTGCTGCTAATATATAGACTGGTTGATAAAGAGATAGTATACTCGTAACTAGTATGTATGTATAAAGAAAGAAAAAAAAACCACGGTTAGGTGGTATATACAATTATGGACGGGCTGCCGAGTGCCGACACAGAGGTAGCCACAGCCGTGAACTACCGCACTGTACTGTGTCTGCTGCTAATATATAGACTGGTTGATAAAGAGATAGTATACTCGTAACTAGTATGTATGTATAAAGAAAGAAAAAAAAACCACGGTTAGGTGGTATATACAATTATGGACGGGCTGCCGAGTGCCGACACAGAGGTAGCCACAGCCGTGAACTACCGCACTGTACTGTGTCTGCTGCTAATATATAGACTGGTTGATAAAGAGATAGTATACTCGTAACTAGTATGTATGTATAAGGAAAGAAAAAAAAACCACGGTTAGGTGGTATATACAATTATGGACGGGCTGCCGAGTGCCGACACAGAGGTAGCCACAGCCGTGAACTACCGCACTGTACTGTGTCTGCTGCTAATATATAGACTGGTTGATAAAGAGATAGTATACTCGTAACTAGTATGTATGTATAAAGAAAGAAAAAAAAACCACGGTTAGGTGGTATATACAATTATGGACGGGCTGCCGAGTGCCGACACAGAGGTAGCCACAGCCGTGAACTACCGCACTGTACTGTGTCTGCTGCTAATATATAGACTGGTTGATAAAGAGATAGTATACTCGTAACTAGTATGTATGTATAAAGAAAGAAAAAAAAACCACGGTTAGGTGGTATATACAATTATGGACGGGCTGCCGAGTGCCGACACAGAGGTAGCCACAGCCGTGAACTACCGCACTGTACTGTGTCTGCTGCTAATATATAGACTGGTTGATAAAGAGATAGTATACTCGTAACTAGTATGTATGTATAAAGAAAGAAAAAAAAACCACGGTTAGGTGGTATATACAATTATGGACGGGCTGCCGAGTGCCGACACAGAGGTAGCCACAGCCGTGAACTACCGCACTGTACTGTGTCTGCTGCTAATATATAGACTGGTTGATAAAGAGATAGTATACTCGTAACTAGTATGTATGTATAAAGAAAGAAAAAAAAACCACGGTTAGGTGGTATATACAATTATGGACGGGCTGCCGAGTGCCGACACAGAGGTAGCCACAGCCGTGAACTACCGCACTGTACTGTGTCTGCTGCTAATATAGACTGGTTGATAAAGAGATAGTATACTACTAATATTATATACTGGTGGTCAGGTCACTGGTCACTAGTCACACTGGCAGTGGCACTCCTGCAGCAAAAGTGTGCACTGTTTAATTTTAATATAATATTATGTACTCCTGGCTCCTGCTATAACCTATAACTGGCACTGCAGTAGTGCTCCCCAGTCTCCCCCACAATTATAAGCTGTGTGAGCTGAGCAGTCAGACAGATATATATAATATTATATATAGATAATAGATGATGCAGCACACTGGCCTGAGCCTGAGCAGTGCACACAGATATGGTATGTGACTGAGTCACTGTGTGCTGTGTATCGCTTTTTTCAGGCAGAGAACGGATTATATTATGTACTCCTGGCTCCTGCTATAACCTATAACTGGCACTGCAGTAGTGCTCCCCAGTCTCCCCCACAATTATAAGCTGTGTGAGCTGAGCAGTCAGACAGATATATATAATATTATATATAGATAATAGATGATGCAGCACACTGGCCTGAGCCTGAGCAGTGCACACAGATATGGTATGTGACTGAGTCACTGTGTGCTGTGTATCGCTTTTTTCAGGCAGAGAACGGATTATAAATAAAAGTGGTGGTCACTGGTCACTATCAGCAAAACTCTGCACTGTACACTACTGAGTACTCCTAATGCTCCCCAAAATTAGTAAATCAAGTGTCTCTCTAATCTATTCTAATTCTAAACGGAGAGGACGCCAGCCACGTCCTCTCCCTATCAATCTCAATGCACGTGTGAAAATGGCGGCGACGCGCGGCTCCTTATATAGAATCCGAGTCTCGCGATAGAATCCGAGCCTCGCGAGAATCCGACAGCGTCATGATGACGTTCGGGCGCGCTCGGGTTAACCGAGCAAGGCGGGAAGATCCGAGTCGCTCGGACCCGTGAAAAAAAACATGAAGTTCTGGCGGGTTCGGATTCAGAGAAACCGAACCCGCTCATCTCTAGTGGAGGGGGGTGAAGCATAATTTATATTGTTAGCATTCAGGTGGTAATAGAGACAAAAGGACCTGATGAGATCACCAAAGGAAGAGGTCTAGAGAGACAGGAGAATTGACCAGGCCAGACACTTGTAGAACACCCACAGGAGAGAGAGATGGGGAGGTAAAGTTGGAAATATAGGAAAAGTAGAAACGTTTAGAAAGGACAGCCATGAGAGAGTAATGGAGCCCAAGAGAGTGGAGAAATTAAAGAAGGAGACAGTGGTCAACTGTATCATATGCGACTGACAGGTCATGGAAGATAAGGATGGAAGAATGACCCCTAGATTTAGTGATGAGGTCATTTGCATTCTTAGCAAGGGGCAGTCTCCATGGATTGACGTTAGTTAGAGTTAAGTCGGGGAGGGGATGGAGGGAGAAGAGGATGGACATGTGTTGGAGGACAAGTCTTTCCAAGAGCTGAAAGGCAACAGAAGGGGAAAGATGAGGCAGTAGTCAGGGAGTTAGGATGCATAGGAGAATGGGAGATAAGAAGGTGTGTTTAAAGTAGGATGGGACAGTGCCAGTGGAAGGAGACAGAAGGAGAGGGAGAGATTAAGGGGATTAGTCAATTACCCGTGATAGTGCAGCGGGCACGAAAAATGGGTGTTTTCACCCTATCCAATTAGGTCTGTGAAAAACACCCGTTTTTCATGCGAAAAATACTTATGACCTGCGAAAAAAAAATGCGGACCTATGTATTCGTGGCACTAATCGTGGGTCTAATGTGCATTTAACATGGATTATGCTTCGCGTGCCTGGGGATTAGCTCAGTCTTATCGGGGCTACTTGGATAGCCACCAGCAAACCAATTAGTTGCGGTAATTTAATGCGAGTAAATGGATATCACCCTATATAGGTGAGTGAGGTGAGTGCAAGCATGGGGGGTCATTTTGACCCGTTCGCACGCAGCGGTTTGTCGCTGCGGTACAAATGGGTCCGGAATGCTCATGCGTGGCGGCCGCACTGCGCATGCGCAACGTTGCCCGGCGACGTTGCCCGGCGACGTTGCGTCCAGGACAACGAAGAAAGCGGTCACAGAGCCGACTGCAAGAAAATTGACAGAAAGAAGGCCTTCCTGGGCGTCACCAGACCATTGCCAGACGTTTTCGGGGAGTGAAGAAAACGCAGGCGTGTCCAGGAGAACGGAGGGCGGATGTCTGACGTCAAAGCCGGCACCTGCATCGCTGAGATCGTCGCACAGGGTGATACCCCTTTCACATCGCACAAATAACCCGGTATCGACACGGCATATTGCCGTGTCGACACGGGTCAGTGTGCGATGTGAAAGCACTTTGCGTGAATTAGCGGGTCATCTGACCCGGTAATTCAACCCGGTATAAAAGAAGGGTTATACCCGGGTTGAATACCGGGTCAGGTGCAGTGTGAATGGGAGCCGCGTCGATGTGACACGGCTCCCATTCACAGCATAGGGAGAGGCGGCGCAGGAGATGTGCTCATCTCCCAGTGCCGCCTCCGCCCCTGCTGCGCCCCCGCTGCTATGGCAACCGACCCGGTATATTGCCTTGTCGGAAAGCCAGCAAAGGAGAGCAAATGCCGGATCCCACCCGATAAGGACACGTTTCTCTTACCGGGTGGGATCCGGCATTTGCGATCTGAAAGCGGCATGAGTATGTCCAGGGCTAGTCTTGTTTTACTTAAAAATTATTTAGCTTAGCAGGGCTGCACAAGCGATCACAGCCCTGCTAAGCTAAAATACACTCCTCCATAGGCGTGGACTAGTTGATCGCAGCAGCAGCAAAAAGTTGCTGGCTGCGATCAACTCGGAATGACCACCATAGACTGAGAGGGATGGACGAGGTGTCAGGCAATGGGGTGAAGACAGAGGTGGATGGGGGGAGGATAAGAGGAGGTAACAGACATCAATGTCAGTTTAGGGTCCTAAGAATTGGTAGACAATAAACAAGGACACAATATACCAATAGATAGAAGCCAACAATTCTGACAGGAATTCAGGCTGCAAATTCATCTCATAATGTTGTTCAAGTCTTCCTAAGTAGTGATATTTGTCCTGATTGGGCCAGAGGTGCACGCAATGTACTGTAGATGTTGGACGTAGGGGAGTGTTTTATTTGCCACTGCTCGTGCCAAAGACGCACGATCGGCGATTGAGTTCAACTGCAAAGAGGATTTAAGTGCAGAGTGAGTGATAAGTCGTTTGGTGGAGTTAACAGGGTGGTGGCTATAAAAACGCAGGCGTATCTGGACAGTTTTCTGGGTATTGCCTAGTCAGCCACTGCAAATTCGCTCGCAACCAGGGCTGTTGAAATGATTCCTGGGCCTTGGTATTAAAAGTGGGGATGGCCTAATCACAGATGTGTGGTCACGAATGATAAACATTGCTCCACTGTGTCAGACTCAGAATCGCGGTATTTTCACAAACTTGATTTATCTATACACAATCAATCATCTGTGACAGTACAAGAGTAATTCACAGTGATCATATAAGCATGCCGCATATAATTTAAATCAGCATAAGCTGCTTGTGCGTTCTACTCGCATATGATGCTTTTTCTGCAAAAAAAGAAGTGCAATGCTAACAAATTTGCACGGGACAGCTTACTCACGACAGGCATCTCCAGCTGCGTGGCGCACTGAGACAAGATGTATGAGGACACACCTGCAGTATTACTATATAAGGCTTCATGATAGAGATGATCATCGGAAACCGAATATGGGGTTTGCGATGGTTGGCAGCCACTTGATGATGGTTCATTCCATGGCTGCTGACGTCCATTCTGCTGCGGTTATCCGGAAGTGGTGTCTGTAGCACATCTCCTATGCGCACACAGAAAGCTAAGACTTCTGATGTGAATGCGCCATGTCTATCCTTTGGCGGCTAAATCATTAACTGGTTTCCTTGCTATCGATTGCGGGGTTGACTCCACTAATGTCCATCCCCACCTCATGATGCAAAAACAACTCAGTGTTAGCCTATTCGCAAAGCTCACAACGGGTGGTATTCATGTGACCGCCGGTCAGCTGACCGACAGTCACATGACCTCCTCCACGAGCCCGACGGCTCACTTTCCCGATGGTCGGCATGCCAACCAATAGGGACTATTTCCACTCGTGGGTGTCCACGACACCTAAAGAGTGGGAATAGAACCCGTGGCGACCGCAGGTCGCCACCGAGCCCGCAGCGTGGCGAGCGCAGCGAGCCCACAAGGGGCTTGCTGCACTCGCCCCTCCCCGCCGGGATCCCGGCGTCGGTTTGCTGCCGGGATCCCGGCGTCGGTAAGCTGACCGGCGGTCAGGAGACCGCCGGTCAGCCATACTACACCCCTCACAACTGATCACTCAGTACGTGTGTGGTATGTAAGGTCGACAGTAAGTGGGTCGAGAGTGTTTTGGTCGACCACTATTTGTCGACAGGGTCTTTAGGTCGACTTGTTCTAGGCTGACAGGTCAAAAGGTCGACATGAGTTTTTGATGTTTTTTTGGTGTCGTTTTCTCCGTACAGTGACCGGGAACCCCAATTAGTGCACTGTGTCTCCTCGCATGGTGAGCGACCGTTCCCAGTTGTAGTCCATGTGGATCATAAAGTATGAAAAAGTTGAAAAAAATAAAAAAAAAATGTGACAAACTCATGTCGACCTTTTGACCTGTCAACCTAGAACATGTCGACTTAAAGACCCTGTGGACCTATTTACTGTCGACGAACAGTGGTCGACCAAAACACTGTCGACCTATTTAGTGTCGATCTAAAGATCGGATCCCATGACTGAGGCTGTGTGGTCGCTCAGAGTCAGAAAGAATCAGAGCCTTCAGAACTACAACTCCCGGCACACACCGCGCGGCGCGCAGCGTCCAACGTCAGAGACGTGGCAGCCGTGACCGCGTCCAATCAGAGGGCCGATACCGCGCGATTTGAACCCGGGCTGGCGGAAGTGTAAACTCGAAAAGCCACGGAGTGTGGGCGGGGCGGCCGGGATAAGGGACTTTATGGTATATCTGTCATCATAGAGGATCCCCCAATTGTCCCCAGCGCCGATCACTGTCGGTAAGTCTGGGTAATGTGGAGCTGTGTGTGTGTGCTGAAACTGCACAGGACCCTGGTGACCTACTGCAGACAGAGGAGCAGCGTGCACCCATTATTTACTGTATCATCTCTGTATAGTCAGTGTGTAGCTGCAGAGGAATCACCACACACTATGCATAGCTCTAGTCTCCCTGTTTCCTATTGTATCAGAATCCCATATACTTACCCCCACTGTAGCCATAACGCTTGTCTCCCTCCAGCATATATAGCGCCATGGTGCCCGATTACCACAATCCACGTATAAAATACAGTTGTGAGATATTTTTACCAGTAATTGAAGTTACCGTGCTCATGGCAAAGTGGTGATCACTGCTGTTGCTTTACCGGTGAGCCAAATGGACATAGGCCCTCATTCAGAGTTGTTCGCTCGCTAGCTACTTTTAGCAGCCGTGCAAACGCATAGTCGCCGCCCACGGGGGAGTGTATTTTAGCTTTGCAAGTGTGCGATCGCATGTGCAGCCAAGCTGTACAAAAACATTTTGTGCAAAACAAGACCAGCCCTGTAGTTACTTATCCTGTGCGATGATTCCAGCGATGGAGGTCCCGGAATTGACGTCAGACACCCGCCCTGCAAACGCTTGGACACGCCTGCATTTTACCTACCACTCCCAGAAAACGGTTAGTTCACACCCATAAGCACCCTCTTCCTGTCAATCTCCTTGCGATCGGCTGTGCGAATGGAATCGTCGCTAGAAGCAGTGCACAGCAACGATGCTGTTTGTACCCATATGACACGCGTACGCATTGCGGTGCATGCGCAGTTTTGGCATTTTTTTACCTGATTGCTGCGCAAATCGGCAGCGTGCGATCAACTCTGAATGACCCCCATAAGCCGGTGGGGTGGCCTCTCTGTTAATAAAATGTCCTTGAATAGGCCATGTGACGATGCCGGCCAAGCTCCAGGATGCTTCATGTCCCGGAGTTTGGTAAATGTGACAATTAGGCTGCCCTGGACAACCTGCAGAAGCTGCTTTTGCAAATGAAAATGGAGGGATAGCGGAGATCTGCTGCTGCCCCCCCCCCCCTTCTTAAATCCTGTGGGTAGTTTAGTTTGTTCAAGTATCCACCAAAAAAGTGTGTGTTCCCACAAAATCCACATGGTAAATATGTCCTAAGTGCTTCATAAAGTATTTAAAGGTTTTATATTGTATCTATGTCACTAATACTACTACATATCAGTTGTACAGTATCTGTTTCTCTAACGTCCTAGTGGATGCTGGGAACTCCGTAAGGACCATGGGGAATAGCGGGCTCCGAAGGAGGCTGGGCACTCTAGAAAGATCTTAGACTACCTGGTGTGCACTGGCTCCTCCCACTATGACCCTCCTCCAAGCCTCAGTTAGATTTCGTGCCCGGCCGAGGTTGGATGCACACTAGGGGCTCTCCTGAGCTCTTAGAAAGTTATAGTCTTAGAATTTGTTTTTTTCAGTGAGACCTGCTGGCAACAGGCTCACTGCAGCGAGGGACTAAGGGGAGAAGAAGCGAACTCGCCTGCTTGCAGCCGGATTGGGCTTCTTAGGCTACTGGACACCATTAGCTCCAGAGGGATCGACCGCAGGCCCAGCCTTGATGTTCGGTCCCGGAGCCGCGCCGCCGTCCCCCTTACAGAGCCAGAAGCAGGAAGATGGTCCGGAAAATCGGCGGCATGAAGACATCCTGTCTTCACCAAGGTAGCGCACAGCACTGCAGCTGTGCGCCATTGCTCCTCATACACACTTCACACTCCGGTCACTGAGGGTGCAGGGCGCTGGGGGGGGGCGCCCTGAGGCAGCAATAAAAACACCTTGGCTGGCTAAAATACCTCAATATATAGCCCCTGGGGCTATATATGAGGTAAATACCCCTGCCAGAATCCCCCAAAAAGCGGGAGAATAGGCAGTGAAAAAGGGGCGGAGCCTATCTCCTCAGCACACTGGCGCCATTTTTCCCTCACAGCTCGGCTGGAAGGAAGCTCCCTGGCTCTTCCCTGCATTTCTACAGTACAGTAAGAGGGAAAAGAGAGGGGGGGCACTAAATTGGCACTGTATACAGTATAAGCAGCTATTAGGGACATAACTCAGTTAGTCCCTGTATATATATAGCGCTCTGGTGTGTGCTGGCATACTCTTACTCTGTCCCCCCAAAGGGCTTTTGTGGGTCCTGTCCTCTATTTGAGCATTCCCTGTGTGTGTGGAGTGTGTCGGTACGGCTGTGTCGACATGTTTGAGGAGGATAATGATGTGGAGGGGGAGCAGATGCCTTTAGCAGAGATGTCACCCCCTGCGGGGCAGACACCTGAGTAGATGGTATTATGGCAAGAAATGAGTGCACGTATAGACTCCTTACATAAAAAATTTGACGACATGCCGACTGTGGGACAGCCGAGTCTTCAGCTCGTGCCTGTCCAAGGGTCTCAAAAGTCATCAGGGGCTCTAAAACGCCCGTTATCTCAGGTGGCACAAGTAGATGTCGACACGGATACTGACGCCAGTGTCGACGACGATGAGTCAAATTTAATGCCCGTTAAGGCCATTCGCTGCATGATTGAGGCAATGAAAGAGGTGTTAAATATTTCTGATTTACATCCAGGTACCACAAAAAAGGGTATTATGTTTGGGGAGAAAAAACTACCTGTAGTTTTTCCCCCGTCAGATGAATTAAATGAGGTGTGTGAATAAGCGTGGGCTTCCCCTGATAAGAAATTGGTGATTCCTAAGAAATTACTAATGGCGTTCCCTTTCCCGCCAGAGGATAGGTTACGTTGGGAAACACCCCCGAGGGTGGATAAAGCGCTCACACGTTTGTCAAAAAAGGTGGCACTACCGTCCCAGGATACGGCCGCCCTTAAGGAACCTGCTGATAGAAGGCAGGAGGCGATCCTGAAGTCTGTATATACACACTCAGGCATTATACTCAGACCAGCAATTGCGTCAGCTTGGATGTGCAGTGCTGCCGCTGCGTGGTCAGATAACCTGTCAGAAAATATTGACACACTAGACAGAGACACGATCCTGTTAACAATTGACCATATAAAAGACTCAGTCTTATACATGAGAGATGCACAGAGGGAAATCTGCCGGCTGGCATCTAAAGTAAGTGCACTATCTATCTCTGCTAGGAGATGCTTATGGACTCGCCAGTGGACTGGAGATGCAGATTCCAAAAGGCACATGGAAGTTTTGCCTTATAAAGGGGAGGAATTATTTGGGGATGGTCTCTCCGACCTAGTTTCCACAGCAACGTCTGGGAAGTCAGCATTTTTACCCCATGTCCCCTCACAGCCTAAGAAGGCGCCATTTTATCAGGTTCAGTCCTTTCGATCCCAGAAAAACAAGCGGGGAAATGGAGGGTCTTTTCTGTCAAGAGGCAGAGGCAGGGGAAAAAGGCTGCAGCAAACAGCAGGTTCCCAGGAACAAAAGTCCTCCCCCGCTTCCTCTTCCAAGTCCGCCGCATGACGGTGGGGCTTCACAAGCGGAGCCAGGTACGGTGGGGGCCCGCCTCAGGAATTTCAGCGATCAGTGGGTTCGCTCACAGGTGGATCCCTGGATCCTTCAAATAGTATCTCAGGGATACAGGCTGGAATTCGAGGCGATTCCACCCCGCCGTTTCCTAAAATCCGCCTTGCCGATTGCTCCCTCAGACAGGGAGGCAGTGCTAGCGGCAATTCACAAGCTGTATTCCCAGCAGGTGATAATCAAGGTACCCCTACTTCAACAAGGCCGGGGTTACTATTCCACACTATTTGTGGTACCGAAACCGGACGGTTCGGTGAGACCCATTCTAAATTTGAAGTCCTTGAACACATACATAAAAAAATTCAAGTTCAAGATGGAATCGCTCAGGGCGGTTATTGCAAGCCTCGACGAGGGGGATTACATGGTATCCCTGGACATCAAGGATGCTTACCTGCATGTCCCCATTTACAATTCTCACCAGGAGTACCTCAGATTTGTGGTACAGGATTGCCATTACCAATTCCAGACGCTGCCGTTTGGACTCTCCACGGCACCGAGGGTATTTACCAAGGTTATGGCGGAAATGATGATACTCCTTCGAAAAAAGGGAGTTTTAATTATCCCATACTTGGACGATCTCCTAATAAAGGCACGATCCAAGGAACAGTTGTTAGTGGGAGTAGCACTATCTCAGGAAGTGCTGAGCCAGCACGGTTGGATTCTGAATATCCCAAAGTCACAGCTGGTCCCCACGACACGTCTAATGTTCCTGGGAATGATTCTGGACACGGCCCAGAAAAAAGTGTTTCTCCCGGAGGAGAAAGCCAGGGAGTTGTCTTCTCTAGTCAGAGACCTCCTAAAACCAAAACAGGTATCGGTGCATCACTGCACGCGGGTCCTGGGAAAGATGGTAGCTTCTTACGAAGCAATTCCATTCGGCAGGTTCCATGCCAGAATCTTTCAGTGGAACCTGTTGGACAAGTGGTCCGGATCGCATCTTCAGATGCATCGTTTAATAACCCTGTCTCCACGAACCAGGGTGTCTCTTCTGTGGTGGCTGAACAGTGCTCATCTTCTGGAGGGCCGCAGATTCGGCATACAGGACTGGGTCCTGGTGACCACGGATGCCAGCCTACGAGGCTGGGGGGCAGTCACAAAGGGAAGAAATTTCCAGGGACTATGGTCAAGTCAGGAGACTGCCCTTCACATAAATATTCTGGAACTAAGGGCCATTTACAATGCCCTAAGTCAAGCAAAATCCCTGCTCCTACACCAGCCGGTGCTGATCCAGTCAGACAACATCACGGCAGTCGCCCATGTGAATCGACAGGGCGGCACAAGAAGCAGGACGGCGATGGCAGAAGCCACAAAAATTCTCCGATGGGCGGAGAATCATGTACTAGCACTGTCAGCAGTGTTCATCCCGGGAGTGGACAACTGGGAAGCAGACTTTCTCAGCAGGCACGACCTCCACCCGGGAGAGTGGGGACTTCATCCAGAAGTCTTCCAAATGATTGTAAATCAATGGGGTCGTCCACAGGTGGACATGATGGCGTCCCGCATAAACAAAAAACTAGAGAAGTATTGCGCCAGGTCAAGAGACCCTCAGGCGATAGCGGTGGACGCCCTAGTGACACCGTGGGTGTACCGGTCAGTGTATGTGTTCCCTCCTCTACCTCTCATACCAAAGGTACTGAGAATAATAAGAAAGCGAGGAGTAAACACAATTCTCGTGGTTCCGGATTGGCCAAGAAGAGCATGGTACCCGGAACTTCAAGAGATGATCTCAGAGGACCCTTGGTCCCTGCCGCTCAGACAGGACCTGCTACAGCAGGGCCCCTGTCTGTTCCAAGACTTACCGCGGCTGCGTTTGACGGCATGGCGGTTGAACGCCGGATCCTGAAGGAAAAGGGCATTCCGGAGGAAGTCATTCCTACGCTTATTAAAGCCAGGAAAGATGTTACGGCAAAACATTATCACCGCATATGGCGGAAATATGTTGCATGGTGCGAGGCCAAAAAGGCCCCAACAGAGGAATTTCAACTGGGTCGATTTCTGCATTTCCTGCAAGCAGGAGTGAATATGGGCCTAAAACTAGGCTCCATTAAAGTACAGATCTCGGCTCTGTCGATTTTCTTTCAAAAGGAACTAGCTTCAGTACCTGAAGTTCAGACATTTGTGAAGGGAGTGCTGCATATTCAGCCCCCATTTGTGCCTCCTGTGGCACCGTGGGATCTCAACGTGATGTTGAATTTCTTGAAATCACATTGGTTTGAGCCACTAAAAACCGTGGATCTGAAATATCTCACGTGGAAGGTGGTCATGTTATTGGCCCTGGCATCAGCCAGGCGAGTGTCAGAATTGGCGGCTTTATCATGTAAAAGCCCTTATCTGATTTTTCATATGGATAGGGCAGAATTGAGGACTCGTCCCCAGTTTCTCCCTAAGGTGGTGTCAGCGTTTCACCTGAACCAACCTATTGTGGTGCCTGCGGCTACTAAGGATTTGGAGGACTCCAAGTTGCTAGACGTTGTCAGGGCCCTGAAAATATATGTTTCCAGGACGGCTGGAGTCAGAAAATCTGACTCGCTGTTTATCCTATATGCACCCAACAAGCTGGGTGCTCCTGCTTCTAAGCAGACTATTGCTCGTTGGATTTGTAGTACAATTCAGCTTGCACATACTGTGGCAGGCCTGCCACAGCCTAAATCTGTCAATGCCCATTCCACAAGGAAGGTGGGCTCATCTTGGGCGGCTGCCCGAGGGGTCTCGGCTTTACAACTTTGCCGAGCAGCTACTTGGTCAGGGGCAAACACGTTTGCAAAATTCTATAAATTTGATACCCTGGCTGAGGAGGACCTGGAGTTCTCTCATTCGGTGCTGCAGAGTCATCCGCACTCTCCCGCCCGTTTGGGAGCTTTGGTATAATCCCCATGGTCCTTACGGAGTTCCCAGCATCCACTAGGACGTTAGAGAAAATAAGAATTTACTCACCGGTAATTCTGTTTCTCGTAGTCCGTAGTGGATGCTGGGCGCCCATCCCAAGTGCGGTCTATCTGCAATACTTGTACATAGTTATTGTTAACTAAATCGGGTTATTGTTGAGCCATCTGTTGAGAGGCTCTATCGTTTCATACTGTTAACTGTGTTTCATATCACGAGTTGTTCGGTGTGATTGGTGTGGCTGGTATGAGTCTTACCCGGGATTCAAAATCCTTCGTTATTGTGTACGCTCGTCCGGGCACAGTATCCTAACTGAGGCTTGGAGGAGGGTCATAGTGGGAGGAGCCAGTGCACACCAGGTAGTCTAAGATCTTTCTAGAGTGCCCAGCCTCCTTCGGAGCCCGCTATTCCCCATGGTCCTTACGGAGTTCCCAGCATCCACTACGGACTACGAGAAACAGAATTACCGGTGAGTAAATTCTTATTTTTTTGCATTGTACATTTTCTTGTGCGTCAATATAAAAATGTACATTAAAAAAATTATGTGAAAGAAAAAATACTGATGTATTCTGGGGCGAAGTTGTGTTTATTATTATTATTATTATTATTCCATATTCAGCAGTGCTGAAACTTATACTGCATATGTAATTTTGTACTATGAGAAATAAAGCTATGGAGCAAATGTACCAGCTCCACACAACTATTACAATGACAGAACCCATTCCGATGGCACAGACGGCAGGTGACCATATACATCAGTTTCCCAGTCTGCCTGTAGAGTCGGATTAACTGCTACTTTTAATTTACATTTTCTTTATAGCAATTATTTGTTTTTTAAATGCTTTATTTTATGTATTTGTTTCCAGTTATTTATATAGCGCACACATATTCTGCAGTCCTTTTACAGAGAATATTTGCCCATTCACATCGGTACCTGCCCCAGTGGAGTTTACAGTCTATGTTCCCTACCACATGTACACACATTTACGCTAGGGTTCATTTTGTGGAGATCCAGTTAACCTACCAGTATATTTTTGGATTGTGGGAGGAAACCGGAGTACCTGGAGGAAACCCACGCAAGCACGGGGAGAATATACAAACTCCACACAGTTAGGGCCATGGTAGGAATCTAACCCATGACCTCAGTGCTGTGAGGCAGTAATGCTAACCATTACACCATCTGTAACATTTGCCACTTAATTTGATTACTTCGCTAGCGATGTTATTTTAAGATTTTTTTATTTTTTTTTACATTTTATTTAAATTCTTTTCCCTTCTACATTTCAGCCTCTCTGCAGGATCGTAGCACATAAAATATAAGATGTTTTTTTATTTGAATAATATAATAGAGCTATTGGGAATATGGGTATGTGTAAAAGATTTCGTACCTTGACGGAACTTGAGATGCACAACATACATTTGCCTAAAACATTATGTAATTGAGCGGAAGTCCTTGTTCACTGACGTCGGCTACTTTATGATACGTTACTGACTGGGGATGTATGTCCCCCATACCCAACCCCACTGACTGCTGTGTTCTTCTGTGGGACTATTTAAACAAAGTCTGCAGCTGAGAAGTATAGCGCTTAAAAGGCACGGTCCAAAATGTTTACTGTGTGATAGCATTTATCTTGAAGGAGGATTAACACTTTGTTCTCTCCCCAGGGGAACTCTGAGACGGCTGCCAGATTTCGGTACTATGACTGCCTCTCCTGCCCATGAGGAGGGCAATGTGTCAGTTGTCGTTCGTGTCCGGCCACCTAACTCGCGCGAGGAAGAAGGAAACCAGCACTCGGTTGTACACGTAGTAGACCACAGTATTCTGCTGTTTGACCCGGAGGAGTCGGAGACATCTAATTTCTTCTCCAGCCTAAGGGGCCACGAAGGGACAAAGCGCAAAGGGAAAGATCTGAAATTCATATTTGACCGTGTGTTTGGGGAACAGAGCAGCCAGCAAGAAGTGTTTGAACACACCACTAAGAAGATCCTTGACGGTGTCTTAAATGGCTACAACTGCTCTGGTAATCAAATCAATATTATATTTCAGTGTGTTAGGGTGTAAGTAACCGTCAAACTTCTGTTTTCTGATATACCGGTTACCAGCCCGTCAAAATGGCGGAATGCATAAGCGTAATGTCAGCGGCTACGGCTGTGCGTGCCCGAACGGAGCCACATCTAAGTTATGTGCTGTGTTTAATTCTTCCACCCAGTGATTAGTATTCTACTTGGTGTAGTTTTCATTCTAGGTATCAGTTATTTTAATACATGGCAAGGACCATATTTACATTCTTGTTTATTGTATCACTGCACATAATATACAATCCTGGATAGTCATAGCTGTTGGGTTTGTTATCAAGCTGTGATTATATCGCCGTAAAGCCTGTCTGTGTAAATCTTTATGCAACTCCTGGTACAACGCCGGAACCCTTCACTGTGGCTCTCTTCATTCCTTAATACATTTAGTGTTTGCCTATGGAGCTACCGGTGCCGGGAAGACTCACACAATGCTGGGTACGGAATCTGACCCTGGAGTGATGTATCTCACTATGGTGGAGCTATACCGGGCCATTGAGGCAATCAAAGAGGAGAAGTCGTGCGAGGTGCTCATCTCCTACCTGGAGGTGAGTGCTGCTTGTCCGTTTCATGGGACATCATCATGAAACTTTTATTGTGAAGTTGGGAAGTGACACAAAGGGGGGTATTCAGCTGTTTGAAAAGACAGTTGGGTGTCTGTTTTTTCCAGTCTATTAGATATGAAAAAACAGTCACCGAACTGACTTTTCAAACAATTGAATTTCCCCCAAAGAGTAACACTGGTGAGGTCTCTCCTCTGGGAGGGATTACACCTTTCAGAGCACAGAGTTTTAGCCTCATCACTGCACACCTCCCATTCTATTAGATGTAGTGGGGGGGGGAGAGAGAGAGAGTGAGTATGTGCTCAAAGTGGACCCGTTGTCTTTGTAGTTTCTTTGTGTTTTTATAGGAGTTACTGTATGAACAGCAGTCTGGTCTCTTTATGACCATGTTCACTGCTGTCTCCGTTAAAAGGATAGCTCCGTCCCAAATTACAGATTGAGTTTTGCGTTGGGTTAGAGGGGGTCAATAAAATAACTAAATCTTACTAGCCTACTCTTCCCTTATCCCCTGGCTGCTCCACTTTTCTCTAACAACCTGAGCAGGAGTGGGTGATGGGCTTTTCTCACAGTCTGACTGAAGCGTCACAGAACCTGGCGCAACAAGGGAGAGGCGGTGCGTGATATGTTGCTTTATTGTTTTCAACTATATCCAACCAAAATTTTTTTCCCCTCTCTGGGTGTTCTGCACCAGCCTGAACCACAGTAAAGCAGTTACGTTTACACCAGCAGTTAAAATTTATATTCACCAAAACTGTCATATGAAGCTCTAAGAGAATTCTTTACTAAGCTTTGGACCAAGCTAAAGTACCAGCCAATCAGCTTCTAACTGCCATGTCACAGGCCGGGTTTGGAAAAATTACAGTTACGAATGGGATGCACTTAATATCCTGACAGTCAGGATCCGAGCGGACAGAATACAGACGCCGGGTTCCTGACTGCTGAGAATGCCAACGGCTGCAGCAGGGCTATTCTCACTCGTGGATGTCCGTGCAGCGAGCCCGTAAGGGGCTTTCTAGCGCTCGCCCTGCTGCCGGGATTCCGTCCGCTGGCATTCCAAACCCAACCCTTAGGAACTGATTGGCTGGTACTTTACTTCCATCCAAGGCCTAGTAAACAGACCCCCTTACTCAGGTTCCACTTGATGTAAATAGCTGTGGAACCTGTTGAGCAGTCCCTGTAGCATCATCTTGCTCTTTCCTTGCTGTATAGCATGGTTCTTCAACCTGCGGACCTCCAGCTGCTGTGGAACTACACATCCCAGCATGCCCTGACACCGTTTTGCTATTAAGGCATGCTAAAACTGAGGCAGGGTATTCTGGGATGTGTAGTTCCACAGCAGCTGGAGGTCCACAGGTTGAAGACCCACGCTGTATAGACTCTCCTGTTTCTGGTTTAGCGACCCATGACTGCCGACATCATGGTGCGTGTGATGGCATGTCTCATTTAGGAGTGATAGTCTCAGCTGAACGTGTTATGTTGGTTTGTTTGAGTGAAGCGATACTCCATGTAACTCTCATTCTGTCATAGGTGTACAATGAACAGATCCAGGATTTGCTGGAACCCAAGGGTACTTTGGCAATCAGAGAAGATCCACTGAAAGGGGTTGTGGTACAAGGGCTCTCCTTCCATCAGGTGAGTGTGTGTGTATATCTGACAGCAGACATGTCCTCTTCAGGGAAATGCAAAGTACAGTTTGCTAAATCCATTTTCTCTAGCATCCATAAAGGATATTGGGGGAAACTAATACGATGGGGTATAGACGGGGTCCAAAGGAGCCAGTGCACTTTAAATTTCTTCAACTGGGTGTGTTAGATCCTCCCCTCTATGACCCCTCCCACAGGCAGTTTAGAAAAAAGTGCCCTCAGGAGAGGATGCTCATCTCTGACCTCCAGAGTTTTCTTCAATTTCTTTTAAATCTTTTATTATTTTCGGTACGCTGTCTGGGCGACAGCATACCTGCACCGTGGGAGTTAGTGGGTGGGGGGCGGTCACAGGCCTTACGAGATGCAGAGCCACTTTCCCGCTGCAGGACCACCGTCCTGAGGGGTAGTTGTTCAGCAGGGCACTGCGCCTTGGCTGTCACAGCTGCAGCACGTCGCACACCCCTAACGCTGACTGAAGGTGACATCGGTGGGGAGTACAAACGGTGTGATGTTTTTAGCTGTTTAGGAGACTTTGCCAGTATAAAAAATATGTACAGCTCTGGTGCCCTTGGAGGGGGCGGAGCTTCCTCAGAGCGGACTCTGGGCGTTTTGGCGCCTTCCTCTACTTACAACAGCCATCAGCAACACACACTCAGTGCTTCCTGCCTCTCGGACACGCTGGAAAACTGGTACAGGGTGTAGCAAAGGGGGAGAGCCAGTTGTGTACACTATTCTGAGCCTATTTAGGATTGCAGTTGTTAGTGTTTACTGTGTTTTACAGAACTGACAGTCTCACTGGGGCTGTGCAGCTCAGGGTGTACTGGTATCATCCCTCTCTCTGTGTCTTCTCTCAAATACAGTAGGGCAGGCTTTCATTATAACTGTCTGTGTGTATGTTTTTGTGTTTACTGTGAAATATGGGTAAGCACAAGCTGTGCAGTATGTCACACCAGATTCTCTCCATTATCTGATGATTCTGTTTCCTGTGAACAATGCAGTCAATCTCCACAAATTAGTGAAGGGGCTGGGGCAGAGGGTCCAGAGCCCCACTGGTTAGGGTCTCTTAAAACTATGATGTCAGATACGTCATCCCAGCTCACTGCTAATGTGCAGAAAACTCGGCTACTACAACAAGCTGTTGCAGATTTAGCTGCTAGGGCTGATGCACAGTCTCTCTCTCTCTCGTCCCCAGAAGCGTGGTTTACCTGCGCTGCTATCTGATACAGATGATGGGGATACCGGTTCTACTCAGGGTATTGAACACCTCCTTTTAGCTATAAGGGATGTGTTAAAGCTCCCTCTAGAGGACGCTGCGTCACAGCAGTTGTTTTTCTTTGTACAAAACAAGGCCAATGTCACTTTCCTTGATTCTCCAGAGTTACATGACTTATTCAAACAGGAATGGAAACAGCCTCACAAAAAATTCCAAGTGTCCACAAAGTTTTTGTGCAGTTTCCCATTTGCTCCTGAAGGTAGAAAATTTTGTGAGGAACCCCCTGGGGTGGATGTTTGAGTCTCTCGCCTGTCTAAGAAGGTGGTGCTGTCTGCCCCGGGCTCCTTTATTATGAAGGATCCTGGGGATAGGAAGATAGAGACTACCCTAAAGTCTATATACACTGCAGCCGGCCTCTCACAAAGACTGGTCATTGCGGGATGCTGGATGACCCATGCTATTCATTCTTGGGCCATTCAAATTCAGGGGGTCTCCCGGGGGATATGGCCTTAGTTACTATGGTAACCCTGCTGAAGCACATTCAGGACACTACACGTGTCCTCTGTGATTCCCTCTAAGGAGATGGGGAACATTAATGCTCGGACGTCTGCCATGGCAGTGTCCCCATGCCTTGTAGTTGCGTCAGTGATTGCGGACGCAGAATCCAAACAACGTAATGTGGAATACCTCCCCTATTCTGGGGAATGGCTTTTTGAGGTTGAACTGGATACCTGTATTTCTAAAGTTACGGCTGGGAAATCCACGTTTATCCCCTCTGGGGCCCTGCCGGTGAGACGCTCCTATCCAAGGCCGTCTGTCCAGTCCTTTCGGTCTCAAAGATTTCGATCGAAGGCCAGAGGTGCCTCCAATGCGGCTAGAGGCAAGTCTAGAAAACCTGCAAGCACCAGTTCTCAGGAACAGTCCACCGGTTCGTCTTCCACTAAAGCCTCAGCATGACTGTACCCACCCCGAGGGGATCTTGAGGTGGGAGGCTCCACTGTGTGACTTCAGCAGCGTCTGGGAGAGCTCATTTCTCAGGGCTACAAGCTGGAATTCGACAGGGGCTGTTGCTGGATACTGTGACCCAGAAGGTATTTCTACCAGAGGACAAGGCAAAAACACTTCAGGAGATGGTCTGCATGGTGCTCGAACCTACTCCAATGTCCGTACATCTCTGCATAAGATTGTTGGGAAAGATGGTTGTCTCATACGAGGCGAACCAATATGGGAGGTTCCATGCCAGAACGTTTCAGTTGGATCTCCTGACCAAGTGGTTCGGATCGCATCTCCAGATGTGCCGGATGATTCAGCTGTCACCTCAGGCCAGGATTTTCCTCCTGTGGTGGCTACAGTCCTCCAATCTCCTGGAGGGCAAGAGTTTCGGGATTCAGGGTTGGACCCTCCTCACGACGGATGCGAGTTTGAGAGGGTGGGGAGCTGTCGCCCAAGGGGCGCAGTTCCAGGGCAGGTGGTCAGCCAACGAAAGCCTCCTTCCAGTCAACATTCTGGAACTTCGGGCGATCTACAATGCTCTACTTCAAGCCTCTCCTCTACTCAAGGATCACGCAATCCAGGTACAGTCGGAAAACGCCACGTCGGTGGCATATATCAATCGATAAGGAGGGACAAAAAGCAGAGCCTGCATGTGAGAGGTGTCAAAGATACTCCTCTGGCTGGAAAGAAATGCAGGTGCCATGTCCGCAATCTTCATTCCGGGTGTGGACAACTGGGAGGCGGACTTCCTGAGTCGTCACGATCACCCGGGGGAGTGGGGGCTCCATCATCTGGTGTTCCAGCAGATCATCGACCGGTGGGGTTGTCCACAAATAGACATGATGGCTTATTGTCTCAACAAGAAACTTCCCTGGTATTGCTCGCGGACAAGGGACCCTCAGGCGAGGACAGTGGACACACTGGTGTCACCTTGGCCGTACCAGCTGGTCTACCTGTTTCCTCCGATCCCATTGCCCCCAAGAGTGCTAAAGCAAATCAGGAATCAAGGTGTCCAAGCAATTCTAATTGCCCCGAAGGGCGTGGTACGCAGAACTTCTGGACATATCCGTCGAAGACCCTTGGCCTCTACCACTCAGAAGAGATCTTCTTCAACAAGGACCGTTCATCTACACGGACTTACGGCGACTTCGTTTGATGGCATGGAGGTTGAGCGGAACATCCTAGCTCTCTAAGGCCTTTCCAAGAAGGTTATTGCAACCATGGTTCAGGGCAGGAAACCTGTGACGTCAAAACACTAAGGTCCAGATTTCAGCCCTCTCCATTTTCTTCCAGAAGAAATTGGCAGTGTTGCCAGAAGTTCAGACCTTCTTGCAAGGGGTACTCCACATCCAACCTCCTTTTGTGCCGCCTACGGCACCCTGGGATCTGGATGTGGTGTTGGAATTTCTACAGTCCTCCTGGTTTGAACCTCTGATGACGACAGAAGACAAGTACCTCACGTGGAAGACGGTGATGTTACTGGCCCTGGCTTCTGCTTGACGTGTTTCAGAATTGGAGGCCTTATCGTGTAAGTCTGTACTTGGTCTTTTTCGAGGACAGAGCGGAGCTCCGGACCAGACAGCAGCTCCTGCCGAAGGTTGTCTCTGCGTTTCATCGGAATTAACCTATTGTGGGTTCCGTTCAGTTCTGATGCTACTGCTCCTCCGGAGGCATTTGATGATGTGCGTGCCTTGAAAATCTGTCAAGCGTACAGCTCGGGTCAGAAAGACGGATTCCTTGTTCGTGCTCGATAATGCGCACAAGAAGGGTTGTCCTGCTTCAAAGCAGTCCATTGCTCATTGGATTTAGCTTACTATCCAACAGGCCTATGTGTCGACAGCCTTACCTGTTCCTAAGTCTCTAAAGGCCCACTCTACTAGATAAATGGGTTCTTCCTGGGCGGCTGCCCGTGGAGTCTCGGCCTTGCAACTATGCCGAGCTGCTACCTGGTCGAGGAAGAACACTTTTGTGAAGTTCTACAAATTTTATACCCTGGCCAAAGTGGATACCCAGTTTTGGCAGGCGGTACTGCAGCAGTCTCCGCACATTCCCGTCCGTTCTGGAAGCTTTGGGACGTCCCCATCGTACTAGTTTCCCCCAATATCCCTTATGGATGCTAGAGAAAATAGGATTTTAATACCTACCGGTAAATCCTTTTCTCGTAGTCCATAAGGGATATTGGCCCTCATTCTGAGTTGATTGCACGCTGCCGGTTTTCGCAGCGCAGCGATCAGGTTACTACTGTGCATGCGTTTGCAATGCGTTTGCAATGCGCACGCGCGTCGTACGGGTACAAACAGCATTGTTGCTGTGCAATGCTTCTAGCGACGATTCCATTCGCACAGCCGTTCGCAAGGAGATTGACAGAGGGCGTTTATGGGTGTGGTTGGAAAAACGTAGGCATGTCCAGGCGTTTGCAGGGCGGGTGTCTGACGTCAATTCCGGGACCGGATGGCTGAAGTGATCGCAAGGACTGAGTAAGTTCAGACCTACTCAGAAACTGCAAAAAAAAAAATGTCATCCCGCTCGGCCGCACATGCGATCGCACACTTGCAAAGCCAAAATACACTCCCCCGTGGGTGGCGATTATACGTTTGCACGGCTGCAAAAAGTAGCTAGCGAGCGATCAACTCGGAATGAGGGCTATTGGGCGCCCACCTCAGTGCGTGGACTTTTCTGTAGGTTCTTGTTCTATAGTTACCTGTTCAGCTGTTGTTGTTACCAGCCATTGCTGATTGTTGTATGTTAGTGGTGTGTAAATCTCACCACCTTTTCTGTTATCATGTTCCTTCTCTCACATATGTCCTTTCTCCTTCAGGCACATTTTTACCTATAACTGCCTGTGGGAGGGGCATAGAGGGGAGGAGCCAGCACACCCAGTTCAAGAAATTTAAAGTGCTCCGGCTCCTTGGGGATCCCGTCTATACCCCATCGTACTAGTTTCCCCCAATATTCCTTATGGACTACGAGAAAAGGATTTACCGTTAGGTATTAAAATCCTATTATAAACGCTTATCCCCAAAAAGTACACAAAGGAGGCCTTATTAAAGTGTCCCGAGGGCTTATCCTGTGTGCCACAACCAGGGGCTAAACTTCATAACCATTGATTTGTAGTTCTTTGTTTATTTGTTACTTTTTTCTGTGTGGGATTGGTATCCAGCCAGTTTTCTTAACAAATAGGTACCGTTCTGTGCTTTTTATATAGGAGCCATCTGCAAGATCTTAAGTTCTTCCATGCCAGTTACACACCGTATTGTATCAATGAGTCACACCGCTGTTACCTCCCAATCATGGTCTGGTTCTGGTGAGATACAATGATTCCATGAATCTGTCAGAGATTGTATCTAGGAAAACCTGTGTTTTCCCCCTGGTCATGTTCTTGGTCTAAACAAAGTCTAATATCCCCTCCGAGACCTATAAATAGATTCTTGAGTCTTAATTCTGATTTAATTTTGATTTAAAATGAGTGTTTCTGGTTTTAAATATGTGTTGTTTTATTAGACAATGTACTCCTTCTTCTTTGTTTTTCCCCCCAATACCGGTACTTTGGAGATTTCTCCTCTAGGATCCCCATTTGCTGCTGTATCTGGCGGATTATCTATATATAGATGTAACGTGTATGTGTGTGTATATATGTGTGTGTGTGTGTGTATGTATATATACACACATCCAGCAGCAGCCGGCACTCCAACAACCTAATCACTGATGCTCAGGTGCCAGGACCAATCATCCATAGAAATCCAGCAATGAACGGCACTCAGAGACAACATATGTGAAAAAGATTGTGTTCCATACAGTCAACGTTTCGGGGATCAAGTCCCTGTCGTCAGGACAAATATACAGCAGAATCAACAAAAATAGATTGGTGTTGGTTATTTTTGTTGATTCTGCTGTATATTTGTCCTGACGACGGGGACTTGATCCCCGAAACGTTGACTGTATGGAATACAATCTTTTTCACATATGTTGATGGCCTCTGTTGATCACCTTCGTGTCTGCCGGTCTCTATCGGAAGAGTATTCCTCAACCCAGCGGTTCTAATTGAAAGTCTTGGTGGTGCTATATCTGATCCATATTGATTATGGATAAAGCCAAGCAGCAACCAAGGTCCTGGCCGTCTTTATATTCCGGGGACCCTGCTAAATATCACCAGTGTTGGGGGTTTCAGGAGAGGGCATTCATCAAAGTGCAGTTATTGATGGGAGAAGATTAAGAAATATTCCTAATCAAAGTGGAAAAAATGTAAAGCTTCAATACCACTACAGTACGTAGCCGTGAGTGGGCCTAACATTCTGTACCCCAGTATGCGTTTATGGTAGGATGCCTGTGTGATATAGAAGCGGGTGTTTTATCAGCAGTGGCTAGCAACAGCACATGATACTGTACCATACAGTGCACCATGACTAATGCTGCATGAGCAATAAACTTACCTGTTTGTTTTTTTCCCAAATACGTAGCCCAAATCTGCGGAGCAGTTACTGCAAATGTTAGCCAATGGGAACCTTAACCGCACCCAGCATCCAACAGACGCCAATGCATCGTCCTCTCGATCGCATGCTGTATTCCAGGTATGTCTCTTCTTACATTCTCTGCTGTATGTATGGATGGATGGCCACTTTACCGGCAGTCGGGTTCCTGGTGTTCAGGAGACAGACACCGGAATCCAGACACCCGCCTTGGTATTCCCACTCGGTTGGTGGGTCCACGCCACTAACCGAGTGGGAATAGAAGTCTGGCGAGCCCGCAACAGGGACTCGCTGCTGGGATGCCGTAGTCGGTATAGTGCTAGCTGGCATTCTGTCTTACGGGATATTGTATGATGTAGATATATATAATTTTACAGGATTTCATCAGACAGCTGACTATCCCATTATGAGACATAGGGGGACATTTACTAAGCAGTGATGAGAGCGGAGAAGTGAGCCAGTGGAGAAGTTGCTCAATCAACCAATCAGCAGCTCTGTATCATTTTATAGTATGCAAGTTATAGATGTTACTTCAGTGCTGATTGGTTGCCATGGGCAACTTCTCCACTGGCTCGCTTCTCCGCTCTTATCACTGCTCAGTAAATGTCCCCCATTATACTTAACATCTTTTAGCCACCTTTTGTAAAGGAACGTGCCAATAACAGAAGACAGCAGATTGTACTGTTTCACCTCAAACATAAATACAATGGCCCTCATTCCGAGTTGTTCGCTCGTTCTTTTTCATCGCATCGCAGCGATTTTCCGCAAACTGCGCATGCGCAATGTTCGCACTGCGCCAAGTAAATTTGCTAAGAAGTTTGGTATTTTACTCACGGCATTACAAGGTTTTTTCTTCGTTCTGGTGATCGTAATGTGATTGACAGGAAGTGGGTGTTTCTGGGCGGAAACTGGCCGTTTTATGGGAGTGTGTGAAAAAACGCTGCAGTTTCTGGGAAAAACGCGGGAGTGGCTGGAGAAACGGGTGAGTGGTTGGGCAAACGCTGGGTGTGTTTGTGACGTCAAACCAGGAACGACAAGCACTGAACTGATCGCACTGGCAGAGTAAGTCTCGAGCTACTCAGAAACTGCACAGAGAAATCTTTTCGCAATATTGCGAATCTTTCGTTCGCAATTCTGATAAGCTAAGATTCACTCCCAGTAGGCGGCGGCTTAGCGTGTGCAATGCTGCTAAAAGCAGCTTGCGAGCGAACAACTCGGAATGAGGGCCAATGTTGGATATCTGTATATGAATGTCTATTCGCCGTACAGATACCTTGTTGGTTTTTGATTGATGCACCCAAACCTGGCTGGCCAGCCTCTAAAAACACAGTAGCGCGTTGGGTAACATCTGCCATTCGGCAGGCATATATATCTTCTGCACTACCTGTGCCTGGCTCCCTGAGGGCTCATTCTACGAGAGCTGTTGGGGCCTCCTGTGCTGTTCGTGGTGGTGTTTCAGTTGAGCAGCTGTGTAGAGCGGCGACCTGGTCGTCCGTGCATACTTTCACCAAGTTTTACCGTTTTTATACTTTTGGTGTGGAGACTGCCTCTGTTGGGCGTCAAAGTTTACAGACGGCTATGCCGTCTGTTTCTCCCTCTATTTAGCTTGCTTTGGGAAATCCCATCAGGACAGACGCAGCGTCCCCCAGATGGATGAAAGAGAAATAGGGATTTTTATTACGTACCATAAAATCTTTCTCTGATTCCATCTGGGGGACGCTGCGATCCCTCCTGTATTTTTGTCTTGTTTATTGGTAATGTTCTGTCTCTACCGGCTTTGCTAAACGTTGACTTAGGTAATTGTTGGTCAGGCTGGAGATGGGAGGGGTTATTGGGGGGGGGAGGAGTTGGTTTTGATAGGTTCTGTGCCAGACTTCCTTCCCACACACTCTAACCCTATTGGGTAGGGTTTTTTTTTAAATCTGCACTGGTCCGGATTGTACAATAGTTTAAATTCAATTGGTATATATCAAATGTAACAGGATATATTCAAACCAACATAAAGCTACTGACTTCGCCTAATAAGGCTTTTAAAGTAGAACAAGGTTGGTGGTGCTCCCAGACATCAGTTCCAAAACAAACTGTAGAGAGGTTTAAGCAAGAGGCAAAAAAAGAGGGACTATTGATAATGTCTCTCAGGGGCACACTTGAATCGGTATATTAGAAAGATAGGATAAGATAGGATATGGTAATGTATGGGTAGGAAAGAATAAAACTTAACTTTTAATCACAGACGAAAGGATACTAAAATTATTGCTGTAAATCGGCAATATGGTTAAAACAAGTATTAAACAAAAATAATGTAGACGATACAATTTGTAACTCACTTATATAAAGAGGGTGACAGAAAGTTTACCCGTAAACCCACTGATTTGTAAGTGAGTATTGATGTTTGACGTTTGTCAAAAGCGAAAATATAAATATTCCTATTATCTCTATAAGATTATGATGTTATGTACACTAATGTTTTCATATGAGAGATAATGGAAAAACCGGCTTGTATACAATCCGGACTCCTAGAGAAGTGGGTCAAATGCGGTAATGGAATACAAGGTATGACTAGAATTAAATTTGCTGATCAGCAGAGGGTATATTCCTTGGTGCTACAGTACCCGGTATTCCCAGAGGGTCACCCCTTCTGGTACTGACCTGGCCCAATGCTGCTTGGCTTCCAAGATCAGACGAGATCGGGCATGTCCAGCATGGTATGACTGTAGAAAGTCAGGTAAGTGCCTCTCTGCTGGGGGAATGGTTATTGCTTGAGCTATTTAGGACAAATTGGTCCAATGGATGGCGTTGTCAAAAGCCAAAAATTTGCCCAAGAAGCAGCTTGAACGAGAAACACCACAAAATGATTTGTTTCTTTTATGGGAAATCCCCCACAGAGGAATTGAAATAAGAACACATGTCAAATTTCCCACAAACAAAATGTGGTATACCAATAAGCAAAATGATAAGTCCTATTTAATAGGATATATCTGTAATTAAAGGTGCCGTAAAGATTCACCTTTACGTTAATTCCCAAACATACTTTGGATATATCAGACAATAATTATAAACATTGAGTATATCAACGCAATAATACAGCCTGGGTGGTTGGTAAGGAAATATCAAAGTTGCAAATGCAGAAATAATATATGCTGAAACATAACATTTGACACAAAATCCAGCACGTAAACTGCCCAAGCTGCTATCTATCTGTTCGTGAGAGAAACAATTATGTTACAATAATTGTTACTGAAGAAATTGTTGAATAGATTGCAACAGTGATGGCTCATATAGTAGCAACATGAGAATTAACACAAGCATTCAGCACATGAAATGTATTGGCAGCTATCTATCTGTTATGGAAAGTACTATACAATTGTGTTTATTTACTCATCACACAGATAGATTACTGAATAGAATGCAGAGATACCATTGGCTGACTCAAATAGCACCATAAAAAAGCACCATGAAAAACCACATAGACTCCAGCGCACACGCTGCATAAGCAGCTGTCCGTCTATTGAAGAGAGATACAAAAGTGTTTAAACAATTGTCACACTTTGTGAAGACAGAGTGTATATAAATAAATACTGGTAATAGTATTGCACAAGCAAAGCTCTCCTGCTGCAGGAATGTGTATAATCTATAAATTGCCTGACTGAGTTAATAGCTCTGACACCGGAAGTAATGGCTTAAATGCACACGTAATAGGCTACTAAGCAGTTTCTCTACACTGGGTGAGTGTCCTGTGTATGTGTACAATCACCGAGAAAAAACGTCAGGCAACAAACTGGTTGCTGTGGAAACAGTCCCGTCTGTGCGGCATGCACAGAGTGGAGGAAATTTCTCCCCTGTACTGGCGCTGGGCACAAGGGCACTGAGACCAAACCAAGGGGCTAATGCCAGCTGCAGCAGGCGATGCTGTACTTGCTGTGTGTGAGCTGGAGGGGAGTCCGCCCGTCGGAGCTCCGTTACGGAGGTCCCGGAAGTCGAGTGCCGGACCGGAAGTGACGCGCGTTTCGCTGGGAGGAGCTTGTTCACATGATCGTCTGATCTGTGAGCCCTCCGTGCGTGTCATTTAACTGAAGCTTTAGCCAATGCGCTTGTTGGATGGTTTGACGGACATAATCAGTAACCAATAATTGAAAAAGGAGACCTAGGACTGTAATGAGTAGGTATAGTGAAGAAAGAACTGTTACATTAGAATATGATACATTTGGCTGTGGCATTGCGAGGTGATGCATTAGACTATGGTAGTAATATTTCAATGTTAGGACAGATGAGTGATAATGAGAGATGCAAACAGTAATAAGAGATAAAAATATATCAGGGAGCACCTGATTAATTGGTAATAAAATGATTAATGAACTATTAAATATAAGAGTGATTCTAAAAGGAGTAAATAATAAACATATACGTGTACAAGGAAATAGAATATGAAGGAGTGAAAGATGAGAAAGTTGCTGGAAACAAAGTGTGTAAATAGTGAAAATGTGAAAGGAGATAGATTGTATTAATATTAATTGCTAATTACTTTTGGTGATTCATGAGAGAATTGTTAGGCTGCCGGATATGGGCTGTGTTGAAGTGATTATTGTGATGAAAGTGTGAGAGAAATACCATTTGGAGATGAGAATGGTGTGTGATACTGTGTGGAGAAACAAAAATAATTTATAAAACACACAAAACGAAAAACAAGGAAAAACACTCTAAAGAGATGTGAAAACCACGGAACCGGAGTGAATGAGGACAGTGTGCGTCAGTGATGTGTGTTAAAAGTGTAGTGCCGTGTGATAGAAGGGGGAAAAAAAGAGAAAAGAAAGAAAAGGGAGAGTAGGAGGAAAGACGGAAAAAAGAGGGCTGGGGATGGGATGGGGGGGGGGGGAGGAGAGGAAAAAGGGGGGAATAGGGGGGTTATTAAGTGGGGGGAGGTGGGGTTAAAGGGTGGGGGGAGGGTAGGTGGGTATGTGGGGGAGGGGGGAAGAAAAGAAAAAAAGGGGGGGGATGCTGTGTGTGGTGTGAAGGAAAATGAGGAGAGAAGAAAGAGTTGGGGGGGGGGGGGGGAAGTAGGGCAAAATGAGGAACCTTAAGTTATGATGGAGAAGTTAGTAAATGGGATTGTTGCAAGTGAAATAGAGAAAGAAGTGAGTGTGGGAATGTGGGGATTGAAGGGAAGTTATGAAGAAAAATTAATTAATTAAATTAATATTTTTGAAGAGAAGGAATTATTGCTATAATGCTAACTGATATTTAGAAGAATATATTAATATCATAATTCTATGCCGGCTAGTTTGGCAATGTGGATAAGGAAAAAGTTATATGAAAAGACTTTGTACGATAGCACAATTGAACTGATTCGATACATTACTCCAAAAAGACACTGTAATTGATGTGTTCATTAAGACCATTGGGGGCTGTTGTTCCCAATTTAAAAGTCCACTCGCTTTCTTTCTTTAACAGTGCTCTTGTAATGTCGCCACCTCTAATGCCTAATTTGATCTGTTGGAGGCCAAATATTTTGAGTTCTTTGGGAGACCCCGCATGATATTGAAGAAAATGTCTGGCCACTGTGGTTAATTGTTTGAATTTTTGTTGATCTGTTTTTGCATTTCTGACTGATCCAATATGTTCCAGAGCCCTTTGCTTGAGCATGCGGGTTGTCATGCCCACATATTTTTTGTCACACGGGCAAGTAATGCAGTAGACCACATTGGTACTCTTACAGTTAAAGAAATTTGTGATTTTTATTTTATTTCTGAATTTATCCACTATTTCTGGGCTTCTAGAGATGTGGGAACAGGCCTTACATTCTCCACAGGGATAGGTCCCCGTGGTGGTAGGATTCCTAGCGGGTTGTGATATGTAGTGGCTCTGAACCAAATGATCTGCCAGGTTGGGCGAGCGTTTCCAGCTCATGTCAATTGTGTTCTTTAATCTCTTCGCTAAATCATTGTCCGACAGTAAAACTGGCCAATGTTTTTGGAGGATTCCTTTAATGTCTCTCCACTCTTCACAGAATGTGCCCACGAATCTGAGAACACTGTCCTCTTTATCTGGAAGTTTTTCATGAAACAATAATGACTCTCTTGGGGTTTCTTGAAGAGATAATTTTGATTTCTTGATGAGTCTTGAGCTGTACCCTCGTTCCTTGAGTCTCTTGGTCAAATCTTTACATTTCTCCTGGTAGACTTCTTTGCTAGAGCAGTTCCTTTTAAGCCGTAAAAATTCACCTTTTGGGATGTTTTGAATGGTGGGTGGAAAATGGGAACTTTGTTGATGAAGGAGGGTGTTGGTGGCTGTTTTCTTTCTATATAGTTCTGTGGAAAGCATGTTATCTTTTCCTTTGTATATCTTCAGGTCAAGGAAAGAGATGCTTTCCGTACTCTGTTCATGTGTGAATCTAAGATTCAAGTTGTTAGAATTCAGGAAGATTAGAAATTGAGAGTTTTTCTTGCGACCCCTCCCAAATCATGAGAATATCGTCGATATAGCGAGTCCAAAGAATAATGTGTTGTGTGAAATGATCTTGGTCTTCATGGAAAACGACTTCCTGCTCCCACCACCCCAGGAAAAGGTTGGCATAGGTAGGGGCACAAGCCACCCCCATGGCTGTGCCCCTTTCCTGGGTGTAGAAGAGATTATTGAACGTGAAGTAGTTTTTGCGTAGAGCAAATTCTAAGAGGATTAAGAGGAATTCATGGAAGTCATCCCATCCGTCCGTCTGTAGGAAATGTTTGACTGCCTTGATACCTAGGTTATGATCGATGCTTGTGTAGAGGGCTTCTACATCTAGGCTTACCAGAAGATGTGTATCCTCCAAGTAGATGTTTTCAATCTTTCTTAGTACGTCTGTTGTGTCCCGGGTATAGGAAGGTAGAGTAGTCACATAATCTTTAAGATGGATTTCTAGAAATGTGCAAGCCTTCTCCAGTAAGCCTCCATTACCCGAGACTATGGGACGTCCGGGTGGCTTGTATAGATTTTTATGCACCTTGGGTAACAAGTAGAAGGTTGGGACTCTGGGGTGCTGAATTTTGAGAAAATCATATTCTGCTTGCGTGATCGTCCCCAGATGTCTGGCTTCTTCAATAATCCTCATATATTGGATTGTCAAATTTTGCGTTGGATCAAAAAGACTCTTGCTGTAGCAGTTGGTGTCATTGAGTTGCCTTTTCGCCTCTTTCTCATACATCTCTTTCGGCCATAGGACCACATTACCTCCCTTGTCCGACTGTTTTATTGTTATATCTTGCCAGGATTTGATTTCTTTCAGGGCATGTCTGGCCTGCGGGGACAAATTGCCTGTGGTTCTGAACTTCCTTTTTCTTATATAAAGTGTATCAAGATCTTTAGATACCATATTCATAAACGTTCTTACCTCTGGACAGATGGTTTCATTGGGAAAAAACGTTGATTTCTTTCTGCAAATCTGTCGTTGATTGTGAGTTGCCTTCACCGTTGCCAGATCTGAAAATTCTTCCAGGCTATTAAGTGCTTCTAATTTTCTGGAGATTAAAGACCGAGTGGGAAAGGGATGGTTTCATTTTCTCTGTTATTTTCTTGATTGGCAAAAAATTTTGTAAGTAGAAGTTTACGTCCAAAAAGATTTAGATCTGTCTGCCATTGAAATCTGTCAAATTTCTTAGTTGGCGAGAATGTTAGTCCTTTTTCTAGAACTTCCTTGTGCATGTTGGAGAGAGTGTGAGTGGAGAGATTAATTATTTGAAGGCGATCTGATTTCAGTACTGCTTCCGATTTCTCCGTATGGGGTATCGGTTTGGGGAGGGAGAACCCCATCTTCCTCTTCTTCTTACTTCTTCGGGTTTTTCTTTTCCTTGTTTTGAGCGGCCCCGAGAACGACTGGTTTGATCTAAAAAATGAGCCGAAGGGGCTGATTGGTTTCTTGTGGAAGAGTAATTCCTTCGATCTGGATTGTATTCTTCTAAATCCTCTGAGCTGGACAGTTCCACTTCAGAAGAAGAGGGGGTCCCTTGATGGGTAGACAGATTCTCCCGCCTTGATGGTCTAGTCCACTTGAAGATCTTTCCTATATTGAAGTCTCTTTTGTCCCTGAAGAATTTGTTTTTCTTACGTTCAATGATGGTATTCTCGTAGATATCTAGTTCCTTTTTCAATTTTTCAAAGGACGTTTGGAAATTAGTATTCTGTTCCCACTTTTCCAATGCTTTGCTGTATTTTTCAATTTCCCTGGTGCAACCCTCTAGTACCAAGTTGTTGTGTTTGATGAGTATCTGCATTAACTCATAAGAACATTTGAGTAGGCTGTTCTCCCATTCCTGCCTTAAGGCATCTGTATATAGATCAAAAGAGGGAAATAATTTTGGTCTTAAACCTCTGGGTGTGATTTTCTGCTTGCAATAATTTTCTAAACTTGTTAGTCATAATCTTATAGAGATAATAGGAATATTTATATTTTCGCTTTTGACAAACGTCAAACATCAATACTCACTTACAAATCAGTGGGTTTACGGGTAAACTTTCTGTCACCCTCTTTATATAAGTGAGTTACAAATTGTATCGTCTACATTATTTTTGTTTAATACTTGTTTTAACCATATTGCCGATTTACAGCAATAATTTTAGTATCCTTTCGTCTGTGATTAAAAGTTAAGTTTTATTCTTTCCTACCCATACATTACCATATCCTATCTTATCCTATCTTTCTAATATACCGATTCAAGTGTGCCCCTGAGAGACATTATCAATAGTCCCTCTTTTTTTGCCTCTTGCTTAAACCTCTCTACACACACTCTAACCCGTCAGTAAGTGCGCAGCGTCCCCCAGATGGAATCAGAGAGAGATATTTTACGGTAAGTAACAAAAATCCCTATTTTGCAGTCCTTGCTGAATAAGGTCCTCGGTACTTACGCTGGGTCTTTCAGACCTGACAGACGAAGGAAGAACTGTTGCAGCAATCACGACTAGCACATCGTTGAGCCTTATCTGTCAACGGACAGTTAACGACATGATTCAAAGGTACTGAGAAGCTTATCGCTCCTTCTCCGAAATTCGACTAGCTAGAACAATTAGAATGGCTGGGTCTCACAGACAGTGAATGGTTAATAGTTAATATTCTGTCAAGAGAAATATTTGCTGATCCTTGAAAAATATCTCCATATTTTTTATTTTATTTGTAAAGCTGTGCTCCAGTTTTTGGCAGGTTATAACATACAGGAATGTACAGGTGTGTGGTGACTAAGTGATACTCACTAAGGCCGGGGAGCCTTTATAATCTGTGTAGCTGGGACTTTGGAATTACAGGTTTGATTGCTGCGTCATATATACAGAGGTGCATTTGTTCCCACAGTTGGCCTGCATCTACCAAACACCCCTCATCACTACCTTGTCTTCATCCCCTATCACATGCAGTATTGCCCACATTAAGACATTTGTATAATTGGACAAATCACTGCGTTGCCTCTCCTGAAATACGTTAGGCCAGGCATTCCCACCCTGGTCCTCAATGCACACTGAGAGCGCAGGATTTTGTGACATCCTGGCTGCAGCACATATGACTAAATCAAATAACTGAGGTACTAATTCAGTCACCTGTGCTTAAGCATGGATATCCCTAAAACCTGGACTGGTAATGTGCCTTGAGGACCGAGGTTGGGAATGCCTGCCCCAGACCAATGGTTCTCAACCCTCCAGAACACCCAACATGCCTAGTTTTGAGTATTTCTCTAGCATCCATAAGGGATATTGGGGGAATCTAGTACGATGGGTATAGACATGGTCCAAAGGAGCCAGTGCACTTTACATTTCTTCACTGGGTGTGCTGGCTCCTCCCCTCTATGCCCTCTCCCACAGGCAGTTTAAAAAAAAGTGCCCTCAGGAGAGGATGCTCATCTGCAGCTCCAGAGAGTTTTCTTCAATTTCTTTTCAACTTTTATTTTCGGTATGCTGTTTGGGCAACAACATACCTGCACCGTGGGAGTTAGCGGGGGGGACGGTCACCGGCCTTGCAAGGTGCAGAGCCGCTTCCCCGCTGCAGGACCACCGTCCTGAGAGGTTGTTTATTCAGCAGGGCACTGCGCCTTGGCTGTCACAATCGCAGCGTGCCGCACACCCCTAACACTAGTCTGAAGGTGACGTCTGTGGTGAGTATAAACTGTGGGCCCCGCTAGGGTCACAGCAAACCCGCAAGGGTCTTTCTAGCGCTCGTCCCACTGGTGGCCGGGATCCCGCTGTCAGGATCATGACAGCCGGTATCCCGGCCACCTGTAAAACATATGTATTCCCTTCGGATGCCTGGGCGAGAGGAATCGTAGATTGGGGATATCTCACAGATGTTTGTTTTTTTTTCCCTCACCATCTACTTTGAGACCAAACACGACTGTTCGCTTTGCGGGAATCCATTTACACAGTTTAGTTATTCTATTCCGATACGGAGGATCGGGATTCTGTGTAATTATTCTATTCCGATATGAGGGATCGGGATAAATCTCTTGCCAAAAATTCTGGAATTCCAGCTTTGGATGGACATGTTCAAGCAGTAGAACGAGTTATTTGGCTCCACAAACCTCGGGGTTCTTACTTGCATATTCCAGTCTGAGAAGCTCACTAAGGCCTTCTCAGATCTTCAGTTCCAAACCCCCTCTTACATTTTATCCCATTCCTGGGCATCCTCTGTTATATCCACTTGGGCTTGAGGAGAATATAGCTGAGCCTTCTGCAGTACGGGAGCGGAAGGTTCAAACATTGACACTTGATTCTCCACTCTGAGGGTCAACCTTTCCCTGACTACATTTGAGACGTGCCCACGCGCCTCCGTCTTCCAATTGAGTCAGGGAAATGTTATGCATGTATAAAAATTCCTTTTTCAGTTGTTGCACGCTGTCCTGCTGATTACTCGCACGTGGGCAAGAACATCCCTGCTTAATCGTTCTGTAAAGCATCCCATCTTTTGTAAATGTGTTTGAATGATGGCGGAAAACCTGCCCTGACTGCTTGTAGCTTTGGTAAATACAGTGTGGCTGCATGAGTTCTGCAGACAAGGAAAGGTTTCATATCGTCTGTGTCTATAGTGAGGACTCTTACATTCTCTGCAGTATACGATCACCACAGGGCATATCCGCTGCAGTTTATAAAACATTTGTCCTATAGTCTATCCCACAGGTTCTCAAAGTCGGTCCTCAGGACCCCACACAGTGCATGTTTCTCGAACGTCCTAGTGGATGCTGGGGACTCCGTAAGGACCATGGGGAATAGTGGGCTCCGCAGGAGACTGGGCACTCCAAAGAAAGATTTAGTACTATCTGGTGTGCACTGGCTCCTCCCTCTATGCCCCTCCTCCAGACCTCAGTTAGAATCTGTGCCCGGCCAGAGCTGGGTGCTCCTAGTGGGCTCTCCTGAGCTTGCTAGAAAAGAAAGTATTTTGTTAGGTTTTTTATTTTCAGAGAGCTTCTGCTGGCAACAGACTCTCTGCTACGAGGGACTGAGGGGAGAGAAGCAAACCTACTAACTGCGGCTAGGTTGCGCTTCTTAGGCTACTGGACACCATTAGCTCCAGAGGGATCGAACACAGGTACCTAACCTTGATCGTCCGTTCCCGGAGCCGCGCCGCCGTCCCCCTCGCAGAGCCAGAAGAACAGAAGCAGCAAAAGCATGAAGACATCGAAATCGGCGGCTGAAGACTCCTGTCTTCACTTAAGGTAGCGCACAGCACTGCAGCTGTGCGCCATTGCTCCCACAGCACACCACACACTCCGGTCACTGTAGGGTGCAGGGCGCAGGGGGGGGCGCCCTGGGCAGCAATTAAGATACCTTTTGGCAAAATTATACATATATACAGTCAGGCACTGTATATATGTACAAGCCCCCGCCATTATTTTTACACAGAAACGGGACAGAAGCCCGCCGCTGAGGGGTCGGGGCCTTCTTCCTCAGCACTCACCAGCGCCATTTTCTCTCCACAGCTCCGCTGAGAGGAAGCTCCCCAGGCTCTCCCCTGCAATAGAAGAGGGTAAAAAGACAGGGGGGGCATATACATTTGGTGCAAAAACAATATATACAGCAGCTACTGGGTTAACACTAAGTTACTGTGTGATTCCTGGGTCATATAGCGCTGGGGTGTGTGCTGGCATACTCTCTCTCTGTCTCTCCAAAGGGCCTTGTGGGGGAACTGTCTTCAAATAGAGCATCCCCTGTGTGTGTGGTGTGTCGGTACGTGTGTGTCGACATGTCTGCGGTAAAAGGAGGAGATAGGGCAAACATGTGTGTGAGAGGGTGTCTCCGTCGACAACGCCGACACCTGTTTGGATATGTGTAAGTGCTGAGGTGAATTTATTGCACAAAAGATTGGAGAACAGACAGGAAATCTACCTTTGTCTGTCCCTATGTCACAGAGACCTTCAGAGTCTCACAATGCTCACTATCCAAAATAATAAACACTGATATCGACACAGAGTTTGGCTCCAGTGTCGACTACGATAATGCAAAGTTACAGCCAAAATGGCTGAAAGGTATTCAATATATGATTATTGTAATAAAAGAGGATTTGCATATCACTGATGACTCATTTGTCCCTGACACAAGGGTACACATGTTAAGGGGAAGAAAGCTGAGGTCAATTTCCCTCCTCTCATGAGGAAAAAGAGCGGGAAACTCCAGATAAGAGACTGCAGCTTCCCACAAAAAATTCTTAAGCAGTATCCTTTCCCCACTAGGGCCAGGATGTGATGGGAATCTTCCACTAGGGTGTCACGTTTGCCCAGAAGGTAGCACTAGCTATTCTCAGGGATCCTGCAGATAGCGTGCACATTCTAGTATACTACTCAGACCGCATACCCTCCAACATTTTACACACAAAAATCGGTACAAATTAGAAAAAGGGGCGTGGCCACGGGTAAAGGGGGCGTGGTCACGCCCCTTTTCCTATACTTTCAATGGAAGTTTGGAGAGCCAAAAATAGGTACAGACCATAAAAAAAAGGTACTGTACCTATTAAAAAGGTACAGTTGGAGGGTATGAGACCGGCGATTGTGTCGGCATGGGTTTATAGCGCTGTGGCAGCGTGGACAGGTACCTTATCAGCAGAGATTGAGACCCTAGTATGCATATAGATTATATATATATATATATATATATATATATATACTGTTTGTGTGTGTATATATATATATATATATATATATATATATATATATATATATATATTTCTCTGACGTCCTAGTGGATGCTGGGTACTCTGTAAGGACCATGGGGAATAGACGGGCTCCACAGGAGACTGGGCACTCTTAAAAGAGAGATTAGGTACTATATCTGGTGTGCACTGGCTCCTCCCTCTATGCCCCTCCTCCAGACCTCAGTTAGAATCTGTGCCCGGCCAGAGCTGGATGCACTCTAGGGGCTCTCCTGAGCTTTTTAGAAAGAAAGTATTTGTTAGGTTTTTTATTTTCAGTGAGATCTGCTGGCAACAGACTCACTGCTACGTGGGACTGAGGGGAGAGAAGCGAACCTACCTGCTTGCAGCTAGCTTGGGCTTCTTAGGCTACTGGACACCATTAGCTCCAGAGGGATCGAACACAGGCCCAGTCCTCGGTCGTCCGGTCCCGGAGCCGCGCCGCCGTCCCCCTTGCAGAGCCAGAAGAGCCGAAGAGAAGTTGAAAATCGGCGGCTGAAGACTCCGGTCTTCATTAAGGTAGCACACAGCACTGCAGCTGTGCGCCATTGCACCCTCTGCACACCACACACTTCGGTCACTGATGGGTGCAGGGCGCTGGGGGGGGGGGCGCCCTGGGCAGCAATTAGAGTACCTTACATGGCTAAATAGCACATAATACAGCTAATATACTGTATATGTGCATAATCCCCCGCCATAAAGCATATAAAAAAGCGGGAGAAGTCCGCCGAGAAAGGGGCGGGGCTATCTTCCTCAGCACACAGGCGCCATTTTCTCTTCACAGCTCCGCTGGAAGGCAGCTCCCCAGGCTCTCCCCTGCAGTTTCCAGGCTTCAAGGGTAAAAAAGAGAAGGGGGGCACTAAATTTAGGCGCAAAACTGTGTATAATAAGCTGCTATAGGGAAAAATCACTCACTTTAGTGTAAATCCCTGGTTATATAGCGCTGTGGTGTGTGCTGACATACTCTCTCTCTGTCTCCCCAAAGGACTTTGTGGGGTCCTGTCCTCAGTCAGAGCATTCCCTGTGTGTGTGTGCGGTGTGTCGACTCGGTACGGCTGTGTCGACATGTTTGATGAGGACGCTTACGTGGAGGCGGAGCAGGAGCCGATAAGTGTGATGTCGCCCCCTGCGGGGCCGACACCAGAGTGGATGGATATGTGGAAGGTATTAACCGACAGTGTCAACTCCTTGCATAAAAGGTTCGATGACGTAACCGCTTTGGGACAGCCGGCATCTCAGCCCGCGCCTGCCCAAACGTCTCAGAGGCCATCAGGGGCTCAAAAACGCCCGCTACCTCAGATGGCAGACACAGATGTCGACACGGATACTGACTCCAGTGTCGACGAGGATAAGACAAATGTACAATCCACAAGGGCCATCCGATGTATGATTACGGCAATGAAAAATGTGTTGCACATTTCTGACATTAACCCGGTTACCACAAAAAGGGTATTATGTTTGGGGAGACAAAGCAGCCAGTGACTTTTCCCCCATCTGATGAGTTAAATGAGTTGTGTGAAGAAGCGTGGTGTTCCCCAGATAAGAAACTAGTGATTTCTAAGCGGTTACTAATGGCGTACCCTTTCCCGCCAACGGATAGGTTACGCTGGGAGACATCCCCTAGGGTGGACAAGGCGCTCACACGCTTATCAAAAAAGGTGGCACTGCCGTCTCAGGATACGGCCGCCTTAAAGGAGCCTGCAGATAGAAAGCAGGAGGCTATCCTGAAGTCTGTGTATACACACTCAGGTACTATACTGAGACCTGCTATTGCTTCAGCATGGGTGTGTAGTGCTGCAGCAGCATGGTCTGATTCCCTGTCAGATAACATTGATTCCCTTGACAGGGATACTATATCTCTGACGTCCTAAGTGGATGCTGGGACTCCGTAAGGACCATGGGGAATAGCGGCTCCGCAGGAGACTGGGCACAACTAAAAGAAAGCTTTAGACTAACTGGTGTTCACTGGCTCCTCCCCCTATGACCCTCCTCCAGACTTCAGTTAGAATCTTGTGCTCGGCTGAGCTGGATGCACACTAGGGGCTCTCCTGAGCTCCTAGAAAGAAAGTATATTTTAGGTTTTTTATTTTACAGTGAGATCTGCTGGCAACAGACTCACTGCAGCGAGGGACTAAGGGGCGAAGAAGCGAACCTACCTGACTGGAGGCAGCTTGGGCTTCTTAGGCTACTGGACACCATTAGCTCCAGAGGGATCGAACACAGGACCCGACCTCGATCGTTCGGTCCCGGAGCCGCGCCGCCGGCCCCCTTACAGAGCCAGAAGCAAGAAGTGTTCCGGAAAATCGGCGGCAGAAGACTTCTGTCTTCAACAAGGTAGCGCACAGCACTGCAGCTGTGCGCCATTGCTCCTCATGCACACCTCACACTCCGGTCACTGATGGGTGCAGGGCGCTGGGGGGGGGCGCCCTGAGGGCAATATAATACACCTTGGCTGGCAAATCTACACCATATATAGTCAGGAAGGCTATATAGGTGTAAAAATACCCCTGCCAGAATTCCAGAAAAAGCGGGAGAAGTCCGCCGGAAAGGGGGCGGGGCTATCTCCCTCAGCACACTGGCGCCATTTTTCCCTCACAGCTCCGCTGGAAGGACGCTCCCTGGCTCTCCCCTGCAGTGTCAAGCTACATAAGGGTATAAAAGAGAGGGGGGGCACTAAATTTAGGCGCAGTATATATAATATAAGCAGCTATAAGGGAAAAAACACTCATTTATAGTGGGATCCCTGTGTTATCTAGCGCTCTGGTGTGTGCTGGCATACTCTCTCTCTGTCTCCCCAAAGGGCTTTGTTGGGTCCTGTCCTCTGTCAGAGCATTCCCTGTGTGTATGCGGTGTGTCGGTACGGCTGTGTCGACATGTTTGATGAGGAGGCTTATGTGGAGGCGGAGCAGTTGCCGATAAATGTGATGTCACCCCCTGCGTGGTCGACACCTGAGTGGATGGTTCTGTGGAAGGAATTACGCGACAGTGTCGACTCCTTGCATAAAAGGTTTGACGACATACCAAATATGGGACAGCTGGCTTCTCAGCCTGTGCCTGCCCAGGCGTCTCAAAGCCATCAGGGGCTCTAAAACGCGTGCTACCTCAGATGGCAGACACAGATGTCGACACGGATACTGACTCCAGTGTCGATGACGATGAGACTAATGTAACTTCCAATAGGGCCACACGTTATATGATTGAGGCAATGAAAAATGTGTTGCATATTTCTGATGTTACCCCAGGTACCACAAAAAAGGGTATTATGTTTGGAGAGAAAAAACTACCAGTTGTTTTTCCTCCATCTGAGGAATTAAATGAAGTGTGTGAAGAAGCGTGGGCTTCCCCCGATAAGAAACTGGTAATTTCTAAGAGGTTACTAATGGCGTACCCTTTCCCGCCAGAGGATAGGTCACGTTGGGAAACATCCCCTAGGGTGGATAAAGCGCTCACACGCTTGTCAAAGAAGGTGGCACTACCGTCTCCGGATACGGCCGCCCTGAAGGAACCTGCTGATAGAAAGCAGGAGGCTATCCTGAAGTCTGTATATACACACACAGGTGTTATACTGAGACCAGCTATTGCTTCAGCATGGATGTGCAGTGCTGCAGCTGCGTGGTCAGATTCCCTGTCGGAAAATATTGATACCCTAGACAGGGACACTATATATTGCTAACCGTAGAGCATATAAAAGACGCACTCTTATACATGAGGGATGCACAGAGGGATATTTGCTGGCTGGCATCTAAAATAAGTGCAATGTCCATTTCTGCCAGGAGAGGGTTATGGACTCGGCAGTGGACAGGAGATGCAGATTCTAAAAGGCACATGGAAGTTTTGCCTTATAAGGGTGAGGAGTTGTTCGGGGATGGTCTCTCGGACCTCGTTTCCACAGCAACAGCTGGGAAGTCTACATTTTTACCCCATGTTCCCTCACAGCCAAAGAAAGCACCGTATTATCAGGTACAGTCCTTTCGGCCCAATAAGGGCAAGCGGGTTAAAGGCGCGTCCTTTCTGCCCAGAGGTAGAGGGAAAAAGCTGCAGCATACAGCCAGTTCCCAGGAGCAAAAGTCCTCCCCCGCTTCCTCTAAGTCCACAGCATGACTTTCACTCTGTGAACACTATGCAACCCACTTGCTGGAAATAACATTAGTAAGATCTGGTTTCCAACCATAATCAGGATTACAAAGATCTTCTTTGGGAATTGTGAGTTCATCTTCTCATCTAAAAACACTTGAAAAATCTAACAGAATTATCATTGCTTCTTAACCCTCTCACAACCCTTTCATTTCTTACAGCCAAAATACATTTCTGCACCCACTTTATCTACGCTTTTGACTCATTCCATACTAAATCTACACCCATTGAGACTACACTGCTTTTCTCAACTGCATTTCTGCAATTCTTCTGCTCTGATTCCCTTACAGTCTCCACTCCTACTTCCACTTTCCCTCAACCTATTTACCTACTCAACACTATGTCAAGGCTTTCTTATACTCCCCACATCACTCAGTGTCTACCTAATAATGTATCTTTATCCTTCCCCCCCCTAGTCTCCTACACCTCCTCCTCTGTCTCCCCTCCATCCCTCTGTTTCCTTCCCCCTCCTTTCCTGTTACCCCACATTCATTTACCTCAGCCCCATGGTCCTGCTACCCCACAACTCAGCCCTGCTCCCTCTCTCCCTTCCCTGTCACCTGCCCATATCCCCATCCACATCACACTGACCTCTCTCCCTGCCCAACTCCTGCAGTTTCCCCTCCTAACTCAGGCACCCGTACCATCACTACTCTCTCATCATCCCTGCCCTCAAAGTTAATCTCACCTCATCGCTACAGCAACCCTGATTATCTCATTCACATCTCTCCCACAAACTCATATCCCCTATCCTGTGCCCTCTGGAATGCCAGATCTGTTTGTAACAAACTGGTCCCCACTCATGACCTTTTCATTTCCAACTCCCTACACCTACTAGCCATTACTGAAACTTGGATTACGCCCTCTGACACTACTACTCCTGCTGCTCTCTCTGCTGGGGGCCTCACATTCACACACACACCCCGACCTGGGGGTCGCCATGGAGGTGGTGTTGGGGTCCTTTTACCTTCTAGTTACTCCTACCGACTCATACCACCAGAACCATCCCTTACATTCTCAACATTTGAGGTCCATGCCATACGCCTCTTCCAACCAGTACATCTTAGAGTAGCTGTCATTTACCGCCCCCCTGGCACTGCTTCCAAATTCATCGACAATTTTGCTTCATGGCTACCTCACTTCCTCTCTTCTGACATTCCCTCCATTATCCTAGGCGATTTCAACATCCCTATTGACATCCCCACACAATCCCCTGCCTCTAAACTCCTTAACCTTACCTCTTCACTTGGTCTCTCCCAGTGGACCTCCTCACCCTCCCATGTGAATGGGAGCTCACTGGATCTGGTCTTCACTCACCGCTGTGATATTTCTGATTTTTCCAACTCCCCATTTCCCCTCTCTGACCACCACCTGCTCTCCTTTAACCTATCTCTCTCGACTTGCCCATCTCTGCCTCCTAAGGCTACCATCACTAAGCGTAACATTGAAGCTATTGACACTACATTCCTTTCCTCCCTGTTTGACTCACTTCTCTCTCCTATTCTCTCTCTCTCATGCCCTGAACAAGCCACTTCCACATACAATGCATCCCTTACTTCTGCTCTTGACTCTGTTGCTCCACCAACCACTATTCACCCTCGCAAATTAACACCTCAACCCTGGCACACCAAATGCACCAGATATCTGCAAAAATGCTCACGTACTGCTGAGCGACACTGGAGGAAATCACGCTCTAAGGCAGACTTCCTCCATTTCAAACTTATGCTCTCATCCTTCAGTGCTGCCCTTTCTCTTGCTAAACAGTCATACTTCAAGAACCTCATCTCCTTCCAGTCTTCCAACCCCCGGCGCCTCTTTGCCACTCTCAACTCACTCCTCTGCCCACCTCCACCTCGTCTCCCTTCCTCACTCTCTGCTCTTGACTTTGCCAATTACTTCACATCCAAAATTGACTCCATACGTCAGGACATCACATCACACCAGTCCATCAGTAACCAGCTTTCTCCTATCCCTTACCAACCCTCCCCATCCCTCGCACCTACTCTGTCATCTTTCTCCCATGCATCTGGAGAGGAAGTCATGGCCCTCATTCATTCCTGTCCCCTCACCACCTCCCCACTTGACCCTATCCCCTCTCGCCTCCTCCGCTACCTCTCTCCTTCTGCTTGTTCCCATCTTTCCCACCTTCTCAATCTTTCCCTCTCATCAGGCACTGTCCCCTCTGCCTTCAAGCATGCACTCATCTCTCCTATTCTTAAAAAACCTACACTTGATCCAAACACTCTCTCCAACTACCGACCCATCTCTCTCCTCCCTTTTGCCTCCAAACTACTTGAGCGTATTGTCTACAACCGTCTTACTTCCTTTCTTTCCTCACACTTACTGCTTGACCCATTCCAGTCTGGCTTCCGTCCTCTCCACTCCACTGAAACTGCCCTCACTAAAGTATGCAATGACCTCCATGCTGCTAAATCTAAGGGACACTACTCTATACTTATTCTACTTGATCTCTCTGCTGCTTTTGACACTGTGGACCATCCTCTCCTACTGCAAATTCTTCACTCCATTGGTCTACGTGACACTGCCCTCTCTTGGCTGTCCTCCTACCTTTCTGACCGTTCTTTCTCTGTCTCCTCTCATGACTCCACCTCACCCTCACTTCCACTAACTGTAGGGGTACCCCAAGGTTCTGTCCTTGGTCCTCTTCTTTTCTCTCTCTATACGTCCTCACTAGGTAAGCTCATCAGTTCTTTTGGTTTCCAATATCATCTCTACGCTGATGACACCCAAATCTATCTTTCCTCTCCAGACCTCTCCCCTGCTCTCCTCACTCGTATCTCCAACTGTCTATCTGCTACCTCTTCCTGGATGTCCCAGCGCTTTCTTAAACTTAACATGTCTAAGACCGAGCTGATCATCTTCCCTCCCTCCTGCATAACCTCACCTCCTACAATCTCATTATCTATTGATGGCACTACTATCTCCTCTAGCCCCCAAGTGCGCTGCCTTGGAGTAATCCTTGACTCCTCCCTCTCCTTCAAACCACACATTCAGCACCTCTCACAAACCTGCCATTTTCATCTAAAAAATATTTCCAGGATCAGACCTTTTCTGACCCAGGATGCTACTAAGACTCTTATCCACTCACTGGTCATCTCCAGACTGGACTACTGTAATCTGCTCCTGACTGGCATTCCTGACAAATACCTCTCTCCACTGCAATCTATCCTCAATGCTGCTGCCCGGCTCATCTTCCTCACCAAACGCACTACGTCCACCTCTCCTCTCTTACTAGACCTTCACTGGCTCCCCTTCCCTTTCAGAATCCATTTCAAGCTTCTCGCACTCGCTTACAAAGCCCTCACCCACTCCTCTCCCATCTACATCTCTGACCTTATCTCCCTTTACACTCCCACCCGTCCTCTTCGCTCTGCTAACGCACGCCGACTCTCCTGCCTACGGATTACTTCCTCCCACTCCTACCTCCAAGATTTTTCACGTGCTGCACCACTTCTTTGGAATTCCCTACCTCTCCCCCTCAGACTCTCCACCTCTCTACAAAACTTCAAACGGGCTCTCAAGACCCACTTCTTCACCAAACCCAGCCAAATCTCATCCTAACCCTCTGTTCTACGCTCTCTATGTACCCCAACTGTGTCACCCCTGTCTGTCTACCCCTCCCCTCTTAGAATGTAAGCTCTCACGAGCAGGGCCCTCTTCCCTCATGTGCTTATCCTTTCTTACTTTAATAATCTTCAACTGCACCAATTCCATCAGTCTTCTGCCACCTGATACTTATTCCAGTGTCATCTGCTGATGTAACTATGTCTATTTACCCTGTACTTGTCCTATACTGTCATCAACTGTAAGTTGCTGTTTTCCTGTTTGATTATTTGTTTATGTACTCTGTAATTGGGCGCTGCGGAACCCTTGTGGCGCCATATAAATAAAGGATAATAATAATAATAATAATGACGCTGGGGCTCCACAGGCGGAGCCAGGTACGGTGGGGGCCCGTCTCAAAAATTTCAGCGATCAGTGGGCTCGCTCACGGGTGGATCCCTGGATCTTTCAAGTAGTATCTCAGGGGTACAAGCTGGAATTCGAGACGTCTCTCCCCCCCCCCCCCCCCCCCCCCCCGCCGTTTCCTCAAATCTGCCTTGCCAACAACTCCCTCAGGCAGGGAGGCAGTGATAGAGGCAATTCACAAGCTGTATTCCCAGCAGGTGATAGTAAAGGTGTCCCTACTTCAACAAGGACGGGGTTACTATTACACAATGTTTGTGGTACCGAAACCGGACGGTTCGGTGAGACCCATTTTAAATTTGAAATCCTTAAACACGTATATAAAAAAATTCAAGTTCAAGATGGAATCGCTCAGGGCGGTTATTGCAAGCCTGGACGAGGGGGATTACATGGTATCACTGGACATCAAGGATGCTTACCTGCATGTCCCCATTTACCATCCTCACCAGGAGTACCTCAGATTTGTGGTACAGGATTGTCATTACCAATTCCAGACGTTGCCGTTCGGTCTATCCACGGCTCCGAGGGTCTTTACCAAGGTAATTGCCGAAATGATGATACTCCTTCGAAAGAAGGGAGTTTTAATTATCCCGTACTTGGACGATCTCCTGATAAAGGCGAGGTCCAGGGAGCAGTTGTTGGTCGGGGTAGCACTATCTCGGGAGGTGCTACAACAGCACGGCTGGATTCTACATATTCCAAAGTCACAGCTGGTCCCTACGACACGTCTACTGTTCCTGGGGATGGTTCTGGACACAGAACAGAAAAAAGTGTTTCTCCCGAAGGAGAAGGCCAAGGAGCTGTCATCTCTAGTCAGAGGCCTCCTAAAACCAAAACAGGTGTCGGTGCATCACTGCACGCGGATCCTGGGAAAGATGGTAGCTTCTTACGAAGCAATTCCATTCGGCAGGTTCCATGCAAGGACCTTTCAGTGGGACCTGTTGGACAAGTGGTCCGAATCGCATCTTCAGATGCATCGGCTGATAACCCTGTCTCCAAGGACCAGGGTGTGTCTGCTGTGGTGGCTGCAGAGTGCTCATCTTCAAGAGGGCCGCAGATTCGGCATACAGGACTGGGTCCTGGTGACCACGGATGCCAGCCTTCGAGGCTGGGGGGCAGTCACACAGGGAAGAAACTTCCAAGGACTATGGTCAAGTCAGGAGACTTCCCTACACATAAATATTCTGGAACTGAGGGCCATTTACAATGCCCTAAGTCAGGCAAAACCCCTGCTTCAAAACCAGTCGGTGCTGATCCTGTCAGACAACATCACGGCGGTCGCCCATGTAAACAGACAGGGCGGCACGAGAAGCAGGACGGCGATGGCAGAAGCCACAAGGATTCTCCGATGGGCGGAAAATCACGTGTTAGCACTGTCAGCAGTGTTCATTCCGGGAGTGGACAACTGGGAAGCAGACTTCCTCAGCAGGCACGACCTCCACCCGGGAGAGTGGGGACTTCATCCAGAAGTCTTCCAACTGATTGTAAACCGTTGGGAAAGGCCACAGGTGGACATGATGGCGTCCCGCCTAAACAAAAAGCTAGAAAGATATTGCGCCAGATCAAGAGACCCGCAGGCGATAGCTGTGGACGCTCTAGTGACACCGTGGGTGTACCGGTCGGTTTATGTGTTCCCTCCTCTTCCTCTCATACCAAAGGTACTGAGGATAATAAGGAGAAGAGGAGTAAGAACTATACTCATTGTTCCGGATTGGCCAAGAAGAGCTTGGTACCCGGAACTTCAAGAAATGATCTCAGAGGACCCATGGCCTCTGCCGCTCAGACAGGACCTGCTGCAGCAGGGGCCCTGTCTGTTCCAAGACTTACCGCGGCTGCTTTGACGGCATGGCGGTTGAACACCGGATCCTGAAGGAAAAGGGCATTCCGGAGGAAGTCATTCCTACGCTGATTAAAGCTAGGAAAGAAGTAACCGCAAACCATTATCACTGCATATGGCGAAAATATGTTGCGTGGTGTGAGGCCAGGAAGGCCCCAACGGAGGAATTTCAGCTGGGCCGTTTCCTGCACTTCCTACAGTCAGGGGTGACTATGGGCCTAAAATTGGGTTCCATTAAGGTCCAGATTTCGGCTCTATCGATTTTCTTCCAGAGAGAACTGGCTTCACTACCTGAAGTTCAAACTTTTGTTAAGGGAGTGCTGCATATTCATCCCCCTTTTGTGCCTCTAGTGGCACCTTGGGATCTCAACGTGGTGTTGGATTTCCTAAAGTCACATTGGTTTGAGCCACTTAAAACCGTGGAATTGAAGTATCTCACGTGGAAAGTGGTCATGTTGTTGGCCTTGGCTTCGGCCAGGCGTGTATCAGAATTGGCGGCTTTGTCATGTAAAAACCCTTATCTGATTTTCCATATGGATAGGGCAGAATTGAGGACTCGTCCCCAATTTCTCCCTAAGGTGGTATCAGCCTTTCATCTGAACCAACCTATCGTGGTGCCTGCGGCTACTAAAGACTTGGAGGCTTCCAAGTTGTTGGATGTAGTCAGGGCCCTGAAAATTTATGTTTCCAGGACAGCTGGAGTCAGAAAGACTGACTCGCTATTTATCCTGTATGCGCCCAACAAGTTGGGTGCACCTGCTTCAAAGCAGACTATTGCTCGCTGGATCTGTAGTACGATTCAGCTTGCATATTCTGCGGGTGGACTGCCGCATCCTAAATCAGTGAAAGCCCATTCCACGAGGAAGGTGGGCTCTTCTTGGGCGGCTGCCCGAGGGGTCTCGGCTCTACAACTTTGCCGAGCAGCTACTTGGTCGGGGTCAAACACATTTGCTAAATTCTACAAGTTTGACACCCTGGCTGAGGAGGACCTAGAGTTTGCCCATTCGGTGCTGCAGAGTCATCCGCACTCTCCCGCCCGTTTGGGAGCTTTGGTATAATCCCCATGGTCCTAACGGAGTCCCCAGCATCCACTTAGGACGTTAGAGAAAATAAGAATTTACTCACCGGTAATTCTATTTCTCGTAGTCCGTAGTGGATGCTGGGCGCCCATCCCAAGTGCAGATTGTCTGCAATACTTGTATATAGTTATTGCTTAACTAAAGGGTTATTGTTGAGCCATCTGTTGAGAGGCTCAAGTGATATCATACTGTTAACTGGGTATTGTATCACGAGTTATACGGTGTGATTGGTGTGGCTGGTATGAGTCTTACCCGGGATTCAAAATCCTTCCTTATTGTGTCAGCTCTTCCGGGCACAGTATCCTAACTGAGGTCTGGAGGAGGGTCATAGTGGGAGGAGCCAGTGCACACCAGTTAGTCTAAAGCTTTCTTTTAGTTGTGCCCAGTCTCCTGCGGAGCCGCTATTCCCCATGGTCCTTACGGAGTCCCAGCATCCACTACGGACTACGAGAAATAGAATTACCGGTGAGTAAATTCTTATTTTTGCTAACTATAGAGCATATTAAAGACGTAGTCTTATATATGAGAGATGCACAGAGGGACATTTGCCGGCTGGCATCTAAAATTAATGCAATGTCCATTTCTGACAGGAGAGTATTATGGACTCGGCAGTGGACAGGTGATGCTGATTCTAAAAGGCACATGGAAGTTTTGCCTTATAAGGGTGAGGAATTGTTTGGGGACGGTCTCTCGGACCTCGTGTCCACAGCAACAGCTGGGAAATCGACTTTTTTACCTCAGGTTCCCTCACAGCCTAAGAAAGCACCGTATTATCAAGTACAGTCCTTTCGGCCTCAGAAAGGCAAGCGGGTCAGAGGCGCGTCCTTTCTGCCCAGAGGCAGGGGTAGAGGGAAAAAGCTGCACCAGACAGCCAGTTCCCAGGAACTAATATCCTCCCCTGCTTCCACTAAGTCCACCGCATGACGCTGGGGCTCCACAGGTGGAGCCAGGTGCGGTGGGGGCCCGTCTCCGGAACTTCAGCGACCAGTGGGTTCGCTCACAGATGGATCTCTGGGTTCTACAGGTATCTCAGGGATACAAGCTGGAGTTCGAGACGTCTCCCCCTCGCGGTTACCTCAAATCAGCCTTGCCTGCTACTCCCAAGGAAAGGGAGGTAGTACTGGCGGCAATTCACAAGCTGTACCTCCAGCAGGTGATGATCAAAGTTCCTCTCCTTCAACAGGGACGAGGTTACTATTCCACAATGTTTGTGATACCGAAACCAGACGGTTCGGTGAGACCCATTCTAAACTAAAAATCCTTGAACACTTATATAAGGAAGTTCAAGTTCAAAATAGAATCGCTCAGGGCGGTTATTGCAAGCCTGGAAGAGGGGGATTTTATGGTGTCACTGGACATCATGGATGCTTACCTACATGTCCCCATTTACCCACCTCACCAGGAGTACCTCAAAGTTGTGGTACAGAAATGCCATTACCAATTCCAGACGTTGCCGTTGGGTCTGTCCACGGCACCCAGGGTGTGTACCAAGGTAATGGCCGAAATAATGATACTACTTCGAAAGAAGGGAGTTATAATTATCCCGTACTTGGACGATCTCCTTATAAAGTCGAGGTCCAAGGAGCAGTTGTTGATCGGTGTAGCACTATCTCAGGAAGTGCTACAACAGCACGGCTGGATTCTGAATATCCCAAAGTCGCAGCTGGTTCCTACGACGCGTCTGCTGATATTGGGCATGTTTCTGGACACAGAACAGGAGAAGGTGTTTCTCCCGGAGGAGAAGGCCAAGGAGTTGTCATCTCTGGTCAGAGACCTCCTGAAACCAAAACAGGTGTCGGTGCATCATTGCACGCGAGTCCTGGGAAAGATGGTAGCTTTTTACGAAGAAATTCCCTTCGGCAGGTTCCATGCAAGGAACTTTCAGTGGGACCTCTTAGTCAAGTAAGGATCGCATCTTCAGATGCATCGGCTGATCACCCTGTCTCCGAGGGCCAGGGTGTCTCTGCTGTGGTGGTTGCAGAGTGCTCATCTTCTCGAGGGCCGCAGATTCGGCATTCAGGACTGGGTCCTGGTGACCACGGATGCAAGCCTCCGACGTTGGGGATTAGTCACTCAGGGAAGAAACTTCTAAGGACAATGGTCGAGTCAGGAGACTTCCCTACACATAAATATTCTGGACCTAAGGGCCATTTACAATGCCCTAAGTCAAGCAGAACCCCTGCTTCAAAACCAGCCGGTGCTGATTCAGTCAGACAACATCACGGCTGTCGCCCATGTAAACCGACAAGGCGGCACAAGAAGCAGGATGGCGTTGGCAGAAGCCACAAGGATTCTCCGATGGGCGGAGAATCACGTGCTAACACTGTCCGCAGTGTTCATTCCGGGTGTGGAAAACTAGGAAGCAGACTTCCTCAGCAGGCACGACCTCCACCCGGGAGAGTGGGGACTTCATCCAGAAGTCTTCACGCAGATTGTAGACCGTTGGGAACGGCCACAGGTGGACATGATGGTGTCCCGCCTCAACAAAAAGCTAAAAAGATATTGCGCCAGGTCAAGAGACCCTCAGGCGATAGCTGTGGACGCACTAGTGACACCGTGGGTGTACTAGTCGGTTTATGTGTTCCCTCCTCTTCCTCTCATACCCAAGGTACGGAGGATAGTAAGTAAGAAAGGAGTAAGAACTATACTCGTAGTTCTGGTTTGGCCAAGAAGAACTTGGTACCCAGAACTACAAGAAATGATCTCGGAGGACCCATGGCCTCTGTCTCTCTGACAGGACCTGTTACTGCAGGGGCCCTGTCTGTTCCAAGACGTACCGCGGCTGCGTTTGAAGGCTTGGCGGTTGAACGCCGGATCCTAACGGAAAAGGGTGTTCCTGATGAAGTGATTCCTACGCTGTTAAAGGCTAGGAAAGACGCTGCCTGAAGTTCAGACGTTGTTAAGGGAGTGCTGCATATTCAGCCCCTTTTTTGTGCCTCCAGTGGCACTTTGGGATCTCAACGTTGTGTTGGATTTCCTAAAATCACATTGGTTTGAGCCACTTCAGACCGTGGAGTTGAAATATCTCACGTGGAAAGTGGTCATGCTTTTGGCCTTGGCTTCGGCTAGGCGTGTGTCAGTATTGGCGGCTTTGTCCTGTAAAAGCCCCTATCTGATCTTCCATATGGACAGGGTAGAATTGAGGACTCGTCCCCAATTTCTCCCTAAGGTGGTATCAGCGTTTCATTTGAACCAACCTATTGTGGTGCCTGCGGCTACACGGGACTTGGAGGATTCCAAGTTGCTGGATGTAGTCCGGGCCCTGAAAATCTATGTTTCCAGGACGGCTAGAGTCAGAAAAACTGACTCGCTGTTTATCCTGCATGCACCCAACAAGCTGGGTGCTCCTGCTTCTATGCAGACTATTGCTCGCTGGATCTGTAGCAAGATTCAACTTGCACATTCTGCGGCTGGACTGCCGCATCCTACATCAGTCAAAGCCCATTCCACGAGGAAGGTGGGCTCTTCTTGAGCGGCTGCCCGAGGGGTCTCGGCTTTACAACTTTGCCGAGCTGCTACCTGGTCGGGATCAAACACGTTTGCAAAATTCTACAAGTTTGATACCCTGGCTGAGGAGGACCTTGAGTTTGCTCAGTCGGTGCTGCAGTCATCCGCACTCTCCCGCCCGTTTGGGAGCTTTGGTATAATCCCCATGGTCCTTACGGAGTACCCAGCATCCACTAGGACGTCAGAGAAAATAAGATTTTACTCACCGGTAAATCTATTTCTCGTAGTCCGTAGTGGATGCTGGGAGCCCGTCCCAAGTGCGGACTTCTGCAATACTTGTATATAGTTATTGCTTAACTATAGGGTTATTGTTCTGAGCCATCTGTTGAATGAGGCTCAGCGATTGTTCATACTGTTAACTGGGTATAGTTATCACAAGTTGTACGGTGTGATTGGTGTGGCTGGTATGAGTCTTACCCTGGATTCCAAATCCTTTCCTAGTAATGTCAGCTCTTCCGGGCACAGTTTCCCTAACTGAGGTCTGGAGGAGGGGCATAGAGGGAGGATCCAGTGCACACCAGATATAGTACCTAATCTTTCTTTTAAGAGTGCCCAGTCTCCTGCGGAGCCCGTCTATTCCCCATGGTCCTTACAGAGTACCCAGCATCCACTACGGACTACGAGAAATAGATTTACCGGTGAGTAAAATCTTATTATATATGTATATATAAAAATATATATATATTACAGATGCTGTCTCAAGTGGTAGGTAGATATATATAGAGATAGAGATATATATATATATATTAAACATGCCCAAAGAGACATGAGTATACTGGGTCCTAGAGTCAGTTATGTCGATTTCTGCTTGACGTGTCCTGTAGAATATGCAATGGACAGATGATGCCGACTTAAGAGGCATTTGGAAGGCTGTGGATTGTGTGGAGAAGGGTTCTCGGACCTGGTCTCCACAGCTATCGCTGGTAATTCTGATATTTTGCCTTATATTCCTGCACAGCCTACGAAAGTACGACATTATCAAATGCAGCCTTTCGAATAAAGAAACAAGAAAGTCCGAGGTGCGTCCTTTCTTGCCAGAGGCGGGGGCAGAGGAAAGAAGCTGCACAACACGGCTAGTTCCCAGGTACAGAAGTCCTCCCCGGCCTCTACAAAAATCCACCGCATGTCGCTGGGGCTCCACAGGCGGAGCTAGGCCCGGTGGGGGCACGCCTTCATAAGTTCAGTTAGATCCCTGGGCAATAGATATTGTGTCTCAGGGATACAAGCTGGACTTTGAGAAGATGCCCCCTCACCGACGGCCCTGCCGGCTTCCCCCCACGAGAGGGAAACAGGGTTAACTGCAATTCATAAATTGTATCTTCAGCAGGTGGTGGTCAAGGTTCCCCTCCTTCAACAAGGAGGGGGTTTTTATTCGACCATGTTGTAGTCCCGAAGCCAGACGGTTCGGTCGGACCCATATTGAATTTAAAATCCCTGAGCATATACCTGAAAGGGTTCAAGTTCAAGTTGGAATCGCTAAGAGCGGTGATTGCAAGCCTGAAAGGGGGAGATTTTATGGTGACTCGGGACATAAAGGATGCATTCCTTCATGTCCGCATTTATCCACCTCATCAGGCGTACCTCAGAATTGCGGTACGGGATGGTCATTAACAATTTCAAACGTTGCCGTTTGGTCTCTCCACGGCCTTGAGAATATTCACCAAGGTAATGGCGGAAATGATGGTGCTCCTGCGGAAGCAAGGTGTCACTATTATCACGTACTTGGACGATCTCCTCATAAAAGCGAGATCAAGAGAGCAGTTGCTGAACAGCGTATCACTTTCTCTGGCAGTGAAACGGCAACACGGCTGGATTCTATATATTCCAAAGTCACAGTTGGTTCTTACAGCTCATCTGCCTCTCCTAGGCATGATCCTAGACACAGACCAGAAAAATGTTTATCTCCCGATAGAGAGAGCTCAGGAGCTCGCGACACTAGTCAGGAATCTATTAAAACTAAAACAGGTGTCAGTGCATCACTGCACTCGAGTCCTGGGAAGGAGGGTGGCATCATACGAGGCCATTCCCTTCGGCAGGTTCCATAACTTCCAATGGGACTTACTGTACAAGTGGTCCGGATCACATCGGTTAATCACCCTATCCCCCAGAGCAAGGGTGTCTCTCCTGTGGTGACTGCAGAGTGCTCACCTTCTCGAAGGTCGCAGATTCGGCATTCAGGACTGGGTCCTGGTGACCACGGATGCAAGCCTCCGAGGGTGGGGGGCAGTCACACAGGGAAGAAATTTCCAAGGGCTGTGGTCAAGGCAGGAGACTTGCCTTCACATCAATATCCTGGAACTAAGGGCCATATACAACGCCCTAAGTCAAGCGGAGACCCTGCTTCGCGACCAACCGGTTCTGATCCAGTCAGACAATATCATCGCAGTGGCTCGTGTAAACCGCCAAGGCGGCACAAGGAGTAGGGTGGCGATGGTAGAAGCCACCAGAGTTCTTCGCTGGGCGAACTGGGAAGCAGACTTCCTCAGCAGGCACGACCTCCACCCGGGAGAGTGGGGACTATACCAAGAAGTCTTCACGCAGATTGCAAATCGACGGGAACTGCCACAGGTGGACATGATGGCGTCCCGCCTCGACAAAAAGCTAAAATGGTATTGCGCCAGGTCAAGGGACCCCCAGGCGATAGCTGTGGACACACTAGTAACACCGTGGGTGTTCCAGTCGGTCTATGTGTTTCCTCCTCTTCCTCTCATACCAAAGGTGCTGAGGATTGTAAGAAAAAGAGGAGTGAGAACAATACTCATTGTTCCGGGTTGGCCATGAAGGACTTGGTACCCGGAACTGCAAGAAATGCTCACAGAGGACCCATAGCCTCTGCCTCTCAGACAGGACCTGTTGCAACAAGGGCCCTGTCTATTCCAAGACTTACCGCGGCTGCGTTTGACGGCATGGCGGTTGAACACCGGTTCCTAGCGGAAAAAGGCATTCCGGATGCAGTCATTCCTACGCTGAAAGGCTAGGAAGGACGTGACAGCTAAGCATTATCACTGTATATGGCGAAAATATGTGCTTGGTGTGAGGCCAGGAAGGCCCTACAGAAGAATTCCAGCTGGGTCGATTCCTGCACTTCCTACAGTCAGGAGTGACTATGGGCCTAAAATTAGGGTCCATACAGGTCCAGATTTCGTCCCTATCCATTTTCTTTCACAGAGAACTGGCTTCACTGCCTGAGGTTCAGACGTTTGTTAAGGGAGTGCTGCATATTCAGCGCCCTTTTGTGCCACCAGTGACACTTTGGGATCTTAACGTGGTGTTGGGTTTCCTGAAATCCCACTGGTTTGAGCCATTTAAGACTGTGGAGCTAAAGTATCTCACGTGGAAAGTGGTCATGCTGTTGGCCTTAGCTCCGGCTAGGCGTGTGTCAGAATTGGCGGCTTTGTCATGTAAAAGCCCCTATCTGGTTTTCCAGATGGACAGGGCAGAATTGCGGACTCGTCCGCAATTTCTGCAAAAGGTGGTGTCATCTTTTCATTTGAACCAACCTATTGTGGTGCCTGCGGCTACTTGTGACTTGGAAGATTCCAAGTTGCTTGACGTAGTCCGGGCTTTGAAGAATTATGTAACCAGAACGGCTGGGGTCAGGAAGACTGACTCGCTGTTTATCCTGTATGCATCCAACAAAGTGGGTGCTCCTGCTTCAAAGCAAGCTATTGCTCGCTGGATCTGTAACACGATTCAGCGGGCTCATTCTGCGGCTGGATTGCCGCATCCAAAATCAGTGAAAGCCCATTCCACAAGGAAGGTGGGCTCTTCTTGGGCGGCTGCCCGAGGGGTCTCGGCATTACAGCTTTGCCGAGCTGCTACTTGGTCGGGTTCAAACACATTTGCAAAATTCTACATGTTTGATACCCTGGCTGAGGAGGACCTTGTGTTTGCCCATTCGGTGCTGCAGAGTCATCCGCACTCTCCCGCCCGTTTGGGAGCTTTGGTATAATCCCCATGGTCCTTACGGAGTCCCCAGCATCCACTAGGACGTTAGAGAAAATAAGATTTTACTTACCGGTAAATCTATTTCTATTAGTCCGTAGTGGATGCTGGGCGCCCGTCCCAAGTGTGGACTTTTTCTGCAATGCTTGTATATAGTTATTGCTTAAATAAGGGTTATGTTATGGTTGCATCAGGTTTATCTGTTATTGTTCATACTGTTAACTTGGTAAGTTTATCACGAGTTATACGGTGTGATTGGTGTGGCTGGTATGAGTTTTACCCTGGATTCCAAAATCCTTTCCTTGTAATGTCAGCTCTTCCAGGCACAGTTTCCTTAACTGAGGTCTGGAGGAGGGGCATAGAGGGAGGAGCCAGTGCACACCAGATAGTACCTAATCTTTCTTTGGAGTGCCCAGTCTCCTGCGGAGCCCGCTATTCCCCGTGGTCCTTACGGAGTCCCCAGCATCCACTACGGACTACGAGAAATAGATTTACCGGTAAGTAAAATCTTATTTTTGCAGGTCTCCTCACAGAATCGCAAGTGAAATAATTAGCTCCACCTGTGGACCTTTTAAAATGTGTCAGTGAGTAATCAATACACCTGTGCACTGCTGGGTTCCCTGCAAAACATGCACTGTGTGGGGTCCTGAGGACCGAGTTTGAGAACCTATGGTCTATCCTGCCTTCCTAGTGTAACTGTATAGGCATCAGCATGTGGACTGATCCTTCCTTCAGGCCTAATTCCAGCATAAATGGTCCTAAATTAAAGCTACCAGATAAATGTGGCCTAGTATAAAGGCTTGTGCACATACATATAGTAGCTACCGAAAGAGTAAATGAAATGTCAGTTCTATTAATAGAATGGTATATATCCGGTAAATTTTAGCTCAGTAGTCGCCATGAGAATTTTGTGTATATATGTCGACGTGTTCGTCATGTTGACCCTGATCTCTCATGTTTTTCAGGTAACCCATTCTCTAGCATTTCTCTGTTTCCTAACCTATGACTTGTCAACATTCAGACTGCATACCCTATGATTCTATAGAATACTAGCTGTCGCGATCTCTTTTATAATTTACACTTTGAGCTGTAGAGAATCCAGTGGATGGTAACACTATAGGATGGTGTGTTTTTGTTTCTCTAACATCCATAAGGAATACTGGGGACACTTAGTACTATGGGGTATAGATGGGGTCCAGAGGAGCCTGTGCACTTTACATTTCTTCAACTGGGTGTGCTGGCTCCTCCCCTCTATGCCCCCTCACACAGGCAGTTTAGAATAATGTGCCCTCAGGATAGGATGCACACTCAGGAGCTCAAGTTTTTTCTTCAATTTAATTAATTTATACATTTTGTATTTTTTTTTTTTTTAGGTAGCTTGTTGGGCAACAGCCTACCTGCACTGAAGGACTCTCGGGGGTGGTGGTGGGCAGTTTCTGCACGCAGGGCTTTGTGGCTACGTCTACGTTTACCGCTGGAAAATCCACGTACCTCCTGTCTGCAGCTCCACTGGCTATATGCTCTTACCCGAGACTGTCACTGCAGTCCTTTCGGACCGCAAGGTTTAAGGGTAAAGCCAGAGGCACCACAAATGCAGCTAGAGGCACATAAGGCAAGTCATGTAAACCTGCTGCCACAGGGTCTCAGGATCAGGGCGCTGGCTCTGTCTCCTCAAAGACCTTCACATGACTGTGTCCCTCCATCGATGGGGGATCACGAGGTGGGAGTTCGTCTGAGATTCTTCAGCCTCATTTGGAGCAGCTTCCTGCCAGGATCCTTGGGTAAAAGACCTGATCTCTCAGGGCTACAAACTGTAGTTCGAAAGTTCTCCACCTCCACAGATTTTTCAGGACAGGCTTACCGTTTTCCGAGGAATTGTGCCTTACGTTACAGGAGTCCATTCAAAAGTTGGTTCAGACTCAGGTCATTGTTCCAGTTCCACTTCAACAACGTTGCGAGGGATATTTCTCTATCGTCCTAGTGGATGCTGGGGTTCCTGAAAGGACCATGGGGAATAGCGGCTCCGCAGGAGACAGGGCACAAAAAGTAAAGCTTTAGGATCAGGTGGTGTGCACTGGCTCCTCCCCCTATGACCCTCCTCCAAGCCAGTTAGATTTTTGTGCCCGGCCGAGAAGGGTGCAATCTAGGTGGCTCTCCTAAAGAGCTGCTTAGGAAAGTTTAGCTTAGGTTTTTTATTTTACAGTGAGTCCTGCTGGCAACAGGATCACTGCAACGAGGGACTTAGGGGAGAAGAAGTGAACTCACCTGCGTGCAGGATGGATTGGCTTCTTGGCTACTGGACATCAGCTCCAGAGGGACGATCACAGGTACAGCCTGGATGGTCACCGGAGCCTTGCCGCCGGCCCCCTTGCAGATGCTGAAGTAAGAAGAGGTCCAGAATCGGCGGCAGAAGACTCCTCAGTCTTCTAAAGGTAGCGCACAGCACTGCAGCTGTGCGCCATTTTCCTCTCAGTACACTTCACACGGCAGTCACTGAGGGTGCAGGGCGCTGGGAGGGGGGCGCCCTGGGAGGCAAATGAATACCTATTTTGGCTAAAAATACCTCACATATAGCCTCCGGAGGCTATATGGAGATATTTAACCCCTGCCAGAATCCGTTAAGAGCGGGAGACGAGGCCGCCGAAAAAGGGGCGGGGCCTATCTCCTCAGCACACAGCGCCATTTTCCCTCACAGAAAGGCTGGAGGGAAGGCTCCCAGGCTCTCCCCTGCACTGCACTACAGAAACAGGGTTAAAACAGAGAGGGGGGGCACTAATTTGGCGATATGCTTATATATATATATATATTAAGATGCTATAAGGGAAAACACTTATATAAGGTTGTCCCTATATAATTATAGCGTTTTTGGTGTGTGCTGGCAAACTCTCCCTCTGTCTCTCCAAAGGGCTAGTGGGTCCTGTCCTCTATCAGAGCATTCCCTGTGTGTGTGCTGTGTGTCGGTACGTGTGTGTCGACAGGTAGGAGGACGATGTTGGTGAGGAGGCGGAGCAATTGCCTGTAATGGTGATGTCACTCTCTAGGGAGTCGACACCGGAATGGATGGCTTATTTAGGAAATTACGTGATAATGTCAACACGCTGCAAGGTCGGTTGACGACATGAGACGGCCGACAAACAATTAGTACGGTCCAGACGTCTCAAAAACACCGTCAAGGGTTTTTAAAACGCCCGTTTACTTTAGTCGGTCGACACAGACACAGACAGGGACACTGAATCCAGTGTCGACGGTGAATAAACAAACGTATTCCTTATTAGGGCCACACGTTAAAGGCAATGAAGGAGGTGTTACGTATTTCTGATACTACAAGTACCACAAAAGAGGGTATTATGTGGGATGTGAAAAAACTACCATAGTTTTTCCTGAATCAGATAAATTAAATAAAGTGTGTGATGATGCGTGGGTTCCCCCCGATAGAAAATTATGGGCGGTATACCCTTTCCCGCCAGAAGTTAAGGCGCGTTGGGAAACACCCTTTAAGGTGGATAAGGCGCTCACACGCTTATCAAAACAAGTGGCGGTACCGTCTATAGATAGGGCCGTCCTCAAGGACCAGCGGACAAGGCTGGAAAATATAATAAAAAGTATATACACACATACTGGTGTTATACTGCGGCCAGCGATCGCCTCAGCCTGGATGTGCAGAGCTAGGGTGGCTTGGTCGGATTCCCTGACTAAAAATATTGATACCCTTGACAGGGACAGTATTTTATTGACTATAGAGCATTTCTATATATGCGAGATGCACAGAGGGATATTTGCACTCTGGCATCATGAATAAACGCGATGTCCATAACTGCCAGAAGATGTTATGGACACGACAGTGGTCAGGTGATGCAGATTCCAAACGGCACAGTATGGCCGTATACAGGAAGAGGACTTGTTTGGGGTCGGTCCATCGGACCTGGTGGTCACGGCAACTGCTGGAAAATCCACCGTTTTTTACCCTAAGTCACATCTCTGCAGAAAAAGACACCGTCTTTTCAGCCTCAGTCCTCTCGTCCCTATAAGAACATATCTGCCCAGGGATAGAGGAAAGGGAAGAAGACTGCAGCAGGCAGCCCATTCCCAGGAACAGAAGCGTTCCACCGCGTCTGACAAGTTCTCAGCATGGCGCTGAGACCGTACAGGACCCCTGGATCCTACAAGTAGTATCCCGGGGGTACAGATGGGAATGTCGAGACGTTTCCCCTTCGCAGGCTCCTGAAGTCTGCTTTACCAAGTCTCCCTCCGACAAGGAGGTAGTATGGGAAAAAATTCACAAGCTGTATTCCCAGCAGGTGATAATTAAATTACCCCTCCTACTACAGAAAAGGGGTATTATTCCACACTATATTGTGGTACTGAAGCCAGAAGGCTAGGTGAGACTTATTCTAAAAAATTTTTTTTGAACACTTACAAAGGTTCAAATTAAGATGAAGTCACTCAGAGCAGTGATAACGAACCAGGAATAAGGGGACTATATAGTGTCCCGGGACATCAGGGATGCTTACCTCTATGTCCCAAATTTGCCCTTCTCACTAAGGGTACCTCAGGTTCGTGGTGCAGAACTGTCACTATCAGTTTCAGACGCTGCCGTTTGGATTGTCCACGGCACCCTGGGGTCTTTACCAAGGTAATGGCCGAATTGATGATTCTTCTTCGAAGAAAAGGCGTCTTAATTATCCCTTACTTGGACGATCTCCTGATAGGGGCATAGTCCAGGGAACAGTTGGAGGTCGGAGTAGCACTATCTCGGATACTGCTACAATCAGCACGGGTGGATTCTAAATATTCCAAAATCGCAGCTGATCCCGACGACACGTCTGCTGTGCCTAGGGATGATTCTGGACACAGTCCAGAAAAAGGTGTTTCTCCCGGAAGAGAAAGCCAGGGAGTTATCCGAGCAAGTCAGGAACCTCCTAAAAACAGTGCATCATTGCACAAGGGTCCTGGTAAAAATGGTGGCTTCCTACGAAGCAATTCCATTCGGCAGATTTCACGTAAGAACTTTTCAGTGGGATCTGCTGGACAAATGGTCCGGATCGCATCTTCAGATGCATCAGCGGATAACCCAATATCCAAGGACAAGGGTGTCTCTCCTGTGGTGGTTATAGAGTGCTCATCTTCTAGAGGGCAGCAGATTCGGCATTCAGGATTGGATGCTGGTAACCACGGAGCCCAGCCTGAGAGGCTGGGGAGCAGTCACACAAGGAAAAAATTTCCAGGGAGTGTGATCAAGTATGGAGACTTTTCTCCACATAAATATACTGGAGCTAAGGGTAAATTTATAATGCTCTAAGCTTAGCAAGACCTCTGCTTCAAGGTCAGCCGGTATTGATCCAGTGGGAAAAACATCACGGCAGTCGCCCACGTAAACAGACAGGGCGACACAAGAAGCAGGAGGGCAATGGCAGAAACTGCAAGGACTTTTCGCTGGGCGGAAAATCATGTGATAACACTGTCAGCAGTTTTTCATCCCGGGAATGGAAACTGGGAAGCAGACTTCCTCAGCACGACCTCCACCCGGGAGAGTGGAAACTTCATTGAGAAGTTTTTTCCACATGATTGTAAACCGTTGGGAAATACCAAAGGTGGACATGATGGCGTCCCGTCTGAACAAAAAACGGGACAGGTATTGCGCCAGGTCAAGAGACCCATGGGCAATAGATGTGGACGTTCTGGTAACACCGTGGGTGTACCAGTCGGTGTATGTGTTCCCTCCTCTGCTTCTCATACCTAAGGTGCTGAGAATTATAAGACGTAGAGGAGTAAGAACTATACTCATGGCTCCGGATTGGCCAAGAAGGACTTGGTACCCGGAACTTCAAGAGATGCTTACAGAGGTCTTATGGCCTCTGCCGCTAAGAAGGGACTTGCTTCAGCAAGTACCATGTCTGTTCCAAGACTTACCGCAGCTGCGTTTGTCGGCATGGCGATGGAAAGCCGGATCCTAAAGGAAAAAAGGCATTCCGGAAGAGGTCATTCCTACCCTGGTCAAAGCCAGAAAGGAGGTGACCGCACAACATTATCACCACGTGTGGCGAAAATATGTTGCGTGGTGTGAGGCCAGGAAGGCCCCACAAAGAAATTTCAACTCGGTCGTTTCCTGCATTTCCTGCAAACAGGAGTGTCTATGGGCCTCAAATTGGGGTCCATTAAGGTTCAAATTCGGCCCTGTAAATTTTCTTCCAGAAAGAATTGGTTCCTGAAGTCCAGAAGTTTGTCAAGGGAGTATTGCATATACAAACCCCTTTTTTGTGCCTCCAGTGGCACTGTGGGATCTCAACGTAGTTCTGGGATTCCTCAAATCACATTGGTTTAAAACCAGTCAAATATGTGGATTTGAAGCATCTCACATAAAAAGTGACCATGCTCTTGGCCCTGGCCTGGACCAGGCGAGTGTCAAATTGGTGGTTTTTTCTCAAAAAAGCCCATATCTGTTTGTCCATTCGGACAGGGCAGAGCTGCGGACTCGTCCCCAGTTCTCTCCCTAAGGTGGTGTCAGTGTTTCACCTGAACCAGCTTATTGTGGTGCCTTGCACTTACTAGGGACTTGGAGGACTCCAAGTTGCTAGGAGTTGTCAGGGCCCTGAAAATATGTTCCAGGACAGCTGGAGTCAGAAAATCTGACTCGCTGTTTATACTGTATGCACCCGACAAGTTGGGTGCGCCTGCTTCTAAGCAGGCGATTGCTCGTTGGATTTGTAACACAATTCAACTTGCACATTCTGAGGCAGGCCTGCCACAGTCTAAATCGGTTAAGGCCCATTCCACAAGGAAGGTGGGCTCATCTTGGGCGGCTGCCCGAGAGGTCTCGGCATTACAACTCTGCCGAGCAGCTACGTGGTCAGGGGAGAACACGTTTGTAAAATTCTACAAATTTGATATCCTGGCAAAATAGGACCTGGAGTTCTCTCATTCGGTGCTGCAGAGTCATCCGCACTCTCCCGCCCGTTTGGGAGCTTTGGTATAATCCCCATGGTCCTTTCAGGAACCCCAGCATCCACTAGGACGATAGAGAAAATAAGAATTTACTTACCGATAATTCTATTTCTCGGAGTCCGTAGTGGATGCTGGGCGCCCATCCCAAGTGCGGATTATCTGCAATACTTGTACATAGTTACAAAAATCGGGTTATTATTGTTGTGAGCCATCTTTTTAGAGGCTCCGCTGTTATCATACTGTTAACTGGGTTTAGATCACAAGTTGTACGGTGTGATTGGTGTGGCTGGTATGAGTCTTACCCGGGATTCAAAATTCCTCCCTTATTGTGTACGCTCGTCCGGGCACAGTACCTAACTGGCTTGGAGGAGGGTCATAGGGGGAGGAGCCAGTGCACACCACCTGATCCTAAAGCTTTACTTTTTGTGCCCTGTCTCCTGCGGAGCCGCTATTCCCCATGGTCCTTTCAGGAACCCCAGCATCCACTACGGACTCCGAGAAATAGAATTATCGGTAAGTAAATTCTTATTTATTCTAGCCTTTTTGTGGTACCGAAACCGGACAGTTCGGTGAGGCCCATTTTGAACCTCAAATCGTTAAACCCATATCTGTGGGTTTTCTGGTTCAAAATGGAGTCTCTGAGAGCAATAATCTCAGGTCTGAAGGAGGGGGGAGTTCTTTGTCTCTCTGGACATAAAGGACGCATACCTCCATATTCCAATATGGCCACCTGATCAAGCCTACTGTACCTCAGGTTTGCTCTGCTAGATGAGCATTATCAATTCCAGGCGCTACCCTTCGGCCTATCCACAGCCACAAGGGTTTTCAAAAAAGGTGATGGCGGAAATGATGTTCCAACTCCGGATTCAGGGGGTCCCCTATCTGGACGATCTTTTGATAAAAGTGAGATGCAAGGAACAACTGTTGGACCGCATCAGCTGCACGACAACACTGCTATCACACCACAATTGGTTTCTAAATTAACTGAAATCCCACCTCGAGCCAACTCTGACTCCAGTTCTTGGGGATGATCTTGGACACGGACACGGTAGCTCCGAAGGACTTCCTTCCTGTGGACAAGGCAAAGACGCTTTAGGAGATGGTTGGAGCGGTACTGATGCCAAGCCGTGACTCGGTACATCTTTGCATACGCCTGTTGGGAAAGATGGGGGCCTCCTACGAGGCAATTCGATTTGGCAGATTCCATGCAAGTGCTTTCCAACTGGATCTCCTTAAGATGATCAGGTTCGCATCTGCAGATGCACTGGATCATACGTCTCTTACCGCAGGCCAGAATTTCTCTCCTGTCATGGTTACAGACCTCCGCTTAGGGATACAGGATTGGATTCTCTTAACCACAGATGCGAGTCTTCGAGTTTGGGGAGCTGTCACCCAAGGGGCACAGTTCCAGGGCAAGAGATCAAGCCATGAAGCCATTCTTCCAATAAATCGGGCCATTCAAGTTCAGTCAGACAACGCCACGACAGTGGTGTACATCAATCAACAGGGCGGAACAAAGAGCAGAGCTTGCATGCAAGAGGTATCCAAGATTCTCCTCTGGGTGGAAAGGAATGCAAGAGCGGTATCGGCCGTACTCATTCTGGAAGTAAACAACTAGGAGGCGGGCTTTCTAAGTCGACATGACCTACACCCAGGAGAGTGGGGTCTCCATCCGCAGGTATTTCGACAGATAACAGATCAGTGTGGCTGTCCGCAGATCGATCTGATGGCCTCTCGACTCAACAAAAAGCTTTGGCGCTATTGATTCCAGAACAAGGGACCCTAGGGCGGCGGCACTGTACGCACTGACAACACCGCTAGCTTACCGGTTGGTGTACCTGTTTCCTCCGATTCCATTACTTCCCAGGGTTCTGAAAAGAATCAGAAGGGAGGGTGTTCAGGCAATTCTGGTTGCCCCCGATTGGCCTCAAAGATTTTGATATGCAGTCCTTCTAGCCATGGCAGTAGAAGACCCCTGGCCTCCCGGACTTACGGCGGCTTCATTTTAGTGGCATGGCGGTTCAATGGAACATTCTAGCTGAGAAGGTTATTCCGGACAACGTTATTGCAACCATGATTTAAGTCAGGAAGGCAGTCGCGTCGAAGCATTATAATTATATCTGGAAACGATATGTCTCCTGGTGTGAGGGCCGAAGGTTTCCTGCTGCGGATTTCAACCTGGGGCCTTTTTTGCATTTCTTACAGGCTGGAGTGGATATGGGCCTACAGTTAGGCTCATAAAGGTGCAGATCTAAGCTTTGTCCATTTTCTTTCAGAGAAAATTGGCTGCGTTACCTGAAGTCCAGACGTTCTTGCAGGGTGTTCGTCACATACAGCCTCCTTTTGTGCCACCCACGGCACCTTGGGATCTGAACGTGGTTTTGACCTTTCTACAATCCTCTTGGTTTGAACCATTGATGTCGGTAGAAAACAAGTACCTTACGTGGAAGACTGTTATGCTATTGGCATTAGCTTTGGCTAGGCAAGTTTCGGGACTTGAGCTTTATCCTGCAAGAGTCCCTACTTGGTCTTTCACGACGACAGAGCAGAGCTCAGGACTCGTCAGCAGTTCCTGCCAAAGGTGGTTTCTGCGTTCCACCTGAATCAGCCTATTGAGGTTCTGGCGGCTTTGGCCATTTCCTCGAATCCTGAGTCCTTGGATGTGGTGCGAGCCCTGAAGATCTATGTCAAGAGGACAACTGCTGTCCGAAAATCGGATTCCCGCTTTGTGCTGTATGATGCTCAAAAGAGGGGTTGCCCTGCTTCGAAGCAGTCGATTGCCTGTTGGATTAGGCTTACTATTCAATAGGCCTATACTTCGACGGCCTTTCCTTTTTTACATGGTCTATCAAGGCCTGCTCTACTAGGTCAGTGGGTTCCTCCTGGGCGGCTGCCTGTGGCGTCTTGGCTTTGCAACTTTGCCGGGCCGCTACCTGGTCAGGGACAAACACGTTTGTCAAGTTCTACAGGATTGATACCATGGCTAAAGAGTATGTCCAGTTTGGACAGTCGGTCCTGCAGGCGTCTCAGCACGTTCCCACCCATTCTGGGAGCTTTTGGACATCCCCCATCGTACTGTGGGGCAGATTGTATGTGGGCCGCAGCGATGGGTAGCGCTGGACAGCGACGGGATGGTGCGACAAAAGCGATCACATGGGAGATCGCAAAGTGACTGACAGGAAGAAGCCATTTGTGGGTGGCAACTGACCGTTTTAGACGAGTGTCCGCAAAAATGCATGAAGGGACCAAGCGTTTTGGAGGGAGTGTTTCTGACGTCCGCTCCGGCCCCGATCATCCCACTGGAAGAGTAAGTCCTGGGCTGTGCAGCTCCTGCACATGTGATCGCACACCTGCACAGCGAATTCCCCCTCCCCCTGTTGGCGGCAACAACCTGATTGCAGAGATGCAAAAATCGCACCCTAGCGATCAGGTCGGAATTAGCCCCCAAGTGTCCCCAGTATTCCTTATGGATGTTAGAGAAAACAGGATTTTAATTATCTATCGATAAATCCTTTTCTCGTAGTCCGTAAGGGATACTGGGTGCCCGCCTCTGTGCTTTGACTTCTCCTGCGAGTTTTGTTCTTGTGTGAAAGTTGTTTGGATCAGCTGTTGCTGTTCTGTTTAGCTAGCTGTTGCTGGTTTTGTTCTGGTCTGTGCTGGTTCGTTAGTCTCAACATTCGTTGTCTTGTCATGTTTCCTCTCATGATAGTCCATCTCCTTCGGGCACAGTTTTCCTAGACTGGGCTGTGGGAGGGGGCATAGAGGGGAGGAGCCAGCACAGCCTGTTTTGAAGAATTTAAAGTGCACCGGCTCCTTTGTACCCCATCTATACCCCATCGTACTAAGTATCCTCAGTATCCCTTATGGACTATGAGAAAAGGATTTACCGGTAGGTAATTAAAATCCTATTTTTCTTCTTCTCTCGGCCTGATTGTGATGACTTCGGATGATCTTACTGGCCCTTTAAGGGTGTGCCTGCTTGCCGAGAGAGGAGGGACCATTCTCTTTTATTCTTTAACTTTGCCTATTGTATTGGAAGTCTCTGCAGCAGGTATTACAGAGCTCGGGTCCTCACTGCAGCGTGTCGGGAGACCACACTTGTGCTGCCTGACTCCTCTGTAGCTAATGTTTGCCTATATTCTCCTTCTCTCTTCCAGATCTACATAAAGCAGCAAGACCGCACGGCCAGCATCAGCCAGGACGTGCGCGTGGCTAAAATGAGCCTCATAGATCTGGCTGGCTCAGAACGAGCGTCTTCAACAAACGCCAAGGGCGAGCGCCTGCGGGAGGGCGCCAACATCAATCGCTCTCTTCTGGCTCTCATAAACGTCATTAACGCTCTGGCTGATGCAAAGGTACCGACTGTCCCTTTTGACTTTTGTGTGGCATTTGCTGTACTGCACTGATTAGTCTCATATGGGCAGAATGTTTGATTTAGTATCGTGCTCTCCTTGGGCCTCATGACAGTGTCTGTTGTATGTTAGTGTAATCTGCATTTCCTGGGCACAAAGCAAACACAGAATAATCCTTCTCTTGCTCAGGCCGCTTGAACCCTCGGCATAGAAGGTTTTTATAGCAACGAAGGTTACAAATAAACTTGCAATTTCTCTGAAAAAGATAAGTGTACTTTTGCTTTTTTCTTCAAACATCACAACCTGAGAAATCCATATATCCTTACAAATTCAGAGTTGGTTAATCAACATACCATTGTGTTTTATTTGCATTCCATTTTATGTGGTATGAAGTTCTGGGGCGAACAACTAGTTGCTATGAGGGTAACCTCAATGAGACAATTTTGTTTATTTGCATTAATCTTGCTGTTTACATTTTAGAATGGGCACTACGATAGGCAAGACTTGGATAAATCTATATGTTAGGGGCCCACCTGATAAGGTCACCGTGACGTGGTATATTGTGCTAAGAACCTCCATGAGTTTATTGTAATTGTTCTGATTACCAGTGTTCTTAGAGTGTGCACCTGCAGTTTTTTTTTTTTTTTCTGTTACACATTTATACAGCAGTTTTTGAGAAGCTCAAATACAGAAGCAGCAGGACTAACATCTTACATTGCCTTATACATGTCACTGTATAGATTGCCTATCTTTATTGTTGCAGAATAAGAAAGCTCACATTCCCTATCGAGACAGCAAACTGACCCGGCTTCTGAAAGACTCCATCGGAGGGAACTGTCGGACAGTCATGATCGCAGCAATTAGCCCATCTTTTCTGAGTTATGATGACACCTATAACACTCTTAAGTATGCCAACCGTGCCAAGGAGATAAAGCTGTCGGTGAGTAGTTACTCTAACTGTGCATCCTTGTTTTATTGTAGAAGTTGTACATACAGCTGTGCTTTCCCATTGCCACCTGTGCTGCAGCCTAGCATGCGCCTGTGCTCTCCCATTGCCACCTGTGCTGCAGCCTAGCATGCGCCTGTGCTTTCCCATTGCCACCTGTGCTGCAGCCTAGCATGCGCCTGTGCTCTCCCATTGCCACCTGTGCTGCAGCCTAGCATGCGCCTGTGCTTTCCCATTGCCACCTGTGCTGCAGCCTAGCATGCGCCTGTGCTCTCCCATTGCCACCTGTGCTGCAGCCTAGCATGCGCCTGTGCTTTCTCATTGCCACCTGTGCTGCAGCCTAGCATGCGCCTGTGTTTTCCCATTGCCACCTGTGCTGCAGCCTAGCATGTGCCTGTGCTCTCCCATTGCCACCTGTGCTGCAGCCTTGCATGCGCCTGTGCTTTCCCATTAACACCTGGTGTCAGCAGGTTAGCATGCAGCTTTGCTTTTCCCTTATAGTTAGCAGTGTAGGCAGACTGGCATGCAGCTCTGCTTTTCTCTTATAGTTAGCAGTGTAGGCAGACTGGCATGCAGCTCTGCTTTTCTCTTATAGTTAGCAGTGTAGGCAGACTGGCATGCAGCTCTGCTTTTCTCTTATAGTTAGCAGTGTAGGCAGACTGGCATGCAGCTCTGCTTTTCTCTTATAGTTAGCAGTGTAGGCAGACTGGCATGCAGCTCTGCTTTTCTCTTATAGTTAGCTGTGTAGGCAGACTGGCATGCAGCTCTGCTTTTCTCTTATAGTTAGCTGTGTAGGCAGACTGGCATGCAGCTCTGCTTTTCTCTTATAGTTAGCCGTGTAGGCAGACTGGCATGCTGCTCTGCTTTCCCCTTATAGTCGTTGGTGTTGGTATGCAGCTTTTCCAGTGTCTTTTTTTTTTCTTTCTCCATAATTAGATTTTGTCTTAATACTTAGTGGTGACGATGAAGAGCTAACTCAGTCATCCACCTGATAGCTCTGAAATTTAAGTTTAAAGGGACTGTAACCTCCAAAATGATGTTGGCTTAACCTTCCTAGCTCAAAGGATTTTTATGATACACACATTACTGTGCTATCCCTATTTGCAGGCTATGGCAATATTAGCAAGTGTTGTGCCCCCACTAACATCACAGGTGTCCCTCGGCACTCTGTATCACCCTTTCTCTAACGTCCTAAGTGGATGCTGGGGACTCCGTAAGGACCATGGGGAATAGCGGCTCCGCAGGAGACTGGGCACAACTAAAGAAAGCTTTAGGACTACCTGGTGTGCACTTGCTCCTCCCACTATGACCCTCCTCCAGACCTCAGTTAGATTTCTGTGCCCGGCCGAGCTGGATGCACACTAGGGGCTCTCCTGAGCTCCTAGAGAGAGAGTGTATTTTAGGTTTTTTATTTTACAGTGAGATCTGCTGGCAACAGACTCACTGCAGCGAGGGACTAAGGGGAGAAGAAGCGAACCTACCTAACTGGTGGTAGCTTGGGCTTCTTAGGCTACTGGACACCATTAGCTCCAGAGGGATCGACCGCATGGAACCGGCCATTGATGTTCGGTCCCGGAGCCGCGCCGCCGGCCCTTTTACAGAGCCAGAAGCAAGAAGAGTCCGGAAAATCGGCGGCAGAAGACATCAGTCTTCACCAAGGTAGCGCACAGCACTGCAGCTGTGCGCCATTGCTCCTCATACACACTTCACACTCCGGTCACTGAGGGTGCAGGGCGCTGGGGGGGGGCGCCCTGAGCAGCAATAAAAACACCTTGGCTGGCAAATATATCACAATATATAGCCCCAGAGGCTATATATGTGATAAATACCCCTGCCAGAATCCATAAAAAAGCGGGAGAAAGTCAGCCGAAAAAGGGGCGGGGCTATCTCCCTCAGCACACTGGCGCTATTTTCTCTTCACAGTGCAGCTGGAAGACAGCTCCCCAGGCTCTCCCCTGTAGCTTTCAGGCTCAAAGGGTTAAAAAGAGAGGGGGGGCACTAAATTTAGGCGCAATATTGTTTATACAAGCAGCTATTGGGGGAAAAATCACTCAGTTATAGTGTTAATCCCTGCATTATATAGCGCTCTGGTGTGTGCTGGCATACTCTCTCTCTGTCTCCCCAAAGGACTTTGTGGGGTCCTGTCCTCAGTCAGAGCATTCCCTGTGTGTGTGCTGTGTGTCGGTACGGCTGTGTCGACATGTGGGATGAGGAAGGTTACGTGGAGGTGGAGCAGAGGCCGATAAATGGGATGTCGCCCCCTGTGGGGCCGACACCAGAGTGGATGGATAGGTGAAATGTATTAACCGACAATGTCAACTCCTTACATAGAAGGCTGGATGACGTAAAACAGATGTGGGACAGCCGGCTTCTCAGCCCGCGCCTGCCCAGGCGTCTCAAAGGCCATCAGGGGCTCAAAAAACGCCCGTTACCTCAGATGGCAGACACAGATGTCGACACAGAGTCTGACTCCAGTGTCGACGAGGTTGAGACATATACACAATCCACTAGGAACATCCGTTACATGATCTCGGCAATGAAAAATGTGTGACGCATTTCTGACATGAACCCAAGTACCACATAAAAGGGGTTTTATTTTTGGGGAGAAAAAGCAGCCAGTGTTTTGTTCCCCCATCAGTTGAATGAATGAAGTGTGTAAAGAAGCGTGGGTTCCCCCGATAAGAAACTGGTAATTTCTAAACAGTTACTGATGGCGTACCCTTTCCCGCCAGAGGATAGGTCACGCTGGGAGATATCCCCTAGGGTGGAGAAGGCGCTCACACGTTTGTCAAAAAAGGTGGCACTGCCGTCTTAGGATACGGCCACCTTGAAGGAGCCTGCTGATAAAAAGCAGGAGGCTATCCTGAAGTCTGTATATACACACTCAGGTTCTATACTGAGACCTGCAATTGCCTCAGCAAAATAGTGCTGCTGCAGCGTGGTCTGATACCCTGTCAGATGATATTAATACCCTAGACAGGGATAATATTTTGCTAACATAGAGCATTTTTAAAGACGTCGTCTTATATAGGAAGGATGCACAGAGGGATATTTACCGGCTGGCATCCAGCATTAATGCAATGTCCATTCTGCCAGGAGGGTATTAGAAACCCGGCAGTGGACAGGTGATGCTGCCTTTAAAAGGCACATGGAGATTCTGCCTTATAAGGGTGAGGAATTGTTTGGGGATGGTCTCTGGGACCTCGTATCCACAGCAACAGCTGGGAAGAAAATTTTTTACCTCAGGTTTCCTCACAAAAGCCTAAGAAAGCACCGTATTTTCAGGTACAGTCCTTTCGGCTTCAGAAAAGCAAGCGGGTCAAAGGCGCTTCCTTTCTGCACAGAGACAAGGGAAGAAGGGAAAAGCTGCTCCAGGCAGCCAGTTCCCAGGATCAAAAATCTTCCCTCGCTTCCTCTGAGTCCACCGCATGACGCTGGGGCTCCACAGGTGGAGACAGGTGCGGTGGGGGCGCGTCTCGGGAACTTCAGGGACCAGTGGGCTTGCCCACAGGTGGATCCCTAGGCTCTGCAAGTAGTATCACAGGGATACAGGCTGGAGTTCGAGGCGACTCCCCCTCGCCGTTACCTCACATCAGCCTTGCCTGCTGCCCTCGGAGAAAGGTAGTACTGGCGGCAATTCACAAGCTGTACTTCCAGCAGGTAAAATCAAGGTACCCCTCCTTCAACAAGGCCGGGGTTACTATTCCAAAATGTTGTGGTACCGAAACCAGACGGTTCGGTGAGACCCATTCTAAAATTGAAATCCTTGAACACTTATATACGAAGGTTCAAGTTCAAAATGGAATCGCTCAGGGCGATTATTGCAAGCCTGGAGAATTTCAGGGTATCGCTGGACATCAAGGATGCTTACCTGCATGTCCCTATTTACCCTCTTCACCAGGTGTACCTCAAAATTGTGGTACAGGATTGTCATTACCAATTCCAGACGTTGCCGTTGGTCTGTCCCCGGCACCGAGGGTATTAACCAAGGTAATGGCCGAAGTACTTATCCCGTACTTGGACGATCTCCTTATAAAGGCGAGGTCCAGGGAGCAGTTGTTCGTCGGAGTAGCACTATCTTGGGAAGTGCTACAACAGCACGGCTGGATTCTGAATATTCCAAAATCGCAGCTGGTTCCTACGACGCGTCTACTGTTCCTGGGTATGGTTCTGGACACAGAACAGGGTATAAAGGGTTTCTCCCGGAGGAAAAGTCCAAGGAGTTGGCGTCTCTAGACGGAGACCTCCTAATACAAATACAGGTGTCGGTGCATCAATGCACGCGAGCTTTGGGAAAGATGGTAGCTTCTTACGAAGAAATTCCATTCGCCAGGTCCCATGCAAGGATCTTCCAGTGGGATCTGTTGGACAAGTGGTCCGGGTCGCATCTTCAGATGCATCGGCGGATAACCCTGTCTCCAAGGGCCAGGGTGTCGCTGTGGTGGTGACTGCAGAGTGCTCATCTTCTAGGGGGCCGCAGATTTGGCATACAGGACTGGGTCCTGGTGACCACGGATGCCAGCCTTCAAGGCGGGGGGGCAGTCACACAGGGAAGAAACTTCCAAGGCCTATGGAAAAGTCAGGAGACTTCCCTACACATAAATGTTCTGGAACTATGGGCCATTTACAATGCCCTAAGTCAGGCTAGACCCCTGCTTCAACACCGGCCGGTGCTGATCCAGTCAGACAACATCACGGCGGTCGCTCAGGGAAACCGACAGGGCGGCACAAGAAGCAGGATGGCGATGGCAGAAGCCACAAGGATTCTCCGATGGGCGGAAAATCATGTGTTAGCACTGTCAGCAGTGTTCATTCCCGGAGTGGACAACTGAGAAGCAGACTTTCTCAGCAGACACGACCTCCACCCGGGAGAGTGGGGACTTCATCCAGAAGTCTTCCAAATGATTGTACACCGTTGGGAAAGCCCACAGGTGGACATGATGGCGTCCCGCCTCAACAAAAAGCTACAAAGATATTGCGCCAGGTCAAGGGACCCTCAGGCGATAGCTGTGGACGCTCTGGTAACACCGTGGGTGTACCAGTCGGTGTATGTGTTCCCTTCTCTGCCTCTCTTACCCAGGGTAATGAGAATAATAATGAGAGGAGTAAGAACTATACTCATTGTTCTGGGTTGGCCAAGAAGAGCTTGGTACCCAGAACTCCAAGAAATGATCTCAGAGGACCCATGGCCTCTGCCGCTCAGACAGGACCTGCTGCAGCAGGGGGCCTGTCTGTTCCAAGACGTACCGCGGCTGCGTTTGACGGCATGGCGGTTGAACGCCGGATCCTGAAGGAAGAGGGCATTCCGGAGGAAGTTATCCCTACGCTATTTAAAGCTAGGAAAGAAGTGAACGCAAACCATTATCACCGCATATGGTGGAAATATGTTGCGTGCTGTGAGGCCAGTAAGGCCCCAAAAGGAGGAATTTCAGCTAGGTCGATTTCTGCACTTCCTACAAGTCAGAGGTGACTATGGGCCTAAAATTGGGTTCCATTAAGGTCCAGATTTCGGCTCTATCGATTTTCTTCCAAAATAGAACTGGCTTCACTGCCTGAAGTTCAGACTTTTGTTAAGGGAGTGCTGCATAGTCAGCCCCCGTTTGTGCCTCCAGTGGCACCGTGGGATCTCAACGTGGGATTTCCTGAAGTCGCATTGAGTTGAGCCACTTAAATCCGTGGAGCTACAATACCTCACGTGGAAAGTGGTCATGCTGTGGGCCTGGGCGTCGGCCAGGCGTATATCAGAATTGGCGGCTTTGTCATGCAAAAGCCCTTATCTGTATTTTATATGGATAAGGCGGAATTGAGGACTCGTTCCCAATTCCTTCCTAAGGTGGTATCCGTTTTTCATGTGAATCAACCTATTGTGGTGCCTGCGGCTTCTTGGGACTTGGAGGATTCCAAGTTTCTGGACGTAGTCGGGGCCCTGAAAAATATATGTTTCCAGGACGGCTGGAGTCAGAAAGACTGACTCGCTATTTATCCTGTATGCACCCAACAAGCTGGGTGCTCCTGCTTCTAAGCAGACTATTGCTCGCTGGATCTGTAGCACGATTCAACTTGCACATTCTGCGGCTGGACTGCCGCACCCTAAATCTGTAAAAGCCCATTCCACGAGGAAAGTGGGCTCTTCTTGGGCGGCTGCCCGAGGGGTCTCGGCTTTACAAATTTGCCGAGCTGTTACTTGGTCGGGGTCAAACACTCTTGCAAGAGTCTACAAGTTTGATACCCTGGCTGAGGAGGACCTAGAGTTTGCTCATTCGGTGCTGCAGAGTCATCCGCACTCTCCCACCCGTTTGGGAGCTTTGGTATAATCCCCATGGTCCTTACGTAGTCCCCAGCATCCATTTAGGACGTTAGAGAAAATAAGATTTTACTCACCGGTAAATCTATTTCTCGTAGTCCGTAGTGGATGCTGGGCGCCCATCCCAAGTGCGGATTGTCTGCAATACTTGTATATAGTTATTGCCTAACTAAAGGGTTATTGTTGAGCCATCTGTTGAGAGGCTCAGTTGTTATCATACTGTTAACTGGGTATTGTATCACGAGTTATACGGTGTGGCTGGTATGAGTCTTACCCGGGATTCAAAATCCTTCCTTATTGTGTCAGCTCTTCCGGGCACAGTATCCTAACTGAGGTCTGGAGGAGGGTCATAGTGGGAGGAGCTAGTGCACACCAGGTAGTCCTAAAGCTTTCTTTAGTTGTGCCCAGTCTCCTGCGGAGCCGCTATTCCCCATGGTCCTTACGGAGTCCCCAGCATCCACTACGGACTACGTGAAATAGATTTACCGGTGAGTAAAATCTTATTTTTGTGAGGGAATTGTTTCCCAGCTAAATAAAATTCTAATTAAGCTTTGGGAAGAGATAATGGGGAAGAGGAGAGACACAATGATAACTGTACTGAGTTGAGTCTGCTCTTAAGACTTACACTACATAAATATAAAGCGAATATATAAAATAATGGTTTGGAGTATCTAATACGGAGAGAGCTATAAAACAAGATTTATCTAGCATCCATAAGGGATATTGGGGAATCTAGTACGATGGGTATAGATGGGTCCAAAGGAGCCAGGGCACTTTAGATTTCTTCAACTGGGTGTGCTGGCTCCTCCCCTCTATGCCCCGTCCCACAGGCAGTGTAGAGAAAAATGCTCTCGGGAGAGGATGCACAGCTCTGAGCTCCAGAGAGTTTTCTACAATTTATTTTTCATGTTTGTTATTTTCGGTATGCAGTTTGGGCAATAGCATACCTGCACCGTGGGAGTTCGGGGGGGGGGATGGTCACCGGCCTTACGAGGTGCAGAGCTGACATCTGTTGTGAGTACAAACCGGGGGACCCACTAGGGGGTTCTCCTGGTTCGCTGTGCGCGGCGTACGGGACCCTCCTGGGGGGGTCCCGCTAAGATCCCCCGTGTAGACTGGTACAAAACCGCTTAGACTAGCACTTGTTGTGATGTTTTTTTAGCTGAGGAAGGAGACTTTGCCAGTATAATATATCACTAAAGCTTGGAGGGGCGGAGCTTCCTCAGAGCGGGATCAGAGGCATTTTGGCGCCTTCCTCTGCTTACTGCAGTCATCCATAGCACACACAGCGCTTCCTGACTCCTCAGCCACGCCGGATATTTACAGGACAGAATTTGTTAGTGTTTACTGGGATTTCTCTATCGTCCTAGTGGATGCTGGGGTTCCTGAAAGGACCATGGGGAATAGCGGCTCCGCAGGAGACAGGGCACAAAAAGTAAAGCTTTTTCAGATCAGGTGGTGTGCACTGGCTCCTCCCCCTATGACCCTCCTCCAGACTCAAGTTAGATTTTTGTGCCCGGCCGAGAAGGGTGCAATCTAGGTGGCTCTCCTAAAGAGCTGCTTAGACAAAGTTTAGCTAGGTTTTTTATTTTACAGTTGTAACCCTGATTTAGGGTTTAAACAACACTTATACTGAGGTAGTTATAATATGGTGACTAATATGGAGTATAAGCATATATATTATTCATATATAAAAGTTAATGGATGTTGTAATACTGTATGCATGTTGTGAGGTAAATAATACAGTTCACAGATATGTAATTGTATGTACATTGATGTAAATGTAGCGGTGAATACAATTAAGGCTTATTTTATGGTTTCACAGTGTATCTAAAGGGTTAATGTCCTTGTGCTCCTAACTGTCAATCACCTAGTGGGGTGATTGCCAGTGGGCGGGGCATCACCTCAGAGTGGGTCATGTGACTACTAGAGAGGGGTGGGGAGGTGCTGTGAGTATAGCTGAGGAAGAGACTGCATATCCCTTGGTGAGAGGACATAGTTTTTTGCTGCTCCGGCTGTCGCCCGCATTAGAGCTGAGCGGTATACATTGCGGCGGCCGGAGGGGGCTTAGTGTGTGTAGCCAGAACAGGGCTTCCTTACTGTAAAGGTGGTGACAGCAGCATTGAGACTCAGCACTGTTCATAGAACCCGGCATCAGCGCTAGTCAACTCACCCAGCAGTATTGGAAGGGCGCACCTATGACAGGGAGACAGAGAGGGTTCCTTCCTACCTATTACCGGCACAGACTCTGACAGCCACAACAAAGGAGCCAGGACCAGCAGCAGAGGCTCCATTCTGTGTGGCTGTAAGTGTAAGGGAGGAGTCGGGGGAGCATCCTGCTGCAGCATCACTAGATCGTAGAAGTGTGAGTGCATAATCCAGCCATTTATATTACCCCTACACTAAGCACAGCAAGCCATAGGTGACTATGGTACATAGTCAATTTCATATTGGGACTAAGGACTCCAGGGCTAGGCCGCAATAATGGCTATTAAGCAGGAGGATAGTAATGGGTCACAGTAGTCAGAGTGACCTATAATGACAGTTCCATGTATGGCTTAATCATAGTGCTAAGGAGAAGGTAGAAAGCACTGGGTATATATATGTAACAGGAGGAGTGGAGTGAAACTTGAACTGTTTAACGCTTCATAAATAGTTTTAAAGCTCCTCCATATATCAGCATCACATCAGTCAAAGGAGAGCCAGAGACATTGTTCCGCAGCGCTAAATAGAAAGTAACACCCTAAAGCTGCCACCTAATGTGTGTATTTATGCCCCTGAATTAGCAGAATTAGAGTCAAGGACATTAAAGGTAGCCATACTACAGTGACATTGGATGGATGTTAAAGCCTCTTAGCCACAAAGGATTAGAATATCATCCCGATTCAAGGACTAGCTTGTGGCACTTTAATACAACTGTGTTATATGTATATTCGTGAACCCGTAAGAAGGACTGACACGTAAGAGACTATTAGTTTTAAAGTTAAAGGATTTGAGCTCGCTGTGACTATGATAAGAGAAACCATCTCTTGCAGATATATTTAATATAGACTCATCCTAAGAGACAACAATAATTTGAGGCATACAGGAATCGAAAAGCTATATATGCTCTGAAATATAGAAAGCATCAGCTACTTCAAATGGACACAAGGACGCAGCATAACAAAGGTTGATCATACCAGCTTCTTAGGAGTTTAGTTTAATACTGGACAACTACGGTAACATGTATAATGAGGAAAGGATACAGATTCCTTGGTAATCAACTGTTGATGTTACTATCTATGAGCTAAATAGATACTTTCTGTTATCTGCCAAGGAGGAACTATAAGTAACCTTATAGGAGAAAGTAATCGCTACCATAAGTAGACTGAGCCAAACATCTTTCTCTTTAACTGAAGGGAGAACTGATAGTTGATACTAAAACATAGTGTCAGACATTCTGTATTAACTGCTGTTATTTTTAGGAAGTTTATGGGCCCTTATAGTGCACTATCATATTAAGAGTACCCGGGTCACTCTAACACCTAAGGGTGTCTTGAAAAGAAAAAGGATTTGTTGTATTGCATGCAGGTACTTTGTATAGGCCTAATTGACAGGGGGTTAGCATGGATTAATGACTTAAAGGGGAATGTGTAATTGATGAAATGTTAATGTATACTTAATCCATTTGGTACTGGTCATTAAAGTGTTATACTTTCCATGTGTGTGTGGTCCGTCTGGAAGTTGATCTGAAGATCCTGGAAGAAAGAGACAGGTATATTAGATAATATATCTATGATATAAGGGAATCATCCCCTAAGGATGGAGATCAGGCTTACTCAAGCAAGCCTTAACGGTAGTTAAATACTACACATAGCTTGAGTGGAGGCACAGCTATTAGGTAACCATCCCTTAATAGAATACATAGACAGCTCTCGTTCAAGGTATTGAGGGTAGGGTTACATTTGGAGGCACCGCGTGAGATAGAAGTTACACTCAGGCCCTATTACACCACAGGTGTCAGCTGCCATTAATTATTATTGATAAAGTCCTCACATCCCTAAAAATAAAATACAAATATGGGAAAGAAGCAAAGGAACAGGGAGAAGGTTGGACATAAAGCCATTGCTGTATCAGTTGGGAGAGTTGAAGCCATTAGAGAATGTAAAAGTATGGACAAACAAGAGTACCATAAGGGACCAGGCTTAAAGGAAGAGGTGACATGCAAGTTTGTGGGAACTTTTGTAAATAACCTAGGTGTGGAAAATGAAAAAATATTAGATGTACCTGTAGAGTTGGAGAAGAGAGAGAAAAAATCAAAGGACAAGAAAGTCAGACTTGATCCCCACCTAAAGGATAGTGAGGGAGGTGTTAGTGACAACCTTGCTCATACTTTGGTCGCTAACATGGATTATGGAATGAAAGGAGATAAGAATGTTCTACCACTGAAAGAGAGAGTTCCAGGGGAAGTGAAGATAGATGTAGGTATACAGAAATTAGAAACTGTGCTAAAGCAAATAGCTGAGGATTATAAGAAACATGGACAATTAGTATTAGCTCTGCCAAAAGATCAACAGAAGGACCTGCTTTCCCTGTTTCCAACTTCCATTGAGGAACCAACAAGAAGAGATAGCCCAGTGGATCTACAGACCCCGATAGAGGTGATAAGACATATAGCACTGGACAGGTCTAAACATATTTATCAGTTGTTGGAGGTTCTAGATGAAACCCGATGGAAGCTAAAAGAAGAACAGATGTTTAACACCAAAATTGATGAGAGGAACGAAGAGCTTGAAAGAGAACTTTGGTTTATACAGAGAGAGATGGAAACCATGGCATCTGATGAAAGACAAACCAGAGTGGATCAGGAGCAACAAAAGTTGATAATGTACCAGCAGCAGGAAGACAATATTCATTCTCTGGAATCAAAAATAACTGAGTTGTCTGAATTATTGGAAGTGGGTAAAGAAACTGAAAAGGAGGATCATATTCGTCTGGATGAAATGAAAGAAAGACTGTCTCAGCTAGAATCTGAGAATAAAATACTCAAGGATTCCAACTTCCTAAACAACTGTCCTGAAGACCGTATCCATGAATTTTCTATGCGACCGGATACTAAGGACATAGCGTTACAGACTGAGGTAGTGGATGGTATATTGCTGAGACAATCTTCTATGAATAAAGTTGATAGTAAAGGGACACAGTATATGTCTCTTAAAATGACTGGCACAGTAATATGGTTCCATGTGAAGAAAGGCTATGGCTTCATTAAAAGGCATGACACCGGAGAAGACATATTTGTACATTGGACTTCCATAACGAAGAATAACCCCCTAAAACTGTTGTACAGTGTAGGAGATGGAGAGAAAGTAGAATTTGAAGTGTTGGAAGGGGAAAAGGGTGTACATGCAGCAAATGTGACTGGCATTGGTGGAGTACCAGTGAAAGGGAGTCGATTTGCTCCAAACCGACGAGGATCATACAGTTATTGTTATCAACCACGAGAAAAAACGGTTGATGAAGGAAGTGCATATTCAGAACAAAGGCAAGGGAGAGATCCAGCTCCCTGTCATCCTTCTACAACCTTACATTACCGACCTCTCTCGAGATTCAATGGTAGATTAAATCAGTCCCAGGATCAAGAAACGGAAAATTCAGATGCTAAAGACTTGATAACTTTAGAAGCTTCGTCAGAGAAAGAAACTAGTCTCAGTGACAATCGTAGTGAGGTACATGATAACTTTACCCTAGCACAATCTCTTAAATCTTCCATCCGAAGTCCAGTACTAATAGAAGTCAATAAAGCAGATGTAGAAGAGCTAGGGAAACCAGCACGATCAGAGAACACTATCCCTGGGAGGCATGAAGGCTATGTAGTTCCATCCCTCCCTATTTGGCCAACAGTTAAAATGGTTGAGATGAGGTGGCTTGCTAATGGATGTGAATGAATATATACTATTTTAGCATAGTGAGTAAAGTAGATGGTGCATTGGCACCTAAAGATGTTAAACAGTGACAATGCACCAGGGGGAGAAATGTAACCCTGATTTAGGGTTTAAACAACACTTATACTGAGGTAGTTATAATATGGTGACTAATATGGAGTATAAGCATATATATTATTCATATATAAAAGTTAATGGATGTTGTAATACTGTATGCATGTTGTGAGGTAAATAATACAGTTCACAGATATGTAATTGTATGTACATTGATGTAAATGTAGCGGTGAATACAATTAAGGCTTATTTTATGGTTTCACAGTGTATCTAAAGGGTTAATGTCCTTGTGCTCCTAACTGTCAATCACCTAGTGGGGTGATTGCCAGTGGGCGGGGCATCACCTCAGAGTGGGTCATGTGACTACTAGAGAGGGGTGGGGAGGTGCTGTGAGTATAGCTGAGGAAGAGACTGCATATCCCTTGGTGAGAGGACATAGTTTTTTGCTGCTCCGGCTGTCGCCCGCATTAGAGCTGAGCGGTATACATTGCGGCGGCCGGAGGGGGCTTAGTGTGTGTAGCCAGAACAGGGCTTCCTTACTGTAAAGGTGGTGACAGCAGCATTGAGACTCAGCACTGTTCATAGAACCCGGCATCAGCGCTAGTCAACTCACCCAGCAGTATTGGAAGGGCGCACCTATGACAGGGAGACAGAGAGGGTTCCTTCCTACCTATTACCGGCACAGACTCTGACAGCCACAACAAAGGAGCCAGGACCAGCAGCAGAGGCTCCATTCTGTGTGGCTGTAAGTGTAAGGGAGGAGTCGGGGGAGCATCCTGCTGCAGCATCACTAGATCGTAGAAGTGTGAGTGCATAATCCAGCCATTTATATTACCCCTACACTAAGCACAGCAAGCCATAGGTGACTATGGTACATAGTCAATTTCATATTGGGACTAAGGACTCCAGGGCTAGGCCGCAATAATGGCTATTAAGCAGGAGGATAGTAATGGGTCACAGTAGTCAGAGTGACCTATAATGACAGTTCCATGTATGGCTTAATCATAGTGCTAAGGAGAAGGTAGAAAGCACTGGGTATATATATGTAACAGGAGGAGTGGAGTGAAACTTGAACTGTTTAACGCTTCATAAATAGTTTTAAAGCTCCTCCATATATCAGCATCACATCAGTCAAAGGAGAGCCAGAGACATTGTTCCGCAGCGCTAAATAGAAAGTAACACCCTAAAGCTGCCACCTAATGTGTGTATTTATGCCCCTGAATTAGCAGAATTAGAGTCAAGGACATTAAAGGTAGCCATACTACAGTGACATTGGATGGATGTTAAAGCCTCTTAGCCACAAAGGATTAGACTATCATCCCGATTCAAGGACTAGCTTGTGGCACTTTAATACAACTGTGTTATATGTATATTCGTGAACCCGTAAGAAGGACTGACACGTAAGAGACTATTAGTTTTAAAGTTAAAGGATTTGAGCTCGCTGTGACTATGATAAGAGAAACCATCTCTTGCAGATATATTTAATATAGACTCATCCTAAGAGACAACAATAATTTGAGGCATACAGGAATCGAAAAGCTATATATGCTCTGAAATATAGAAAGCATCAGCTACTTCAAATGGACACAAGGACGCAGCATAACAAAGGTTTATCATACCAGCTTCTTAGGAGTTTAGTTTAATACTGGACAACTACGGTAACATGTATAATGAGGAAAGGATACAGATTCCTTGGTAATCAACTGTTGATGTTACTATCTATGAGCTAAATAGATACTTTCTGTTATCTGCCAAGGAGGAACTATAAGTAACCTTATAGGAGAAAGTAATCGCTACCATAAGTAGACTGAGCCAAACATCTTTCTCTTTAACTGAAGGGAGAACTGATAGTTGATACTAAAACATAGTGTCAGACATTCTGTATTAACTGCTGTTATTTTTAGGAAGTTTATGGGCCCTTATAGTGCACTATCATATTAAGAGTACCCGGGTCACTCTAACACCTAAGGGTGTCTTGAAAAGAAAAAGGATTTGTTGTATTGCATGCAGGTACTTTGTATAGGCCTAATTGACAGGGGGTTAGCATGGATTAATGACTTAAAGGGGAATGTGTAATTGATGAAATGTTAATGTATACTTAATCCATTTGGTACTGGTCATTAAAGTGTTATACTTTCCATGTGTGTGTGGTCCGTCTGGAAGTTGATCTGAAGATCCTGGAAGAAAGAGACAGGTATATTAGATAATATATCTATGATATAAGGGAATCATCCCCTAAGGATGGAGATCAGGCTTACTCAAGCAAGCCTTAACGGTAGTTAAATACTACACATAGCTTGAGTGGAGGCACAGCTATTAGGTAACCATCCCTTAATAGAATACATAGACAGCTCTCGTTCAAGGTATTGAGGGTAGGGTTACACAGTGATTCCTGCTGGCAACAGGATCACTGCAGCGAGGGACTGAGGGGAGAAGGAGTCAACTCACCTGCGTGCAGGATGGATTGGCTTCTTGGCTACTGGACATCAAGCTCCAGAGGGACGATCACAGGTACAGCCTGGATGGTCACCGGAGCCGCGCCGCCGGCCCCCTTGCAGATGCTGAAGTCAGAAGAGGTCCAGAATCGGCGGCTGAAGACTCCTGCAGTCTTCTAAAGGTAGCGCACAGCACTGCAGCTGTGCGCCATTTTCCTCTCAGCACACTTCACACGGCAGTCACTGAGGGTGCAGGGCGCTGGGAGGGGGGCGCCCTGGGAGGCAAATGAATACCTATAAAGGCTAAAAATACCTCACATATAGCCCTAGAGGCTATATGGAGATATTTAACCCCTGCCTGATTTTTCTAAATAGCGGGAGACGAGCCCGCCAGAAAAGGGGCGGGGCCTATCTCCTCAGCACACTGCGCCATTTCCTCTCACAGCTCCGCTGGTCAGGACGGCTCCCAAGTCTCTCCCCTGCACTGCACTACAGAAACAGGGTAAAACAGAGAGGGGGGGGCAAATTTATGGCGATATTTTGATATAACAAAGCAGCTATAAGGGAGCACTTATTATAAGGCTATCCCTGATATATATATAGCGCTTTTGGTGTGTGCTGGCAAACTCTCCCTCTGTCTCCCCAAAGGGCTAGTGGGTCCTGTCTTCGTTAGGAGCATTCCCTGTGTGTCTGCTGTGTGTCGGTACGTGTGTGTCGACATGTATGAGGACGATATTGGTGTGGAGGCGGAGCAATTGCCAAATATGAGGATGTCACCCCCTAGGGAGTCGACACCAGAATGGATGCCTTTATTTATGGAACTACGGGATAGTGTCAACACGCTAAAGCAGTCGTTTGACGACATGAGGCGGCCGGACAATCAATTAGTGCCTGTCCAGGCGACTCAAACACCGTCAGGGGCTGTGAAACGCCCTTTGCCTCAGTCGGTCGACACAGACCCAGACGCAGGCACTGACTCCAGTGGTGACGGTGACGATTCAACCGTATTTTCCAGTAGGGCCACACGTTATATGATTTTGGCAATGAAGGAGGCGTTACATTTAGCTGATACTACAGGTACCACTAAACAGGGTATTATGTGGGGTGTGAAAAAACTACCTATAGTTTTTCCTGAATCAGAAGAATTAAATGACGTGTGTAATGAAGCGTGGGTTGCCCCTGATAAAAAGCTGATAATTTCAAAGAAATTATTGGCATTATACCCTTTCCCGCCAGAGGTTAGGGAGCGCTGGGAAACACCTCCTAGGGTGGACAAGGCGCTAACACGCTTATCTAAACAAGTGGCGTTACCCTCTCCTGAGACGGCCGCACTTAAAGATCCATCAGATAGGCGGATGGAAAATATCCAAAAAAGTATATACACACATGCAGGTGTTATACTACGACCAGCTGTAGCGACTGCCTGGATGGGCAGTGCTGGGGTAGTTTGGTCAGAGTCCCTGATTGAAAATATTGATACCCTGGACAGGGACAATATTTTACTGTCGTTAGAACAAATAAAGGATGCATTTCTTTATATGCGTGATGCACAGAGGGATATCTGCACACTGGCATCACGGGTAAGTGCTATGTCCATTTCGGCCAGAAGAGCTTTATGGACGCGACAGTGGACAGGCGATGCGGATTCAAAACGGCATATGGAAGTTTTGCCGTATAAAGGGGAGGAGTTATTTGGAGTCGGTCTATCAGATTTGGTGGCCACGGCTACAGCCGGGAAATCCACCTTTCTACCTCAAGTCACTCCCCAACAGAAAAAGGCACCGACTTTTCAACCGCAGCCCTTTCGTTCCTTTAAAAATAAGAGAGCAAAGGGCTATTCATATCTGCCACGAGGCAGAGGTCGAGGGAAGAGACAGCAACACGCAGCTCCTTCCCAGGAACAGAAGCCCTCCCCGGCTTCTACAAAAGCCTCAGCATGACGCTGGGGCTTCTCAAGCGGACTCGGGGACGGTGGGCGGTCGTCTCAAAAATTACAGCGCGCAGTGGGCTCACTCGCAGGTAGATCCCTGGATCCTGCAGATAATATCTCAAGGGTACAGGTTGGAATTAGAGACAGATCCACCTCGCCGTTTCCTGAAGTCTGCTTTACCAACGTCCCCCTCCGAAAGGGAGACGGTTTTGGAAGCCATTCACAAGCTGTACTCTCAGCAGGTGATAGTCAAGGTACCTCTTCTACAACAAGGGAAGGGGTATTATTCCACTCTTTTTGTGGTACCGAAGCCGGATGGCTCGGTAAGGCCTATTCTAAATCTGAAGTCCTTGAACCTGTACATAAAGAAGTTCAAGTTCAAGATGGAGTCACTCAGAGCAGTGATAGCGAACCTGGAAGAGGGGGACTTTATGGTATCCTTGGACATCAAGGATGCGTATCTCCACGTTCCAATTTACCCCTCACACCAGGGGTACCTCAGGTTCGTTGTACAAAACTGTCACTATCAGTTTCAGACGCTGCCGTTCGGATTGTCCACGGCACCTCGGATCTTTACAAAGGTAATGGCCGAGATGATGATTCTTCTTCGAAGAAAAGGCATATTAATTATCCCATACTTGGACGATCTCCTAATAAGGGCGAGGTCCAGAGAACAGCTAGAGATGGGATTAGCACTGTCTCAAGAAGTGCTAAAACAGCACGGGTGGATTCTGAATATTCCAAAATCCCAGTTAATGCCGACAACTCGTCTGCTGTTCCTAGGGATGATTCTGGACACGGTTCAGAAAAAGGTTTTTCTCCCGGAGGAAAAAGCCAAGGAGTTATCCGACCTTGTCAGGAACCTCCTAAAACCAGGAAAGGTGTCTGTACATCAATGCACAAGAGTCCTGGGAAAAATGGTGGCTTCTTACGAAGCAATTCCATTCGGCAGATTCCACGCAAGAATTTTCCAAAGGGATCTGTTGGACAAATGGTCAGGGTCGCATCTTCAGATGCACCTACGGATAACCCTGTCTCCAAGGACAAGGGTGTCTCTTCTGTGGTGGTTGCAGAGTCCTCATCTATTGGAGGGCCGCAGATTCGGCATACAGGATTGGATCCTGGTGACCACGGACGCCAGCCTGAGAGGCTGGGGAGCAGTCACACAAGGAAGAAACTTCCAGGGAGTATGGACGAGCCTGGAAACGTCTCTTCTCATAAACATTCTGGAACTAAGAGCAATATACAATGCTCTAAGCCAGGCAGAACCTCTGCTTCAGGGAAAACCGGTGTTGATCCAGTCGGACAACATCACGGCAGTCGCCCATGTGAACAGACAGGGCGGCACAAGAAGCAGGAGTGCAATGGCAGAAGCTGCAAGGATTCTTCGCTGGGCAGAGAATCATGTGATAGCACTGTCAGCAGTGTTCATCCCGGGAGTGGACAACTGGGAAGCAGACTTCCTCAGCAGACACGATCTTCACCCGGGAGAGTGGGGACTTCATCCAGAAGTCTTCCACATGCTGGTAACCAGTTGGGAAAGACCAATGGTGGACATGATGGCGTCTCGCCTCAACAAAAAACTGGACAGGTATTGCGCCAGGTCAAGAGATCCGCAGGCAATAGCTGTGGACGCGCTGGTAACGCCTTGGGTGTACCAGTCGGTGTATGTGTTTCCTCCTCTGCCTCTCATACCAAAAGTATTGAGAATTATACGGCAAAGAGGCGTAAGAACGATACTAGTGGTTCCGGATTGGCCAAGAAGGACTTGGTACCAGGAACTTCAAGAGATGATCACGGAAGATCCGTGGCCTCTACCTCTAAGGAGGGACTTGCTTCAGCAGGGTCCCTGTCTGTTTCAAGACTTACCGCGGCTGCGTTTGACGGCATGGCGGTTGAACGCCGGATCCTAAAGGAAAAAGGCATGCCGGAAGAAGTCATTCCTACTTTGATTAAAGCAAGGAAGGAAGTAACCGTGCAACATTATCACCGAATTTGGCGAAAATATGTTGCGTGGTGCGAAGATCGGAGTGCTCCGACGGAGGAATTTCAACTGGGTCGATTCCTACATTTCCTGCAATCAGGATTGTCTATGGGTCTCAAATTGGGATCTATTAAGGTTCAAATTTCGGCCCTGTCGATTTTCTTTCAAAAAGAATTGGCTTCAGTCCCTGAAGTCCAGACCTTTGTTAAGGGAGTGCTGCATATACAGCCTCCTGTGGTGCCTCCAGTGGCACCGTGGGATCTCAATGTGGTTTTGGACTTTCTAAAATCTCATTGGTTTGAACCACTAAATAAGGTGGATTTGAAATATCTCACTTGGAAAGTGACCATGCTTCTAGCCCTGGCTTCTGCCAGGAGAGTATCAGAATTGGCAGCTTTATCTTACAAAAGCCCATATCTGATTTTCCATTCGGACAGGGCAGAACTGCGGACTCGTCCGCATTTTCTCCCTAAGGTGGTGTCAGCATTTCATCTGAACCAGCCTATTGTAGTGCCTGCGGCTACAAGTGACTTGGAGGACTCCAAGTTACTGGACGTTGTCAGAGCATTAAAAATATATATTGCAAGGACAGCTGGAGTCAGAAAATCTGACTCGTTGTTTATATTGTATGCACCCAACAAGATGGGTGCTCCTGCGTCTAAGCAGACGATTGCTCGTTGGATCTGTAGCACAATCCAACTTGCACATTCTGTGGCAGGCCTGCCACAGCCTAAATCTGTAAAGGCCCACTCCACAAGGAAGGTGGGCTCATCTTGGGCGGCTGCCCGAGGGGTCTCGGCATTACAACTTTGCCGAGCAGCTACGTGGTCAGGGGAGAACACGTTTGTAAAATTTTACAAATTTGATACTCTGGCTAAGGAGGACCTGGAGTTCTCTCATTCGGTGCTGCAGAGTCATCCGCACTCTCCCGCCCGTTTGGGAGCTTTGGTATAATCCCCATGGTCCTTTCAGGAACCCCAGCATCCACTAGGACGATAGAGAAAATAAGATTTTACTTACCGATAAATCTATTTCTCGGAGTCCGTAGTGGATGCTGGGCGCCCATCCCAAGTGCGGATTATCTGCATAAATTGTACATAGTTATTGTTAACTAATTCGGGTTATTGTTGAAGGAAGCCATCTTTCAGAGGCTCCGCTGTTATCATACTGTTAACTGGGTTTAGATCACAGGTTGTACGGTGTGATTGGTGTGGCTGGTATGAGTCTTACCCGGGATTCAAAATCCTCCCTTATTGTGTACGCTCGTCCGGGCACAGTACCTAACTGGAGTCTGGAGGAGGGTCATAGGGGGAGGAGCCAGTGCACACCACCTGATCTGAAAAAGCTTTACTTTTTGTGCCCTGTCTCCTGCGGAGCCGCTATTCCCCATGGTCCTTTCAGGAACCCCAGCATCCACTACGGACTCCGAGAAATAGATTTATCGGTAAGTAAAATCTTATTATAGTTAGCTGACAGCCTCACTGGTGCTGTACAGCTCAGGGTGTGCTGGTGTCCTTCTCTCTGTGTCTCCTCTCACATACAGTAGGACAGGCTTGCAATATAACTGTCTAGGTGTATGTTATTGTACTTACTGTAAAACATGGGTAAACGCAAGCTGTGTATGTCACACCAGATTCTCTCCATTATCTATTGATTCTGTTTCCTGTGAACAATGCAGCCAATCTTCACAAATCAGTGAAGGGGCTGGGGAAGAGGGTCCAGAGCCCCACTGGCTAGGTAGGGTCTCTCAAAACGATGTCTGATATGTCATCCCAGCTCACTGCTAATGTACAGGCACAGCCCCTCTCCTCTTATGCAGACCACAAAAGCGTGGTTTACCTGCACTACTCTCTGATACAGATGAGGATGTACAGGAGGATGGGGAGGACTTTGACCCCGTTAGTGGGGATCTCTATTCTGCTCAGGGTATTGAACCCTTAATTCTGGCTATACAGAACGCGTTAAAGCTCCCTCTAGAGAACGCTGCGTCACAGCAGTCGTTTTTTCTTTGTACGAAACAGGCCTAATGTCACTTTCCCTGATTCTGCAGAGTTAGATGACCTATTCAAGCTCGCCTGGAAAAATCCAGACAAAAAATTCCAAGTGTCCAAAAAATTTTTGCGCACTTTTCCATTTGCTCCTGAAGATAAGAAATTTTGGGAGGAACCCAGGAGTTTATTTATCAGTCTCTCGACTGTCCAAAAAGGCGGAGCTGCCTGCCTCGGGCTTCTTTACCATAAAGGATCCTGGGGATAGGAAAATAGAGACTACACTCAAATCTATTTACATGGCAGCAGGTGTATCACAAAGGCTGGTCATTGCGGGTTGCTGGATGACCCATGCCATTCATTCCTGGGCCACTCAAATTCAGGGGGGCCTCTCGGGGAATATGCCCTTGGTCACTATGGTGACCCTCCTAAAACACATTCAGGACACTACACGTGTCCTCTGTGATTCGCTCATGGAGATGGGGAACATTAATGCTAGGACTTCAGCCATGGCAGTGTCTGTGCGCAGGGCCTTGTAGTTGCGTCAGCGGATTGCGGATGCAGAATCCGAAAGTAGTCTGGAATACCTCCCCTTTTCTGGGGAATGGCTCTTTGGTGTTGAATTGGATACCTGGATTTCCAAAGTTACAGCTGGGAAATACACGTTTCTCCCCTCTGGGGCCTCGCCGGCGAGATGCTCCTACCCGGGCCCGTCTGTCCAGTCCTTTCAGTCTCACAGATTTCGATCTAAGGCCAGAGTTGCCTCCAATGCGACTAGAGGCACCAGAGGTAAGTCCAGAAAGCCTGCAAGCACCAGCTCTCGGGAATAGACCACCAGTTCTGCTTCCGCTAAGGTCTCAGCATGACTGTGCCCACCCACCCCGAGGGGATCTCGAGGTGGGAGCTCGACTGCGTTACTTCAGCCGTGTCTGGGAGGCTTCCTGACAGGATTCTTGGGTCAGAAATCTTGTTTCTCAGGGCTACAAGCTAGAGTTCGACAGTACTCCTCCCCAACGATCTTTCAAATCAAGCTTACCAGCTTTGGAGGATATGCAAGTTACGTTGCAACAGGCAATCCTAAAGTTGGTCCAGTCCCACGTCATTGTTCCAGTACCAATACTGCAACGCGGCAAAGGGTTTTACTCAAACTCGTTTGTGGTGCTGAAATCTGACGGTTCAGTAAGACCCATTTTGAATCTAAAATCCTTGAATCCTTACTTGAAGGTGTTCAAGTTCAAAATGTAATCCCTGCGAGCAGTGATTGCGGGCCTGGAAGAACCAGGAATTCATGGTCTCCTTGGATATCAAGGATGCCTACCTCCATATTCCGATTTGACTGCCACATCATGCGTACCTGCAGTTTGTACTGCTGGACAATCACTTCCAATTCCAGGAACTGCCCTTCGGCCTGTCCACAGCTCCGAGGGTGTTCACAAAGTTGATGGCGGAGATGATGTTCCAGCTTTGGGTTCATGGAGTCAACATTGTTCCTTACCTGGACGACCTTCTGATCAAAGCAAGATCCAGGGAGCTTTTGTTGCTCCATATCGACCGCACTATCCAATTTCTGTCACGCCATGGGTGGATTCTCAACTTACAGAAGTCCCACCTGGAGCAGACTCAGCGGCTTCTGTTCCTGGGGATGTTGATGGATACTGTGGCCCAGAAAGTGTTCTTACCAGAGGACAAAGCACGAACACGAGGCGATCCAATATGGCAGGTTCCATGCCAGAACTTTTCAGCTGATCCGGTTCACATCTACAGATGCACCGGATGATACAGCTGTTGCCTTAGGCCAGGATTTTCCTCCTGTGGCGGCTGCAGTCCTCCAATCTACTGGAGGGCTGGAGTTTCGGAATTCAGGATTGGACACTCCTCACGACAAATGCGAGTCTACGAGGATAGGGAGATGTCACCCAAGGGCAGCAGTTCCAAGGCAGGTGGTCAGCCTACGAAAGCCTCCTTCCGATCAACATTCTGGAACTTCGGGTGATCTACAGTGCTCTGCTTCAGGCCATTCCTCTGCTCAAGTATCACGCGATCCAGGTACAGTCGGACAATGCCACAGCAGTGGCGTATATCAGTTGGCAAGGAGGGACAAAAAGCAGAGCCTGCATGCGAGAGGTGTCAAAGATACTCCTCTGGGCGGAAAGAAACGCAAGAGCAATGTCAGCAATCTTCATTCCGGGTGTGGACAACTGGGAAGCGGACTTCCTGATTCATCACGATCTCCACCCGGGGGAGTGGGGACTCCACCAGCAGGTGTTCTAGCAGGTCATCAACCGGTGGGGCTGCCTGCAAATCGACATGATGGCTTCTCGTCTCAACAAAAAACTTCCCTGGTATTGCTCATTAACCAGGGACCCTCAGGTGAGGGCAGTGGATGCACTGACGTCGCCTTGGCCTTACCAGTTGGTCTACCTGTTTCCTCTGATTCCGTTTCTCCCCAGGGTGCTCAAGCGCATCAGAAATGTGGGAGTCCAGGCAATTCTAATTGCCCCGGATTTGCCTCGGAGGGCGTGGTACATATATCTTCTGGCCATGTTTGTCGAAGACCCTTGGCCTCTACCACTAAGAAGAGATCTTCTTCAACAAGGACTGTTCATCTACCCGGACTTACGGCGACTTTGTTTGACGGCATGGAGGTTGAGCGGACCATCCTAGCTCACAAGGGCCTTCCAAAAAGGTTATTGCTACCATGGTTCAGGCCAGGAAGCCTGTGACGTCAAAACACTATCATATCTGGAGGCGATATGTCTCGTGGTGCAAGGAACGCACGTATCTGCCTGCTGAGATTCACTTAGGACGTTTCTTACGTTTCCTGCAGGCTGGTGTGGATAAGGCCTTACGTCTGGGTTCTATTAAGATCCAGATTTCAGCCCTTTCCTTTCTTCCAGAAGAAATTGGCAGTGTTGCCAGGTGTTCAGACCTTTTTGCAAGGAGTACTCCACATCCGACCTCCTTTTTGTGCCGCCTACGGCACCCTGGGATCTGAGTGTTGTGTTGGAATTTCTACAGTCCACCTGGTTTGAACCTCTGAGGATGGTAGAAGACTGTGATGTTACTGGCCCTGGCTTCTGCTCGATGTCTCAGAATTGGGTGCCTTGCCATGTAAAAGTCCATACTTGGTCTTTTACGGGGACAGAGCGGAGCTCCAGACTCTGCAGCAGTTCCTGCCAAAGGTTGTCTCTGCGTTTCACTTGAATCGGCCTATTGTGATTCCGTCCACTTCTGCTCCTCCGGAGGCTTTGGATGCTGTGCGAGCCTTGAAGGTCTGTGTCAAGAGAACGGCTGGGATCAGAAAGACTGATTCTTTGTTCATGCTCTATGATGTGCAGAAAAAGGGTTGTCCTGCTTCAAAGCAGTCCATTGCTCATAGGCTTAGGCTTACTATTCACCAGGTCTAGATGTCGGCAGCCTTACCTGTTCCTAAGGCCCACTCTACAAGATCAGTGCGTTCTTCCTGGACGGCTGCCCATGGAGTCTCGGCCTTACAACTATGCCGAGCTGCTACCTGGTCGGGGAAGAACACTTTTATGAAGTTCTACAAGTTTGATACCCTGGCCAAAGAGGATACCCAGTTTGGGCAGGCGGTGCTGCAGCAGTCTCCGCCCGTTCTGGAACTTTGGGACGTCCCTATCGTAATAGATTCCCCCAATATCCCTTATGGATGCTAGAGAAAACAGGATTTTAATTAATTACCGATAAATCCTTTTCTCGTAGTCCATAAGGGTTAATTGGGCTCCTGCCTCAGTGCGGTGACTTTTCTGCAAGTTCTTGTTATTTGGTTACCTGTTCAGCTGTTGCTGTTGTTGTTATATGTTAGTGGTGTGCTGGTGTGTAAATCTCACCACTCTTTGTTATCATGTTCCTTCTCTCATATATGTCCTATCTCCTTTGGGCACTGTTTTACCTATAACTCCCTGTTGGAGGGGGCATAGAGGGGAGGAGCCAGAACACCCAGTTGAAGAAATTTAAAGTACACCGGCTCCTTTGGACCTCGTGTATACCCCATCGTACTAAGTCTCCCCAATATCCCTTATGGACTACGAGAAAAGGATTTACCAGTAGGTAATTAAAAAAAAAAATTTTTTGTCTAAAGTGTGCATCCTTAAAGCTGTGCACTGATATGTTGTTTTTATTGTATGTATCTTCATTGTTCTATACAGCTGAAGAGCAATGTGATCAACTTGGACTGCCATATCAGCAAATACGCCGCTGTGTGTGAGGAGCTGAAGGCGGAGGTGAGTTCATAAGAGCGTCATTGCGGTGAAAGTCTCACTCGTTGCGCTGCGCGCTCTGGGTGTATGTAACGCTTTCTTTGTGTGAGTGCAGGTCGCTGAACTGAAAGCTAAACTGCGCGCCTATGAGACGGAGCAGCCCAGCGATAAGGACCCGGAGATTCCCCCTCTGCTGAAAAGCCCAAAACAGGGGAAATCTATCAGGTACTGTGGTTAGTGCTTTTTTTTTTTTCTGTGCAGGGTAAATACTGGCTGCTTTATTTTTACACTGCAATTTAGATTTCAGTGTGAACATACCCCACCCAAATCTAACTCTCTACACATGTTACATTTGCCCCACCTGCAGTGCACATGGCTTTGCCCATTAGAGAAAAATGTTGCTGTTGCGATCAGGTCTGAATTAGGCCCTTAGAACGTACATACTCCGCTGTCGTCATTCCGATCACACACTGTATCGTTCCCCAGGATCCTGAGCAATTCAGTCCCGTTCAGATGACATCTACAAAGGAATGATCATCCAACATATTGTGTAGACTTGCACACACACTGCTCCATGTACAGCACATTTGTTGGACAATGTGGTCTGAGCAGTGTTAACATGATGAGTTGGGTGTACACGCAGGTACACTCTGTTTTGAAGATGGGTCGTGCAGAATGGTTGCGGATCGGATGATTGTCCAATATATGTAATACCCACCTTTAGTTTTGCGGACAGAGGCTGTATTCAGTAAGTGCCGGAAGCTGTCGTCTTGTCAGAAAGACGGCAGCTTCCAATAGAGTTAGGTCGGAAGGGGTTCCGGATATTGGGTTCGTTATGAGGGCTGTGCCGTCCCCTGTTGCTAAATGAGTAGCAGCTATGGAGAGATAAGGGACTCCACTAGCCCTGAGAGTGCATACGTATCTGGAAAAAGGAGATTACTCCCAGCGCTTTGCTCTTAGGCAACAATATGAGAAAATAAATAATGGTTAAATAATTAAATGAATAACAGTAATGAATATGCGTGTAATTGTATTATATATCTCCTATATAATAGCCCAGATCTGTGACTTTGTGATTCATTTGCTAACGCTGGGCGGAGTCACAACACTGGGCGGAGTTAGTCAAATGAGTCACAGATCTGGCCAAATCTATAGGAGACTAGGAGCAGAAGCAGATAGTATGGGCATGGCACAGGCAGGAGTGCACACCTCCCAGCTTTCTGCAGGAGCTTTCTTCAGGCAGAAGGAGGGACACACACTCGGCGAAAAGGGGGCGTGGCTTCACGGGAGGGCCCCCGTTTTCGTCAATGAGGGGGCATGCCCAGTGCTCTGTGAGCTGCTGGCATGCCCCCAGGGGCTGATTATGAGTCCGGGGGGCCCAGGGCACTTGTGACAGGGGAGCCCTATCTCATAGCTGTGCCTGCTGTGGGTTGGGGGTGTGGCCTAATCGCGGGACACGAGGCCACGCCCCCTTACGCAAATTCCGTTTGTTTTTTTGTGTGTTTTTTTTACATGGAATTTTGGCCCCTCAGCTAGGGGTAAATCCAGAGGGGGTGGTCGCTCCCCTCTACACACCCGCACAGGCAGAAGAAAGCAGGGAGACTGCTGCCTCCCTGCAACACCACAGACCTGCCAATACGCAGCAGCGTGTGCTGACAGTAGCACAATGCTGCCGTTGTTGCTGGCAGGACGGGGGGGGGGGAGCTTCTGAGCTGGGACAGAGCTACTCGAGCCGGGGGGCCCCCTAAAACTGGGTCCAACGGTACGTACCACCTGCCCCCCCCCCCCCCTTAATCCGGCTCTGCTGCTGGAACCCCCCCTTAATCTATACCCCCTGATGCCCCCTCTCCCTCTGTCTCCACTATTCACCGCTGCTCTGCTAAGCAGAACAGCGAGTACAGGAGCTTTCCAACTGACCCCCCCCCGTTACCGCGGGACACTGCGACCCGCGGGTGGGACAGACCCCAAAAAATGGGACTGTCCCGCGAAAATCGGGACATCTGGGAGGTATGGGGGTGTGTGAGGGGGTATGCCGTACAGACAGACGGGCACCGGCTCACTGTGTGCTTGACCTCCTCTCTGGCGCAGAGGAGCGTCACTTTCTGGCACACTCCACGCTTCTTAGCTGCAGTTTTGTGGGGCACCTGCTGCTGTGCAGGTTCCGTACTGCCTCTGTTATCTCCAGCCCCGGCAACCCCACCGCTAGCTGCAGCGCTGCCACCCACAGTGAGGTGCGCCCAGCTCCTCCACACACTTTAGCCGGCGGGTAACGCTGCAGAAGTCCGAGCTGCTTGCGTGCTGCGACCCCCTCCTCCCTCCAGCCGCAGCATCTCCTGGGGGCTAACCAGTCACTCCCAGTCTCCCCTTACCACAGTGCCTGGCAGCTGCGCGAGGTCTGCGGTGTGTGACTGAGGAGGGGGGGAGGGATGCGGACGGGCAGAGGAAGCAGGACTCCAGCCTAAGAGAGTCAGCCATGCCAAGTCTCCACCAGCAGCAGATCCCAACAGGTTGGAGTGGAACAGCAGCAGCCAGCAGCAGTGACTCCGGTAAGACACATCTGTCTGTCACCACTCTTTTGTCCCTAATACCAATCTCTCCCGTGCCCTGTGTTCTGTCATGTCCCTGGCCTTGCCCTGCCACCCTTATCCTGGCCCTGTCACCCTTATCCTGGCTGTGCTGGCCCTGTTACCCCTGTGCTGGCCCTGTTACCCCTGTGCTGGGCGGAGTCACAACACTGGGCGGAGTTAGTCAAATGAGTCACAGATCTGGCCAAATCTATAGGAGACTAGGAGCAGAAGCAGATAGTATGGGCATGGCACAGGCAGGAGTGCACACCTCCCAGCTTTCTGCAGGAGCTTTCTTCAGGCAGAAGGAGGGACACACACTCGGCGAAAAGGGGGCGTGGCTTCACGGGAGGGCCCCCGTTTTCGTCAATGAGGGGGCATGCCCAGTGCTCTGTGAGCTGCTGGCATGCCCCCAGGGGCTGATTATGAGTCCGGGGGGCCCAGGGCACTTGTGACAGGGGAGCCCTATCTCATAGCTGTGCTGGCCCTGTTACCCCTGTGCTGGCCCTGTTACCCCTGTGCTGGCCCTGTTACCCCTGTGCTTGCCCTGTCAACCCTATACTGGCCCTGTCACCCCTGTCCTGTTCCTGCCACCCCTACCCTGGCCTGTCACCCCTATCCTGACCCTGTCATTTCTGTCCTGGCCCCGTCACCCCTTTTCTGACCCCGTCACCCCTGTCCTGGCCCCGTCAACCCTGTTCTGACCCTGTCACCCCTGTCCTGGCCCTGTTACTGCATACCCTCCAACTACCTTTTTGGCAGGTACAGTACCCGCAGCGCCTCCAGACCTCTCCCCAATGCACCACACCTCCGCACCTTCCCCTCCACCACATGCGTCACTCCACCCCTCCCCCACACGCTGTGCCTCCAGACCCCCTACACCACCCGCGGCTCCCACTCCTCCGCCCCTTCACCACCCACAGCACCTCCAGGCCCCCTCCACCATCCACCCCCTTTATATGTCTCCCCCCACACCTGCCCCCCTCCATCCGCAGCATCTGTAGACACCCTCCTCCATCCGCGGTCCCCCCCTCCCCCACCCCTCCCCCACCAATGGCACCACCGCACCTGCCCCTCCACCACCAGCAGCACCTCCGGACCTCCTTTCCTATGCGCCGCACCACCCGTACCTGCCCCTCCCCTACCCATGGCGCCTGCGGACCCCTACCCCACCCCCGGCACTCCCGCCCCTTCCCATCCCACAGCACCTCCGGAACCCTTCACCCATCCACAACATCCCCACACCTGCCCCTCTCCCACCCATGGCACCCCTGCCCCTCCCCCACCTGCAGTGCCTCCGGACCCCTCCCCAATCTGCATCCCCCACTCCTCTGCCCCTCCCCCACCCGCAGCACCTCCCGACTCTTCCCCATCCGGGCCCCACCCCCACTTTTGCCCCCCCTCCACCTGCAGCATCTACAGACACCATCCGCAATCCCCCCTGCACCCGCTACATTCTGTACATCGTGCCCTGCAGGTGCTGTTCACGCCGTCGCAAGGGGCTGCGCCTCCTTCACCATCGCACGCCCTTTCATTGTGCAATATTTAACCACTAACAAAGGAATGCAGGTAATACTTTATATAATACAAATATTGAACCCCAGAAAGGCATGCAAGGGTTAAGGGGGCGTAGCCCCTTGCGACGGTGTGAAGAGCGCCCGTAGGGCGCGATGAAGCACCTAGTGTGTGTGTGTGTGTGTATGTATATATATGTATATATATATATATATATATATATATATATATATATATATATATAAAATTACACGCATATTCATTACTGTTATTCATTTAATTATTTATCCATTATTTATTTTCTCATATTGTTGCTTAAGAGCAAAGCGCTGGGAGTAACCCCCTTTTTCCAGAGACTGAAGGGGTTCCGACCTGTTCATTAGGGCGCCGGATTTCCCGACTTGTCGGAATACACGCGGATCGGCAGCTTCAGCCATCGAGCCGCATGTATTGTCTGAAGCGCAGCCAAACCCGACAGGTTTTGGCCCCGTTTCCGACAATGTCAATCCGACTGTAAAAAAAAAAAAAGCCGAATTGGCAGTGTCGGGACAGGTTTTGCCGCGGCACTGAATGGAAAGGATCTGACAGGTATTGAATATGCCCCAGAACCAGTGTGTTTCATGTATTTATCTTTTTTATTATGAACTAATTGCAGAGCGAGAGCATATACTGGCAATTCAGCATCACTTGCACTACAGTCACAGTGCCGCTTGTCTCTTTGGTCATAACTGGGTGGAGTTAAAATGTAGGTTAAGTTGGGGCGGTCGTGGGTGTATTGTTGGAATACGGTCTGTGCGGGGTGGTCTTCAGGTTGTCGGCGGCCGGGTTCCCGGCGACCGCTATACTGGCACCGGAATCCCGACCGCCGGCATACCGACATCTTTTCTGCCTCTTGGGGGTCCACGACCGCCCTGGAGGGAGAATAGATAGCGCGGCGCACCACCGTGCCCGCAGCGAGCCCGCAAGTGGCTCATTTGCGCTCACCCAGCTGTCGGTATGCCGGCGATCAGGATTCCGACGCCGGTATGCTGGTTGCCGGGACCCCGACAGCCGGCAAACCATACCACACCCTCCTGTGCGGAGTTGTGTGTAGCTCGGTCTGTTTGTAGGCAGGGGTCTTGCACAAGGTATAAGGCTGGCGCACATGCATGCTGATAGTGACAGCTAGTGTGTGGATAGGAGCGGTGCAGTTAGATAGATGGACCCAACTCTGCACCCAGGCAGATATCCGTATTTAGCGTCTGATTTAGCCCTGGACTTAGGGGGAGATATACTATGCAGTGATAAAAGTGGAGACGTTGCCCATTTTAACCAATCAGCATTGACGTAACATTTATAATTTGCATACTATTGCAAGTGGTATTGAAGGGAAAGTATGCCTTTTTGCAGATGATACAAAGATATGCAACAGGGTAGACACACCGGGAGGGGTAAAACAAATGATTGATGACCTAGCTAGGCTTGAGAAATGGTCAAAACATGGCAACTACAGTTTAATGCTAAAAAATGCAAAATCATGCACTTGGGTCTCAAAACCCAAAGGCTAAGTATAGTATCAAGGGTACTATAATGGAAACTACTGAGGAGGAAAGGGATTTAGGAGTCATTATTTCAGGTGACTTAAAGGCAGGAAAGCAATGCAACAAAGCAATGAGAAAGGCAAGTCAGATGCATGGTTGCATAGGAAGAGGAATCAGAAGCAGGAAAAAAGAAGTAATAATGCCACTGTATAGGTCATTGGTGCGGCACCATCTGGAATACTGTGTCCAGTTCAGGGGAAATTTTAAGGAAAAATTACTTCACGGAAAGGGTAGTGGATAAGTGGAATAGCCTCCCATTAGAGGTGGTAGAGGCTAAGACTGTAGAGCAATTTAAACATGCTTGGGACAGGCATATGAATATCCTTACAAATAAATAAGGTTCAAAAAAGGTTGAGATTACCTAAAGGATAAAAAAGGGGCAGACTAGATGGGCCAAGTGGTTCTTATCTGCCGTCAAATTCTATGTTTCTATGTTACTATAAAAGTATACAGAGCAGCTGATTGGTTGCCATGGGCAACTTCTCCACTGGCTCACTTCTCTACTTTTATCACTGCTTAGTACATGTCCCCTTTTAGTCTTGATTTGGTTGCAGTTGACCTATGGTTTCAGGACTGCACCAGTGCTGCAATATTCTGGCTACCTTGGTGACACTGCGCTGTATGCTGCAGCTTGTTTGTGCAGCTTGCTAATGTGTGGGAGGACAGTTGCTCAATATGGAGGTGTGTTGCCTCCGTTTTGGTGGCGTGCCAGAGACTGCGTCTTCCAGCACTTACTCTGGTCTCTGCACCTTTTGTTGCTGGGGGATTCTGAGGCATAATGAGACATTCTGAGGGATAATGAGACGTGCCATACTGTGACCGATGGTCTTGATGATGATCCGATGCTTCAGGCGCAGCCAGCAGAACAGATGCCTCCTGCAGCATTTGCATAGTGTTGCACTTCCGCTCCCTGCAGGAGCGCTGACGTTTGCGTCTACCTCTGAACCAAGCCCTCAGGTCTGGGAGCGGAATTGCGTCTGACTTGTGCATATATCCTAACTGTACAGTATGTGGAACTCTTATAGTTTCCAGTGATGATTGTACACTCTGCACTGCAGCAGCTGCCTCGAAGGAGCGCCTCACATTCCTGGTTTTTACTTTCCAGTGTTAATTGTGTGATTTTGTGGGGGGAAAAAGTGTTAGAAATTGCCACTAAATTAGAGGATGTGACACATCAGCCTGACAGAATCCATAGTAAATGAAAATTAGAAAGAGATTCGAAATGCCCTAATGTGGTGCACTATTACAAGTACTATTAAAATATAACTTTTAATTGTCAAATACAGGTTGAGTATCCCATATCCAAATATTCCGAAATACGGAATATTCCGAAATACGGACTTTTTTGAGTGAGAGTGAGATAGTGAAACCTTTGTTTTCTGATGGCTCAATGTACACAAACTTTGTTTAATACACAAAGTTATTAAAAATATTGTATTAAATGACCCTCAGGCTGTGTGTATAAGGTGTATCTGAAACATAAATGAATTGTGTGAATGTAGACACTTTGTTTAATGCACAAAGTTATAAAAAATATTGGCTAAAATGACCTTCTGGCTGTGTGTATATGGTGTATATGAAACATAAATGCATTCTGTGCTCAATTTAGGTCCGATCACCATGATATGGCAATTATTCCAAAATACGGAAAAATCCCATATCCAAAATACCTCTGGTCCCAAGCATTTTGGATAAGGGATACTCAACCTGTATAGGTAAAACCAGCGAATATTAGAAAGAGGAAATAGAATTAGTGAAAAAAGAGCGAAATAGTGATTAAAATATATTCTGCGCACTGGATTGTATTTCTTTAGTGTATTAGTTCCTAAATGTAGATCATAAGAATAGTGTCCAAGTCACTTGTACCTATTAAATGGGTTAATAATATGTGTGATGATCTCATTTATATTACATAGTGTCACGTTAGTGCTATTATATCCACAGAGATATTGGTATATGTCTGTTTGATTGCTATATTTTTAGGAGTAGCTCCCCGTTTGGATAGCATATGCCAATTGTAGTTACATAGACCCTGGATGTATTGATATTTCTCTGACGTCCTAAGTGGATGCTGGGGACTCCGTCAGGACCATGGGGATTAGCGGCTCCGCAGGAGACAGGGCACAAAAGTAAAAGCTTTAGGATCAGGTGGTGTGCACTGGCTCCTCCCCCTATGACCCTCCTCCAAGCCTCAGTTAGATTTTTGTGCCCGGCCGAGAAGGGTGCAATCTAGGTGGCTCTCCTAAAGAGCTGCTTAGAGTAAAAGTTTTGTTAGGTTTTTTATTTTCAGTGAGTCCTGCTGGCAACAGGCTCACTGCATCGAGGGACTTAGGGGAGAGAAGTGAACTCACCTGCGTGCAGGATGGATTGGCTTCTTAGGCTACTGGACACCATTAGCTCCAGAGGGAGTCGGAACACAGGTCTCACCCTGGGGTTCGTCCCGGAGCCGCGCCGCCGACCCCCTTGCAGATGCCGAAAAGTGAAGAGGTCCAGAAACCGGCGGCAGAAGACTTTTCAGTCTTCATAAGGTAGCGCACAGCACTGCAGCTGTGCGCCATTGTTGTCAGCACACTTCATAGCAGCGGTCACTGAGGGTGCAGGGCGCTGGGGGGGGCGCCCTGGGCAGCAATGATAGTACCTTATTCTGGCTAAAAATACATCACATATAGCCCCTGGGGGCTATATGGATGTATTTAACCCCTGCCAGGTCTCAGAAAAACGGGAGAAGAAGCCCGCCGAAAAGGGGGCGGGGCCTATTCTCCTCAGCACACAGCGCCATTTTCCCTCACAGAAATGGTGGTGGGAAGGCTCCCAGGCTCTCCCCTGCACTGCACTACAGAAACAGGGTTAAAACAGAGAGGGGGGGCACTTATTTGGCGATATGACTATATATATTAAAATGCTATAAGGGAAAAACACTTATATAAAGGTTGTCCCTGTATAATTATAGCGTTTTTGGTGTGTGCTGGCAAACTCTCCCTCTGTCTCCCCAAAGGGCTAGTGGGGTCCTGTCCTCTATCAGAGCATTCCCTGTGTGTGTGCTGTGTGTCGGTACGTGTGTGTCGACATGTATGAGGACGATGTTGGTGAGGAGGCGGAGCAATTGCCTGTAATGGTGATGTCACTCTCTAGGGAGTCGACACCGGAATGGATGGCTTATTCAAGGAATTACGTGATAATGTCAACAGAGACGGCCGGCAAAAAAATAGTACCTGTCCAGGCGTCTCAAACACCGTCAGGGGCTTTAAAACGCCCATTTACCTCAGTCGGTCGACACAGACACGGACACTGATTTCAGTGTCGACGGTGAAGAAACAAACGTATTTTCCTTTAGGGCCACACGTTACTTGTTAAGGGCAATGAAGGAGGTGTTACATATTTCTGATACTACAAGTACCACAAAAAAGGGTATTATGTGGGGTGTGAAAAAACTACCTGTAGTTTTTCCTGAATCAGATAAATTAAATGAAGTGTGTGATGATGCGTGGGTTTCCCCCGATAGAAAATTATTGGCGGTATACCCTTTCCCGCCAGAAGTTAGGGCGTGTTGGGAAACACCCCTTAGGGTGGATAAGGCGCTCACACGCTTATCAAAACAAGTGGCGGTACCGTCTCCGGATAGGGCCGTCCTCAAGGAGCTAACTGATAGGAGGCTGGAAAATATCCTAAGAAGTATATACACACATACTGGTGTTATACTGCGACCAGCGATCGCCTCAGCCTGGATGTGCAGAGCTGGGGTGGCTTGGTCGGATTCCCTGACTAAAAATATTGATACCCTTGACAGGGACAGTATTTTATTGACTATAGAGCATTTAAAGGATGCATTTCTATATATACGAGATGCACAGAGGGATATTTGCACTCTGGCATCAAGAGTAAGTGCGATGTCCATATCTGCCAGAAGATGTTTATGGACACGACAGTGGTCAGGTGATGCAGATTCCAAACGGCACAAAGAAGTATTGCCGTATAAAGGGGAGGAGTTATTTGGGGTCGGTCCATCGGACCTGGTGGCCACGGCAACTGCTGGAAAATCCACCGTTTTTACCCTAAGTCACATCTCTGCAGAAAAAGACACCGTCTTTTCAGCCTCAGTCCTTTCGTCCCCATAAGAGTCATATCTGCCCAGGGATAGAGGAAAGGGAAGAAGACTGCAGCAGGCAGCCCATTCCCAGGAACAGAAGCCTCCACCGCTTCTGCCAAGTTTCTCAGCATGATGCTGGGGCCGTACAGGACCCCTGGATCCTACAAGTAGGATCCCAGGGGTACAGATTGGAAAGTCGAGACGTTTCCCCCTCGCAGGTTCCTGAAGTCTGCTTTACCAACGTCTCCCTCCGACAGGGAGGCAGTATTGGAAACAATTCACAAGCTGTATTCCCAGCAGGTGATAATCAAAGTACCCCTCCTACAACAAGGAAAGGGGTATTATTCCACACTATGTTGTGGTACTGAAGCCAGAAGGCTCGGTGAGACCTATTCTAAATGTGAAATATTTGAACACTTACAAAGGTTCAAATCAAGATGGAGTCACTCAGAGCAGTGATAGCGAACCAGGAAGAAGGGGACTATAGGGTGTCCCGGGACATCAGGGATACTTACCTCCATGTCCCAATTTGCCCTTCTCACCAAGGGTACCTCAGGTTCGTGGTACAGAACTGTCACTATCAGTTTCAGACGCTGCCGTTTGGATTGTCCACGGCACCCCGGGTCTTTACCAAGGTAATGGCCGAAATGATGATTCTTCTTCAAAGAAAATGGACGACCTCCTGATAAGAGCAAGGTCCAGAGAACAGTTGGAGGTCGGAGTAGCACTATCTCAAGTAGTTCTACGACAGCACGGGTGGATTCTAAATATTCCAAAACCGCAGTTGTTTCCGACGACACATCGGCTGTTCCTAGGGATGATTCTGGACACAGTCCAGAAAAGGGTGTTTCTCCCGGAGAAGAAAGCCAGGGAGTTATCCGAGCTAGTCAGGAACCTCCTAAAACCAGGAAAAGTGTCAGTGCATCATTGCACAAGGGTCCTGGGAAAAATGGTGGCTTCTTACGAAGCGATTCCATTCGGCAGTTTTCACGCATGAACTTTTCAGTGGGATCTGCTGGAAAAATGGTCCGGATCGCATCTTCAGATGCATCAGCGGATAACCCTGTCTCCAAGGACAAGGGTGTTTCTTCTGCGGTGGCTGCAAAGTACTCATCTACTAATGGGCCGCAGATTCAGCATTCAGGAAGGGTCCTGGTGACCAGGGATGCCAGCCTGAGAGGCTGGGGAGCAGTCACACAGGGAAAAAATTTCCAGGGAGTGTGATCAAGTCTGGAGAATTCTCTCCACATAAATATACTGGAGCTAAGGGCAAGTTACAATGCTCTAAGCTTAGCAAGACCTCTGCTTCAAGGTCAGCCGGTATTGATCCAGTGGGACAACATCACGGCAGTCGCCCACGTAAACAGACAGGGCGGCACAAGAAGCAGAAGGGCAATAGCAGAAACTGCAAGGATTCTTCACTGGGCGGAAAATCAGGTGATAGCACTGTCAGCAGTGTTCATTCCGACGCCCGGGAGAGTGGGGATTTCATCGGGAAGTCTTCCACATGATTGTGAACCATTGGGAAAGACCAAAGGTGGACATGATGGCGTCCCGCCTGAACAAAAAACTGGACAGGTATTGCGCCAGGTCAAGAGACCCTCAGGCAATAGCTGTGGACGCTCTGGTAACACCGTGGGTGTACCAGTCAGTGTATGTGTTCCCTCCTCTGCTTCTCATACCCAAGGTACTGAGAATTATAAGACGTAGAGGAGTAAGAACTATACTCGTGGCTCCGGATTGGCCAAGAAGGACTTGGTACCTGGAACTTCAAGAGATGCTCACAGAGGACTCATGGCCTCTGCCGCTAAGAAGGGACTTGCTTAAGGAAGTACCATGTCTGTTCCAAGACTTACCGCGGCTGCGTTTGACGGCATGGCGGTTGAACGCCGGATCCGAAGGGAAAAAGGCATTCCGGAAGAGGTCATTCCGACCCTGGTCAAAGCCAGGAAGGAGGTGACCGCACAACATTATCACCACATGTGGCGAAAATATGTTGCGTGGTGTGAGGCCAGGAAGGCCCCACGAAGAAATTTCAACTCTGTCGATTCCTGCATTTCCTGCAAACAGGAGTGTCTATGGGCCTCAAATTGGGGTCCATTAAGGTTCAAATTTCGGCCCTGTCGATTTTCTTCCAGAAAGAATTGGCTTCAGTTCCTGAAGTCCAGAAGTTTGTCAAGGGAGTCCTGCATATACAACCCCCTTTTGTGCCTCCAGTGGCACTGTGGGATCTCAACGTAGTTCTGGGATTCCTCAAATCACATTGGTTTAAACCGCTCAAATCTGTGGATTTGAAATATCTCACATGGAAAGTGACCATGCTGTTGGCCCTGGCCTCGGCCAGGCGAGTGTCAGAATTGGCGGCTTTGTCTCACAAAAGCCCATATCTGATTGTCCATTCGGACAGGGCAGAGCTGCGGACTCGTCCCCAGTTTCTCCCTAAGGTGGTGTCAGTGTTTCACCTGAACCAGCTTATTGTGGTACCTGCGGCTACTAGGGACTTGGAGGACTCCAAGTTGCTAGATGTTGTCAGGGCCCTGAAAATATAGGTTTCCAGGACGGCTGGAGTCAGGAAAACTGACTTGCTGTTATCCTGTATGCACCCAATAAACTGGGTGCTCTTGATTCTAAGCAGACGATTGCTAGTTGGATGTGTAGTACAATTCAGCTTGCACATTCTGTGGCAGGCCTGCCACAGCCAAAATATGTAAATGCCCATTCCACAAGGAAGGTGGGCTCATCTTGGGCGGCTGCCCGAGGGGTCTCGCTTTACAACTTTGCCGAGCAGCTACTTGGTCAGGGGCACACCCTGACTGAGGAGGACCGGGAGTTCTCTCATTCGGTGCTGCAGAGTCATCCGCACTCTCCCGCCCGTTTGGGAGCTTTGGTATAATCCCCATGGTCCTGACGGAGTCCCAGCATCCACTTAGGACGTCAGAGAAAATAAGAATTTACTTACCGATAATTCTATTTCTCGTAGTCCGTAGTGGATGCTGGGCGCCCATCCCAAGTGCGGATTGTCTGCAATACTTGTACATAGTTATTGTTATAAAAAAATCGGGTTGTTATTGTTGTGAGCCGTCTGTTCAGAGGCTCCTACGTTTGTCATACTGTTAACTGGGTTTAGATCACAAGTTGTACGGTGTGATTGGTGTGGCTGGTATGAGTCTTACCCGGGATTCAAAATCCTTCCTTATTGTGTACGCTCGTCCGGGCACAGTATCCTAACTGAGGCTTGGAGGAGGGTCATAGGGGGAGGAGCCAGTGCACACCACCTGATCCTAAAGCTTTTACTTTTGTGCCCTGTCTCCTGCGGAGCCGCTAATCCCCATGGTCCTGACGGAGTCCCCAGCATCCACTACGGACTACGAGAAATAGAATTATCGGTAAGTAAATTCTTATTATTACAACCCTTCCGGGAATCCATATATTCCCCTCCTCTCCAATTTATCACATATACAGGGGATATCTTGTAATCTCAAGACAGAATCTTTGTGATGGCATATGTCATAGATATCTGTATATGGATTTCCGCCCCTTAAGGGCTATACATTGTGTATGTGCACCCTAAATATATCTAGGTAGTGAAGATATGACTGTTGCCACATTCCTTATAAATGGATATAGATGTTAATATACTTCAAGATGTTCTGAGCGTTCATTTAAATTCGCTTTGATAACCGCATATAATGTCACAATTCCTGTGAGATCTGGAGCAATCCTTTATATATTGTTTTCGATACAGTAACAGATAGAAGTACTATCAGCGCTTCCTTATATATTATATTCACTGTAATTAGTCACCTTTTGTTGTTGTTCTATAAGTGGTAATAGATGTAATATATATTTATGGGTTATTCCCCCTTGAATAGCATGTGATCATGAGGTTACAGTGATCCTGGTTGTAACAATATTGTAACCCTTCCGGGAATCCAGATATTCACTGTAATTAGTCACCTCCTATCAAATTTATCCCATGTATAAGGAATGTCTTGTTGTATCAGAACAGTGTCTTTATGATGGCATATATCATGGATATCTATATATGGACCTCGGCCCCTTAAGGGCCTGGATTATGGAGATATCACTGTTGCCACATTCCTTATAAGTAAATATAGATGTTGATATACTTCAAGATGTTATGAGCGCTTGTTTAAATTCACTTTAGTAACAGCATACAGTAACACAGTTCCTATAAGATATATAGTAATCTTCTATATATTATATTTTATATGCAGTAACAGATAGAGACGTTTTCAGTAGACGTGCTATCAGCGTTCCGTTATATATCGTGTTTTACTGTAACTAGTCATATTTATTTACTATTGTTACTCTATATGTGGTGAGTGTTAATACACTCCAAGGCGCTCTATACCAGTGGTCTCCAACCTTAATCGGGGGGTGAGCTACTATCGGAAAATAAGACCTCTGGAAGAGCTACCCTCCCCCAATGCGTGCGTATTCCTGTAAAGTGGGTGTGAGCACAGAAAAGTGGGTGTGGCCTCAACAGTAATGCCTCCCTGCGTAGTGCCAGATACACAAACCATGCCCCCCAGCAGTTCCAATTACACAAACAATGCCCCCCCAGCAGTGCCAGATACACAAACAATGCCCCCCCAGCAGTGCCAATTACACAAACAATGCCCCCCCAGCAGTGCCAATTACACAAACAATGCCCCCCCAGCTGTGCCAATTACACAAACAATGCCCCCCCAGCTGTGCCAATTACACAAACAATGCCCCCCCAGCAGTGCCAGATACACAATCAATGCCCCCCCAGCAGTGCCAATTACACAATCAATGCCCCCCCAGCAGTGCCAATTACACAAACAATGCCCCCCCAGCAGTGCCAATTACACAAACAATGCCCCCCCAGCTGTGCCAATTACACAAACAATGCCCCCCCAGCTGTGCCAATTACACAAACAATGCCCCCCCAGCTGTGCCAATTACACAAACAATGCCCCCCAGCTGTGCCAATTACACAAACAATGCCCCCCAGCAGTGCCAATTACACAAACAATGCCCCCCCAGCAGTGCCAATTACACAAACAATGCCCCCCCAGCAGTGCCAATTACACAAACAATGCCCCCCCAGCAGTGCCAATTACACAAACAATGCCCCCCCAGCAGTGCCAATTACACAAACAATGCCCCCCCAGCAGTGCCAATTACACAAACAATGCCCCCCAGCTGTGCCAATTACACAAACAATGCCCCCCCAGCAGTGCCAATTACACAAACAATGCCCCCCCAGCAGTGCCAATTACACAAACAATGCCCCCCCAGCAGTGCCAATTACACAAACAATGCCCCCCCCAGCTGTGCCAATTACACAAACAATGCCCCCCAGCAGCAGCACTATGGAAATACATATAATAGGTATTATATAGAATGTGCTGTATACATATAATGAGCATGGACCTAGGTCACCAGAAGGCACCATTGAGGACTAGATGGAGGAGGGCGCTGTGCCGGGGTCTTACCCACACCAGCACGGCCCGCAGGTTACTCAACACCGACTCGTAGCTCCCCAGGGTCCCCAGGAAAGCTTCCTGTACACTGCGGACCTGCTCATCCCTCTCCCGGGCGACGGCGCTGCATGCCCCGCGACTTCTCATCACTAGCACAGCGTGTGCTCAGTCTCCTGCTACGGCGCTGGCTGACGTCTCCTGCCGTGCGGAAGTTTGAAATATGGTGTGGACCGCCAGCCAGTCAGGAGCCGGCGCACGAGCTCTGATTGGCTGGCGGCCGGCACCATATTAATATGCACCCCGCCGCAAGCTACTTAAAAAGCGTCGCTCGCGAGCTACGAGTTGGCGACCTCTGCTCTATACACTTGTGTGTATTAGCTTAGTTCACATCATAGGACATCACATTATCAGAGATCCTGTCATTCATTTGTAATCTCCTAGGCACACAATGCAGCCCTTCCGGGATAAGTACACACAGATCTAGCAATAATACATCCTATTCTATATTTGTATCCAGTGACTATCTAAAGTGTGCAGCTAGCCTGACGCACGTTTTGCTGTTTGCTTTATCAGAGGCCTCTGATATTGTATATTCGCAGAGCAAGTGTGCAATGCTATGTGTACGCCAAGCTGCTAAAATCCAGTGTGTGCGCAGCCCAGGACTTACTTCTCCAGTGCGATGAGTACAGGCTGATCGGGCCGGAGCTGACGTCACACACCCTCCATGAAAACGCTTGGGCACGCCTGTTTTTCATGTGACACGCCCAGAAAACGGTCAGTTACCACCCTCAAACGCAGGCTTCCTGTCAATCACCTTGCGTACGCCCGTGCAAATGGATTTTTCGCACCATCCCGTCGCTGACCGGCGATACCAGTTATAGCTGTCCGACGCGCATGCGTATTGCGGTGCATGCGCAGTTTGGACCTGATTGCCTGTTGTGCAAAAAAAAACCGCACAGCAGTGATCAGATCTGATTGATCCCCTTGGTTGCTTCATTAATGTAATACATTGCAGTGTTGGGTCGTTTATTTCCCAAGCACATGGTTTACTTTGGGGCAATTTGTGAACTAACCTGTTGGATTGAAGGTGTGATTGTGTGCCGGGTTCAGGATTGCTAGCAAAGCAAAAAAGCAAGCAACAGGGCAAAAGCATGCTGCTGGTTTTGGGTGGGGCAGATGTAACGTGCAGAGAGAGTTAGATTTTGGGGGGGGGGGGGGGTTGGGGCGGATTCAAACTAGAATCTAAATTGCGGTGTAAAAATAAAGCTTTCTAACATTCGTGGGCTACATACACAAGCGGGTGGTATTTCGTTTGCCGGCTGTTGGGATCCCGGCGCAGAGTCTACCAGCGCCGGCATACCAACACCTTTTCTCCCTCTTGGGGGTCCACGACCTGGGATCCGGTCTGAGGATCGACAGTGTCTAGGTCGACAATGTTTAGGTCAACCGCTATAGGTCGACAGTCACTAGGTCGACATGGATGGAAGGTCGACAGGGTTTCTAGGTCGACAGGTCAAAAGGTCGACATGAGTTTTTCACATTTTTTTTTTTTTTTTTTGGATTTTTTCATACTTAACGATCCACGTGGACTACGATTGGAACGGTAAAGTGTGCCGAGCGAAGCGGTAGCGGAGCGAAGGCACCATGCCCGAAGCATGGCGAGCGAAGAAAGCCATGCGAGGGGACGCGGTGCACTAATTTGGGATCCCGGTCACTCTACGAAGAAAACGACACCCAAATTTTTTTTTTTCCTCATGTCGACCTTTAGACTGTCGACCTAAACATTGTCGACCTAGATACTGTCGATAAAACAAACCACACCCCCACGACCTCCCTGGAGAGAGAATAGTGTGACGTGCACCGTGCCTGGAGCGTGGCGAGCACAATGTGGCGAGCGCAGCAAGCCCGCAAGGGGCTCATTTGCACTCGCCCATATGCCGGTGGTCTGGATTCTGGTGCCGGTATGCACTACACCCGCAGAAGCAGCCAGTATTTACCCTGTACAGAAACAATATAAGCCATCCAAATCTGATCTCTCTGCACGTGTTACACCTGCCCCACCTGCATTTCAACATGGTTCTCCCTGTAGTGTGCTTTGCTAACAAACCTTAATCAGGCCCAGTGTGAGGCCAATTTACAGGGTTAGTAAGCCGGGATGTGTTTGGCATCCTGGCAGTTGGGATACCGGCGCCAGTCAGCTAACAGGGGTGTCGGAATCCAGACACTCCTGTTAGCTGACCGGCGCCGGAACACTGACTGCCAACATCCCAAAAGTGAGTACCGGGGTGGGTGTAAGGGAGGGGAGTGGAGGGGGGGAGGTTAGCGTTAGACCATAAGGGGGGTTAGTCGTAGACGACACTTTCGGAGGGCAGATGGGGTAAAATTCTTACCCGCGGCCGGTGTTGGGATTCTCACTGTCAAAATTATGCGCTTGGTCATGTGACCGCCAGCATTTCATAGCCAACCCAGTAATCCCCGTATGACAATGAACACTTTGTTGCCTTTTTCTTTAAACAGAACCATCCTGGCATTTACATAGGGTGTTATTGTGCAACAATCTAATTATTGGGTTCCTGCACTTCGTTGTCCTGCCCAGCTGATGACCAAGTTTTGCTCTGCAGCCAGAAAGACAGAGTAGAGACGGATCCTAAACACCCTAACACAGTTCTGGTCATGCATCTGTTTGATTCATAGGTCTTGTGCTAATCAGTCGTTACGTCCAGTTGTCTAGTGCTGGCGTGTCTACCCTCCGCGCTGCTCTCTGTTACAATCCATTGTCCCGGGTAATGACGGTAACCGTTCACCCAGGCGGTCTGGGACCATTTAGCTGAAATGCGTTACATATGCAGCGGCTGCAGGGCTTTGGAAACATTTCTCCTTTTTATGTTTTGCCATTAAGATGGAGTCTGGAACAAGTAAAACAAAAACAAAACAAGAAGAATCTATAAAGTAGAACGTAGGGTAAGCAGGGGGTGCTTTAACGTTTCGCTTTGTTCTTTTCAAAAGTTTCATTTTAGTTTAACGTTATGTCTCTTACTGCATTCACCACATGGAATCAGGATTTCCCCACTGAGTAATGGCTCTCCCCCTTTTGGTGCCTTTGAAATCGTCTTGCCAAGGTTAATCTTCTATTTTCATATTTTTATTTTTATTTTTTCCTCTCAATTTTTATTTAAGTTTCCTTTCTAACAATGTCCTCACATTGGGTTGTGTAAGCTGTCGTTTGGAAGTTATTAAACTATTAATGTGACAAGGTAATGTAGCGTTCCCCCTGGCTATGGTTGTACTTACTCGGAACTCGTTACGCAATTCGCTTTTCCAATTTGTAGTCTAGTTAAAGGCGTCTCCTACAACGTTTTCCATGTCTGAATAAAATAGACGAGTTCTCCATAACTTTACTCATTATAATGTATTTATCCCGTTTTGTTAGGTATTTTTATATTTTTGCTCTTAGCAGGTAGTTGCATTGTGAAATGCAGCTGCTGATTGTGATATCTACGTTTAAACGACTGATAGGATTAAAGTCCATCTTTAAACCAGATGTTTTTGCTCTGGAATCTGTTTTCTTGGGCAGAAAGACGGACACCCTGTTATCAGGTGCATGTTTTCAGCCAGACGTTACTGGTACTGTGCATCACTTGCTGCCAGAAAACATCTGTAGAGATAAAATTAAAAGGTCTCCAGTTCATGTTCCTCCGCTTACTGTCCGTTCACATCACATTTCTAATGCCGGGTACACACTGGAGCGTTGTCTGGCTGCTTCATAACAAATCTGCTATAGTGTGTAATGGTGGGTACACACTGATAGATATATCTGCAGATCAGTTGATCTGCAGATATATCTATGGACGGATCGGGCAGTGTGCTGTGTATACGCACTGCCCAATCCGTCGGGGACTGACGTCATGAGCTGGGCGGGCGTGTACACACGCCCGCCCAGTTCAGCTGTCAATCACCGCCGGCTGCAGCAGCATGTGTACGGGCGGTCAGCTGGTCGCCTGTACACACACAGCGATGCGCCAATATATCAGTAGATATATTGGCTGTCGACTGTGCTGCAGGGCTGACGTGATATGTCTGTGAACTATGGTGTTCAGACATATTTATTTATTTATTAACAGTTTCTTATATAGCGCAGCATATTCCGTTGCGCTTTACAATTAGAACAACAGTAATGGAACAAAACTGGGTAAAAACAAACATATAGAGGTAGGAAGGCCCCGCTCGCAAGCTTACAATCTTTAGGGAAATAGGAATAGATACAGAAGGATAGATGCTACCTATTGCATAATGGTCCACCAGATTGCTAGGTTCTTAATGGGTTGTATGATGATACCCCACAAAGTTATCCAAGTGTCAGGAGGGTGAGAGACTAAAGAAAGACAAGATATGTGATGTTATGAATACTCTACAGAGGATGTAATTAGATAGGGAAGCACTGAAGGTTATGTGGGTGGGTCTGGAATTTGATAGGCTTGTCTGAAGAGGTGAGTTTTCAGGGAACATTTAAAGGTTTGGAGACTAGAGGCGAGTCCTACTGTGCGTGGGAGGGCATTCCACAGAGTGGGTGAAGCCCGGATAAAGTCCTGTAATTTTGAGTGTGAACAAGTAATGCGTGTGGATGAGAGACGTAGATCTTGTGCAGAGCGGAGAGGTCGGGTAGGGAGATATTTTGAGATGAGTGAAGAGATGTATGTTGGTGCAGTTTGGTTAATAGCCTTGTATGTGAGTAAAAGTATTTTATATTTAATACGGTAGAATACCGGTAACCAATGGAGGGACTGACAGAGCGGATCTGCAGACGATGAACGTCTGGCAAGGAAGATTAGCCTCGCAGCTGCATTCAAAATGGATTGTAGTGGTGAGAGCCTATGTTTGGGAAGACCGGTCAGGAGACTTACAGGTTGAGTATCCCATATCCAAATATTCCGAAATATGGAATATTCCGAAATACGGACTTTTTTGAGTGAGACTGAGATAGTGAAACCTTTGTTTTTTGATGGCTCAGTGTACACAAACTTTGTTTAATACTCAAAGTTATTAAAAATATTGTATTAAATGAACTTCAGACTGTGTGTATAAGGTGTATATGACACATAAATGAATTCTGTGAATGTACACACACTTTGTTTAATGCACAAAGTTATAAAAAATATTGGCTAAAATGACCTTCAGGCTGTGTGTATAAGGTATATATGAAACATAAATGCATTCTGTGCTTAGATTTAGGTCCCATCACCATAATATCTCGTTATGGTATGCAATTATTCCAAAATACAGAAATATCCGATATCCAAAATTCCTCTGGTCCCAAGCATTTTGGATAAGGGATACTCAACCTGTACAATAACCAATGCGGGAGATAATGAGAGCATGGATTAGAGTTTTTGCTGTGTCTTGTGTAAGACATGGTCGTATTTTGGATATGTTTCTTAGATGTATGTAACATGATCTTGAGACAGATTGAATGTGGGTAACAAAGGACAGTTCAGAGTCAAGAATGACACCTAGGCAGCGAGCTTGTGGGGTAGGGATGATTGCCCAGTTCTCAACAGTGATAGAGATATCAGGTTGGAAACTACTATTGGCTGGTGGAAATATAATTAATTCTGTTTTGGAAATATTAAGTTTGAGGTGGCGAGATGTCATCCAAGATGAAATGGCAGAAAGGCATTCAGTGACACGGCCCAATACAGATGGTGACAAATCAGGGGAGGATAGGTAGATTTGAGTATCATCCGCATACAGATGGTACTGAAATCCGAAGAGTTGATTAGTTTGCCAAGAGATGTGGTATAGATAGAGAAAAGCAGAGGACCTAGGACTGAGCCTTGCGGTACCCCATATCGCCTGTACACACTGGCCGACGGACCCGCGATATATCGGCCATTCAATAGAACGGCCGATGTATCGGCCAGTGTGTAAGGGCCTTAAAAGTGATTTGCACTCCCACGGGCGTTTGTTGTTCCTGCTGCACAGCCAACTGGAGGTCCATTACTACCAACCTACATTGTGTTATGCAAATGACGGACAGAACAGTGATCGTTCCATCCTTCATTAAATCTTTCCTCTGTGTGTGGGCGATCGGGCTCAAGGGAAGTCGTTTCTCAAATCTGTCCGATGGGATCATTATGAGATCCCGACGTATGGTATCTCGGTGTTCGAAATACTGATGCTGGGATTTCGACGATAAAAATGCAGACAGGGGTGAGTAAAGGGTGTTATACCCTCTCCCCGCACCCTAACCCTCCCTAACTGCAGACTAACCCTAACCTCCCCCCTTTGTTCCTAATCACCGCCTGGCGTTGCCTAAACCTAAGTCACCCCCCCCCCCCCCCCCCCCCCCCGCTGCCTAACCTCCCTGCCCCGTAGCCTAACCCTAACCCTCCAGGACGCAGGCTTAACCTAACCTACTACCCCCGCGGCTTAACTTTGCAGTGCTGCGGTGTGTCCTCGCTTGGGATCCCGATTGTCAGGATTCCGGCGCCGGGACCTTGCTCCCTTTCTGAATGCCAGAGTCGCCATTCAGTCTGCTGGGTTTCCGACTGCTTTCCTGTCCGATTGCCCGTCACTCCAGTGTGTACTCTGCTTAATTTACGCAAAAATGAGCCTTTCAATGGGCGTGCTATGGGAGTGTCATTGCGGGTGGCTGTGTTCCCCGACGCACAGCTGCAGGCATAGGAGCCTGGGGTCAGACGGAGACACTGCACATGCCAGATGTCTGCTGCAAGTTACAATGGTGCGACTGGTGGCGGCTTATGAGGACTCACCAGTCGGTAATACAGCGTGCATCACTTACATACATCGTAGAAGTGTGACCATCAGTAGACGCTGCTACGTGGGCTTATGCGGGTGACTCAGAATCAGCCCTGAAGTTGTGTGCAGATGAGCACATTAATGAATGGAGCCATGCTCATTGCACAGTGGCTAGCATTGCTTTCTAAGAGTGACGGAGTCCTGAGTATGATCCCCAGGCAGGGCCCTTTCTGTGTCGCTGTGTACTTTTTCCTCACATGCACTGGCAGGTTGATGGCAGGTGACTAAGAATGAGCCTTAGCTGGCGTGTCCTTGTGTGTTAGGGAAATTAGGAGGCAAGTTCCAGCAAGGCCGCTGCTGATGCGAATGACCTGTTTAGCGCTGCATAAATGGGGCCAATATATAAATAATGATTAAATCACACCAAAACGTGAAATGCTATTCATACATTGGTGCGAGGAGATGACATCACTCCAGAAAGTGCAATATAAATATCTTTATGTTGCTGTTTATTAACGTTCTATGTGCTGTCTGGTTTGCTGCAGATTAGAAGAGCCGTTAGACACATCAAGTCCAGAGCAAGGATGCAAGACCCGCCTGCAAGCACTGGGCAGTCTGTCCCCCAGTCACTTACAGCACAAGCGCAGCCTGAAGAAGACTACAGAAACTCAGGTATAGTGGGTTAGTGGTATGTACGGTATAGACACTGGCAGTGCGTACGGGGCCCAGGGGGGCACACACATACCCATATATTTCTACTTGCTCCTCCGGAGCCGCGCGTCGGTTGGTGCTGCAAGCGGAAATCACCGGTAAAAATTGCGCATGCACTATAGAAATGTCTCAGAGAACAGGGTGCAGACACCATGTTCCCAGGAACCGTCATATGACCAGTAGACTCTGGCACAAGCAAGACTCTACTGCACTGCCAGACATGAGGGAGTCTGCACGCAACCTGCACACGGGCTCTCTCCTTTACACCAAGAAATTGCAACACGTGACTTAATACAGCACCAATGAACTGTATATTGGCGCGAGACAAAAGTTTCACCTCGTGGAACCAACTTGCTGTTTATTTAATGAGTTTGATTTCATACCCGATCTACTGGTTAATGAATGCTTCCTTTTGTTCCCTTTGTCTGGGGTCAGAACACTAGTTCACCAGTTATTCCACACAGACTTGGAGATGGGTGGAGCTAGTACACCCTTTAGCCAATCAGACTACTTCAGCTCCACCTGTACCTGCACATCAGTGTATCTGCAAGTGTGAAGTGGGCGGGGTTAGGCAAACGACACAGAATAATGTGTTCTGCCAATCTAGAACGGGAGGATTGCTGTGTGCAAAGCTTCTATACGTGGGTTGGGGCTAAGCCAGAGGGGAATCGTAGCAAAAGTAGCGGTCTATAAAGACTGCCCCAAAACAGTGCAGGAACTGAAAATCACCATCTCCAGGTACACTGCCTCCTATACTCTACAAGAGCTGTTAAACATGTGTAGAAGGGTGGTATTATGCCTTCAAAACCAGGGATAACACTTTCAGCACACAGGGGCAGATGTACTAAGCCATGGAGAGAGAGAGAGAGGATTTTATTTACTAAGCTTAGCAGAGAGAGAAAGGACCAGCCAATCGGCTCCTAACTGACATGTTACAGGCTGGGTTTGAAAAATAAGTTAGGAGCTGATTGGCTGGTACTTTCTTTCTGTCCAAGGCTTAGTAAATAGACCCCAAAGTACCAGCCAATCGGCTCTTGTCGTCTTTCAAACACACTTTGTAACATCGGAGTTAGGAGCCGGTTGGTTGGCACTTTATCTCAATCCACTTTATCACTCTCCAACGCTTAGTAGATCTCCCCCTTAATGTGAAGAAGTATGTAACACATTTTCTTTTTGTCTTGTAAATATGTGTAACCAATTAGGTTGGCATAGTACTTAGTGCAGTCACAACTGAGGAACTCCCTGTATATTTCCCCTATACCCAACCCTCCCGCTCGCAACCTAACCCTAATTGCCTACATTCTGACTAGTAACATTTTGCCTGTCGACATTCTGAGAGTGTCAACATGTCTGGTATTTTAACAATGTTGACATCACTGCTGACATGAATGATGACATTGTTGACCTGTTGACTACATCCCGTGAAGCGTCTTTCCCTATATCATCCTCCTTTTCATCTGTTATTTCTGGCCACAGACTAAGGGAATGAACGGCAGTAACATTAGAATGTTTACGGCCCATGGAAAGAAGTGATGTCAGTGTAGTAAATCCCGTTATTTGTACATGTCTGCACCACATACTTCATACACAAATTACAGTGCTGCAGGTTTCTGACAACCAGGAATGCTCCGTAATGTGTGGATATATTTATGCTGTGTGTGGGAGTCTTTGGCCTGTTCAGCACTGTGCACCCTTCACTGATTTATAGGGCACCAGAATCCCTCCGGACTCCAAGTGCCAGTCCACCTATAAATACGGGTAATCACTTCGGACAATTCATGTGATGAGAAAGGAAAATAAAAATACTGGTCTATCGAAATATTAAATGATGCTTAGAATAGCTCATTCAGGGGAAAAATGCTTGTGTTGGCCCAACCAATTCTCTCTGGTTTCGTTCTAACCTCAAGTAGAGCCTAAATATTACAGTAAGAACGGTTGCTGAGTTGTGATAGAACTCGCTGCGTATTCCTGGCACTTTCACCAGAATATTCTACTTGATGGCTTACGAGAACTGCATACCCATGGTACTAGCATGTAAAGCCAGACCTTCACGGTTTGCTGCAATGCTGTATTATGTTCTTGCAGTATACAAGTATTAACCCACCAATCATTCTTAATAAAATAAGTTATTTTTAAAATGCCACGATGGGTAGGTATAGACACTGGTGGTTGGAGGTGGCTAATGCCAATGGGAATCTGTTACCACTAGGGGGCGGTCAGGGGTAATGCCACTTGATATCGGTCTTTCTCCCAGCGGAGAGGGCATAATGTTATAGTGGAGACTCATGGACACCTGATAAAACAAAGGTGTGTGTTTTTTTGATTAAAAACAAAATTAAAAACCATTTTGGATGATTTTATTTTTTAAACAAATCGTTAAGTGATTAATTAGCTGGTGGTGGAGAATGAAACCTGTGATTGGCTGGGAAAAACCTTTCCTACAATATGAGGTCGCACATTGTCTAAGAGGCAAACGTGTAGAAAATGGCTAACTTCAAGCCTTGGAGAGAGAGAAATGACAATCTGGCAACTTGTCTACGTTATCTCGTTCCAAGGCTTAGTACATCTCCCCCCTTCATATAGCTGCAGCTCACAGTACATGTAACAGATGGACAGGATGTACGGCCTTGTCCCGCTGAGGGTGCTCTCTGCACTTCTGACTCACTAGACTTTGCCTCAGGCATTGCCTCATGCGCTAGTGGCAGGTATACGCAACAGAAAATAGCAACATACAGTATGCTTGTAGCCTGCCACACATAAACAGGATCAGTGGGACCTACATACCCTTTATATTGCGGGAGAAAGCAGGAGGATGATGGTCTCTTCCCTACATTCCTCCAGTGCCCGCTGGCAGAACGTAGAAATATCAGGGCACAGTGCAGAGCCTCTGGTACCACCTCTCTTAACCACTTTCCTGGCATGGTCGCATCAGAGGCGACCATGCCTGCAAGTGCTCTATCTGACCTGATCGCACAGGATGCGACCAGTCAGATAGAGAGTGTTAGCAGCGTCGGGGAAGGAAGCTTCCCTCCGCTGCTGCTGTCAGAGGGACCGGAAGGTCTCCCTGCACTCTCCCCCACTGATTGCCGTGCTGCCGATCACTGCTGATCGGTCAGTACGGCAGGATCCCCCCCCCCCCCCCTCCAGCGGCTGCAGACAATGGCAGCCGCTGGGAAGTGTAAATGAACCCTCCCAAGCTACCCCCAGACCCCACCTGCACGCTGTCCCGGCTTTCAAAATGAGAGCCGCGATGTTCCAATATTCGTGATGTTCCCAATCAATGTTTCGATGTTTGGGGAGAAAAATATTTCGAAAAATTAAAGATAAAAAAAAAAAATCCCCTTTTTTTTTTTTTTTTTTTTTAAACTAAAATCATTTGGGAAAGGGTTAAATTCATGTTCTTCACCTAATTCACTCTTAAAAAACCCGACAATTTCGGAGCGGTTTTAGGCGAAATAAATAGTTAAGTGGTTAATGAATAATCATGTACTTGTAGGGGTTTAAATGGCATCATTTTCCCAATTAAGCCATGTCAGGTTCCAGGTGACTTTCTCTCTAAAAAAAAAAAAGCTCAGTGTGTTACAGTATATGATGTGGGACAGGTAGGTGGAGGTGTTTTTATTTCGGTTGGGTTTGATTTGCCAGCGTTTGGGATGCTGGTGGTGAGACTACAGACTGCCGAATCCCGACACCTTCCCCGAGCAGACCCACCCTCCCCGCAGCCTAAACCTAAGCCTCCCCTCCCCACAGCCTAACCCTCCCTGGTGGTGCCTAATTTAACCAACCCCCCCCCCCCCCCCCCCCCCACAGCCTAAACCTAATGGGGGCGGCTAAATCTAACCCCCTCCCCCCACAGCCTAAACCTAACGTGTGTGTGTGGGGTCCTCCTCCCTCATGTCTTACCTCTCCTGCTGGCCGGTGCCTGTTCGTTTGGCATTCTGGCGCCGGGAAGGTGGACCTACCTGGGATTCTGGTGTCGGCATTCTGAATAGTATCCTGATTCCACATTCTGTATTCTGACAGCCGGGGTCCTGACTGGATCCCGTGTTATTGATGAGAGAGGGGTTCTTAAACTTGCAGATTAGAGGTAAAAGTGTTCCTTCTGGAACTGCCATCCATTTGGCTGCCATGTGTGTGTCTGCCCCTTTTGGAGCCTTATGTGAAAATGAATCCCTATCCTCAACACCTTTTTATCCTCTGTACATCCTCCTGTTGTGGATCCGGTTCTCTTACATTGGCTTGTTTGACGTGCTCTAGGGTATGATCGCTGAAGTGGAGAAGCGTTCGCCTTGCTTGCACTCCATGTTCTCTCTCACTGTCTTCATTAAATGTTTGCTCTCTATAGGAAGTACCTGCCTGTGCCACCAGGGGAGTCTCTCTCTCGTGTGGTTTTTTTTTTTTTTTACCAAGCTTGTTCTCCTTTTTTTTTTTTTTTTTTTTACAAGCTTTATAAAAACACTGAATAATTTCTACAGACATTATTCTATACACCGTAACACTGGAATGACTTTAATCTGATGAAAAACACTTGCTTACTATGATTTTTCAGACATTAATAACAAGTGCAAAAATCCTACATTTGTACAGTTTAAAACAACCCATTATTTTCCTTACGACCACTAACAGCGTATGGTTCTGACACCTCAGTTGTCTCTCTTTTTGTGGTTTCCCCTTGCCCTGACGACCCAGAATTGGCATTTCTAATTGGATCTCGCATTAATCGGATGCGCACATTCATGCAGTGTATTTGAGTTTCTTTAAACAACCTTGCACCTAATTGGCTTAGCCCCTAGAATCAAAATGGTTGCTACAGGCAACATTCCACTAATCCTTTGGTCGTCATTGGTGGGGATTTTTGTCCATAAAGTTGGTGCAGAATTGCAACACGTGTTAGCTTCCACCAATACTACGCCAAAAAACTGGAAGCGGTTTAACAGAATGCTGACGCCAGAATACCAACAATGCCGACGCTGGCATACCGGCAAGACAGGCTTCTGTACCTCTGTGGGTATCCACGACACCCATAGAGGGAGAATATAACCTGTGGTGAGCCAGCAGCGCAGCGAGCCCGCAAGGGGTTTTCGATCGCTCGCCCCGCTGCCGGCATATTACTGACCGGGATGCAGCTGTCTGTATACTGACGGTCAGCGGTAATTGATACTGAACATATACGTATATTTGTTCTGTGGATAATACAGGTGGTGGCTGACTGCAGTCTTTTGTCAGTGTACAGATGTCTGCCCTCCACGCTAATGATTACTCCCTTGCTACTTACATCTAAGCTGTATTATGTTTTGAGAATTGTGGTGCTCTTTGTTACCTGCACTCCATCTTTATTATTTATTTACTGTTATGCTAAGTTTCTCTATCGTCCTAAGTGGATGCTGGGGTTCCTGAAAGGACCATGGGGAATAGCGGCTCCGCAGGAGACAGGGCACAAAAAAGTAAAGCTTTACTAGGTCAGGTGGTGTGCACTGGCCCCTCCCCCTATGACCCTCCTCCAGACTCCAGTTAGATTTTGTGCCCGAACGAGAAGGGTGCAATCTAGGTGGCTCTCCTAAAGAGCTGCTTAGAGAAAGTTTAGTTTAGGTTTTTTTCTTTACAGTGAGTCCTGCTGGCAACAGGATCACTGCAACGTGGGACTTAGGGGGAAAGTAGTAAACTCACCTGCATGCAGAGTGGATTTGCTGCTTGGCTACTGGACACCATTAGCTCCAGAGGGATCGAACACAGGCCCAGCCGTGGAGTCCGGTCCCGGAGCCGCGCCGCCGACCCCCTTGCAGATGCTGAAGCGTGAAGAGGTCCGGAAACCGGCGGCTGAAGACTCCTCAGTCTTCATAAGGTAGCGCACAGCACTGCAGCTGTGCGCCATTTTCCTCTCAGCACACTTCACTGGGCAGTCACTGAGGGTGCAGAGCGCTGGGGGGGGGCGCTCTGAGAGGCAAATATAAACCTTATACAAGGCTAAAAATACCTCACATATAGCCCATAGGGGCTATATGGAGATATTTAACCCCTGCCTGACTGGAAAAATAGCGGGAGAAGAACCCGCCGAAAAAGGGGCGGGGCCTATCTCCTCAGCACACGGCGCCATTTTCTGTCACAGCTCCGCTGGTCAGAACGGCTCCCAGGTCTCTCCCCTGCACTGCACTACAGAAACAGGGTAAAACAGAGAGGGGGGGCACATTAATGGCTATATATATATATATATTAAAGCAGCTATAAGGGAGCACTTAATATAAGGATATCCCTTGTATATATAGCGCTTTGTGGTGTGTGCTGGCAGACTCTCCCTCTGTCTCCCCAAAAGGGCTAGTGGGTCCTGTCTTCATTAGAGCATTCCCTGTGAGTTTGCGGTGTGTGTCGGTACGTGGTGTCGACATGTATGAGGACGATATTGGTGTGGAGGCGGAGCAATTGCCAAATATGCAGATGTCACCCCCCAGGGGGTCGACACCAGAATGGATGCCTTTATTTGTGGAATTACGTGATGGTTTATCTTCCCTTAAACAGTCAGTTGAGGACATGAGGCGGCCGGACAATCAATTAATGCCTGTACAGGCGCCTCAAACACCGTCAGGGGCTGTAAAACGCCCTTTGCCTCAGTCGGTCGACACAGACCCAGACACGGGCACTGATTCCAGTGACGACGGTAGAAATTCAAACGTATTTTCCAGTAGGGCCACACGTTATATGATTTTGGCAATGAAGGAGACGTTACATTTAGCTGATACTACAGATACCGTAAAACAGGGTATTATGTATGGTGTAAAAAAAACTACAAACAGTTTTTCCTGAATCAGAAGAATTAAATGACGTGTGTGATGAAGCGTGGGTTGCTCCTGATAAAAAGTTGATAATTTCAAAAAAGTTATTGGCATTATACCCTTTCCCGCCAGAGGTTAGGGCGCGCTGGGAAACACCCCCTAAGGTGGACAAGGCGCTCACACGCTTATCCAAACAAGTGGCGTTACCCTCTCCTGAGACGGCCGCACTTAAGGATCCATCAGATAGAAAGATGGAAGTTATTCAAAAGAATATATACACACATGCAGGTGTTATACTACGACCAGCTATAGCAACTGCCTGGATGTGCAGTGCTGGAGTAGTTTGGTCAGAATCCCTGATTGAAAATATTGATACCCTAGATAGGGACAATGTTTTACTGTCGTTAGAACAAATAAAGGATGCATTTATCTATATGCGTGATGCACAGAGGGATATTTGCACACTGGCATCTCGGATGAGTGCTATGTCCATTTCAGCCAGAAGAGCCTTATGGACACGACAGTGGACAGGCGATGCGGATTCAAAACGTCACATGGAGGTTTTGCCGTATAAAGGGGAGGAGTTATTTGGAGTTGGTCTATCAGACTTGGTGGCCACGGCTACTGCCGGGAAATCCACTTTTTTACCTCAAGTCACTCCCCAACAGAGAAAGGCACCGACCTTTCAACCGCAGCCTTTTCGCTCCTACAAAAATAAGAGAGCAAAGGGCTTGTCGTACCTGCCACGAGGCAGAGGAAGAGGGAAGAGACACCAACAGGCAGCTCCTTCCCAGGAACAGAAGCCCTCCCCGGCTCCTGCAAAAACCTCAGCATGACGCTGGGGCCTCTCAAGCGGACTCGGGGACAGTGGGGGGCCGTCTCAAAAATTACAGCGCGCAGTGGGCTCACTCGCAGGTAGACCCCTGGATCCTGCAGATAATATCTCAGGGGTACAGGTTGGAATTAGAGACGGATCCTCCTCATCGTTTCCTGAAGTCTGCCTTACCAACCGTCTCTTCCGAAAGGGAGAGGGTGTTGGAAGCCATTCACAAGCTGTACGCTCAGCAGGTGATAGTCAAAGTACCCCTATTACAACAAGGAAAGGGGTATTATTCCACTCTATTTGTGGTACCGAAGCCGGATGGCTCGGTAAGGCCTATTCTAAATCTGAAGTCCTTGAACCTCTACATAAAAAAGTTCAAGTTCAAGATGGAGTCACTCAGAGCAGTGATAGCGAACCTGGAAGAAGGGGACTTTATGGTATCCTTGGACATCAAGGATGCGTATCTACACGTTCCGATTTACCCCGCACACCAGGGGTACCTCAGGTTCATTGTTCAAAACTGTCACTATCAGTTTCAGACGCTGCCGTTCGGATTGTCCACGGCGCCTCGGGTCTTTACCAAGGTAATGGCCGAGATGATGATTCTTCTTCGAAGAAAAGGCGTATTAGTTATCCCATACTTGGACGATCTCCTAATAAGGGCAAGGTCCAGAGAACAGCTGGAGACAGCTTTAGCACTATCTCAAGAGGTGCTAAGACAACACGGGTGGATTCTGAATATTCCAAAATCCCATTTAATCCCGACAACTCGTCTGCTGTTCCTAGGAATGATTCTGGACACGGTTCAGAAAAAGGTTTTCCTTCCAGAGGAAAAAGCCAAGGAGTTATCCGATCTGGTCAGGAACCTCCTAAAACCAGGAAAAGTGTCAGTACATCAATGCACAAGAGTCCTGGGAAAAATGGTGGCTTCTTACGAAGCAATTCCATTCGGCAGATTCCATGCAAGAATATTCCAAAGGGATCTGTTGGACAAATGGTCAGGGTCGCATCTGCAGATGCACCTGCGAATAACCCTGTCACCAAAGACAAGGGTGTCACTTCTGTGGTGGTTGCAGAAGGCTCACCTATTAGAAGGCCGCAGATTCGGCATTCAGGATTGGATCCTGGTGACCACGGACGCCAGCCTGAGAGGCTGGGGAGCAGTCACACAAGGAAGAAACTTCCAGGGAGTATGGACGAGTCTGGAAAAGTCTCTTCACATAAACATTCTGGAACTAAGAGCAATCTACAATGCTCTAAGCCAGGCGGAACTTCTCCTGCAAGGAAAGCCGGTGTTGATTCAGTCGGACAACATCACGGCGGTCGCCCATGTAAACAGGCAGGGCGGCACAAGAAGCAGGAGTGCAATGGCAGAAGCTGCCAAGATTCTTCGCTGGGCGGAGAATCACGTGATAGCACTGTCAGCAGTGTTCATCCCGGGCGTGGACAACTGGGAAGCAGACTTCCTCAGCAGACACGATCTTCATCCGGGAGAGTGGGGTCTACATCCAGAAGTCTTCAACATGTTAATAGACCGTTGGGAAAGACCAATTGTAGACATGATGGCGTCTCGCCTCAACAAGAAACTGGACAAATATTGCGCCAGGTCAAGAGATCCACAGGCAATAGCTGTGGACGCACTGGTAACTCCTTGGGTGTACCAGTCAGTGTATGTGTTTCCTCCTCTGCCGCTCATACCAAAGGTATTGAAGATCATACGGCAAAGAAGAGTAAGAACAATACTAGTGGTTCCGGATTGGCCGAGAAGGACTTGGTATCCGGAACTTCAAGAGATGCTCACGGACGAACCGTGGCCTCTACCTCTGAGAAGGGACCTGCTACAGCAGGGTCCCTGTCTTTTTCAAGACTTACCGCGGCTGCGTTTGACGGCATGGCGGTTGAACGCCAGATCCTAAAAGGGAAAGGCATTCCAGAAGAAGTCATTCCTACCTTGATTAAGGCACGGAAGGAAGTCACCGTGAAACATTATCACCGCATTTGGCGAAAATATGTAGCGTGGTGCGAGGATCGGAGGGTTCCGACGGAGGAATTCCAACTGGGTCGTTTCCTTCATTTCCTGCAATCAGGATTATCTATGGGTCTCAAATTGGGATCCATTAAGGTTCAAATTTCGGCCCTGTCAATATTCTTCCAAAAAGAATTGGCCTCTGTCCCTGAGGTCCAGACTTTTGTCAAGGGAGTACTGCATATACAGCCTCCTGTGGTGCCTCCGGTGGCACCGTGGGATCTAAATGTAGTTTTAGATTTCCTCAAATCCCATTGGTTTGAACCATTGAAAAAGGTGGATTTGAAATATCTCACATTGAAAGTGACTATGTTACTAGCCCTGGCCTCTGCCAGGAGAGTATCTGAATTGGCGGCTTTATCTTATAAAAGTCCTTATCTAATCTTCCATTCGGATAGGGCAGAACTGCGGACTCGTCCGCATTTTCTCCCTAAAGTGGTATCAGCATTTCATCTGAACCAACCTATTGTGGTGCCTGCGGCCACTAGCGACTTGGAGGACTCCAAGTTGTTGGACGTTGTCAGAGCCTTAAAAATATACATTGCAAGGACGGCTGGAGTCAGAAAATCTGACTCGCTGTTTATATTGTATGCACCCAACAAGTTGGGCGCACCTGCTTCTAAGCAGTCGATTGCTCGTTGGATTTGTAACACAATTCAACTTGCACATTCTGTGGCAGGCCTGCCACAGCCTAAAACTGTAAAAGCCCACTCCACAAGGAAGGTGGGCTCATCTTGGGCGGCTGCCCGAGGGGTCTCGGCATTACAACTCTGCCGAGCAGCTACGTGGTCGGGGGAGAACACGTTTGTAAAATTTTACAAATTTGATACCCTGGCAAAGGAGGACCTGGAGTTCTCTCATTCGGTGCTGCAGAGTCATCCGCACTCTCCCGCCCGTTTGGGAGCTTTGGTATAATCCCCATGGTCCTTTCAGGAACCCCAGCATCCACTTAGGACGATAGAGAAAATAAGAATTTACTTACCGATAATTCTATTTCTCGGAGTCCGTAGTGGATGCTGGGCGCCCATCCCAAGTGCGGATTATCTGCAATACTTGTACATAGTTATTGTTAACTAATTCGGGTTATTGTTAAGGAGCCATCTTTAAGAGGCCCTTTCTGTTGTCATACTGTTAACTGGGTTTAGATCACAAGTTGTACGGTGTGATTGGTGTGGCTGGTATGAGTCTTACCCGGGATTCAAAATGCCTCCCTTATTGTGTATGCTCGTCCGGGCACAGTACCTAACTGGAGTCTGGAGGAGGGTCATAGGGGGAGGGGCCAGTGCACACCACCTGACCTAGTAAAGCTTTACTTTTTTGTGCCCTGTCTCCTGCGGAGCCGCTATTCCCCATGGTCCTTTCAGGAACCCCAGCATCCACTACGGACTCCGAGAAATAGAATTATCGGTAAGTAAATTCTTATTTTTGTCTCCCTGTACTGTACTTTGTACGGCGCTGCAAAACACTTGTGGCGCCTTATAAATAAAATGTAATAATAAAATAATAATTGAGTTTATCTTTGTTCCAAAATTAGACACCCATCCAGTTGTTTTGGAATGCGGCTGAATATCTGCATTTTATTTTATATGGCCATTTTAATTCTGACAGTTTCATTGATTTCTCACAATGCCCTGCGTTGTGGATCCCCGTAATCTCTAGCCGATTCAATTAAACACCAATTTGGATCTATAATATTTTCAGATTTTTCTGTGAGTTCTAGTCAGACAATATACTGATTGGATCCCCCATAGTTTCTGAAAATTTGTGAAATGAGGCCACCATGTATATGGTAGGGGTATGGGACTCAAGGTCGACACCCATTGGTCGACAGTGGGTAGGTTGACACTAGAAATAGATAAACACGGACATTAGGTCAACATGAAAAAAGGTCGACATTAGTTTGTTATTGTGTCGTTTTCTCCGTCAAGTGACCGGGAACCCCAATTGGTGCACCGCGTCCCCTTGCATGGCTCGCTTCGCTCGCCATGCTGCAAGGTGCCTCGCTCCACTATCTGTGTGTTCGGCACTGGTTACCGTTCCCAATCGTACTCCACGTGGATTGTAAAGTATGAAAGTCCAAATGTAAAAAAAACAAAAACAAAAAAACATGTTGACCCTGTTGTCGACCCAGTGGCCGTGTCGACCTATTTCTAGTGTGGACCTAGAGTCCGGATACCTATGGTAGAGGCATCCTCTCCCCACCATCAAAGATTGTGAGTTTGGACTTGAAAATAATTTCTATAATTGCATAACTCTGCGTGGGCTATGAAACCATAGAAAATTCCCGCGAAACAATTCATAATTTATATTTTCCCCAACAAATCGCCATGTTGAAGGCCCACAGAGGATATCCTGACCACCTGACTTGTTTACTCCTGATGCCTTTAGCATGTGCGCTTCGTATTTCGTCCATCCAAAGCGTCCTCAAGCGGCCACGGTTATAATGGAGGTTCTCCTAGGCTGTACAAGGTCACTCACTGGTGTTTCTGGAATGTTCTCGGCTGGGGGGAGATACTATCATTGTAGTTTGAGTTGCAGGGAGAATGTTTCAGCTCATTAGTCTACCTACTGTATGTGGGTTTTTTTTTCTCTTTACTGAAATAATGACACAATGGAAGCAAAGGGAATGAGTCAGTCAGGAATGAGTTTGTCTTTTTCCGCCTTGCGTGTCATTTTCTCACACCAAATAATTGCAGACCTGTTGAAAAGCTTTACAGTAGTAATCCGTGTGAGGTAAATCGCTGGTAAAATTATAAATTTTAATCTTGAAAACGAGACTGTGGTATGGAACATCAGGTACGCCCCACGTACTGCTGTAAAATACGGTCATAGAGAAAATGTTTTTCTCTAACGTCCTAGTGGATGCTGGGGACTCCGAAAGGACCATGGGGAATAGCGGCTCCGCAGGAGACTGGGCACAAAAGTAAAAAGCTTTAGGACTACCTGGTGTGCACTGGCTCCTCCCCCTATGACCCTCCTCCAAGCCTCAGTTAGATTTTTGTGCCCGAACGAGACGGGTGCAGGCTAAGGGGCTCTCCTGAGCTGCTTAGTGTAAAAGTTTAAAGTAGGTTTTTTATTTTCAGTGAGACCTGCTGGCAACAGGCTCACTGCACCGAGGGACTAAGGGGAGAAGAAGCGAACTCACCTGCGTGCAGAGTGGATTGGGCTTCTTAGGCTACTGGACATTAGCTCCAGAGGGACGATCACAGGCCCAGCCATGGATGGGTCCCAGAGCCGCGCCGCCGTCCCCCTTACAGAGCCAGAAGACTGAAGAGGTCCGGAAAATCGGCGGCAGAAGACGTCCTGTCTTCAATAAGGTAGCGCACAGCACTGCAGCTGTGCGCCATTGCTCTCAGCACACTTCACACTCCGGTCACTGAGGGTGCAGGGCGCTGGGGGGGGGCGCCCTGAGACGCAATAAAAACACCTTTTTTGGCAAAAAATGCATCACATATAGCTCCTGGGCTATATGGATGCATTTAACCCCTGCCAATTTTTACATAAAAAAGCGGGAGAAAGGCCGCCGAAAAAGGGGCGGAGCCTATCTCCTCAGCACACTGGCGCCATTTTTTCCTCACAGCTCCGTTGGAGGAAGGCTCCCTGACTCTCCCCTGCAGTCCTGCACTACAGAAACAGGGTAAAACAAGAGAGAGGGGGGCACTAAATTGGCATATAAATATATACAGCAGCTATATTGGGGAAAAACACTTATATAAGGTTATCCCTTTATATATATATATATAGCGCTCTGGTGTGTGCTGGCAAACTCTCCCTCTGTCTCCCCAAAGGGCTAGTGGGGTCCTGTCCTCTATCAGAGCATTCCCTGTGTGTGTGCTGTGTGTCGGTACGTTGTGTCGACATGTATGAGGAGGAAAATGGTGTGGAGGCGGAGCAATTGCCTGTGTTAGTGATGTCACCCCCTAGGGAGTCGACACCTGACTGGATGGTCTTATGGAAAGAATTACGTGATAGTGTCAGCACTTTACAAAAGACTGTTGACGACATGAGACAGCCGGCAAATCAGTTAATACCTGTACAGGCGTCTCAAACACCGTCAGGGGCTCTAAAGCGCCCGTTACCTCAGGTCGATACAGACACGGACACTGACTCCAGTGTCGACGGTGAGGAAACAAACGTATTTTCCAGTAGGGCCACACGTTACATGATCACGGCAATGAAGGAGGTTTTGAACATTTCTGATACTACAAGTACCACGAAAAAGGGTATTATGTGGGGTGTGAAAAAACTACCCGTAGTTTTTCCCGAATCAGATGAATTAAATGAGGTGTGTGATGAAGCGTGGGTTTCCCCGATAAAAAACTGCTAATTTCTAAAAAGTTATTGGCATTATACCCTTTCCCGCCAGAGGTTAGGGCGCGTTGGGAAACACCCCCTAGGGTAGATAAGGCGCTCACACGCTTATCAAAACAAGTGGTGTTGCCGTCCCCTGATACGGCCGCCCTCAAGGAACCAGCTGATAGGAAGCTGGAAAATATCCTTAAAAGTATATACACACATACTGGTATTATACTGCGACCAGCAATCGCCTCAGCCTGGATGTGCAGTGCTGGGGTGGCTTGGTCGGATTCCCTGACTGAAAATATTGATACCCTGGACAGGGACAATATATTATTGACTATAGAGCATTTAAAGGATGCATTTCTATATATGCGAGATGCACAGAGGGATATTTGCACTCTGGCATCAAGAGTAAGTGCGATGTCCATTTCTGCCAGAAGAGGATTATGGACGCGACAGTGGTCAGGGGATGCGGATTCCAAACGGCATATGGAAGTATTGCCGTATAAAGGGGAGGAGTTATTTGGGGTCGGTCTTTCGGACCTGGTGGCCACGGCAACGGCTGGAAAATCCACCTTTTTACCCCAAGTCACCTCGCAGCAGAAAAAGATACCGTCTTTTCAGGCTCAGTCCTTTCGTCCCCATAAGGGCAAGCGGGCAAAAGGCCACTCATATCTGCCCCGGGGCAGAGGAAGGGGAAAAAGACTGCAGCAGACAGCCTCTTCCCACGAACAGAAGCCCTCCCCCGCTTCTGCCAAGTCCTCAGCATGACGCTGGGGCCTTACAAGCGGACTCAGGCACGGTGGGGGCCCGTCTCAAGAATTTCAGCGCGCAGTGGGCTCACTCGCAAGTGGACCCCTGGATCCTGCAGGTAGTATCTCAGGGGTACAAATTGGAATTCGAGACGTCTCCCCCTCGCCGGTTCCTGAAGTCTGCTTTACCAACGTCTCCCCCCGACAGGGAGGCGGTATTGGAAGCCATTCACAAGCTGTATTCCCAGCAGGTTATAATCAAGGTACCCCTCCTACAACAGGGAAAGGGGTATTATTCCACGCTGTTTGTGGTACCGAAGCCGGACGGCTCGGTGAGACCCATTTTAAATCTGAAATCCTTGAACACTTACATAAAAAGGTTCAAGTTCAAGATGGAGTCACTCAGAGCAGTGATAGCGAACCTGGAAGAAGGGGACTATATGGTGTCTCTGGACATCAAGGATGCTTACCTCCATGTCCCAATTTGCCCTTCTCACCAAGGGTACCTCAGGTTTGTGGTACAGAACTGTCACTATCAGTTTCAGACGCTGCCGTTTGGATTGTCCACGGCACCCCGGGTCTTTACCAAGGTAATGGCCGAAATGATGATTCTTCTTCGAAGAAAAGGCGTCTTAATTATCCCTTACTTGGACGATCTCCTGATAAGGGCAAGTTCCAGAGAACAGTTAGAGGTCGGAGTAGCACTATCTCAAGTAGTACTACGACAGCACGGATGGATTCTAAATATTCCAAAATCGCAGCTGATTCCGACGACACGTCTGCTGTTCCTAGGGATGATTCTGGACACAGTACCGAAAAAGGTGTTTCTCCCGGAGGAGAAAGCCAAGGAGTTATCCGACCTAGTCAGGAACCTCCTAAGACCAGGCCAAGTGTCAGTACATCAATGCACAAGGGTCCTGTGAAAGATGGTGGCTTCTTACGAAGCGATTCCATTCGGCAGATTCCACGCAAGAACTTTTCAGTGGGATCTGCTGGACAAATGGTCCGGATCGCATCTTCAAATGCATCAGCGGATAACCCTGTCTCCAAGGACAAGGGTGTCTCTCCTGTGGTGGTTACAGAGTGCTCATCTCCTAGAGGGCCGCAGATTCGGCATTCAGGATTGGGTCCTGGTGACCACGGATGCCAGCCTGAGAGGCTGGGGAGCAATCACACAGGGAAGAAATTTCCAGGGCTTGTGGTCAAGCATGGAAACGTCACTTCACATAAATATTCTGGAACTAAGGGCCATTTACAATGCCCTAAGTCAGGCAAGACCTCTGCTTCAGGGTCAGCCGGTGTTGATCCAGTCGGACAACATCACGGCAGTCGCCCACGTAAACAGACAGGGCGGCACAAGAAGCAGGAGGGCAATGATGGAAGTGGCAAGGATTCTTGTGATAGCACTGTCAGCAGTGTTCATTCCGGGAGTGGACAACTGGGAAGCAGACTTCCTCAGCAGACACGATCTTCACCCGGGAGAGTGGGGACTTCACCCAGAAGTCTTCCACATGATTGTGAACCGTTGGGAAAAACCAAAGGTGGACATGATGGCGTCCCGCCTCAACAAAAAACTAGACAGATATTGCGCCAGGTCAAGGGACCCTCAGGCAATAGCTGTGGACGCTCTGGTAACACCGTGGGTGTACCAGTCAGTGTATGTGTTCCCTCCTCTTCCTCTCATACCAAAAGTACTGAGAATCATAAGAAGGAGAGGAGTAAAGACTATACTCGTGGCTCCGGATTGGCCAAGAAGGACTTGGTACCCGGAAATTCAAGAGATGCTCACGGAAGACCCGTGGCCTCTACCTCTAAGAAAGGACCTGCTCCAGCAGGGACCATGTCTGTTCCAAGACTTACCGCGGCTGCGTTTGACGGCATGGCGGTTGAACGCCGGATCCTGAAGGAAAAAGGCATTCCGGATGAAGTCATCCCTACCCTGATCAAAGCCAGGAAGGATGTAACCGTACAACATTATCACCGTATTTGGCGTAAATATGTTGCGTGGTGCGAGGCCAGGAAGGCCCCTACAGAGGAATTTCAACTGGGTCGTTTCCTGCATTTCCTGCAAACAGGACTGTCTATGGGCCTCAAATTAGGGTCCATTAAGGTTCAAATTTCGGCCCTGTCAATATTCTTCCAAAAAGAACTGGCTTCTGTTCCTGAAGTTCAGACGTTTGTCAAGGGAGTACTGCATATACAGCCTCCTTTTGTGCCTCCAGTGGCACCTTGGGATCTCAATGTAGTTTTGGGATTCCTAAAATCACATTGGTTTGAACCACTCACCACTGTGGACTTAAAATATCTCACATGGAAAGTGGTAATGCTGTTAGCCCTGGCTTCAGCCAGGCGTGTCTCAGAATTGGCGGCTTTATCCTATAAAAGCCCTTACCTAATTTTTCATACGGACAGGGCAGAATTGAGGACTCGTCCTCAATTTCTCCCTAAGGTGGTTTCAGCTTTTCACTTAAACCAGCCTATTGTCGTGCCTGCGGCTACTAGGGACTTGGAGGATTCCAAGTTGCTGGACGTAGTCAGGGCCCTGAAAATATATGTTTCCAGGACGGCTGGAGTCAGAAAATCTGATTCGCTGTTTATCCTGTATGCACCCAACAAGCTGGGTGCTCCTGCTTCTAAGCAGACGATTGCTCGTTGGATTTGTAGTACAATTCAGCTTGCACATTCTGTGGCAGGCCTGCCACAGCCAAAATCTGTAAAAGCCCATTCCACACGGAAAGTGGGCTCATCTTGGGCGGCTGCCCGAGGGGTCTCGGCTTTACAACTTTGCCGAGCAGCTACTTGGTCAGGGGCAAATACGTTTGCAAAATTCTACAAATTTGATACCCTGGCTGAGGAGGACCTGGAGTTCTCTCATTCGGTGCTGCAGAGTCATCCGCACTCTCCCGCCCGTTTGGGAGCTTTGGTATAATCCCCATGGTCCTTTCGGAGTCCCCAGCATCCACCAGGACGTTAGAGAAAATAAGAATTTACTTACCGATAATTCTATTTCTCATAGTCCGTAGTGGATGCTGGGCGCCCATCCCAAGTGCGGATTGTCTGCATTACTTGTACATAGTTATTGTTACAAAAATCGGGTTATTGTTGTTGTGAGCCATCTTTTCAGAGGCTCCTTCTGTTATCATGCTGTTAACTGGGTTCAGATCACAAGTTGTACGGTGTGATTGGTGTGGCTGGTATGAGTCTTACCCGGGATTCAAAATCCTTCCTTATTGTGTACGCTCGTCCGGGCACAGTATCCTAACTGAGGCTTGGAGGAGGGTCATAGGGGGAGGAGCCAGTGCACACCAGATAGTCCTAAAGCTTTTTACTTTTGTGCCCAGTCTCCTGCGGAGCCGCTATTCCCCATGGTCCTTTCGGAGTCCCCAGCATCCACTACGGACTATGAGAAATAGAATTATCGGTAAGTAAATTCTTATTTTCAGTCATTTTTTTTTTTCTAATTCAATTAGTGCCGTTTTTTCCGACAGCCGACATATTCAATGAAAGTGACGTTTTTTTCGACAAAAAAAAAAAAAAAAAAAGACCGAAAACACATGGATAGTTCTCACCGATCCCTGTGTTTCTGTCAAAAACGCAGCTGTTTTCGAAAGTCTGTCGCTGATACAGATTCAACTTGTTACCAAGTCTAATTTTCATTTGTCGGAATGCTGACCGTTTCCGGCCAGCATTGAATAGTGACATGTCCGATCCCCTTTATCGGACTTCTATTGAATATGCCCCTAAAGCAGGATGAAGTATGTGTGGTTGTATTCTGTATAGAAGAGGGTAGATGTAGGTGTGTATCTTGCGGTTGTGAAATCACTACTATAATCTTTTTTGTATTTCATATATGCAAAAAGCTGCATCAAAGGCTGAGTATGACATTATAGGTGTTATGGAAACATGGTGGAACGACTCACGACTGGGTTGCAAACTTGGGGGGTATTCTCTTTTCAGGAGGGACAGGGCAAGCGAAAGAGGAGGAGGTGTATGTCTTTATGTTAAACCATCTCTTAAACCATACTTTAAAGGAGGTTATTTATGAGGGGACTTGTGATAATGTGGAGTCACTATGGGTTGAAATCTCAAGTGGGGGTATTGATGCAAAAAAACTAGTCATAGGCACGTGCTACAAACAGCCGGATATTAGCATACATGAGGAAGACAAACTCTTGCAGCAAATCGAAAGGGCTGCGGTATTGGGGGACATCCTAGGGATTGGGGATTTTAATTATCCTGATATAAATTGGAGTAACGATTCATGTGTTAAAGCGAGGAGCAGCCGGTTCTTAAATATGTTAAAGGATCACTACTTGTCTCAATTAGTCGAGGACCCAACTAGGGGTAAAACTGGATCTAGTAATTACTAATAATGTGGACATTATATCAAACAGTAAAGTTGGGGAGACTTTGGGTAACAGTGATGACTATATGATCACATTCAACATCCGTTTCAGGAAACATAGCTATAAGGGTTTAACCAAAACATTTAACTTTAGGAAGACTAATTTCAGTATGCTGAGATGTGCACTTAACGACATTGAGTGGGAAGTTTTGTTTCATAACAAGATCACTTCAGAAATGTGGGATGCTTTAAAAGGGTTGCTAGATGGCAATATTCACAAATTTATTCCCATGGGCAGTAAACGCAGGAGTACTAAACTCAAACCGATGTGGCTTAACAAGAAGGTCAAGGCAGAAATGGATAAAAATAAGCGTGCTTTCAAAGCATTTAAATCTAATGGAAAGGAGTCATTCAAGTATTACAAGGAATGCAATAAAAAATGCAAAAAAGCAATAAGAGCAGCTAAAATGGAAAATGAAAAGCAAATCGCTATAGAGAGTAAAACCAATCCTAAAAAGTTTTTTAAATACATAAACAGTAAAAGGTTAAAAAAGGAGAACATGGGTACAATAAAAGATGAAGTTGGAATATTGAAAAATGATGACGAAATAAAAGCGGAAATACTGGAAGAAAAATGTCATCAGTGTTCACCAGAGAAGAACTGATGGTGGGAGTGGTGCGTAACGATAGTGACAGTAATGATTTGTGGTTAGTAACTTGTTTAAGTGAAGCAGTAGTCCGAGAGAGACTAAGCAAAATTAAGATTAATAAATCACCTGGTCCTGATGGACTTCACCCGAGGGTTCTTATGGAGCTTAGGTTACAACTAGCAAGACCCCTATACATGATTTTCAATAGTTCAATTAGATCAGGTATGGTACCGAAGGATTGGCGTATATCTGAGGTAGTGCCATTATTTAAAAAGGGATCCAAAAATCATCTGGGTAACTACAGACCGGTTAGTTTGACATCTATAGTGGGAAAAATATTGGAAGGAATTCTAAGGGATAGCATACATGAGTATCTACAGACCGTTAGAATTATTAATAAGAACCAGCATGGGTTTGTGAGGGACAGATCATGTCAAACTAACTTAATTAGCTTCTATGAGGAAGTGAGCAATAATCTTGACCAGGGAAAAGCAGTGGATGTGGTCTACTTAGATTTTGCAAAAGCCTTCGATACAGTGCCTTACTGGAGACTGATCACCAAATTAAAGGAGCTTGGCCTAGGAAAAATTGTTTGCACATGGATAAGTACCTGGCTGGATAACAGGATACAGCGAGTAGTGATCAACGGGAAGTCCTCAAGCTGGACCCCAGTAGTCAGCGGAACACCACAAGGGTTCGTACTCGGGCCACTACTGTTCAACATATTTCTGCAGCGGGGTACACTGGGGTTCCACAGGGATAACATCAGGGGGTGTAGAGTTGGATCTTGATCCGAGGCACCAACAGGCTAAAAGCTTTGACTATTCCCAAGATGCACAGCGCCGCCTCCTCTATAACCCCTCCTCCGTGCACAGGAGCTCAGCTCAGTTTGTAAGTTGATGCCTGCAGTGCAGGCTAACGACAGGGCGGGCTGCGCTGGGCAGCCCTGAAAAGAGCTTTCAAGTGAAGAAAGAAGACTTCAGAGCCGCAGCATAGGCACTTAAAAGTGCTATGTGTCATTCTGACACATCATGCTGTAGTTCCCTCACCTCCCAGTAGAGCTGTACACTCCCGCGCCCTGGTTGCCAGGTAACTACAGCGGAGGCTCTGGTTCTCTCATAAGAGCACACACCACCGCTGCTCTCCGGGATCGTGTGGCCGCTGAAAGGAGGACGTAAGAGGGTCCCCCTGGCGGGACCCGCTGCAAACCACAATCCGGCGCAGTCCTTGGGAGGCGGACCACGCACGCTGGAGTGGACACTGTGGCCGTGCAGGGACCCCAGTAGACCACCAGAGCATGGGCACAGGTCAGATTTTTGCATAAGTCCGTTTCTTTAAGGCCCACAGTACCGGTGGTGAAGTCCAGCAAAGGGATCTGGCTCTGACCTGTAGCCCCTCCCCTAGTCTCAGGGCGACATTTACTGCTAATATTCCGTTCCTGAAGCTGCATCTCTCCCTCACTCCCTGTCAGCGTTTGGGCACCATTACACACACAGCTGTGCTGATCTGGGACTGCTGGGCAATGCCTCCTCTGTAAAGCCGCCTGCATCATCAGCGCTGTGCATTTACAGGACACTTAAGTATTCTACATGTCTTTAGACAGTGTTAGTTAAGAACAAGTGCACTTTGTCAGGGTTATTTAGTACAAGTACCCTGTGATATACATACAGTGTTTACTGTGCATTGCTAAAGCTATATACCTACTTAGCTTTACTTGTGTAGTGCATCATTTACTCCTTTTGGATGGCGGCGCGCTCAGACGCAGCGGCTAGGAGCTCCTCTGCTATGAGGATGATAGTGGCATGTTACTGCCTTTGGATTGCACTGTCCCTCCAGGGTAGCGCAATGAGGCTTACCTACCCCCGAGAGGCCTTGCTTGGTCTGCGGGGCGATGGAGGGGACGGCGTGTACGGAGGTCGGTGTGGCCGGCGTGGTGTTGGCGCGGCCCGTGGAGGTGCAGGGAGACTCAGCGGCGCTGGAGCCGGGGCCGGTGCTCTTGCGGAGGGCGGCGGCGCCGGGGCCGGTGTTCATGCGGAGGGCGGCAGTGCGCTTCGATTTGTCGGGGCTAGACGTGGAGCTGCGGGAGGAGGCGCTCTGGAAGCTGCGGGCTGTGTGTTCCGGTCCGTGGGCGCTGGTGCTGCGGGAGGTGAGGACGCTGGAGCTGGTGCTGTGCGAGTACTTCCGGACGCGGCTTCCTTTGACCCTGCTGCTGCTGCTGACGAGGCTGTGATCCTGGGCACTGCTGCTGTGGCTGTGGCGGGGGGATTGCTTTCTGTGGAGGGAGAGAGCCTGAGTGATCTGGGCTCGGGGCTGCCAGGGCAGGGTTCAAATGGCCAGGGGAGAGACTACCATCGTGGGCATTACTCAAATCGCCACAAACAGAGGAGAGCTGGATATGGTTCCGGACGGGATAATCCAGGATGGGACCTAAACCTCGTGAGAGGCTGGAAGCGGTGTCCACGCAGAGAAAGATGGCAGAAGCGTGGAAAGAGAGCAGGAGTGAGGGTGAGACTGCAGCTTTGTCCCGTAAAGCCCCCTTTGCCCAGTTTACTTCTGGCAAATGTGTGTTCCCTGATAAATAAATTGGATGACTTTCAAGCAGAAATAGCAAACAAACGGTGCCTGAAGAATGGTTCTTTATTAGTTCTCACAGAGACATGGTTGACTGAGTCTGTTCCTGATTCCGCTTTGGGACTCACAGACAGAATTTTATTTAGAGCTGATAGAACAAATGCATCGGGGAAATGCAGGGGGGGTGGGGTTTGCATTTATGTGAATGCGCTATGGTGTTCTAATGCTGTCTTTGTTGAATCTTATTGCACTGAGGACTTAGAATTTTTAGTGATCAAGTGCAGGCCTTATTATTTGCCCCGTGAATATTCTGTTATCTTGGTTATGGCTGTTTACATTTGCCCGCAAGCTACTGCAGGTTATGCACTGGACACTTTATATGACAGGTTAACTAGTTTACAGGCTAAATATGTGGATGCCGCTTTTATTATTGCTGGAGATTTTAATCAGACTGACTTACAGTCGGTCTTACCTAAATTTTATAAAAATATTCAGGTGCCAACACGTGGCGACAATATTCTCGACCAGGTGTACACAAATATGGATCTTGCTTATGAGACTGTTGTCCTCCCACATATTGGGAAATCAGATCACGTTTCCCTGTTCCTGATCCCTAAGTATATACCTCTGGTAAAACGGGTTAGGCCTATGAAGAAAACTATTACTGTTTGGCCGGAAAACGCGGTAGTAAGGCTCCAGGACTCTTTAGCTTTTACAAATTGGGAGTTGTTAATTGAGGAGTCCATGAGGAGCGGGTCTGTTGATATTGATCTATTAGCTATTTCGGTGATGGGCTATATAAACTGCTGCGTAGAAAGTGTTACATCCAAGCGGTGCTTTAAAGTTTTTGCGAACGAGAAACCCTGGTTAAACTTCGAAGTCCGTTCATTGTTAAAGTTAAGGGACATAGCTTTTAAAATAGGGGACAAGGAAGCATACTCAATTGCCAGAGCGGATTTGAGGAGAGGGATAAAAAAGGCAAAAAGGGAATTTTCAATTGAAATGGAGGACAAGTTAAAGCAGTGTAATGACACTAAGAGTATGTGGCGTAGTCTGCAAGATATCACGGATTATAAACCTAGGAAGGCGGTGTCAAGTGCAGTAAATAGCACTATGGCGGAAGATTTAAATGTCTTTTATTCAAGATTTGATAGACATGATTCAACTAGTGTTGAAGCGGTTGGGATTAGACCTGGTGAGGCCTCGTTAGTCTTGGATGAGCAAGAGGTGCTGAAGTGTCTCAGAGGTGTTAGTACGGGCAAATCCGCTGGCCCAGATGGGATTCATGGAAAAGTTCTTAGGAAATGTTGTAATGAATTAGCTGGGATTTTTACAGTAATATTTAATATCTCTTTGCAGGTCTGTAAAATACCCAAGTGTTTTAAGTATACAGAAATTATCCCTATACCCAAAAAGGGTGTACCAAAGTGTTTAGATGATTATCGGCCCATTGCGCTAACATCATTAGTTATGAAATGCTTCGAACGGCTGATGTTAAAACATATTAGATCCCACTTTCCTGCGAACTTTGATCCTTTTCAATTTGCGTATCGGCAGAATAGGTCTACAGAGGACGCAGCCCTGACTGTTTTACATCAGGCACAGACCCACTTAGAGAAGAAAGGGACTTATGTGAGAATTTTATTTGTGGATTTTAGTTCCGCGTTTAATACTATTGTACCAACATCTTTGGTCTCTAAGCTTTTTAACCTAGGCGTAAACGGGTTCACGTGCAATTGGATTTTAAATTTTTTGACAGCAAGGCCGCAAGTAGTCAGGCTTGGTAAATTTATGTCTAGTGAGATCTGTATAAGTACGGGGGTCCCACAAGGGTGCGTCTTGAGCCCGTTACTATATTCTCTATTTACGTATGATTGTTTTTCAACTTCTGATTCCGTCAAAGTAGTGAAATTTGCAGACGACACGGCGGTTGTCGGCTTGATAAGTGGTAACGATGAGTCATCTTATAGATCCGAAATTTTACGCTTACTGGAATGGAGTAAAGTAAACTGTTTGGTTTTAAACACGTCCAAAACAAAGGAGATGGTTGTTGATTTTAGGCGGGGTTGTAATAGACCATTATTTCCTGTGTCTTTGGATGGAAAGCCGATTGAGGAGGTGGTCTCTTTTAAATTTTTAGGTACATATATGACAAATGACCTAACTTGGTCTGTGAACAGTTTCTTTTTGATTAAAAAGGCTCAGCAACGCCTTTTCTTTTTGAGGAGGCTTAGAGCTGTTTGCTTAAGCACAAGCACTTTGGTTAGGTTTTATCATAGTATCGTAGAGAGCGTTTTAACGTATGGGATGATAGTGTGGTTTGGAAATTGCACTGCAGCGGAACGAATAGCTTTTGAGAGGGTGGTGAAAACTGCCAGTAGGACCATTGGGGTGCCTCTGCCAAGTATGAAAGACTTGTATATTAGAAATGTATTAAGGAAAGCTAGGAGTATATTTACTGATGAGAGTCATCCAAATTGTTTGATCTTTGAAAGATTGCCATCTTTAAAACGGTTCAGGAGTATCCGCGCTCATTCAAACCGCATGTCAAATAGCTTTTTTCCAACTGCTATCCGGCTGTTAAATGATCAGTAGGTTGTGTGCAAATGTTTCCAAAATGTGGCAAAATGTTACTGTTATTTTTATGGCTTTGTGAGACTCTTATTGCATTTTCATTGACATTTTCGTTGTCGATTTTGCTAATGACAAATAAAGTATATTATTATTATTATTATTATTATTATTATTATTATTATTACTACAGTATTGCTAGTCCAGTGCAGTTTTATTGTTATCTGTGATCATTTCTGCATTGTACATGTGACTGTGTGTGTGTGCCAATAGCTGCTGTGATTTCCATTCCGTGTATCTCACATCTACTGCTAGCCCTATATTCTGTACCCTGAAGGGGGCTATGTGCGTCAGGGTTTTCATATAATTTAGTGGTTTTCACAGGATATACTTTTTTTTTGTGTGTTTTCTCTGTGTTTTACATAGAAACATAGAATTTGACGGCAGATAAGAACCACTTGGCCCAATGACTGCTTGTGCATATATACTTGTCTAGCAGGTAATCCATCTAACACCCTCCTGCAGAACATCTCACCCAAATGACTGCTTGAAAATGACCCTCCCAATTTACATCAGATAAACTAAAGTCTCCCATAATTATGACTTCTCCCTTTAAAGCCATTTTAGTGATGTCCAACAATAGGTTCCTGTCCAAATCCTGCCCCTGACCTGGTGGTCTATAGATCACCCCAATGCGAATAATGTCCTCCTCCCCGGTTTCTATGGTGACCCAAAGGGCCTCAGTCTTGTCGTCAATATTTTGTAATAAAGTAGCTTTTATGCTTTTTTTTTCCACATACATTGCTACCCCACCTTTTCTTCCCATTCTATCTTTCCTAAATAAATTGTATCCTGGTATAGCTATGTCCCAGTCATGATTCTCATTGCACCATGACTCTGTAATTGCCACAATATCCAGGTTATCCCTTGTCATTATCGCAGTTAGCTATGGATTTTTGTCTCCTAAGCGCCTAGCATTTGCACACATAGCTTTAAGATTTTTGTCTGTGCATCTGTTAGTAGTAGCCATGTCCAGACAGTACAAAATAAATGACAAGTTTTAAAGTTAAAATTACCTGTTTGGTGATGTTGCTCAGTGTTTGGTATTTGTTTTTTTTTTACTAATCAGGAATCACACTCTGTCCTTTATACCATGACTACACCTCACTAAACGTACAGATATAGTACACCTGACCACAAATAGACAAATGATCAGAAGGCGGTAAACAGCAGAGAGCATGCAATAATAAACTGTTTCACTTGAGCAACTTCCCCACACATGCAATGCCAATTGCAAGCAAAAAAAAAAAAAACATACATGAGTTTGCATAAGAGAGCACTGTAGTAAGCAGATTGGGGATGTCTTTTCATAGTTTAAAAAGACAGATAACATTGGTACAGGTGAGAATTCAGATGGTTTTGGTAAGCTATAGACATACATTTGAGTAGTTGCGGATGAAGTGGAAAGGCCTTGCAGCGTTCCTAACACAAATTTGAGTTAAGTGTCTGGGTTACTCAGACTGGATTAGTTTGATGTGTAGAGGAATTGGACTCACATTTGTTTGAAAGCTGTCCTTCAGTGGTCCAGATTGTGGGTTGATTGTTGTCCTTCTGTTTATCTTCGGTTTAACGTCGAAATTATGTTTAAAATTGTAATTATCCTTTGAATAATGTCCTTTGAAGTAATGGCCACAAATCTATCGGCCCAAGCCTCCTTAATGCTCTTTAAGTAATGGACCAAGCATGTGAATACACTGATTACACCCAACTCCAATGAACCCTCCCCCAGCAATGACTAGTAATAAAACAGCTTAAAGAAAACAAGCTAACATACCAACCAACTGAGATTTGACCGAGTCATGCCCTCATGCCTATACTCAGGAGATAACATTCCAATTTATTAATAGCAACCCATCATGTGTATAAGCAATCTAATACAAAAGCACAGTCACCATTTACCTTTAAATCCTCCGTGTGTAGTCTGTAGTCACACTATCCGGGGGGATTTTTGTTAAGTATTTTGTGTGCTTTTATTGTACTATTCCACCCTACGTTAACGCTTTCATATAATGTCATCTCGTCAGGGTGAGGGTTCGGTGGCAGACCCTGCGTCTGGCAGTGTTCATGCCCCGGATGTCTCTGAGGAAAATATTGCAGCTGAGGGTTCAGGTGCTGGGGGCTGTGTACACCTTAGTCAGTTTCCTACGTCGGGGGTAACTACTGACCCACTGTGGGCTACATTCTCTAATTTACTGACTATGATGGTAACTAGACTTGCACCCCCTATGGGACCTCCTGTGCAATTACACCCACATATTGTCCCTGCTGCAAATCCACCGTGGGCAGATACTACCGTCGCCTCTCTGAAGGAACCGACAGATAAACGTATGGAGGGTTTCTAGAAGTCCATTTACACTCTTGCTGGAGCTGTGCATAGGCCTACTATTGCGGCCTATTGGGCTGCTAATGCTATAGAGGCCTGGGTTCAGGAAGTAGAAGCCGAACTACCGTCTAATTCTCCTGATAATGCAAAACCGTGTCTTTCATACATTGTTACAGCCTCTCATTCTATTCAGGAGGCGGCATCAGGTGTAGGTATCCTAGCAGCCAAAGCGTCTACCATGTCTATTCTGGCTCGCCGGACCCTCTGGTTGCGGTCCGGGTCGGTAGATCTGGACTCGAAAAAGACCTTGGAGGTTATCCCTTTTAAGGGAAACATTCTTTTTGGGGAAGATCTCAACAAGATTGTCGCTGACTTAGCGTCTGCTAAGACTGCATGTCTGCCAAGTACTACTCCTTCAGCCCTGGTAAAGCAAAGGGTCAGGCGTACCCGAAACAGGCTCGCACTTCCAAATCCACTAAGCCCAAACCTAAATGTGCCTGGGCTGCCCATCAGTCTGCTGCCAAAACAGACAAGCCTGCCTCATGACGGGGCGGGCCTCCCTCTGGGGGATCCCAGGGTGGGAGGGTGACTTTTACGCTTTGCTCAGGTATGGCTACAGACCACTTCGGTCGCCTGGGTAAGGGAAGTCGTCACTCACGGATACGCCATCTCTTTCAAGAAATGTCCCCCTCACCAGTTTTGCTCAACAAACGTCCCTTTGGATCCGGTGAAAGCAAGGACTCTCCATCTGGTGGTGCAATCCCTCCTGGACACAGGAGTGGTAGTGCCGGTGCCTCTGGCTCAGAGATGCAGGGGGTACTATTTAACGCTGTTCCTAGTCCCGAAACCGAATGGATCTTTTCGGCCCATTCTCAACCTCAAGTCTTTGAACAAGTTTGTGAAAGTCTCCAAATTCCGTATGGAAACTCTTCGCTCTATTGTTCTGGCCTTGGAGCCCAAGGACTACATGGTATCCTTGGACATACAGGATGCTTACCTGCATATACCTATTGCAGTGTCGCATCAGCAATACCTGCGGTTTGCTATTGGCAACCTACATTTTTCGGTTCCACGCCTTGCCGTTTGGTCTGACCTCGGCTCCTCGAGTTTTCACCAAGGTCATGGCGGTTATGATGACCCTACTCCGCCGTCAGGGTATCAGGATCCTGATCCTGATCAACGACTTGTTGATCCTGGCGAATTCTCTGGAGGTTCTCCTTCGTCATCTGGAACTGACGGTCCAATTCCTGCAAGTCCACGGGTGGCTCATCAACTGGAAGAAATCTTCCCTGGTCCCTGCTCAGAGCATGGTGCATCTGGGAGTACTGTTGGACACCCACAGCCAGCGGTTGTTTTTTTTCCCCGGAAAAGATCCTGAAACTTCAGGACAAAATAAGATGCTTCCTCTCTCGCCCACGTGTGTCGATACACTCGACGATGCAAGTACTAGGCCTCATGGTGTTGTCTTTCGACATGTTGGAGTACGCTCAATTTCATTACCGCCCTCTACAGAGGTTAATTCTCTCCGAATGGGAGGGCCTGCCTCACCGGATCAGGTCTCGCATGATATCCTTGACTCCGGAGGTCCGTCTATCACTGACTTGGTGGCTGCAGGACCAACAACTGAGCAGGGGTCGTCCATTCTGGATCTCCAACTGGGTGCTTCTGAAGACGGATGCCGGTCTGCCGGGTTGGGGCGCGGTGTTAGAGCAACACTCTCTTCAGGGTCGGTGGACCAGGGAGGAATCTCTCCCAATAAACATTCTGGAATTGCGGGCAGTGTTCAATGCCTTGACACTGGCCCTGCCTCTGGTACAAAACAGGCCTGTTCAAGTACAGTCGGACAACGCCACCACGGTGGCATACATAAATCATCAAGGCGGCACCCGAAGCCGCAAAGCCATGACGGAAGTGTCAAAGATTCTTCGTTGGATGGAACGCCATCTGCCAGCCCTATCGGCAGTGTTCATTCCAGGGGTCCTGAACTGGTAAGCGGACTTCCTCAGTCGTCAGGACGTACACGCCGGAGAGTGGAGCCTTCATCCGGAGGTCTTTCAACTCCTCGTGGAACAGTGGGGTCTACCAGATGTAGACCTGATGGTGTCTCGACACAATCACAAGGTTCCGGTCTTCGGAGCAAGCACAAAGGGATCCTCGAGCAGCGTTCGTGAACGCATTGGCAATTCCATGGAACTTTCGACTGCCGTACGTCTTCCCTCCGATGTCACTCCTGCCCAGGGTAATTCGGAAGTTCAAGCAAGAAGGAGGAATACTAATTCTAATCGCTCCCAGCAGTGGCCCAGACGGCATTGGTTCTCACACCTGCAGGGTCTATCGATAGAGCGTCCTCTTCTGCTTCCGCAGCACCCAGACCTCCTCGTTCAGGGCCCTTGTGTCTACCAGGATTTGGCCCGGCTGGCTATGACGGCGTGGCTCTTGAAGCTTCCGTACTGAGGGCCAAAAGGGTTTTCTGAGGCTGTCATTCAAACTATGTTGAAGGCCCGTAAACCGGCTTTTGCTCAGATTTATCATAGGTAGTGTTCCTTCTAGGATTCAAATAGGGAAGGGCGCCGGACTCCGGGGGCATATTGGCGCACCCGAAACGGGGGCGTGGCCATGCAAACGTAATTTTAGTGGCCGGTGCGGCCCACAGACGTTGCTATAGGGGGCGTCTGTGGCCGGCGACGTCACTGTTTGGGTCGTGCCCAGCACAGACAGAGGTGCTTCCCCCAGCTCTCTCCCATAGCGTGACTTTACACGCTGGGAGGGCAGGAAGCGGGCGGCTGTTCTAGCAGGGCGCCGCAGAAGGGGCAGAGCGGATTTTGCCTTTAAAAAATCGGGCAGGGCGCGGCGCCCTGCTAAAACAGCCTAGCGTGAACACTATCATAGGGTCTGGAATTCTTACTTCGCCTGGTGTGCGACTAACAATTGTGATGCATGCAAGTTCAGTACTCCCAAGCTTTTGGCTTTCCTGCAACAGGGCCTGGACTTAGGCCTTCATTTGGCATCCCTCAAGGTTCATATTTCTGCCTTGTCGATATAGTTTCAGAGAAAAATTCCGACTCTGCCTGATGTTCATACATTCACTCAGGGTGTTTTGCGGATTCAACCTCCCTGTGTCCCGTCTGTGGCTCCTTGGGATCTGTCGGCTGTTCTGGATGCCTTACAAGAGTCTCCGTTTGAACCTCTTGAGTCTGTGGACCTTAAGTGGCTTACTCCACAGACCTTAAGAGTAAGCGACCTAGCATCTGCTAGACGGGTTTCAGACTTGGGTGCCTTGTCCTGTCGGTCACCCTTTCTGATTTCTCTGACGTCCTAGTGGATGCTGGGAACTCCGTAAGGACCATGGGGAATAGACGGCTCCGCAGGAGACTGGGCACATCTAAAGAAAGATTTAGGACTATCTGGTGTGCACTGGCTCCTCCCCCTATGACCCTCCTCCAAGCCTCAGTTAGATTTCTGTGCCCGGCTGAGCTGGATGCACACTAGGGGCTCTCCTGAGCTCCTAGAAAGAAAGTATAATTTAGGTTTTTTATTTTACAGTGAGACCTGCTGGCAACAGGCTCACTGTACCGAGGGACTAAGGGGAGAAGAAGCGAACCTACCTAAGTGGTGGTAGCTTGGGCTTCTTAGGCTACTAGACACCATTAGCTCCAGAGGGATCGCACACAGGACCCGACCTCGTCGTCCGTTCCCGGAGCCGCGCCGCCGCCCCCCTTACAGAGCCAGAAGCAAGAAGGTCCGGAAAATCGGCGGCTGAAGACTTCTGTCTTCTCCAAGGTAGCGCACAGCACTGCAGCTGTGCGCCATTGCTCCTCATGCACACCACACACTTCGGTCACTGATGGGTGCAGGGCGCTGGGGGGGGGCGCCCTGAGCAGCAATAAATAACACCTTGGCTGGCAAACTGACACCATATATAGCCCCAGAGGCTATATAGGTGTATATTAACCCCTGCCAGAAATATTAAAATAGCGGGAGAAAGCCTGCCGAAAAAGGGGCGGAGCCATCTCCCTCAGCACACTGGCGCCATTTTCCCTCACAGCTTCGCTGGAAGGATCGCTCCCTGGCTCTCCCCTGCAGTCCTGCACTACAGAAAGGGTAAAAAAGAGAGGGGGGGCACAAATTTAGGCGTAGTATAATATATATATATATATATATGCAGCTATATGGGGAAAACACTCTTTATAGGTGATATCCCTGTGGTATATAGCGCTCTGGTGTGTGCTGGCATACTCTCCCTCTGTCTCCCCAAAGGGCTTTGTGGGGTCCTGTCCTCTGTCAGAGCATTCCCTGTGTGTGTGCTGTGTGTCGGTACCGCTGTGTCGACATGTATGATGAGGAAAATGATGTGGAGGCAGAGCAAATGCCTGTAAATGTGTTGTCACCCCCTGAGAGGTCGACACCTGTGTGGATGGACTTATGGAAGGAATTACGTGACAGTGTCAGCTCCTTACATAAAAGGTTTGACGACATAGGACAGCCGGCTACTCAGCTTGTGACTGTTCCAGCGTCTCAAATGTCATCAGGGGCTTTAAAACGCCCGCTACCTCAGATGACAGACACAGAGGTCGACACTGATACCGACTCCAGTGTCGACGACGATGAGTCTAGTGTACCCTCCAATAGGTCCACCCGTTACATGATTGAGGCAATGAAAAAATGTATTACACATTTCTGATAGTACCCCAGGTACCACAAAAAAGGGTATTATGTTCGGTGAGAAAAAACTACCAGTAGTTTTTCCTGCATCTGAGGAATTAAATGAGGTGTGTGAGGAAGCCTGGACTTCCCCCGATAAGAAATTGATAATTTCTAAACGGTTATTGGCAGCGTACCCTTTCCCGCCAGAGGATAGGTCACGTTGGGAAATCATCCCCTAGGGTAGATAAAGCGCTTACACGTTTATCAAAACAGGTGGCACTACCGTCTCCGGATACGGCCGCCCTAAAGGATCCTGCTGATAGAAGGCAGGAAGCTACCCTAAAAGCTATATATACACACACGGGCATTATATTGCGACCAGCGATTGCATCAGCATGGATGTGCAGTGCTGCTGCTGCGTGGTCAGATTCCCTGTCGGATAATATTGATACCCTGGATAGGGACAATATTTTGCTGAGGGGTGGAACTGTTGGGGATGGTCTTTCAGACCTCGTTTCCACAGCTACGGCTGGGAAATCGACATTTTGCCACAGGCTACCCCACAGCAAAAGAAAGCACCGTATTATCAAGTACAGTCCTTTCGGCCCCATAAACACAAGAGGGCTCGAGGCGCATCCTTACTGCCGAGAGGCAAAGGTAGAGGGAAAAAGCTGCAGCATACAGCCAGTTCCCAAGAGCAAAAGTCCTCCCCCGCGTCCGGTAAGTCCACAGCATGACGCTGGGGCTTCACAGGCGGACCCGGGTACGGTGGGGGCCCGTCTCAGAAATTTCAGCACACAGTGGGCTCTCTCACAGGTGGATCCCTGGATCCTTCATGTAGTATCTCAGGGGTACAGGCTGGAATTCGAGACGTCTCCCCCCCCCCCCCCCCCCCCCCCCCCCCGCCGTTTTCTAAAATCTGCCTTACCTAAAACCGGGACAGGTGTCGGTACATCAATGCACACGAGTCCTGGGAAAAATGGTAGCTTCGTACGAAGCAATTCCATTCGGAAGGTTCCACGCAAGGACTTTCCAGTGGGACCTGTTGGACAAATGGTCCGGGTCCCATCTCCAGATGCAACAGCGGATAACCCTGTCGGCAAGGACCAGGGTGTCGCTGCTGTGGTGGCTGCAGAGGGCTCATCTACTAGAGGGCCGCAGATTCGGAATACAGGACTGGGTCCTGGTGACCACGGATGCCAGCCTTCGGGGCTGGGGGGCAGTCACACAGGGAAGAAATTTCCAAGGACTGTGGTCAAATCAGGAGATTTCGCTTCACATAAATATTCTGGAGCTAAGGGGCATTTACAATGCCCTAAGCCACGCAAGGCCCCTGCTTCAGAACCAGCCGGTACTGATCCAATCAGACAACATCACGGCGGTCGCCCATGTAAACAGACAGGGCGGCACAAGAAGCAGGAGGGCAATGGCAGAAGCCACAAGGATTCTCCGATGGGCGGAAAATCATGTGTTGGCACTGACAGCAGTGTTCATTCCGGGAGTGGACAACTGGGAAGCAGGCTTCCTCAGCAGGCACGACCTCCACCCGGGAGAATGGGGACTTCATCCAGAAGTCTTCTAAATACTGGTAAACCGGTGGGAAAGACCACAGGTGGAATTGCGCCAGGTCAAGGGACCCTCAGGCGATCGCTGTGGACGCTCTAGTAACACCGTGGGTGTACCAGTCGGTTTATGTGTTTCCTCCTCTGCCTCTCATTCCCAAGGTAATACGAAGGCGAGGAGTGAAAACTATACTCGTGGTTCCGGATTGGCCAAGAAGAGCTTGGTACCCGGAACTTCAAGAGATGCTTTCAGGGTACCCTTGGCCTCTGCCGCTCAGACAGGACCTGCTGCAGCAGGGGCCCTGTCTGTTCCAAGACTTACCGCGGCTGCGTTTGACGGCATGGCGGTTGAACACCGGATCCTGAAGGAAAAGGGCATTCCGGAGGAAGTCATCCCTACCCTGATCAAAGCCAGGAAGGATGTCACCGCAAAACATTATCACCACATTGGCGAAAATATGTTGCTTGGTGTGAGGCCAGGAAGGCCTCAACGGAGGAATTTCAACTGGGGCGATTCCTGCATTTCCTACAAGCAGGGGTGACGTTGGGCCTCAAATTGGGGTCCATTAAGGTCCAGATTTCGGCCCTGTAGATTTTCTTCCAGAAAGAACTGGCTTCCCTGCCTGAAGTTCAGACTTTTATCAAGGGAGTTCTGCATATTCAGCCTCCTTTTGTGCCCCCAGTGGCACCTTGGGATCTCAATGTTGTTTTGGAGTTCCTGAAATCACATTGGTTTGAACCACTTAAGACTGTGGATGTGAAATATCTCACGTGGAAAGTGGTCATGCTGTTGGCCCTGGCTTCGGCCAGGCGTGTGTCAGAATTGGCGGCTTTGTCCTATAAAAGCCCTTATCTGATTTTCCATATGGATAGGGCAGAATTGAGGACTCGTCCTCAGTTTCTCCCGAAGGTGGTATCAGCGTTTCACTTGAACCAGCCTATTGTGGTGCCTGCGGCTGCTGGGAACTTGGAGGATTCCAAGTTACTGGACGTAGTCGGGGCCCTGAAAATTTATGTTTCCAGGACGGCTGGAGTCAGGAAAACTGACTCGCTGTTTATCCTGTATGCACCCAACAAACTGGGTGCTCCTGCTTCTAAGCAGACTATCGCGCGCTGGATTTGTAGCACTATTCAGCTGGCGCATTCTGCGGTGGGACTACCGCAGCCTAAATCTGTAAAAGCCCATTCCACAAGGAAGGTGGGCTCATCTTGGGTGGCTGCCCGAGGGGTCTCGGCTTTACAACTTTGCCGAGCTGCTACTTGGTCAGGGGCAAACACGTTTGCAAAATTCTACAAATTTGATACCCTGGCTGAGGAGGACCTGGAGTTCTCTCATTCGGTGTTGCAGAGTCGTCCGCACTCTCCCGCCCGTTTGGGAGCTTTGGTATAATCCCCATGGTCCTTACGGAGTTCCCAGCATCCACTAGGACGTCAGAGAAAATAAGAATTTACTCACCGGTAATTCTATTTCTCGTAGTCGGTAGTGGATGCTGGGCGCCCATCCCAAGTGCGGATTGTCTGCAATACTTGTAAATAGTTGTTACACAAATCGGGTTATTATTGCGAGCCATCTGTTCAGAGGCTCCTTTTGTTATCATACTGTTAACCGGGGTTCCTATCACGAGTTATACGTGTGGCTGGTATGAGTCTTACCCGGTATTCAAAATCCTTCCTTATTGTGTCAGCTCTTCCGGGCACAGTGTCCTAACTGAGGCTTGGAGGAGGGTCATAGGGGGAGGAGCCAGTGCACACCAGATAGTCCTAATTCTTTCTTTAGATGTGCCCAGTCTCCTGCGGAGCCGTCTATTCCCCATGGTCCTTACGGAGTTCCCAGCATCCACTACGGACTACGAGAAATAGAATTTCCGGTGAGTAAATTCTTATTTTTTCACCGTGCGGTTCTTAGAACGCACCCTGGTTATCTGCCTAAGGTGGTGTCATCTTTCCACCTTAATCAAGAGATTGTGGTTCCGGCCTTTACCTCTCCAGGTTTAGCCTCCAAAGAGCGGTCTTTGGATGTGGTACGGGCTCTCAGTATTTATGTGAAGAGGACAGCTTCTCTTAGGAGATCTGATTCCCACTTTGTCATTTTTGGTTTTCACAAAGGTGGCTGGCCTGCTCACAAGCAGACCTGGGCCAGATGGATTAGAATGGTGATTGCATATGCTTATGTACAGGCTGGCCTTCCAGCTCCTGCTACCATCAAAGCCCATTCTACTCTGACCTTCTTGGGCGGCCCGCCGTGGTGCGACCCTTGAACAATTGTGCATGGCAGCTACGTGGTCCTTAGTGAACACGTTCATAAGGTTCTATGCCTTCTATACTTCCGCCTCCCAGGATGCCTCCTTTGGACGCCGGGTTCTTGTGCCCGCTACAGTGCGTCCCCTCCCATGAGGAACTGCTTTAGGAAATCCTTGATGTTATCCCTGTGGAACCCCAGTGTACCCCGCTGCAGAAAAGGAGATTTATGGTAAGAACTTACCTTTGTTAAATCTCTTTCTGCGAGGTACTCTGGGTTCCACAGGGCGCCCACCCTGACGCACTTAGCTTCTTTGGGTTTGTATGGCATTAGCCGCTGATACCTTCTCCTGTCGTGAGAATGTGGTGTATGTGGCTGCTAACGGTTGTCGTCTCTTTTACCTGCTATTGCACTGGACTGGTTAACAAAATTGAGCTCCTGTGCACAGAGGCGGGGTTATAGAGGAGGTGGCGCTAAGCATCCTGGGAACAGTAAAAGCTTTTAGCCTGTTGGTGCCCCGGATCAAGATCCAACTCTACTCCCCCTGATGTTATCCCTGTGGAACCCAGTGTACCTCGCAGAAAGATATTTAACAAAGGTAAGTTCTTACCATAAATCTCCTTACCATAAATGACCTAGAAATAGGTCTGGAAAGCACAGTGTCAATCTTTGCAGATGATACTAAACTGTGTAGGGTAATTTATTCTGAAATAGATGTGAAGTCTCTGCAGAATGATTTATCTAAACTTGAAACCTGGGCATCTAAATGGAGAATGAGGTTCAGTATAGAAAAATGCAAGGTTATGCATTTCGGGACTAAAAACAAACTTGCATCCTACATATTAAATGGGGAAAGTCTAGGGGTAACCGTGTTGGAAAAAGATTTGGGGGTACTCATTGATAATAGGCTTAATAACCGTACATAATGTCAAAGCGCAGTAAAGAAGGCAAGTAAGGTGTTAGCGTGCATAAAAACGGGGAATTGAGACAAGGAACGAGGATGTAATCATGCCTCTGTACAAATCATTGGTACGTCCGCACTTGGAATATTGTGTTCAGTTTTGGTCACCACTGTATAAAAAAAAGATATCGGTGAACTCAAAAGCATTCAAAGGCGAGCTACTAAATTGATTAAAGGGCTAGAGGGACTGGATTACGAGGAAAGGCTTACTAGGTTGAATATGTATACACTAGAAAAGAGGCGCCTAAGAGGAGATATTATTAATTTCTCTGACGTCCTAAGTGGATGCTGGGACTCCGTAAGGACCATGGGGAATAGCGGCTCCGCAGGAGACTGGGCACAACTAAAGAAAGCTTTAGGACTACCTGGTGTGCACTGGCTCCTCCCACTATGACCCTCCTCCAGACCTCAGTTAGAATCTTGTGCCCGGCTGAGCTGGATGCACACTAGGGGCTCTCCTGAGCGCCTAGAAAAGAAAGTATATTTTAGGTTTTTTATTTTCAGTGAGATCTGCTGGCAACAGACTCACTGCTACGAGGGACTAAGGGGAGAAGAAGCGAACCTACCTGATTGTAGCTAGTTTGGGCTTCTTAGGCTACTGAACACCATTAGCTCCAGAGGGATCGAACACAGGACCCGACCTCGATCGTTCGGTCCCGGAGCCGCGCCGCCGTCCCCCTTACAGAGCCAGAAGCATGAAGATGGTCCGGAAAATCGGTGGCAGAAGACTTTGGTCTTCAAAAAGGTAGCGCACAGCACTGCAGGTGTGCGCCATTGCTCCTCATGTACACCTCACACTCCGGTCACTGATGGGTGCAGGGCGCTGGGGGGGGGGCACCCTGAGCAGCAATATTAACAACTTGGCCTCTAGTCCTAGAGGCTATATATGTGAAAAATACCCCTGCCAGAGATCCATAAAAAGCGTGAGAAAGTCCGCCGAAAAAGGGGCGGGGCTATCTCCCTCAGCACACTGGCGCCATTTTCTCTTCACAGTGCAGCTGGAAGACAGCTCCCCAGGCTCTCCCCTGTAGTTTTCAGGCTCAAAGGGTTAAAAAGAGAGGGGGGGGGCTAAATTTAGGCGCAAAATTGTGTATTATAGCAGCTATAAGGGAAAAATCACTGTGGGAAGTGTGAATCCCTGTATTATATAGCGTTTTGGTGTGTGCTGGCATACTCTCTCTCTGTCTCCCCAAAGGACTTTGTGGGGTCCTGTCCTCAGTCAGAGCATTCCCTGTGTGTGTGCGGTGTGTCGGTACGGCTGTGTCGACATGTTTGATGAGGAAGGTTACGTGGAAGGCGGAGCAGATGCCGATAAATGTGATGTCGCCCCCTGTGGGGCCGACACCAGAGTGGATGGATAGGTGGAAGGTATTAACCGACAGTGTCAACTCCTTACATAAAAGGCTGGATGACGTAACAGCTGTGGGACAGCCGGCTTCTCAGCCCGCGCCTGCCCAGGCGTCTCAAAGGCCATCAGGGGCTCAAAAAACGCCCGCTACATCAGATGGCAGACACAGATGTCGACACGGAGTCTGACTCCAGTGTCGACGAGGTTGAGACATATACACAATCCACTAGGAACATCCGTTGCATGAGCTCGGCAATGAAAAATGTATTACACATTTCTGACATTAACCCGAGTACCACAAATAAGGGGTTTTATGTTTGGGGAGAAAAAGCAGACAGTGTTTTGTTCCCCCATCAGATGAGTGAATGAAGTGTGTGAAGAGGCGTGGGTTCCCCCGATAAGAAACTGGTAATTTCTAAAAAGTTACTGATGGCGTACCCTTTCCCGCCAGAGGATAGGTCACGTTGGGAGATATCCCCTAGGGTGGATAAGGCGCTCACACGTTTGTCAAAAAAGGTGGCACTGCCGTCTTAGGATACGGCCACTCTGAAGGAGCCTGCTGATAAAAAACAGGAGGCTATCCTGAAGTCTGTATATACACACTCGGGTACTATACTGAGACCTGCAATTGCCTCAGCATGGATAGTGCTGCTGCAGCGGGGTCTGTTACCCTGTCAGGACAGGGATACTATTTGGCTAACCATAGAGCATATTAAAGACGTAGTCTTATATATGAGGGATGCACAGAGGGATATTTGCCGGCTGGCATCCAGAATTAATGCAATGTCCATTCTGCCAGGAGGGTATTAGGGACCCGGCAGTGGACAGGTGATGCTGACTTTAAAAGGCACATCTGCCTTATAAGGGTGAGGAATTGTTGGGGATGGTCTCTGGGACCTCGTATCCACAGCAACAGCTGGGAAGAAAAATGTTTTACCTCAGGTTTCCTCACAGCCTAAGAAAGCACTGTATTATCAGGTACAGCCCTTTCGGCTTCAGAAAAGCAAGCGGGTCGAAGGCGCTTCCTTTCTGCACAGAGTCAAGGGAAGAGGGAAAAAAGCTGCACCAGACAGCCAGTTCCCAGGATCAAAAATCTTCCCCCGCTTCCTCTGAGTCCGCCGCATGACGCTGGGGCTCCACAGGTGGAGCCAGGTGCGGTGGGGGTGCGTTTCGGGAACTTCAGCGACCAGTGGGCTCGCTCACAGGTGGATCCCTGGGTTCTGCAAGTAGTATCACAGGGATACAAGCTGGAGTTCGAGGCGACTCCCCCTCGCCGTTACCTCAAATCAGCCTTGCCTGCTGCCCTCGGAGAAAGGGGAGGTAGTACTGGCGGCAATTCACAAGCTGTACTTCCAGCTGGTGATAATCAAGGTACCCCTCCTTCAACAAGGCCGGGGTTACTATTCCACAATGTTTGTGGTACCGAAACCAGTCGGTTCGGTGAGACCCATTCTAAAATTGAAATCCTTGAACACTTATATACGAAGGTTCAAGTTCAAAATGGAATCGCTCAGGGCGGTTATTGCAAGCCTGGAAGAAGGGGATTACATGGTATCACTGGACATCAAGGATGCTTACCTGCATGTCCCCATTTAACCTCCTCACCAGGAGTACCTCAGGATTGTGGTACAGGACTGTCATTACCATGGTCTGTCCCCGGCACCGAGGGCATTTACCAAGGTAATGGCCGAAATGATGATACTCCTTCAAAAATAAAAAAAGGGAGTTATAATTATCCCTACTTGGACGATCTCCTTATAAAGGCGAGGTCCAGGGAGCAGTTGTTGGTCTGAGTAGCACTATCTCGGGAAGTGCTACAACAGCACGGCTGGATTCTGAATATTCCAAAGTCGCAGCTGGTTCCTACGATGCGTCTACTGTTCCTGGGTATGGTTCTGGACACAGAACAGGAAAAAGTGTTTCTCCCGGAGGAGAAGGCCAAGGAGTTGTCATCTCTAGTCAGAGACCTCCTAAAACAAATACAGGTGTCGGTGCATCAATGCACGCGAGTCCTGGGAAAGATGGTAGCTTCTTACGAAGAAATTCCATTCGGCAGGTTCCATGCAAGGATCTTCCAGTGGGATCTGTTGGACAAGTGGTCCGGGTCGCATCTTCTGATGCATCGGCTGATAACCCTGTCTCCAAGGGCCAGGGTGTCGCTGTTGTGGTGGCTGCAGAGTGCTCATCTTCTAGAGGGCCGCAGATTCGGCATACAGGACTGGGGCCTGGTGACCACGGATGCCAGCCTTCGAGGCTGGGGGGCAGTCACACAGGGAAGAAACTTCCAAGGACTATGGTCGAGTCAGGAGACTTCCCTACACATAAATATTCTGGAACTAAGGGCCATTTACAAAGCCCTAAGTTAGGCTAGACCCCTGCTTCAACACCAGCCGGTGCTGATCCAGTCAGACAACATCACGGCGGTCGCCCATGTATACCAAAAGGGCGGCACAAGAAGCAGGATGGCGATGGCAGAAGCCACAAGGATTTTCCGATGGGCGGAAAATCATGTGTTAGCACTGTCAGCAGTGTTCATTTCCGGAGTGGACAACTGGGAAGCAGACTTTCTCAGCTGGCACGACTTCCACCCGGGAGAGTGGGGATTTGATCCAGAAGTCTTCCAAATGATTGTACACCATTGGGAAAGGCCACAGGTGGACATGATGGCGTCCCGCCTCAACAAAAAGCTAAAAAGATATTGCGCCAGGTCAAGGGACCCTCAGGCGATAGCTGTGGACGCTCTGGTGACACCGTGGGTGTACCAGTCGGTTTATGTGTTCCCTCCTCTTCCTCTCATACCCAAGGTACTGAGGATAATAAGAAAAAGAGGAGTAAGAACTATACTCATACTCATTGTTCCGGATTGGCCAAGAAGAGCTTGGTACCCGGAACTTCAAGAACTGATCTCAGAGGACCCATGGCCTCTGCCGCTCAGACAGGACCTGCTGCTGCAGGGGCCCTGTCTGTTCCAAGACTTACCGCGGCTGCGTTTGACGGCATGGCGGTTGAACGCCGGATCCTGAAGGAAAAGGGCATTCCGGAGGAAGTCATCCCTACGCTGATTAAAGCTAGGAAAGAAGTGACCGCAAACCATTATCACCGCATATGGCGAAAATATGTTGCGTGGTGTGAGGCCAGGAAGGCCCTGACGGAGGAATTTCAGCTGGGCCGTTTTCTGCACTTCCTACAGTCAGGGGTGACTATGGGCCTAAAATTGGGTTCCATTAAGATCCAGATTTCGGCTCTGTCGATTTTCTTCAAGAAAGAACTGGCTTCATTGCCTGAAGTTCAGACATTTGTTAAGGGAGTGCTGCATATTCAGCCCCCTTTTGTGCCTCCAGTGGCACTTTGGGATCTCAACGTGGTGTTGGATTTCCTAAAGTCGCATTGGTTTGAGCCACTTAAAACCGTGGATTGGAAATATCTCACGTGGAAAGTGGTCATGCTGTTGGCCTTGGCTTCGGCCAGGCGTGTGTCAGAATTGGCGGCTTTGTCATGTAAAAGCCCTTATCTGATTTTCCATATGGATAGGGCAGAATTGAGGACTCGTCCCCAGTTTCTCCCTACGGTGGTATCTGCTTTTCATTGAACCAACCTATTGTAGTGCCTGCGGCTACTAAAGACTTGGAGGATTCCAAGTTGTTGGAAGTAGTCGGGGCCCTGAAAATTTATGTTTCCAGGACAGCTATTGTCAGGAAAACTGACTCGCTATTTATCCTGTAGGCACCCAACAAGCTGGGTGCTCCTGCTTCAAAGCAGACTATTGCTCGCTGGATCTGTAGTACGATTCAGCTTGCACATTCTGCGGCTGGACTGCCGCATCCTAGATCAGTGAAAGCCCATTCCACGAGGAAGGTGGGCTCTTCTTGGGCGGCTGCCCGAGGGGTCTCGGCTCTACAACTTGGCCGAGCAGCTACTTGGTCGGGGTCAAACACATTTGCTAAATTCTACAAGTTTGACACCCTGGCTGAGGAGGACCTAGAGTTTGCCCATTCGGTGCTGCAGAGTCATCCGCACTCTCCCGCCCGTTTGGGAGCTTTGGTATAATCCCCATGGTCCTTACGGAGTCCCAGCATCCACTTAGGACGTCAGAGAAAATAAGATTTTACTCACCGGTAAATCTATTTTTCGTAGTCCGTAGTGGATGCTGGGCGCCCATCCAAGTGCGGATTGTCTGCAATACTTGTATATAGTTATTGTTTAACTAAAGGGTTATTGTTGAGCCATCTGTTGAGAGGCTCAGTTATATTTCATACTGTTAACTGGGTATAGTATCACGAGTTATACGGTGTGATTGGTGTGGCTGGTATGAGTCTTACCCGGGATTCAAAATCCTTCCTTATTGTGTCAGCTCTTCCGGGCACAGTATCCTAACTGAGGTCTGGAGGAGGGTCATAGTGGGAGGAGCCAGTGCACACCAGGTAGTCCTAAAGCTTTCTTTAGTTGTGCCCAGTCTCCTGCGGAGCCGCTATTCCCCATGGTCCTTACGGAGTCCCAGCATCCACTACGGACTACGAGAAATAGATTTACTTGTGAGTAAAATCTTATTATCTTCAGATATGTAAAGTGGCATTACAAAGAGTTATCAGAGGAATTATTTATTAAAAGAACACTGTTTATGACACGTGGGCACTCGCTGCGACTGGAGGAGCGAAAATTTCATACGCAACGGAGGAAAGGGTACTTCACTGTTAAGGCAGTAAGGATTTGGAATTCCCTGCCAGGGAAGGTGGTAATGGCGGACTCTGTAAATACATTTAAAAAAGGATTGAATACATTTCTGATTGAAAATGATATCCAAGGCTATAACATTTAAAATATTGACGTTGTTAATCTGGGTGCAGCATGATTTATAGTTGTTAACTAGTCATAAAACATTACTTCAGCAGGTACATTATAACCAGTGATGTGTACCGGAAATTTTTTGCATTTTGGGTTCGGTTCCGCGGCCGTGTTTTGGATTCGGACGCGTTTTGGCAAAACCTCACCGAAAATTTTTTGTCGGATTCGGGTGTGTTTTGGATTCGGGTGTTTTTTTCAAAAAACCCTAAAAAACAGCTTAAATCATAGAATTTGGGGGTCATTTTGATCCCATAGTATTATTAACATCAATAACCATAATTTCCACTCATTTCCAGTCTATTCTGAACACCTCACACCTCACAATATTATTTTTAGTCCTAAAATTTGCACCGAGGTCGCTGGATGGCTAAGCTAAGCGACACAAGTGGCCGACACAAACACCTGGCCCATCTAGGAGTGGCACTGCAGTGTCAGGCAGGATGGCCCTTCCAAAAAATTGTCCCCAAACAGCACATGATGCAAAGAAAAAAAGAGGCGCACCAAGGTCGCTGTGTGACTAAGCTAAGCGACACAAGTGGCCGACACAAACACTTGGCCCATCTAGGAGTGGCACTGCAGTGTCAATCAAGACAGGATGGCCCTTCCAAAAAATTGTCCCCAAACAGCACATGATGCAAAGAAAAAAAGAGGCGCACCAAGGTGGCTGTGTGACTAAGCTAAGCGACACAAGTGGCCGACACAAACACCTGGCCCATCTAGGAGTGGCACTGTAGTGTCAATCAAGACAGGATGGCCCTTCCAAAAAATTGTCCCCAAACAGCACATGATGCAAAGAAAAATGAAAGAAAAAAGAGGTGCAAGATGGAATTGTCCTTGGGCCCTCCCACCCACCCTTATGTTGTATAAACAGGACATGCACACTTTAACGAACCCATCATTTCAGTGACAGGGTCTGCCACACGACTGTGACTGAAATGACTGGTTGGTTTGGGCCCCCACCAAAAAAGAAGCAATCAATCTCTCCTTGCACAAACTGGCTCTACAGAGGCAAGATGTCCACCTCATCATCATCCTCCGATTCCTCACTCCTTTCACTGTGTACATCCCCCTCCTCACAGATTATTAATTCGTCCCCACTGGAATCCACCATCTCAGGTCCCCGTGTACTTTCTGGAGGCAATTGCTGCTGGTGAATGTCTCCACGGAGGAATTGATTATAATTCATTTTAATGAACATCATCTTCTCCACATTTTCTGGAAGTAACCTCGTACGCCGATTGCTGACAAGGTGAGCGGCTGCACTAAACACTCTTTCGGAGTACACACTGGAGGGAGGGCAACTTAGGTAGAATAAAGCCAGTTTCTGCAAGGGCCTCCAAATTGCCTCTTTTTCCTGCCAGTATACGTACGAACTGTCTGACGTGCCTACTTGGATGCGGTCACTCATATAATCCTCCACCATTCTTTCAATGGTGAGAGAATCATATGCAGTGACAGTAGACGACATGTCAGTAATTGTTGGCAGGTCCTTCAGTCCGGACCAGATGTCAGCACTCGCTCCAGACTGCCCTGCATCACCGCCAGCGGGTGGGCTCGGAATTCTTAGCCTTTTCCTCGCACCCCCAGTTGCGGGAGAATGTGAAGGAGGAGATGGTGATGGGTCACGTTCCGCTTGACTTGACAATTTTCTCACCAGCAGGTCTTTGAACCTCTGCAGACTTATGTCTGCCGGAAAGAGAAATACAACGTAGGTTTTAAATCTAGGATCGAGCACGGTGGTTAAAATGTAGTGCTCTGATTTCAACAGATTGACCACCCGTGAATCCTGGTTAAGCGAATTAAGGGCTTCATCCACAAGTCCCACATGCCTAGCGGAATCGCTCTGTTTTAGCTCCTCCTTCAATGTCTCCAGCTTCTTCTGCAAAAGCCTGATGAGGGGAATGACCTGACTCAGGTTGGCAGTGTCTGAACTGACTTCACGTGTGGCAAGTTCAAAGGGTTGCAGAACCTTGCACAACGTTGAAATCATTCTCCACTGCGCTTGAGTCAGGTGCATTCGACCTCCTTTGCCTATATCGTGGCCAGATGTATAGGCTTGAATGGCCTTTTGCTGCTCCTCCATCCTCTGAAGCATATAGAGGGTTGAATTCCACCTCGTTACCACCTCTTGCTTCAGATGATGGCAGGGCAGGTTCAGGAATGTTTGGTGGTGCTAGTCTTCTGTACGCGGTGCCTGAATGCCGAAAGTGGCCCGCAATTCTTCGGGCCACCGACAGCATCTCTTGCACGCCCCTGTCGTTTTTTAAATAATTCTGCACCACCAAATTCAAGGTATGTGCAAAACATGGGACGTGATGGAATTTGCCCAGATGTAATGCACGCACAATATTGCTGGCGTTGTCCGATGTCACAAATCCCCAGGAGAGTCCAATTGGGGTAAGCCATTCTGCGATGATCTTCCTCAGTTGCCGTAAGAGGTTTTCAGCTGTGTGCCTATTCTGGAAAGCGGTGATAGAAAGCGTAGCCTGCCTAGGAACGAGTTGGCGTTTGCGAGATGCTGCTACTGGTGCCGCCGCTGCTGTTCTTGCTGCGGGAGGCAATACATCTACCCAGTGGGCTGTCACAGTCATATAGTCCTGAGTCTGCCCTGCTCCACTTGTCCACATGTCCGTGGTTAAGTGGACATTGGGTACAACTGCATTTTTTAGGACACTGGTGAGTCTTTTTCTGAGGTCTGTGTACATTTTAGGTATCGCCTGCCTAGAGAAATGGAACTAAGATGGTATTTGGTACTGGGGACACAGTACCTCAATCAAGTCTCTAGTTGGCTCTGAATTAACGATGGATACCGGAACCACGTTTCTCACCGCCCAGGCTGCCAAGGCCTCAGTTATCCGCTTTGAAGCAGGATGACTGCTGTGATATTTCATCTTCCTCGCAAAGGACTGTTGGACAGTCAATTGCTTACTGGAAGTAGTACAAGTGGTCTTCCGACTTCCCCTCTGGGATGACGATCGACTCCCAGCAGCAACAACAGCAGCACCAGCAGCAGTAGGCATTACACTCAAGGATGCATCAGAGGAATCCCAGGCAGGAGAGGACTCGTCAGACTTGACAGTGACATGGCCTGCAGGACTATTGGCTTTCCTGGGTAAGGAGGAAATTGACACTGAGGGAGTTGGTGGTGTGGTTTGCAGGAGCTTGGTTACAAGAGGAAGGGATTTAGTGATCAGTGGACTGCTTCCGCTGTCACCCAAAGTTTTTGAACTTGTCACTGACTTATGATGAATGCGCTGCAGGTGACGTATAAGGGAGGATGTTCCGAGGTGGTTAACGTCCTTACCCTTACTTATTACAGCTTGACAAAGGCAACACACGGCTTGACACCTGTTGTCAGCATTTGTGTTGAAATAATTCCACACCGAAGAGCTGATTTTTTTTGTATTTTGACCAGGCATGTCAAGGGCCATATTCCTCCCACGGACAACAGGTGTCTCCCCGGGTGCCTGACTTAAACAAACCACCACACCATCAGAATCCTCCTTGTCAATTTCCTCCCCAGCGCCAGCAACACCCATATCCTCATCCTGGTGTACTTCAACAGTGACATCTTCAATTTGACTATCAGGAACTGGACTGCGGGTGCTCCTTCCAGCACTTGCAGGGGGCGTGCAAGTGGTGGAAGGCGCAAGCTCTTCCCGTCCAGTGTTGGGAAGGTCAGGCATTGCAACCGACACAATTGGACTCTCCTTGGGGATTTGTTGTTTTGAAGAACGCACAGTTCTTTGCTGTGCTTTTGCCAGCTTAAGTCTTTTCTTTTTTCTAGCGAGAGGATGAGTGCTTCCATCCTCATTTGAAGCTGAACCACTAGCCATGAACATAGGCCAGGGCCTCAGCCGTTCCTTGCCACTCCGTGTCGTAAATGGCATATTGGCAAGTTTACGCTTCTCCTCAGACGCTTTTAATTTTGATTTTTGGGTCATTTTACTGAACTTTTGTGTTTTGGATTTTACATGCTCTCTACTATGACATTGGGCATCGGCCTTGGCAGACGACGTTGATGGCATTTCATCGTCTCGGCCATGACGAGTGGCAGCAGCTTCAGCACGAGGTGGAAGTGGATCTTGATCTTTCCCTTTAACCTCCACATTTTTGTTCTCCATTTTTTAATGTGTGGAATTATATGCCAGTATCAATAGCAATGGCCTACTATTATATTTACTGCACAAAACTAAAATGCACCACAGGTATAGAATGTAGATGGATAGTATATTTAATGGATGACGAGTGACGACACAGAGGTAGGTACACAGCAGTGGCCTACCGTACTGCTATATATAGTATACTGGTAGACACGGTCAGCAAACTGCAAAACTGTCTAAAATGCACCACAGGTATAGAATGTAGATGGATAGTATACTTAATGGATGATGAGTGACGACACAGAGGTAGGTACACAGCAGTGGCCTACCGTACTGCTATATATAGTATACTGGTGGACACTGTCCGCAAACTGCAAAACTGTCTAAAATGCACCACAGTTATAGAATGTAGATGGATAGTATACATAATGGATGACGAGTGACGACACAGAGGTAGGTACACAGCAGTGTCCTACCGTACTGCTATATATAGTATACTGGTGGACACTGTCAGCAAACTGCAAAACTGTCTAAAATGCACCACAGGTATAGAATGTAGATGGATAGTATACTTAATGGATGACGAGTGACGACAGAGGTAGGTACACAGCAGTGGCCTACCGTACTGCTATATATAGTATACTGGTGGACACTGTCAGCAAACTGCAAAACTGTCTAAAATGCACCACAGGTATACAATGTAGATGGATAGTATACTTAATGGATGACGAGTGACGACACAGAGGTAGGTACACAGCAGTGGCCTACCGTACTGCTATATATAGTATACTGGTGGACACTGTCAGCAAACTGCAAAACGGTCTAAAATGCACCACAGGTATACAATGTAGATGGATAGTATACTTAATGGATGACGAGTGACGACACAGAGGTAGGTACACAGCAGTGGCCTACCGTACTGCTATATATAGTATACTGGTGGACACTGTCAGCAAACTGCTAAACTAGTCTAAAATGCACCACAGGTATACAATGCAGATGGATAGTATACTTAATGGATGACGAGTGACGACACAGAGGTAGGTACAGCAGTGCACTCTGCACTGTACTACTCCTATATAATATTAATTATACTGGTGGTCCCCAGTCCCCACAATGAAGCAGCACACTGTGAGCACAGATATGGAGTGTTTTTCAGGCAGACAACGTATACTGGTGGTCACTGTCAGCAAAACTCTGCACTGTACTCCTGCTATAGCTGCTCCCCAGTCCCCACAATTAAGCAGTGTGAGCACTCAGCACAGATATATCATGCAGCACACTGAGCACAGATATGGTATGGAGCGTTTTTTTCAGGCAGAGAACGGATAAAAACTGGTGGTCACTTATCAGCAAAACTCTGCACTGTACTCCTCCTAACAGCTGCTCCCCAATCCTCCCCACAAATAAGAAATAAAGTAAACCAATCAACTTCTACAATAAACGGAGAGGACGCCAGCCACGTCCTCTCCCTATCATCTCCAATGCACGAGTGAAAATGGCGGCGACGCGCGGCTGCTTATATAGAATCCGAATCTCGCGAGAATCCGACAGCGGGATGATGACGTTCGGGCGCGCTCGGGTTAGCCAAGCAAGGCGGGAAGGTTCTAACCTGCCTCGGACCCGTGTGAAAAAGGTGAAGTTTGGGGGGGTTCGGTTTCGGAGAAACCGAAACCGCTCATCACTAATTATAACCAACTCAACTTAATACATGTTGAACACGATGGGCATTTTGCCTCTATTCAACCTCAGTTACTATGTATATGTTGCTTTACTTATGTTTGTCTTGTTTAGATGGGTGGTGTCTAAATACAGGGATGTGCTCGTACAATGAGTCTCAATTCACCATTTGCATCAGGCACCCAAAGCTTAATCCCCCGGTAAGTGCCAGCATCAGAGGAAGACCCTGCCGGCGTCGAGGCTACTATAGCCCCGAGGGGAATCCATTGGCTCAATCAGAAGTGATAAAACCACTTCATGAGACTGTACAGATTATGTGACCCTTGTGTATCTGTGTGCGAAGGAGTCTGTATACGAAGCACATCAAAACTCTGCGTTACAAAAAGACACGTCTTTTGTATATATCAGAGTCTGAATCTGTATACAAGTGTCGCTTATCGCATTAATTTTTGTTGCATCACATTACAATCAAGCTTCACAACCCAGCCACAAAGATGCTCTGTTCAGGCTGAGAGGCACGGGACCTGGTGCAACCTTCTTGGTACAGCTGCAGCAATAGTGTATGAGTGAGGACACATCTGTGCACTCCATGTAAACTGTGCAGAGATGATGACTGACTGACTGCAAGTGTTATGGGTAAATGCAGACGTTCAGATCAGCCTGCTCTTATACGCCATCTCCAGAGCTAATAATGCAGATTATCGGGTCAGTCAGTTTGATATAAACATCACAGCAATGCGCACACCTGTGAAACGTGAGCTCCAATCAGAAACGGCTATTCTACAAAAGGCAACCTGCATGAAAAAGTGGGGAAATCATCCTGGACCCCAACAAAGTGGCAACTAAGATAGCAGGACCATAGAGGAGGCTGTTCGTGAAAGCACTGGAGCTTCTTAAAAGGTGTAAAAATGTTACAAATATTTCCTATTTTTAGAAATTATGGAAGTCATTACAATATCTTGGGGTACAGAAAAATGTGTTTTTAAAGTGATTTTATATAGGTTTTAAAAAGTGAGAAAAACACTTAACTCCCATCTGCAAGTTCTAAAACTCCTCTCTCATCAATACAACCTCTGTGTACCTGTGCCACATCACTTATACCTGCATGTATTCTACCAGTCTCGCATCATTTACACCTCCCGCGTACCTGTCCCACAGCATTTACACCGCCCGCGTACCTATCCCACATCATTTACACCTCCCGCGTTCCTGTCCCGCAGCATTTACACCTCCCGCGTTCCTGTCCCGCAGTATTTACACCGCCCGCGTACCTATCCCACATCATTTACACCTCCCGCGTACCTGTCCCACAGCATTTACACCTCCCGCGTTCCTGTCCCGCAGCATTTACACCTCCCGCGTTCCTGTCCCGCAGTATTTACACCGCCCGCGTACCTATCCCACATCATTTACACCTCCCGCGTACCTGTCCCACATCATTTACACCTCCCGCGTACCTATCCCACATAATTTACAGCTCCCGCGTACCTGTCCCACATCATTTACACCTCCCGCGTACCTGTCCCACATCATTTACACCTCCCGCGTACCTGTCCCACAGCATTTACACCTCCCGCGTTCCTGTCCCACAGCATTTACACCTCCTGCGTTCCTGTCCCACAGCATTTACACCTCCCGCGTTCCTGTCCCTCATTTATTTATACTTGCATGTACTGTTGCTGTCCAAGCTAGCGGGGCAGACCCAGCTTGGCTGGATTCCATTAAGGGAATGATATCCAATATTTCCACTAAATTGTCCCGCAATGAGAAAGAGACGCAATACTTAAGACAATCGATGACTGAGTTTATGAACAGAGACTCAGTACCCAAACCAGCGTCTCAGTTCCCTGCCATTTGTCCGCAAAAACGTCCGTTGGCCCATATCCTGCAGTCTGACTCTGATGATGAGGGGTCAGACATGGAGGAGGGGGACGTGGATGCAGAAGTGGGGGAGGCTACTCTGTCAAAGGGAATAGAGGCTCTCATGGAAGCTATTAGAGCGTTTCTGCATATCCCTGATAAGGTAACAGAGGAGATTGAGGAATCTTATTTTAATGTAAAAATAAATCCTCATCCACTTTTCCTGTGTCAAAGGAACTAAATACCCTGTTTGAAGAACTGTGGGTTAATCCTGATAAGAAATTTTAAATCCCTAAAAGGTTGATGATATCTTTTCCCTTTCCTCCTGAGGATAGGAAAAAATGGGAAAATCCACCAGTAGTGGATGCATCAGTATCCAGGCTGTCACGAAGAATTGTATTGCCTGTCCCTGGTGCGGCCTCCCTAAAAGACACGGCTGATCGTAGAATTGAGAATATACTCAAATGTTTGTATACAGCTGCTGGGGTGGCACAGAGACCCACTATAGCATGTGGGTGGATTACTAAGGCCATCGCAAAATGGTCGGGTAACCTAATTGAGGGGTTAGGTACCTTGCCTAAGGGGGAGATTATTTTACTCCTGCGACATATACAGGACTCTGCAAATTTTATGGTGGAAACCATAAAAGAAATAGGCTTACGGGGGGCGTGGCTTGTGGCCTGACTGGGAGGACGTGTCCCTGAAGAGCTCCTGCTGGATTAAGCCCTTATAACCCCTTTCCACAGTCCTAATCCTGCCTGTCTCTCCCCTATAGCTTCCCACAGCAGCCCTTGCTACTTTGTGCATTTAGGGAGTGAGCTGCGGAGCCGGAGCACAGGCCTGTCCTGTGCTTGCAGGTTGCGGCCTTCCCCCAGTAGTGAAGCCGGGGCCCCGCTGCATACTCCTTACCTGAGGACACCCGGACGGGGAGCCGCGGAGATAACAAGTGCCCCTGGAGCTGCGGGGCCGAGCCGAGTGGCGGAGGTCCGGTGGCGGCGGCCATATTGGATGTGGCGTCAGGCGGAACACAGGCGCTACACCGCTAAGAACAGCCCGCTGGCCGCGGTAACTCGCTGAGGGGGGCTGGCTGAAGGCGCTGGGGGGGACAGGTGGATCTTTAGACCCCTGATTAAATAGCTGAGAAGGCCTGTGGGGAAGCACCTTAAGCTCTGCTGACGGCGGCCATCTTGGAGGTGGCAGGACAGGCTCCTCTTCTCTGTACTGTGCTGCCCCTGCTGGACTCGTGAGGAAACGAGCTCCCTATCTCAGCAGGGAATCAAATCAGAACCTCAACCCTGCAGCTGCTGTTATTTATTTCTTATACTACATTTCATCTACTCACGGAACGGTGTGTTGTGAATCAAGACGCTCTCCTGTGGACCCCTTTCACTGTTTTAATAGATTAAAGGGACCTAGGTCCTTTAAATGATGTGATCTCACGAATGCCTGACTTCCCCCCCACCCGAACCAACTGTTGAACACGTAACATCCCAGTGGACATTTCTTGTTACCACTCCCTAAACGGGCGTTTTTATCTCACCAGATATTATGAGCAGAGCGAACACCCGAGCAAAAAAATCAGGAGCTTCACAAGATATTTCACAACACTTTTCGCGGCGGGAAAAAACAGCTGAAGTTTCATCTCCATCCTCACGGCTGTCCATCCCCATCATGGATCATGATACACCCTCAACCAAGGCAGATATTCAATCCCTTCAGAATATGATACTAGACCTTAAGAGTTCCTTCACGACAGCTCTCCAGTCAGCGATTGGTGAATTAAAATCTGATATGGCGGCTCTGGATCACCGCACTGGAATCACGGGTGGAACACCAACAGGATTTCCACAAGCAAGTGGGTGAGGACATGAGCTATCTATCCGGCGAGTTGGAACTCCTTAAGGATAAAGTTGAGGATAGCGAAAATCGCGAGAGGCGGAATAATCTACGCATTCGCAATGTCCCTGAATCTGTTTCGGCCTCCGAACTGGAACCATACCTTCAACGCCTGTTTCTTTACCTGGTCCCGTCGCTCTCAGATTATGCCATCTCGATGGAGAGAGCTCACCGCGCCCTGAGGCCTAAACCGAAGGACTCGGATCCTCCCCGCAACGTTATCCTTCGGTTTTTGTCTTTCAAGATTAAAAATAGTATTACATTGGCGTGCAGAAATTCAACTTTAATTTTATTCGAAGACTCTCGGATTCAGATCTACCAAGACTTGTCGCCGGTGACCATTGCTAAATGACGCGATCTACGCTCTGTTACCTCTACACTGCGCAACAATGGTTACAAATATCGCTGGGGTTTTCCTTTTCGCCTCATTGTGGAGATCGATGGCAAAGTTCATACCATTCGCTCTCCTGACGACGGGGACAAGCTGCTTCGAAAGCTGCAGCTGTCTCCTGCTGCTACTTCTCAGATGTGAAGCTCCTCACGTTTAAAATCTGTGTTTTCGTAACATTTAGTTTACTTAATTTTGTTCTCAACCTTGCTCAACTGTTATGTAAACCCCGTTTTAGTTACCGTTTCATACACGAATGTCCATTTACTTCCTTCTCAAAATGTTCTTATTGGCGGACCTGTATACTTTACGTATTGCTATGTTTTTATTTCGCTGTCCTGGTCGATGGCTCGGAGACACTGCCTTATAGATAGGGTACTGGATTAGATTCTTCTCCGGTGCCCTGGGGCCTGTCTCTGGCTACCGACCTGTTCTGCGACTTTGCCATTTGCTCTATTGTTATTACTATATTGATTCTGTTTGCTATATAATCACTTTTTCTTTAGTATTCTGTATTTAGGACTGTCCCACCCCTGTGGTGGGTCTTAATTTGCTACACGACGGTCCATCCTCTTTGTTTACTATTGGCTTTGGGTGGGGGGCGTCAGTGCCTTGACTTGACACTTCCTCCCCCGAAATCTAGGGATTAAAGATATTTCCAAACGCAGTGGGTCAATACCCTCTTCTGCTATATTGCATTTGTATCCCGCCAGCGAGCTCTTTCTTTTTTTTTTTAGAGCTCAATCTTGGCAGTCGAGTATCCTGCCTATTGGATACTACGTCTGCTTTTTTCTCTTTTTTCTTTTTCTTGATTTTTTTTTTTGGTTTTTTGTTTTTTTGTTTTTCTTTCTCTTGCTCTCCTCCTCTTTTAGACCCATGTTACAGTACATGTGCAAGTTGACATTTCTGTATTCACAGATAGATAGATCCATTTATCTAATATTGTTCGTATATAGAATTATACATTTCTATTTTTCTCTTTTTCTTTTTTCTTTCTTTTTCTCTCGTCCATCCTAGCAGAGTCCGGGACCCTAAAGATTTCCAGCGACTTACTCCCTCTTTTCTCTTCAACCATGCCGCTAACATGCCTGTCCATTAATGTCAAGGGGCTGAACACCCCCCAGAAGCGCTCTCATCTCCACAGGTCTCTTAAAACTTTAAAAGGTGACGTGATTTTTTTACAGGAGACACACACTTGAAATCGGCCTCCCATCCCTCCCTGACATCTAAACAATTTCCCATGGCCTGGTACTCCAATAATACAGCAAAAAGACACGGGGTGGGTATCCTAGTCAGAGGGTCCGTTCCTTTCCAATTCCTAGACTGTAAATGCGACAATGAAGGTCGTTATGTAATGGTGAGAGGAAAAATTGGACACGAGGAGGTTACCTTGGCTAATCTGTACTCTCCAAACACTGCCCAATCCAAATTCTTCCGCAAGTTTTTTCACGACCTTTACTCATATAGACGAGGTAAGACACTTGTCGGTGGTGATTTCAATATGGCTCTCACGTGCATGGACAGGTCCGGCCCCTTACGTAGTAGTCAAACCCCAAACTCCTCAGTACTACACAGGAGTATGGCCGAGGCTGGTTTGTTCGATGTATGACGTTTCCTTAATCCGACCACCAGGGACTACACTTTTTATTCCAATCCGCATGATGTGTACTCTCGCATTGATATGTTCTTGAGCTGTGCACCTCTCTCCCGGACAGCTCGCTCTTCCTCGATAGTCCCACTTACTTGGACTGACCACGCGGCTTTAGCTGCGACATTTGACATATTTGATATCCCTGACGGTAGACCGACATGGAGACTTAACGAAACGCTATTGAAGATCCCTAAGTTTCAGGACTTAATTAAAACTAAGCTTCAGGAATATTTTGCGGTTAATGTAGAGGACGACTGCAGTATAGCCACTATATGGGAAGCCCATAAGGCGGTTATCAGAGGATCCATTATTCAATTTGCATCCCGCCGTAATAGAAACCGGGAAAATCAAATTGCTCTATTAACAGACAACATTGCAACATTAGATCAGGAACACAAACGCACACGCTCTAAGAAAACACTAGCCGAACTTTCTAAAGCACGTGATGACCTACAATCTCTTTTGGCGGAGAATATTGAGCGCTCACTTCGGTGGGCTAATCAATCGTTTTACGACAAAGGCAACAAGGCACATACTTTGTTGGCTAATCGCTTACGTGCCAAGAAGGCTAACCAATGCATCCATACTATTAGAAAACCCTCAGGCAACATTACCTACGACCCCAAGAAAATTAATGGTATCTCTTTTGACTATTATAGAGCACTCTATAACCTTGATCCCCCGTCCGACCCCTTGGCACAAGCCGACTAGGCACAACAGTATCTAGATTCGTGCGCTCTTCCTCGTTTAGACGAGGAAACTAACTCTGCTCTCAATGCTGATATTTCTGCTGAAGAGATTGAGGTTGCACTAAAAACCCAGAAACCTTCTAAAGCACCTGGCCCGGATGGCTATCCGATGGTGTACTACAAAACCTTCGCCCCTCAACTCATTCCTCATATGGTCTTTTTGTTTAACAAAATATTGCAGGGCACCCCTTTTCACACTGACTCCACGACCTCCCGCATTATAGTAATTCCGAAACCCGGAAAGGATCCCTCGTATTGCTCAAATTATAGACCCATATCTTTGATAAATACCGATCTCAAGCTTTTTGCCAAAATACTGGCGTCTCGCCTGAATACTGTGTTGCCGTCATTAATAGACCCTGATCAAGTGGGATTTATTCCCGGCCGCCAAGCCTCGGACAACACCAGACGTATTGTTAATTTAATTCATCAAATAAACTCGACGAAAACACCAGCGATTGCTTTGGCGCTAGACGCCGAAAAGGCATTTGATCGCGTCTCTTGGCCCTTTTTGTTTTCTACTTTATCTACGTTTGGCCTCAATGGTCATTTCATCACTGCAATAGCGGCCCTCTATTCTAACCCCTCATCTACGGTCCTGACCAATGGATTAAGCTTGCCTCGGTTTAGTTTGAAGAACGGTACTCGACAGGGCTGCCCTCTCTCACCCCTACTTTTTGCTTTATGTATTGAACCTCTTGCAGCCCGTATTAGGCTCAACACTGACATTGGGGGTGTTACTGTGGGGAAGAGCTCGTATAAAATATCTTTGTTTGCGGATGACGTGCTCTTAACTCTTTCTAACCCTCTGATTTCTCTCCCTAATCTACAGAAAGAATTACTCCTGTATGGTTCCCTCTCTGGTTACAAAATAAATCATACCAAATCTAAGGCCCTCACATTTAATGTTCCATCCCATACTTATTTGATTTTAACCTCCTCCTTCCCCTTTCTCTGGAGGCCCTCGGATATCAAATACCTTGGCATATTTATCACTAAATCCTACACCAGCCTATATCAGGCTAATTATGTTCCTATGATTAAAACTCTCACTCAAGACCTAGATAATTGGGATTGATTATTCATTTCGTGGATTGGACGGATTAACGCCCTAAAAATGAATTTCCTTCCCCGTATTCTTTACCTGTTTCAGACCATTCCGATAATGGTGCCCCGAGTGACTTTAGCTTCCCTGCAAACACTGTGCAACAAATTTATTTGGGCTCACCGTAAATCTCGATTAAGACTAACACTGTTGACTAAGAGTGCTACCTCAGGCGGCTTGGGATATCCTAATCTTCAGGCTTATTTTAACGCCTGTCACCTTAACCACATAGTGTCCTGGCATTCCGCCCAAGGGAACAGAAAATGGGTCGATATTGAGAACTCAATATATCAGGGTATCCCCCTCGACTCTCTTCTGTGGCTCCCCAGGTCCTGCAGACCAGCCTCGGCCTATTCAGTCCCCACGATTAAATTCACTCTTGGATTGTGGGACAAACTCCGCAGCACCCATAATCTCTCTTCATACCCCTCACCTTTATCACCTATTTGGGGTCACCCTGCCTTCCCCCCAGGCAGCGAACGAAAAATAGCGGCCCCATCGCAATCTCAGGGTGTCACGAGATTTATCCATGTTAAAGGCCACTCAGCACCGACCTCTTTTAAAGATTTTCAAGAACGCCTCGGTATTCCATCCTCGTGTCATTACCATTATATTCAAATTCTTAGCTTTCTTAAATCACAACTTAAAATTACTCATTTGAGACCACCCACCTCCTTTGAACATGTGTCTACTTTCGATTGGCAAAAAGGGGAATATCTCTACAATATATAACTCCATTTTAACTCCAGATCCTCCTACCCGTGAACCCCATGAACTGGCTTGGGAATCAGATCTCCCATCCGTTGGAAGATGATCAATGGGAAGAAATTAGATTGCGCATTGCTGAAGCTTCTATTAGTGTGGCACTTAGGGAAACATGTTATAAAGTCTACACCAGGTGGTATCTGGTCCCCTCCAGACTTCATTCCATTTTCCCCGCGACCTCGAATTTGTGCTGGAGACTCTGTGGAGAGGAGGGCACCTTTTTCCACGTATGGTGGACTTGCCCCTCTGTTCGCCCCTTCTGGAACACAGTTGGAGCACTTATTGCTCAAACTTGCGGGCATAACCTAGATCTCTCCCCTGAAATTGCTTTACTTCATGCCCCCATACCGTCACTACCCAAAACCCAAGACAAGCTTGCTATGCAATTCTGCATGGCGGCTAAATCTCTGATCGCTAAATGTTGGAAAGACCATAAACCACCCTCCAAGGCTTTACTGATGACCAAGATTAATTATATAGCCAATATGGAGTACATTACAAGCCCGAGGAATAACACTGTGGCCCAATTCCACAACATTTGGTCTCCATGGTACCTCGCGCGCTCTTTATTAATACCCGGACTCTGCTAGTACCTCTAATACCTCTAATACCTCTGTTATTTCCTCCTCTATTGTCAATGCATAGGACTGTAGCCAACCTCTCGCTTCCCTATATGTAATTTCTCTATCGTCCTAGTGGATGCTGGGGTTCCTGAAAGGACCATGGGGAATAGCGGCTCCGCAGGAGACAGGGCACAAAAAGTAAAGCTTTAGGATCAGGTGGTGTGCACTGGCTCCTCCCCCCATGACCCTCCTCCAAGCCTCAGTTAGATTTTTGTGCCCGGCCGAGAAGGGTGCAATCTAGGTGGCTCTCCTAAAGAGCTGCTTAGAAAAGTTTAGCTTAGGTTTTTTATTTTACAGTGAGTCCTGCTGGCAACAGGATCACTGCAACGAGGGACTTAGGGGAGAAGAAGTGAACTCACCTGCGTGCAGGATGGATTGGCTTCTTTGGCTACTGGACATTAGCTCCAGAGGGACGATCACAGGTACAGCCTGGATGGTCACCGGAGCCTCGCCGCCGGCCCCCTTGCAGATGCTGAAACAAGAAGAAGGTCCAGAATCGGCGGCATGAAGACTCCTCAGTCTTCTTAAGGTAGCGCACAGCACTGCAGCTGTGCGCCATTTCCTCTCAGCACACTTCACACGGCAGTCACTGAGGGTGCAGGGCGCTGGAAGGGGGGCGCCCTGGGAGGCAATGAAAACCTATTTTTGGCTAAAAATACCTCACATATAGCCTCCGGGGGCTATATGGAGATATTTAACCCCTGCCAGAATCCGTTAAGAGCGGGAGACGAGGCCGCCGAAAAGGGGGCGGGGCCTATCTCCTCAGCACACAGCGCCATTTTCCCTCACAGAAAGGCTGGAGGGAAGGCTCCCAGGCTCTCCCCTGCACTGCACTACAGAAACAGGGTTAAAACAGAGAGGGGGGTCACTAATTTGGCGTTAGAAATATATAAAAAAGATGCTATAAGGGAAAACACTTATATAAGGTTGTCCCTATATAATTATAGCGTTTTTGGTGTGTGCTGGCAAACTCTCCCTCTGTCTCTCCAAAGGGCTAGTGGGTCCTGTCCTCTATCAGAGCATTCCCTGTGTGTGTGCTGTGTGTCGGTACGTGTGTGTCGACATGTATGAGGACGATGTTGGTGAGGAGGCGGAGCAATTGCCTGTAATGGTGATGTCACTCTCTAGGGAGTCGACACCGGAATGGATGGCTTATTTAGGGAATTACGTGATAATGTCAACACGCGGCAAGGTCGGTTGACGACATGAGACGGCCGACAAACAATTAGTACCGGTCCAGACGTCTCAAAAACACCGTCAGGGGTTTTAAAACGCCCGTTTACTTTAGTCGGTCGACACAGACACAGACAGGGACACTGAATCCAGTGTCGACGGTGAATAAACAAACGTATTCCTTATTAGGGCCACACGTTAAGGGCAATGAAGGAGGTGTTACATATTTCTGATACTACAAGTACCACAAAAGAGGGTATTATGTGGGATGTGAAAAAACTACCGTAGTTTTTCCTGAATCAGATAAATTAAATGAAGTGTGTGATGATGCGTGGGTTCCCCCCGATAGAAAATATGGGCGGTATACCCTTTCCCGCCAGAAGTTAGGGCGCGTTGGGAAACACCCCTTAGGGTGGATAAGGCGCTCACACGCTTATCAGAACAAGTGGCGGTACCGTCTATAGATAGGGCCGTCCTCAAGGAGCCAGCTGACAGGAGGCTGGAAAATATCATAAAAAGTATATACACACATACTGGTGTTATACTGCGACCAGCGATCGCCTCAGCCTGGATGTGCAGAGCTGGGGTGGCTTGGTCGGATTCCCTGACTAAAAATATTGATACCCTTGACAGGGACAGTATTTTATTGACTATAGAGCATTTAAAGGATGCATTTCTATATATGCGAGATGCACAGAGGGATATTTGCACTCTGGCATCAAGAGTAAGTGCGATGTCCATATCTGCCAGAAGATGTTTATGGACACGACAGTGGTCAGGTGATGCAGATTCCAAACGGCACAAAGGTGTATTGCCGTATAAAGGAAGAGGAGTTATTTGGGGTCGGTCCATCGGACCTGGTGGCCACGGCAACTGCTGGAAAATCCACCGTTTTTTACCCTAAGTCACATCTCTGCAGAAAAAGACACCGTCTTTTCAGCTTCAGTCCTTTCGTCCCTATAAGAGTCATATCTGCCCAGGGATAGAGGAAAGGGAAGAAGACTGCAGCAGGCAGCCCATTCCCAGGAACAGAAGCGTTCCACCGCTTCTGACAAGCTCTCAGCATGACGCTGAGACCGTACAGGACCCCTGGATCCTACAAGTAGTATCCCAGGGGTACAGATTGGAATGTCGAGACGTTTCCCCTGCGCAGGCTCCTGAAGTCTGCTTTACCAAGGTCTCCCTCCGACAAGGAGGCAGTATGGGAAACCATTCACGAGCTGTATTCCCAGCAGGTGATAATTAAATTACCCCTCCTACAACAAGAAAAGGGGTATTATTCCACACTATATTGTGGTACTGAAGCCAGAAGGCTAGGTGAGACCTATTCTAAATCTAAAAAAATTTGAACACTTACAAAGGTTTAAATCAAGATGGAGTCACTCAGAGCAGTGATAACGAACCGGGAAGAAGGGGACTATATGGTGTCCCGAGACATCAGGGATGCTTACCTCCATGTCCCAAATTTGCCCTTATCACTAAGGGTACCTCAGGTTCGTGGTACAGAACTGTCACTATCAGTTTCAGACGCTGCCGTTTGGATTGTCCACGGCACCCCGGGTCTTTACCAAGGTAATGGCCGAAATGATGGTTCTTCTTCGAAGAAAAGGCGTCTTAATTATCCCTTACTTGGACGATCTCCTGATAAGGGCAAAGTCCAGGGAACAGTTGGAGGTCGGAGTAGCACTATCTCGGATACTGTTACAACAGCAGGGGTGGATTCTAAATATTCCAAAATCGCAGCTGATCCCGACAACAAGTCTCCTGTGCTTAGGGATGATTCTGGACACAGTCCAGAAAAAGGTGTTTCTCCCGGAAGAGAAAGCCAGGGAGTTATCCGAGCTAGTCAGGAACCTCCTAAAATCAGTGCATCATTGCACAAGGGCCATGGTAAAAAAATGGTGACTTCCTTCGAAGCAATTCCAGTCGGCAGATTTCATGCAAGAACTTTTCAGTGGGATCTGCTGGACAAATGGTCCGGATCGCATCTTCAGATGCATCAGCGGATAACCCTATATCCAAGGACAAGGGTGTCTCTCCTGTGGTGGTTACAGAGTGCTCATCTTCTAGAGGGCCGCAGATTCGGCATTCAGTTTTGGATGTTGGTGACCACGGAGGCCAGCCCGAGAGGCTGGGGAGCAGTCACACAAGGAAAAAATTTCCAGGGAGTGTGATCAAGTCTGGAGACTTTTCTCCACATAAATATAGCTAAGGGTAAATTTATAATGCTCTAAGCTTAGCAAGACCTCTGCTTCAAGGTCAGCCGGTATTGATCCAGTGGGATAAAACATCACGGCAGTCGCCCACGTAAATAGACAGGGCGGCACAAGAAGCAGGAGGGCAGTGGCAAAAACTGCAAGGACTTTTCGCTGGGCGGAAAATCATGTGATAGCACTGTCAGCAGTGTTTCATTCCGGGAATGGAAACTGGGAAGCAGACTTCCTCAGTAGGCACGACCTCCACCCGGCAGAGTGGGAACTTCATGGGGAAGTTTTCCACATGATTGTAAACCGTTGGGAATTACCAAAGGTGGACATGATGGCGTCCCGTCTGAACAAAAAACGGGACAGGTATTGCGCCAGGTTAAGAGACCCTCAGGCAATAGCTGTGGACGTTCTGGTAACACCGTGGGTGTACCAGTCGGTGTATGTGTTCCATCCTCTGCTTTTCATACCTAAGGTACTGAGAATTATAAGACGTAGAGGAGTAAGAACTATACTCATGGCTCCGGATTGGCCAAGAAGGACTTGGTACCCGGAACTTCAAGAGATGCTCACAGAGGACTTATGGCCTCTGCCGCTAAGAAGGGACTTGTTTCAGCAAGTACCATGTCTGTTCCAAGACTTACCGCAGCTGCGTTTGACGGCATGGCGGTAGAACGCCGGATCCTAAGGGAAAAGGCATTCAGGAAGAGGTCATTCCTACCCTGGTCAAAGCCAGAAAGGAGGTGACCGCACAACATTATCACCACATGTGGCGAAAATATGTTGCGTGGTGTGAGGCCAGGAAGGCCCCACGAAGAAATTTCAACTCGGTCGATTCCTGCATTTCCTGCAAACAGGAGTGTCTATGGGCCTCAAATTGGGGTCCATTAAGGTTCAAATTTCGGCCCTGTCGATTTTTCTTCCAGAAAGAATTGGCTTCAGTTCCTGAAGTCCAGAAGTTTGTCAAGGGAGTATTGCATATACAACCCCCTTTTGTGCCTCCAGTGGCACTGTGGGATCTCAACGTAGTTCTGGGATTCCTCAAAACACATTGGTTTAAAACCAGTCAAATCTGTGGATTTGAAGCATCTCACATGAAAAGTGAACATGCTCTTGGACCTGGCCTGGACCAGGCGAGTGTCAAATTGGTGGTTTTTTTCTCAAAAAAGCCCATATCTGTTTGTCCATTCGGACAGGGCAGAGCTGCGGACTCGTCCCCAGTTCTCTCCCTAAGGTGGTGTCAGTGTTTCACCTGAACCAGCTTATTGTGGTGTCTTGCGCCTACTAGGGACTTGGAGGACTCCAAGTTGCTAGATGTGGTCAGGGCCCTGAAAATATAGGTTCCAGGACGGCTGGAGTCAGGAAAACTGACTTGCTGTTATCCTGTATGCACCCAACAAACTGGGTGCTCTTGCTTCTAAGCAGACTTTTGCTAGTTGGATGTGTAATACAATTCAGCTTGCACATTCTGTGGCAGGCCTGCCACAGCCAAAATATGTAAATGCCCATTCCACAAGGAAGGTGGGCTCATCTTGGGCGGCTGCCCGAGGGGTCTCGGCTTTACAACTTTGCCGAGCGGCTATTTAGTCAGGGGCAAACACGTTTGTAAAATCCTACAAATTTGATAACCTGGCTAAGGAGGACCTGGAGTTCTCTCATTCGGTGCTGCAGAGTCATCCGCACTCTCCCGCCCGTTTGGGAGCTTTGGTATAATCCCCATGGTCCTTTCAGGAACCCCAGCATCCACTAGGACGATAGAGAAAATAAGAATTTACTTACCGATAATTCTATTTCTCGGAGTCCGTAGTGGATGCTGGGCGCCCATCCCAAGTGCGGATTATCTGCAATACTTGTACATAGTTACAAAAATCGGGTTATTATTGTTGTGAGCCATCTTTCAGAGGCTCCGCTGTTATCATACTGTTAACTGGGTTCAGATCACAGGTTGTACAGTGTGATTGGTGTGGCTGGTATGAGTCTTACCCGGGATTCATAAATCCTTCCTTATTGTGTACGCTCGTCCGGGCACAGTATCCTAACTGAGGCTTGGAGGAGGGTCATGGGGGGAGGAGCCAGTGCACACCACCTGATCCTAAAGCTTTACTTTTTGTGCCCTGTCTCCTGCGGAGCCGCTATTCCCCATGGTCCTTTCAGGAACCCCAGCATCCACTACGGACTCCGAGAAATAGAATTATCGGTAAGTAAATTCTTATTTTTTTCAACGTTCCCCTTCTATTCGTGTACTTTTTCTTGCTCCTTTTTTTTTTTTTTTTTTTCTCTCTCCTTTCCTCTTCTTTCCTCTTCTTTCTCTTTCTTGCTTTTACTTTAAACAAGATTTTTCTCTGTTTTGGTATAGATTCTATACTAGAAATGAAAAATAAAATGAGACTGATCATGCACACGTTTGGATTTAAGCAGGGTGCATACTGCTATTACTTGATAGCCTATATTGTCATAGAACTGTATATTTCATTCTGATGTGGTATGTAAAAACTTTTATCTGCATGTTCAATATCTTAACCTGTACAACTTTGATATTGTTTTGGCTACTGATCACTCTCAATAAAAACTCTAACTTTAAAAAAAAAAGAAATAGGCTTACTTAATGCACGCACCAGTGCTAGGACAGTGTCAGCACGCAGAGGCTTATGGCTATGTCAGTGGACTGCCGACGCAGACTCCAGGAAAGGTTTGGAAGGCCTACCCTTCACAGAGGAGGCCTTAATTGGAGATGAACTAGACCAGGGGTGGGGAACCTTTTTTCTACCAAGGGCCATTTGGATATTTATAAAATCCTTCGGGGGCCATACAAAAATTTCAACTTAAAAATTAGCCAGCCCCCACGGTAGTTATGCCCCCTAGTAGCGCCGCTTGGGGGGAGTGACAATGCTGATGGTCTGTGTAGCATACAGGACACTGCACCAGAGCTGTAACTAGACATTTTGGTGCTCTTCAGCAGAAAGTGAATTGGTGCTCCCCCTCCCACATAGGAAAGGATGGACAGTGCGCGGCGAATGCGCGCAGCAAAAAGTTAGAGGCATGGCTTAGTGGGGAAAGGGGGGGTGCCAACTAATAGTGCCAATTCACATTACGCCACACGGTATGAGCCGACATTCACATTACGCCACACAGTACGAGCTGAAAGTCACATTACACCGCACAGTACGAGCTGAAAGTCACATTAGGCCACACAGTACGAGCTGAAATTCACATTACGCCACACGGTATGAGCCGACATTCACATTACGCCACACAGTACGAGCTGAAAGTCACATTACGCCACACAGTACGAGCTGAAAGTCACATTACACCGCGCAGTACGAGCTGAAAGTCACATTACGCCACACAGTACGAGCTGAAAGTCACATTACGCCACACAGTACGAGCTGAAAGTCACATTACGCCACACGGTATGAGCCGACATTCACATTACGCCACACAGTACGAGCTGAAAGTCACATTACGCCACACAGTAATAGCTGAAATTCACATTACGCCACACAGTGCGAGCCGAAATTCACATTACGCCACACAGTATGAGCCGAAATTCACATTACGCCACACAGTGTGAGCCAAAATTCACATTACGCCACACAGTGTGAGCCAAAATTCACATTACGCCACACAGTGCGAGCCAAAATTCACATTACGCCACACGATTACAGCGTGGCTCAGTCTTGGTGCTGCAGTGCTGTTCCTCTTAGCCACGATCGCACCGCCTCCCCCTCAACACTCAATCCAGTCCTCTGAGGATGAGAGGAACAAGGCTGTACCAACACACTCCTCCAGCACTAAAAAATACTTCTCTTGCACACTAACGTTAACATCAAACCAATATCCCCCTGCACACCAACATACTCTACCAAACACAGTAGTATGATCCCCTGCACACCATCATGCCCTCTGTACATCAACATTATCTTCCTGCACATTAAAATGTCCCCTCTGCACAGCAATATGATCCCATTGCACACCAACAGGCTTCCTCCCCCCTCCTCCAACAGCAGGTTAGTCCCCACATCTTTAATTTATTTACCTTTTTTCTTTCACCGTTGACTGCCACACAGTGTCTAACGCCGCGGAATCTCCCCCTCTACTGGCCAGCTTCCTATAGTTCTCCCCCTCCGCTCTCCACCCTGCCACAGCCACACCGCGTAGTCACAGCTGCGCTATATACCCCCCCTCAGTTCTCCTGGGCAGAACTCAGAGGAAGAGCGGAAAGGGATGAGTAGGGTGACAGCCTCCCGTTGTCCCTCCTCTGTGTCCTCTCGCAGCGCCGCCCCCCAGCGCGCACGCTGCGCGTTTGGCAGCTTACCCAGCGTCCGTTAAATGCTGTCTCTCACTCCTCTCCTGCGGCTGCAGTACTGTGAGCGGGCTGGGCGGGCCGGGTAAAGTCTTTGCGGGCCGTAAACGGCCCGCGGGCTGGACGTTCCCCACCTCTGAACTAGACAAATGGATCTCCAAAGCTACTGCGAGTAAATCCACGTATCTTCCTTCTGCAGCTCCCCAGCCAGGAAGGCCTTCTCCGGACCTAATCCTTTCGGTCTGTTAAGTTCAAAGGCAAAACCAGAGGTTCTACAGCCACCAGAGGCGATAGTGGTAAACCATGATAAACAGCAACTGCAGGTTCACTGGAACAGAGCTCAAGTTGTGCTTCCTCAAAGCCTTCAGCATGACGGTGGACCGCGATACCTGGAAAACCAGCAGGTGGGAGCCCGACTAAAATTTTTCAGTCACATCTGGACAACATCATACCAGGATTTCTGGGTCATAGATCTTATTAGATCTTCTTTCCCATGGGTAGAGACTGGAGTTTCATGAGCTCCCACCTCACAGGCTCTTCAAATCAGGCTTACCAGTTTCACAGGAAGCAAGTATAACCTTACAGGATGCCATTCAAAAACTGGTACAGACTCAGGTCATTGTTCCAGTTCCACCTCACCTGCAAAACAGGGGATATTATTCCAACCTGTGTTTAGTACCTAAACCGGATGGTTCGATAAGGCCGATTTTGAACCTCAAGTCGTTGAACCCGTACTTACGAGTGTTCAAATTCAAGATGGAGTCTCTGAGAGTGGTGATCTCACGTCTGGAGGAAGGGGAATTCCTAGTGTCTCTGGATATCAAGGATGCGTACCTTCACATTCCGATCTGGCCGCCTCATCAGGCTTATCTACGGTTTGCACTGCAGGACTGCCACTACCAGTTCCAGGCCCTGCCATTTGGTCTCTCCATGGCACCGAGAATGTTCACCAAGGTGATGGCAGAGATGATGTTTCTACTCCGCAAACCAAGAGTGAACATAGGGGGTCATTCCGAGTTGATCAAATAGTCGCCGCCTATGGGGGAGTGTATTTTCGCTTTGCAAGTGTGCGAACGCGTGTACCTCTAGACTTAGCCCTTGCGATCATTTCAGCGTGTCTGGTCCGGATTTGACGTCCGATACACACCCTGAAAATGCCTGGACACGCCTGCGTTTTTCCAACCACTCCCTGAAAACGGTCAGTTGACACCCATAAACGCCCTCTCCCGGTCAATCACCATGCGTTCGGCTGTGCAAATGGATTCTTCGTTAAAACCGTCGCTCAGCAACAAACCGCTTTGTACTCATACGACGCGCCTGCGTATTGCGGTGCATGTGCAGTTTAGCCGCGGTTGAGATGATCGGTGCGCTGCAAAAAGTTGCTAACGAGCGATCAACTCGGAATGAACCCCGTAATTCCATACATGGACTATCTTCTGATAAAGGCACCGTCTACAGAACGGTAGATGGACAGTATTCGCCTCTCAACCACACTACTCCTGGATCATGGGTGAATTCTGAACTGACCAAAATCTCACCTGGAACCAACGCAGAGACTTTCTGGGAATGATACTGGACACGGAATCTGAGAGTGTTCCTTCCCCTGGAAAAGGTCAGTCGCCAGTCTGGTTCGGGCAGTCCTAAAGCCTACCCGGATCTCGGTGCATCTGTGCATTCGCTTTCTGGGGGAAAATGGTGGCCTCTTATGCTTCAGTACGGAAGGTTTCATGCGAGGCCCTTCCAGCTAGATCTATTGGACAAATGGCCCGGATCACATCTTCACATGCACCAGAGGATCCGTCTGTCGCCAAGAACCAGGATCTCCTTTCTGTGGTGGCTACAGAATTCCCACCTTGTCGAGGGTCGGAGGTTCGGGATTCAGAACTGGATTCTGCTAACCACGAAATCAAGCCTCAGAGGTTGGGGAGCAGTCACCCAGGGGGTGCAGTTTCAAGGAAGATGGTCAAGTCAAGAAGTCGTCCTTCCAATAAACTTCCTGGAACTCAGGGCTGTCTACAACACCCTTCTGTAGGCCTCATCCCTACATCGGAATCGGGCCATTCAAGTCCATTCAGACAATGTAACGGCGGTAACATACATAAACCGACAGGGCGGAATGAAAAGCAGAGCTGTATTGTAAGAGGTGTCAAGAATTCTCCTCTGGGTGGAAAAACACTACGTGGCGTCTGCAGTCTTCATTCTGGGAGTAGACAACTGGGAAGCAGACTTCCTCAGCAGACACAACCTGCACCCGGGGAAGTGGAGCCTTCACCCAGAAGTGTTCAGGTGCTTGACCCATCGGTGGGGATATCAACAAATCGTCATGATGGCCTCTCGTCTCAACAAGAAGCTCAAGCGGTATTGTTCCAGGTCGAGAGACCCACAAGCAGTGGTGGTAGACGCTCGGACAACTCCGTGGGTCTACCAGATGGTGTACGCATTTCCAAAACTTCCTCTAATCCCAAGAATTCTAAAAAGAATAAAAGGGAAAAGGTTCAATCAATCCTCATTGCTCCAGACTGGCCAAGATGGGCCTGGTATGCGCATCTTCTCGAGAAGCCGATCAAAGATTCGTGTCCTCTGCCTCTTCGAGACGATCTTCTGCAGCAGGGCCTGTTCATCTATCAAGACTTACCACAGCTACGTTTAACGGCATGGAAGTTGAACGGTTGATTCTAGCAAGGAGAGGGATTACTGACAAGGTCATCCCGACTATGATCCAAGCCAGAAAGGGTGTATTGTCTAAACATTACCATCGTATCTGGAAGAAATATGTCTCTTGATGTGAGAGCAGACAATATTCTGCGGTGGAATTTCATCTGGGATGTTTCCTACTTTTTCTGCAGTCGAGTGTGGATGTGGACCTACACCTAGGCTCCATTTAAAGTTCAGATTTCGGCCTTGTCTATTTTCTTTCAGAAACAATTCGCTTCTTTCCCTGAGGTCCAGACGTTCTTGAAGGGTGTTCTGCACTTACACCCTCCCTTTGTGCCTCCCATGACACCTTGGGATCTCAATTTGGTACTGCAGTTCCTTCCATCGGACTGGTTTGAACCGTTACAGAAGGTAGACGTAAAGTACCTTACGTGGAAGACCGTCACACTATTGGCCTTTGCTTCAGCAAGACGTGTGTTGGAGTTGGGCGCGTTGTCTTACAAGAGCCCCTACTTAATTTTCCATGAGGACAGAGCTGAACGCAGAACTCGTCAGCAATTTCTTCCTAAGGTGGTGTCCGCGTTTCACATCAATGAACCTATTGTGGTTACGGACACCTCTGCTACTTCAAAGTCTTTGGATGTTGTGAGGGCTATGAAGGTCTGTGCGAAGATACAGCTCGTCATAGGAAATTGGACTCGCTGTTAGTTCTATATGATGCCAACAAGATTGGGTGTCCTGCTTCAAAGCAGTCCATTGCTCACTGGATCAGGCTCACTATCCAGCATGCTTATACCATGGCAGACTTCCCGATTCCAAAATCTGTACAGGCCCACTCTACTAGGTCGTTCGGGTTCCTCTTGGGTGGCTGCCCGGGGTGTCTCGGCTTTACAGCTCTGCCGAGCAGCTACTTGGTCTGGTTCGAACACGTTTGCTAAGTTTTACAAGTTCGATACCTTGGCCTCTAAGGACCTTCAGTTTGGTCAGTCAGTTCTGCAGGAACCTCAGCACTCTCCCACCCGGTTTGGGAGCTTTGGTACTTCCCCATGGTACCAATTGGATTCCCAGTATCCCCTAGGACAGTGATGGCAAACCTTGACACTCCAGCTGTTGTTGAGCTACACATCCCAGCATGCCCTGCTACAGTTTTGCTATTTGGCCTTGCTAAAACTGATGCAGGACATGCTGGGGTGTGTAGTTCAACAACAGCTGGAGTGTCAAGGTTAGCCATCACTGCCCTAGGACGTAAGAGAAAATAGGATTTTAATTACCTACGGGTAAATCCTTTTCTCGTAGTCCGTAGGGGATACTGGGCGCCCGCCCGGTGCTTAGTTGTTCCTGCTCTTTGGTTGGTTAGCATGACTTTCCTCTTGTTCTGGTTGTGCTGGTTCGAATTCTCACCACTTTCCTTTTCTATATCATTCTCTCAAAGTATGTCCGACTCCTCAGGCACAGTTTCCTAGACTGAGTCTGGTAGGGGGGGGGGGGGGGGGGGCATAGAGGGAGGAGCCAACACACAGCCAAATTTCTATAGTGCCCATGGCTCCAAATGGACCCGCCTATACCCCATGGTACTAACTAGATTCCCAGTATCCCCTAGGGAGTACGAGAACAGGATTTACCGGTAGATAACTAAAATACTAGTTTTTGTAGGTATCTGGCCTGTAGATCGACCACTAATGGTAAGCATGCAAAAAGTTAACAGTGCTTATGGTCGACAGGATCAAATGGTTGACATGACAATAGTCAACACACATGGTCAACGCAACTTTTTAAGGGTTTTTTGCATTTTTTCTCTTACGTCCTAGTGGATACTGGGCTCTTGTACTTTAGTACCATGGGGTGTAGATTGGGTACACTGGAGCCTGGAACTTTAAAAACCTTTAGTGTGTGTGTATGTGTGTGCTGGCTCCTCCCCTCTTTGCCTCTCCTATCAAACTCAGTTTAGAAAAATGTGCCCAAGGAGCCGGGTGCATTTCCCTGGAGCTCCAGAGAGTTTCCTTTGTTTTTATTTTAGTTTATTATTTTCAGGTAGCCCTTGTTGGCAACCAGTCTACCTGCTTCGTGGGACTTAGAGGGGGGGACCAAACCAACCTCCTGAGGGTTAATGGTTCGTAATCCCAGCTGACAGGACACTGAGTTCCTGAGGTACTGATCACACATCGTTAGTATGTGTGCCCACTCCAGCAGCTAGCCGCCACCCTCTAACAGATGCCGAAGTACAAGATGCCTTGAGTGTTACACCGGGTTTCCGGTTAGCGGGTCCCCGGTGCAGTTTTGGCGGCAAGTCACGCGGCGGTCACGGGCCCAGAGCTGCGGTGCCCGCTGCGGACAAACTGGCTAAGGGCTGATGCCCCTCAGTGCTCACTGCCACAAAAAGGCTTTGTGTGTACTGGATGCATATTATGATGTTATTTCTAACATAGCCAGTGTATATTAATGATCAGGGACCTTGCCATTACAGGGGGCGGGGCTTCCCGGAGCGGGACCTGAGGCGGGAAGGCGCCATTTCCTGCTGCTGCAGATGAAGGCTGCATGCACGCTGCTCCTCCGCAGACCCACGCTGCTACAGGACTCTGTGCTGGTACCAGGGGGTCATAGAAAGGGGGGAGCACGCCAGCGGTAGCACCGCTGCACTACTGTCAGGTCATACACTTAGTTACACATTGTACTGCTGTGTTTCTGTGTGCTGGTGTCCGCTCCTCTGTGTCACTCCAGGGGCTCTCTAGGGTCTATGTGGAGGTGTTGGTCAGTGGGCTGCACTGTTTTTACAGTTGTGTAAGATGTCTGTGGACATGGTAATGTGTGCTGCTTGTAACTCAACCCAGTCTTCAGCGGGGTCACTCGTGTGAACAATGTTCCTTGTCTCCACAAGGTCACAGTTCACAGGCACCTGACTGGCTAGATAGTTTTAAAAGCATGATTCAGAATGTTAATTCAGAATTAGCTGCAGCTAGAAAAGAGAGACAGGTGTTAAAACACTCTCTTGATTGTGTGGCCAAAGCAGCAGATACCAAGAAGGCTTCTCAGCCCCCTCTAGTGGTTTCACATAAACGCTCACTGCCACAGGTGCTCCAGTCTGATTCTGATCAGCCTGATGTAGATGATGATGATGATATGGATGAGGACAGCTCTCTGTCCCCAGGGGTGGAGACCCTCATCTTTGCTGTGAGAGAGTCTCTTCACATACCGTCAGAGCCAGATGAGGAGTTGTATTTTAATGTTAGACCAAAGACCTCAGCAACTTTTCCTGTATCTAAAGAGTTAAACTCCCTGGCCAAGGAAGCAAGGTTAGACCCTGATAAAAAAAAAATTAAAATTCCTCAGAGGTTTTTAACTACATTTCTCCTCCTACCTGATGAACGTATGGGAACCCCCCTCCCCCCGAACCCCTCCCCCCCCCCCCTCCCCGAACCCCTCACCCCAGTCAAGTGGATACGTCTGTATCCAGACTGTCTAAGAAATTGGTACTGCCGATGCCAGGGACCACGCTCAAGGCAATATATATGGCAGCAGGCGCAGCACAACGCCCCACGATTGTTTGTGGTTGGATTTTCAGGGCAGTAGTCAAGTGGTCAGATAATGTTGTTGACGGTTTAGACTCTCTGCCCCGAGATAAGGTCATTGCTCTGCTGCAACATTATACAGGATGCTGCAAATTTTATGAGTGAGGCTTTTAAGGATTTGTGTAAGACAAATGGCCGCACTACTGCTATGGCTGTTTCGGCGCACAGAGCTCTGTGGTTAAGTCAGTGGTCGGCAGATGCTGATTCCAAAAAGGGTGTAGAAAATCTTCCCTTTACAGGTTGATACCTTGTTTGGAGACAAGTTAAATAAATGGATCTCCCAAGCACCGTAAGTCTACCTATCTGCTGTCGGCTGCGCCAGCTGCTAAACGTTATTACACCAGACCCTCCTTGCAGTCCTTTCGTGCGGCAAGGTTCAGAGGCAGGAGCCGAGGGGTCCCAACCACTCCCAGAGGATCTCGCGGTAAGTCCCGTAAACCTGCAAATGCTGCCTCCCTGGACCAGACCACCGGATCCCCTGCCGCTAAGCCTTCCGCGTGACGTTTGGCCCCAGCAGCAAGGCGACGTTCAGGTAGGTGCTCGCCTACAAAACTTCGCCCACGTGTGGGCGGAATCCTACCGGGATCCTTGGGTGAGGGACCTCATTTCCCAAGGATACCGGCTGGAATTTCAAACACTCCCTCCTCACATATTTTTCAAGTCGGGCTTACCAGCTTTACCCGCAGCAAAAGGGAGTGGTGGTTCCAGTACCTCCTCCGTTACACAACAGGGGGTTTTATTCCAGTCTTTTTGTCGTTCCCAAACCAGACGGTTCGGTGCGCCCCATCTTGAACCCTTATCTGTGGGTGTTCAAATTCAAGATGGAATCCCTGCGGGCGGTGTTGTCCTCTCTGGAGGAGAGGGATTTCCTGGTGTCTCTGGATGTCAAGGATGCTTACCTACACATTCCCATGTGGCCCCCTCATCAGGCTTACCTCAGGTTTTCCATATTGGATGACCATTTCCAGTTTCAGGCCTTAACCTTTGGATTATTCACAGGTCCGAGGGTCTTCATCAAAGTCATGGCGGAGATGATGCTGCAACTGCGCATGATGGGAGTAAATATAGTCCCCTACTTGGACGATCTCCTCATAAAGGCTGTGTCCAAGGAGCATCTGCTGCACAGCATCGATCCGATGATTCGCCTACTTACAGATCATGGGTGGATCCTAAATTTCCAGAAATCACACCTGGAACCGACCCAACGTCTTCAGTTCCTGGGAATGATTCTGGATACAGCGTCTCAAAAGTTATTTCATCCGATGGACAAGGCCTTGACTATCCAGGCTATGGTTCGCTCGGTGCTCAGTCCTCGCAAGGTATCCATACATCTTTGCATTTGATTACTGGGCAAGATGGTGGCTGCTTAGGAGGCAATCCAAAACGGCTGATTCCATGCCCGTCCATTTCAGGTGGATCTACTGGACAAATGGTCAGGGTCTCGCCTTCATATACATCAGGAAGCGACCTTATCTCCGAAAGCCTATGATGGCTACAGGTTCCTCACCTGGTGGAGGGCAGGAGTTTCAATATCCACTCATGGACCCTACAGACAACGGATGCCAGCCTCCTGGGTTGGGGGGCTGTGACCCAAGGAGCCCAGTTCCAGAGGATATGGTCGAGACAGGAGTCTGTTCTGCTGATAAACATCCTGGAACTCAGGGCAATTTACAATGTTGTTCTGCAGGCGTCTCATCTCCTGAAGGATCAGGCGATCCAGGTTCAGTCAGACAACTCTACGACTGTGGCGTACAAAAACCGACATGGGGGAACAAGAAGCAGAGCAGCGATGCGAGAGGTATCAAATATCCTCCTCTGGGCGGAGGCCAACGCAAGGGCCATCTCAGCCATATTCATTCCAGGAGTGGACAACTGGGAAGCAGACTTCCGGGGGAATGGGGCCTACATCCCCAGGTGTTTCAACAGCTAATTATCCCCTGGGCCTGTCCGCAGATAGATCTGATGGCTTCTCGACTCAACAAGAAGCTATGCCGTTACTGTTCCAGAACGAGGGATCCGCAGGCTGTTGCAGTGGATGCACTGAAGACGCCGTGGAGTTACCAGTTTGTGTACCTGTTCCCTCCTCTACTGCTAATCCCAAGGGTTCTAAAAAGACTAAGAAGGGAAAGCATTCAGGCCATTCTAATTGCCCCAGATTGGCTGCGACGAGCGTGGTACTCGGACCTCCTAACCATGGCTCTGGAGGATCCCTGTCAGCTACCGCTCCGAGAAGATCATCTTCAACAAGGCTAGTTCGTCTATCGAGACTTACAGCGGCTGCGTTTGACGGCTTGGAAGTTGAGCGGGAGATTCTAGCTAGGAAAGGTCTTCCCTCCAGGGTTATTTCCCCCATGTTCCAGGACAGGAAGATGGTTACGTCGAAACATTACCATCGTATATTGAAAAAGTATGTTTCCTGGTGTGAGGGTAGTAAGGTTTCTCCCGTGGAATTTAGAATTGCTCGTTTTCTACTTTTCCTGCAAGCAGGAGTGAAAGTGGGCCTACGGTTAGGCTCCATCAGAGTTCAGATTTCTGCGCTCTCTATTTTCTTCCAGAAACAACTTGCCATGTTGCCTGAAGTACAAACTTTCTTGAAAGGAGTTCTTCATTTGCAGCCGCCCTTTATACCTCTCACGGCTCCGTGGGACCTCAATGTGGTTCTGTTCTTTCTCTAGACAGACTGGTTTGAACCCTTACATAGGGTGGAGTTAAAATTTCTCACCTGGAAGACGGTGATGTTATTGGCATTGGCGTCTGCCAGATGAGTGTCCCTTATTTGATATTTCATGAAGACAGACCGGAACTTAGGACCCGTCCTCATTTTTTGCCAAAAGTGGTGTCCAGCCTTTCATGTGAATCAACCTATTGTGGTTCTGGTGTTGTCTGACGCTTCCTGAGTCCCCGGATGTGGTCAGAGCCCTGAAGATTTATGTCAAAAGGACGGCTCGTCATCGGAAATCTGAATCGCTGTTTGTCCTTTATGATGCCTCCAAAGTTGGTCGGCCGGCTACTAAGCAATCTATTGCTCGCTGGCTCCGATTGACCATCCAACAAGCATATACTTCGGCGGCTCTGCCATTGTCGACGTCTATTCAGGCCCACTTGACAAGGTCGGTGGGCTCTTGCTAGGTGGCTGCCCTGGGAGTATCGGCCCTACAGTTGTGCCGAGCTGTCACTTGGTCTGGTTCGAACACGTTTGTAAAATTCTATTGGTTCGATACCCTGGCCCGGAATGACCTTCAGTTTGGTCAGGCGGTTTTACAGGGGTCTCGGCGCACTTCCACCTGTTTGGGAGCTTTGGGACTTCCCCATGGTACTAAAGTACTAGACCCCAGTATTCACTAGGACGTAAGAGAAAATAGGCATTTAATACCTACCGGTAATTCCTTTTCTCCTAGTCCGTAGTTGATACTGGGCGCCCCCCTCAGTGCTTCATTCCTGCTTACCTGTGTAAGTATTTGGTTGGACCGGCTTTGCGGTCTCATTATGTTGTTGGGATAGCTGTGCTATCCTGGTTGGGTTGGTGTTGCCATCCTCTGTTCTGGTTAGCGCCCTCCTTTCGTTCATGGTTGTGTGTTGGCTTGTTGCCTCACCGATGTTGTAATGATACCTCTCTCATATTATGTCCGTCTGCTCACGCACAGTTTTCCTAGACTGTCTGGTAGGAAAGGCATAGAGGGGAGGAGCCAGCACACACACATACACACACTAATGGTTTTTAAAGTGCCAGGCTCCAGTAGACCCAATCTATACCCCATGGTACTAAAGTACAAGAACCCAGTATCCACTACGGACTAGGAGAAAGGAATTACCAGTAGGTATTAAATTCTTATTTTTTCGACTTTATATTACTTGTACCATCCATGTCTAGTACGGTTGGGATTAATAACCTGTGCTGAGCGCAGGGTAACGGAGTGATGCCCTTTGCTCGCCATGCAAGGGGATGGAGTACTTTAATTGGGGTTCCTGGTGGTTTAACTGCAAAAACGACACACACAAAGAAAAAAAAGAAGAAGAAAGAAAAAAAAAGAGGAGTCTACAATTTTCTACGTCGACCTTTTCATGTGTTGACCTTTTGTACCTGTCGACCTTTTTCCATTCTCTACCTTTTCCATGTCACCCTAATTGGCATCCACCTAATGATCCATGCCCATTTTGGTGTGATCTTCCCCTTTTTTTTTTTTTTTTTTAAAGCCAATATTTGAAATTGATCTCTCTCTCTCTCTCTCTGAATTACCGAAATGAATGATATATAGAACTGACTTGAGTGCATAAACGTAACTAAAGGGCCCATTTATCAACGTGTTTTAGCTATTTCAAACTTTGCGTTTGATAAATGGTGCTCCAGCCAATCAGCTCCTAATTCTCATCTTTTTAAACACATGACATGAGCTGATTGGCTGGTGCACCATTTATCATTCGTAATGAGTGATAAGAATATTACTCATTGATAAATCTTACCCTATATTCCATGTTTGGCTTGAGACACTAAATCTAAACCTTCCTGACGACCAGTGAGACTTGTTGTACGGAAATGCAGTGTGTGGATTGGTTGATTCATACACCGTGGCGTGGTCAGTTATGTAACAGTGACGACATCTTCGTTTTTTTGACCTGTATCAACATGACACTATCCCAAAAGGCCATCTAAATTGGGGAGTGGTGATGTTTATTACAGCTGCTGCAGAAAGTAGGAACGTTAGATTTTGCTTATACGTTTGTTTGTTTTTGGGCTTTTATTATTTCTTTTGTTACTTTTTAGATCTGAAATTTTAACATTTGTGGTTAAATGGTGCTGTAAAATAGCTTTGGGACAGAGATGGATTTCTGTGACTTCAAAAACAAAATATTTGATTTGCAATTTGTTCTATTCTAACAATTTATGCAAATGTCTTGTTTTCAAAATAAGAATGAAGTTAATAACCCATAAAACCGTTAATTGGATGATGTTCTGAGTCTGAAATGTGCATGTTGTGTAGCCTGACAAAGGGCAGTAAAGTTTGATTGCTTAGATGTTTTGGTTATTGTTGCTGCAATGCAGATGGGAATAATAATTGTGTATACAGTACAATCTGTGATGCCATGTACCAATGGCCGTCGTAGTTACGAACATGTTTTCTATTACATAAGCTTTGAAAATCACAGCCCTTTGAAGATATTTATGATAGGAATGCAGTGCAATAGTCTTTCCAATTGCAAAATAAAATCTTTACATAGTGTTCACTCTAGGATTTTTTTAGGGCAGGGTGCTGATCACGGGGAGGGCACATTTTTAATTCGGGAGGGCACATTTTTCATTCGGGAGGGCACATTTTTCATTTAGAAGGGCAAAATTAGGTACATACTATAATGCTTGGTCCTCCCATTCTGAAAGGCCAAAGAATGGACAGTGCCCGGCGAAAAATTTAGGAGCGCTGTTTTTCATGGGGAAGGAGCACGGCCACATAATAGTGGCAATTCACATTACACCACAGAGTAGTGCAGCTAATACTCACTGCACCAGGTAGAACCTCCTATACACACTGCGACAGGTAGATCACGTTATACATATTGCGCCAGATAGAGCAAATTCTACACTTTGCGCCAGGCAGAGCACGTTATACACAATGCACCAGATACAGAGCACTAAGAAACATTACACCACGTAGAGAGCACTGAGAAACATTGCACCAAGTAGAGAGCACGTTATATACATTGCACCAGGTAGAGAGCACTGAAAAACATTGCACCAGGTAGAGAGCACGTTATACACATTGCACCAGGTAGAAAGCACTGATTAACATTGCACAAGGTAGAGAGCACATTATACGCATTGCACCAGGTAGAGAGCACGTTATACACATTGCACCAGGTAGAGAGCACATTATACACATTGCACCAGGTAGAGAGCACTGAAAAACATAGCACCAGGTAGAGAGCACGTTATACACATTGCACCAGGTAGAAAGCACTGATTAACATTGCACAAGGTAGAGAGCACATTATACGCATTGCACCAGGTAGAGAGCACGTTATACACATTGCACCAGGTAGAGAGCACGTTATACACATTGCACCAGGTAGAGAGCACGTTATACACATTGCACCAGGTAGAGAGCACGTTATACACATTGCACCAGGTAGAGAGCACTGAAAAACATTGCACCAGGTAGAGAGCACGTTATACACATTGCACCAGGTAGAGAGCACTGAAAAACATTGCACCAGGTAGAGAGCACGTTATACACATTGCACCAGGTAGAGAGCACTGAAAAACATTGCACCAGGTAGAGAGCACGTTATACACATTGCACCAGGTAGAAAGCACTGATTAACATTGCACAAGGTAGAGAGCACATTATACGCATTGCACCAGGTAGAGAGCACGTTATACACATTGCACCAGGTAGAGAGCACGTTATACACATTGCACCAGGTAGAGCGCACTTAGAAACATTGCACCAGGTAGAGAGCACTGAGACACACTGCACCAGGTAGAGAGCACTGAGAAACATTGCACCAGGTAGAGAGCACTGAGACACTGCACCAGGTAGAGAGCACTGAGACACACTGCACCAGGTAGAGAGCACTGAGACACACTGCACCAGGTAGAGAGCACTGAGACACACTGCACCAGGTAGAGAGCACTGAGACACACTGCACCAGGTAGAGAGCACTGAGACACACTGCACCAGGTAGGGTACATTTTTGATCTCTGCTTTTTTTGTGCCAATTTTACTTACTGGGGGCTGATGCTGCGGGAGTTGATTGCGCTGGTCCCCCCTCACACACCGCGGAGCTGGTTAAAAATGGCCACCACATTGATCCATGCACACAGAGGAGGGAGGGCTGGGTTTGCCTCGGCGGGAGAAGCAAACCCAGCCCTCCTTAGCTTACCAGATTCCCTTCAGCCAGTGCATCAGCGCGACAAGCCTAAGGCAGCTGCAGGGGGCAGTGACAGCGCGGCGGGACAGAGCGGCGGGGAGGAGCAGGGGGCAGTGACAGCGCTATGTGACAGAGCAGTGGGGAGGAGCAGGGGGCAGTGACAGCGCGGCGGGGAGGAGCAGGGGGCAGTGACAGCGCGATGTGACAGAGCGGCGGGGAGGAGCAGGGGGCAGTGACAGCGCGATGTGACAGAGCGGTGGGGAGGAGCAGAGGGCAGTGACAGCGTGATGTGACAGAGCGGTGGGGAGGAGCAGGGGGCAGTGACAGCGCGATGTGACAGAGCGGCGGGGAGGAGCAGAGGGCAGTGACAGCGTGATGTGACAGAGCGGTGGGGAGGAGCAGGAGGCAGTGACAGCGCACCCGGCGCGGCGGTGAGTAGGCAGTCCTTTAGTAATCAGCAGGGCGGGCACAAACGGGCAGGGCGCATTCTGCCACTCAGAAAAGGGGCAGGGCGCAGCGCCCCGTGAAAGAAGGCTAGAGTGAACACTATTTACAGTAGTTTCTGTAAAAAGAAATCGCCAAGCATATTATACATGTCATTAGTGTTTCACATATATAAATCACTAGTCACTAATAACACGTATGAAAATAATCAAAGCTCACCGGTGCTGGGGACATTGGAGATGAACCTGGGCTTTGCTTGCTTAAAAACAAAAGTGTTTTAGGGGATTTCATCCATCTTTGGTTGGTATCAGAAGCGTTAAGAGCTAGATTGGGTACACACTTGGCTGACGAACCCAGTAAGCAATACACGTTTGCCAGTTGGTCATACCATGTGTGTGACCAGATATCCCAAATGGGCAGGGATTTAAATTAGCCTGCCCGTCTGTGATGTCATTGTTGGCGGTTCCTATAGCCAGCATAATGGGTTGGTTGGCCAGTCGCCCGTACACACGTACAGCTATATCCCCATCTGTCGTGCTGCAGGGCCAACTCGATACATCTGAACGGCACCATTCACAGACATATCTGTTGTACACACGAGCCGAGGCACTTTAATATATTATTCGTCGGCTGCACCACCAATGTATCCCAGCAGAAGAGGTGTCTGAGTGTATTTATTTATATTATGGTTAAGGTTAGTACCAAGTATATTAGTGCACCTGCCATCTACAATGGGGTTTCTCAAAGGTTGTTGTTGTTTTTTTTTCTTCTTCAAAATTCTTAAATGTATATTCACATAGAGTTCTGAAATGCATTTAAACATTTTTCATACCCTACTTATACATTTTGCATATGTTTTATTTAGGAAAGAGTTTAATGTTCTGTTAACTGAACTATGTACCCAGGCTTAGAATCTGTTTCCTGCCTTACCAAAGGTCCAGAGCAGTGTTCATAGGCACCCCCTCAGCCATATTGCAACCTCACCTGCGTTTTATGAGAGCTCCCTGTATTTCACGTCATTAATATCAGGATCATTTAGACCTCAACTGCCGCCATGCCGTCCCTGATCTTCCCGTGCCACACTGACCGTTGAAATCGATGTGCTCCATCAGAAGCTGAAAGAACGCAAGCAAACAGCATTCGGCTTCACTGTATACAGCTTGAGTCTGTTAGTCTAGCTCTCGGAAGCATTATAAAATTTGTATATTTTAATAATTTAATATGTGGCAGGTCTCTTTTTAATTTGTTTCTGTGCTATATGTATGGCCCCGGGTGGTGGACGGGTTAGAAATGGTGAAAAGCGGCAGAAGATCAGAAATAGCTCAGCCATGGGGAGTGACATTGATGCCATCTGTACCTATAATCCTGATATGCCTGGCCCTGCATGAAACAGAACACCTAGTATTCACTCACTTTCTGTTCCAGGATCTTATGTCGGACAGCATTGAAAGGGGAGCAGGAGAAGAATCCAGTCTCGGCGTACTACTGGATCTGCAAAACAATAGCACTGACAAGTAAGTGTCTTCAATAGGTCTAGGTTGGGATAACTCCTGTAAGCTTAGGACCCATCGATAACTTCTCTCCTCAGCCAAAAGATCTGGCTTCATAGTCCTACGCCTGGTTGGGGCAACCACATTGTGTGCTGCAAGCAGCCTATAGATGCAGCCAGTGACCATAACTTAGGCACAGCAGGGGACAGCAGCAATTGTCCTATAAATGCAGCCAATCAGGTCACCAGAAACCAGTGACTCCTCACAGGTAACTTATTCTGCATTGTCACGAATATTCCACCAATAACTTCAGAGTTCATATTTTATAGTGGCAGGAGAAGTAAAACCAATCCTCTTTGCTGTCATTTATTGCACCCTGGATATAGACCATTCTAAGGGTCCATTATTGTTTCAGCTTGGTTAATGCTCTTCTACGCGTTGTCCGGAAACAGTACGCACTTCTGAAGCAGGCTGGTCTCCAGACGCCAGAAATGGATGCTGAGTTGCAAACTCTGGAGGTTATGGCAGCAGGCGGTCAGAGTGTGACTGATGTAATACAGGATGAGATGGAGGATAAACCTAAGGTTTGCGGGACAGTTACCATTGAGACCGCCAAAGAAGAGGACCTACAACTGCCATCAATGGAAGGTAAGTCCGAGCTCCTCCTGATCAGGCTAAGCAGCCTGTGGCTCTTTGGCTGTTGGCAAGCAGTGCATGCTGGGAAATGTATTGACAGCTGGAGTGACGCGTGTCTTGTTGCCGAATCGTGATACTGCACAAACTTAACGCATTTATTTATTCAGTTACAGTGTAGACGTTTCTTCTTCACTCACAGCCATAATTAAAGCTTCACGCCCTTTTTGAAAAAAAGCACTTATTTTCGTGTTATCTATGTCGGCAAATAATTAGCTTTCCCTTATCTATTTGCGCCTAGTTTCCCTGTGGAATCCTCTGTTTGGGGTCAGCCACTACCTGGAATGGAGCACAGGAATTAGGTGCAGTGCTGGTGATGTAGTGCGCACATCAGCTGTACTTATGGTAGCCCCTAAAATACCAAAGGCTGGGTCATTCATAACTCTCTGCTCGTCATATGTAATAGTTGTGCCTTAGATAAGGGGGCAATCACCAATATATTTGTAGGTAGGTACTTTCCCAGGGACCTCACCATTAACCGAGAAGAAATTGCAGAGATGTTCTCCTTGGCATTAGGCTGCCTTGTCCATCTAGGATGGGAGCCGTGTATTGTATGGTGGCACGTGATTGGATGGCCCAGTTATGTGCATTACTAGCTGCAGACCTCCTGTACCAGCAGATATGAATTGCTCACCTGGGTCTCGTCTCCAGTATTGTGTTCCCATTTCACAGGTAAAGGTAGGTCTGGAGGAGGGATGTGGATGCGACACCGAGGGTGTGCAGTGATAAAAGAATAGGCAAAGGTTCTCCCCAATACTGGTGACTCTTTGCTTTGGGCTAAATTGCTACTTTTCTCTAACGTCCTAGTGGATGCTGGGGACTCCGAAAGGACCATGGGGGATAGCGGCTCCGCAGGAGACTGGGCACAAAGTAAAAGCTTTAGGACTAGCTGGTGTGCACTGGCTCCTCCCCCTATGACCCTCCTCCAAGCCTCAGTTAAGATTTTGTGCCCGAACGAGAAGGGTGCAATCTAGGTGGCTCTCCTGAGCTGCTTAGAGTAAAAGTTTAAATAGGTTTTTTATTTTCAGTGAGACCTGCTGGCAACAGGCTCACTGCATCGAGGGACTAAGGGGAGAAGAAGCGAACTCACCTGCGTGCAGAGTGGATTGGGCTTCTTAGGCTACTGGACATTAGCTCCAGAGGGACGATCACAGGTTCAGCCTGGATGGGTCCCGGAGCCGCGCCGCCGGCCCCCTTACAGAGCCAGAAGAGCGAAGAGGTCCGGAAGAATCGGCGGCAGAAGACGTTCCTGTCTTCAAATAAGGTAGCGCACAGCACTGCAGCTGTGCGCCATTGCTCTCAGCACACTTCACACTCCGGTCACTGAGGGTGCAGGGCGCTGGGGGGGGGAGCGCCCTGAGACGCAATAAAACACGTTTTAAACCTTATATGGCTAAAGAAATGCATCACATATAGCTCCTGGGCTATATGGATGCATTTAACCCTGCCAGTTTTCCTAAAAAAAGCGGGAGAAAAGGCCGCCGTGAAGGGTGCGGAGCCTATCTCCTCAGCACACAAGCGCCATTTTCCCTCACAGCTCCGCTGGAAGGACGGCTCCCTGACTCTCCCCTGCAGTCCTGCTACAGAAACAGGGTAAAACAAGAGAGGGGGGGCACTATTTGGCAGTTAATATACATACAGCAGCTATAAAAGGGAGAAACACTTTTATATAAGGTTATCCCTATACAGATATAGCGCTCTGGTGTGTGCTGGCAAACTCTCCCTCTGTCTCCCCAAAGGGCTCGTGGGGTCCTGTCCTCTATCAGAGCATTCCCTGTGTGTGTGTGCTGGGTGTCGGTACGATTGTGTCGACATGTATGAGGAGGAAAATGATGTGGAAGCAGAGCAATTACCTGTTTTAGTGATGTCACCCCCTAGGGAGTCGACACCTGACTGGATGGTCGTATTTTAGGAATTACGTGACAATGTCAGCACTTTGCAAAAAACTGTTGACGACATGAGACAGCCGGCAAATCAGTTAGTGCCTGTCCAGGCGTCTCAAACACCATCAGGGGCTCTAAAGCGCCCGTTACCTCAGATGGTCGACACAGACCCAGACACGGATACTGATTCCAGTGTCGACGGTGAGGAGACAAACGTAATGTCCAGTAGGGCCACACGTTACATGATCACGGCAATGAAGGAGGCGTTGAACATTTCTGACACTACAAGTACCACAAAAAAGGGTATTATGTGGGGTGTGAAAAAACTACCCGTAGTTTTTCCTGAATCAGATGAATTGAATGAGGTGTGTGATAAAGCGTGGGTTTCCCCCGATAAACTGCTGATTTCTAATAAATTATTGGCACTATACCCTTTCCCGCCAGAGGTTAGGGCGCGTTGGGAAACACCCCCTAGGGTAGATAAGGCGCTCACACGCTTATCAAAACAAGTGGCGTTACCGTCCCCTGATACGGCCGCCCTCAAGGAACCAGCTGATAGAAGGCTGGAAAATATCCTAAAAGGTATATACACACATACTGGTGTTATACTGCGACCAGCAATCGCCTCAGCCTGGATGTGCAGCGCTGGAGTGGCTTGGTCGGATTCCCTGACTGAAAATATTGATACCCTGGATAGGGACAGTATATTATTGACTATAGAGCATTTAAAGGATGCATTACTATATATGCGAGATGCACAGAGGGATATTTGCACCCTGGCATCAAGAGTAAGTGCGATGTCCATTTCTGCCAGAAGAGGGTTATGGACGCGACAGTGGTCAGGGGATGCGGATTCCAAACGACATATGGAAGTATTGCCGTATAAAGGGGAGGAGTTATTTGGAGTCGGTCTATCGGACCTGGTGGCCACGGCAACAGCTGGAAAATCCACCTTTTTACCCCAGGTCACCTCTCAGCAAAAAAAGACACCGTCTTTTCAAACTCAGTCCTTTCGTCCCCATAAGGGCAAGCGGGCAAAAGGCCACTCATTTCTGCCCCGGGGCAGAGGAAGGGGAAAAAGACTGCACCAGGCAGCCTCTTCTCAGGAGCAGAAGCCCTCCCCCGCTTCTGCCAAGTCTTCAGCATGACGCTGGGGCTTTACAAACGGACTCAGGCACGGTGGGGGCCCGTCTCAAAAATTTCAACGCGCAGTGGGCTCACTCGCAAGTGGACCCCTGGATCCTGCAGGTAGTATCTCAGGGGTACAAATTGGAATTCGAGACGTCTCCCCCTCGCCGGTTCCTGAAGTCTGCTTTACCAACGTCTCCCCCCGACAGGGAGGCGGTATTGGAAGCCATTCACAAGCTGTATTCCCAGCAGGTGATAATCAAGGTACCCCTCCTACAACAGGGAAAGGGGTATTATTCCACGCTGTTTGTGGTACCGAAGCCGGACGGCTCGGTAAGACCCATTTTAAATCTGAAATCCTTGAACACTTACATAAAAAGGTTCAAGTTCAAGATGGAGTCACTCAGAGCAGTGATAGCGAACCTGGAAGAAGGGGACTTTATATGGTGTCTCTGGACATCAAGGATGCTTACCTCCATGTCCCAATTTGCCCTTCTCACCAAGGGTACCTCAGGTTTGTGGTACAGAACTGTCACTATCAGTTTCAGACGCTGCCGTTTGGATTGTCCACGGCACCCCGGGTCTTTACCAAGGTAATGGCCGAAATGATGATTCTTCTTCGAAGAAAAGGCGTCTTAATTATCCCTTACTTGGACGATCTCCTGATAAGGGCAAGGTCCAGAGAACAGTTAGAGGTCGGAGTAGCACTATCTCAAGTAGTACTACGACAGCACGGATGGATTCTAAATATTCCAAAATCGCAGCTGATTCCGACGACACGTCTGCTGTTCCTAGGGATGATTCTGGACACAGTACAGAAAAAGGTGTTTCTCCCGGAGGAGAAAGCCAAGGAGTGATCCGACCTAGTCAGGAACCTCCTAAGACCAGGCCAAGTGTCAGTACATCAATGCACAAGGGTCCTGGGAAAGATGGTGGCTTCTTACGAAGCGATTCCATTCGGCAGATTCCACGCAAGAACTTTTCAGTGGGATCTGCTGGACAAATGGTCCGGATCGCATCTTCAAATGCATCAGCTGATAACCCTGTCTCCAAGGACAAGGGTGTCTCTCCTGTGGTGGTTACAGAGTGCTCATCTCCTAGAGGGCCGCAGATTCGGCATTCAGGATTGGGTCCTGGTGACCACGGATGCCAGCCTGAGAGGCTGGGGAGCAGTCACACAGGGAAGAAATTTCCAGGGCTTGTGGTCAAGCATGGAAACGTCACTTCACATAAATATCCTGGAACTAAGGGCCATTTACAATGCCCTAAGTCAGGCAAGACCTCTGCTTCAGGGTCAGCCGGTGTTGATCCAGTCGGACAACATCACGGCAGTCGCCCACGTAAACAGACAGGGCGGCACAAGAAGCAGGAGGGCAATGATGGAAGTGGCAAGGATTCTTCGCTGGGCGGAGAATCATGTGATAGCACTGTCAGCAGTGTTCATTCCGGGAGTGGACAACTGGGAAGCAGACTTCCTCAGCAGACACGATCTTCACCCGGGGGAGTGGGGACTTCACCCAGAAGTCTTCCACATGATTGTGAACCGTTGGGAAAAACCAAAGGTGGACATGATGGCGTCCCGCCTCAACAAAAAACTGGACAGATATTGCGCCAGGTCAAGGGACCCTAAGGCAATAGCTGTGGACGCTCTGGTAACACCGTGGGTGTACCAGTCAGTGTATGTGTTCCCTCCTCTTCCTCTCATACCAAAAGTACTGAGAATCATAAGAAGGATAGTCTTTACTCCTCTACTAGTGGCTCCGGATTGGCCAAGAAGGACTTGGTACCCGTAAATTCAAGAGATGCTCACGGAAGACCCGTGGCCTCTACCTCTAAGAAAGGACCTGCTCCAGCAGGGACCATGTCTGTTCCAAGACTTACCGCGGCTGCGTTTGACGGCATGGCGGTTGAACGCCGGATCCTGAAGGAAAAAGGCATTCCGGATGAAGTCATCCCTACCCTGATCAAAGCCAGGAAGGATGTAACCATACAACATTATCACCGTATTTGGCGTAAATATGTTGCGTGGTGCGAGGCCAGGAAGGCCCCTACAGAGGAATTTCAACTGGGTCGTTTCCTGCATTTCCTGCAAACAGGACTGTCTATGGGCCTCAAATTAGGGTCCATTAAGGTTCAAATTTCGGCCCTGTCAATATTCTTCCAAAAAGAACTGGCTTCTGTTCCTGAAGTTCAGACGTTTGTCAAGGGAGTACTGCATATACAGCCTCCTTTTGTGCCTCCAGTGGCACCTTGGGATCTCAATGTAGTTTTGGGATTCCTAAAATCACATTGGTTTGAACCACTCACCACTGTGGACTTAAAATATCTCACATGGAAAGTGGTAATGCTGTTAGCCCTGGCTTCAGCCAGGCGTGTCTCAGAATTGGCGGCTTTATCCTATAAAAGCCCTTACCTAATTTTTCATACGGACAGGGCAGAATTGAGGACTCGTCCTCAATTTCTTCCTAAGGTGGTTTCAGCATTTCACTTAAACCAGCCTATTGTGGTGCCTGCGGCTACTAGGGACTTGGAGGATTCCAAGTTGCTGGACGTAGTCAGGGCCCTGAAAATATGTTTCCAGGACGGCTGGAGTCAGAAAATCTGATTCGCTGTTTATCCTGTATGCACCCAACAAGCTGGGTGCTCCTGCTTCTAAGCAGACGATTGCTCGTTGGATTTGTAGTACAATTCAGCTTGCACATTCTGTGGCAGGCCTGCCACAGCCAAAATCTGTAAAAGCCCATTCCACACGGAAAGTGGGCTCATCTTGGGCGGCTGCCCGAGGGGTCTCGGCTTTACAACTTTGCCGAGCAGCTACTTGGTCAGGGGCAAACACGTTTGCTAAATTCTACAAATTTGATACCCTGGCTGAGGAGGACCTGGAGTTCTCTCATTCGGTGCTGCAGAGTCATCCGCACTCTCCCGCCCGTTTGGGAGCTTTGGTATAATCCCCATGGTCCTTTCGGAGTCCCCAGCATCCACTAGGACGTTAGAGAAAATAAGAATTTACTTACCGATAATTCTATTTCTCATAGTCCGTAGTGGATGCTGGGCGCCCATCCCAAGTGCGGATTGTCTGCATTACTTGTACATAGTTATTGTTACAAAAATCGGGTTATTGTTGTTGTGAGCCATCTTTTCAGAGGCTCCTTCTGTTATCATGCTGTTAACTGGGTTCAGATCACAAGTTGTACGGTGTGATTGGTGTGGCTGGTATGAGTCTTACCCGGGATTCAAAATCCTTCCTTATTGTGTACGCTCGTCCGGGCACAGTATCCTAACTGAGGCTTGGAGGAGGGTCATAGGGGGAGGAGCCAGTGCACACCAGCTAGTCCTAAAGCTTTTACTTTGTGCCCAGTCTCCTGCGGAGCCACTATCCCCCATGGTCCTTTCGGAGTACCCAGCATCCACTACGGACTATGAGAAATAGAATTATCGGTAAGTAAATTCTTATTTTTTGCAACGTGATGCCATAAATTGTGTCAGTGCTGCCTGTGTGCCAACCCATACAGGGCTTGTCAGGTTTTCTACCATAGATTAGATTTAATCACACTTCTTAAACCCTAAGGCAGCAGTAATAGTATTTGGCTGCATTGCACTGTTGATGGTCTCATCTAAATAATTGCTTTTGTTAAAAATGACAAATTATGCTGTACAGTGAGCCCTCTCTCTATACCACCCACATTTATGGTAGCAGTAACTGGTTTGCTTGATGTCTGATGCTGGAGGCCAAAGTTCAGCCATGTATTTATCATTGAAGCTGAGGCTGGAGAGCCATTTTGACCAACAACTTTCTTCTCTTAGGTGGTCAATATTTTTTTAGTTGTCCAGATATTAAAATGGAGGAATCCCCTGAGCACATTGTACCAGCGCCCCCCACCAGGAAGAGACTGCCAACCAAGCGCCACCGGCGAGAACTTCTGCCAGACGTCAGCCCCACGCTCTGTAGCCCAGTTGTGCCAGTAAAGAGAAGGAGAAAAGCAGAATCCAGCACCCCATCTAAGTCCAGGGAAGTCCTTCCCAGCACCCCAGAGGTGCTTGTGAAGAGGGCGAGAAAGTCATCCATCCCCAGCCGGCCGACTCTCCGATCTAGTGCGAAACACTGTCCTAACCCCAATCTCGCCAATCCATCAAAATGCTGCACTCCAAAGCAAGCCTCCCTAGCAGCGCCAAAGCTGGTGTCTCAGACTGTCACAAAAAAACGGCCGCCCCTGGGGACATCTTCCCTCCAGAACAGCGCCTCAGTCCGTGCACCAGCTCTGGCACTCCGGGACATGAACGCCACGTTTGACCTGGCTGAAGAAGACTGGTTGATGCCGGATATGGACAAGACGGTCACTTTTGGGACCTCTAAGTTCCCCGGCTGGGAAAATGTTGGCGTATCGCAGATTGACTGCACATTTCTGAAAAGGTTAGTAACTACCCAGCTCCTTATGTCGTGGGCAGGCAGGAGCATGTTGTGTGTTCTGTTTCCATAGTTTGTCATTGTGCTGTGTCTCCTCTGTGAGAGTGTAGTCTCCTGAGACAGTCTGTGTGGGCATGACAGTCTGTACAGCTCCCTCTTTTGACTTGTGTGACATAAGTTATCCATCCAGATGATGTAGAAAGATCACCGTTGAACCAAATATATAAAAATGTATGGGACATTTACTAAAGTTTCTAAAAATGAAAGTGGTGATGGTGCCCATAGCAACTGATCCGATTCTGTATCGTTTTCTCTATTACATCCTAGAAAATGGTAGACCGAATCTGGTTGCTGGGGGCAACATTTTTAGAACCTTTAGTAAATTTACCCTGTAGAATTGAGCAGTATAAATAACAACCCAAATCATGCTCATAATAAAAATTAAAAAAAAAAGATTGTTAGCAGTTTACATAGTTACTATGCTGGGACAGCAAAATGTTTAAGTAAATAGTAAAACAAGATAAAGAAAACAAGATGTCAAACCACTTAAATAGAAAAAAATGACAAAACAAAAACAAAGAGAGCCCCCACAATACACGGATCATTATCGATCCTGCGTAATAGGTACCAGGAGGCATTATGTAGACAGGGGTGAACTTGATGTCTCCTCTCAATGGAAAGTGTGGAGCTGCAACTCTCCCACACACGATATGCGACACTCTTATATCTGTGTGCGACTGAGCCTGTATACGAAGTAGAACGGAACTTGGCGTCACTCAGATATACAAGTGTCTCGCATCAAATATGAAAACAGTAGTTTAATTATACACTGGTAAAAGAAATGTAAAAAATTCTACAAAAGTAATGTGCTTGTATATATAGTTACCATATAATAAGAGCGTATAATGTTTCATATGCAGTCCAGAGATAGTCCGTGCTTGCTCCAAGGAATATAAGAAGGCTTATTACAATGAGCGAAGTGGTAACCAATTTAAAGTGTCGGGTGCTTTGTATAGAGGATATTTTGTATCCGTGGACCTGTGGTGTTGATAGGTGCACTGAGTACGTGCTATGCTACAACCTCCCTATTGCCACGAGTAAGCTCACCACCGGTATTGAGCAGTCCCGCCGTGTGCGGCGTTCCCTTGGGTGTCCTTGGGAAGGGAGAACTCGGATGGTATCTCTTCAGCAGTGCGGGTGGTCCGTGGTTATATTCTTCTGTGTAAACGTCTCCGACTTCAAAGGGGCACAGAGCGGTGTGTATAACCCTTAATGCGTTTCTCCATTCTTATGCAATTCGATCAGGAGGTGATGGGGGGGGGGGGAGACCAGGTCGATATACAAATATTTGAGTGACCAATCATTGAGAACAATCAATTAAATCGTTAACACAATTACTCATATGAATGTGCAAATCAACCTCTGTTGGGAATTCAGTGTGTGATTATCAAACAAAAGAAAAATCTGTACACCACAATTCAAATACTTATTTTAAACATCAAAAGACCGTTTCCGAAACTCTTTAATACAATAGATTTAAAAAGATGCAACAATGAGAGACATAGGAAGTTTATGCTGACCAACAGGGGCTATTTCCACTGGTGGGTGTCCACGACACCCATAGAGTGGGAATAGAACCTGTGGCCACCGAGCCTGCTGGGCATCTAATTGCTGGGATCCTAAAGAGAGAAATCTGTGAATAGACAGATCAGGGTTTGAATCCCACTCTGGACCGAACTTTTTCTTAAATTTTTTTTAAATAAAAATATATATATAAAAAAAGTATTGTCACTGTATCTAGTTCACATAGTATATGCAACCAAAAATAGGTAAGTACACCTGAGAGTAAATATATCTGGTGTGTATACAGTATATATAACAACTGGTCAAAAACAAAGGGTCTTCCAATTACTATGGATATTCGAAATTTCATTATCTTATGGGGGGTATTCAGTTGTAGTCGGAACTGCCTTTGTGTCAGAAAGACTGCAGTTTCCGACTTTTTAAGGTTGGAAACTGTTCCGATCTATTCAACCCTCCCTGACGTTTTTCCAACAAGTCTGAATAGCTGCGGATCCATGTGTTTTGTCGGACTCGTCGCCAAATCCGACGGGGGAAAAAAAATTGGTTTGGCATTGTCGGGAACGGCCAAATCCAACATACTGAGATGTCTGATCCTTTCCTTCCCCTATATATGTAACTCACAGACAATCTTGGACAAATATAAAACCATTGGCCAGCGTACATATCTGCTTAATAACTACACATATTAGTATAAGCCAATTTTGTTCAGGTAAGTACCCAAAAATCTCCAAACATTACCTACAGTGTATTGTTATGTCTAAATGGAAACAACCTAGTTGGTATTTTGCAAATGCATATAGAGTGCAAAAAAAAAGGGGGGGGGGGAGAGAGATACCAATAACTTAAATAGAAAGTATTGTTACCTTTGATGGAGAATTCGAAACAAGGTGGCAATATATATAAGGCTATATATACATGTGCTCCCTTCATATTTGATAAATTTTCAGTATTTATGGTATTTCAGAGCCCCTTTTGGGGAGCTGCAGTATTAAATTGAGAGTGACCAATATAATATACACACTACCTGATTTAATTATATTGTTGTACATTAATTATATCTTATTTTGTCATATCAGATTAATCGCTGAAGTGGTTTTGGTGCATCACAATGCGATTAAGACGCACATTTGCGTCAATAAGGCGTCGGCACTAGCAAAGTTACACAGGACCTGGCATGCTAAGAAGGGATGTTTGGCGCGATGGCAGGAGTAGGGTATAAGGACACCAAGTGTATCGTGTACGATACACTGTGGAAGTCGCAGCTCGGCAGAATCACTATCTGACTGCATGCATTTAGCCCGGATGTTCCCTGTTACGGGCGCTAATACATTTAATGAATATGATTTACCCCCAGTTCTGATGTTCCGGTGTTCGTCATGAGTGGCCTCTCCGTAAAGGACAAAAAAGCTGCATCTCTCACCTCATCTGTAAAGCCCTACTCCCAGCGGAGGAGGCGATCTATGAGGTAAGGCGTGGGGAGTTTGCACAGTCAGGACTGGGAGGAATTGGGGGTCTTTACGCCTGGTTTATATAACGAATGTCACTAGTAATAATCTAAGCTAAAGGTGTCTGCTTACAGCATTTAAACGAATACAGTTAGTGGCTGGGACGCTGTCACTGTGTAATGTGCTAAATATTGTACAAACTCTCATCCAGTCATTGCAGTAGTCGGTGACCTTTGTGAGGCACAGAGTGTATGAAAGTAGTTTGCGGGTTACAATGGGATGAGCCTAAAGGGCCCCATACACTACAACGATATGTCCTGAGGCTAAAGTCAGAGGCGATTTTCCTTGAACTCTCCCAAGAGCTTCCCGGCAGTGGTTTCATACGATTCCATATGATTTGGTACATTTTTGCATGCGATATATCGTATGTGATCCAAGCCATGCCTGCGGGAACCGACATATCACGAGTGCAGCACTAACGATCTAGGGGAGCTGATCCAGCCCTCATGGGAACGCGCATCGGATCGGAAACCCATCCAAAATCACCCGATATATCGGTCCAAATGATGCCCGAAATTGGATGAAATCAGGTATTATCGTTCTAGTGTATGGGGCCCTTAAGCCTAATGAACACCTGAGCTGTACTGTGAGAGCTTTGGCACAGTTTCATATATTAGTTAATGGTTTATGTTTATTAAAGCTATTACTGAATACTCCTAATGCTGGGAGATGTTAATTACATAACTGCTAGGCCTGGTGGCAGGTCTGCTATAGATTGATTAAGCTAGTCTGTCCTTCCTCACAATAGAGCTTCTTTAAATGTGGCAGACTTATAGTACCATTATAGCGATGGTTCTGAATAAATATAGATCAATGTAGCAGGGTTTGTTTGTTTTTTAACCCTTTCACCGCTGATTCTCTTGTCACCTGGAGGCACTTGTTTGCTTGTTCTTGACTCAACATATAAAACCTCCCAAAAATGGGCAAAAAGTATGTAATGTTTTTCTTTTCTTTTCTTTTTTAATATAAACTTGAAAGTGAACTAAAATCAAATAACAGTGGAGACTTTTCAGAAACAATCCCTAAACCACCACCACCATTGAGTTCCTTAGCATTTATTATGCATACTGTATGCTGAGGACAATCCAAAATGTCTTTATTATTATTTATTACCAGTTATTTATATAGCGCACACATATTCCGCAGCGCTTTACAGAGAGATTATTTGCCCATTCAGATCAGTCCCTGCCCCCAGTGGAGCTTACAATCTATATTCCCTATCACATGTATACAAAGACACATTCACACAAGGGTTAATTTTTGTTGGGAGCCAGTTAACTTACCAGTATATTTTTGGATTGTGGGAGGAAACCGGAGTACCCAGAAAAAACCCACGCAAGTACGGGAAGAATATACAAACTCCACACAGGGCCATGGTGGTAATTGAACCCATGACCTCAGTGCTGTGAGGCAGTAATGCTAACCATTACACCATCCGTAGTGCCAAGTGATTAGACAACTGGTCTGGGAAAAGTTCTGGTCTCCACAACACGTCCTTACACTCACCATATGTTGCTGCAGTGTATATCGGCTATAGGATCCGTCGCACTCGCACACATCCCGTGACATCTCACCTTTAGCAAGTAGAAGATGATATAGGGGCGCGGGGTGACACGGATAAGTATACACTTGCCATTATATATATTCTAAAACATAATAACTAATGCCTTTGCCCCTCACCAGTTCATCCTCCTCACGTGCCGGTGGTGGGACAGTCAGCCAAAGTCGTATTGGCAGGTTACAACTGAGCACAAACAAACAGCTGCAACGACCACCTACCATAACAGGTGAGCTGGTGTTTTATTCTATACAAGGATATTGTGGTCTGTTCCCTGGGACCCCTAATGGTAGGTTAACAACTGAACAAGTGATATAAACAACAAGACGCTCCCTTCTGGTGCGAGCAAGGTAAGTGTGCTATGAAAAACGCAATAAAAAAACCCGATACCGTCACAGGTAGGTTCACAGCCGCCGATCGTCAGGTGTCCAAGCCGCCGGGACTCAGAGAGACAGCCACGTCAGCAGACTCCGGGCGACTGTCTCTGAGTCCCGGCGGGTTGGACATCTAACGATTGGCGGCTGTGATCCTACCTATGACTGGATCCGTGGTCGTTGTCGGGGAAGCGGTTGAGGAATTCTGTCCTGCCGTGAGCAGTGTTCCAGCGTCAGCCTGGGTTATATGTGGAATCATGTGGAAACCAGCCCACACTGGTTACCTGTTGGTACGGGCAGCATTGTTTTTTAATTTGTATCTGTGTGCTAAAAAAAATTTTTATTAAATAATATCTATCTATATAATCTCAAATCATCAGAATGACTTAAAGGTACCTTACGTCTATGGGGCATATTCAGTTTGCCGCAGGGTTTACAGAGGTGGACTTTTCCCTGCGGCTTCAGGAGCTGCCGGGAAAGGTCTTAACCAAAGACACCACCAGGGGTTTAACGCATTGGGAAAACACATTGATTCCACCGTTAACGCGTTAACTCCTGATTTACTTCATGGGTAAAAGTCTATTTAATTGAATCGTTTTGCTCCGCGCAGCTAATTAGCTGCTGGGTAGACCATGTTCTCATGTAGTAATGGTACAAGAGGTAACTATTGGGACGTTTTGTAGCCTGTTCTTTAACTAAATCTAGCTCAGGCTTTATTCTGTATTCATCTGGCTTTGGTGCGTATGCAGCTATTCTGATCCTGAATTGTTCATCTTCAGAAAACATCTCCTGCAGCCCCCGGGGACAAAGTACCAAGAGGACAGGGAAAGGGACAGTGGCGTTTGGCAGGTCGTTAGGAGGAGCTCCAGGGAATAGATTTATGCAGCTTGCAGCTACCAGATCCTGAAGACACTCTCTGGTCTCCTCTCCTCCAGCTCCTCCAGCTGTTATGTAGTTACATTCTGCGGGGCTGACACAGCCGGAACCTCAGAGAAACCTCCTGCCGGATCTCCACCACATCATGTACACGCTCCCACTGGATCTGCATGAGATGTGTTTTCCTGATGCTTCTGTTCTCCAGCTATGTATTTATCACATATTATTGCTGTATTATCAGTACATTCCTAAATGGGCAGGTGTGTGTGTTTATTTGCCTCCAGAGGGGCGTAAAGACACATTATAGGATTTGCCCATTGCTGGGTTCCCAGATTATTTTCTAAGGACTTTTATTCATTTTAGCAAGTATAATCTTTATATTTTTACACAAAATGTATATAGAATCTTTAATTAGTTGGTGCCGCAAGTCTCCTATTTTTGCCTTGATTTCCAAAATTGTTTGTGTGATTACATAAAATCCTTTGCGCTCGGCCAGCATATTACTGTAGCTTTGTAGCGTGATCATACACACGTCTTTATAGGAAGGACTTCATTCCGACAGTTGCTATGAGCTTACAATACGAACGCTGTTTTTATATTTTACACAACTGTCTCTGGCATTAGCCAGTCTTACTTTTAAGGTCTCTAACCGATTGTCAACCTTGCAATACTTTTCTCTGGATTGAACTTGTGTACCCACAAAAATAAGTCTGGAAATAGAAACCTTGGTCACTGAAAGACCCCATACATAATGTTACTCCACAGTGTTGAGACGTCACTTTTTTTTTTTTTTTTTTGAATGCTGCCTGTTTCATTCTGTATATTACTAAATATGAAACGCGTTGGACTGTCCCCCAGTGTCCACCCCAACACAAGTGGCACAACGTCCTCTCACCAGACTTGTATGATTATACTTGTGGTCTCGTTACTGTTTGAGTTTGTGTCTCTTTTTAAATGCAAATCAAACACGAGTGACAATACGGCTTAAAGCTTGCTGTAGCACACATGCAGTGCGGAGCCATTGGCAAACTGCATCGCGTTTGGCTTCCATGTTTTACAGTTGGTTAGACTGGGGGGGGAGGGTGATCGGCAGATCAGATTTACTTTACAGTATGTACTGACCTTCTGCATTATTCCAAACAATTTGTCGTTTTTTTCGCATAACTTTTTATTTTCCTTTTTATAATTGAACATGGTTCCTATCAAAACAATAGGGTAATATTTATTATTGTAATATGTCCTTTGTGTTAGTATTTAGACCACTATCATACAGGTTTCTGCTGTTATCTGTTGCCAGTTGCTTGTAGCCAATCTACTTTACCATGGACCACTAACTTCTACCACCCGCTGTTACGGGTGTGGTATGTTAGGTAGATTAGACTTGGGTCGACCACTATTGGTCGATAGTAAGTAGGGCGACAGGGACTCTAGGTCGACATGAGTTTTTTTTACTTTTTTTGGTGTTGTTTTATCTGTACAGTGACCGGGAACCCCAATTAGTGCACCGTGTCCCCTCGCATGGCTCGTTTCACTCGCCATGCTTCGGGCAAGGTGCCTCGCTCCGCTACCGCTGTGTTCGACACAGGTTACTGTTCGCAATCATAGTCCACGTGGATCGTAAAGTATGAAAAAGTAAAAAAAAAATTTTTAAAAAGTGAAAAACTCATGTCGCCCTAGAGTCCCCGTCAACCTATTTACTGTCGACCTAAAGACCGGATCCCGCTGTTACTACCCAGCATATGATGGTAGAGGTGCATCATGATAAACACTTAAACTATGTAGAATACAAAGGAAGGTGCTTAATAATAAAAATAGGGTTAAAATTATGTGTTTTTATATATATTTTTATATATATATATATATATATATATATATATATATATATATATATATATATATAAAAATATATGTTGTTGTTTTTTTTTTTATAAACCTTGCATGTTGGGGACCACTTTGCTAGCATCAAGCTTTTTGTTTGGTTTAGTAATTACAAGAAACTTTTTTGTCGTCTGTCAGAAGCATTTTAAACGATTTATTTTTTAAACAAAACATTTATTAGTATGTAAGGAGTCCTTATGGCTCAGACAGGCATTGCCGTTTATATGTGATGAGCCTTTGTCACTGCAGATAGACACGTGGCCTGGTTTAGAAAAGCAAGTGTCTGATCTGTCTCTGATCCATGTGGCCACAACCGGAGAACCTCACTAGCCGTTCCCACTCTAACAATGATCAAACATAGTCATAAGACACAGTGTAAGTTACTCTGGGAGTTGCAGGAGCCAACAGACACCTGACCCCTGGACATAAAGGGGACAATTTGATTAGTTTGCAGTGACGTTCCGTTTCTCAGGCCCCCATAGAGCTGTGCAGTTGGGGTACTGTAATTACCGGTGACTTGTACAGCTAGCCGCTTACCATTGCTAAGTTAGTTACCCTGAGTTTCCTGTTCTGCCAGCATGTTGAATTTGCCGATTCCAACCAAAGAATAGTCAAGATCAGCAAATCGGGGATTTTTAACATGCAGAATCTCCCTGCTGTATCACCAATCATTGGTGGCCATTTTTGATCATCAGATCAGGGAATCGTGGTGCTGATGTATGCCTCGCACAACCTGAAGGGGAGGATCATATATCTTATTGGTTCGGCATCATATGGGCATTACATTATTGTGCTGGTTTCAGTGTCCTTTGTTAAGAAGAGGGCGCCTTGTCCTAGAAATCTGCATACGCTCCTCTTATAGGTTATATTTTGGAAGTAAACAAGTGTTCCGGGACTTGCAACTAATGTGAGGCAAATTGTCCCTTGTACTATCACCCAAAAAAACTATGGACATGACGGACAAAGCTACAACGGGCGTTTATCAGACCTGAGTGCCGCCCCCTGCCTCTTCTATATCTTATACTTTGTATATATGTTTTTAAATGTGTTATTTCTGTATATATTTACTTTAATGAATGTTAATCCATGCAAGTACCACGGCTTATAACGTGTATGTATGTTTTATGTCTTTGTGTATGTGTCCTGTATATAATAGTGCTCATATATATTATACACATTTCTTTTTATATACCTCCCTCAGTCCTCAACGATAGCTGGAGAAAAAACCACCGAAACCTTCTAAGAATATGTGAAGAAAAAAGCTTTGCATTTTTGTCCTTCCACTCTGGAGGATACGGCTTCCACAGATGAGGCAGATACAGCTTGTGGAATAGGGGCCTGCCATCTATGTATGGATCTTGGGGGTCATTCCGAGTTGATCGTAGCTGTGCTAAATTTAGCACAGCTACGATCATGAACTCAGACATGCGGGGGGACGCCCAGCACAGAGCTAGTCCGCCCTGTATGTCATTGCCGCCCCCAGCGGCGATGCCTTTGCACTTCCAGAGTAGCTCCCGACCAGCGCAGCTTTAGCGTGCTGGCCGGGAGCTACTCATCCCTCCCCCGGCCCGCAGCGGATGCGTGTGACGTCACGCAGCCGCTGCGGCCCACTCCCTGCACAGTCCGGCCACGCCTGCGATGGCCGGACCGCACCCACAAAACAGCGGCCAAACGCCACCATTTCGCCCCCTCCCGCCCATCGACCGCCTCTGCCTGTCAGTCAGGCAGAGGGAATTGTAGCGCAGCAACGGGCGGCCATGCGCTGGTGCGCATGCACGGTTCTGACCCGATGCTACGCTGTGAAAAACTGCAGCGTTCGATCGGGTCAGAATGACCCCCATTATACACACGCACGTACACACTCTCACTTACTCTGGCTAGGTCCTATAGATATATATTTGTTAGTATATAGCCTTGGGACAACTGAACAACCCATTGCTGCCACAATGGCTGGTCATTAACATGGCACAGAAAGCACAGTGGACTGCATGAAGCCTATCTTATTGGTTGCTGAGTACATGCTGCATCCATAGTGGGGCTGTTCTTTATAAGGAGCATTGATCCCTGTCTGTTCTGCGTTTTCCCTCCATTAAGTAGATCTATATTGCGGTTCTGTGTACTCTTAGCAGCAGGCTTAGTCTGGCTGTTGCGCTCTTCTCCCTGCATCCCCCTCTATTGGCTGTTAGGACAGTGACCCTACAGCATCAGCTGCTACTGGCTGGTCTGCTGTCACAGGCTTTGAGAATGTGTATTTGTGACATTTCAGCAACTCACCTATGAGTATATAGGAATATTTCAGCCCATAGGGTCAATTTACTATGTGGTGGTTTTCAAAGCCAATGCATTCTTTGTCCATTTCGACTGCTGGATTTAACAAGTCAGTGTTAAATAGAAAGCCCGGTGCATTTTATATTTAATATTGCACCTTTTAAATCCAGCAGCAGAAGACGTGGCGGATTTGAAAAGCGCTGCTTAATAAATTTACTGTGTAATTCCTGGGATGTGTCCACTCCCCTGCCTCATATAATAAAACAAATCAAACCTTGCTTGACTTTTAGGTTGAGATCTCTTGGTCTGACTGCATAGGGAGCTGTAGAAACTTTTCCTTTGGTGTAATGAAACTATCTACAGAGTTCTCCAGGTAAGAGAACCTGGAACGTTTTGTGGTCACTATGTTGGGAATAGTTAGAGTCTCAAGAATCGCAGCCACCAGTTCTGAGCCCCGTTGCCATCACAGACTATGGCTGAATGCTGCAGATGCATTAAGCCTGGAGAAGTGATAAAGCAGTGATAAGTGCAAGGTGATAACGCACCAGCCAATCGGCTCCTAACTGTAAATTTACATATTGGAGCTTGATTGGCTGGTGCTTTATCACTGCTTTATTACTTCTCCAGGCTTAATACATCTGCCCCAGTGTGTGGTTCAATCCCTGTAAAATAGAAGCAGTATTTTGCAACGGAGCAACTCTGTACATCTCTAAAGCACATGCTAATTATTATGTGATTTGTACTGTTCTGCTATTTTTCAACAGTGCTGTCACGGGTCTGTAATCTTAATTTGTTAAACCTGGGTAATGGGAAGTAAATGGCTTTTGGGAGTAAAATCCCACAAGGTGCTATGGGACAAGATGTTATGCATTTCCCTTCATTAAATGCTTTTTTTACTTCATGATTGGACTGGAAAATTGAATTTAAATTGCAGGTATGTTCATGCTGTTTTGCATGCTCCAGGATAACAGGTCAACGTGGCTTGGGTTGCACATCAGCCCCCCCACCAGTGGCGCAATAATAAAGCACTTACCTGCCTTTGTCGTTCATTAGGAGCTGCCGTCCGTTCATAACCAAAGTGTGATTTCTGTTTTATCAAAAGCAATATTAAAATTGACTGGCGTTTTTTTTTTCCCTTAAATGAAGGTACGTGTTTCTGTATTTCCCAAACATATTTGTGTAAGGCTCTAGCCCCTTCCTCTGACCCTAATCCAGAACAGATGTGGATGATTTTTGTAATAAAATTTTTAAAAAGAAGAGAAGAAAAACATGATGTTGAGACTTTATTTTGGGCCTGTACAATACGCCTTTGTTTTCAGTCCTCACTTTTTAATTTATTGCACGATGTTCTGCCTGAATTCATATCTCTGAATCTTGCACATGTGGCGTTACCACTGCAATGATATTGCTCTTGTTGTGAGGCTTAAAATGTTTCCTGAACTGTGCTTATCGCAGATATGAAGTAACAATGCACAGCCTTCTGTGGTGGAGGGAATTTATAGGGATTGTTTATATTAAATGTTTTATGGGTTTCTATTAAGGTTACACTTGATTAAGCAGCTTCTATAGCAAACATTTCCCTTAGTTCACTTGCTCTGCTGGAAGGCTCCGTTGTTGTAGTTTCATGGTGGCGGCGTCCAGAAGCGCTCACGTACTCTACTCCAGATGTGTGTAAGGTGGGGGGGGGGGGGAATGTGCATTAGTGACTTTCTGAAACCTGTTTTCATTTGCTGAGTTTAAATGCACATAAAACGCTAATGCTTACATCACAGGGCCGGACCTACAGTGGTTCAGTGTGCCAACTTGGTGAAGAGTGGTTCAGTTGTTGCGGTTCTATGATGCTCTTAATCACAATGCACCTGACTGCCAGATCTCAGCACGTGATGTCCAGTGTCCGCCTATCATTTCGGTTTTCACGATTATACTGGTTGGTTGCTCCTCAAGGACCAGCCATCTTGTTCTACCCTCTCCAACCATCCACTGTCTCCCCTGCCACTTTAGAGCCTGAAGTGAGCTGGTGAAGGTAAGGGTTTGTCCATGAATAGAGCCACTTTTCTAAGTGCAGAGCAGGAAAGTGTATACATTTCTAAAGCTATATCTCCCAGTGATTGCTTTGTGCCTACGTGGTACATTCAGCCATCACATTAAAACTACCTACCTAATATTGTGTAGGTACCCAATGCCCCACCACCACCCCCATGCCACCAAAACAGCTGTAGCCCAGCACAACGAATGGACTCCAAAAGACCTCCGAAGGTGTCCTGTGGTATCTGACACCGAGACATTAGCAGCAGATCCTTTAAGTCCTGGTACTTGTTTTTACAGCATATTCCACAGACGCTTGATTGATCGGACTGAGGGCTGGGGAGTTTGGAGGCCAAGTCCACACCTTGAACTCTGTCACGTTCCTCTGACCTTTCCTGAACAATGTTTGCAATGTGGCATGGTGCATTATCCTGTTGAAAGAGGCCACAGGGGATACCATTGCCATAAAAGGTTGCACTTGGTCTGCAACAATGTGTAGATAGGTGGTACGTGTCGTAGTAATCTATACATGAATGCCAGGACCCAAGGTTTCCCAGCAGGACATTGCTGGGAGCATCACAATGCCTCTGAGGGTTTGCCTTACCATAGTGTATCTCAGTGCCATCTCTTCCCCAGATAAATGATGTACATGCACCCGGCCATCCCCATGCTGTAAAAGAAAATGTGATTCATCAGATCAGGGTGCCTTCTAACATTGCTCCATCGTCCAGTTCTGATGCTCATGTGCCCCTTGTAGGCTACTTTGGCGGTGGACAGGTGTCAGCATGGACACTTGACAGGTGGACAGCTACGTAGCCCCATACACAATAAGCGACGATGTACATTGTATTCATACACATTTCATTTATCGCCAGCAGTATCTTTTCTGCAATTTGGTGCTACAGTAGCTTTTCTGTGGGATAGGACCAGATGGGCTACTCTTTGCTCCCCACGTGCATCGATGAGCCTTGGGTGCCCATGAACCTGTTGCCCATGCACCAGTTTTTCTTCCTTGAACAACGTTTGATAGGTACTAATCACAGCATACTGGGAGCAGCGTGCAAGACCTGCCGTTTTGGGATGTTCTGTCTTAGCCGTCTAGCCAACACAATTTGGTCTTTGTCAAAGTCGCTTAGATCCAGGGGCTGGCTGGTAACTTTCAACCTGGGGAACAGATACAAGTAAGTGGCCCGGCTTTTCTCCGGCACCATCCACAGGGTAACATTGGGATATGATGACGTGATAGTGGATTTGCACCACACGGTCAAAGCTTTTGGCCTCCCAGCATGCAACGGGCCCGTTCATATATCCCCCGCCTTCTGGCTCAGGCAAATCAATTGTCTTTTGTTTGGTGCAGCAGGAGCTGGACCATGGTCAAGAGGGCTGCTGTTTTTTAGCAGCCATAAGATTTCATATATATATTTTTTTTTTTTATAGTCTTACTATTTTTCTTGAGTGATCTTTCTAAAAAGCGTTTTATACGTACCTTAGAAAGAGTCGCTCCAACAACTCCCCGCTGGGTCGTGACAACACTTACCCACGAGTACAATGCTGTTTCGGCGGGCATCTGTGTTGGATATACTAGCAGTCCAGCAGACGTTACCAGGCTGTGGCCGAAGCATGGGGAGGAGGTAAGGCATCGGTTCTGCTTAGAGGGGGAACGCAGACACAGCTGCACTGTTTTGGGAGGAGACTACCAGTCGTTGACGCGGCTGCCACCTAGGGTGCACCAGCGCTAGGCCTTAGGGATCATAGGCTCTTACTCTCTCTGCACATGTTATATCTGCCCCCCCTGCAGTGCACATGGTTTTGCCCATCTGCTAACAAAGTTGCTGCTACGATCAGGTCTGAATTAGGTCCTATGTGCACTGCAGGGAGGGCAGATATAACGTGCAGAAAGAGTTAGATTTGGGTGGGGTGTGTTCAAACTGAAATCTAAATTGCAGTGTAAAAATAAAGCAGACCGTATTTACCCTGCACAAAAACAAAATAACCCACCCTAATTTAACTCTCTGCAAATGTTACATCTGCCCCACCTGCAGTGCACATAGTTTTGCCCAACTGCTAACAAATTTGCTGCTGCTGCGATCAACTCTGCATTACCCCCTAAGTCTCTATCTACCTTTTGAGTACGAATAGTTGGATAAGTGCCTAATGCATATGAGTCTGATAATTACTATTGTTTTCTTTCACTGTGTGACTGTATACGGTTAAATCCTATATAAGGTAATGCAGTAATAGGTTTCTCCTACATGCTTAAAATTTATTTGTAGTTTATTATGTGCTCATATTGCTTATTGTACTAATGTATAACCTATGACTGATTGCTAGTGTGATTTCTGACTTTACTATAATTCTGTCAGTTTTATTCTATCTAGTCCGATCCTCAATGCTGGTGCAAAGCAGGGTAGGGTCAGATTGTATGTCACTTTACCAAAATTTATTACAGTCACAAATTGTGTAGTACACTGTGCAAGTGTGCGATTATTTATCAAGTCTAAGAGCGGCAAGGGTGAGGAAAATACACTCAGCAGCACCAACACTCATGTCATGTTTGTCTTGCAAAGCTGGGTTAACCTCTCAGTATCTGGTTCAGAATGGTTTGTGCGTAAATTGTTTTAGCTTTCACCAAAGTCTCTCTTGAAAAATCCAAGGCAGACACAGGTGCAAGAACCCTTATGGGCTATGTTTGCACAGACATCCAGTATAGCTGAGCAGATCATTCCAACTTCTGTAAGAGGGATAGGTTACACTATTAACCCTTACATGCAGCATTCCACCTGGGGTTCATCACATCCAGCAGGGGAAACAGCAGTCTCTCAACAAAAGCAGGCTGAAAAGGCCAGTGGTCAGTAAATCACATAGACATGAAACAACATCTTCACAGTCTACACATGTTTCAGATGAGGACTCGTCGGAGGATGAAGACTCATTACACTCTGGTTCTGCATATGAAGATGAGGTGGAAGGTCTCCGCTCAGTGGACATATCTGAGATAATTAATGTGATGAAAGCCATTCTATCCTTAGAAGAATCAGCAGAGGCTGTGTTAAAATCCAAGGCATCTGTGTTTAAACGTCCCAAAACAGTTAGGACTGAGTTTCCTGGGTCAGAACAGCTGAAATTATGGAAGAGGCTTTGGCTACGCCCAGTAAGAAATGTAGAATGTCAAGGAAATGGAATTCCAATTAGCCTCTTCCGGCAGGGGACTGTTTAAAGAGGGAGGTGGCCCCCAAAGTAGTGCGAAAATTTACATTACCTCTGCCTTCAACATCATTAAATTATGTCACGGATAGGAGAGTTGATGATTTTCTAAAATCCATTTCTCTAGCATCCATAAGGGATATTGTGGGAAACTAGTACGATGGAGTATAGACGGGGTCCAAAGGAGCAAGTGCACTTTAAATTTCTTCGACTGGGTGTGTTTGCGCTTCCCCTCTATGCCCCCTCCCACAGACAATTTAGAAAAACATGCCCTCAGGAGAGGATGCACATCTCTGCAGCTCAAGAGAGTTTTCTTCAATTTCTTTTAAAACTTTTATTTTCGGTATGTTGTCTGGGCAACAGCATACCAGCGCCGGGGGCAGTCACTTGCCTATCGAGGTGCAGAGCCGCTTCCCCACTGCAGGACCACCGTCCTGAGGGGTTGTTGTTCAGCGGGGCACTGCACCTTAGCTGTCTCAGCCGCAGCACGCCGCATACCCCTAACGCTGCCTGAAGGTGACATCGGTGGGGAGTACAAACCGGGGGCCCCACTAGGGGCGTCCCGCGGTTCAAAGTGCAGCTGACCACGGGCGCGGCGTACAGGACCCTCCCTGGGGGGTCCCACTAGGATCCCCGGTGTGTAAACTGGCACAAAACTGCTTGACTATCACTTTTGTGATGTTTTGAAGCTGTTTAGGAGACTTTGCCAGTATAAAAAATATGTACAGCTCCGGCGCCATTGGAGGGGGCGGGGCTTTCTCAGAGCGGGACTTGGGGCATTTTGGTGTCTTCCTCTGCTTACTGCAGCCATCTACAGCACACACACAGCGCTTCCTGATACACGCTGGAAAACTGGTACAGGGTGTAGCAAAGGGGGAGAGACGCTTGTGTATACTATCCTGAGCATATTTAGGATTGCAATTGTTAGTGTTTACTGTGTTTTACAGAGCTGACAGTCTCACTGGGGCTGTGCAGCTCAGGGTGTGCTGGTATCATCCCTCTCTCGGTGTCTCCTCTCACATACAGTAGGGCAGGCTTGCATTTTTGCAGCTGTGTGTATGTTTTTGTACTTACTGTGAAATATGGGTAAGCACAAGCTGTGCAGTGTATGTCACACCAGATTCTCTCCATTATCTAATGATTCTGTTTCCTGTGAACAATGCAGTCAGTAGTCACAAATTAGTGAAGAGGCTGATGTCATGATTGACTATGATGTCAGATATGTCATCCCAGCTCACTGCTAATGTGCAGAAAACTCAGCTACTGCAACAAGCTGTTGCAGATTTAGCTGCTAGGGCTGATGCACAGCCCCCCACCCCCTCTCTCATGCAGGTCCCCAGAAGCGTGGTTTACCTGCGCTGCTATCTGAAACAGATGATGATATACAAGATGATGGGGATGACCTGGATCCCGTTGGTGGGGATCCAGATTCTACTCAAGGTATTGAACCCCTCATTTTAGCTATAAGGGATGTGTTAAAGCTCCCTCTAGAGGACACTGTGTCACAGCAGTCGTTTTTCTTTGTACAAAACAAGTCCAATGTCACTTTCCCTGATTCTCCAGTTAGATGACTTATTCAAACAGGCCTGGAAAAATCCAGACAAAAAAATTCCAATTGTCTAAAAAGTTTTTGCACACTTTCCCATTTGCTTCTGAAGGTAGAAAATGTTGGGAGGAACCCCTGGTGTGTTTGTCTCAGTCTCTCGCCTGTCTAAGAAGGCGGTGCTGCCTGCCCCAGGCTCCTTTGCCATGAAGGATCCTAGGGCTCGGAAGACAGAGACTACCCTAAAGTCTCTATACACTGCAGCCGTCCTCTCACAAAGACCGGTCATTGCGGGTTGCTGGATGACCCATGCTATTCATTCTTGGGCCATTCAAATTCAGGGGGGTCTCTCGGGGGATATGCCCTAAGTTACTATGGTAACCCTACTGAAGCACATTCAGGACACTACACGTGTCCTCTGATTCCCTCAAGGAGATGGGGAACATTAATGCTCGGACATCTGCCATGGCAGTGTCCACACGCAGGGCCTTGTGGTTGCGTCAGTGGATTGCGGACGCAGAATCCAAATGTGTGGAATCCCTCCCCTTTTCTGGGGAATGGCTTTTGGGGCTGAATTGAATACCTGGATTTCCAAAGTTACGGCTGGGAAATCCACGTTTGTCCCCTCTGGGGCCCCGCCAGCGAGACGCTCCTATCCGGGGCCGTCTGTCCAGTCCTTTCGGTCTCACAGATTTTGATCGAAGGCCAGAGTTGCCTCCAATGCGGCTACAGGTACCAGAGGTAAGTCCAGGAAACCTGCAAGCACCAGTTCTCAGGAACAGTCCACCAGTTCTGCTTCCACTAAGGCCTCAGCATGATGGTGCTCACACACCCCGAGGGGATCTCGAGGTGGGAGCCCGACTGCGTCACTGCAGCGTCTGGGAGACTTCCTGCCGGGATGCCTGGGTCAGAGAGCTTGTTTCTCAGGGCTACAAGCTGGAGTTCGACAGTACTTCCCCACCCCCCACCCCCCCAATGATTTTTCAAATCAAGCTTACCAGCTTTGGAGGATATGCAAGTTACGTTACAACAGGCTATCCAGAAGTTGGTCCATTCCCACGTCGTCGTTCCAGTACCACTACCGCAACGCGGCAAGGGGTTTTACTCAAACCTGTGTGTGGTGCCCGAAGCTGGACGGTTCGGTCAGACCCATTCTGAATCTGAAATCCTTGAATCCTTATTTGAGGGTGTTCAAGTTTAAAAACGAATCCCTGCGAGCAGTGATTGCGGGCCTGGAAGAACTGGTCTCCTTGGATATCAAGGACGCCTATCTCCATATTCCGACTTGGCCTTCTCATCAGGCGTACCTGCGGTTTGCCCTGCTGGATGATCACTTCCAATTCCAGGCACTGCCCTTCGGACTGTCAACAGCCCCGAGGGTATTCACAAAGGTGATGGTGGAGATGATGCCTCAACTCTGGGTCCAGGGGATCAATGTGGTGCCTTATCTGGATGATCTTATGATAAAGGCAAGATCCAGGGAACTTTTGTTGCTCCATATCGCCCGCACCATCCATCTTCTGTCTGACCATGGGTGGATCCTCAACTTACAGAAGTCCCACCTGGAGCCAACTCAGAGGCTCCTGTTTCGGGGGATGTTGCTGGATACTGTGGCCCAGAAGGCATTTCTACCAGAGGACAAGGCGAAAACACTGCAGGAGATGGTCCGCATGGTGCTCCGACCTACTCGAGTGTCCGTACATTTCTGCATAAGATTGTTGAGAAAGATGGTTGCCTCATACGAGGCAATCCAGTATGGGAGGTTCCATGCCAGAACGTTTCAGTTGGATCTCCTGAGCAAGTGGTCCGGCTCACGTCTACAGATGGACCGGATGATTCAGCTGTCACCTCAGGCCAGGCTTTCCCTCCTGTGGTAGCTACAGTCCTCCAATCTCCTGGAGGGCAGAAGTTTCAGGATTGGACCCTCCTCACTACGGATGCGAGTCTGAGAGGATGGGGACCTGTCACCCAAGGGGCGCAGTTCCAGGGCAGGTGGTCACGTGGTTACTTACACAATGTTATACTCCTTACTCCCTTTGATGGCACCTAACCCCGAGCTTTCTATACCTGTCCTATATTGTCTTGAACTGTAAGTGCTGTTTTCTTGTTTGCTCATTTGATTATGTACTGTATAATGGGCGCTGCGGATCCCTTGTGGCGCCATATAAATAAAGGATAATAATAATATGAGGTATAAGCCGTCGGGGACAGAAAAGGGGAAGGTAGGGCATAACAAGGGGTTTGTTTTTTTAAATAAATGAACCTGACTGCTTGTTGTGGAGACTTCACATACTTTCCGGTTGTACTCTACACACACGTGGTGCTGACAATATTACACTGCAATGGCTGGCTCATCCCGATGACAGATTTGTTTATGGAGTTTTGTTCTAATTCTGTGTTCTCTCTGTTACCTTGCTCGAGTGACTTGCAAGATCTCTGTAAGAGACCTATTTATTATAGTAAAACGGATGTTTTTGCAGGGTTGCAGCATTATTCACGTATGTGTCTGTTTTATCATGATGGTACTGGAGCAGATATCAGAGAGAAATGTGGCGGTTCCTGAGTTTTTCGACTGTAAAAGCCATCCCCAGAGCTTTCTACGGGGATGATGAAAATGGCCAATTTACCAAACTCAGGAAATCGTTAGCGCTGTACCTGCTGCCTAGCAGTCCTGAGTCACAGTAAGGGCTCTGGCAATCCTGAGTTACAGTAAGGATTATGGCAGGCCTGAGTCACAGTAAGGATTATGGCAGGCCTGAGTCACAGTAAGGAGTATGGCAGGCCTGAGTCACAGTAAGGAGTATGGCAGGCCTGAGTTACTGTAACTCAGGACTTCCATTATCCTTACTGTACAGTAAGTGCGCTGGTAGTTCTGAGTCACAGTAAGGATTATGGCAGGCCTGAGTCACAGTAAGGAGTATGGCAGGCCTGACATACTGTAACTCAGGACTTCCATTATCCTTACTGTACAGTAAGTGCGCTGGCAGTCAGAGTAAGGGCTCTGGCAATCCTGAGTCACAGTAAGGGGTCTAGTAGTCCTGAGTCCCATTAAGTGGTTTAGCACAGTAAGGGGTCCGGCAGCCCTGAGTCACAGTAAGTGGTCTAGTAGTCCTGAGTCACAGTAAAGAGTCTGGCAGTCCTGAGTCACAGTAAGGGGTCTGGCAGCCCTGAGTCACAGTAAGTGGTCTAGTAGTCCTGAGTCACAGTAAGGAGTCTGGCAGTCCTGAGTCACCGTAAGTGGTCTAGCACAGTAAGGGGTCCGGCAGCCCTGAGTCACAGTAAGTGGTCTAGCACAGTAAGTCTTGAGTCACATTAAGTGGTCTGTGCAAATTTGCCAAAGAGACCCACAGAGAGGCGCCACAGCTCTGCGACTTAGATGCTGGAGGTGTCAACTGGACCTTCCTCCAAGTTGGCGCATAGTCGGCACTTTAAGTGATAAGCGGTGGTGGGGTGCTGACGTCAGCCAGCAACACCACACAAACCACAGACTTTCCTTCCCCCCCCCAAAAAAAACGTTGAGATGTTCCACCTTCCCCCCCGTTCAATTAAACCATATGGAAAAACTGCAAAAATGTTAACACATCCCAGAGAATGATCACATAAGGGATGTGGTAGCAGTAAAACGCTGCTGGGCAGGAGGGTTGTGTGTTTTGCTACATGCGAGCACTGCCCTGCAGACCTCACACTCTCAAGTCCCAATTTGCTCTTACTTGCTGAGCAATGTCTTCTCAGTGCCCCAAGTCGCAAAGGGATTAGTGGTAAAAACATAAGCTTACCTGAAAGCATGAAGCACGCAGTGCCGCTTCGCTAATAAAATCTCTGCCCTCTTTAAACGTTTCTGCTGAGGGACGTGTAAGCAGAACTGGTTTTGTTAATATATATGTGTAGCATACAGCCACTGGGGAGCATCCTGGGGGCAAGCTGGTGCAGACGAAAGGCACCTAGGGGGGGAACGTTTCCATATAAACTGTTCTGATAACCTGTAGCATTGACCAGCCATACCTATTAGGAAGCGAGAGCAAGCATGCCCATCCAATATCTACATCTCCACCTCTAACATCTGTATGAAGCAATGTGCTGCACTGGGCTTTGCGCCAGTCTGGAATGTTAATAATCAGAGGAAGAATGAGGGAGGAATGAGTGCTGCCTGTAAGCAGTCTGGCACTCGGCCAGCGGCAGTAATAAGGCATCTTCACTACTAAACCTGTAATTAATCTGGATTTTATACTAGAAGAAATATATTTAGCATTTGTAAGCGGTAAAGAAGCCCTGTGATAGATGTTCCAGACAAATCACATTCTTAGCATTGGAGAACAGTTTTTTTCCTCAGATTTAAAAATATACCCTGGAGGCAGCCATTTTGTGCCCTCCGTGAGAATGTAGTCATCTGATTGACTTGACGTCACCAAGGCCACAGGCACTTTCACCCTAGTTTATGCCACTACTCTAACCTTTAGTCTTAATGATAGGTTGTATTTTCATGAATAGTGGTTGTTCCCATCGAATGGCTGTACTCCATTGTGTGTACACAATATGTACCCTTTATCCACACTTGCTTACTCTTCTGGAATGTTCTGGAGGCTTCCTAATTATCTAGAGATTTTCTTGTGCACCAGGAGAACAGGGAACCCCCCCTGGATTCCACCCAGTTACCTATTCAAGTGGGTGTAGCTGTGTTGACGTGAATTGTTGATATGTGTGTCCTATTTGTGGTATACACAAGATGGTTAATAGTAGACACCAGTGGAATCAGCATATGAATTGGGCTGCGCCGTGATACTTAACCAGAGTTACAGGTTAATTGAAGTATTCAGATGTACAGCTATGCTCAGTATGAATATATGGGTAGCGGAGGAAGTGGGGTGTGTACAGAGGGCCATCCGCTCATGTACTGCAGTGATATCGGCTATTGAAGATGGGTACCAGGTCTCTCTCTGGAGCTAAATACCAATACGGGCAATATGGTGATAACGCAGGAGCACACTCCACTACCACCATGAATTACATCATTATAAGCTGATCCGTGGCATTGCACAGTGAGTGCCAATCACACGGCCATACCCTTTGCGGTTGGCACTCCACTGCAGAATCAGAATGGTGCCCCCTGAAAGTGCATACGATTCTGTGATCTGCCATACACTTCATGTTCTGTGCAGTATGGCATTATGCCTGTGTGAGCTAGTCATAACTGTATCATAAGCTGTACTGTGATCTTGTGGTCTCATCATTATGACAGGCGGCAGCCCTGAGGCAGAATTCCTTGTAGTAGCAAGATTACTCTTTGTGTGTTCAACATGTCGTACATTACTAAAATTCTACACACTGACAGGAAATACCTTTATAGCCTTGCATTAGAGAAGTTGCTGCCGCTTTCTGCACATATCTCTGTATGCCTTTGTACGGGAATTCTATCTAGTGTTATAGGTGATATAATGCAGCACCCGTCTGTACCCTCCCAGAGCTGGGATAATTGTGCACATTGATGCTTGGACTTTGCTACTTGTAGGTCTTGGTTCATATGAGATAAATCATTGCGTCATGGTCATCATATTGAACCTCCCAATATTAATAAACAAAAAATAAACAATGGCATTTGTTGGGCCCTGTAGCGAAATTGCGATACCACAGTGCATATCTCCTTACCAAGCAGGAGGTCCTGTTCCCCTCCGCATGCGTGGTGTTTGGAACATGCTCAGTGATGCCCCTTTTCGGCTGTTAGCGCCATCACAATGAATATTCACTGCCAACCCTACACCCGCCATCATGGCTGGGCCACATAGCAGCTGCCTGGCCAGCCACGGTGGAAGTTAAGGCCCTTTGTTCAAGCACTACTCCAGCCATTTGTACCCCAGCCAAAATAAATAATAAGAAACTACAAGCCACACCATAACCTTTTGGGGAAAAGGAGGTTTAAGCCACAGTTTATTAAGCAGAACAACCTAAAGTAATAAAATAACTAGAATAAGTTAATCTACAGCAAATTGGATGTCCCTGCTAGCAGCAACTCATCTGTTTGTTACAAGCGAGGTGTACCTGCCCTCATTTACTGTGCCCCACCCAATGGTGGCTTCCCAATGGTGAGGATGCTCCTGCCCAGTCTGGTCTCCTCTTTACTGCTTACCAGTGTGCAATGTGTCTGACCCATACAGTGGCTAAAGTATAGTCTGGGAAGAGTAAGATGCCGCTACCACATATTATTTAACATGGCTACCCTGTAGCTTCCATGACAAAGCCAAACGTTAACACCATTTTTAAAGAGTGTGAGCTGTTCTGTTCCTACGAGGAGAGTAACGTCGGAGATGAATCGTCTGATCTCACCCCAGCTGCCTCCATGTTCCTCCCATCCTGGCGATCGCAGTTCTGTTATGCTCATAAAAGCATAAAAATTGGGACAGACTCCTACCATACCCTCTATCCTGGCCGCAATAAGGAATGATACTTTCTGGGGCCTCTCTACCACCAATAAAAAAATATGCTGTCAGAGGTTATCTTATTTATTACTGGACCCTGTCTTACTGATAGGTAACAAATATACATTTATAGGGTGTGATGTTAGTGTATTAGAATGCTTAATATTTGTAGACACTCCCTTACTAACGTGTAAGCCTGAATCTTCAGTGATGATCCCTGGGACCAGGGGGATGCTGGGAAGTGGGTGGCCCAGTGTGCAGTGTGCCTGGAGTTGGTGATGGAATAAACAGCACAGCAGTGAACTCACATGTCTCTGTGTCCTGATGACTGGATTTACAAACATATGAACAAAACATGGTGTCAGAAGAAGTGTAACTTGGACTGCTAGTGCTCTCAGAATGTGAAAGAATCCTGCAGAAGTCTGTAAGGCTGTGATACAAAGTGTCTGCAAAGCCTGCCGTCTGCTCCTCTCTTCAAACAGTGCGTAACCATGGATAAACTAGCTCCTCCAACTGGCATGCTGATGTCTGGTAACTTGTCTGAATACTGGAAAAGATTTAAGCAAAGGTTTAATATATATCCTGCTGCATGTGGAGCCGATACAGAGGCTGACAAAACGAAGGCATCCATTTTTCTCCATGTGATAGGAGAGGATGTGCTGGACATTTATAATAGTTTTCAGTTTGCTGAGGGGCAGAATATGGTGCTATCTTCTATAATGCAAAAGTTTGAAGATTGCTTTGTGCCAAGGAAAAATGTGACATATGAAAGATATAAGTTTTTCACATGTGATCAGAAGTCTGGAGATGGATTTGATCAGTATGTTACAGAGCTGCAATCACTGTGAGTTTGGTGATTTAAAGGATTCACTGATTAGAGATCGTATTGTCTGTGGAATACCTGATAATGGACTCAGAGAGAGATTGCTGAGAGAGCAAGACCTAACACTAGAAAAGGCAGTGACTATGTGTAGATCTGCAGAAATAACTAGATTTCAAGCCAAAACGTTACACAAGGACGCTGATGTTGCTGTATATGTAGTGCAGAAAACAGAGCAAAGCAAACCTCCATTCTCAAGAATGAAGCAGTCGAAGCCACAGTCTAATAAGGAAATGTGTAGTAGATGTGGAAATGCTCACAATCCTAAAATGTGCCCTGCTTATGGTAAAACCTGCATGAAATGTGGTAGACTAAATCACTTTGCCAAATGCTGTAAAATTAAAAGTAAAACAACCAAAGTGCATGCTGTTAAACAAACAGATGAATTATTTGTGGATTGCATTGAACTTTGCAGTGCAGATAAGAAAGAATGGATTGTCCCTTTAACTGTGAACGAGATTGGCATTCCCTTTAAGCTTGATACTGGCGCGCAGGTGAATTTAATATCATTTCAAGACTATAAGACTTTTAGAGTAAAACCTAAAATTCATCCAGCCAAAGTGAAAGTTACAGGGTACACTTGGGGAGGAAATTCCTGTGAAAGGTACATGCTTAGTGACACTGAAATATAAGGGACAACAGTTTAAAACATCTCTACTGATTGTGGATAAAAATGTGCAACCGATTCTAGAATTAAGTTTCTTTAGCAAGCTTAGTTTCTCACAGGAAGTTTTTATGGTGACATCACAAGTAGAAGATGACTGCAAATCGATGTTTACAGAATACAGAGACTTGTTTGAAGGTCTAGGTTGTTTGCCTGGAGAGCATAAAATAAATATAGACACGCAAGTTTCTTCAGTGATACACCCCTGTAGAAAAGTGCCGTTTGCGCTGAGAGAAAAACTGAAACGAGTTAAATCGCATGGAAGCCTTGGGTGTGATACAAAAAGTTGATGAGCCTACTGAATGGGTAAGCTCCTTAGTAATTGTTGAAAAAAAATGGACAACTCAGAATATGTCTAGACCCCAGAGATTTAAACAAAGCTATTAAACGAGAACATTTCAAACTACCAACCAGAGATGAAATCATGTCGCAATTTGCGGGAGTAAAATGGTTCAGTAAATTGGACGCATATTCAGGATTCTGGCAAATGAAGCTAGATGAGGCCAGCTCAAAGCTTTGTACATTTAATACACCAGAAGGTCGATACAGATTTCTTCGACTACCATATGGAATTTTGTCTGCTCCAGAAGTATATCACAAAAAGATACACATGATTTTTGAACATATTCCAGGTGTTGAAACAATGATGGATGACATTATTGTCTGGGGATCTACAAAGGAAGAACATGATTCTAGATTGAGACAAGTAATGGAACTTGTCAAGAAAGTGAATCTAAAGCTAAACAAGGACAAATGTGAATTTGGCATGAATACACTTACCTTTATGGGCGACGTGGTCTCGGATCAAGGTGTAAAACCAGACCCAAGGAAAATATCAGCCATAGTGAACATGGAACGTCCTAACAACAAAGACGACGTCAGAAGATTCCTAGGAATGATTACTTACTTAGGAAAGCTTATTTCTCAATTCTCTGAACGAACAGCCTCTCTTAGATGGTTGTTGGACAAAGATAACGAGTGGATGTGGTCACATGAACAAAAAGAAAGTTGGCAAAACTTGAAACAGATCATTAGATCATTACAGAGCAACCAGTGCTAAAATTCTTTGATCCTGCGAAAAGAATAAGAATTTCAGCGGATGCTTCGCAATTTGGCCTAGGCTCAGTGCTGTTACAAGAACATGGGGATACATGGCAACCAGTAATCTATGCATCAAGAGCACTGACAAGTGCTGAAACAAGGTATGCTCAGATCGCTAGAAGTTATTTTTCTATCACATATGCATGTGAGCGATTTCATCAGTTTGTGTATGGTCAAACATTTACAGTGAAAACTGACCACAAGCCATTGGTAGCTATCATGACAAAATCATTGCATGACTGTCCCATGAGAATTCAACGAATGCTTATCAGACTACAGAAATATGATGTACACTTGCTGTACTGTCCCGGCAAATACATGTACATTGCTGATACACTTTCTCGTGCTGTGGACAAAAGTGAAGGTTCCAAAAGTCTGATGGATGAAGAGATAGAAGCCTATGTTAATTTGATCGTAGCTTCTCTACCAGTGTCTCTTGCAAGACAAGAACAGATTAGGAAAGAAACTGAGACAGATGACACAATGAAAGTGTTGAAAGATATCATTCTGAAAGGTTGGCCAGCAGAAAAACATGCGTGCCCGCTGTCTATCCATGATTATTGGATGTACCGCAGTGACCTTACAGTTGTCGATGGTATTATTTCCAAAGGCAATAGGTTTGTCATACCTGCACGACTAAGAAAAACTATGCTGTGCAAGATACATGAAGGCCACTTAGGAGAAGAAAAATGTAAGCGGAGAGCGCGTGAAGTTATGTATTGGCCAAGAATGAACCAAGACATAGCACAGACTACAGCTACATGTGAATTATGTCTTACGTATAGACCGAAACAACAAGTCGAGCCACTGATTCCTCACGCAGTGCCAGAGAGACCGTACCAGAAAGCTGGCGCAGATTTGTTTGATTGTAATGGGAAAACGTACATTGTCGTGACTGATTATTACTCTAACTACCCTGAGGTGAAGACACTACATACAACTACTAGTAAAGCCGTAATCAATTGCATGAAGTCAATCTTTACAAGGCATGGTGTTCCTATGGAAGTGTTCACTGACAATGGTCCTCAGTTTTCCAGTGCTGAATTTAGACAATTTGCTGATGAGTGGGAATTTGTCCATACTACGTCAAGTCCCCACTATCCACGCTCAAATGGGTTGGTGGAAAGTTCAGTAAAGACTGTAAAGAGTCTCATGAAAAAAGCTCAAGAAGGTAAAGAAGATTTCTACAAAAGTATTTTAATTTACCGCAGTACACCTTTACAGAATGGACTTTCTCCTGCACAAATCCTGATGGGAAGGAGGATTAGAGCAAATCTCCCGATACATGATGAACTGCTTAATACACATAACTCAGCGTTGGTCAGACTAAGTAAGGAACGTCAACAGGCGAAACAGAAACTGTTCCATGACAGGCGAGCAAAAAGCTTATCTGATCTAAAATCGGGTGACCAAGTCCGTCTCAGAGATCACAAGAAAGGTATTTGGGTGCAGAAAGGTATTGTTTAAGCACAAGTAGCACCAAGATCTTATACTATACATACAGAGCGTGGAACGGACGTAAAAAGAAATCGGGTGGATTTAAGATCTCAACCTAACCATAATGAAGACAACATGACTGAAGAATACCCTTCATCTGACATGTATGATGATCCTGATAATGGTGAACAAACCACAATTCTAGAAAGGTCCAATATGGTCGATGAAATGCAGACTGTGTATGAAATAGTGATGAGCGGATTCGGTTTTACTCGGTTCTCAAAACCGAATCTTATTGGCTCACTGATGTCACGTGTTTTGGATAGCCAATAAGATTCGGTTTTGAGAACCGAGTAAAACCGAATCCGCTCATCACTAGTATGAAAGACCCAAAAGGGAAATACGCAGACCTGAGAGACTCATTGAAACGTGTTAGATGATGTTCTTAATATGACGTTGTTAATTGTTGCATTGAAGCGTACAGGGCTTATCTTTAAAGAAAAGAGGATGTGATGTTAGTGTATTAGAATGCTTAATATTTGTAGACACTCCCTTACTAACATGTGTAAGCCTGAATCTTGAGTGATGGTCCCTGGGACCAGGGGGATGCTGGGAAGTGGGTGGTCCAGTGTGCAGTGTGCCTGGAGTTGGTGATGGAATAAACAGCACAGCAGTGAACTCACATGTCTCTGTGTCCTGATGACTGGATTTACAAACATATGAACAAAACTTAGGGCAGTAGACTTACAGGTAAGCAGGACAGGTGCACATTAAGCAGAAAATGGGAGATTTATTAAATCTTGGAGAGAGATAAAGTACCAACCAATCAGCTACTAACTTTCATTTTACAGGGTGGGCTAGAAAAATTACAGAAGCTTACTGGTTGCTATGGGAACTTCTCCAGTTTATCTCTCTCCAAGGTTTGATAAATCTCCCCCTCAGTCCTCATTGACAGAGATCTTTCATTTGCACTTTTCCAGTCCCTAAACATGAAGCCCAGCAAATCTCACTGTGCCAGAGTATGGTATGTGTAATCACCACACTCTTACCTCATTTACAAGGAATGACGGGTATTATGTACGATTGCCTGGTATTAGCTGCGATTATGAAGGTATTAGCTATGAGCGCGACAGTAGTTGTAACAGAAGCAGAGTATATATCGCTTTTGTTCTGGGGCTTAGAACTGCGCAGCTCTGCGATTAGTTTGTCCCTTAGCTGTAAAACAAGGTGTTACATGTTGCACTTCTGTATTTATGATGTCTACAGCAAGATTACATTATGATTATGTGGCATATACTATAATAGAAATATTAAAGACTAGATTGACAGTAGTTTAATGCTTCTTATTTTTATGTACTTGCAAATACAATATATGATGCATACTTGCCGACTCTCCCAGAATGTTCAGGAGACTCAAGGATTTTGGAGAGTCCCCAAAGTTTTCTGGTTCAGCAGATGACCCTCTTGCATCCTGCCCACTTCCTGGGTGGGATGGGGCGTAATGCCGCAATTCTTACCAAATCACGCCACGCCACTCCCTGTGGGATGCTGCAGGAGGGGATAAAAATTGTATGTTTGCGCAACCCCCTACCTCCCACAACAGCACCTGTAATTCACATTTGGAACACTCACAGAAGGAAGGGAAATAAATTGTAGCCAAGTACAATGTGACGTAAAAAATTGTATTAGGTCAATTTCCCGGCAGTCGAAATGCCGACGCCGGAATCCCGACACGGAAGTCGAAATGCCGGTGTCATCAACCAGACTAGGATCAGAATCCCAGCACTTATACCCTGACAGCCGAGATCCCGAATGCGTGTTTGTCAGGCCACCGGAGAGGTAAGCCCCGGGGGTAGGTAGGTTTAAGGGGTGGGGGGAGAGTTAGACCGCGGGGTGCCGGGGGTTAGGTTTAGGTTGCAGGGAGGGGTGGGGAGGGTGGTGTTAGGTTTAGCCACCCCTGGGGAGGGTTAGGCTGCGGAGGATGGAGGGATAGGTTTAGGCTGCAGGGGCGGGAGTTAGGTTTAGGCAGCCGCAGGGAGGTTTAGGATGGGGAAGGGGGGGGGAGTGGAGGGGAGGTGTAGGCTGCATGGGAAGTAGGGCTAGGGAGGCTTTGGGGAAATGTAAGTATACCTTGCCCCTGTCAGGATTCTCACCATTGTGATGCTTCGGTCTGTATTCTGACTGCCGACATCCTGACCGCCAACATATCAGGCTAAGGGGGTAATTCAGACCTGATCACAGCAGCAAATTTGTTAGATAATGGGCACAGCCATGTGCACTGCAGGGGGGGCAGATATAACATGTGCAGAGAGAATTAGATTTGGGTGGGGTGTGTTCAAACTAAAATCTGATTTAGAGTGTACAAATAAAGCAGCCGGTATTTACCCTGCACAGAAACAAAATAACCCACCCAAATGTAACTCTCTCTACACATTATATCTGCCACACCTGCAGTGCACATGGGGGGGTCATTCCGAGTTGTTCGCTCGGTAAATTCTTTCGCATCGCAGCGATTTTCCGCTTAGTGCGCATGCGCAATGTCCGCAGTGCGACTGCGCAAAGTAAATTTGCTATGCAGTTAGATTTTTTACTCACGGTTGTTTCTTCGTTCTGGTGATCGTAATGTGATTGACAGGAAGTGGGTGTTTCTGGGCAGAAACTGGCCGTTTTATGGGAGTGTGTGAAAAAACGCTACCGTTTCTGGGAAAAACGCGGGAGTGGCTGGAGAAACGGAGGAGTGTCTGGGCGAACGCTGGGTGTGTTTATGACGTCAAACCAGGAACGACAAGCACAGAACTGATCGCAGATGCCGAGTAAGTCTCGAGCTACTCAGAAACTGCACAGAGATGTCTTTTCGCTATATTGCGAATCTTTCGTTCGCAATTTTAAGAAGCTAAGATTCACTCCCAGTAGGCGGCGGCTTAGCGTGTGTAAAGCTGCTAAAAGCAGCTTGTGAGCGAACAACTCGGAATGAGGGCCATGGTTTTGTCCAACTGCTAACAAATTTGCAATCAACTCTGAAATACCCCCCGAACTCGTAAAAAACCCCAGATGTTCTTGAGCATATTATCTGACACTAGTTCTTATTGCTATGCAGTGTGCAAATACAGGCAATATTAACTGTGGTTTACTCTTATATTACCATAGACTGGTAACTGTCTGATCAAATAGTTTACATGGGTCATTTGCGAAACTGTGCTGCGCAGATGTCTTTTTTTGTGATGTCATGCTCCCAGGGCCGGTGCAAGTTTTCCCGGCACCCTAGGCAAAACTTCACTCTATTGCACCCAATCACTACTAATACCCACTTCCCAGCCCCTCAGGTGACAGCAGAGGTGGCGTCTTATAAGTTACACAGCTGCGCTGGCATCAAGACCACCAAGGAATTTCAGAGACATCCTTAATTTTGTGATAGGCAGACTCAGTAGCGCCCCCCAGATCCCGATGCCCTAAACAGCTGCCTAATGGTGGAGCCGGCCCTGCATGCTCCCACGTTTACATGTGTCTTGCAGCCAAGATGGCAGCCTCTGTGAGGTGTGAAAGATTTTCCTATCTAACGGTAGTAGCGGAAGAACAAGATTTCATTTTGCGGGATGGGACTATTTAAATGAGCTGGAGGGAGTAGAATAGGCAATTTAGGGGCTGATTTTGAGGCAGTGGCATCCATTGGCAAATGTTGCTACAAAGCCCTCCCTGGTGTCCATCTGAATATGACATGCACTATAGACTCAGAAAATCTCTCATCTGTACCGACACCCCTCAGAATCAGGCTCTTAGGCCCATATTTATCATGCCTTGGAGAGCTATCAATTGCACAGTGATAAGTATCAACCAATCAGCTCCTAACTGACATGTTACAGACTGTGAGGTCTATTCATGAAGCTGTGAAAATTGTGAAGTGAGCCAGTGGAGAAATTGCCCATGGCAACCAATCAGCATTGAAGTAACATTTATAATTTGCATACTATACAATTGTATGGAGCAGCTGATTGGTTGCCATGGGCAACTTCTCCACAGGCTCACTTTTTACACTTCTTCATGAATAGACGGACCCCTCAGTTTGAAAAATGACAGGAGCTGATTGGCTGGTACTTTATCACCATGCAATTGATCGCTCTCCAAGGCTTGATAAATCTGGGCCTAGTGAGATGTTCCCAGGCCTGATTCTGATGTGGCAGTAAAGCACAAAAGGGAATGACCCTGTGGATGGCAGACTCACACAGCTGAGTCAGTGAATGTAACTTTGAACAGTCAGGGAGGATATGTGTTTGCCTTAGCAGGAAAATCACATACATAACACAATTCATGACTGGAAAATCTTTATAATGAGGTCACTTACCAGATCCACCCAAATAGCACCTAATGCCCCTATGCCCTGCCCCTTTCCTGAAAATAGGACATGCCATGAAACTGGTGACTGCTGGAAGGTAAAGGTGTGTACACACGGTGAGATTCGGGCTAAAAACCCCGATTCTCACTATGCGTTAGGGGCTAGGTCGGTATCACAAGCTTGCGATGACTGTGCCTGCAATACTGGCTTTGTACGATTTTGGCTAAGTGTCAATTTTGACTATCTTTTATACTAGATAGTCAAAATTGACTTGCCTGCACAGTCTATCTGCACTAAATTTCTTTGCGATTTTGACTATATAATAAAAATCGCAAAGAAATCTCTCACCTTGTGTACACACCTTTACATTGTGTAAGGGGCTGGAAAAATAAATTGCCCAAAGTAACACCAGCTACAGCGGTGATTAGTAATCTGCTAGTGTCTCTGTAATATCCTGTGAGTAAGACTTGTGGGTCAGCCATTCCATACAGAACACACACCCCAAGAGCCGGTGGCGACAGACAGGGTGTCTATGAGACCTGAGGCTGCGTGCTCCTTAGCAATCCAGCCACTCACTGGTACATTGCATTACTGCACTCACCAGCAAGTGAGTCACTGCTCTGAGCTCTGATGACGCATCGTTTAAGTGAATTCAGTGCAGGTCACCACAATACCGGCCGCTGTACTGCTCCCTATAACACCCCAGTGGTATACTGTGACAAAGGGTTAGTAAGACACAGATGCAGGCCAAAGGTTTCTCCTTCTCCCTCTCTCCTGGCCAGTACTAAGTCAGCGTTATGGCTCCTGTTGGACTAGTCACCGGGTACAAAGTCTGTGGGCTTTGGTACCGTGTATGGATAACCACTCTGGCAATCTGTACTGTGGGCGCAATACACAATTTATAGAAGGTAATAGTAGGTAGCAATAAATGAAAAGAAAATCCTGCGCTTCTCCACTAGTGCGTCAGAAGCGATCGCATTAATCTAAATAAAACATGAAGGTAACGTTAGACATATTCTCATTTATTTTACTCAAACGCACATGATCAGTAGAAATTACTTACAGTTCTGTAATCATATTGGGGTATATTCAATTGAAGTCGAACACTGCCGTCTGTCGAAAAGACGTCAGTTTTCGACTTTTTAAGGTCGAATCCTGATTCGACCTATTCAATATTTCACAAAATTTTTCAACAAGTCGATGAATTCGGCGGAATAGCTTCCGATCCACGTGCTTGTGTCGAAAACGGGGCGTTTTGGCCCCCTTTTCGACTATCTCAATCTGACATCAAAATGATGTCGGAATGAGATGCGGACCCAGAGGAGACGAGGGGGGAGCTGCAGGAAGACGGGGGACAGCCGGTGGGCATACAGGGAGATCAGTGCTACAGTAGCGCTGCAGCTGGATGTCACTCACCGCCGGACCTCACGGCAGCTTCCACCCGGCTCCAGCACGCTGCCGTGAGGACAGGCGGCTGAGTGACATCCTGCTGCAGCGCTACTGTAGCGCTGATCTGCCCTGTATGCCCGCCGGCTGTCCCCCGCTGGTCTCCCCGCGGCTCGCCCCCCTTATCCTCCTCTGCGTCCCATCTAAATTCGACTTGAAAAAGTCGAATTAACATGGGATTGAATAGGGGTTGTCGGATCCATTCCGCCAAATACATGTCGGAATGGATCCGACTTTAATTGAATATACCCCATAATGTTCTTATAAACAACTTAATATCTGCTGTGGCTCAGAGCAATGAAAATGAGGTCTAATGGCGGTCTAATTCTAATCATACTAATAAGTGGACCCAGGAGCTGCTGGGTCAACACAGCCGCCTGCCCTGTCCTGTCCCATAATACTTACACCCTGTTCCTAGTACTCTCCCGCCACTGCATGTGCTGTGCATTATAGGTGTGACGCGTGCAAATGTCATGTCATCATTTCTATCATCCTTCCGTTTTGTATACTACTGTAGATAGAACCAATGCTGTCTTATTTGGTTGTCCAAATATGAGACCCTCTGGGTAATAGTAGAGTGCAGCTGCCCTGAGACCACCTCACAGATTATCAGTGCCAGCCAAAGGTATTCAGTGGTTTACATGATGAATGGGCTGATCATGAGTCGGCCACAGCCAGGGCTGGACTGGTCACATGGTACATCTGGCAAATGCGAGCAGGGCCGATGCAGCCACATAGAGAGTGGGGTTGGCCGATCAGTGCAGCCTTCCAGCTCTCTGTTCGCCCACCCCACACTATCACCCACCAGTAGCTGGCATATACATAGAAATGGGTGTGCCATGAAGCCAGGCCCACCTGACTCGTGGTACACACCCCCAGCCATGGCCGTGTCCCCCTCGTCATGCACGCGCACACAAGGGCGTGCTAGGGCTGCTTCACAGCCCCAGTCCATATCTGGCCACAGCTGTCTCTTTTGTCGCGTCCGAATCTTCATTCAGCATCTCTGAGCGGTAACCACAGGATGCATGTGCAGTGCGGCTCAGGCGGATGCACAGACTTTACACCTTGTGCGCTTGTGTGCCACATCGCCACTACATCCACGTCCCAATCAAGGCCAAAGCCCTTTACATGTGTCTGTACTATCGTATTTTCCTCAGTAATAAGTGTACCGTGCTCTGGTCAAGGTGCGCTCGGCACAGGTTATCGTTCCCATTTGGGGTTCATGTGGATGGTAAAGTATGAAAAAGTAAGGAGAATGAAACACAAAAATTCCAAAGAACTCGACCATTTGCTTTTTAGACCACTGTCACGTCGACCTTTTGACAATATCGACTTAGTGCATGTCGAATATCTGGTGTGACCCCATTTGCGGCAGCAAATCTGATTTAGTCCCACAGCCTGTACAATGACAGTTAAGAGCTGACTGGTTATTCACGAAGCAGTGATAAGAGCGGAGAAGTGAGCCAGTGGAGAAGTTGCCCATGGCAACCAATCAGTACTGAAGTAACATTTATAATTTGCATACTATACAATTGTACGGAGCAGCTTCACTTATCCTCTCTTTTCACTACTTCATGAACAGACCCCTTTATCTCCCTCCAAGCTTTGATAAATGTCCCCTTAGACCAGAGCTGGCCAAACCAGTCCTCAAGATCTACCAACAGTTCACATTTTCCAGAACACCTAGCTGGTGCACAGGTGTAGTCATTACTAATTAAGATGTGCTGCATTCATTCCTAACTGACAATTCTACAGATCTCCAGGAGGACTGGAAAACATGAACTGTTGGTAGATCTCGAGGACCGGTTTGGCCAGCCCTGCCTTAGACTGTTTCTGGTCCCATTGACTGCTCTGATTTCCCCTCTTCTCATTTTGGTCTGCATGCGGTGTGCCTATTGCAGGAAGAGACAGAGATTTGGGTGAGCTTTCAGTAATGTACTAGACCACCACTCTCTAAGTATCACCATCACACGCTAACAAAAGCCAGTTTTACAGGAAACGAAAATGAAACATACCACTAATAATACAGTTGGCTGGCGTTCTACGCTGAGCTACGTATGAAACTTCTCTGGCAAATCGTACAAGGAAACAAGAGAGCCCGTACCTGAGAGCTCAGGGACATCAATAATACAACAGCTTTTTCAATAATGAATTCTCTGCCCCGTGTCTGGCTGGAGGGGGCTGAAGAGCGGAGGAACCAGTAGCAGAACCCTGCAGCTAAGCAATGTCTAAGGGTCAATGACTCTCAGCAGATCCATCATGTTACTGCCACTCAAGTCCTCTCAGACCAAGCAAAGCTACAGGTCTTCTAAGTTGCTGGGGAAATGGAAAGCATTACAAGCAGGTGAACCTAGTAACCTGTCCCCCTGCAAGTCACCTGACACAAACTTCCCCATATCAAATCCTTACATTCAGAACAGCTCTCACTTTTCTCCAGTCAGGCTCCAGCAGAAGAGCAACCAAGCTACACGGCCTACAGGGAAAGTCAGGTGCAGGTATCGAGGTAGCAGGGAAAGCATGCAGAGAATACTCTACGTCAGTGTGAAGGCTGTGAGATTCTTCAGGATCAGTGCGACAACGCACAAAGTGACCTTGCTGACAACAGTTCTGTGAAATATGAAATAATATTGCTCTAAAAGAGGTCATAGGACACACCCACACACATATTGCAAATAAATGAAATTGTGGGTCAAGTTATATACCCCCTAAATCATTCCAAACGAGCTACCTACGTAAGTGATTGGGTGTTATATTAATGTTACACGTGTTTTAAGAGTCTTGACCTTTTCTGCCCTGACGCTTATTTACAAAAAAAAATAAAACTAATGGTAAAATGACTAAGGGGATCATTCAGCGTTTTCACACAGCGGGCAATCAGGTACTAACTGCGCTTGTGTATGCACTACAATGCGCACGCACCTCGGACAACAACAAAGGGCATCGCTGGTCAGCGACGGGATGGTGCGAAAAATCCGATCACACGGGCGTGCGCAAGGTGATTAACAGGAGGAAGCCGTTTGTGGTTGTAATTGACCATTTACTGGGAGTGTCCGGAAAAACGCAGGCGTGCCCAAGCATTTTCAGGGAGTGTGTCTGACGTCAGCTCCAGCCCCGATCAGCTTGATTCTATCGCATTGGAGGAGTAAGTCTTGGGCTGCGCACACACTGCACACAGTGGACTTTAGCAGCTCGGCGTACACATGTGATCGCACACTTGCACGGCGAATATACACTCCCCCTGGAGGTGGTGACTATCTGATTGCAGGACAGCAAAATTAGCAGCCCAGCGATCAAATCTGAATGACCCTCTAAGAATGCATCTTGTTTTGCTGCTGTTGCACAGCAACTAATGACTGTAAAATTATTACAAACGTCATCATTTATGTACGTCTTGGAAAATATTAGAACGTTACGTGCGATACTGATTTTGTGTTCAGATTCTTTGTCCAGATATTCCCCACACTTGTCCAAGCATTTGTTCCAAAGGTACACCAAGGTATCTATCCCGGCATAGGAGAAATCAGTGTCAAGCGCCTGAGCCCCAGTTGCTCCTGAACGATGTTGTGCACAGCACCCACTGAGATGTTTAGTTCGTCTGCAATATCACTAAAGGTGGGTACACACTAATAGATATATCTGGAGATCAATTGATCTGCAGATATATCTATGGACGGATCGGGCAGTGTGCTGTGCATGCACACTGCCCGATCCATCGGGGACTGACGTCATGAACTGGGCGGGCGTGTACACACGCCCGCCCAGTTCAGCTGTCAATCACCGCCGGCCGCCGCAGCATGTGTACGGGCGGTCGCCCCGTACACACACAGCGACGCGCCAATATATCGGTAGATATATTGGCCGTCGGCTGTGCTGCGCGGCTGACGCGATGCTTCTGTGAACGACGGAGTTCACAGACGTATCGGCCGTACACACTGGCCGACGGTCCTACGATATATCGGCCGTTCAAGAGAACGGCCGATATATCGACCAGTCTGTACGGGCCTTAACTCAAATGCGTCTGTCCTCCTGAATCAGACTTTCAATGCTGCACAAATTGTCATCTGTGGTGGACGTGCCAGGCCGGTCAGACCGCTGCTCATCTTGAACGGGTGGTATTCATGTGACCGGCGGTCTGCTGACCGACAGTCACATGACCTCCTCCACCATCCCGCTGGCTCAGTATCCCGATGGTCGGCATGCCGACCAACAGGGACTATTTCCACTTGTGGGTGTCCACGACACCCATAGAGTGGGAATAGTACCCGTGGCGACCGCAGGTCGCCACCGAGCCCGCAGCGTGGCGACCGCAGCGAGCCCGCAAGGGGCTTGCTGCACTCGCCCCTCCCCGCCGGGATCCCGGCGTCGGTATGCTGCCGGGATCCCGGCGTCGGTAAGCTGACCGGCGGTCAGGAGACCGCCGGTCAGCCATACTACACCCTCTTGAACGCCTGTCCTTCATTATCAAAGGCAGTGCACCAAACCCAAACCTCTTTCTGTGACATGACATTATCACCGTACACCTCAACCACTTGGTGATGAATCTCAGCAGCTGATGTGCCCTTTAGAGGCAGACATCTGATCACACTACGCACCTCAATGTGTGACCATGTGTCTCCCAGCCCCGCCATCTTACACCTGATGTGGAGACATCAGAGGCGCAGTCTGATGGGCGTGAGGGGAAGCAGTGGTCTACATGCTCTGGCCTGGCGAATAAGCCTATAGCATGGAGCTAAAGGCTTATTCCAGCTCCAAGTCCTCATTTTTGCACTATGGTCACGAGACTAGTTAGGAAAATTCTTTGTGGACAGCAGGACTAAGAACATAAGTGGGATAAAGTGTTGGAATCGCGTCACCACATCTAGTGATGCTTCTTGCTGTAATCCTTGCAGTTTCAGTATTTAAGACGGTTTGACCTGCGGAAACTTGGGCATGATGTCACTGGGGGAGATTTAATTACTAGCTAAATCCAAGATAAGGGATGCATTACTGACTATGGATCTGCACCTCCTGATGGTAGATTTACTTTAAAAATATTACAATAGCGTCTGTGACTTTATATTAACACCGCTACAAGGACCTTTTTCTGGTGTATATCCGTGAGTCCAAATGTGCAAAGACTGAGAAGCCCAATTACAGCTTCTATAGATGCGGCATTACAATCTGGTGCTTCTTTTTACGCACCATCAAAACGTGCAGCAGCCCTATGGCATGTGCAATTTCTCTATCTAAGTATAGCGCCTAATTCAGACCTGATCGCAGCAGAAAATTTGTTAGCAAATGGGCAAAACCATGGCCCTCATTCCGAGTTGTTCGCTCGGTATTTTTCATCGCATCGCAATGAAAATCCGCTTAGTACGCATGCGCAATGTTCGCACTGCGACTGCGCCAAGTAACTTTGCTATGTAGAAAGTCATTTTACTCACGGCTTTTTCATCGCTCCGGCGATCGTAATGTGATTGACAGGAAATGGGTGTTACTGGGCGGAAACACGGCGTTTCAGGGGCGTGTGGCTGAAAACGCTACCGTTTCCGGAAAAAACGCAGGAGTGGCCGGAGAAACGGTGGGAGTGCCTGGGCGAACGCTGGGTGTGTTTGTGACGTCAAACAGGAACGACAAGCACTGAACTGATCGCACAGGCAGAGTAAGTCTGAAGCTACTCTGAAACTGCTAAGTAGTTAGTAATCGCAATATTGCGAATACATCGGTCGCAATTTTAAGAAGCTAAGATTCACTCCCAGTAGGCGGCGGCTTAGCGTGTGTAACTCTGCTAAATTCGCCTTGCGACCGATCAACTCGGAATGAGGGCCCATGTGCACTGCAGGTGGGGCAGATGTAACATGTGCAGAGAGAGTTAGATTTGGGTGTGGTGTGTTCAATCTGCAATCTAATTTGCAGTGTAACAATAAAGCAGCCAGTATTTACCCTGCACAGAAACAAAATAACCCACCCAAATCTAACTCTTTCTGCAAATGTTACATCTGCCCCCCCCCCCCCTGCAGTGCACATGGTTTTGCTCAATTGCTAAAAAAATTCCTGCTGCGATCAACTTGGAATTACCCCCTATATTAATTCTCCCTATACCATTATTTATCGTGTAATTACATGGAAACATGAGTGACCAAGAGGTCATAGTGATATTAATTATAGCTGCAAGATGACAGATTTATAGTCCATGAGATTATACCTCAACTCTTGAGTTTAAAGGGCGATCGCCCATCCTCCACCTAAAAGGGCTACTAAACCTAATGTTCTAGCTGCCGTATGTACAAGAGCCATTAATAACATTCAGAAAAATTTACGTAGGGTGTTACACGTACCATATATCAGCGGTGTAGCAGTGGTGGCCCCAGTAACAAAGGAAGCCGAAGCTGTGACCCTGATCAATAAGTCCTTTTGAAAAAGTGGGGGTTCAATTTACTAAAGCTTCTAAAAATGAAAAGTTGTGCCGTTACCCATAGCAACTAATCAGATTGTGTCTAACATTCTCTAGGATGCAGTAGAGAAATGATATCTACAATCTGATTAGTTAATTTTTGGAAGTTTTAGTAATTGTACACATAGGTGTACATACTATGGGGTCAATTCAGTTAGGTGCAATGTGAAATCGCTTGTTCCGTCACATTGATGGGGCGATGTGCAGGGCACACAAATAGTGTACATACACAGTAGCGGCTCTTGCCACGGGCAAGAAGGCTCTTTGTCCGGGGCGCCGCTGCCCTGAGGGCGCCGACGCCGCTGCCGTCGCAAGAGCCGCCTGCTACTGTGCCGGTGCCGCGCGGTGTGCCTGACGTCATTGTGCACCGCACGGCATTGTGTGAGCGGCCGCAGACGCTAGAGGTCATAATTGATCTCTAGTGTCTGTGTAGTGTGCGGCACTATGGGAGAGAAGTCATGACGTCTCTTCCATAGATCCGATGAGCAGCGGTCGGGAAGCAGGAGCGGGGCTGGTGAGTATTTTTTTTTTTAAAGCGCCGCTACTGGGGGCACAGCAACAGGGGGCACATTTACTGTGCGCACAGCAACAGGGGCACAACTACTGAGGGCACAGCAACAGGGGGCACATCTACTGAGGGCACAGCAACAGGGGGCACATTTACTGTGCGCACAGCAACAGGGGCACAACTACTGAGGGCACAGCAACAGGGGGCACATCTACTGAGGGCACAGCAACAGGGGCACAACTACTGAGGCCACAGCAACTGGGGGTACATCTACTGAGCGCACAGCAACAGGGGCACATCTACTGAGGGCACAGCAACAGGGGCACAACTACTGAGGGCACAGCAACAGGGGGCAAAACTACTGAGGGCACAGCAACTGGGGGTACATCTACTGAGCGCACAGCAACAGGGGCACATCTACTGAGGGCACAGCAACAGGGGCACAACTACTGAGGGCACAGCAACGGGCACATCTACTGAGGGCACAGCAACAGGGGCACATCTACTGAGGGCACAGCAACAGGGGCACAACTACTGAGGGCACAGCAACAGGGGCACAACTACTGAGGGCACAGCAACAGGGGCACATCTACTGAGGGCACAGCAACAGGGGCACATCTACTGAGGGCACAGCAACAGGGGGCAAAACTACTGAGGGCACAGCAACAGGGGGCAAAACTGACCACGCCCCTTCCCTATGACACCCTGCTCTTTGGGAATCCTTTTTTGCCTGTTTGTTGTTTTTTTGCGCCAAAGGAAACATTCGCCCTGGGCGCCACAAGGTCTAGAAGCAGCCCTGTACATACAGCAACCTTACAACCTGCATTTTTATAAGCACCACTGCAAACTAAAGTGCACGATATAGGGGCGATGTAGGCTGCCATTGTCAGCATGCAAATGCCGACACATTGGCACATCATTGGCATAGCGGGTACATTGCTCCAAACTGAATTGCTCTCTATGGTCCTGATTTAGAGCAGCACACAAAGCGGGTGCATCTGTGGAGGCAGGGTGTGCTTGTGACTAGCCGTGAGCATCCATCCATGAATGTCGCATCTGTGTGGCTGCATCAGGGCCGGATTAAGCCTTGGGGTTGCCCAGGGCACTTAAGACAGGGGGGCCCTGGGGGAAGGAGGGGTGTATATTAGATTGTGCATACCTCCCAATATCACCCATTCCAGGAGAGACAAAATGCTGTCTACCTGGACTTCCTTCTAAATACCTGTATATGATTGGTGTCTCCTGTGTTGAACTATTTAATTGATAAGAAAGGTGTTTCACTTTCAACACAGGTTATTTCATTCATAAATTAAGAGGGAAGTCCATGTAAAGAGCATTTGTCCCTTCTGCAATGGGTCATGTTGGGAGGTATGGATTGTGTATATTAAATTTAAAATGATGGTGCATATTACATTTAAACTAATAGTCTAATAATGCCTGTGTACTCTTTATAATTCCACTAAATTGAGAGACAACTATTTTGTCAAATTTATTGTAGTGGAACAAAGATAACTTAACCTTAAAATACACATAAAAAATTGAAATCTATAATTTATCGTATCACATGCAAGAATAACAGCACCTCTGTATTACTTACACATTGGGACAGGACTCAGGAGGACGCTGTGTGTGTCTCTCACTCTAGGCTCTAAATAGATAACAGGTTACACAGGACCCAGACACCAAGGCAGGGAGGAGGAGAAGCTGGGATCCCTGTGTCACTTACAGCTCTCTCCACCCTCCTATCTCTCCTCTGGTCAGAAAGCTCCATAGGTATCTCATGAAACCTGATACTCCTGTGTCTCTGCCTGTACTACATACTGTCCTGTTCACATTCTGGCTGCCTGGTTCTGCTGCTGCATAAGAGAGAAAGCTAGTGATGTCAGTGTGCTCTGGCCAAGGGGACCCCTGACAAAGGGGGCCTGGGGTACCGTATGCCCTACGACACCCCCTTAATCTGGCTATGAGCTGCACTGTCATTATAAATCTATTTCTGGGCACCCGACGTTGCTATTGGGTTGGGTATAATATGTGAGAATCCCAATAGGGGCTTGGTAAGTATACTTACCTTCCCCAATGCCCCCCTAACCCTCCCATTCCGCAGCCTAAATCTAACCCATCCTCCCCTGCAGCCTAATCCTAACCCACCCCGGGGGTGCCTAAACCTAACCCCCTTCCCCCGCAGATTACCTGTCCTCAGCCCTGGCAAACCCTCTTTCGGGATCCCAGCGGTCGTGATTTCGGTGCCGGGATTGTGATCATTATTGGGATGCCGGCATCGGCATTCCGAGCAGTGTCAGGATTCCGGTGTCTGCATTCCGACTGCGGAGATCCCAACCGCCGGGATCCTAACTGGATCCCATTGCTATCAGGACAGATTTGCACCAGCAGAAGGTGGGCTCAGAAGGTTAGTATGAAATTGATACATCTATGGTTCACGCACCTCAGAATAGGCACAATTCAGTCTACATGCCAACGATACGGTAAGCAGTCAATTTGCCAGCTGTCGGGATCTCGGCGGCCAGGATACCGATGCCGAAATCCCGACACCTGGTGAAATGCCGGCGGTCGAAATCTTGACCGCTGGCTGGAATCCCCACTTGGGTGGAGGTCCACGCCACAACCAGTGTCGCCACTGGGCCCGATTTGCGGCGAGCGCTGCAAGCCCGCGAGATGACATGCTGCGCTCGCTGCCGGTATCCCTGGCATTGGTCTGCTGACTGCCGGGATCCCGACAGCTGGGATATCAAACTGATCCCAACTATACACCCACAGCGACCTTATTCCAATTGCAAATTCCCCTTTGCCTTCCTGTTACAGTGATATAGTGGAGATGGCTCTGGTTCCGTACAATGGCCCTCATTCCGAGTCGTTCGCTCGTTAATTTTCTTCGCATCGCAGCGTTTTTCTGCTTAGTACGCATGCGCAATGTTCGCACTGCGACTGCGCCAAGTAATTTTGCTATGAAGATAGTTTTTTTACTCACGGCTTTTTCTTCGCTCCGGCGATCGTAATGTGATTGACAGGAAATGGGTGTTACTGGGCGGAAACACTGTGTTTTATGGGCGTGTGGATAAAAACGCTACCGTTTCCGGAAAAAACGCGGGAGTGGCTGGAGAAACGGGGGAGTGTCTGGGCGAACGCTGGGTGTGTTTGTGACGTCAAACCTGGAACGACAAGCACTGAACTGATCGCAGATGCCGAGTAAGTCTGAAGCTACTCTGAAACTGCTAAGTAGTTTGTAATCGCAATATTGCGAATACATCGTTCGCAATTTTAAGAAGCTAAGATTCACTCCCAGTAGGCGGAGGCTTAGCGTGTGTAACTCTGCTAAAATCGCCTTGCGAGCGAACAACTCGGAATGAGGGCCAATGTTGGCAAAACAGGAGAGGAGAAGGACTCTGTGTTGGGGCACTCTTTGTCAAAAATTAGACACTAAAACTTAACTTTTAATGAATATAATAAAAATATAGTGACTCAAAGATGAAAATCATGAACATAAGTATTAATGCATATCAATGATGCTTCTATTATAAGGATATATATGTAAAACGCCTTGGTGAAAATTATTTGTAATTAATACATTAACTGGGAAAAACCTGTCTAGAATTTGAGACAGGTTGTATTTATAGTCCCAGAGGAATAATACCTCGGTTCAGCTTCTAGAAAAAGATAGAATCAGAAGAAGGGGTGTCTTACTTCTGCAGCAGAAGTAAGACACCCCTTCTTCTGATTCTATCTTTTTCTTTCCCTTATCTTCATTTGAACCTAAAAACCTTATTGTGGTATTGCCAAATATGCAATTCTGTCATTCTTATCATATCTCCACATGAAATCTGCAATTTCGTATTTTCAGACTCTTGTCTGTTGCAAAAAGTCTAATAATACAATGTCTACCGAAGTAAAAGCCTTTTGGTAACACCACTGCCTAAATATAGAGCAGTAGGTGTTTAAGGACCTCTATAGGCAACATTTATATTTGATATATCACATTTTCCTTTTCTTAGGAGCATTTTTAACACGTAGAAGCTGAACCGAGGTATTATTCCTCTGGGACTATAAATACAACCTGTCTCAAATTATAGACAGGTTTTTCCCAGTTAATGTATTAATTACAAATAATTTTCACCAAGGCGTTTTACATATATATCCTTATAATAGAAGCATCATTGATATGCATTAATACTTATGTTCATGATTTTCATCTTTGAGTCACTATATTTTTATTCTATTCATTAAAAGTTAAGTTTTAGTGTCTAATTTTTGACAAAGAGTGCCCCAACACAGAGTCCTTCTCCTCTCCTGTTTTGCTGCCTTAACCTACTGACTCTGGGAGCACCACCGACGAGTAATTAGTACACTTAGTGTACATCATTATTTTAAAGTCGGTTACAGACAAAGACCTATTGTTGGTCAATGTCTGTATCAATAACCTGTTGCGGAACTACCCCTATTAGATTATCCGTACAATGTTGAACAGCCCTGCAGCTCCAGGAGGATGCCAGTGTTTGCATCGCACGGATGCGCAGTGTGGAACTGCTTTGTGTGTGGCTCTGAATCAGGCCCTGTGTCCGTACTCCTCTGCGCTGGAAGCTCACGTGTCTTCTAAGTATCATGGCTGCAATAAGAGGAATCTAGGGATTGCACTTATGTGAAGTGGTGGCAGTGAATTCTGCTGCTTGGTGTTAATTATAAGCCAGACACGCCTCTGTGTGTGACGCAGTACTTAGTTGCAGTGGACAGCTGAGATCCTCTATTACTATGCCAAGGGAGCACACTTTGCTGTCATTACCAAACATGTCCTACTGACACTGGGCCAACGTATTCTGTGGATGGGCCGGCCCAGTATGGAGTAGATCACTACAAGGAAGGCGCGTCATAGGTTGTCTCACACTGTGCCGGGTGTGGATCATTGGATAGATCAGAAATACTGTAGGTCCACAGTCTATAGGTTGACCCCATAGGTCAACATGCAGTAAGTCAGCAGGGTCAACAGGTCAACATGAAAAAGGCACACAACACAAAGGGTAGACAGGTACAAAGGGTTGATACAATACAAAGGTCAACATGGGAATATTTGACCCAAAAATGTAGACACAAGTTTTCGTTTCTGCTGCGGGGTACACTGGGCTCCACAGGGATTGGACAATGGGGTGTAGCGTAGGATCTTGATCCGAGGCACCAACAGGCTCAAAGCTTTGACTGTTCCCAGAATGCACAGCGCCGCCTCCTCTTTAACCCCGCCTCCCTGCACAGGAGCTCAGTTTTGTCAGTTGGTGCTGCAGTAAGCAGGCACTTAACAGAGGGGCTGCTCCAGGCAGCCCTAAGAAAAGCTTTTTATGAGGTAAAAAGTGAAGACTTCAAGGGCAGCAGTGGTGGTAAATGTCTTGTGACATTCACTGCTGCAGCTCCAGCTCTCCCCAGCGGCGCTGTACACTCCCGAGCCCTGGTAGCCGGGAACCTACAGCAGAGGCTCCGGTTTTCTTCACGTTAGACACACACGGCTGGGGCTCTCCAGGATCGCGTGGCCGCGCTTCGGGAGGTGGTAAGTGGGTCCCGCTTGCGGGACCCAGTCTTTATCGCGATCTGGCGCGGTCAGTGGGAGGCGGGCCGCGCGCACTGGCGGTGGACACTGTGGGATACAGGCGATCCCACTAGATCACCAGGGCATGGGCGCAGGTCAGGTTTTCTCTCTAAACCAATTCTTATATCGCCCACAGTACCCGGTGGTTTTGCCAGCAAAGGGGATAAGGCGTAGACCTGAAGCCCCTCCCCCAGCCCCAGGGCACCATTTCTAGCAAGTGTTCCCGCCCTGGAGCTGCATCTCTGTCTTTTCCACACTCCCTGTCAGTGTCTGCGGCGCCATTACTCCTCAGCTCACTGTTCCTGGGACTGCTTGGGCAAATCCTCCTATGTAAAGCCGCCTGGTTGTCAGCGCTGTGCCTTTACATGACACTTAAGTATTCTACCTGCCTTTTTTAGTCAGTGTAAGAACGAGTGCACTTAGTCAGGGGTTTATAGTACAATTACCCTGTGATATACATCCAGTTCTTACTGTGTACTGTGTATCTATTGTTATATAGCTGTGTAAGCTAGTCCAGTGCAGTATTATTGTCAGTAATAACCTCTGCATTGTACAAACTGTGACTATCTGTGTGTGCATCTGATAGCTGAGTGTTGTCCATTTCGTGTCTTTCACTCAACTTGCTATCCCTATATTCTATAACCTGAGGGGGCTTGGTGCGTCAGGTTTTATCTAATACAGGATTTTCACAAAGATATACTGTATTACGTATTTTTCTCTGTGATTTAGTCACCATATCTCTCCTTTATCTCTGCTGGTGCTGACTACACTGCGCAGGGGTTTGGGTTTAGAGGTATAGTACTGCTGATAATTGTACTGTGTTACCTCATACTGCAAGTATATCATGTCTGCTTCTGAGGGTAACGGTTCTGGGGCTGAACACACTGCCGGTGTTGCTGAAGCCACAGATCCATATGAGGAGAATATAGCAGCTGTGGGCTCTGGTTCTGGGGGCTCCTTGCCCCCCAGTGGGACTGTGGCAACGAAGGCACATACTGACCCACCGTGGGCCGCTTTTTCCACGCTTCTGCATACGCTAGTTCATAAACTAACACCCCCTATGGGACCCCCAATGCCGGTACAACCGTATGTGGTCCCTGCAGCAAACCCGCCGTGGGCGGACGAGTTATCTGCTCAGTTAAAGAAGTTGAACCAGTCCCTGACTACTAAAAAGTCTGACCATCGCTCGCCTAAGTCCAAGAGGTCCTCTAAGCGAGCGCTTGTCTCCTCACAATCCACTGTTGTCACTGACACCTCGTCTGATGAAGACGGCACGTATACTGACCCCACAGGTTCTGACTCAGATACTGCTGATGGGGAGGGTAGTTCACATGTGGATGTTCCTGATCTTATGGAGGCTATTAAGTTAATTCTACAGATTACGGATGATCCCGAGCCATCCGTCCCTCCTAAGAAACCAGATAGGTTCAAGCGTCAGAAGGTGGTTAAACAAGTTTTACCTCACTCTGACCACCTAGTGGATATACGTCAGGAACCCTGGGAAAACCCGGGTACGAAGTTTGTACCTCACAAAATGCTGGCTCGCTATCCCCTCGTGCCAGAGCTGTCTAAGAATTGGGAAACGCCTCCTCCAGTGGACTCACATGTGGCTAGGATGGTGGTTTTCTCAGCTCTGCCTGTCACTACCGTCACGTCTCTAAAAGAGCCTACGGATAAGCATGTGGAGGGTTGTCTGAAAGCGATTTACACCCTCACGGGTGCTGCGCAAAGGCCCATTATTGCAGCTACATGGGCTGCCGAGGCTATTGAAGCGTGGGCCTTGGAGTTAGATACTGAAATCTCCTCTGACCATGCTAGACAATGCTTGTCATATATTGTCACAGCTTCTCGCTATATTAAAGAGGCGGCTTCGGATGCCGGTATTCTAGCAGCCAAGGCTTCTACTACGTCAGTCCTGGCTCGCCGGATATTGTGGCTGAGATAATGGTCTGTGGATCTGGACTCTAGAAAAACCCTGGAGGTACTCCCTTTCAAGGAAGATATTCTGTTTGGGGAGGACTTAAATAAGATAGTGGCTGACTTGGCTACTGCCATAACTGCCTGTCCACCAAATACCGCTCCTTCTGTGTCGAAGGCTAAAGGTACGTCCTTTCGCCCCTTTTGCCCTTCAGGTAAAGCAAAAGGTCAGGCGTACCAGAAGCAGGCCCGCACTTCCAAACTTGGTAAGCCGAAGCCCAAACGAGCCTGGGCTGCCCGTCAGCCAGCTTCCAAGACCGATAAGCCTGCCGCATGATGGGGCGAGCCTCCCCCTGGGGGATCCCAGGGTGGGGGGCAGGCTTCTAGGGTATACCCAGGAATGGTTGAAGGCCACTTCAGATGCCTGGGTACAGGAAGTCGTCACTCGAGGTTACGCCATAGCCTTCAAAAACCGACCCCCTCATTGATTTTGCCAGACAGACGTCCCGTCGGACCAGACAAAGGCAAACACTCTGCATTCGGTGGTACAGACCCTCCTGGATACAGGAGTCGTAGTACAGGTGCCTCTTGCTCAGAGGGGCCGGGGGTACTATTCTCCGCTGTTTCTAGTCCCGAAACTGAATGGGTCCTCCCAGCCCATTCTCAACCTCAAGGCATTGAACAGGTTTGTGAAGGTTTCCAAGTTCCGTATGGAAACCATTCACTCTATAGTTCTGGCCTTGGAACCTGGGGACTACATGGTCTCCCTGGATATACAGGATGCTTACCTGCATATTCCTATAGCAGCGTCACATCAGCAATACCTGAGGTTTGCTATGGGCAACCTTCATTACCAGTTTCAGGCGTTACCTTTTGTTTTGACAACAGCTTCGCAAGTCTTCACCAAAGTAATAGTGGGGGTCAGGATACTGCCGTACCTGGACGACTTGTTAATCCTGGCAAGTTCCCCAGAACTTCTCCTGTGTTATTTGGATATGACGGTCCGGTTTCTACAAGCGCACGGGTGGCTCATCAACTGGAAGAAATCCTCCCTGGTCCCTGCTCAGAGCATGGTGCACCTGGGAGCGCTATTGGACACTCACAACCAGCGGTTGTTCTTGTCTCAGGAGAAAGTCCTGAAGCTTCAGGACAGGATTCGTTGCTTCCTTTCTCGTCCGCAAGTGTCGATACATTCGGCAATGCAGGTGCTGGGTCTCATGGTCTCAGCATTCGACATGGTGGAGTATGCTCAATTCCATTCTCGCCCCCTCCAGAGGCTGATTCTAGCCAAGTGGGACGGCCTGCCTCACCGGATCAGGTCTCACATGATCTCATTGAGTCCGGAGGTCCGTCTGTCGCTACTTTGGTGGCTCCGGGACCAACAGTTGTGCAGGGGCCGTCCCTTCTGGATATAGAACTGGGTCCTGTTGACGACAGATGCCAGTCTAAGAGGTTGGGGCGCGGTGCTGGAGCAACACTCCCTTCAGGGTCGGTGAACCAAGGATGAGTCTCTCCTCTCGATCAACATTCTGGAATTGCGGGCGGTCTTCAATGCTTTGAACCTGGTCCAGCATTTAATTCAGAACCGTCCTGTTCAAATACAGTCAGACAACGCCACCACTGTGGCTTACATAAATCATCAAGGCGGCACTCGAAGCCGTTCAGCAATGAAGGAAGTTTCACGGATTCTACGTTGGGCGGAACGCCAGCTACCGGCCATATCGGCAATATTCATTCCGGGAGTCCTGAATTGGGAAGCGGACTTTCTCAGTCGTCAGGACGTGCATGCCGGCGAGTGGAGCCTCCATCCAGAAGTGTTTCAACTCCTAGTGGAAAAGTGGGGTCTTCCAGATGTAGATCTGATGGCGTCTCGACACAATCACAAGGTTCCGGTCTTCGGAGCAAGAACAAGGGATCCTCAAGCAGCATTCGTGGATGCGCTGGCGGTGCCGTGGAGGTTTCGGCTGCCGTACGTGTTCCCTCCGGTGGCACTCCTGCCCAGGGTAATTCGGAAGTTCAAGCAAAAAAAAGGAAATCTGCTTCTCATAGCTCCGGCGTGGCCCAGACGGCACTGGTTCTCAGACCTGCAAGGCCTATCGTCAGAGTGTCCACTTCTGCTTCCACAACGCCCAGACCTCCTCGTTCAGGGCCCCTGTGTCTACCAGGACCTAGCCCGGCTGTCTTTGACGGCGTGGCTCTTGAAGCTTCCGTCTTGAGGGCTAAGTGTTTTTCTGAAGAGGTCATTAAAACTATGTTGCGGGCCCGGAAACCGGCTTCTGCTCGGATTTACTATAGGGTCTGGCATTCCTACTTTGTTTGGTGCACATCTAATAATTATGACGCTTCCAAGTTTAGTACAGCCAAACTTTTGGTTTTTCTGCAGCAGGGCCTAGATTTAGACCTGCGTCTGGCCTCCCTCAAGGTTCATATTTCTGCCTTTTCGGTGTGGTTTCAGAGAAAAATTGCGACTTTACCTGATGTTCATTCTTTCACTCAGGGTGTGTTGCGTATCCAACCTCCCTATGTCCCGCCTGTGGCTCCTTGGGACTTGTCAGTGGTTTTGGAGGCGTTGCAGGAGCCTCCGTTTGAACCCCTGGGTTCAGCTGACCGTAAGTGGCTTTCCCTTAAGGTGGTGTTCTTGCTGGCTATTGCCTCTGCTAGAAGAGTGTCGGATCTGGGTGCCTTGTCTTGTAGTTCCCCATATCTGATTTTTCACCGTGACCGGACGGTTCTTAGGAATCGTCCCGGATATTTACCTAAGGTGGTTTCTTCGTTCCACCTTAATCAGGAGATTGTGGTTCCGGCCCTTGTCTCTCCTGATCTGTCTCCCAAAGAGAGGTCTTTGGATGTGGTACGGGCTCTCCGTATCTACGTGAAGAGAACTGCTTCCGTTCAAAAATCTGATTCTCTCTTTGTTTTGTTTGGATTTCACAAACGTGGCTGGCCTGCTCACAAGCAGACCCTGGCCAGATGGATTAGAATGGTGATTGCACATGCTTATGTGAAGGCTGGTCTATCAGCTCCTACTCACATTACGGCCCATTCTACTTGGTCTGTTGGACCTTCTTGGGCGGCCCAATGTGGTGCGACCCTTGAACAATTGTGCAAGGCGGCTACGTGGTCCTCCGGGAACACGTTCATAAGGTTCTATGCCTTCAATACTGCCGCTTCCCAGGATGCTTCCTTTGGACGCCGGGTTCTTGTGCCCGCTACAGTGCATCCCCTCCCATAAGGAACTGCTTTAGGACATCCCCATTGTCCAATCCTTGTGGAGCCCAGTGTACCCCGCAGCAGAAAACGAGATTTATGGTAAGAACTTACCTTTGTTAAATCTCTTTCTGCGAGGTACACTGGGCTCCACAAGGCGCCCACCCTGATGCACTTGGCTTCTTTGGGTTGATATGGCATTAGCCGCTGACACTTTCTCCTGTCGTGAGAGTGTGGTGTATGTGGCTACTAAACGTTGTCGTCTCTTTTCCTGCTACTGCATTGGGATGGTCAACTAAAAACTGAGCTCCTGTGCAGGGAGGCGGGGTTATAGAGGAGGCGGCGCTGTGCATTCTGGGAACAGTCAAAGCTTTGAGCCTGTTGGTGCCTCGGATCAAGATCCTACTCTACACCCCATTGTCCAATCCTTGTGGAGCCCAGTGTACCTCGCAGAAAGAGATTTAACAAAGGTAAGTTCTTACCATAAATCTCGTTTTTTGTGTGTGTGTTATTTTGTAAATGTAACAACATGTAAGCCAAGATTAGTGTACCGTGTCCCTACCTGTGGTCTGCTTCACTCCCCAAGCTCCAGACAGGTTACTATTCCCAGTCACAGTCCACGTGGATGGTAAATGATGAAAAACTTGAAAAAAAATGAGGACAGTAAAACAAAAAAACTTGTAACCCTGTCTACCCCAGTGGGCACACCCGCCACACCCGCATGATAGACATCTGTTCTTTTAGATAAAGAGTAAGGGCCCAGCATCGATATCGCTGGCCCCGCTTTAGTTGTGCTGTGGGGCCCTTGTTGCTGATAGACAATGAGCCTTTCTCTGGGGCCCTGTGTTCACCGTTGCCCTACACACTGAGATTCGCAGGGATGTTTTATTACAGTCATTGGGCCTAATTCTGAGGTGGGAAGAAAGCAAAAAAAACAAAAACATGTTCTGTACATTTTATTTTTCATACATTTTTGTGGGACTCACACGAAAGGGTATGCCCACTAGACCACACCCCCTTGTATATGACTTTTTGGAAGTGTCACCCCATGTCATTCCACATTTCTAATCACCGTTGAAGGTAACCCAGCACTCCTGCAGCTGCTGGGCTTCTCCCAGCACTAAATAGGTGCCGGGAAGATTTGTGTGGGGGAGGATGATGTTGCAATGTAAGCGGCGCAAATCCATTTATTTATTTTTGTGCATGCAGGGTAAATACTGGCTGCTTTTGCATGTATTGCAAATTTCTGTGCTGCGCTCAATCCTATTAATGTAGTGAACTGTTTAATTGTATGTGATTAATGTGCTTTACTTGTGGCTTGATTGATGCTGTGTGTGTATTGTACTTTAACTTTTTATCACTCAAGCTGTAGACTGCAATCTTTGGATTCGTAAATATATATCACATGAATGATTGTTATTCACTGAACAAAATCTCTGCAACAGTAGAAACGTTTGAGCACCGGTGTGTGCTCTTTTATTTTCACTCAGAAATGGTGTCCATAAAGTTCGTCTTAAAAGTCTGTTTTTCACAGTGCGGCGTCCCGCATATCTGTGGTGTCAAAAGTCTCTAAGTGCACTTTATTGCTTTACAAATGTTCCCCTCGATCCTGTGATTTTTCACGGTGTATGTGAGACTCAGGTTAAACCACCCAGATTGGATACACAGAATAGTTGTCCGGACTGGTCTCCCTTCTCTAACCCCCGCTCCCCTTGGTGCGTCTTGCTACAGAGGCCCCCCGGGGTGCCGGTCGGTCTGAGTGGAAGTCCTGTCTGAGGTTCAGGAGAGCCTGGGGAGCGCTCTGCCGAGCTGCTCGCTGTGCGTTCCTCCCCTCTAATGGACACTCACCTGTCGTCCTCCCCGCTGGTCACCGAGCTCCGTCACCGGCTGCTTCCTCCGTCCTCCGTCTAGCGGTTGCTGGGATACAGGCGCTCTCTCCGGATTTCCTGGTCACGTGACCGGGTCTCTCTCTGTTGTTCCAACGATGAACGTGTTGTAAGGCAATGTTCAGTGTAGCTTAGGAATTAAAGTTAATGGTGTCACCAACGCGTTTCAGCCTCTGTTGGGCCTTCCTCTGGGAGCAATGGATGTTTGATTGCTTGTACCTTGATTTTTTAAAGGGTGTCTCTGCTGTTCAGTCCGGTCAACGTGTTTTGAAGACTGCCCAGTATAGATCTCTAGCCATTTACTGACAACTAGGCAGACTATCCAGTACTGACAGCTAATTAGCTAATTGGAGTTAAGGTAGAAACAGAAGTATGATCGTTAGACAGGAGAGAAAGATAGACCAATAGGAAACTGATTTCTGGTCACATGACCGGACTGAACAGCAGAGACATTAGGTGCTTAGTACATATGGAAAATGTGGCCAAAGTTTAAAAAAAACTGTAGTCATTTTCGTTGTTTTGCCTACACTTTCACATACCCACCAACTTTACCACTTACCTTTTTTATGGTCTGTACCTGCCAAAAAGGGCATTGTACCGATTTTTGACTCTTCAAATGTACATTGAAAGTATAGGAAAAGGGGCGTCGCCATGTCCTCTTTACCCATGGCAACGCCCACTTTCCTAATTTGTACCAGTTTTTATGTGTAAAATATTGGAGGGTATGCTTTCCCTTTAGTACATCTGCCCTCTGTTTTGTCAGGATGCTGCAAGTCAGGCTACTAAAAGGAGCAAAATGATTGGTTGCCAGCTGCGTGACTTAATTCCGTTCAGCTCTGCACTTGTGCCTCAGAATACACTTTCCTAAACGATCAGACGTATCCGTCCCCCCCCCCCCCCCCCCCCCCCCCCGCTGTGGGCTCCTCATTTCTAGCACACAGGATTTCTCCATTACCTAATGAAATGGTCTTGGTTTGATGCACACAAGATCTATTCTGTAACAGCCCGACTGCTACAGCAGGTCACGCAAGGTCCCTCTGGATCAGCTTTACAGGGCAGTGGAAAAATCATCATCATCATTCATTTATTTTTGCCAGCTCTGCTTTTTTTCTGTAAATTGCCCTTTGCTGTGCTATTAGAATGTCACCTTAGCCCCGGTCCATGAAACCCAATCGATGCAGGTATACGTCATTGGAAGTAGGTAATATGTTAAATTATACCTGGGCGGACAGATATTTAACACCAGTGCAGATAAATGCTTTCAGCCTCCATCTGTCTGATTCCACCTCACCTTGGTGAAAAGTGTTGCACGGCCATCTATTCTTGTACTAATGCCATGGATGCTGTCCTGTACGTGGCTGAATGTGGAGAGCAACTGAAAACCTAGAGAGGTCCCAGAAAGTGATTCGTAAAGATTGTCAGCTCTTGGACTCACCCAGGGCACAATGTACCATAATTACTGTTAATAAACTTATGCCCCAATCATTTTCAAACCCATTTTGAAGACATACAGTATAAGTAGATAACGGAAAAGATTTGACATACATAAAACAATTAAGCAAAACATATTTTTCCTATAATAATGTTTATAGTTTATGCGATCCCTGCATGTTCATTTTCTAAATGTTTATTGTCTGTACTATTTTTTATAACAATATAATTTACTATGAAACAATAATGAAAAAGTAATAAGAATTTGATAATAGCAGCCAACATCCTCTTATTTATATACAGCGCTGTTCCTTCTAAACCAAATGATTGGAAAATGCAAAGTCGCCCTGAACAGCAGATGATTGCAGAGGATCTGCCCAGGGAGAGTGAAAACCCATCCCGTACAAGTGTGCGAATGCATGTGTACGCTGTGCGAAAATTCCGCCAGACAGCTGCAAATCCATTCACAACTCACTCACCATCGAATGTTTTTTCAAGTCTGTGCAGTCTCTGCGCAGCCCAGGACTTACTCCTAAAGTGTGATACAAACAGGCTGATCGGGGCCGGAGCTGACGTCATACACCCTCCCTGAAAACGTCCAGTTACCACCCACAAACGTCCGCTTCCACTCAAGCACCTTGCGAACGCCCATGCGATCAACATTTTTGCACCATCCTGTCTCTGTTTGGCGACACGCCTGCGTATTGCGGTTCATTCGATAATCGGCCACTGTGCGATTTCGCACAACATCGATCAGGGCTGAGGGGGTAATTCTGAGTTGATCGCAGCAGGAACTTTGTGAGCAGTTGGGCAAAACCATGTGCACTGCAGGGGAGGCAGGTGTAACATGTGCAGAGAGAGTTAGATTTGGGTGGGGTGTATTCAAACTGAAATCTAAATTGCAGTGTAAAAATAAAGCAGCCAGTATTTACCCTGCACAGAAACAAAATAACCCACCCACATCTAACTCTCTCTGCACATGTTATATCTGCCCCACCTGCACTGCACATGGGCCCTCATTCCGAGTTGTTCGCTCGCAAGCTGCTTTTAGCAGCATTGCACACGCTAAGCCGCCGCCCTCTGGGAGTGTATCTTAGCTTAGCAAAATTGCGAACGAAAGATTCTCAAAATTGCGATTAGAAATTTCTAAGCAGTTTCTGAGTAGCTCGACACTTACTCTGCCACTGCGATCAGTTCAGTCAGTTTCGTTCCTGGTTTGACGTCACAAACACACCCAGCGTTCGCCCAGACACTACCCCGTTTCTCCAGCCACTCCCGCGTTTTTCCCAGAAACGGCAGCGTTTTTTCACACACTCCCATAAAACGGCCAGTTTCCGCCCAGAAACACCCACTTCCTGTCAATCACATTACGATCACCAGAACGAAGAAAAAACCTCATAATGCCGTGAGTAAAATACCAAACTTCTTAGCAAATTTACTTGGCGCAGTCGCAGTGCAAACATTGCGCATGTGCAATTAGCGGAAAATCGCTGCGATGCAAAGAAAATTACCGAGCGAACAACTCGGAATGAGGGCCATGGTTTTGCCCAACTGCTAAAAAAGTTCCTGCTGCGATCAAGTCAGGATTACCTCCTGAGTCGGGCCCCTAGTTTCTTTACTGGGTGCTATTCAAAGCCTGAAGGGGAAAATAGATCCCTGCACCCCCTTGGTTTTGTTGGGGAGAGGTGTATAGACTGTGGGTACACACTCGGCGATACTGTACATCAGATGTTCTTCCGAACGCTCAATATTTCGCGAGCCCGTCGGCGGGTGTGTACCCCCAATATGGCTATGAACGATATCATTCACAGACATGTCACGTCAGCCAATGGCCGATATGTCCAAAGCTGTATCTACAGATATATCCGCGCATCTGGCTGTGTGTACGGGCAATTGTACACTTGCTGCAGGGACCGCGGTGACTGACATCTCTACTTTGCAGGCATTCAAATGTGTTGGTTATGATGTCAGGCATGACACATAGGGCGAACAAATTAGTGTGTATGCACTTACCAATCGTTATATAGGTTGCCGGATCCTTCGGTCAGGTGTGTACCCAGCTTAAGGAGCACCCCAAAGGATGGACTTCCTTCTCCAGCTAGGGGTATTCAACACACTGTTGCTGTGGAACTACACATCCCAACATGCCTTACCACAAATTTGCTTGATGCTTATCAATTGCGCATGCATCTTATTTGCTAGCAGCTCGCCCAGCGCACACACATGAGCGCACAGAGGGGCAGAAGCCAGTGAGACAGGGAACAGAAATGTGTTAAAGATATATTGGGTGTTCCTGGGCAGTGAGAGAGAGGCGGCTGTTCAGAGGCTCGGAGCTGCTCTGTGTTATGGGAGTATTGCAGACATGCCACATAACTGGTTGCACACATAATTGCTGACATTGGGGGTAATTCCAAGTTGATCGCAGCAGGAAATTTTTTAGCAGTTGGGCAAAACCATGTGCACTGCAGGGGAGGCAGATATAACATGTGCAGAGAGAGTTAGATTTGGGGGGGTTATTTTATTTCTGTGCAGGGTAAATACTGGCTGCTTTATTTTTACACTGCAAATTAGATTGCAGATTGAACACACCACACCCAAATCTAATGGGCCCTGCAGACATGGCGATCCGCCACCGAGGTGCCCGACGGCCGATACGGGCGACCCGGCGGCGGCGGGGGGGGCAGTGATGGGGGGAGTGAAGTTTCTTTACTCCCCCCGTCACGCGGCTCCATTGAAGTGCAGGCAAATATGGACGAGATCGTCCATATTGGCCTGCATGCACGCCGATGGGGGACCAGCGATGAACGAGCGCGGGGCCGCGCATCGTTCATCGCTGGAGCCTCCACACTGAAAGATATGAACGAGTTCTCGTTCATTTATGAACGAGATCGTTCATATCTTTCAAACAAATCGGCATGTGTGTAGGGCCTATAACTCTCTCTGCACATGTTAAATCTGCCTTTCCTGCAGTGCACATGGTTTTGCCCAACTGCTAAAAAAATTTATGCTGCGATCAACTTGAAATTACCCCCCCCCCTGTATTCTATGGGCCTAATTCAGACCTGATCACAGCAGCAAAATCTTTCTCTAATGGGCAAAACCATGTGCACTGCAGAAGGGGCATGTGTAACATGTGCAGAGAGAGTTAGATTTGGGTGGGTTATTTTGTTTCTGTGCAGGGTAAATACTAGAGATGAGCGGGTTCGGTTCCTCGGAATCCGAACCCGCCCGAACTTCAGTTTTTTTTACACGGGTCCGAGCGACTCGGATCTTCCCGCCTTGCTCGGTTAACCCGAGCGCGCCCGAACGTCATCATCACGCTGTCGGATTCTCGCGAGGCTCGGATTCTATCGCGAGACTCGGATTCTATATAAGGAGCCGCGCGTCGCCGCCATTTTCACACGTGCATTGAGATTCATAGGGAGAGTACGTGGCTGGCGTCCTCTCCGTTTATAGAGATTCGAGAAGAGAGTGAGACAGAGAGAGACACAGTAGTAATTTTGGGGAGCATTAGGAGGAGTACTACTACTACTAGTACTTGCTGAAGTGATAGAGATAGTGTGACTGTATTATCTGACTTGTGGGGGAGACACTGACAGTGGGGAGCAGTTAGAGTCTGAGAGCAGGACTCAGGAGTACATATAACGTACAGTGCACACTTTTGCTGCCAGAGTGCCACACTGCCATTGTTTGTGACCACACTGACCACCAGTATAATATATATTGTGATTGTCTGCTTAGGACTCAGGAGTACTACTTGCAAGTTGCTGATAGTGTGACCAGTGACCTGACCACCAGTTTAATAATCACCACCAGTTTATGAGTTTAATATATATATATATATATATATATATATATAATTGTATATAATATATATATAATATTGTATACCACCTAGCACCTACCCGTGTTTTTTTTTTTTTTCTTTCTTCTTTATACATACTACTATAGTAGCTTACTGTAGCAGTCTGCGGTGCTGCTGAGCTGACAGTGTCCAGCAGGTCCGTCATCAGTCATTACATAATAAATATATATACCTGTCCGGCTGCAGTACTAGTGATATTATATAATTATATATATATATATATATATTGATTTCATCTCATTATCATCCAGTCTATATTATCAGCAGACACAGTACGTTAGTCCACGGCTGTAGCTACCTCTGTGTCGGCACTCGGCAGTCCATCCATAATTGTATACCACCTACCCGTGGTTTTTTTTTTTCTTTCTTCTTTATACATACTACTATAGTAGCTTACTGTAGCAGTCTGCGGTGCTGCTGAGCTGACAGTGTCCAGCAGGTCCGTCATCAGTCATTACATAATAAATATATATACCTGTCCGGCTGCAGTACTAGTGATATTATATAATTATATATATATATATATTGATTTCATCTCATTATCATCCAGTCTATATTATCAGCAGACACAGTACGTTAGTCCACGGCTGTAGCTACCTCTGTGTCGGCACTCCATCCATAATTGTATACCACCTACCCGTGTTTTTTTTTTTCTTTCTTCTTTATACATACTACTATAGTAGCTTACTGTAGCAGTCTGCGGTGCTGCTGAGCTGACAGTGTCCAGCAGGTCCGTCATCAGTCATTACATAATAAATATATATACCTGTCCGGCTGCAGTACTAGTGATATTATATATACATATATATTGATTTCATCTCATTATCATCCAGTCTATATTATCAGCAGACACAGTACGTTAGTCCACGGCTGTAGCTACCTCTGTGTCGGCACTCGGCAGTCCATCCATAATTGTATACCACCTACCCGTGGTTTTTTTTTTCTTTCTTCTTTATACATACTACTATAGTAGCTTACTGTAGCAGTCTGCGGTGCTGCTGAGCTGACAGTGTCCAGCAGGTCCGTCATCAGTCATTACATAATAAATATATATACCTGTCCGGCTGCAGTACTAGTGATATTATATATACATATATATTGATTTCATCTCATTATCATCCAGTCTATATTATCAGCAGACACAGTACGGTAGTCCACGGCTGTAGCTACCTCTGTGTCGGCACTCGGCAGTCCATCCATAATTGTATACCACCTACCCGTGGTTTTTTTTTTTCTTTCTTCTTTATACATACTACTATAGTAGCTTACTGTAGCAGTCTGCGGTGCTGCTGAGCTGACAGTGTCCAGCAGGTCCGTCATCAGTCATTACATAATAAATATATATACCTGTCCGGCTGCAGTACTAGTGATATTATATATACATATATATTGATTTCATCTCATTATCATCCAGTCTATATTATCAGCAGACACAGTACGGTAGTCCACGGCTGTAGCTACCTCTGTGTCGGCACTCGGCAGTCCATCCATAATTGTATACCACCTACCCGTGGTTTTTTTTTTTTTTCTTCTTTATACATACTACTATAGTAGCTTACTGTAGCAGTCTGCGGTGCTGCTGAGCTGACAGTGTCCAGCAGGTCCGTCATCAGTCATTACATAATAAATATATATACCTGTCCGGCTGCAGTACTAGTGATATTATATATACATATATATTGATTTCATCTCATTATCATCCAGTCTATATTATCAGCAGACACAGTACGGTAGTCCACGGCTGTAGCTACCTCTGTGTCGGCACTCGGCAGTCCATCCATAAGTATACTAGTATCCATCCATCTCCATTGTTTACCTGAGGTGCCTTTTAGTTGTGCCTATTAAAATATGGAGAACAAAAATGTTGAGGTTCCAAAATTAGGGAAAGATCAAGATCCACTTCCACCTCGTGCTGAAGCTGCTGCCACTAGTCATGGCCGAGACGATGAAATGCCAGCAACGTCGTCTGCCAAGGCCGATGCCCAATGTCATAGTACAGAGCATGTAAAATCCAAAACACCAAATATCAGTAAAAAAAGGACTCCAAAACCTAAAATAAAATTGTCGGAGGAGAAGCGTAAACTTGCCAATATGCCATTTACCACACGGAGTGGCAAGGAACGGCTGAGGCCCTGGCCTATGTTCATGGCTAGTGGTTCAGCTTTACATGAGGATGGAAGCACTCAGCCTCTCGCTAGAAAAATGAAAAGACTCAAGATGGCAAAAGCAGTAGCACCGCAAAGAACTGTGCGTTCTTCGAAATCCCAAATCCACAAGGAGAGTCCGACTCCAATTGTGTCGGTTGCGATGCCTGACCTTCCCAACACTGGACGTGAAGAGCATGCGCCTTCCACCATTTGCACGCCCCCTGCAAGTGCTGGAAGGAGCACCCGCAGTCCAGTTCCTGATAGTCAGATTGAAGATGTCAGTGTTGAAGTACACCAGGATGAGGAGGATATGGGTGTTGCTGGCGCTGGGGAGGAATTGACCAGGAGGATTCTGATGGTGAGGTGGTTTGTTTAAGTCAGGCACCCGGGGAGACACCTGTTGTCCGTGGGAGGAATATGGCCATTGACATGCCTGGTGAAAATACCAAAAAAATCAGCTCTTCGGTGTGGAAGTATTTCAACAGAAATGCGGACAACAGGTGTCAAGCCGTGTGTTGCCTTTGTCAAGCTGTAATAAGTAGGGGTAAGGATGTTAACCACCTCGGAACATCCTCCCTTATACGTCACCTGCAGCGCATTCATAATAAGTCAGTGACAAGTTCAAAAACTTTGGGTGACAGCGGAAGCAGTCCACTGACCAGTAAATCCCTTCCTCTTGTAACCAAGCTCACGCAAACCACCCCACCAACTCCCTCAGTGTCAATTTCCTCCTTACCCAGGAATGCCAATAGTCCTGCAGGCCATGTCACTGGCAATTCTGACGAGTCCTCTCCTGCCTGGGATTCCTCCGATGCATCCTTGAGTGTAATGCCTACTGCTGCTGGCGCTGCTGTTGTTGCTGCTGGGAGTCGATCGTCATCCCAGAGGGGAAGTCGTAAGCCCACTTGTACTACTTCCAGTAAGCAATTGACTGTCCAACAGTCCTTTGCGAGGAAGATGAAATATCACAGCAGTCATCCTGCTGCAAAGCGGATAACTGAGGCCTTGACAACTATGTTGGTGTTAGACGTGTGTCCGGTATCCGCCGTTAGTTCACAGGGAACTAGACAATTTCTTGAGGTAGTGTGCCCCCGTTATCAAATACCATCTAGGTTCCACTTCTCTAGGCAGGCGATACCGAGAATGTACACGGACGTCAGAAAAAGACTCACCAGTGTCCTAAAAAATGCAGTTGTACCCAATGTCCACTTAACCACGGACATGTGGACAAGTGGAGCAGGGCAGGGTCAGGCCTATATGACTGTGACAGCCCACTGGGTAGATGTATGGACTCCCGCCGCAAGAACAGCAGCGGCGGCACCAGTAGCAGCATCTCGCAAACGCCAACTCTTTCCTAGGCAGGCTACGCTTTGTATCACCGCTTTCCAGAATACGCACACAGCTGAAAACCTCTTACGGCAACTGAGGAAGATCATCGCGGAATGGCTTACCCCAATTGGACTCTCCTGTGGATTTGTGGCATCGGACAACGCCAGCAATATTGTGTGTGCATTAAATCTGGGCAAATTCCAGCACGTCCCATGTTTTGCACATACCTTGAATTTGGTGGTGCAGAATTTTTTAAAAAACGACAGGGGTGTGCAAGAGATGCTGTCGGTGGCCAGAAGAATTGCGGGACACTTTCGGCGTACAGGCACCACGTACAGAAGACTGGAGCCAGGGCCGGCGCTACCACTAGGCAGCTTTAGGCAGCTGCCTATGGGCGGCGACCACTGGAGGGCGGCACCGCACACTGAAAGATAGAACGCTTTCTTTATCACCCTGCCTCGTCTAAGTTAAGCCAAGCTCCTCCTCTTCTTTGAGAGATCAGTCGAGGAGCAACCAGAGATGCTGTTGTGGGCGCCCACCGAGTCTGTGTTCAGTGTGAGTCAATCCTGCCGTCCCACCACCTCCGCCTATAGCATAGCACCCACCTGGCATAGATATACCTGCCCGCATAGTGGAATGCCCCCAACCGTTTTTAGGATCCCCAGTCCCGCATATAAGCAGCTGGCAGCTCCCCCCGTGATTGGCTCCCGTGTCATGTTGCCCACTCCTCCCCTGCGATTGGCCTCCTCAATGTTACTCGCTCCCCTCCCACATATCTCCCCCCCCGCAATTGGTCTCCTGCTCCCGAATGTTACCCGCTGCCTCCCCCACTCCTGCATCTTCATCTTGTTGCCCCCCCCCCCTTTCCATTCCCGGCTACCGCATGTTACCCGCTGCCTCCCCCCCCCCCCGCAATTGGCCTCCCGCTCCTGAATGTTACCAGCTTCCCCCCCCTCCTGGCTACCGCATGTTACCCGCTGCCTCCCCCCCCCCCCCCGCAATTGGCCTCCCGCTCCTGAATGTTACCAGCTCCCCCCCCCTCCTGGCTACCGCATGTTACCCGCTGCCCTCTCCCTCCAGCATCGTCACCAGCTCTCCCCCCCCCCCCCGCAATTGGTCTCCCGCTTCCGAATATCACCCGCTGCCTCCCCCCTCCTGCATCTCCCCCCCCCCGCTACCGCATGTTACCCGCTGCCTCCCCCCTCCAGCATCGTTACCAGCTCTCCCCCACCCCCCGCAATTGGTCTCCTGCTCCTGAATGTTACCAGCTCCCCCCCCCCCTCCTGGCTACCGCATGTTACCCGCTGCCCTCTCCTCCAGCATCGTCACCAGCTCTCCCCCCCCCCCCCCCCCCGCAATTGGTCTCCCGCTTCCGAATATCACCCGCTGCCTCCCCCCCCCCGCTACCGCATGTTACCCGCTGCCTCCCCCCTCCAGCATCGTTACCAGCTCTCCCCCACCCCCCGCAATTGGTCTCCTGCTCCTGAAAGTTACCAGCTCCCCCCCCCCCTCCTGGCTACCGCATGTTACCCGCTGCCCTCTCCCTCCAGCATCGTCACCAGCTCTCCCCTCCCCCCCCCCCCCCCCCCCTCCCGCAATGGGTCTCCAGCTCCCGAATGTTACCCCGCTGCCTCCCCCCTCCTGCATCTTCACCTTGTTACCAGCTCCCCCCCCCCTTTTGGCTACCGCATGTCACACGCTGCCCCCCGCACCCCCCCCCCTCCCCTTCCAGCATCGTTACCAGCTCTCCCCCCCCCCCTCCCCGCAATTGGTCTCCCGCTCCCGAATACCACCCACTGGCCTCCCCCTCCTGCATCTTCATCTTGTTGCCAGACCCCCCCCCCCCCTCCAGCATCGTTACCAGTTCCTCCCCCCCGCAATTGGTCTCCTGCTCCGGAATGTTACCCGCTGTGACAAGCTTAAAAACATCAAAGATTACATCAAAGGTGATACAAGAAGTAGTGCCTGCATAGTTTGTGTGTGTCAGTAAGTGGTGTCTGCTATGTGCATTTGTGTCAGTAAGTGGTGTCTGCTATGTGCATTTGTGTCAGTAAGTGGTGTCTGCTATGTGCATTTGTGTCAGTAAGTGGTGTCTGCTATGTGCATTTGTGTCAGTAAGTGGTGTCTGCTATGTGCATTTGTGTCAGTAAGTGGTGTCTGCTATGTGCATTTGTGTCAGTAAGTGGTGTGTGTGCTTGTATTAGTAAGTGGTGTGTGTCAATAGGTAGTGTGTGTGTGTGTGTGTGTGTGTGTGTGTGTGTGTGTGTGTGTCAGTAAGCATTTGTGTCGGTAAGTGGTGTCTGTGTAGTGTGTGTCAGTAAGTTGTATCTTTGTCAGCAAGTGGTGTCAGTAAGGGGTATACTGTATATCACTAAGTAGTGTGTATCAGTAAGAAATATATGTCAGTATCTGTGTCAGTACATTTTTGTGTCAGTAAGGTATGTCTGGGTACAGAGGCGGAACTACCGCCAGTGCAAGCAGTGCGTTGCACTGGGGCCCGCCTCTGTCTAGGGGCCCACAGCATGTAATGAGTCAAACTGACTCATGAAATGCCGCTGTGTGCTGCGGGCAACCGCTGCCCGCAGCGCACAGCCGCCTGGAGAGGAGGGAAGCAGCGGTACGGGGGAAGGAGGGAGGCAGAGGAGGGAGCCGCAGCAGCGCTTTGTTACTGGTGGAGGCGCTGCTGCTGCTGCCCCTCTGCTTCACTATAGGCTGTCTTCCGAGAACAGCCTATAGTGAAGCAAAGGGGCAGCAGCAGCAGCGCCTCCACCAATGACACAGCGCTGCTGCGGCTTCCTCCTCCACCTCCCTGCTCCTCCTTCTCTCCTGCCCGGGAATCGTCTGACACTGCACCGAGGAGCCTGAGCCAGCGGAGAGGGTAAGTATAATTCTTTCTTTCTTTCTTTCTTTCTTTCTTTTCTTTCTTCAAAAAAGGGGGACTGTGTGCCGCAATGTGTAAAAATGGGGAATCTGCCTGCCGCAATGTGTAAAAATGGGGAATCTGTCCGCCGCAATGTGTAAAAACGGGGAATCTGTCTGCCGCAATGTGTAAAAATGGTGAATCTGTCCGCCGCAATGTGTAAAAACGGGGAATCTGCCGCAATGTGTAAAACGGGGAATCTGTCCGCCGCAATGTGTAAAAACGGGGAATCTGCCGCAATGTGTAAAAACGGGGAATCTGTCCGCCGCAATGTGTAAAAACGGGGAATCTCCCTGCCGCAATGTGTAAAAATGGGGAATCTGCCGCAATGTGTAAAAACGGGGAATCTCCCTGCCGCAATGTGTAAAAACGGGGAATCTGCCTGCCGCAATGTGTAAAAACGGGGAATCTGCTTGCCGCAATGTGTAAAAAGGGGGAATCTGCCTGCCGTAATATGTAAAAAGGGGGATGCTGTCTGCCGTAATGTGTAACAAGGGCACGCTGTCTGCCGTAATGTGTAACAAGGGCACGCTGTCTGCCGTAATGTGTAACAAGGGCACGCTGTCTGCCGTAATGTGTAACAAGGGCACGCTGTCTGCCGTAATGTGTAACAAGGGCACGCTGTCTGCCGTTATGTGTAAAAAGGCACGCTGTCTGCCATTGTGTATAACAAGGGCACGCTGTCTGCCGTTATGTGTAACAAGGGCACTCTGTCTGCCGTAATGTGTAACAAGGGCACGCTGTCTGCCGTAATGTGTAACAAGGGGACGCTGTCTGCCATTATGTGTAAAAAGGGGCACGCTGTCTGCCGCTATGTTTAACAAGGACACGCTGTCTGCCGTTATGTGAAAAAAGTGTACGCTGTCTGCCGCTATGTGTAACAAGGCACACTGTGCCGTTATGTGTAAAAAGGGTACGCTGTCTGCCGCTATGTTTAACAAGGGCACGCTGTCTGCCGTTATTTGTAAAAGTGTACGCTGTCTGCCGCTATGTGTAACAAGGGACGCTGTCTGCCGTTATGTGTAAAAAGGGCATGTTGTCTGCTGCTATGTGTAAAAAGGGCACGCTGTCTGCCGTTATGTGTAAAAAAGGGGGACGCTGTCTGCCATAATGTGTAAAAGGGGACTCTGTTTGCTGTAATGTGTAAAAAGAGGAATCTGTCCGCCGTAAGGTGTAAAGGGGTCTCTACCTGGTGTAGTGGTGCTACTGTGCAGCGTAATTTGAATAATGGAGACTACTGTGCACCGGTTTATGAATTGGTATTATTTTGTGGCCACACCCCTTCCCCACGAAGCCACGCCACTATGTATTTTTGCCCCTGTTTTGCATGCAGGTGTGGGGCTCCAATGCCGTTTCTTGCACACAGTGCTAAAATGTCTAGTTTCGGCACTGTTGCTAGGTATCCACTTCCCTGAGCGGGGAGGGGGGGGGCAAGCCCATTTTGTTGCACATGGGCCCCACTGCTCGCTAGTTCCGCCACTGTCTGGGTATGTACTGTATGTGCCAATAGCTGGTGTCTGTGTCAGGGGTATTTGTCAGTAACTAGTGTCTATATCAGTTAGGGGGTGTCTGTCAGTAAGTATGTATGTGCCAACAAGTGATGTCTGTGTCAGTAAGTGGTGGTAGTGTATCTGTGTCAGTAAGTGTGTATGTGTCAGCGGAATCTGTGTCAGTAAGCGTGTCTTTTTTTACATATTTTTTTTAGGGGACGATTTCTTTTTGACAGCTGTGGAATTTCTAAGAAGCCACTGCCACACTTTTACCTGAGGGGCGGGTGGGTGTGTGTAGTGTGAGAGGGGAGGGGGGGGGCAGCAGGCAGAAGTTTTGCCTAGGGTGCCGAGAAGCCTTGCACCGGCCTGACTGGAGCACCACCAAAACAACTGAACCTGCCCTGCCATCATCTGAAGCAAGAAGTGGTAACGAGGTGGAATTCAACCCTCTATATGCTTCAGAGGTTGGAGGAGCAGCAAAGGCCATTCAAGCCTATACAATTCAGCACGATATAGGAGGTGGAATGCACCTGTCTCAAGCGCAGTTGAGAATGATTTCAACATTGTGCAAGGTTCTGATGCCCTTTGAACTTGCCACACATGAAGTCAGTTCAGACACTGCCAGCCTGAGTCAGGTCATTCCCCTCATCAGGCTTTTGCAGAAGAAGCTGGAGACATTGAAGGAGGAGCTAACACGGAGCGATTCCGCTAGGCATGTGGGACTTGTGGATGGAGCCCTTAATTCGCTTAACAAGGATTCACGGGTGGTCAATCTGTTGAAATCAGAGCACTACATTTTGGCCACCATGCTCGATCCTAGATTTAAAGCCTACCTTGGATCTCTCTTTCCGGCAGACACAAGTCTGCTGGGGTTCAAAGACCTGCTGGTGAGAAAATTGTCAAGTCAAGCGGAACGCGACCTGTCAACATCTCCTCCTTCACATTCTCCCGCAACTGGGGGTGCGAGGAAAAGGCTCAGAATTCCGAGCCCACCCGCTGGCGGTGATGCAGGGCAGTCTGGAGCGACTGCTGATGCTGACATCTGGTCCGGACTGAAGGACCTGACAACGATTACGGACATGTCGTCTACTGTCACTGCATATGATTCTCTCACCATTGAAAGAATGGTGGAGGATTATATGAGTGACCGCATCCAAGTAGGCACGTCACACAGTCCGTACTTATACTGGCAGGAAAAAGAGGCAATTTGGAGGCCCTTGCACAAACTGGCTTTATTCTACCTAAGTTGCCCTCCCACAAGTGTGTACTCCGAAAGAGTGTTTAATGCCGCCGCTCACCTTGTCAGCAATCGGCGTACGAGGTTACATCCAGAAAATGTGGAGAAGATGATGTTCATTAAAATGAATTATAATCAATTCCTCCGTGGAGACATTGACCAGCAGCAATTGCCTCCACAAAGTACACAGGGAGCTGAGATGGTGGATTCCAGTGGGGACGAATTGATAATCTGTGAGGAGGGGGATGTACACGGTGATATATCGGAGGATGATGATGAGGTGGACATCTTGCCTCTGTAGAGCCAGTTTGTGCAAGGAGAGATTAATTGCTTCTTTTTTGGTGGGGGTCCAAACCAACCCGTCATTTCAGTCACAGTCGTGTGGCAGACCCTGTCACTGAAATGATGGGTTGGTTAAAGTGTGCATGTCCTGTTTATACAACATAAGGGTGGGTGGGAGGGCCCAAGGACAATTCCATCTTGCACCTCTTTTTTCTTTAATTTTTCTTTGCGTCATGTGCTGTTTGGGGAGTATTTTTTGGAAGGGCCATCCTGCGTGACACTGCAGTGCCACTCCTAGATGGGCCCGGTGTTTGTGTCGGCCACTAGGGTCGCTTATCTTACTCACACAGCTACCTCATTGCGCCTCTTTTTTTCTTTGCGTCATGTGCTGTTTGGGGAGGGTTTTTTGGAAGGGCCATCCTGCGTGACACTGCAGTGCCACTCCTAGATGGGCCCGGTGTTTGTGTCGGCCACTAGGGTCGCTTATCTTACTCACACAGCTACCTCATTGCGCCTCTTTTTTTCTTTGCGTCATGTGCTGTTTGGGGAGGGTTTTTTGGAAGGGCCATCCTGCGTGACACTGCAGTGCCACTCCTAGATGGGCCCGGTGTTTGTGTCGGCCACTAGGGTCGCTTATCTTACTCACACAGCTACCTCATTGCGCCTCTTTTTTTCTTTGCGTCATGTGCTGTTTGGGGAGGGTTTTTTGGAAGGGACATCCTGCGTGACACTGCAGTGCCACTCCTAGATGGGCCCGGTGTTTGTGTCGGCCACTAGGGTCGCTTATCTTACTCACACAGCTACCTCATTGCGCCTCTTTTTTTCTTTGCGTCATGTGCTGTTTGGGGAGGGTTTTTTGGAAGGGACATCCTGCGTGACACTGCAGTGCCACTCCTAGATGGGCCCGGTGTTTGTGTCGGCCACTAGGGTCGCTTATCTTACTCACACAGCTACCTCATTGCGCCTCTTTTTTTCTTTGCGTCATGTGCTGTTTGGGGAGGGTTTTTTGGAAGGGACATCCTGCGTGACACTGCAGTGCCACTCCTAGATGGGCCCGGTGTTTGTGTCGGCCACTAGGGTCGCTTATCTTACTCACACAGCTACCTCATTGCGCCTCTTTTTTTCTTTGCGTCATGTGCTGTTTGGGGAGGGTTTTTTGGAAGGGACATCCTGCGTGACACTGCAGTGCCACTCCTAGATGGGCCAGGTGTTTGTGTCGGCCACTAGGGTCGCTTATCTTACTCACACAGCTACCTCATTGCGCCTCTTTTTTTCTTTGCGTCATGTGCTGTTTGGGGAGGGTTTTTTTGGAAGGGCCATCCTGCGTGACACTGCAGTGCCACTCCTAGATGGGCCAGGTGTTCGTGTCGGCCACTAGGGTCGCTTATCTTACTCACACAGCTACCTCATTGCGCCTCTTTTTTTCTTTGCGTCATGTGCTGTTTGGGGAGAGTTTTTTGGAAGGGCCATCCTGCGTGACACTGCAGTGCCACTCCTAGATGGGCCAGGTGTTTGTGTCGGCCACTAGGGTCGCTTAGCTTAGTCATCCAGCGACCTCGGTGCAAATTTTAGGACTAAAAATAATATTGTGAGGTGTGAGGTATTCAGAATAGACTGAAAATGAGTGGAAATTATGGTTTTTGAGGTTAATAATACTTTGGGATCAAAATGACCCCCAAATTCTATGATTTAAGCTGTTTTTTAGTGTTTTTTGAAAAAAAACACCCGAATCCAAAACACACCCGAATCCGACAAAAAAAATTCGGTGAGGTTTTGCCAAAACGCGGTCGAACCCAAAATACGGCCGCGGAACCGAACCCAAAACCAAAACACAAAAAGTGCACATCTCTAGTAAATACTGGCTGCTTTATTTTTACACTGCAATTTAGATTTCAGTTTGAACACACCCCACCCAAATCTAACTCTCTCTGCACATGTTATATCTGCCCCACCTGCAATTCACATGGTTTTGTCCATTAGAGAAAGCATTTGCTGCGGAGATCAGGTCTGAATTAGGCCCCATACTCGGATGGATATTTTTGCACTTATCATGGTGCTGTGGAAGGTTTGATTGTGCGTCTGGTACTTGCGTCTACAGATGCAACAAGCAATATTTTTCTAAAGAAGCACTAGTGGGTGTCCCAGTCCTTGCACAGATACACACTTGTACCCCGGGGTAAGGGCTTTTACTAGCAGTAGAGTTGCAGGGGTTATTACGTCAAAAGAAGCTATAACCATCGCAGCAGCAAAGTTCTCTGGCACGTTCTACATGACGGAACAAGGCTAATTATGGCAGATAATTGCATCGCCCCCCCCCCCCCCCCCCCCAATTTATGATTGCTGTCACCTACGATGAACTAAGCTGACCATATTATCCCTTTAACTAGGGACACTCATGGATTACACAGATTCTGTGGCTGCTTAAAACCAGGTGAAATGCGGGCTTGTAGTCAGCCAGCCACAGAACCTGTGTAATTCATGAGTGTCCCAGGTTACAGGGATAATATGGTCAGCCTAGATGAACCACTTTTCTTATCAATGAACTAGTTAAACACTGGTGACTGCAGTCATAAATTAGGTTGGAAGTCCAGGAGCAGAGCATGTTATGTAAGGGGTCATGTTGAAGGGGACCAGGATCCTGGCCTTCGGATGCCAACTACATCCCTGTTGGAGTGTGAGCTTATCATTCACTGTCACCACCAGGGGGCATGTTTGCTGTATCCATGCTGTAGTCACACACCATAGATGATTATAGAACAGATTTATGCCCAGGTTCATCAAGCCTTGGAGAGTGATACATTGCGTAGTGATAAAGTACCAACCAATCAGCTCCTAACTGCCATGGCACAGGCTGTGTTTGAAAAATGACAGTCAGTAGCTGATTGGCTGACACTTTATATCCGTGCAATTTATCACTCTCCAAGACTTGATAAATCTGGGCCTCAGTATTATAAATTACACAGGGGTCTATTTATCATCTCTTTCTACAATGTAGGTAAAAATTAACACGTTCACCTACTTTTGCAGAAATTAACTTTCAGGACCAATTATTAACAGTGTAATGCAGCGATATCAGTGATATCTCCTGGTTACAATTCTCCCTCCATCATTTCCACAGTCATACTTTAGTATGGGGACATTATGTCTTTCATCAAGTTCCAAAAAAAGCATTTTTTATGGAACTTGTGTGTGAAACTGTACGTCATTCTGAGATATCACACAGCCTCCAATAGTGTTCAGAAACTGCGCAGCTCTCTCTCCCGTGGCAGCTTGTATCTGAGAGATCCCCTCCGCCAGATGTCTACTTTATTACAGCCACTCCAGGCTCCTGGACACACGCCACCTCCTATCCTTTGGTCCCCACTCGCTGTCAGCTCATGGGGGAAGGGGGCAGACAGTGCTTGCACCGTGGCGGCAACTCTGAGGAAGGGCTTATAGACAGCGACGGTGTGAGAAGTGGTTGGCAGCTCTGAGCAGGGGGGTTAGAACATGCAATAGCGGCGGCAGTCTGTACAGCTGCAACACTGAGCGGGGGATATTACAGCTTGTGGTGGGGAAGAATGGCTGCAGCTCAGAGTGGGGAGGGGGGATCAGATAGCGGCGGCGGAGTCGGCGGGGATGGGTAGAGGGAGATGCAGTTGTATGTGTGTGTAGAACACAGACTGCCCTCTCTCCCTGGGATATATCACACTGTATATATCACATTCTGCGAACAAATGGAGAGAGTATTGACTGTATAGGAAAGGAAAGAGTTAAACATCTGGGGAGGGGTGGACCTAGCTGTTAGGAAAGTACAGCCTTCTTTAGGGGGAGGGTTTGATATATATAGGGAAGGTGAGGCCATCTTAGTTCTCTTGGTGGATTTGCTTTTAGGTGAGTGCTGCATTGCAGACAATTTCGTTTTCTCATTCACGTGCAAGCAGAATAACAGAATAACCCCTACCTCAGTGTTATACTCCTCCTCTCCTCCTATTATTACCTGCTGATATGGCTGCTCGCCCCCAGCGTGTTCTAAGGGCCCCGGCTCGGTACCGTGAGTCAGACGGTCGAGCGGGCCCTGAGGCTGCAGTGGGCAGCATGGGGGACGGGGCTCCGTCCCTAGGGGCCTCAACAAACACGGCCGCGAGCACCACAAGCAGGGCCCGGGCGGGCTCGCCGCTGGCAGCCGAGTCGGTCACACCGGCCGGGCGAGGGCGGCGTGGGGGACCAGGGGTCCTTTCAAGCCGCTCGAGGGTTGACGGGCGGCGGCCGTCCCCTCCGGGAGCCGCCGAGTCCGGGATCATGTCGGGCGCCCGGTGGTTGCAGGTCCTAGCCCTCCTTCCTTGCCACGGCCGAATGTTAGTGCCGGGCGGGGGGAGAGGACGGGACGGGGAGCTGGCGGTCGCCGCGCGGGGCCTGTGCAGGAGCCTCGCGCGGCGGCCGAGGAGGAGGAACAGACCGGGAGCCCGATGGCGGGAGGAGGTGGGACGCGCGCACGGGGTGCGCGCGCGCCCACGCTCGTTCCGGACGCCGCCGGCCGCGCACGTGTGCGCGCAGCGGCGCCGCCAACACACAGGCCACCCGGTTCGACTCCCCGGATGCCGGAATCCGGCAGGGGGAGGGGGCACACAAGGGGGGTGCAGCGTGTGCCTCGGGTAGGCAGCGCTGGGCACATAAGGATGACAACAGGAGATGGGGCCACGGCAGGAGCTGCAAGGGGTGGCCGGGAGCAGCATGCGCGTGCGCACTCCGCAGGTCATGTGACGCGCGGGGGAACACGCGCGGGTGCGCAGCGGGTCCCTGTGACTCCCCACACCAGCACTACAGAGGCGGGACGCAGCGGGTCCCGCGGGTGGAGGGGAGACAGGGAATGGGTCAGCGGCCGCAGGGCCGCGGCACGGGCCGCTGCGCACGACAGCGGGTCCTCCCCAGGACCGGGGGATTCTTCTGCTTCATTGGGGAGGGAAGGCGAAGGATCAGAAGTAGAGAGCGATTGGTCCGGCCGGGGGGCACTTGCTTTCATGTCGGAGCAGGAAGGGCAGGGTCCCCGGGTCGCATCGGCCGGTCGGCGGGCGCGGGCTCGCGCCCAACCAAGGACCGGTCGTCCTTCGGGCGGCGTTGACGGGGGTCGCGCCACACGTGATCCTCCTGGGGCCGTAGCGTCGGCGCTGGCCACGGTGGTGGAGGCTCTGGGGCCGTTAGCTGCAGTGGCCTCCCCTGGGGCGATGGCGGATTTCGGCCAGTCTGCAGGAGGCAGGGGGTCTGGCAAACGGAGGGCCTCAGCGGCGCAGCGGGTGGCACGAGCCTGCCGAGAGCTGGGGGCCGCTGCTGCGGAGCTGGAGCTAAGGTCGGACCGGGAGCAGCAGGGGCGCGCGCTCACTGCGCATTCCACACGGGGGCCCCGGCGTGCGCCGCAAGCACGGGCCGGGCCCTCTTCTGTTTTGTCTTCCACAGAGGGCCGAGAAGAAGGGTATTTGGCAGATTTCGTGGAGGACGATGATTGGGCTGAAGAAAACGAAGAATCCGGGTCGGAGAGGTCGATGGCATCCGGTGAGTTGGTACAGTCTATATCAATTTCCACCACGAGCTCGAGTTCGCATAGCTCTTCGTCTTCCTCCTCCTCCTCTTCTTTGGCGTCGCAAGCGTCCGACGCAGACAGTACTGCTAGGGCAAGGAAGGAGGCCGAAAAATTTGCCAAGCGGGCAGCAAAACAGCAGAAGAGGCGTAAGCGGCGCAAGCGAGTTAGTGAGGAGGAGCGTAGGGCAAAGAAGCGGCGCGATCTGCCTGGGGTAGTGCGCTGCGAGTACACCGCAGTTATGCGGGGGCTGCGAGACAGCTGCCGCAAGAAGATACGTAGGGGTGACTTCGTGGACTTATTCGTCTTGACTAAGGCCATGAAGAAGGAATACAAAGCGGCGGCCGCTAAGAAGGGCATGGGGACAGAGGTTTTCCGGTCTTTTGATAATTGGCTGGCCGGTTTCTGGGTGTTTGCGGCATGCTATTTGGAGGATAGGCCGGAAGAGCACATGAATATTATCCGGTACCTGCATCTCGTGCACGACATGCAGCGCACATCCTCGGGCTCGGAATGGCGGCGGTATGACCAAGAGTTTCGGGAGAAACAGGACGGGCTACGGGTCATGGATTTTGGGTTCATGGATGTGGAGGTCTGGCTCAAAGTGACCCGGGCATCCCAGCAGGAGGAGGAAACCCGTAAACAGGGAGCAGGTGGGCGTCGCGCGGGGTCATCAGCCCAGGGGACGGGCGCGGACGGGGGATTTGCCAGGACAGGCGGATTGGCCGTTCGCGTGGGCGGGCGGTCTGCCCCTCGAGGGAAATGCTTCGCTTTTAACAGCGGAGCATGTTCCTTTGGCAAACAGTGTCGTTTTCGTCACTCCTGCCAGCAGTGTGGAGGAGCCCACCCAGCCTCCTCTTGTTTCAAAGGGGGGCAACAGGGAAATCGGGGAAAACAAGCATACTCGAAGCAGGCCGCGAGCGGGACCGCTCAGCAGAGCCCCAACGCCAGTTAAGCTGGAAACGATGGGCAAGTGGTTGGATCTGTATCCAAATAAAAGGGATGCAAAATTTTTGTTAGACGGTTTTAAGTTTGGTTTTCGCTTGCCTGTTGCAAGCGAAGTATCCGTGCGCGCGCAGAGGAACCTCCAGTCTGCCCGAGCTTTGCCGACTGTGCTGCGGGAGAAAGTGGATAAGGAGGTCAGGTTGAGCAGGATGGAGGGGCCGTTTAGGTCACCCCCGGTGGATGACTTGGTCATCTCCCCGGTCGGGGTGGTACCGAAGAAGACTCCAGGCGCTTTTCGGCTCATCCAGCATCTTTCTTACCCGCCAGGGGCATCGGTCAACGACGCAATACCACCGGCTTATTGCTCGGTGGTGTATCAGTCATTTGACGAAGCGCTAGAGATGGTCCGCAGATACGGGAGCGGGGCCCTCATGGCTAAGATTGATGTTGAATCAGCCTTTAGATTACTGCCATTGCATCCGGACTCATTCCGTTTTATGGGTTTCCGGATTGGGGCGGAGTATTTCATCGACAAATGTCTGCCGATGGGATGTTCCGTTTCATGCTCATTTTTCGAGCGCTTTAGCACTTTTCTTCATTGGTGCGTGGAGTCTGCGTCAGGCGGTCACGGGGTTGCACATTACCTCGATGATTTCCTATGTGCGGGTCTGGCTAATGACACAAGGTGCGGCGACTTGCTGTTTAGCACCCGGGCTCTTTTTTACCACTTCGGCGTTCCTGTAGCCAGGGACAAAACGGAGGGTCCGGACTCCTGCCTATCATTTTTGGGGATTGAAATTGACACCGTGGCGGGAGAGTGTCGCCTGCCCCGGGACAAAGTGTCGAAGCTCCGCGAAACCATTTGCCGGTTCAACGGCTCGCGTAAAGTCACGCTGCGACAGGCGCAGTCCTTGCTGGGCATGCTGAACTTTGCTTGTCGGGTAATACCGATGGGCAGGGTTTTCTGCCGGAAGCTCGATAGGGCAACGGCGGGGTGTGCCAGGCCTCATCATTTCGTTCGATTGTCCTCTGAATTAAAAAGGGATTTGGCCGTCTGGGCTTCGTTCCTGGAGGATTTCAACGGGGTGAGCATATGGCAAGCGCCAGCCGTAGACAGCGAGCGGTTGCAGCTGTTTACCGATGCTGCAGGTGCCTTGGGATTCGGTTGTTTTTTGGAGGGATCGTAGTGTGCGGCATCTTGGCCGGCAAACTGGCATAGCGAGGGTCTTACAAGAGATCTGGTGCTGCTGGAGCTTTTTCCCATTATGGTAGCGTTGGAAGTCTGGGGCGATCGGTTGGCTAACCGCAGCATATTGTTTAGATGCGATAATCTGGGCGTGGTGCATGCGATTAATAACCAGAGGGCGAAATCGCTAGTGGTTCTGCGGGTGCTCGGGCAATTGCTTTTGACGTGCTTGCGTAGGAACCTATGGTTCCGGGCACAACACGTGCCCGGTTTGGAGAACGGAATCGCAGACGCGTTGTCGCGTGGACAGTGGGAGAGATTTTGGGTTTTGGCACCCGAGGCCGAGGAGCAAGGTTTTCACTGTCCCGGTTATGTTTGGCAGGTGATCGGGCGGACTGGAGGGTCTAGCGTTGCGGTCAGTCGCGCCAGACACGCTCAAGGCTTACGGACAAGCTTGGAGTGAGTGGGAGGAGTTTGTCCAGGGTCGTCAGCATCAAGGTAAGAGCAAGCATCGGCTGATGCTTTCTTTTATTTGGCAGCTTTACGTTTCCGGTAGGTCACGAGCGGTGGTATCACGGTACTTGGCTGGCGTCTCATTTTTCTGCAAGCTGCGAGGCGTCCCTGATATAACAAAAAGCGAGGTTCTGCGGAAGGCAATGAAAGGGTGGGCGCGAGTTGTGCCGACGCCACCAGATAGGAGGCGGCCCATCGATGCGGCCTTGTTGCCGGCCGTCATCGCGGCGGTGGGGCGAGTCGCGTCGTCCAGGTTTGAGACGCTTTTGTTCAGTTTGGCGTTCTCAATGGCTTACCACGGGGCCTTTCGAGTTTCTGAGTTGGTAGCGCCTTCCAAGAGAGCAGATTCGCGCATGCTGGTCGGAGACGTGGTAGTGGGTGAGAGGTCCTTGCTGTGCAGATTGCGGCGCTCCAAGACGGATCAAGTGGGGAGAGGGCGCTGGGTCACTATGGTTCCAGCGCTAGAAGAAAGCGTTTGCCCAGTGGGTCTGGCAATGCAATATGTGGTGGTGCGACCCGTTAAGGAGGGGTCATGGCTATTGCATTATGACGGGCTGCCAGTCACGAAATACCAGTTCCGTTGGATGCTGGGTCGTTGTTTGGCGGGCTTGGGCCTCCCACCCGCTGCTTTCGGTACCCATTCCTTTCGGATAGGCGCGGCGACGTCGGCTGCTGCGGCGGGTTTTTCCAGAACTGAAATCCAGGCGGTGGGGCGATGGAAGTCGTCAAGTTACAGACGATATATTCGCCCTGTCACATGAGAGGTCGGTTTGCGCTTGGTGCTTTGTTTATTTGCAATGTATTATGCTGTTCCAGTTCTGTGATTTTATGGTGTTGTGCGTTTGTTAGTGTTTTCCCCCTTTTTATCCTACTCAGGGATTAGCTACTCGCCGTTGCTGACATGAGTCGGCAGCGGGGGTCTGGAGTTATTTTGCGATTTTTTTGCCTGACTTGACGGACTGAATTCTAATCTACAATTCGGCTAATCTGGTCTAATCAGAGTCCCTCAGCAGGTCTTTACGCTTTCACCTCCAGCTGAGTTATTACATGTGTTTCCCATTTTATACCCCCCCCTCCCCCCCCCCCCCCTGTTTTATTTTGTTTGTTTTTATTTGATATTTCCCCTTTGTGTCTTTAATTGCGCTTTAAAATGGCAACGAAACATGGTGCAGTCGGCTAGGCCGTGACTGCTGCAATAGCGAGATCTAAAGTTTTTCATTTTTGGCAGATCCTTCAGTGTAAACAATTAATAAGCCTCTTAGTAATCAATTCTACCCCTCTTTTCCCCTTCAGGATGGTTTGACGACAATTTGACCATTTGGGTGGTTGGCCACTCTTACATTTACTGGGCGGCCAGGTTTGTGGCCTCGGAAGGGTCTCAGGCATTGCTTGGAGCACAGGGTGTCAGATGGCTTGGCTGGCGAGGAATGATGTGGGGTGAGCTGAGGAGTAGGTTAGTGAGTCAGGCCAGCAAGCATGGAGTCCCTAGGGTCTTGGTTGTCCATCTAGGTGGCAACGACCTGGGGAAGAGGACATCCTTGGATCTGCGGTGGGCCCTGATACATGATCTGGCAAGTGTGACCGCGGCATGGACCAATTGTGTGTTGGTTTTTTCAATGATGGTGCCAAGATTGTGTTGGAGGGGTGTGGCGGATGGGCGCCAGATTGACGAGGCCCGGAAAAAGGTGAACGGAGCGGTGGCAAAGTGGGTGCTGTCCCACGGAGGGAGGGTGGTTCGCCACCCGAGGATTCGGTTCAGAGACAGCCACCTTTTCCGGCGTGATGGAGTACATCTATCCAATGAGGGGATGATGTTTTTTCTGGAGGATCTAGGTTTCGCTTTGCAGGAGTTAGGGTAGGTTTATGGTGGCGGTGCGAAAGACTGTGGGGATGAGTCTTTCGCTGTTGGCGGAAAAGAACGGCAGTTTTGTATTGTAGGGAAAACTGTAGTGTTTTACAGTTTGTTGTGGTTTAGGTGCACTCACCTCCATCGACTTATGGCCGCTTGACCACCCGTCCGGGAAGGCAGCGGCAGGGCACCCAGGAGCGGTGGGTAGTCACTGTGGGGGTTGAGTTGTCACCTATTACCGGTTTATGATAAGTTTTAGTAAATTTATAGGGTTAGTTATTTAAGGTTAATCTAGGTTAATTGAGCCGTTCTTTTGGGCCGCCACCATATGCCGGCTGGAGCGGCATATTAAATTAATTTCTTTATTACAGGTTTCCTAATGGATAGGGACAAATAAATAGCTAGCAATTTTCTGCCAAAATTCAAGTCTCCGTGTCGTTATTTCTGGTTCTAGGTTATGAATGCTTTACTTTCAAAGAAAGGGGTCCACCAAATATCACTAAGATGTTTAGTTAAATGCATATGCCCAGTTTAAAGAAACCCTGCAAACACCTCAGCTGTAGGGGGAAAAGTATCACCCTGACTTTGCAGAACGAGCAGCTTATCGGAATTAGTTAAAGGGGCATGATGAATGCCTCCAAAAGGTTCTGTGAACTCTCAACAAGTTCAAAACAAAATTATCACTATTGATAATTATATAATGATGAATAAGTCCATAAGAGTGCAATGCAGTATATTAGACAGGAAGGAGAACAATGACGGTCAAAATACCGACGCCGGAATCCCGACCGCCAGAATGCCGGCAGTGTCGCCACAGCTATTCCCACTCCTGGGTGTCCATGACACCCATGGAATGGGAATAGAACCTGGACCGAGCAAAGCAAGCCACTGATCCCGCAGCACGGCGAGTTTAGCGAGTCTGCAAGGGGCTTCGTTCCGCTCGCCCCCTGCGGGCATTTTGTCGGTCGGGGTTCCCGCGTTGGTATTTTGACCACCGGGATTCCGAACGCTGGGATACCGTACTCAACCCGGTCATTAATATACAGTGTGTCTAAAGAAAAACAGTAATTACTAATACACTGTGTCTTGTAATAAATACTACTGCACTGTGTCCAGCAGTGGTGGGGAGGGGGGGGGGGCAGTTGGGAGGCTCCTGTCACTCACTGGTCTGCTTAGCAGAGCAGCGGTGAATAGACGCTGTGTGTATGCGCACAGCGTCTATTCACAGGAGACAGGGGGAAAGAGGGCATGCCATCAGCTCACAGAGCGCTGGGCATACCCCCTCAGTGACAAAAACGGGTGGGCATGGCTCACAATCATGGCACTCCCGTGAAGCCATGCCCCCTTCCACATAGGCCACATCCCCTTTTTGGACTCGGGCGCACCTTTGCACCGCAGCTGTCCCGGGCACTGATTAACAAATGTTGGGAGGTACGATATGAGGACAGCACATGGAAATGTGGGGAAAGGATATGAACAGGTTTTGGACAGGGATACAGGGGAAACCACCGGTGGGCCCTACTGCATGGGGGCCCACCTTCTGCTCTAAGGATCAGGTTCCAGACTGTGCACTTGAATTATATATCATACATATATTACCTTATACTGGACTATGGTGTATTTTCTACAGTGCATTGCTGTTATCAATCTGTTATTAATCTGGTACATTATCATGCATGCAGCAGCTGAATTTACTGTATATATTTATGAAGGGGCCCAGACGTTGCACTCTCTAATGGTTAGTCAAACCAATGAGGTGGCAGGCCACACCCCCTCTGCAAACTGGCCACACCCCTAACATGGGCCCCTACCACTGCATTCCCCCGGTGGGCCCTACATGCCCCAGTCCGACACTGCATATGGGAATGTGAGGATGGCATGTGGGACCGGGATCAATAACATAATATTGGGAAAGCAGATTTATCTAAATTTGTGGCATTCTTTGTTTTCATTGCCAGGAAGTGGATACAGCTAAATTGCCCTCTCATCTATGCTTACATGTTTACAGTCACCAAATGCCTCTTTAATACATTTAATTCTCTTCTCAACTTTCCCATACCAATGCTCCAGCCACCATTCCTGCCAAAGATCGCGTCACCTACTTCAAGGACAAGACTGATAAGATCTGATGAAATACAAGTCTCTTGTACTCATGCCAGACTTAGGGGGCTATTTACTAAGCATTGGGTGGAGATAAAGTGGATGGAGTTAAAGTACCAACCAATCAGCTCCTAACTGCCATGTTACAGGCTGGGTTTGAAAAATGACAGGAGCTGATTGGCTGGTACTTTATCATTATTCATTTATCTCTCTCCACAGCTTAGTAAATAGACCCCTTACTTCAAATCTGTACTTTATCCCTCTCCACCTCTTCATCATTATTTAAACATGTAGGACTTATCCCTATTTTGTCCCCAGCACCAGCGGCGGATTATTGGCCAATGGTCAATAATGTGCCTAGGGGCAGCTTGACCCCTAAATCCGCCCCTGCCTGGCACACCTCTATGGGGAGTGAGGGAAAACTTGTGATATGGCTCATCACACCCACCAGCCATATTAAATTGTCCTTATTGAAACCTAGGACAATTCAGTCAAAATATAAGTGGCAGGTCCCAAATCAGAGAAATTCCCACAAAGCATTGTGGGAAACGGGTGTGGTTTGAGTTGCCAGCCGCCGGGTCTCCGGCGGCCAGCATACCGGCGCCGGGATCCCGACCGCCGGCTTGCCGACAGCGTGGCGAGCACAAATGAGCCCCTTGCAGGCTTGCTGCGCTCACCAGGCTGCGGGCACGGTGACGTGCTACGTGCACCACGCTATCTATTCTCCCTCCAGTGGGTTCGTGGACCCCCAAGAGGGAGAAAAGGTGTCGGAATGCCGGCTGTCGGGATCCCACAACCGGTATACTGAATACCACCCGTGGGAAACTTAGTGCTGCCAAAATGCCAGCAGAATATTTGTCCCTCAACTGCATGCAATCGCAATATGCAATTTTAGACTTCAGCAAAATGAGTGCCTGTACCTTCATGCATTGCATGCTATTCATATAACTCACTCCCCAATAAAAGCAAGATTAGATGATTTAGATGTAGACATGTGTGACTCTGAATCACGTGTGCCTCAATGTTTAAGTCTTTATTCCACTCATTGACTGCTGTTTGAACTGCATACTTCTTGTCTGCACAGATTCTGATTAAATCACCCATGACTTTATTCCGACGAACTTAACATTTATAACTAGCTAGCTTATCACTAAGAAATAAACACACGGACACCAACTGCTAGATTTAAAAGGTCAAACAGATATTTATTGTTTGGTGACCTGTCGTTTAAACTAAGAATATTGGAGGATGGCAAGAAAAAGGCGCTACCAACTCACCAGCATATAGTCAACTATAATAAACCATAAAATAGGAGGGGCCTCACAACCGCCTCCTTAACATAACCTGCACTGCGCAGGCTCACCCCCCTTACTTTAGCAGAGCCGTGGACGAACCCGCAAGGGAACATCCGTAGTCCACCCGCAAGGGGAGGGCATACTCGCTGTTCATTCAAAAGGGGGTGCCCCACAGTGACCACTTATGTAACTATTTGACCGCTGGCTGGTAGCGACTTTCCGCCCATCTGGCTATCAAAGCCTGCTGAGAAATGGAATTAGAGGCCCGAAAAGCGAGCCTCAAGCAACCTTATAGGGAGGGTGGGAGGGCATCCAAGAAAAACTGGCAAGAGGAAGATGGCTGCCAAAACCCTGAACTATATACCCCTGTGCATACTCCTCCTACCTATCCCTAATAGGCACCCATCTGTCACCTGACCACCACTGTCAATCACTAAGGCTAGCCCTGCCTATCCTCAACACATGTCAGAAAAATTCAGGGAGTTTATGTGGCTTCGAGCCTATGCGGATCTCTGCCTGCTTAAATCACCCATGACTTTATTCCGACGAATTTAACATTTATAACTAGCTAGCTTATCACTAAGAAATAAACACACGGACACCAACTGCTAGATTTAAAAGGTCAAACAGATATTTATTGTTTGGTGACCTGTCGTTTAAACTAAGAATATTGGAGGATGGCAAGAAAAAGGCGCTACCAACTCACCAGCACCAGTCAACTATAATAAACCATAAAATAGGAGGGGCCTCACAACCGCCTCCTTAACATAACCTGCACTGCGCAGGCTCACCCCCCTTACTTTAGCAGAGCCGTGGACAAACCCGCAAGGGAACATCCGTAGTCCACCCGCAAGGGGAGGGCATACTCGCTGTTCATTCAAAGGGGGTGCCCCACAGTGACCACTTATGTAACTATTTGACCACTGGCTGGTAGCGACTTTCCGCCACAACAAGGATTTTAACAAAAAAACGCAGACCGCCATCCACCAACAACAGGAGAAGAGATTCAACCGGACAGTACTCTAAAAATACTGTCCAAGAACACACCAATACCCGCAGGGGAAAGGTGAATACCATCTTCCCTATAAAACTGCACATTGTGCAGCACCAAAAACGGATGCCTAACCACTAAACCTCTTATCGCCTGCACGTATACTGACACTGCGGAATTAACTTTCTTCCTAGCTTTTTCTATAGTGGAGAAACGAATGGCACCCCGCCAATGGAAACGGGGCACTATGTCGGACCACACCACTATCACCCGTGGCCAAGATGCCCGTAACGCTACTAGGTCCGCTTTGATACTCAAGATGAGATCAATGCCTTTGACCCTCCCCATATCATTCCCCCCGAGGTGAATGACAACCCAGCCGGGCCGCCCCCACCTCCGCTCATGGCGAAACAGCAAGCAAAGTAAACCCATCCAACGTAAACCTCTAACTCCTAACCATCTGACTACCTTGTCCCCAAATAATTCGCCCGTTCGTCCTGCCATTGGATGCCTCTCCGCCCAAAAAATAAAAGAATGGCCAATGAGCCAAATCTGATCCGAGATGTCCAAAGTAGCTGCAAAAAGAAAATTCCTTACCGTCAGACATTATAAAGATCAAAAACAAATTAACTTAAACATGCAAGTAAGAACCCGAGTGAAGGAGAAAACTCAAAAAACCTCCCGTGAACCGTGTGTGAATGCCAATTGTAATTCGGTCCCCTCGGAGGAAAATTTAAAAATTCACTTCACACCCTCCATTTCTGAACGCTAGCCGTTCAAAAACCGACGAGTAAAACACGTTTCCGGGTTCGCGCAACAGGCGCAATAACAACAATACTTAACAGATCCTTATACTAGGCGCAAGCCTAGCCAAATGAATACCGGTTGCCCAAACCCAAACGGTATCCCGCCCGCAGGGGCAAGACCCACTCACCAGGGAGGGCCTTAGTCAACGATTCTCCACAGGAAGGGCGGCACCAATAGACCCCCAACCTCCGCATCGGGTACCAGCTCCCTAAACTTGTCGAACTCAAAACGCGACAGTGCGTCAGCAATTCTGTTGTCAACCCCTGGGACATGCGCAGCCGTGAAATGAATGTTATGCCTCACGCACTTGAGCACAAGATAACGCAACAAGCGCAGAGCCTCAGGAGAGGACGAGCGCTGGTTATTAACGGCGTACACGACGCCCAGATTGTCGCAGCGAAATACAATACTCCGATCCGACAAGCTGGGTGCCCACAACTCAACTGCCACTATCAAGGGGAATAACTCCAGCAGGAGCAAGTTCTTTGTAAACCCTCGAGTCACCCATGCTGCGGGCCAAGACGCGGCGCACCACTGTATTCTGAAAAAAGCCCCAAAGCCCGAACCACCAGCGGCGTCGGTGAAAAGTTGTAACGCAGCGTTGGAACAGCGTTTCGCTGGCCACAACACCTCCCGGTTAAAAGAAACCAAGAAAGTGGACCAGGTTCTCAAGTCCTCCCTGACCTCGCGCGAAATGTAAACCGTATGATGAGGTTTCCGTACCCCCGCCATGGATCTCTCAAGTTTACGGCAGAAAACCCGGCCCATGGGTATGATCCTGCACGCAAAATTAAATGACCCGAGCAACGACTGAACCCGTTGTAGTCTGACCCTGCGCGAGAGGAGGCACTGCTCTATTAGACCCAACAACTTGAGTACCTTATCGGCCGGAAGCCGGCAACAGCCGGCTTCCGAATCGATTTCAATGCCCAAATAACTGAGGCACGCCGTGGGCCCCTCGGTCTTATCCGAGGCCACGGGAACGCCCAGGCGGCCGAATAAACTCTGAGCTAAACCCAGTACATCCCCGCACACCGACCCCACCCTTGGACCCACAAAGAGAAAATCGTCTAGGTAGTGGGCGACCCCCGGGTGGCCGGAGGCCGACACTACGCACCAATGCAAAAATGAGCTGAATTTCTCAAAATAGGCACAAGAAATGGAACACCCCATGGGCAAGCACCTATCTACATAATACCCACCCCCTAACCTGAAACCAAGGAAACGCAGGGAGTCGGGGTGGATGGGCAGGAGGCGGAAAGCGGACTCAATGTCCAGCTTGGCCATGAGGGCGCCGGGACCCGCCCTTTGGACTAACCGCAGGGCCTCATCGAACGATTGATATCGCACCCTGCAAGCTTCCTCCGGGATGGAGTCGTTGACCGAGCCGCCACGGGGGTGTGACAAATGCTGGATGAGGCGGAATTTACCCTGAGCTTTCTTGGGGACCACCCCTAACGGTGAAATGCACAGCCGGGGCAGTGGGGGGGACGGGAAAGGGCCGCACATGCGCCCCAAATCAATTTCCGCCCGAACCTTACGGGCGACCACGGAGGGGAAATCCCGTGCGGATTTTAAATTGCGCCTGGAGACCACGAGGACGGAATCCGGGATGGGAAGCCTGAAACCGCTACGAAAACCTTCCAACAAAAACAACCCCGAAGTGACGTCGGGGTAACTGCCCAACCATTTAGCCAATTCGGGGACGTTGATGGGGGAAAACGCCTTACTTTCCACTTCCGGGCACCTCGGCAGCATCAGAGGGCCTGGACCCGGAAGGGGACTGGCAATCTTTGGCCGGGTGCCCCCCGCCGCACGCCTTGCAGGAGTGGCGAAAACGGCAGTTAGCCCCCCGGGAACACTTGCCCTCGTTGAAGGCAAAGCATTTCCCTTTATTCCCCGTGGGCGGGCTCGGCCGGACATTTAAACCCGGCTTACCGCCCTGGGCTTCATAAAGGGGCTTATTCTGATGAGTGACCTCTAACCAAACTTCCACGTCCTTGAAACCCAAGGGTAGTGTCGGGTTACCGTCTTGGTTACGACGGAATTTCTCATCGTAATCCCTCCACGCGTAACCCTTGGATGTCAAGTACATTTCATGCACCAGGTACAAATACTTGACCGTGTTGTGATATTCCTTAGGCCTCGTCTCGGCGTAGCATGCCGTGAACACTAAAAACCCCCGGAGCCACTGGTGAAAATTGCGAAATGCATTCTCGCCAATGCCACCAACCTTCTTGGCCTTATCGAAAGCCTTCCGCATGTCATCCGTAAGGGTGAACATGTCGACGTATTTACCTTTCTTAATCTTCTCCCTCATCCGTTTTACGTAAACCCCTGGTGACCGCAGTGTTAGCGCAGTGCACCATTTCCGTAAAGCGCGGAGGGTCCGGCGTGGCTGCCGCAGCTGCGCCCTTAGCCTTCCTCTCTTTCTTGTGCAAGCGATGCGCAATGAGCCTAGCTAACTTACGCGGGCGCCTGGGGGACCCGGAAGACCTAGTATCAGAAGAGGAGCTGGAAGAAGAGCTATCAGAAGAAGGATTAAATGTCTCACCCGTTCCAGGAGGACCGCCCGCGTCAACTGCTGCGATGGCGGGGCCGGATGGAACCTCTTCAGGGACCCGAGATCCCCCCGTCTCCACATGTTCAGCCTGCATCGCCGCTCCTGTCTGTGCCTCGCTGGATGTTGCTGTCGTCGTGGCCCCCGACAATCCGGCCGGGGGAGAGACCCCCCTCGCCGTACCTGCACCTGTTGGGGAAACAGAAGGGGGGGGAGGGGAGGCACAAAAGCAGCCACCTCCGGGGGGGGGAACCGGAGGTAGCGGGGGAGGGGGAACCGCAAGTGGGGGCCGCGAACCGAGTGCGGGCAAGCCCGATGTCGCGACGCCCGCCATTTCAAACGCTGCGCCAGACGCTGGAGGCACTGTGCCCGGGGAAGTAAAACCAGCGTGCCAAGTGGACGGAGCCTGTGAAAACGGCGACGCCCAGTAAGGAGTCTGGCCGAGGGCCCCTGGGGTAAAACCACTGGAGTAAGAACCCCCCCATTGCGCAAATCCCGGACCACTCGGCGTGGGCCAGGAGGTCACCGATCCCTGCGCGTGCGTAAACGCCGCCGGCAAATAAGTGGACGAAAAGGGGGCAGGAACCCCGCGGAATGCGGGTGCTGCCCCGGAAGTCATGACCGGGAGCTGCAATGACCCCAACCAGGCCACTGACACCGAAGCCGCCGGAAGGAAACCCGCGGGCGAAGCCGTATAAGTGCCGCCCCGGTACGCGAATGGAGCGGCCAAGGAACTTGGTCCCGGCCCCATCTGGTGCACCAGGAGCTGGCCAGCAGACGGCGTCGGCTCGCTGGGCCAAAGGCCACTCACAGGCGGCAGCAGTATCTGGGACACCGGGAGCGCACCGGGGTAAATCCCAGCTGTCTGCCCGCTGACGCCCGACACCCCGCTGCCCACCCCGATATTGGCACCTATGGAAACGGTGGGGGGAAACAGAGGCTGCGCATGCTCAAACGCAGGCCCCGCACCCCCGTTGTCCCTGGACCAGAAGGCAGGGACACTACATCCTGCACCAGCCAGGCACCCGCTGATTCGCGGCACCCACCCGCCGGGTCACGTGACCCGCCAATCGCGGCCGTGTGGAGAGGCGTACTAACGCCTGTGGAGGCCGGAGCCCCGGCGCGCGCGGCTCTGCCGCTGCGCCGGGCTCCGGGAACGGCCGACGCTGGGGAAGCACCGCCGCCCGTGGAGAGCAGGACCCTGTCTCCGGCGGGCGGCGAAGCGGAGGGGGGGACCGCGCGCACCCGCGGCCGGCGATAGCCCGCTGCCACGAGCGGTCGGGAGGCCTCAGCCAGGCGGCGGGGGGGGGGGGGGCTGATCTTCTGGGACGGGGCATGCTGCAGCAGAACACCTAAAGCGCACACTGACTGTAATATAAAGGGAGGGAGCAGTAGTATATGCAGTATTGAAAAGAGGGGAAATAACTGACAAAATGCTGATAGTATGCCTTACCCTCATCCAAGAAAAACTGGCAAGAGGAAGATGGCTGCCAAAACCCTGAACTATATACCCCTGTGCATACTCCTCCTACCTATCCCTAATAGGCACCCATCTGTCACCTGACCACCACTGTCAATCACTAAGGCTAGCCCTGCCTATCCTCAACACATGTCAGAAAAATTCAGGGAGTTTATGTGGCTTCGAGCCTATGCGGATCTCTGCCTGCTTAAATCACCCATGACTTTATTCCGACGAATTTAACATTTATAACTAGCTAGCTTATCACTAAGAAATAAACACACGGACACCAACTGCTAGATTTAAAAGGTCAAACAGATATTTATTGTTTGGTGACCTGTCGTTTAAACTAAGAATATTGGAGGATGGCAAGAAAAAGGCGCTACCAACTCACCAGCACCAGTCAACTATAATAAACCATAAAATAGGAGGGGCCTCACAACCGCCTCCTTAACATAACCTGCACTGCGCAGGCTCACCCCCCTTACTTTAGCAGAGCCGTGGACAAACCCGCAAGGGAACATCCGTAGTCCACCCGCAAGGGGAGGGCATACTCGCTGTTCATTCAAAGGGGGTGCCCCACAGTGACCACTTATGTAACTATTTGACCACTGGCTGGTAGCGACTTTCCGCCACAACAAGGATTTTAACAAAAAAACGCAGACCGCCATCCACCAACAACAGGAGAAGAGATTCAACCGGACAGTACTCTAAAAATACTGTCCAAGAACACACCAATACCCGCAGGGGAAAGGTGAATACCATCTTCCCTATAAAACTGCACATTGTGCAGCACCAAAAACGGATGCCTAACCACTAAACCTCTTATCGCCTGCACGTATACTGACACTGCGGAATTAACTTTCTTCCTAGCTTTTTCTATAGTGGAGAAACGAATGGCACCCCGCCAATGGAAACGGGGCACTATGTCGGACCACACCACTATCACCCGTGGCCAAGATGCCCGTAACGCTACTAGGTCCGCTTTGATACTCAAGATGAGATCAATGCCTTTGACCCTCCCCATATCATTCCCCCCGAGGTGAATGACAACCCAGCCGGGCCGCCCCCACCTCCGCTCATGGCGAAACAGCAAGCAAAGTAAACCCATCCAACGTAAACCTCTAACTCCTAACCATCTGACTACCTTGTCCCCAAATAATTCGCCCGTTCGTCCTGCCATTCAGAATGCCGACCCACAGGGTATATTCCCACTCGTGGGTGTCCACGACACCCATACAGTATGAATAGAACCTGTGGTGAGCGCAGCGATCACACAAAGATCTTTGTTGCGCTCGACCCCCCCTTCCCCCCGCCGGCATTCTGCTGCCGGAATCCTGGTGTCGGTATGCTAACCACCGTGATCCCGGCCGCTGGCATATCATACCCAACTCTTTTCAAGTTACAGACAGAGTTAAATGGTTTATATATTAAATATAATTTGAGTATTTGTAAATCTGATAAAAGAAATATTCATATAAATATATTATGCTTCAGTAATTTCCACCCCTGACGTACAACAACACTTCATTCAGCACTGAGATTATTAGCAGAGCCTTGCTGATGAGAAACAATAGGACTTGGTTTATGAATACAGAGTAAAGCTCATTAAAGTGTGAGTGTCATCTAGAAACAGACTAGGCACACAATTTGTGGGCTGAGCAGATAATATTTATGAATACAGACTAAAGCTGTTTACACACTGGCCGATATATTGGCCGTTCTATTGAACAACCGATTTATCGGAGGCCCATCGGCCGGTGTGTACCAGCGATATGTCTGTGAAAGCCGTCATCCAGTCATATCGTGTCGGCCCTGCTACACATACGATAACCAATATATTTAGAGATATACTGGTGCATCGTTGTGGGTGTAACGGGCGGTCATGCTGCAGAGGCTGCCGGTGATTGACGGCTCAACTGGGAGGGCGCATCAAGCAGAGAAAATAGTATACACCAGCAGACCCACCAAAGACACCAAACAGCCAAATACTTAACCAGAAGCCTGATTTATTGAACAATAGTATGTTTGTACAGACGTACTCACTGTTACATACACTCAGTATCAGGATGGAGTGGAGCTCGATAAGAACATACAGAGCACCAGCTGGTAATGTATGCGTGTAACAGTGTATATACAAGCAGTAGCGGTGTGTCTTTCTGATAGTTATGCTCAGGATATTGCATGGTCTCTTGTAGCTAAGTAGAACATGTGTTCCATGTGGCACTCAACATAGAGACAATATGGTGCCGTGCAAGGGCAGAAGACCAATGGCCATCTTGGTGAATGACTGATGCCTTTCTAAAGAAACACAATAATTACTGCACAGTAGTGCACTCTATATTTCAACATGCTTTCTGACTACTTACCTGGTGAAGTTAGCAGACTGACAATGCATTTCATGTGGTCCAGTCACAATGCCACTTTCACTTGCCACTTGTACCTCAGCAGGGATCTCTTTAAGGAGTAGTCCATTAATTAAGCATGTATGGCCCGAAGTGTCTGTGATGTCACTAGTGAGTAACTTTATTATAGCATCATTCAAATGCACTTTATACAAGAAGGTAACTAGTTTCAAATTTAGAACTATGACACAATAAAGAGAATTCTGAAGTCACCTTACTCTTATAACTAATTTAAGCTATAAATGAGACTGGATTTTGCAAAATGGAAAAATGTAAACTAAGGGACTTCAGCTAAGGGTAGACAGGGATTTAAAGTGGCTTTTTGCTGTTTCCCACATGTGAATTCCCATCTGAAGTTGCAGTCAAACAAATGATAGCGAAACGCGTCTGCTCAGGTGTGCTTCCTAACAGCTAAAGGAATTCAAGCAAATACTGTATGTATAAGCACAGCAGCCAAATTGGCACATATGCACTAAAACAAATAAGCATTTCTACGTTATTTTCTTCTCTATAAATGACTACTTTTGCATTGGTTAAGTTTTGTAAATGTTGACTTCAAACAATGTCTAAAATTCTCATAAGAAATAGGAGGTTCTCTCCAGAAAAGCTAACATTGCGTATTCCAGACCGGGTTGTTCTGGGGGGTTTTTCTCTCTGTTTTTTTATTTTTGCATTCTTTTGATAACCGACAAAAACTGTGAAAATTGCCTAATTGTCTCTGTTCTCGAAACCACCTGCTGACCTTTGCTGATGAAGAAGCATGTTTATACAATATATTTACTATTAAAGGAATGACTGAACATTGTCGCTGTAGCCCAAAGGCTTCCTGAAGCTATTTTACATCACTTTTAAAGTGGATAACATAAGCTGTTACCATGGAAACCTTTTAGGTGATTATTGCAAATAAATTGCAGCCCCAAGGTCAATGTGATTAACGAACAGCAACAACTCACAGCTATGGAGTTTGTTTCCTGCCATAAGATTATCATAGTAACTTCCATGATTATCAACTAATTCTGGACCCATGTAATATTCAAAGTCCGTGTGACCATTTCTGCTGATTACAGTGACACCTACTGTTAAAAAAGTCAAATGGATTGCACAAGTGGTTTTAATTAATACAATTGAAGAACATTAAAATCATATAAAGTACAAAATAGTTTAACATTAATCAACATTAATTGTACATGACGTGGATAATTAATTTCTGTATTGCTATATGAATGATGATTATGTGGGGCACAGCAGAGGTTACTGAAGTTGAGGACAGCAGAGGATGTTAGTGGACACAAGTCCAAATAAAGTAGAAAAGCCAAACCAAAAAATAAAGCAAAGGTCACAGCACAAAACTCTTGAGCGTAACAGAGTAAAGTACGGCCCCAGTGTGTTGATGACATGGTTGTGCAGTTTATGGTGACCCAAGTGAAGACAAAGTTGTCATTATGCATTGTAATCATTATTGTTACAAATAAATTATCACTCATTGAAATTGGTACGCCGGACCGGATTCCGTTTGGCCGGTCTGGTCGTCCCCTCATTGGCCACCCGTCACCCCGCGTCCGTCTTCCGAGATCAATGGTGGTCTGTGGGGCTCCCGAGCATTTGCGCTGCCGGCGGCTTTGCACTTGCTGCCTGTCTGTTCTTACAGACCCAATCAGGTGGCAGCGTAGCTCACACAACTGAGCCGAGCCAGAATCGGGAGCGCCGTAGAGGGAGAAGAAGCAGCAGAAGCAGCCAGTAAAGAAAATGGCAATATCAACTATTGTGGCCACTAATCCTCCCAGCCGCAGCAGCTCTACTTCCCATGGGACTTGCAGCGAATAGACTGGGTACTAGACAAAGGGGGCCCAAAAGAGCCACACCCCTGGCACCAGTTTTGGGCTTTGCGGCAAGTAGACTGGGCGCTAGACATGGGGGAAGGGGGGGCAAAAGAGCCACACCCCTGGCACCAGTTTCTTGTTTTGTGGCAAATGGACTGGGTGCTAGACATGTGAGGGCCCAAAAGGGGCACACCACTGGCACCAGTTTCTTATTTTGCAGCATATAGACTGGGCGTTACACATGGGGAGGGCCCAAAAGAGCCACACCCCTGGCACCAGTTTGTGGCTTTGCGACGAGTTGACTGGGCGCTAGACAAGGGGGGCCCAAAAGAGCCACACCCCTGGAACCATTTTTCTGGCTCTGCAGCGGGTAGACTGGGCACTAGGCATGGGTGAGCCCAGAAGAGCCACACCCCTGGCCAGTTTCTTGTTTTGCAGCGAGCAGACTGGGCGCTAGGCATGGGGGGCCCTAAAAGAGCCACACCCCTGGCACCAGTTTGTGGCTTTGCGGCAAGTAGACTGGGCGCTAGACATGGGGGGGCCCAGAAGAGCCACACCCCTGGCACAGTTTCATAATTTGGGGCAAATAGACTTGGTGCTAGATATGGGGGGCCCAAAAGAGCCACACCCCTGGCACCAGTTTGTGGCTTTGCGGCGAGTAGACTGGGCGCTAGATATGGGGGGGCCATTGGATCCACACCCCTGGCACCAGTTTGTGGCTTTGCGGCGTGTAGACTGGGCGCTAGTTATGGGGGGGGGGGGGAGCATTAGATCCACACCACTGGCACCAGTTTGGGGTTTTGCGGCGAGTAGACTGCGCGCTAGATATGGGGGGCCATTGGATCCACACCCCTGACACCAGTTTGGGGTTTTGCGGCGAGTAGACTGGGCACTAGACCCTGGCACCATTTAGGGCTATGCTGATTATGCCGTGACATGTAGTAAATGACAATGAATACAGTGAACTCAGGGTAAAGAGCTTGATGGATTTTTCTATGAATTTTGCAGATGGTTTTTCAGTATATTGCCAAGTATTTGTAATATAAGGGTTACGTTACTAATACAGTTGTATGTAATTTAATAAATGTATATCCTCACAATGGCTCTGGAGTGAATATTAAAGTACTAGGCGATTCATCGCGCCCTATGGGCGCTCTTCACATCGTCGTAAGGGGCTACGCCCCCTTAACACTTGCACGCCCTTGTAGCGTGCAATATTTGTATTATATGGAGTATTACCTCCAATCATAATTGTGTGAGTGGTTAAATATTGCACGGACAAAGGGCGTACGATGGTTAAGGGGTCGTAGCCCCTTGCAACGGCGTGAACAGCGCATGCAGGGCCTGATGAATCACCTAGTAGGTGCTGTGGTTGGGAGAGTGGCGGGTGCGAGAGAGACATGGATGGGGGAGGGGGTCCGGGGGTGCCATGGGTGGGGGAGTGGTAGTTGCGGGGGTGCTGCGGGTGTGGGAGGGGTGGGTGCGGTGGTGCCGCAGGTGGGGGAGGGGCGGGTGCGGGGGTACTGTGGGTGGGGGAGGGGGTCCATAGCCACCGCAGGTGGTGGAGGGGGGGTGCGGGGGCACCGCAGATGGGGTCTGTAGGTATTGTGAGTGGGGAAGGGGTGGGTAATTCTTCTCCTGCTTCTCCTCCTGGAAGCAGCTAAGCTGCTGTCCTCCCTTTGGCAGTGGCTCTCCTGGAGACTCGCACAGCAGCCAGTCACTATTGTTAGCGCCGGTGTCCCAACTCGCCGCATTACAGGGAAGAAGATGCACTCAATAAACTACAGCTCCCAGCAGCCCTTAGCACCGGAATGCTAAGGGCTGCTGGGAGCTGTAGTTTATTTAGTGCGTCTACTTTCCTGTAATGCGGCGCGTTGGGACAATGGCGCTAACAATAGTGACTGGCTGGCACACCATTGCACTGCACGCACAGCACCTTTTACATTGATTCAGCATCAAGACATACCCTCCGCGATACCACCCACTCTGTCCGTTACATTAGCCATCTCGGGGTTTCCAGGCCGGCAGCCCAGGTGCTGTGTTACAGAGTCAGGGCCTCTGGGGATCTGGGCACGGCTGTGGCGGGGAAGCACTTCTGTGACATCACACGCAGAGGAGGCTCCGGGGCTCAAAGAGTATGCGGCGCAGGGAGTTCTATGAAAGCCTTCAGCTGCACCGCTTTCATTAGACATCTATGCCCGGTGGCCACAGCAGCTTTTGTTCCACCTGCACGGCTGGCGGACTGGCAGCAGGACATAGGGGGGGGGGGGGGGGGAAATCCCTTTACTGCAGCGTCCTATCTACAGTGCAGAGACTTGCTGCAGATGCAGTAGCATACCCTCCAACTGTACCTTTTTGGCAGGTACAGTACCCTTTTTAATGGTCTGTACAGATTTTTGGCTCTTCAAACTTCCATTGACCGTATAGGAAAAGAGGCGTGGCCACGCCACTTTACCCGTGGCCACTCCCCCTTTTCAAATTTGTACTGATTTTTATGTGTAAATTGTTGGTATATTGCTGCAGATGCAGTGGGCCTATTTTGGGGTGTGGACCTGGAGCCGCAGCTCCATCAGCCCCATTGTTAATCCTGCTCTGGGAACACACAGCAGCCAAAGAGCAGAGCCTCCCATTGGATGTAACCTGTGTGGGAGGGCATTATTTGCCCAATCAGCTGTGGACTGGATGTGATAGACCTGCTGCAGTGCTAACCCAATGAGAGCTCCTAGCCACGCCCAGCGTTATACACATAGTTACTCTGGGCTATTATATAGGAGATTATTATGAGTTTGTTTTAGTGTGATCAGATAAAGATAAGTAGGATGGTGTTCATGCAAAAATTGCAACTTCACCCTGTCAATCAGGCAAAGGCGTTCGCATCACTAACATCTCCCGGGCCACACACACGCAGAACAAGTGTGCACTGGCCCAAAAATCGTCAGTATGAAATCGCATCTCAGATGCGATCTATACTGAATAGGGGCGGGGGGGGGGGGGGATAATTCAGATCTGATCGCAGCGGCAAATTTGTTAGCTAATTGGCAAAACCATGGGGGTAATTCCAAGTTGATCGCAGCAGGACATTTTTTAGCAGTTGGGCAAAACCATGTGCACAGCAGGTGGGGCAGATACAACATTTGCAGAGAGAGTTAGATTTAGGTGGGTTATATTGTTTCTGTGCAGGGTAAATACTGGCTGCTTTATTTTTACACTGCAATTTAGATTTCAGTTTGAACACACCCCACCCAAATCTAACTCTCTCTGCACATGTTATATCTGCCCCCAGTGGCGTAACTACTGCCCCCGCAGCCCTCGCGGTGGCTTGGGGGCGAGGGGCGAGGGGGCGCCGCCACTGATTTAGAGCAGATTGACATGCGGACGAGCGTCCGCATGTCAATCTGCTGTCTCCTCTCCCTCCCTGCTGTAACGGGACACGGAGGGCACAGCGGGCCGCGCGCGCCTCTCCAGTGTCCATCCTGCGTCTCCGTCCGTCTGGTCTAATAATGGAAGTGCCGTTCGTGAGCTCTGATTGGCTCACGAACCGGCACTTCCTTTATTAGACCAGAGAGACGGAGATGCAGGAGAGACATGAGAGAGGCGCGCGCTGTGCCCTCCTTGTCCCTCCTTCACAGCAGCGAGAGGGGGGGGGGACACTGAGGGGGCATATATGGCACTGAGGGGGCATGTATGGCACAGGGGACACTGAGGGGGCATGTATGGCACTGAGGGGGCATGTATGGCACAGGGGGCATATATGGCACTGAGGGGGCATGTATGGCACAGGGGGCACTGAGGGGGCATATATGGCACAGGGGGCACTGAGGGGGCATATATGGCACTGGGAGGCACTGAGGGGGTATATATGGCACTGGGGGGGAAGTGTGGGGGCATATATGGCACTGAGGGGGCATGTATGGCACAGGGGGCATATATGGCACTGAGGGGGCATGTATGGCACAGGGGGCATATATGGCACTGAGGGGGCATGTATGGCACAGGGGGCACTGAGGGGGCATATATGGCACTGAGGGGGCATGTATGGCACAAGGGGCACTGAGGGGGCATATATGGCACAGGGGGCACTGAGGGGGTATATATGGCACTGGGGGGGAAGTGTGGGGGCATATATGGCACTGAGGGGGCATATATGGCACTGAGGGGGCATATATGGCACTGGGGGGGTACTGAGGGGGATATATGGCACTGCATGTGTACCTGGCACATGGGGGGGGGCTATATTTGGCACTGGGGGCACGTGAGCACCTGGCACTGTGGGGGAATATCTGGCACTGGGGGCATATGTGGCACTGGGGGAGGGGGGGGCTATATTTGGCACTGGGGGCATGTAAGTACCTGGCACCGTGGGGGAATATGTGGCACTGGGGACATATGTGGCACTGGGAGCACAGCCCTAGCAACAAGCACTACCCCAGGCAATGAGCATGACACCCAGTGCATGAAACTCCTGGCAACGAGCATGACACCCAGTGCATGAAACACCTGGCAACGAGCATGACACCCTGAGCATGAAAACCCCTGGCACCGTGCATGGAACCAAGAGCATGAAACCCCTGGCAACGAGCAGGTAATTTAAAAGTAATTAGAAGCCTTACTGTAGGACTTAATGTGTAATGGGCATTACGGTGTGTGGCATAATGTATCACGGACATTGCGGTGTGTGTCATAATGTGTCACAGGCATTACGATGTGTGGCATACTATATCACGTGCATTGTGGTATGTGGTATAATGTCTCAGGGGCATTGCAGTGTGGCATAATGTATAACGGGCATTGCGGTATGTGTCACAGGTATTATGGTGTATGGTATACTATATCACGGGCATTGTGATATGTGGTATAATGTCTCAGGGTCATTGCAGTGTGTGGCATAATGTATCACGGACATTGCGGTATGTGTCATAATGTGTCGGGCATTACTGTGTGTTGTATACTATATCACGGGCATTGTGGTATGTGGTATAATGTCTCAGGGTCATTGCAGTGTGTGTCATTATGTGTCACAGGCATGGTATGTGCTATAATCTATCAGGGGCATTGCAGTGTGTAGCATAATGTATAACGGGCATTGCGATTCCTGTCGTCATGTGTCACAGGCATTACGGTGTGTGGCATAATGTGTCACAGGCATTACGGTGCGTGGCATAATGTGTCACAGACATTGTATGTGCTATAATGTATCAGGGGCATTGCAGTGTGTAGCATAATGTATAACGGGCATTGCGATTCCTGTCGTCATGTGTCACAGGCATTACGGTGTGTGGCATAATGTGTCACAGGCATTACGGTGTGTGGCATAATGTGTCGGGGGCATTATGGTGTGTGCATATTGTGTCATGTGTATTATTGTGCGTGGAATAATGTCTAAGGGCCATTGCAGTATGTGGCATAATGTATACTGGGCATTACTATAAGGAGGAAAAAATAAGAATTTACTTACCGATAATTCTATTTCTCGGAGTCCGTAGTGGATGCTGGGGTTCCTGAAAGGACCATGGGGAATAGCGGCTCCGCAGGAGACAGGGCACAAAAAGTAAAGCTTTAGGATCAGGTGGTGTGCACTGGCTCCTCCCCCTATGACCCTCCTCCAAGCCTCAGTTAGGATACTGTGCCCGGACGAGCGTACACAATAAGGAAGGATTTTGAATCCCGGGTAAGACTCATACCAGCCACACCAATCACACTGTACAACCTGTGATCTGAACCCAGTTAACAGTATGATAACAGCGGAGCCTCTGAAAAGATGGCTCACGACAATAATAACCCGATTTTTGTAACTATGTACAAGTATTGCAGATAATCCGCACTTGGGATGGGCGCCCAGCATCCACTACGGACTCCGAGAAATAGAATTATCGGTAAGTAAATTCTTATTTTCTCTATCGTCCTAGTGGATGCTGGGGTTCCTGAAAGGACCATGGGGATAATACCAAAGCTCCCAAACGGGCGGGAGAGTGCGGATGACTCTGCAGCACCGAATGAGAGAACTCCAGGTCCTCCTTAGCCAGGGTATCAAATTTGTAGGATTTTACCAACGTGTTTGCCCCTGACTAAATAGCCGCTCGGCAAAGTTGTAAAGCCGAGACCCCTCGGGCAGCCGCCCAAGATAAGCCCACCTTCCTTGTGGAATGGGCATTTACATATTTTGGCTGTGGCAGGCCTGCCACAGAATGTGCAAGCTGAATTGTATTACACATCCAACTAGCAATAGTCTGCTTAGAAGCAAGAGCACCCAGTTTGTTGGGTGCATACAGGATAACAGCAAGTCAGTTTTCCTGACTCCAGCCGTCCTGGAACCTATATTTACAGGGCCCTGACAACATCTAGCAACCTGGAGTCCTCCAAGTCCCTAGTAGGCGCAAGGCACCAAAATAAGCTGGTTCAGGTGAAACACTGACACCACCTTAGGGAGAGAACTGGGGACGAGTCCGCAGCTCTGCCCTGTCCAAATGGACAACCAGATATGGGCTTTTTTGAGAAAAAAAAACCCACCAATTTGACACTCGCCTGGTCCAGGCCAGGGCCAAGAGCATGGTCACTTTTCATGTGAGATGCTTCAAATCCACAGATTTGACTGGTTTTAAACCAATGTGATTTGAGGAATCCCAGAACTACGTTGAGATCCCACAGTGCCACTGGAGGCACAAAAGGGGGTTGTATATGCAATACTCCCTTGACAAACTTCTGGACTTCAGGAACTGAAGCCACTTCTTTCTGGAAGAAAATCGACAGGGCCGAAATTTGAACCTTAATGGACCCCAATTTGAGGCCCATAGACACTCCTGTTTGCAGGAAATGCAGGAATCGACCGAGTTGAAATTTCTTCGTGGGGCCTTTCTGGCCTCACACCACGCAACATATTTTTGCCATATGTGGTGATAATGTTGTGCGGTCACCTCCTTTCTGGCTTTGACCAGGGTAGGAATGACCTCTTCCGGAATGCCTTTTTCCCTTAGGATCCGGCGTTCCACCGCCATGCCGTCAAACGCAGCTGCGGTAAGTCTTGGAACAGACATGGTACTTGCTGAAACAAGTCCCTTCTTAGCGGCAGAGGCCATAAGTCCTCTGTGAGCATCTCTTGAAGTTCCGGGTACCAAGTCCTTCTTGGCCAATCCGGAGCCATGAGTATAGTTCTTACTCCTCTACGTCTTATAAGTCTCAGTACCTTAGGTATGAGAAGCAGAGGATGGAACACATACACCGACTGGTACATCCATGGTGTTACCAGAACGTCCACAGCTATTGCCTGAGGGTCTCTTAACCTGGCGCAATACCTGTCCCGTTTTTTGTTCAGACGGGACGCCATCATGTCCACCTTTGGTATTTCCCAACGGTTTACAATCATGTGGAAAACTTCCCGATGAAGTTTCCACTCTGCCGGGTGGAGGTCGTGCCTGCTGAGGAAGTCTGCTTCCCAGTTTCCATTCCCGGAATGAAACACTGCTGACAGTGCTATCACATGATTTTCCGCCCAGCGAAAAGTCCTTGCAGTTTTTGCCATTGCCCTCCTGCTTCTTGTGTCGCCCTGTCTATTTACGTGGGCGACTGCCGTGATGTTTTTCCCACTGGATCAATACCGGCTGACCTTGAAGCAGAGGTCTTGCTAAGCTTAGAGTAGTATAAATTTACCCTTAGCTCCAGTATATTTATGTGGAGAAAAGTCTCCAGACTTGATCACACTCCCTGGAAATTTTTTCCTTGTGTGACTGCTCCCCAGCCTCTCGGGCTGGCCTCCGTGGTCACCAGCATCCAATCCTGAATGCCGAATCTGCGGCCCTCTAGAAGATGAGCACTCTGTAACCACCACAGGAGAGACACCCTTGTCCTTGGATATAGGGTTATCCGCTGATGCATCTGAAGATGCGATCCGGACCATTTGTCCAGCAGATCCCACTGAAAAATTCTTGCGTGAAATCTGCCGAATGGAATTGCTTCGTAGGAAGTCACCATATTTACCAGGACCCTTGTGCAATGATGCACTGATTTTAGGAGGTTCCTGACTAGCTCGGATAACTCCCTGGCTTTCTCTTCCGGGAGAAACACCTTTTTCTGGACTGTGTCCAGAATCATCCCTAGGAACAGCAGACGTGTCGTCGGAATCAGCTGCGATTTTGAAATATTTAGAATCCACCCGTGCTGTCGTAGTACTACTTGAGATAGTGCTACTCCGACCTCTAACTGTTCTCTGGACCTTGCCCTTATCAGGAGATCGTCCAAGTAAGGGATAATTAAGACGCCTTTTCTTCGAAGAAGAATCATCATTTCGGCCATTACCTTGGTAAAGACCCGGGGTGCCGTGGACAATCCAAACGGCAGCGTCTGAAACTGATAGTGACAGTTCTGTACCACGAACCTGAGGTACCCTTAGTGAGAAGGGCAAATTTTGGACATGGAGGTAAGCATCCCTGATGTCTCGGGACACTATATAGTCCCCTTCTTCCTGGTTCGTTATCACTGCTCTGAGTGACTCCATCTTGATTTGAACCTTTGTAAGTGTTCAAATTTTTTTAGATTTAGAATAGGTCTCACCTAGCCTTCTGGCTTCAGTACCACAATATAATGTGGAATAATACCCCTTTTCTTGTTGTAGGAGGGGTAATTTGATTATCACCTGCTGGGAATACAGCTTGTGAATTGTTTCCCATACTGCCTCCTTGTCGGAGGGAGACCTTGGTAAACCAGACTTCAGGAGCCTGCGAAGGGGAAACGTCTCGACATTCCAATCTGTACCCCTGGGATACTACATGTAGGATCCAGGGGTCCTGTACGGTCCCAGCGTCATGCTGAGAGCTTGGCAGAAGCGGTGGAACGCTTCTGTTCCTGGGAATGGGCTGCCTGCTGCAGTCTTCTTCCCTTTCCTCTATACCTGGGCAGATATGACTCTTATAGGGACGAAAGGACTGAGGCTGAAAAGACGGTGTCTTTTTCTGCAGAGATGTGACTTAGGGTAAAAACGGTGGATTTTCCAGCAGTTGCCGTGGCCACCTGGTCCAGATGGACCGACCCCAAATAACTCCTCTTCCTTTATACGGCAATACACCTTTGTGCCGTTTGGAATCTGCATCACCTGACCACTGTCGTGTCCATAAACATCTTCTGGCAGATATGGACATCGCACTTACTCTTGATGCCAGAGTGCAAATATCCCTCTGTGCATCTCGCATATATAGAAAATGCATCCTTTAAATGCTCTATAGTCAATAAAATACTGTCCCTGTCAAGGGTATCAATATTTTTAGTCAGGGAATCCGACCAAGCCACCCCAGCTCTGCACATCCAGGCTGAGGCGATCGCTGGTCGCAGTATAACACCAGTATGTGTGTATATACTTTTTATGATATTTTCCAGCCTCCTGTCAGCTGGCTCCTTGAGGACGGCCCTATCTATAGACGGTACCGCCACTTGTTTTGATAAGCGTGTGAGCGCCTTATCCACCCTAAGGGGTGTTTCCCAACGCGCCCTAACTTCTGGCGGGAAAGGGTATACCGCCCATAATTTTCTATCGGGGGGAACCCACGCATCATCACACACTTCATTTAATTTATCTGATTCAGGAAAAACTACGGTAGTTTTTTCACATCCCACATAATACCCTCTTTTGTGGTACTTGTAGTATCAGAAATATGTAACACCTCCTTCATTGCCCTTAACGTGTGGCCCTAATAAGGAATACGTTTGTTTATTCACCGTCGACACTGGATTCAGTGTCCGTGTCTGTGTCTGTGTCGACCGACTAAAGTAAACGGGCGTTTTAAAACCCCTGACGGTGTTTCTGAGACGTCTGGACCGGTACTAATTGTTTGTCGGCCGTCTCATGTCGTCAACCGACCTTGCAGCGTGTTGACATTATCACGTAATTCCCTAAATAAGCCATCCATTCCGGTGTCGACTCCCTAGAGAGTGACATCACCATTAGAGCCTTCCCTCCAGCCTTTCTGTGAGGGAAAATGGCGCTGTGTGCTGAGGAGATAGGCCCCGCCCCTTTTTCGGCGGGCTCGTCTCCCGCTCTTTAATGGATTCTGGCAGGGGTTAAATATCTCCATATAGCCCCCGGAGGCTATATGTGAGGTATTTTTAGCCAAAAAAGGTTTTCATTTGCCTCCCAGGGCGCCCCCCTCCCAGCGCCCTGCACCCTCAGTGACTGCCGTGTGAAGTGTGCTGAGAGGAAATGGCGCACAGCTGCAGTGCTGTGCGCTACCTTAAGAAGACTGAGGAGTCTTCTGCCGCCGATTCTGGACCTCTTCTCGTTTCAGCATCTGCAAGGGGGCCGGCGGCGAGGCTCCGGTGACCATCCAGGCTGTACCTGTGATCGTCCCTCTGGAGCTAATGTCCAGTAGCCAAAGAAGCCAATCCATCCTGCACGCAGGTGAGTTCACTTCTTCTCCCCTAAGTCCCTCGTTGCAGTGATCCTGTTGCCAGCAGGACTCACTGTAAAATAAAAAACCTAAGCTAAACTTTTCTAAGCAGCTCTTTAGGAGAGCCACCTAGATTGCACCCTTCTCGGCCGGGCACAAAAATCTAACTGAGGCTTGGAGGAGGGTCATAGGGGGAGGAGCCAGTGCACACCACCTGATCCTAAAGCTTTACTTTTTGTGCCCTGTCTCCTGCGGAGCCGCTATTCCCCATGGTCCTTTCAGGAACCCCAGCATCCACTAGGACGATAGAGAAATGACAAATAATGTAAGGGGCATGAATCAGGATTATTTTTCTTTCCAGTGGTGGCCAACGTCTGGGCGTGCAGGTTGCAAAACTGGGGTATAAGGAAGTCTCTTCCTGCAATACCACGCCCCTTTATGCAAAGCCACGCCCATTCCAACGAAGTCACACACCCTTTTTGGCGGTGCGCGCCCTCGGCGCGCGCGTGTTTGTCCCTTTCATAGTGCCAATTATGGGGGATTGGGGGGGGGGGGGGGGGGCGCTGAAGAATTTTTTGGCTTGGGGGAGAAAAATTTCTAGTTACGCCACTGTCTGCCCCCCCCCCCTGCAGTGCACATGGGCCCTCATTCCGAGTTAGCTCGTTAGCTACTTTTAGCAGCCGTACAAACGCATAGTCGCCACCCACAGGGAGTGTATTTTCACTTTGCAAGTGTGCGAACGCCTGTGCAGCCGAGCTGTGCAAAAACATTTTGTGCAAAACAAGACCAGCCCTGTAGCTACTTATTCTGTGCGATGATTGCTGCGACGAAGGTCCCGGAATGTACATTAGATACCCGCCCTGCAAACGCCTGGTCACGCCTGTGTTTTTCCAAACACTCCCAGAAAACGGTCAGTTGACAGCCATAAACTCCCTCTTCCCTCTTCCTCTCAATCTCCTTACGATCGGCTGTGCGAATGGAATCGTCGCTAGAAGCAGTGCAAAACAACGATGCTCTTTGTACCCGTACGCTGCGTGTGCGCATTGCGGCCCATACGCATGCATAGTTTTGCCGGTTTTTTAAATGATCGCTACGCAGCGAACAACGGCAGCTAGCGATCAACTCGGAATGAGGGCCATGGTTTTGTCCAACTGATAAAGTCCAAATTTGTTGCTGCGATCCACTCTGAATTAGGCCCTGGGTCCATAGTGTTGTACGTTTTAAATCTAAACATGCAGGTTTTTTTTAAAAGTATAAAGGTATAGAAAACACACATAAAAGATAAGCATTCTACAAGATGGTGTGAATAAAGGTGCAGTTACTGACTGTGAATGAGAATCAATGTAAGTTAGCTGTCTGTATAGATATTTAAAGCATGGATTGGGAACCTTTGGCCCTCCAGCTGTTGTTGAACTACACATCCCATCATGCCCTGCAATAGTTCTAGCATGGCCAAAAAGCAAAACTGTAGCAGGGCATGCTGGTATGTTTAGCTCAACAACAGCTGGAGGGCCAAAGGTTCCCCACCCCTGGTATAAAGAAATGCCAGCAGGCAGGGACGGTGCTAGGGTGTTCGGTGCCTCCCTGCAAACTATAAATTTTGCGCCCTCCCATATTCCTTTGGTGTGCGCCGGGAAAAGGGGTGTGTTCTCACAAGTAAGGGGCATGACCACACAATAGTACCCTCATTTAAAATTACGCCACAATGTAGCACAATCTAAGTGTAAACAAGAAGAAGATCTTCATCGTGACGGCTGAAAAGGTACCATGCAGCGGGCGGGAACGCTGCGCGCCATGCTACTCATCAAACACAGGCACAGCAGGGTGCAGGGCGTGGGGAGGGGGCAGGGCGCCCAGGGCAGGCAGCATGAGACCTAATATAACTGGCTAAAAAGGGGACATAAGTTGCGGAGGCACAGTCCTACCCCCGCCAGTTTAAAAATTATTATTGTAATCTATGAGGGGAAACGCGCCATTACGGGGGCGGGGCTTCCTCCTCAGAAAGCCAGCACACTGCTCAGTGCCATTTTATCTCCTTGCAGACTGCAGAGAAGAACGCTGGTCCTCCTCCACTTCTGAAACAAGTGTCAGGGTGCAAAACAGGGGGGGGCACAGTGTAATTTGGTGCTATATTGTGTATTTAACATTACAAAAGCACTACTGTTCTGTGGGCATTTTTTGTTACACAGAAATCTTATCACTGGCGCTGGGTTGTGAACTGGCAAATCCTATCTGTGTCCTTCTGACAGATTTTACTGTGGGTCTGTCCCCTATAAATCCCAGAGTGTCTGTGGTGTGTTTGTGCACGTGTGTGACATGTCTGAGGCAGGGAGCTCTTCCACTGAGGGAGCCATTTTAGGGACACAGAGTTGTAATGTGGTGGCGCTGCCGGCACACCAAGAGCCTGAATGGGTGAAATAATTACGTGATAGTGTGAATCATATCAGTAAGAGATTGGATAAGTCTGAGTCTCATGCAGAAAACTGGAGAAAATCAGTGGAAGATGTGATTTTTTCATAGCTCTGCCTTATCACCCACAGGGAATCTCTCTGGGTCACATAAGAGGCCATTTACACAAATAGTACAAACTGATACCGACACAGACTCTGATTCCTGTGTCGACACTAGTGAGTCCAGGGAAATAGATCCTAAATTAGCAAAAAGCATTCAATACATGATTGTTGCTATAAAGGAGGTCTTAGAAGTTACGGAAGCCCCTCCTTTACCTTAGGAGAAGGCTTATTTTTATAAGGAAAATAAAATTAACGTAACCTTCCCTCCTTCTCACGAGCTAAATACTCTATTTGAGGGAATTTGGGAAAACCCTGAAAAGAAATTTAAAATTCCCAAAAGAATTCAGGTTGCTTATCCTTTCCCGGCAGAGGACAGGAGAAGATGGGAGTCACCCACCGTTCTAGATAGTGCCCTGTCACGTTTAACTAAAAAGGTGATTCTCCCTGCACCTGGGATGGCTTCACTAAAGGAGCCTGCAGACCGCAAGTTAGAGACTACGTTAAAATCTATTTATGTGGCCAATGGTACGCTACTCAGGCCCACCATTGCTTGTGCGTGGGTGAGTAGGGCTATCGAAAAATGGTCAGATAACTTGTCATCTGAAATTGACACAATAGATAGAGATGAGATAGATGAGAAAGACGCTGCTGCGTACATGTTAGAAGCCATGAAAGATATTGGCCTTTTGGGTTCAAAAGCTGCTACTATGGCAGTCCCAGCTCGGAGGGCGTTGTGGCGCCAATGAAATGCTGACGCAGATTCCAAAAGAAATATGGAGGCTCTCCCGTATAAAGGTGAGGCCTTGTTTGGAGATGGGCTGGATGCTTTGGTCTCTGCGGCTACCGCAGGTAAGTCGACATTTTTGCCTTATGCTCCTGCATCAACAAAAAAGACGCATCACTCTCAGATGCAGTCCTTTTGGCCCAACAAGTACAAAAAGGGTAAAGGTTCCCCTTTCTTTGCAGGTAGAGGGAGGGGAAGAGGAAAAAAGTCCACAGCGTCTCCAGGAACGCAGGAGCAGAAATCAACCCCTGCTTCTGCCAAGTCTGCAGCATGACGCTGGGGCTCCCGTGCGGGAGTCCGCTCGGGTGGGAGCACGTCTGAAACTTTTCAGTCAGATCTGGCTTCAATCTGGCCTGGACCCATGGGTCTTGCAAGTAGTGTCCCATGGATACAAACTGGAGTTTCAAGACGTCCCCCCATGCCGATTTTTCAAATCGACCTTACCAGCTTCTCTTCCAGACAGAGAAGTAGTAACAGCTGCAATTCAAAAATTATGTCAGGATCAGGTCATTGTTCTAGTACCTTTGTCACAACAGGGAGAACGGTTTTATTCAAGCCTCTTCGTAGTTCCGAAGCCGGACGGCTCGGTCAGACCAATTTTAAACCTGAAATCTCTGAATCTCTATCTGAAAAGATTCAAGTTCAAGATGGAATCTCTGAGAGCAGTAATTTCCAGTCTGGAGAAAGGGGACTTCATGGTGTCAGTAGACATAAAAGATGCTTACTTCCCATTTATCCTCCTTATCAAGCTTATCTGAGATTCGCAGTACAGGATTGCCATTACCAGTTCCAGATGTTGCCGTTCGGACTCTCCACGGCACCGAGGGTATTCACCAAGGTGATGGCAGAGATAATGGTCCTCCTTAGACAACAAGGAGTGAATATAATTCCTTACCTGGACGATCTCCTGATAAAAGCGAGATCCAGGGAACGGTTGGTACAGAGCATTGCACTCTCCCTGTCAGTACTCCAACAACACGGTTGGATCATGAATTTTCTGAAGTCGCGGTTGGAATCAACGACAAGATTGTCCTTTCTGGGGATAATACTGGACACAGAAGTACAGAGGGTATTTCTTCCAGTAGAAAAGGCTCTGGAAATCCAGAGAATGGTCAAACAGGTTTTAAAACCAACAAGAGTGTTGATCTATCAATGCATTCGGTTGTTGGGAAAGATGGTAGCGGCCTACGAGGCCATACAGTTTGGCCGATTCCATGCCAGAGTATTCCAGTGGGACCTGTTGGACAAGTGGTCTGGATCCCATCTACACATGCACCAGAAGATAATCCTGTCATCCAAAGCCAGGATTTCGCTCCTGTGGTGGCTGTACAGTTCTCATCCATTAGAGGGACGCAGGTTCGGGATTCAAGACTGGGTCCTAGTAACCACGGATGCAAGTCTCCGAGGCTGGGGAGCAATCACACAGGGAAAAAGCTTCCAAGTCAGGAATCCTGTCTTCACATAAACGTTCTGGAATTGAGAGCCATTTACAATGGCCTTCTACAAGCAGGGCATCTTCTTCAAGATCAACCCGTGCAGATCCAGTCGGACAATGTAACAGCAGTCGCGTACATAAACCGTCAGGGCGGAACAAAAAGCAGAGCAGCAATGGCAGAGGTGACAAAGATCTTCCTCTGGGCAAAAAGACATGCAAGAGCTCTGTCGGCAATTTTCATTCCGGGAGTGGACAACTGGGAAGCAGACTTCCTCAGCAGACGCGATCTCCATCCAGGAGAGTGGGGCCTCCACCAAGAAGTCTTCGCAGAGGTGACAAGTCTTTGGGGAGTTCCTCAAGTAGACATGATGGCATCTCGTCTCAACAAGAAGCTTCAGAGATATTGTTCCAGGTCGAGAGACCCTCAAGCAATACAGTGGATGCACTGGTGTCACAGTGGGTTTTTCGGTCGGTGTATGTCTTCCCTCCACTTCTACTGATACCAAAAGTTCTCAAGCTCATAAGAAGAACAAGGGTTTGATCGATCCTCATTGACCCAGACTGGCCAAGGAGGGCGTGGTATCCAGATCTCCAGGAGTTGCTCGTAGAAGATCCTCGGCCTCTTCCTCTTCGCGAGGACCTACTGCTGCAGGGGCCGTGTGTGTATCAAGACTTACCACGACTACGTTTGATGGCATGGCTGTTGAGCGCCGGATCCTAGCCCGTAAGGGTATTCCCAAAGAAGTCATCCCCACTCTTATTCAGGCCAGGAAAGGAGTAACGTCTAGACATTATCACCGTATTTGGAGAAAATATGTGTCTTGGTGTGAATCCAAGAAGGCTCCTACGGAAGAGTTTCACTTGGGACGTTTTCTCCATTTTCTGCAGGCAGGTGTGGATGCGGGCCTGAGATTGGGTTCAATCAAGGTCCAGATTTCGGCCTTATCGGTTTTCTTTCAAAAACAATTGGCCTCTCTTCCAGAAGTTCAGACGTTCGTAAAAGGAGTGCTGCACATCCAACCTCCATTTGTGCCTCCGGTGGCACCATGGGACCTTAATGTGGTGTTGCAATTCCTTAAATCGGATTGGTTTGAACCTCTACAAGAGATAGAATTGAAGTTTCTCACTTGGAAAGTGGTCATGCTATTGGCCTTGGCTTCCGCAAGGAGGGTATCGGAGTTGGGGGCCTTGTCTCACAAGATCCCTTACCTGATCTTCCATGAAGATAGGCAGAGTTGAGAACTCGCCAACAATTTCTTCCGAAGGTGGTTTCGTCTTTCCATATAAACCAGCCTATTGTGGTGCCAGTGGCTACTGACACCTTCGCTGCATCAAAGTCTCTTGATGTTGTATGGGCTTAGAAAATTTATGTCACAAGAACAGCTAGGATTCGGAAAACAGAGGCTCTGTTTATCCTGTATGCTCCCAACAAGATTGAGTGTCCTGCTTCTAAACAGACCATTGCGCGCTGGATCAGAGGGGTGATTCAGCACGCTCATTCCACGGCAGGATTGCTGATACCGAAGTCGGTAAATGCCCATTCTACTAGGAAGGTGGGCTCATCCTGGGCGGCTGCCGGGGGGTCTCGGCGCTACAACTTTGCCGAGCAGCTACTTGGTCAGGGGCAAACACGTTTGCAAAGTTTTACAAGTTTGACACCTTGGCCGATGAGGACCTCAAGTTTGGTCAATCGGTGCTGCAGGGTCATCCGCACTCTCCCGCCCATACTGGAGCTTTGGTATAACCCCATGGTACTGAAGTGGACCCCAGCATCCTCTAGCACGTATGAGAAAATAGGATTTTAATACCTACCGGAAAATCTTTTTCTCCTAGTCCGTAGAGGATGCTGGGCACCCAACCCAGTGCGTACTTTACCTGCAGTTGTTAGTTTTGTAGTTACACGAGTGTGTGTTACAATTATTTTCAGTATGTTGCTGCAATTGTTCATACACATTGGTATGTGTTAAGTTTAATGCCATGTTGTGCAGCATGGTTGAGGTGTGAGCTGGTATGAATCTCACCATTAGTTTAAAAGTAAATCCTTTCCTCAAAATGTCCGTCTCCCTGGGCACAGTTCCTATACTAAGGTCTGGAGGAGGGGCAGAGAGGGGGGAGCCAGTTCACACCCTTGAAAAGTCTTAAAGTGCCCATGGCTCCTGCGGAACCGTCTATACCCCATGGTACTGAAGTGGACCCCAGTATCCTCTACGGACTAGGAGAAAAGAATTTACCAGTAGGTACTAAAATCCTATTTTATTGCACCTCTGAATGTTTTTCTTAAATGAGTGAGATCAGCAAATAGAACGGGAGTGACATTATCTAAGTATGCATGACCCAGAGGCGGAACTACCGCCAGTGCAACCAGTGCATTGCACTGGGGCCCGCCTCTGTCCAGGGGCCCAAAGCATGTAATGAGTCAAACTGACTCATTACATGCCGCTGTGTGCTGCGGGCAACCGCTGCCCGCAGCACACAGCCGCCCGGAGAGGAGAGGAGCGCAGCGGTACGGGGAAGGAGGAGGGAGGTTGAGGAGGGAGCCGCAGCTGCGCTTAACTACTGGTTGAAGCGCTGCTGCTGCTGCTGGCCCTCTGCTTCACTATAGGCTGTCTTCCGAGAACAGCCTACAGTGAAGCAGAAGGGCAGCAGCAGCGCCTCCACCAGTAACACAGCGCTGCTGCGGCTCCCTCCTCCACCTCCCTCCTCCTCCTTCTCCCCTTGCTGGGAATCGTGAGTGACCAGAAGCTGCACCGAGGAGCCTGAGCCAGCGGAGAGGGTAAGTATAATTCTTTCTTTCTTTCTTTCTTTCTTTCTTTCTTTCTTTCTTTCTTTCTTTCTTTCTTTCTTTCTTTCTTTCTTTCTTTCTTTCTTTCTTTCTTTCTTTTCTTTTCTTTCTTATCTTTCTTTCTTTCTACAAAAAGGGGGACTGTCTGCCACAATGTGTAAAAATGGGGAATCTGCGTGCGGCAATGTGTAAAAAGGGGGAATCTGCCTGCCACAATGTGTAAAAAGGGGGAATCTGCTTGCCGCAATGTGTAAAAAGGGGGAATCTGCCTGCTGCAATGTGTAAAAAGGGGGAATCTGCTTGCCGCAATGTGTAAAAAGGGGGAATCTGCCTGCCGCAATGTGTAAAAAGGGGGAATCTGCTTGCCGCAATGTGTAAAAAGGGGGAATCTGCCTGCCGCAATGTGTAAAAAGGGGGATGCTGTCTGCCGTAATGTGTAAAAAGGGGACGCTGTCTGCCGTTATGTGTAAAAAGGGCACGCTGTCTGCCATTGTGTGTAAAAAGTGTACGCTGTCTGCCGCTATGTGTAACAAGGGCACGCTGTCTGCCGCTATGTGTAACAAGGGCACGCTGTCTGCCGTTATGTGTAAAAAGGTACGCTGTCTGCTGCTATGTTTAACAAGGGCACGCTGTCTGCCGTTATTTGTAAAAAGTGAACGCTGTCTGCCGCTATGTGTAACAAGGGCACGCTGTCTGCCGTTATGTGTAAAAAGGTACGCTGTCTGCTGCTATGTTTAACAAGGGCACGCTGTCTGCCGTTATTTGTAAAAAGTGTACGCTGTCTGCCGCTATGTGTAACAAGGGCACGCTGTCTGCCGTTATGTGTAAAAATGGCACGCTGTCTGCCGTTATGTGTAAAAAGTGCACGCTGTCTGCCGCTATGTGTAAAAAGGGCACGCTGTCTGCCGTTATGTGTAAAAAGGGGGACGCTGTCTGCTGTAATGTATAAAAAGAGGAATCTGTCCGTCGTAAGGTGTAAAAGAGTCTCTACCTGGTGTAGTGGTGCTACTGTGTGGCGTAATTTGAATAATGGAGACTACTGTGCACCATTTTATAAATTGGTATTATTTTGTAGCCACACCCCTTCCCCACGAAGCCACGCCACTATGTATTTTGCATGCAGGGGTGGGGCTCCGATGCCGTTTTTTGCACACAGTGCTAAAATGTCTAGTTACGGCACTGTTGCTAGGTATCCATTTCTCTGGCCCTGAGCAGGTCCCCCTCACCAGATCCTCTCCAGGGGTGAGGGGGTGGACTTGGATGGGATGGGGTGCCCAAAGCATTTTGTCGCACCTGGGCCCACCGCTCGCTAGTTCCGCCACTGGCATGACCCTTTGTAGTTATTTTTTACAGCAAGCATCACTATGGCGCAGTATACAGCAGGGGTGGCCAAAAGGTAGATTGCAATCTACCGGTAGCTCATGGAGCACCTGCCGGTAGATCGCGACCGACTTAACTAAACTTAACCAGCTCCCAGTAGCATACCTCTCAACTTCTGTTCCATGTAAATAGGGACACGCTGCGCCAAAGGTGGGACAGCATCCGAAAAGGGGCGGAGCTTCGGGTAAAGGGACAGGGAATCACGGTAACGGGGTGGGGCCTATTACCGCGACCCCCGTTTTCATCATTTTGGGGGCGTGTCCAGCGCTCCATGAGCTGCTGGACAGCCCCTGGCTCCCCTCCTTGTGCTGATAGATGCCGTACGCATTCGCACGGCATCTATTCAGTGTGATCACCGGTTGCTTTGCAAAGCAGAGCAGCGGTGATCACTACCTTTACCAACTGCCCCCCCATGCCCGCGGAACACTGCGACCCACGGGAGGGACAGCAGGACAGTGTCCAAGTAGCAGGAAATCGGGACACTTGGGAGGTATGCAGTAATGTGGCGCACCGGTGACGTCATGATGTCACCCGCATGCTGTGAGGAGCCCACTGCCGCTGCTTCTCTTCCTTCGACTGCCTGGCCTGCCTGCTGTCATAGGGAGCTGATGTTCCGCCTGGCTGCCTGCTCGGTAGGTAGTGTTTTGCGGTGTTATTCATTTGTTATATGGGGAAGGGGGAGGGAGGAGGAGCGGGGTCTGAGACAATTTAATATATGTTTTATTGGGGGCGTGGCTTGGACGCCATACTGTGAAGCAGCACTTTGTGTGAGCTCCGAGATTTCGGAGCACTGACCCTGAAATTAGCCCCTTGGGAGCCCAGCCCGACTTTCCTACATTGCCCTCTGACCTTGAGGAAGGTATTCTGCAATGGTGGAGCAGGTCCGCGGAATCGGGGAGCATGCTTGCGCGCTCCTGCGGGTTGCGGCCTGCCCTCACCCATCAAGCTGGGGACTGAAGTGTCAGAAGCGGCCAGCGGTGTGCTCCAGGGTGGGCGGCTGAGCAAAGCGGTGCGGAGGCCCGGCGGCAGGAAGAGAACCGGAGACCGACGCCAGCTCTCCCCAAAGACACCAGCTCACGCAGGGCCTTGCGGGGCAGAAGGGAGCAGCCTAGCAGCGGTGAGTGTGGAAGGAGCTGCTGCAAGGCCTGGCTGAAATAATTGCGGCGGCCATCTTTATCTGGGCACTACAGTCAATGTATAACAGGCTGGATAGGACGGAGTAACAAGCAACAGTAGAAATATAACTCTCCCCTGGTGCCTATTCTTATTTCAGTCCTCCAGCTGAGCTACCCTTGTCCCTAACTAGAGGCATCTATCCCCCAAACAGATTTTTACTTGTATGCTGGACCCCAGCTCATAGCCTGCATCATTGGCAGGGAGGAGACTTTGTCTAATTAGATTCTACAGATACCAGTGACTGTGCTCAGATAAGACCGCGGGTTAACTGTGGTTGCTTGGGACCTGTTCTTCACTGATATATTGAACCTCCACCCACTTTGTCTCTAGCCATCTACAACATATATTTTGCATATACCATCTGAAGTGTGCAACCGAATTCTACCTTTATATCACTCAATCCCCCATTGAAAATGGGAAGACCCCCACTCTCTGCTCTCATAATGCTGAAGTTCAACTGATGACCACTTAAAGCCACGTGGGGGGCTATTGCACAGTGATGACCCACGCATTTTCATAATACCAAGGCTATGAAGAGTGAAGTCTGTCCCGCCATTCGGCCACCAAACGGTTTTCTTTAACGATCGATCTCATGGTGAGAGGCACTAAAAAAAAGACCAAGACCAAGCCAGAAGGGTCTCTGAGATCTGCTGTCTGTCATTCGTCTGATCTGCGTCATTTCTTAACATCACCCAGTGCAAGCCTGTCTTCTGCTACAGTGGTTCTTGCCTCCCCAACTTTGTCTGCACTATCCGCCGGTATGTCCTCAGCTGGCGTTACACAGCCTCAGGCGGCCTCTTCCCTGACCACAGAAATCAGCGAGATTCTATCACATGTTTAATCACTGCCCACAAAACATTACTTTTTGGCTTTAGAGACTCGCTTGTTATCCACTATCAAGCAAGAGGTGACCATCATCCAAAAGGACATGTCTCAACTTGCGACTCGAGTCGACACGCTGGAGCAACATGAATCGACTAATGTGGACACACTAGTTAAATTTAGAGAGGTGATTTCACATCAGATGAGCGATGTTTCCTTTCTTAAATCCCGCATTGAGGATGTGGATAATCGTGGGAGACGGAATAATATTAGGGTTAGAGGCCTCCCTGAAAGCATCCAACAGGCTGACCTGACGAACGCCCTCACAAAAATATTTGGAGAACTTATTTATCTAGATCCCAACAGTGATATAGCATTTGAGACCTCGAGGCTTGCCATCAGACCGACCGCGTGATGTGATCTGCAGGCTACACTATTATACCCAGAAAGAGGAGATAATGCGGAAGGCTCGCCAGCTGGACGGAATTGATTTCCCAAGGAGACAAGATACAGCTATTTCCAAATTTGGCCTGGTCGACTCTACAACAACGCAGAGCTCTAAAGTCCCTTACTGATGCACTTCAGAAACATGAACTGAAATATCATTGGGGTTTCCCTTTCTCTCTTTAGGTTTCTCATAATGGCAAATTAGCTACACTCTCCAAACCGTCAGATCTGCCGACTTTCTTCACCGCCCTTGGTATACAGCAGAGGTTCTCAAACTTGGTCCTCGTGGGCCCACACAGTGCATGTTTTGCAGGTAACCCAGCAGGTGCACAGGAGTATTAATTATTCACTGACACATTTTAAAAGTGTTAGGCGCCGGGGTCCGCTCGTCTGCGCGGCCCGGCGCCTAGCAACCAGGGACGCCGTGCGCGTACAGCCGCCGGCTCCCTGGCAACGCTAGACGCCGGGCGCGCTGAGCCGCACGGACCCTAGCAACGGGGACGCCACTGGCGGACCGCGTTCCCCGTTGCTGGGTCCATTTGAAATTATAGTGCACCTGTTCTCTGGCCGTGCAGCAAGGCAGCTGCACGGCATTTATGCTAATCAGCTCTGTCAGCAGCTGATTGGAGGACTCCTGTTTTAATACACTCTCAGGGCTTCTCACAGACGCCGGTAATAGCTTCCTGCATGCTGTCTTTGTTGCTGAGAGTCTGTTTCCAGTCCTGCTGTATCCGGTCGTTCCAGTCTTCTGAAGTCCTGTACTCGGGAGTGGTCATCTCGTCCCTGGAGTCCTGACTGATCACCGTTTAACATCCAGTGGTGTTCGTGAGTCGCGGCTTTGCCGTGTGTAGCGGCTTGGCCGCTTTACCCTTTATTATTTGTGTTTGGAGCATTTTGCGGAGGGTTCCGCTTCCACAGGTCCACTCTGGTATCCGGCGGTACTGGGTAGGAGTATTGGACAAGTGGATTTTGGTTGTCTTTTTCCCTGGCGGTTTTTCCGCACATACTTTAGGTTTTGTTAGTTAGCTCGTAGCCCCTGGCCTGTTTGTTAGTTAGAGGTCCTCTTGTTATCATCCTGCCTCGGATTTCCCTTTGTCTCTCATTAAGACCGGGGGGCACCGGAGTTGGGCAGACATAATCCGCCCTTCAAACGTGGCTGCCAAGGGCTCAAGAAACCATAGTCTCGCAAGGGATTTCCGATAGCACGGGTGAGACAACAGAGTTAGGGCGCCAGGGGCTATTATTCTTTCCTGCTCCCGTTACCAGCATTCCATTCCAGTGCTCCGGTCATTGTCATAAGATCTCCTCTGGCCAGGAGTGCTGGAATCATAACAAAAAGGTCCACAGGTGGAGCTAATTATTTCACTTGTGATTCTGTGAGGAGACCTGCAAAACATGCACTGTGTGGGCCCACGAGGACCAAGTTTGAGTACCTCTGGTATACAGCCTTTACTGCTACCAGATTGGGATTTTTTCCACCATCTACCTGAACTTCCCTCCATTGCTCTGCATGATGATATGTGGCAACAAGTACGATCCCCGCGGACGTGAGGGAAACATCCTGCAAGTCCACAATCTTCTGAACCGCCTTGATTAAAATGTTTTGCTTCCTGTTGGTGAGATAATTCCTACATTTGTTGACTTATGCTTAGATCCTTTTTTTTCTTTTTCAGGCTAACTTTGATACTCCATGTATAATGTCTGTTTATGTTCCACATATCATGTGTAGTTTGCTATAGATAGAATGTTTTTCATATTCGTTCACAATGAAGCCCTTTGGCCGGCTATAACTGCTTTCCTTCATATTTCAAACCATTTACTTCATAGATTACTAGTTTTTGTTCCTTGGTAATTTTTGATGTTGGCAATTATGTAGCCTGGGTGATCACTGTTCTTGGCCCCCCGTAGTATTCCCCATTATGCTGCATCCACTGTTTCTCTGGGATGGGAGTCTGCTGGTTTCCACTCCTGACCCTTTTGCAGCTGTCCTTTCCTCCATTTTATCGCCTGTGTACTATGTTGTGCATTTCTTTACACAACAGTCTTTTTTTCTACTTTTCTTGCTTTCCTTTTACTTCTGCTTATTCTTAGAGCCTCTTCTGCCCTCCCTTTCTCAGCTCTTTATGTTAGACGTTTTGATCAGGGGCCAACGCTTCTCTGCTGTTTTATGGATTTGATGATAAATAAGGATCCTCTCTGGTTAGACCTATAATGGGATCTGACGAATTACATGTAACTACCCTTAATGTAAAAGGCCTAAATATTCCTGAGAAGCGATCCAAACTTCTTAAATGGTTCAGAGATGAAAAAGTCGACGTGGCCTTTATTCAGGAAACACATTTTAGGATTGGTAATGTGCCGTCGCTTAAATGTCACTATTATCCTCATGTTTTTACAGCAAATAACCCTTCTGGTAAAACACTGGGAGTGGCAATTTACTTGCACGACATATACCTGTTCTTAATGTCACTTCTCATAGACTATTGGAGGACAGAGGCTTATTAGTCAAATGTGATATTAATAACCAACGTTTCTCTTTTTTTGAATGGTTACACTTCCAACACAAAGCATCCTTCCTTCTTATTTTCTATCTTAGAAAAAGTTGAACCTCTCCTTGAAGGGGTACTAGTAATGGGTGGTGACTTAAATTGGACTCTTGATCCTCACCAGGATACCTCAACAAAAGTTTCCTATAGACCAGAGAAGGAGTATAGAAAGGTGAGACGCACCCTGCTTGACCACCAGCTGATCGACACTTGGAGATTAACTCAGCCCTCTGATGTAGATTTTTCTTATTTTTCCCATCCTCATCAGACATACAGTATTCTAGAATAGATTATTTGTTTCTGAGTCACCGGCATCTCCATTTGTTATTCGATGCTTCGATAGGGCAAATTACCTGGTCTGACCATGCCCCTGTTAACCTTACAATACGCCTTCCTGAACAGACACGAGGTCCATGGTCGTGGCATTTCAATGATACCTTCCTACAAGACGCCTCCTGCAATGCCCAATTAAATTCCGCCATGTACACCTATGCAGTGTCAGACTGGGGCATGTAGGGCACACCGAGGGGATGCAGTGGTAGGGGCCCATGTTTAGGGGTGTGGCCAGGCTGTGGAGTGGGTGTGGCCTGCCACCTCATTGGTTTGACTAACCATTAGAGAGTGCAACGTCTGGGCCCCTTCATAAATATAGACAGTAAATTCAGCTGTTTCATGCATGATAATGTACCAGATTAATAACAGTAATGCACTGTAGAAAATACACCATAGTCCAGTATAAGGTAACATATATATAATGTATAATTCAAGTGCACAGTCTAGAACCTGATCCTTAATGCAGGAGGTGTGCCTCAATTCAGTGGGGTCTACCGGTGGTTTCCCCTGTACCTCTGTGGGCCAGTCCAAGCCTGCGCCTATGTTAGTTTCTATATGGGAAGCGCATAAGTGCGTCTTGAGAGGGTTTTGCATCCAGATAGGCTCTCACCGGAAAAAGCAAAAGATGAAGCATAAGGATGACCTATTAGCCAAGATACGTATCCTTGAAACTATGCATAAGAAATCTCAGTCCCCTCAACGTTACTCTGACCTTGAAAAGGCCCGAGCTGCTTTAAATAAACTCCTCTCTGATAATGTTACATTTTCATATCGCAAGTGCCGTAGCAGATACTACCAAAGGGGCAATAAGCCGGGTAAACTGCTGGCTAAGGTCTTTAGGGAATACGGGCACTCACATTTATTCATACTATAAAGGAGGATCATGGTCGAACACACCACGAAACACTAAATATTGCCAAGGCTTTTCAGACCTATTATTCTAATCTATATAACCTTTCAGGACTCCATGGGAGAGTAGGTACAATGTCACATCAGGCCGCTGTATCTGAATATCTAAAATCCCCCTTCTCTATTGAGGAGGTTAGGAAAGTTATTAACTCCTCGCCCAATGGTAAAAGCCCAGGTCCCGATGGGTTCTCTATTGCTTATTATAAAGCCTTTTAGAGGAAACTGGCCCCTCTTCTCACAAGGGCATTTAATGCTATCTCGGAAGAGTCATATTTCTCTGCACAATCTCTTGAGGCTCACATAACGGTGTTGCCTAAAGAAGGACCCTAGTCTATGTTCAAGTTATCGACCGATTTCACTCTTGAACATAGACATAAAAATCTTTGCCAAATTAATTGCAAATCGCCTTAAATTATTATTGCCAGATTTGATTCATGGAGATCAGGCGGGCTTTGTCTTGGGTCGTGAGGCCAGGGATAATACCTACAAAGTGATCAACATGATCCATTATGCAAACTTGTCCTCATCTCCCTCTATTGTAATATCGACTGATGCTGAAATAGCATTTAACAGGGTGGATTGGGGTTTTATGTCTGGTATTCTGAGACATCTAGGACTGGGTAACGCCTGTCTCCATAGAATCATATCTCTTTATACTTCGCCATTCGCTCAAATTAAAATGAATGGCTCTCTATCTGATTCCTTTACAATTTCTAGCGGCACAAGACAGGGGTGCCCCCTGTCCCCCCTGTTATTTGTTCTCTGTATAGAAGCTCTGGCTAGGAGTATTAGAGCCAATCAAAATATTTCAGGACTGCTTGTTAAGGGGAAGGAATATAAACTGGCTCTCTACGCTGATGACCCACTTGCCCTAAACACGAACCCAGCAATTTCACTTCCAAATTTGGTATCGGAATTTCACAGATTTGGAGCTCTCTCCAATTTTAAGATAAATTACAGTATTCCAAATCCATCGCCATGAATTTATCCACCCCTCTCAGCGTAATTGCTAGTTTGAAATACTCATTCCCTTTTATGTGGCATGATCATAAACTGAAATATTTAGGGGTTCAGATATCCAATTATCTGTCTAAACTGTTTTCCTTAAATTTTACCCCTTTACTAAAAACATTCAGTTTAGATTTTCAGAGATGGCGGCGATTGCGTTTATCTTGGTTTGGTAGGATAAATGTGGTCAAAATGAACTCCCTGCCCAAAATATTGTTTTTTCTACAAACTCTCCCCACACATATCCTGCCCATATGGTCCGTATGCCATTCAGAACCTCATTCGGATGTTTGTTTGGGGTCGCACCACACCTCGTTTTAAACACTATTTTATTTAGGAGAAAACATCAAGGAGGTCAACAACTCCCACATATTCCTAGCTATTACAATGCAGTGCTACTAAATAGAATTCTACAATGGACTGCAAACAATGGGTTTTTACTGGAAGAGGGCTGCCTTCCACATTATATTGAAATTACTCCCTGGCTGCCTACTCTTCCGAAAGTTTACCACCCCACGTTCTCTCCTACCCTTATTTTTAACCCCAAAGTTACTCCAGGTTTCCGGGGAACTGCCTTTACACAGTGTCCTGAGACTGGGACTTTTAGGGTAGGTCAGCTGGTGAACTCTGGCAGGGTGCGGTCATTTTCTGACATTCAATCTCTCTGGACTATACCGTGTTCCGACTTCTGGAAATATCTTCAGGTACGTTATTTCCTCACATCTTCCAAGAATCTCACTGATATAACAAGATATCTTATCCCTTTTGAAAAATTGTGCGTCTCCCCTCGTTCCCCTACCCATACTATCTCCCAGATTTATACAATTATCGTTGAAAACCTTTTTCCTCCACCCCCTTCATTTATAACCTCATGGGAGAGAGATCTGCAAGGCCTACCCAGTGGCAAACGCAGGATTTTTATGGGGGGGTTTCCATATCTATATTATACACACACATATTCGGATATAGATATATAGATAGATATATGCAGCAGTACTCAGAATTGTTTTTAATATTCAAATTGTATTAATTTGTATTAATGCAGACGTTTCGGCTTTCAAGCGGACCTTTGTGGCGCTTGAGCCCTTAAACGTTGGCATACTTTTGTAATATTTTGTAATGTTTTAATAAAATTTGAACAATAAAAAAGTTATCTGAGTGCCGCTGCCTTTCTATAGTTGTACTACATCTCTTCCAGGGGTCACTGAAGTATATTTATGTTGGTGGGTGGAGTGCCAGATATATGTATAAAAATAATTTGTGAGACACACAGCATTATTATTACACAAGCACAGACACACACATCATACTTACACACACACACACACACACACACACACACACACACACACACACACAATACATGCATACATACATTACACACAGCATTCATTACACATACTGTAGCATACTTACATACACATTACGGATTGCAGCTTGTCCTTTGATGAGTGCAGTTGCGGACCTCCTCCCGTTCTCCCGCTGCAGTGATCCTCCCGTTCTCCCGCTGCCGGGCTGCCTGATTGGTACTGTGCTGACGGTGGTGCAGTCGGAGACAGCTGGCAGGAGACGGTGACAGCATTGTCTCCGTCTCTGCACCAGCACGGCACCCCCGCGGCCACGATCAGAGCTGCCGGACACTTCCTGCCAGCTGTCTCCGACAGCACCACCCACGGCACCCCGCAATCAGAGCTGCCTGACACTTCCTGCCGGCAGCTCTAAAAAAGTTTTGTGGTCCCTCAGGGGGGTTTCTGGGTACCCAGAAACCCCCCCCCCCCTCCCCCCCCCCCCCTGCGTGCGCCACTGCTACCCATACAATTTAATTGGGAATCCATATTCCGCAACAGTCAGGCGAGTTCTCTCTGCTTATCAACGATGGAGAGTCTCTATAAAATCTTATACTGATGGTATAGAATTCCCCTTATTCTCAATATGATGTATCCACCACTGTATCTAACCTTTGCTGGTGATGTAAAGCAGCCTCGGGGATTTTCTACATGTTTGGTAAGACTGCCCCCTCATATCCCCTTTCTGGACAGAGGTGTTTAAATGCTCCGAACTGATATTAGGCGATGTGGTACCCACAGATCCAGGTTTTTGGCTACTCGATTTGACTCCAGTAAGTACGCACTCCTATAAATGTTCATTGCTTAGACATTTCAATAACGCAGCTAAGGTCATTATACCAGCTCTTTGGAGATCTTCACTGCCGTCGATTAAACAATGGCTTAAGAAGATCGATTATTTTTTGGAAATGGAAGATCTCATTTCCTTTTCCACAGGGAAGACCATTAATTTCACAGCTATTTGGCTACCCTGGCACGAATTTAAAGAGACACCCATATACAGATCATACCTAGGTATGTAGATTGATACACAATGCCCTTTTATCTATCTCGCACATATATTTTATTATGCCTAACAGAGAGTTGGCCATTTTATGTTTACCATGTTCATTCCTGCGCTAGGACTATCCTCTTTCGTCCTTTTTCTATTTCCCTTTCTTCTCTTTCCTTCTTCCTTTTTCTTTCTGTTTCTTCTTCAACTGTTTTGATACTATGGCCCTCATTCCGAGTCGTTCGCTCGGTATTTTTCATCGCATCGCAATGAAAATCCGCTTAGTACGCATGCGCAATATTCGCACTGCGACTGCGCCAAGTAATTTAACAATGAAGATAGTATTTTTACTCACGGCTTTTTCATCGCTCCGGCGATCGTAATGTGATTGACAGGAAATGGGTGTTACTGGGCGGAAACACGGCGTTTTATGGGCGTGTGGATGAAAACGCTACTGTTTCCGGAAAAAACGCAGGAGTGGCTGGAGAAACGGGGGAGTGTCTGAGCGAACGCTGGGTGTGTTTGTGACATCAAACCAGGAACGACAAGCACTGAACTGATCGCACAGGCAGAGTAAGGTTGAAGTTACTCAGAAACTGCAAAGTAGTTTGTAATCGCAATATTGTGAATACATCGGTCGCAATTTTAAGAAGCTAAGATACACTCCCAGTAGGCGTAGGCTTAGCGTGTGTAACTCTGCTAAATTCGCCTTGCGACCGATCAACTCGGAATGAGGGCCTATGTTTTTTTCCAGGATGAATATATGTATAATTGAAGATGTAGACAATTTGTATTTTTAGATACTATCATATAGAACATTAACTTGTATCTACATACGCTTGTATATGCTCACACTGACCTTGTTTCTTGATGTTTCAATATGTTGTCATATCTGTTTGTCTACTGCCTTAATAAAAAACAGTTGAAATAAAAAAAATATATATGTTTTTTTTTTGTGGGAGACTATTTTTTGTACTTGTATGTATTTTTACTCCTGTGTGGGGGGCCAATATGTTTTTCACTGGGATCCGGTCTGAAGGTCAACACTGTCTAGGTCGACAATGTTTAGGTCGACCACTATAGGTCGACAGTCACTAGGTCGACATGGATGGAAGGTCGACAGGGTTTCTAGGTCGACATGTGCTAGGTCAACAGGTCTAAAGGTCGACATGCGTTGTTGTTTTTTTAAAATATTTTTTTACATTTTTTCATACTTAACGATTCACGTGGACTACGATTGGAACTGTAATCTGTGCCGAGCGAAGCGGTAGCGGAGCGAAGGCACCATGCCCGAGGGGACGTGGTGCACTAATTGGGGATCCCGGTCACTCTACGTAGAAAGCGACACCAAAAAAAAAAATTAAACCTCATGTCGACCTTTAGACCTGTCGACCTAGCACATGTCGACCTAGAAACCCTGTCGACCTTCCATCCATGTCGACCTAGTGACTGTCGACCTATAGTGGTCGACCTAAACATTGTCGACCTAGATACTGTCGATTTGATGTACCACACCCGTTTTTACTCCTGTGTGGGGGGCCAATATGTTTTACTCCTGTGTGGGGGCCAATGTATTTTTACTACTGTGTGGGGGCCAATGTGTTTGAGCTTTTTACTTGTGGGGACCCAATTTGTGATTTTGGGTGAGACAGTCCCTACACCCTGTGCAGCGTGGAGGTCACGCCCCCTTTTTGTTATGCCTTGCTCCCTTTTTGGCTATGCATCTGTGGCGCGCACTTTTGTCCCACCTAGGTACATCACGAAAGTTATTCAGCTTTCAAAGTAGATCGCCAACTCCAAAAGTCTGGCTACCACTGGTGTACAGCATTATAGGCCTGATCTGAGTCTGACCAGTGGTGATGTTGGGCACAGTGGAGTGATGTGCGCTGCACACAGCCGTAACTAGGTGTGTGCCAGTGGTGCTTGACACACAGTGCAGATGCGCTGGAGGCGCAGGACCACCAGCAACACCCGCCTGGCTGCTCCGTCGTAGTCGCCGCCCGCATCCCCCCGCCACTCGTTTCCCCCCACCATCACCAGCCGGCCTAATCTGTAAAAAAGGGGGCTCTGTTGCTGTTGTTGTAATGTGTAAAAAAAGGGGGATTCTGTTGCTGTAATGTGTAAATAGGGGATGCTGCCATCTTAATGTGTAAAAAAGTGGAACTGCCTGCCTAATGTGTAAAAAAGGGGGACTCTGCCTTCCTAATGTGTAAAAAAGGGGGCTCTGCTACCATAATGTATAAAAAAGGGGGACTGTCTGCCGTAATGTGTTAAAAGGGGGACACTGCTGCCGTAATGTGTAAAAAGGGGTCTCTGCTGCTGTAATGTGTAAAAAGGGGTATTCTGCCTGCCGTAATGTGTATAAAGGGGGACTCTGCTGGCGTAATGTGTAAAAGGGAGGTCTGTGGACACGCCCCTTCCCCATGAAGCCATGCCCCTATATTTTTGGCACACACTGGCCCTGATTTGTATATGGAAGGGGGGGCGCCCATGCTGTTTCTTGCACACAGCGCTAAAATGTCTAGTTACAGCACGGGCAACGCACATACATCCCGATGGTGTTTGGACAGATGTGCAGTACAGATTCAGACTTACGCACAAAGTAGTGTATAGAAATGTGTTGGGCGTAACTAGGCGGTTACAGGGGGATGGCTAATCAGCAGCGGATGTAACATAGTATGGGATTGTTGCTTATAGAGATGCTGAATTGCTTACATTGGAGGCCATACTCAGACGGATGATCTGCACCTAGCATAGGGCTGGTGAAAGTTACAATGGTGCGACCAATGGTGGCGTCTAAAGATGCACAAAGCATGATTGCAGCATCTGTAGACACTGACAGTGGGCGTCTCAGTCCTTGCACATTTGGACGCACGGATGAATACCAGGGAGGGGCATTGTAGTGCATTAGCCTAAAATCGCAAACACAACTGCAGCAAAAAACGCAAGGAACGCCCAACTGTATCCAACTCAGAATCAGGCCCTATGAAGAGGGATCGTGCCCACCTCGACAGACCCCACCTCTTCAACAGACCCCACCTCTTCAACAGACCCCGCCCCATTTGGGGCTGCTACCAGAAATTTCCTGGGCTGGTTTTCAAACCTAATACACCCCTGAGAGCATCCATAATGTAATTTAAAATAGTTCGATAAAAAATGAGAGTCTAAGTCTTTACAGATATTCCTAATATGTTCACTTAGGCGCACCTTAAATGGTCTTGAGGTGTGACCTATATATACTAGACTGCATGAGCATTCAATAGCATACACTATAGTCCGTGTATTGCACGTTATGACATTTTTAACCCTATGCAGCAACTACATCTGTGGAATCCTATCATTCGGGTTCCACTTGTCAAAGTCAGAAAAATATCACGCTGCACATTGCCATATATGCACCTCATGCGTGTGCCCTCTGCACGAGCATGAGCTCTCCCGTGCGTGCGTATACTCCCGGTTGCGTGCACTCGCAGGCGCGCGGTATGCGCCTTTACGGTAGAGTTTGTGTGCGTCTAGCGGGCGACTCAATCGTAACATATTTTAGTCATATAATGTATTTTGTAAATTATGGTCCCTTTGATAGAATCTGAAAGTTTAGTTAATGTAGTATGTTCAGGGACAAAGAGATCCCTCTTTGTTTGATACGAAGGGTCAGACAGGGGTTACACAGTGGTGTTTAGTATCCATCGGAAGAGAATATAATTAGCAATATTCCGGTGTTGGTTTGAAGCGGATTACTCGCTCGTGCGTATAGTTATGGGCATAAGAAGTTTATGGACATTTACTATATTTGCACTTTATTACCCATGCGGCAGGAAACCCAGTTTCCCTCCCACCTGAGCAGTTTGAAATAGTCACAGCCCACCTGTATGAACCAACCTATGACCTTTTGTTATAATGCAGAGACGAATTCCTGTGTCCAATGAACAATAAGAATGTAGGGACCATTGTACTGTACTGTGTGTAAGTGTATATAAAGACAAGCCGACCTGGGCCAGCTCTCTACTCTTCTCAACGGTTCTCATCACTGATAATCGGGAGCTGGATATCCAGGAAGGCGCATGCGATTGTTTCCCCTGTGCATAAGTTCTCTGCAACCATATTTATCTCCTATTTTGTTGTAAGCCATTCTCTCTCTCCTTTCCCCCTTAAATGTAATTGTGTCTTTGTTGTATTTTAACGTGTAGCAACTCGGTTAGGTATTTTATGTTAGTTTGGTAGTGTATAACTTGTATTGTGTATTCTTTTGCGATTGAATGTTCATTCTCTCCCTTAAAAGGTTTTAGACCCTTAGACCGGTATTTGAGTGTTTATTATATTGCTAAAGGGTTCTCAGAGCGTAAGAATCGCTCATACTGCTTTTTAACTAACAAGGTTACACTGTGTTGCATTTACACCTTATCACTGCACAAAGGTTTACAATATAAGTACATTGTTTATGATATTGTTACAAAGGTTTAACTCTGTGAGCGTCAGCGCCGCTTGTGATCTCCTCGTGGTCTCGAGCGTCCGCTACGCTGGTAGCGTATCATTACGTTAGTCGGCAGCCTATAGCGTGCTAGCCTTTACGCTTTAAGCCGTGAGCGAACGTGCCGCTCGTGCGTCTCGTCCACGGCTAAGCGTTTGTTACGCTACGTGCGTACTCTTACGGTATTCCATACGCCAATTGCGTACTGTGTTCATTAACCTTTTAGCGTGTTTAATATAGGATATAGATTAGGCTTTATCAATTGGGGACTCGCCCGCTCTTCACATATCTGCACTAGGTAATTTCAGCAGACATTATCGGTCAGCAAAAGGCGGGAGGTAATATTCCTCGTAGTGCTGACCAGATAAACGTCTGCTTCACTTAGTAAGGAGTGCTGAAGGAATCCGGAACCGGAAGGTAAGAACAGTACGTTATTGTCTTTTAAAACCTGTTTAGTTTCTGTTTTGCGAACGTACGCATAAGCAATAAGCATACACATCTGTATTTCTTGTTTAGTATTGTTTTCGGGCCTCATTCTCCTGATTGCCACATACTAGTGATAAACGTGCTGAGATATCTGTTGTTATTAATAGTTAAAAGATAAAAAGTAATATTTAAGGGAATAATTGTAAAAGGCACGCACACTATCTCGCCTAGAATACAAGGGAGATTTGAGTGGTGGTCAGTGAAGGATTACTGTTAAAAAAATCATTCACATTGATAAAACGTGTAGTGTGTTACTGTAGACGTACTTGGTCTGCGTACACGTGTCCTTACAAGGGCAGGGCGTACGCAACGCAAGGGTCGACGCACGGAGCGTATATTACGCAACGGAGCGTACGGATACGCCCACACAATACAGACTGCACGATAGTATTGTTTAGTAAGGCGATAAGGAAATAACGCGATAATAACACAGATCTATCTCAAATCCAAAAGTTTAAAGTTAAAAGAAATAACCTTCTCTGTTGCAATTCTTCTGGGTTAGGCTAATACCGAATGAAAGGATTTCTGCGCAGAAATAAAAAAATTAAAGTGTACATGTGGTAAGAGTGTGTGTATATATAAGAATTCTCTTTTATTACGGAAGTGGGAACCATAGGCCAGTAGAAAGAGGTACACCAGCGAGAGTGATATCGTGGGGTGGCTTGGGAGGCGTCCCTTGTTAGTCTCGACATATTAATGAGCAGTAGAGTCTGCTGTACATAACAGACCAGGAGGTCACAGACCAGGAGGTCACAGACCAGGAGGTCACAGAACAAGAGGTTCAGGTACAGCAGACTAGAAGTAGAGAGCACAACCGAAGAGGGTTGGTGCGAGACCCATATAGGCCAACAAAGCTCAGGGCTGAAGGAATTCGCAGCAGAAATTTTCGATTCCACTGATCGTTCCGCACATAAGATTAGTTGCTTGTGTGCAGATACGATTGTACCGCATGTGATTGTGTGCATTAGCATGTCTTGAATTCATAAGAACGCTACTTGCACATTGTTAACGTGATTTGTGTAATTTTTTTATTTTAAGGGAAGTAGCCTGATCACTCAGGGACATTCCAACAACCGATACTTGCTGGGGACTGGAAGGTCCAACACGCCCCAGTAAATAAAGGTTCATAGGGGCCCTAGGTTGGGTACAGCAGCTCTGAGTCAGTGATTGCAGTACTGGCCAACGTGGGCGGAGTTAAGTGGGCGGACCTCGAGGCAAAACCCCCACCGCAGCCTTACCCCGGACATCTTGGTTTTTGTAAGGGTTGCCGAAGACCCTGATTTGAAGTCAGAGGTAGTGAAAGCAGCACCTGCAGAGATGGGGGCCAGTTGTTCAGGTAAGGGGCGATCAACCCAGGTTCAGGTTGATTTGGTAAACCGACCAATCGGGTCGGCAAGGTATATCATGTGTGAGAAATATGGTCATCACACAGAAATGTTGAGCAATGAATGGGAAAGGATGACTGTGCATGACGGGGAAAAGTTTCCCCGGGTAGGTACTTTTAACCCAGAAGTGTTACAGAATTTAAGGAGAAGAGTGTGCCTGATTAAATCTTCAAAAAGGCGTATTAGACATTATGACTATTTAAAATTGTGGCAACAGGAAAGTGAAATGCAAAGAAATTTAACTTACATATCTGACTCTCATCTTGGGAAGAGAGACATGGCAATGGAGAGGATTATGGTTGCAGAGAATGGCGCAATGGTGTACGATAAAAATGCACTTAGTAACTGTATTAAGACTGAAAGTAACAATTGTAATAAATGTAACAAGAATAATCGTAATACTGTTAAATGTACAACTATTAACCCATGCAAGTTGCACCCCATGTTAAACTTCCCTCAGGATCACCAGCAAGAAAGTGGGCCCAGCACGATGTCGGCACCTTTTCCAGCAGCCATCACACAAGACATCCAGGTGGACACGACCAAATCGGTAAAGGCAGTAATCAAACCCCCTAACGGAGGGTCAGGTGAGGTCGTGTCCACAGGTACGTACGGTGTTATATATCACGCACAAACAAATGTACCTCATATTGTAGAACCAACGCAAGATGATGTAATTGAATTTAGTCCTGTCAGGGTGATCACAGTCCCCAATGGGAAGACTGACGCTCAGGGAATCATTCCCGCCAGGGACAGTGCAATGCGCCGTCCCTGGTCCCGGATGGATTTGAGAGCAATTATGTCTGAATTCCCTGATCCTAGGAAAGATCTAGTTGCATATCAGAGATTTATTAAAGAACTAGGAAACTCCACAGAACCCACCAACAAAGATTGGAGGACAGTGCTGAGGGCATGTTTGCCCTCCAGTGTTGACCCTGCGAAATTTATTGCTGATTGTAAATTAAACACAGATGTACCTCGTACGGAGGAACACAATCAGGAATGTATTAAGCAGATCAACCAACAGTTAGGAGTATATTTCCCAGCCATTGCCAAGTGGAACAAAATCCTCTCCATAAGACAAGGAGAAAGGGGAAGTACTTCTGACTACTTCAATCGAGCACTGCAAGTAATGGCTAGAGACACTGGGATCACAGACATCAAAACAAATGCACAGCATAAAGAAATAGCGGTTAAGTTATTAATGAATGGTTTAAAGGAGGTGTTGAGAACAAGGGTACAGACCACCAACCCAAACTGGAGAAATATCTCGGTGGCTACATTAAGAGAGGCCGCTATTGATCATGATCGTTACATCACCAGACACAGGGAGTCACGGAGTAATAAGCTGATGGCCGTAAGTATACAGGCTCTAACCAAAAGGCCACTCCAGCATAAGCCCCAAACCCCTGCGAGAAATTCAAATGTGGTAGTCTGTTACAATTGTCATAAAGAGGGACACTTTGCAAGAGATTGTAGATCAAGAAAAATACAAAAGTCATACCAACCCCCTAGACAAAGAGATGAGCAAAGTCATGACACACCAAATTATAGTCAGGGATCATATAGGAAGAATTTTGGGCCACACCCATGATAGGTAGTCAGGAAAGGTGATCATGAGGACTGATGGTAAGCCTGAGGTAACAGTTAATAAATTGGGAGGTCATTCCTTGAGGACACAAGAATGACCGGGTAAAATTTGTAATGTATCTGTGAAATGTTTTCTTTTTCCCCATCTCTGACGGTCATCAGCAGGACTCAAACATTGCATAGCTACTTGGTCTTTGCAGAAGTCTACCAAGCCCCAGCATGACCTTCCCGCATCAATGTATCCTGGCCAGATACAAAGGGTGGAGTATGGAGGTGCTGGTGGGAGGGACTGCGCAAGGATACCATTGGACATGTAGATATGACAGCCTGATGATGAACGGCAGATCTGACAATGTTTTAAAATGTTTGAAAAATGTTTTTTCTTCCTGTTGTTGTTTATTGTTGGTTTATGTAATATATATATATATGAATTGTTCTCTCTCTTTTGTTTTTTTTTTTGTTTTTTTGTTTTTCTCTCTTCTCACTCATGTTTTCATGTTTTAAAGATGGTATGTCACACATCAGTTTAGACAAATGGTGATGCAAGATTTTTGCTCCTTACAGAAAGATCGCTGGTTTGGAAGAAATATTGTATCACCGGAGTGTTCGGTTGGAAGACTGAGAGACAGCACCTTTGAGATGACAGCAGAACAAGAAGAACAGCAAGACTAGAGAACTAATTATCGTAACAAGTTTCTCTCCCCCTCAAACTGTTTTTTTCTGTACCCCCATTACAAATCTCTCCTTTTCTCCTCCTGTAAGATGGACTTGCCCCAAGAGACTGTAATACGGATTTTCCTGTTGACCATGATGTTGACCAGAACAGTCTGTTTCGGTGAGAGTACCAGTGAGGTCGAGAAAGGATCCAGAAGGGTTTCTGATGACTGAGACGGAGGTGTAAATTTCCAATAGCAACACAATCACCGAGCAAAGGCGAGTACCGGAAACGATCTAGCAGCCATGTTATTTGTAAACATTGTGAAGGACTGTTAACTGAAAAGAACTGTATCTGTAGACTCTGTGACAGTGTAGTTGAGGATGGGTGCATCAAGAAATGTCAGTCCAGTTTTAATATCCACATGGACCGGCATCCATTGAGTGACTATCACTCCTTAGTGGGTAAAGTGTTAAATCAGACAGATTGTTGGGTATGCTCTCAAGTACCTCAAGGCCATAGCAAATCAGGATTAGTACCATTCCCTTTAACTATAGAGGAGGTACTTGAGCTAAGTGGTGGGAGGCCGGTGGACAGGAGGTTTAATATCTCCAGTCCTCCTAGTTTGAAGCTCCACCAATATCATGTGGATAGATCCCTAGTATGTTTTAACATTTCCAATCCCCGAAAGCCGGGAAATTGGGAAGTGTCATGGAATAACCAAACCATGACCTTTTCATACAGAGCCGATAGAATGCCTACAGATACAGAACTTATACGCCACATAGCCGGTAGTGGAAAATATTTCCGATATAGGTATACCCTAGGAAGTAGGATCATGAGAGTTGGAGAAGTATCACCAGGATACTGTGCACATATCGTACAATCGGATACGTGTACTAGACAGATGGGAGAATTAGGGTTAGGAGAGTCCACATGGATAATGTGTAACATGGTAATGACATATTCAGTCCCATATGTTCTCCCCGATGATGCATATTTCACATGCGGGAGAAAGGCGTATGAGCGGCTTGTCCCAAACTCAGAGGGATTGTGTTATATTGAAAAAGTACCGCCTGAAGTAATGACTGTATCGCATAACAAAATTGATTTGATTTACGACCCAACCATTGAAACCACGCTGTGATAAAAGGTGATTCCACGACCTGTTTCTTTCACCCGTTTCTCCTTTGTTTTCCTCCAAGGTAAAAAGACATCCGCTTGGAAGAAGAATTTGACAACCTTTTACACAGACAACTGATGGACTATGCCATAGACCCCCATATCCCTAGTACCTTTAATTTTACGCTAGCCCAACACTTTTTGTAAGTCTATGGACAGTGAAAAAGCTTTTTGCACACCGTTTATAGCAAAAGCATCGGGAGACTACAGTCAACATGTACATCAAGACAAGACAAGACACAAGACAAGACCTCAATCGACAAATGTATATTAAACTCACATAGTTTATGACTGCATTTACCATAATTGCTCTTTATCTTCATCTCTACAACCTTCAGGTAATAACACACATAGTCGATAGGAAATATAGGCACAGATATCAGCACTCACATATCCCCCCATTCATGTATCATCAACTAAAATGTGCTCCCCCATTTTTTTGCAACCAAAAGCCGAAAAGAGCTCGGTAAAGTTTGACAGCCCATCCACAGACCCGTACCACGGGATAAGAAGGAATTCAAATGTATACTTCGCAATACCTCGAAGCTTGATTTAAAACACGTACGGCACGATGATACATGACCCCCCAAACATGGATTCATACACACATGCTTCTGCTATCTCACTAGGTCATACCGTTTTCCCACCTTCTCCTCTTCTCCCCTACCCAATCATAGAAATGTATTATACATGACATATATTTTTCTCTTTTTGAACTGTTTTAGGAAGTGGCAGTTATTGGTGACTGCCAAAGGGTGGACTGTCAAAGTCAGAAAAATATCACGCTGCACATTGCCATATATGCACCTCATGCGTGTGCCCGCTGCACGAGCATGAGCTCTCCCGTGCGTGCATATACTCGCGGTTGCGTGCACTCGCAGGCGCGCGGTATGCGCATTTACGGTAGAGTTTGTGTGCGTCTAGCGGGCGACTCAATCGTAACATATTTTAGTCATATAATGTATTTTGGAGATTATGGTCCCTTTGATAGAATCTGAAAGTTTAGTTAATGTAGTATGTTCAGGGACAAAGAGATCCCTCTTTGTTTGATACGAAGGGTCAGACAGGGGTTACACAGTGGTGTTTAGTATCCATCGGAAGAGAATATAATTAGCAATATTCCGGTGTTGGTTTGAAGCGGATTACTCGCTCGTGCGTATAGTTATGGGCATAAGAAGTTTATGGACATTTACTATATTTGCACTTTATTACCCATGCGGCAGGAAACCCAGTTTCCCTCCCACCTGAGCAGTTTGAAATAGTCACAGCCCACCTGTATGAACCAACCTATGACCTTTTGTTATAATGCAGAGACGAATTCCTGTGTCCAATGAACAATAAGAATGTAGGGACCATTGTACTGTATTGTGTGTAAGTGTATATAAAGACAAGCCAACCTGGGCCAGCTCTCTACTCTTTTCAACGGTTCTCATCACTGATAATCGGGAGCTGGATATCCAGGAAGGCGCATGCGATTGTTTCCCCTTGTGCGTAAGTTCTCTGCAACCATATTTATCTCCTATTTTGTTGTAAGCCATTCTCTCTCTCCTTTCCCCCTTAAATGTAATTGTGTCTTTGTTGTATTTTAACGTGTAGTAACTCGGTTAGGTATTTTATGTTAGTTTGGTAGTGTATAACTTGTATTGTGTATTCTTTTGCGATTGAATGTTCATTCTCTCCCTTAAAAGGTGTTAGACCCTTAGACCGGTATTTGAGTGTTTATTATATTGCTAAAGGGTTCTCAGAGCGTAAGAATCGCTCATACTGCTTTTTAACTAACAAGGTTACACTGTGTTGCATTTACACCTTATCACTGCACAAAGGTTTACAATATAAGTACATTGTATATGGTATAGTTACAAAGGTTTAACTCTGTGAGCGTCAGCGCCGCTTGTGATCTCCTCGTGGTCTCGAGCGTCCGCTACGCTGGTAGCGTATCATTACGTTAGTCGGCAGCCTATAGTGTGCTAGCCTTTACGCTTTAAGCCGTGAGCGAATGTGCCGCTCGTGCGTCTCGTCCACGGCTAAGCGTTTGTTATGCTACGTGCGTACTCTTACGGTATTCCATACGCCAATTGCGTACTGTGTTCATTAACCTTTTAGCGTGTTTAATATAGGATATAGATTAGGCTTTATCACACTTCTATGGGAATTTACAGGTAATGTACACGTCACAAATCCTTACTTATATTGGGGGTCATTCCGACCCATTCGCACGCTGCAGTTTGTCGCAGCGGTGCAAATGGGTCGGAACTGCGCATGCGCGGTGGACGCATTGCGCATGCACATCGTTGCCCGGCAACGGTTGTCACCGGGCAGCGAGGCCGCCAGCAGAAAAAGTGATCGCAGTGGCGATCACAAGAAGACTGACAGGCGGGAGGCGTTCCGTAGCATCAACTGACCGTTTTCCAGGCGTGGTGAGAAAAACGCAGGTGTGTCCAGGAGGTCTGACGTCAATTCCAGGACCTTCGACGCTGGATATACGTCGCACAGGGTAAGTAAGTCTGACCCTGGTCTTGTTTTGCAGGAAACCTTTTTAGCATAGCAGGGCTGCACAAGCGATAACAGCCCTGCTATGCTAAAATACACTCCCCCATAGGTGGCGTCTAGTTGATCGCACAAGCAGCAAAAAGTTGTTACTTACGATCAACTCGGAATGAGGGCCCTTGGGAGCTCTCTTGTATGTGAAGATGGGTTTGTTTGGAACAACTTTCCCTATTACGGGATCCTTTTGAGAACATTCCACTATTTTTTTAAAGATTTTTCTACAGTCTTATGTTGTGCATTATACCTTGAAATAAATACCCATTCAAATCTATTCAGTATATCTTCCTTCTAATTTATATTTTCTGTTAAGAGATGTTTTCTATCTATCTCATTTACTTTTTTTTATTTCTTTATCTATTTTTAAAAGGGTCATAACTGCTGTTAATAATCTTTTTTGTTATCTGAACTGCTTGTTCCTGGTAGGTAGATTCCTTTGTTCAACTGTGTTTTAAATTAATCTTTTGAGATGACCTCCTGGTCGTGATACCAGAGGCAAAACTGCCATTGGTGCAGCAGGTGCACTGTACTGGGATCCCTGAGGACTAAGGGGCCCACCGCTGCCCAGACCAGCAATGAGTTATCCCCTGCTGCCCCTTACCTCCACCAAAGACTATTTTGAGCAATGTTAGATGAATGGCTCAGTGCAAAGAAAAGGGTCTGAGGGACCTGCCCCTTAACCCCTTCAGTGGCGGGTCTTTAATTTAAAAACACACCCTGGGGGGGGGGGGGGGGGTTTAAATTGAAGTGGTGGGGGGGGAGGTGCAGGGGGGCGACTGATGGGGCAGGGCGAGGTAATCGCCTGACGATCGCAAATCGCCATCCCCAGCGCTGATTCCTGGCTGCCTTGCGCTAAGCTTGAGAGATGTGTGCTGAGCAATCTGTGCTAGATTGCTCAGCACACATCTGCAGGACAAATCTCCCCGTGTGTACGGGGCTTTACTTTAGGGAGACAGGGCTGAGCTTGTGTGTGCCGGACTGATAGAGGAGCGCTGATGATCACAGTCACACACTGCTTCTAATTAACAGGCAGCTGTACATTGGGGGTCATTCCGAGTTGTTCGCTCTGTATTTTTTTCTCGCAACGGAGCGATTAGTCGCTAATGCGCATGCGAAATGTCCGCAGTGCGACGGCGCCAAGTAAATTTGCTATGCAGTTAGGTATTTTACTCACGGCATTACGAGGTTTTTTCTTCGTTCTGGTGATCGTAATGTGATTGACAGGAAGTGGGTGTTTCTGGGCGGAAACTGGCCGTTTTATGGGTGTGTGTGAAAAAACGCTGCCGTTTCTGGGAAAAACGCGGGAGTGGCTGGAGAAACGGAGGAGTGTCTGGGCGAACGCTGGGTGTGTTTGTGACGTCAAACCAGGAACGACAAGCACTGAACTGATCGCAGATGCCGAGTAAGTGTGGAGCTACTCAGAAACTGCTAAGAGGTGTCTATTCGCTATTTTGCTAATCTTTCGTTCGCAATTTTGATAAGCTAAGATTCACTCCCAGTAGGCGGCGGCTTAGCGTGTGCAAAGCTGCTAAAAGCAGCTTGCGAGCGAACAACTCGGAATGACCCCCATTGTTTCTGATTCACTGCTGCTGTAACTGGCATGGTCAGAGCCTGCCTGACCGAGTGTCAAACTAAGGAAAGCACAAAGGGGTGTTACAGACAGAGCAGAGTCCGCTGTGTTTGTGCCCCTGCCAAGGTACATGCCCCCTGTTCTCTGAGCCACGCAGGGCACATTGTGCTTGTACCTGACACCCATTGCCTCTCCCTGTCACCCTCTGAATGCCGCTGCCTTCCGCCATTATCCCTTGCCTCTCCCTGTCACCCATTGCTGTGTGGTGTATTATGAAGTTGGGCTGGGGTGCAGGAGAGGGGCACAATTATATTTTTGCACCCTGGTCCACCGCTCACAAGTTCCGCCACTGCATGATACAGTAGCAAAGCAGTAGAAGGCTTCATTAGCCGTCCCTTTACTGCATACCTGTCTGGTCATCTTCAACTGAGTGACTGAGTAATACTTTGGTAATTTGTTTGGCACGGGATGGTATCAGGATCCCAGCGCTTGGAATGCTGGTGGCCAGAAAGCTGACAGTGCCATCTCGATGTTCAGGATCCCAACACTTGATTGGCAAATAGTCTAATGCTACCATCTTTCCCCCAATCCTAATCCACACCCACCCTCCCGACAGCCTGACCCTAACCCTCCCCCCACAGCCTAACCCTTCCCGGTGGTGACTAACTCAACTCTCCCATGCTGGCCGTTGCAGTGGGCCTTGCGCGGCCAAGAAATCTGCATTTGATACGCAGTCCTTGGTCTTGCCACTCCCAGAAAATGGGCGTCCCCTTCCCTCCCCCTGTACACCTCTGTCTGTCAATTAGGCAGAGGCATTCGCAATACTGTGATCGTAGGACCTGTTCTGCACATGCACAGTTTGCCAATTATTATGAATCTGTGCTTAGGATTGCTTATGCTATCCAAGCTCATTTAGCCTACTTGTTCGCTTGTGTGCAGAAAGGGTTTGATAGACTTTTTGCGCACGTGCTGTAGCAAATAATCGCTACTACGTGCCCCTCTGAGTTAGGCCCTTTATACTTAGGACGTGATAATTCAATAGGAAAAGAGAAGGTGGATGGTAGGACCAAGGCAGCCATCAGGGGGGAACTGTGGGGACTGGTGTCCCGGACCCTTACAGAAAGGGGGGCCCACCCCTTGGTCCTACCGCCAATACCTGTAGAGCTGCACCAGTCTGCGAATCAGTAGCAGGCTGAAGCGCAGGGAGGACTTCTTAAAACAAGCCTTATCTATGCATCAGCTCTCTATAAACCGTTCCTGTAGGTCCACAACACTCCACCTATCATAATGTATGACATTACATAGGGATCGAGCAGTGCAGCAGAATCTTTTTTTGGGAGGGAGGGGCCCTGTCTATTTCGTCTGTCCCGGGACCCACGATTTCTGATGGCAGCCCTGGGTAGGACTGTCCCACTGGGTGTGGATCATTAGATCGACAGTGTCTAGGTCGACAATGTTTAGGTCGACCACTATAGGTCAACAGTCACTAGGTCGACAGGGTTGGAAGGTCGACAGGGTTTCTAGGTCGACATGTGCTAGGACGACAGGTCAAAAGGTCGACATGAGGTGGGGTTTTTTGGGTGTCGTTTTCTTCGAAGAGTGACCGGGAACCCCAATTAGTGCACCGTGTCCCCTCGCATGGCTCGCTTTGCTCGCAAAGCTTCGGGCAAGGTGCCTTGCTCCGCTACTGCTTCGCTCGGCACAGGTTACCATTCCAATCGTAGTCCACGTGGATCGTTAAGTATGAAAAAGTTCAAAAAAAGAAAACATTTTTGAAAAAGTCACGTCGACCTTTTGACCTGTCAACCTAGCACATGTCAACTTAGAAACCCTGTCCACCTTCCAACACTGTCGACCTAGTGACTGTCGACCTATAGTGGTTGACCTAAACATTGTCGACCTAGACAGTGTCGATCTTCAGACCGGATCCCGTCCTACTATAGAGTGCATAAACAACTGTAGACCATGTTTCCTTTTATGCAGAAACCAAAATGTACTTTTGTGATGCTGCACGGGGTCATGTGGAAGACACGTGTTATCTTGGGGAAGCTTATCATACTTAAATGGCTTTCTCTCCCACAAAAGGACTGTGATGTTTCCATTCTTCCAATACTTTACATTTTTTGTTTATTTTGGGACGTCAGTATGATTCACAAAGCAGGGAATTTTCTAAAGTAACATCAATTACAAATATTTGAAATGGCTTACAGCCTCTGAAAAACACAACCGCTATGCAGTCATTCACAAAACTAAGACTTATTCAATAAGGTGTTTTTATGAATGTATTTCAATTACTGTACAAACCTTTTTTATTTTATTGAAAATAGGTGCAATATTAGGGGCTGGTTCCGATGCAGCTGGATCCCTGCCTGAGGTGCTAACTCAGACTGGATCGCTGCAGTGGCAACGATCGCAGTCTGAATCCTTTTGTGCAGTGCGCACGCGCAGCAGTATCTCAGGGCTGCGATCGCCTCTGCCTGATTGACAGGCAGAGGCGGTCGCGGGGCGGGAGGGGGAGTGCAAACGGTGTTAGAACACCGTTAGCGGGGCACGGTCCAGACAACAGAGGCGTGTCCAGATCGTTGGTGGGGTGGGCGCAGCGGCTGCGTGACATCTCACGCAGCCGCTGTGACCTGGGAGGCGGCGGGTAGCTCCCTGCCAGAACGCAAGAGCTGCGCAGGCTGGGAGCTACTCGCCAGGTACAAAAGCATCGCCGCCGTGCGATGCTTTTGCACCTGTGAGGGGGGGGGGGGGGGGTCGGGCCTGACATGCGGGATGGACTAGCCCTGTGCTGGGCGTCCCCCCGCATGTCAGAGAACCCTGTGCTGGACGTCCCCCCGCATGTCAGAGAACCCTGTGCTGGGCGTCCCCCCGCATGTCAGAAAACCCTGTGCTGGGCGTCCCCCCGCATGTCAGAGAACCCTGTGCTGGGCGTGCCCCTGCATGTCAGAAAACCCTGTGCTGGGCGTCTCCCCGCATGTCAGAGAACCCTGTGCTGGGCGTACCCCCGCATGTCAGAGAACCCTGTGCTGGGCGCCCCCCCGCATGTCATGGGCGCCCCCCCGCATGCCTCCCCTGTCATTAATGATTAAAAAATACAAAGTAGATACATAAGACACATATTCTGTGTCATATGTATCCTCTTTATATTATTATAATCATTGTAGTCCATTGTAATACGTTTGGGAGGCACTGACAGCTAGTGCCTCCCGTAGCCAGTGGGAACGGGACAAAGCGGGGGGTGGGGCCATGCGCTGGGCTGTAAAAGCCCATTACAAAAACAGTGGAAAGCGGCACTTATACAAGTGCCTCGCTGGCAGGGAAAGCACGCCCCTGCTAGAGAGGCACCAGTGATTGGACAGCGGATCCAGTGCTGGATCCGCTGGTCCAATCACATAGACGCGGCCCGGAGAAGCGGCGGTGGGACCCGTCAGGTACTGCTCCAGCTGCGGCGGCGCCGGGATGCCCAGGGTGCGGCGCTGACTTAATTAACAGCGGCTCCCCCCTCCCTGCCTCCTTACCCACGGTGCAGACTAGTGCACCACTGTCCTTGCTGCCGCTGCCAGTCCGGCGCCTGTCACACACAGGCAGAGCCGGAAGACACAGTGCAGCAGCAGCGGTAACATGGAGGAGGGGGGAGAGCGGAAGACAGGACTCAGGAGCGCACCAGCAGCGGTACAGGGAGGAGGAGAGCAGAACGGCAGATCTGTGTCTACTGTGATCTGGGTACGTGGAGGAGTGTGTGCCATGTCCCCCCCCCCCTCCCCCTACTAACTAAAGTGTGTGGCATGTCCCCCCCTCCCCCTACTAACTAAAGTGTGTGAGTGTGTGCCATGTCCCCCCTCCCCCTATTAACTAAAGTGTGTGCCATGTCCCCCCCTCCCCCTACTAACTAAAGTGTGTGAGTGTGTGCCATGTCCCCCCTCCCCCTATTAACTAAAGTGTGTGCCATGTCCCCCCCCCCCCCTCCCCCTACTAACTAAAGTGTGTGGCATGTCCCCCCCTCCCCCTACTAACTAAAGTGTGTGAGTGTGTGCCATGTCCCCCCTCCCCCTATTAACTAAAGTGCGTGGCATGTCCCCCCCTCCCCCTACTAACTAAAGTGTGTGAGTGTGTGCCATGTCCCCCCTCCCCCTATTAACTAAAGTGTGTGCCATGTCCCCCCCTCCCCCTACTAACTAAAGTGTGTAACATGTCCCCCCCTCCCCCTACTAACTAAAGTGTGTGGCATGTCCCCCCCTCCCCCTACTAACTAAAGTGTGTGAGTGTGTGCCATGTCCCCCCTCCCCCTATTAACTAAAGTGCGTGGCATGTCCCCCCCTCCCCCTACTAACTAAAGTGTGTGCCGTGTCCCCCCTCCCCCTCCTTGCTAAAGTGTGTGCCGTGCCCCTCCTCCCCCTCCTTGCTAAAGTGTGTGCCGTGTCCCCCCTCCCCCTCCTTGCTAAAGTGTGTGCCGTGTCCCCCCTCCCCCTCCTTGCTAAAGTGTGTGCCATGTCCCCCCTCCTAGCTAAAGTGTGTGTCATTTCCCCCCTCCCCTTCCTAGCTGAAGTGTGTGTATGCCATGTCCCCCCCCTCCAAGCTGAAGTGTGTGTATACCATGTCCCCCCCTCCAAGCTGAAGTGTGTGTATGCCATGTCCCCCCCCCCTCCAAGCTGAAATGTGTGTATGCCATGTCCCCCCCCCCTCCAAGCTGAAGTGTGTGTATGCCATGTCCCCCCCCCCCTCCAAGCTAAAGTGTGTATGCCATGTCTCCCCCCTAATCCTCCAAGCTAAAGTGTGTGTGTCTCCTCTTATACCGTCCCAGGCCCGAGTATGTGTCACTATATCCCTTTCAGGCCCCTGTGTGTATATCACCATGGGGGTCATTCCGAGTTGTTCGCTCGCATGCTGCTTTTAGCAGCATTGCACACGCTAAGCCGCCGCCTACTGGGAGTGAATCTTAGCATCTTAAAATTGCGAACGAAAGATTCGCAATATTGCGATAAGACTTCTCTGTGCAGTTTCTGAGTAGCTCGAGACTTACTCTGCCAGTGCGATCAGTTCAGTGCTTGTCGTTCCTGGTTTGACGTCACAAACACACCCAGCGTTCGCCCAGACACTCCTCTGTTTCTCCAGCCACTCCCGCGTTTTTCCCAGAAACGGTAGCGTTTTTTCCCACACGCCCCTAAAACGGCCTGTTTCCGCCCAGAAACACCCACTTCCTGTCAATCACATTACGATCACCAGAACGATGAAAAAAACGTGAGTAATATTCCTAACTGCATAGCAAATTAACTTGGCGCAGTCGCAGTGCGAACATTGCGCATGCGCATTAAGCGGAAAATCGCTGCGATGCGAAGAAATTTACCGAGCGAACAACTCGGAATGACCCCCCATGTGACAGCTCGACAGCCATTTGAGTGGAGTGGCGGCACACAGGACTGATCTGGAAGGAGACGCCCAGGCACATAAAGATGGGATCCAGACCCAGCCCACAGTCAAGAGGTTTGCCAGTGGTGAGTGGAAACCACACCATCAGCTCCGAGTCCTGTCCTGCACAATCACTGATAGAGACCCACGTGTGACAGACTGAAGAAGGGAGGAGGCGCTGCACATATCTGGTAAGTGACGGTTGGGGGGATTTAGAGCATTTGTTTATTCTAATCTATTTTTTAGGCCCCTGTCCTCACCCTCCCTGTAACTCCCTCTTCAGTACTACTGCCCTCACCCTCCCTGTAACTCCCTCTTCAGTACTACTGCCCTCACCCTCCCTGTAACTCCCTCTTCAGTACTACTGCCCTTACCCTCCCTGTAACTCCCTCTACAGTACTACTGCCCTTACCCTCCCTGTAACTCGCCCCTCATGATCTCTCTAACTCCCTGTCAGCGTCCCTACCCTCACCCTTCCTCTAACTCCCTGTCAACGTACATGCACTCACTCTCCCTATAACACCCCATGAGTGTCCATGCCCGCACCCTCCCTGTAACTCCCTCTCAGCATCCCTACCTTCACTTGCCTTCTAACTCCCCGTCAGCATCCCTGCCCTCACCCGCCCCGTCAGCTTTCCTGCCCTCACCCTCCCTGTATCTCCCCCTCAGCGTCCCTGCCCTTACCCTCCCCATCAGCTTTCTGCCCTCACCCTCCCTGTATCTCCCCCTCAGCGTCCCTGCCCTAACCCTCCCCGTCAGCATTCCTGCCCTCACCCTCCCTGTATCTCCCCCTCAGCGTCCCTGCCCTCACCCTCCCCGTCAGCATTCCTGCCCTCACCCTCCCTGTATCTCCCCCTCAGCGTCCCTGCCCTCACCCTCCCCGTCAGCATTCCTGCCCTCACCCTCCTTGTATCTCCCCCTCAGCACCCCTGCCCTCACCCTCCCTGTATCTCCCCCTCAGCATCCCTGCCCTCACCCGCCCCGTCAGCTTTCCTGCCCTCACCCTCCCTGTATCTCCCCCTCAGCGTCCCTGCCCTCACCTTCCCCATCAGCTTTCCTGCCCTCACCCTCCCTGTATCTCCCCCTCAGCGTCCCTGCCCTCACCCTCCCCTACAGCATTCCTGCCCTCACCCTCCCTGTATCTCCCCCTCAGCGTCCCTGCCCTCACCCTCCCCATCAGCATTCCTGCCCTCGCCCTCCTTGTATCTCCCCCTCAGCACCCCTGCCCTCACCCTCCCCATCAGCTTTCCTGCCCTCACCCTCCCTGTATCTCCCCCTCAGGGTCCCTGCCCTCACCTCCCCGTCAGCATTCCTGCCCTCACCCTCCTTGTATCTCACCCTCAGCATCCCTGCCCTCACTCTCCCTGTAACTCACCCTCAGCATCCCTGCCCTCACTCTCCCTGTATCTCCCCCTCAGCGTCCCTGCCCTCACCCTCCCGGCTAGCATTCCTGCCCTCACCCTCCCTGTATCTCCCCCTCAGCGTCCCTGCCCTCACCCTCCCGGTCAGCATTGCTGCCCTCACCCTCCCTGTATCTCCCCCTCAGCGTCCCTGCCCTCACCCTCCCGGCCAGCATTCCTGCCCTCACCCTCCCTGTATCTCCCCCCTCAGCGTCCCTGCCCTCACCCTCCCGGTCAGCATTCCTGCCCTCACCCTCCCTGTATCTCCCCCTCAGCGTCCCTGCCCTCACCCTCCCCGTCAGCATTCCTGCCCTCACCCTCCCTGTATCTCCCCCTCAGCGTCCCTGCCCTAACCCTCCCGGTCAGCATTCCTGCCCTCACCCTCCCTGTATCTCCCCCTCAGCGTCCCTGCCCTCACCCTCCCGGCCAGCATTCCTGCCCTCACCCTCCCTGTATCTCCCCCTCAGCGTCCCTGCCCTCACCCTCCCGGTCAGCATTCCTGCCCTCACCCTCCCTGTATCTCCCCCTCAGCGTCCCTGCCCTCACCCTCCCCGTCAGCATTCCTGCCCTCACCCTCCCTGTATCTCCCCCTCAGCGTCCCTGCCCTCACCCTCCCCGTCAGCATTCCTGCCCTCACCCTCCCTGTATCTCCCCCTCAGCGTCCCTGCCCTCACAATCCCTGTATCTCCCCCTCAGTGTCCCTGCCCTCACCCTCCCTGTGACTCTCAAAGTAGTGGGAGTAAGAAAGGGAAAGAGGGGAGGGAAATAGATGGGGAAAAGGGGAGCTGAGAGAGAAGAGTAAAAAGAGAGAAGATAAAATATCCTCAGGCAGTGCTGGGGATAATAGCTTAAAAAAATAAACAGAAACCCAGTCAATGCTGGACATAAGTATAAGGGACACTACTATGTTGTGTAATATGAATCATGGGGACTACATACAGTGTAATGTGAATAAGATTGCACTACAGTGTGGCGTAATTTGAATTGGAGGTACTGTTCTCAGGTTCTATTGTGTCCACACCCCTTCCTTGTGAGACCACACCCCTCTTTTGTGATGCACGCTGTTCCTTTATGAGTTAAGGGGGGGAGGGCGCAATTTTATAGTTTGCAGGAGAGCGCTGAACACCCTTGAACCGGCCCTGAGTGGCGCCTACACTCTGGCCTGCACACACATCTCAAGTGAGAGAGGGGGCAGATGGAGATATATATGTGCCTCCCCAGCCAAAGACCTCACCGCACGTCACCGGTTTGAATGTTGCTTCCGATGTGAGCAATGAAGTGTCTGTGTACTCAACCGCTTTCATCGCCACACCCATGACACTTCTATAAAAATCCCATAAGATGCAGCATATCTGTGCATATGATTAGCCCACCCCGTCACCGCCCAAAACATTGCTAATACTGTACATTACATCGGAGCATCTGAATCAGTACCGCGACTCTGCATGCAGACAATCACAACGCTGTGCGCAGTACAAAGACATCGCTGTACTGTACTGCGTCCGACACCGGCAGAGCACGCAGCTAAGAATCGGGCCCTTACTGTTCTTTGTGCTGGCTTCTACTGCTGCTGCTAGTAATAAATAATAAATCTGAGTTTTTAAAATGTTTTATCAGCATGATCATTTAGTTTTGTAGTCTTGGGCCTGGAGAAGGGCCATACTAATCTCTTTGCCCCCATTGCAGCTGGCCAGAGTCCCAGGAGCCGAGTAATTAGTCACGGTCTCCCTCCAGGGCTGAATTAACAACGGGGTGGGTGGAGCTGCAGCCCCAGACCCCCTATAAAAATAGGCCCACGGGATCTGTACTGCTGTGCAGGTAGAAACAGCATTCCAAAGCCACGCCTATTCACCATCCAGCTGCCCAAAGCATTTCCATCACTCCCACAAACAGTCTAAGCCCCACCCACCCCTGGTGCTGACTGAAGCTCCAACCCTGGGCCATCCAAAACTCTGTCCCTGGGTTGCCTGGAACACACTGCACCAGAGCCGTAGCTAGGGGTGTGCTAGCGGTGCCTTGCACACAGCACATATGCGCTGTGGGCGGAGGACCGACCGGCAGCACCCGCAGGGCCACACTGCTGTCCCATCCTGCTCCAGTCCTGCTGCGGCTGCCCCAACTCCCACCGCTGCTAGCAGCTCCTATGCGCACCACAAATTATAACTTACATACAGTTATCCGGGCAGTGCTGCAGCTGCCCGCCAGCGCTCTCCGCCCCACCTGCTCCCCCCTTTCGGACGCAGCGTCTCTGTGAGGCGCACAGATCGGCACATGTAGAAGAGCAGGACGGAGAGTGACTGGCGCTGCTGCAGGCAGCAGGTCAGTTAACACAAAACATAGTTGTGCTGCGCTCAATGGGGGTGGGAGTGGGGGTGGGAATGATATAAAGAATAAGATACATAACAGCAGATAGAAAGGGGAAAATTGGAGGGGGAGGAGAAGGTAACAGAAGGAAGCAGAAGAGACAGAAATGGATAGAGGGTGAAGAAAAGGAGAGAGGGAAGATGGAGGGAGTGTGGGAGGGTATGTAAAGTGCAGTATATGTGAAAAGATACAGGGCAGCTCAGAGAAGGGGGAAACTGGAGGGCGGGTTGGTACAGAAGAAAGCACAAGGAACAGAATAGATAGAGCGTGAAGAAAAGGAGAGAGGGAAGACAGGGGGAGGGGACTGGAGGATGGGTATGAGTGTGAAAATGTATGTGTATTGGATAGGTGTGTACATGATTTACACACCTATCCAATATACATTTTTCACACTTACACCCACACCTCTTCTCCCATGTCCCCTCACTAATACCTGTCCCCAGCCACTCACATATACACCCCCTTCTCCCATGTTCCTCACAAATACCTGTCCCCAGCCACTCACATATACACCCCCTTCTCCCATGTCCCTCACTAATACCTGTCCCCAGCCACTCACATATACACCCCTTCTCCCATGTCCCCTCACTAATACCTGTCCCCAGCCGCTCACATATACACCCCCTTCTCCCATGTTCCTCACAAATACCTGTCCCCAGCCGCTCACATTTACACCCCCTTCTCCCATGTTCCTCACAAATACCTGTCCCCAGCCGCTCACATTTACACCCCCTTCTCCCATGTCCCTCACTAATACCTGTGCCACATACATTTACACCACCTTCTTCCGCGTCCCTCACTAATTCCTGTTCCCAGCCACTCACATTTACACTCCCTTCTCCTGTGTCCCCAGGGCCGTAACTAGCTGTGGGCATAAGGTGCTTTGCCCACAATGCATTTGGCCTGTTGTCACACCTTCCACATAAAACCGATTGGCCGCCCGCCGCCTATTGCCCCCGTGTGCTCCGCTGACGGATGCTCCATGCTGCTCCTCCCGCTCCCCTGTGCAGAACGTTGACAGCCGCTGAAGCCGCTCCTCCCACTCCCGTTTAGAGTGCTGACAGACACTGCGTCTGCTCCTCCCGCACCCTGTGTAGAGCGCTGAGAGCCCCGCTGGTTGATGCATACTGTATGCACCATTAGTGAGCAGTCAGCGCTGGTCGCGTCTCACTCTCTCCCCTGTGTGCGGCACTCCCCTGTATATAAGGGACTCTTCCTGGTGTAATGTGTATATGAGACTCTACCTGGCGTAATGTGTATAATGTGCTCTACCTGGTGTAATGTGTATAATGGGCTCTACCTGGTGTAATGTGTGTAATAGGCTCTACCTGGTGTAATGTATATAAGGGTTCTACCTGGCATAATGTGTATAATGTGCTCTACCTGGTGTAATGTGTGTAATAGGCTCTACCTGGTGTAATGAATATAAGGGTTCTACCTGGCATAATGTGTATAATGTGCTCTACCTTGTGTAATGTGCTCTACCTGGTGTAATGTGTGTATAGGCTCTACCTGGTGTAATGTATATAAGGGTTCTACCTGGCATAATGTGTATAATGTGCTCTACCTGGTGTAATGTGTGTAATAGGCTCTACCTGGTGTAATGTATATAAGGGTTCTACCTGGCATAATGTGTATAATGTGCTCTACCTTGTGTAATGTGTGTAATAGGCTCTACCTGGTGTAATGTATTATAAGGGTTCTACCTGGCATAATGTGTATAATGTGCTCTACCTTGTGTAATGTGTGTAATAGGCTCTACCTGGTGTAATGAATATAAGGGTTCTACCTGGCGTAATGTGTATAATGTGCTCTACCTGGTGTAACATGTATAAGGGGCTCTACCTGGTGCAATGTGTACAAGTGTCACTACTGCGTGGTGTAATGTTTCCTGCACACAGCGCTAAAATGTCTGCATCGTATTGCTGCTTATTCACATTACACTGCACCGTATTGATGCTTATTCACATTACACTGCACCATATTGCTGCTTATTCACATGACACTGCACCGTATTGATGCTTATTTACATTACACTACACCATATTGCTGCTTATTCACATGACACTGCACCGTATTGATGCTCATTCACATGACACTGCACTGTATTGCCGCTTATTCAAATTACACTGCACCATATTGCTGCTTATTCACATTAAACAGCATTGCTTCTTATTGACATTACATTACAGTACTCTTCATAGACCCACCTGTGCTGGCAGGGTGTGAGTGATAGCTGGACCAGGCTCTGGGTGGCGAATGAATGGCACAGCTGAGAGCGGAGACACTGGCATTCCAGTGATGTCATACTGTCTGTAGGCACTCACACAGGTTCTGCTCATCATGTGACCTGGCAACTGTCAAGTTCCTTCTAAGCTCCACCCTCTCTATGCTTCTGTATTTAGATGAAGGCAAATTGTGTAATTAACACATCCCAATGTACCGAAAGTTATAGAGAAAAAGAGAATATACACATAAATCAGGCGCTTTATAGGTGACCACGTTTACATAGATAGCACCAACTATTGAGGCAGATGTATTAACCTGGAGAAGGCATAAGGAAGTGATAAACCAGTGATATGTGCAAGGTGATAAAGGCACTAGCCAATCAGCTCCAATATGTAAATTAACAGTTAGGATCTGATTGGCTGGTGCCTTTATCACCTTACACTTATCATTGGTTTATCACTTCCTTATGCCTTCTCCTGGTTAATACATTTGCCCCATTGTGTTAAAAAACAGCTGAACAATAATCACCGTTCTGATGTGTTACAGCAGTAAATCAGGAAACAGCTTCTAATTCCCCATTCCAATAGATTCCAAATTCATACTCCCAACTGCTCAGTAGCTGGAGTTGGAAGAACGTGCGTCGCGTGGCATCATGTAAAGTGGGTGTGGCCTCGTCAGAGTGGGCATGGTCTTGTGCCACTGACCCATAGTCCGGCATTTAGGGGGCATGCCGAGTGAGTGCTCCCTGAGCTGCTAGGCGCCCCCTGCTCCCCTCCCAGCACTGATTCAGAGAACACTCCTGTTTTGCGCAGCAGGGCAGCGGGTGATCAAAGTCCCCCCCCCCCCCTCCCCACCTCACCCGCGGGACACTGATGCTCGCTGGAGGGACAGCGGACAGTGTCCGAATAGCGGGATTGTCCGCTTGATTCAGGACAGTTGGGAGGTATGCCAAATTTCATATATGAATTGTATCTGAAAATAAACCGTGTCCCCCTTATTTTACCGACAGGCAACACAAGTCATAACAGGGGACACAAAGGATGGAAGAAGACATGATGCAGATGAACCTTTTAAAGCCACAAGTTTAATTCACATATTGCCTTACAATAGGTCTGAAGTAAAGAGCGCATACAGCATGTCTCCATAAAGACAAAGAAGCCGGTGGTCTTTGGGGTCCTGGTCATCCAGATGGAATATTGGATGGATCTCAGCTCCGGAATACTGTATCTAGCACCAGCGACACACCACCATACAGCAAGAGATGCCCGTAGGAGATAGTACGTGGAGATACTCTTATCCCCAGTGCTGTCTCCCACCATCAGTATGTAATACAGTCACCTCTGACCAGCATTCAATGCATCCCCATCTGATCAGTATGTAATACAGTCCTTTCTGTCCAGTATATAATGCATCCCCATCTGATCAGTATGTAATACAGTCCTTTCTGTCCAGTATATAATGCATCCCCATCTGATCAGTATGTAATACAGTCCTTTCTGTCCAGTATATAATGCATCCCCATCTGATCAGTATGTAATACAGTCCTTTCTGTCCAGTATATAATGCACCCCCATCTGATCAGTATGTAATACAGTCCTTTCTGTCCAGTATATAATGCACCCCCATCTGATCAGTATGTAATACAGTCCTTTCTGCCCAGCATATAATGCATCCCCATCTGATCAGTATGTAATACAGTCCTTTCTGTCCAGTATATAATGCATCCCCATCTGATCAGTATGTAATACAGTCCTTTCTGTCCAGTATATAATGCATCCCCATCTGATCAGTATGTAATACAGTCCTTTCTGTCCAGTATATAATGCATCCCCATCTGATCAGTATGTAATACAGTCCTTTCTGTCCAGTATATAATGCATCCCATCTGATCAGTATGTAATACAGTCCTTTCTGTCCAGTATATAATGCATCCCCATCTGATCAGTATGTAATACAGTCCTTTCTGTCCAGTATATAATGCATCCCCATCTGATCAGTATTGTAATACAGTCCTTTCTGTCCAGTATATAATGCACCCCATCTGATCAGTATGTATACAGTCCTTTCTGTCCAGTATATAATGCACCCCCATCTGATCAGTATGTAATACAGTCCTTTCTGCCCAGCATATAATGCATCCCCATCTGATCAGTATGTAATACAGTCCTTTCTGTCCAGTATATAATGCATCCCCATCTGATCAGTATGTAATACAGTCCTTTCTGTCCAGTATATAATGCATCCCCATCTGATCAGTATGTAATACAGTCCTTTCTGTCCAGTATATAATGCATCCCCATCTGATCAGTATGTAATACAGTCCTTTCTGTCCAGTATATAATGCATCCCCATCTGATCAGTATGTAATACAGTCCTTTCTGTCCAGTATATAATGCATCCCCATCTGATCAGTATGTAATACAGTCCTTTCTGTCCAGTATATAATGCACCCCCATCTGATCAGTATGTAATACAGTCCTTTCTGTCCAGTATATAATGCACCCCCATCTGATCAGTATGTAATACAGTCCTTTCTGCCCAGCATATAATGCATCCCCCATCTGATCAGTATGTAATACAGTCCTTTCTGTCCAGTATATAATGCATCCCCATCTGATCAGTATGTAATACAGTCCTTTCTGTCCAGTATATAATGCATCCCCATCTGATCAGTATGTAATACAGTCCTTTCTGTCCAGTATATAATGCATCCCCATCTGATCAGTATGTAATACAGTCCTTTCTGTCCAGTATATAATGAACCCCCATCTGATCAGTATGTAATACAGTCCTTTCTGTCCAGTATATAATGCACCCCCATCTGATCAGTATGTAATACAGTCCTTTCTGCCCAGCATATAATGCATCCCCATCTGATCAGTATGTAATACAGTCCTTTCTGTCCAGTATATAATGCATCCCCATCTGATCAGTATGTAATACAGTCCTTTCTGTCCAGTATATAATGCATCCCCATCTGATCAGTATGTAATACAGTCCTTTCTGTCCAGTATATAATGCATCCCCATCTGATCAGTATGTAATACAGTCCTTTCTGTCCAGTATATAATGCATCCCCATCTGATCAGTATGTAATACAGTCCTTTCTGTCCAGTATATAATGCATCCCCATCTGATCAGTATGTAATACAGTCCTTTCTGTCCAGTATATAATGCATCCCCATCTGATCAGTATGTAATACAGTCCTTTCTGTCCAGTATATAATGCACCCCCATCTGATCAGTATGTAATACAGTCCTTTCTGTCCAGTATATAATGCACCCCCATCTGATCAGTATGTAATACAGTCCTTTCTGCCCAGCATATAATGCATCCCCATCTGATCAGTATGTAATACAGTCCTTTCTGTCCAGTATATAATGCATCCCCATCTGATCAGTATGTAATACAGTCACCTCTGACCAGCATTCAATGCATCCCCATCTGATCAGTATGTAATACAGTCCTTTCTGTCCAGTATATAATGCATCCCCATCTGATCAGTATGTAATACAGTCCTTTCTGTCCAGTATATAATGCATCCCCATCTGATCAGTATGTAATACAGTCCTTTCTGTCCAGTATATAATGCATCCCCATCTGATCAGTATGTAATACAGTCCTTTCTGTCCAGTATATAATGCATCCCCATCTGATCAGTATGTAATACAGTCCTTTCTGTCCAGTATATAATGCATCCCCATCTGATCAGTATGTAATACAGTCCTTTCTGTCCAGTATATAATGCACCCCCATCTGATCAGTATGTAATACAGTCCTTTCTGTCCAGTATATAATGCACCCCCATCTGATCAGTATGTAATACAGTCCTTTCTGCCCAGCATATAATGCATCCCCATCTGATCAGTATGTAATACAGTCCTTTCTGTCCAGTATATAATGCATCCCCATCTGATCAGTATGTAATACAGTCACCTCTGACCAGCATTCTAATGCATCCCCATCTGATCAGTATGTAATACAGTCCTTTCTGTCCAGTATATAATGCATCCCCATCTGATCAGTATGTAATACAGTCCTTTCTGTCCAGTATATAATGCATCCCCATCTGATCAGTATGTAATACAGTCCTTTCTGTCCAGTATATAATGCATCCCCATCTGATCAGTATGTAATACAGTCCTTTCTGTCCAGTATATAATGCATCCCCATCTGATCAGTATGTAATACAGTCCTTTCTGTCCAGTATATAATGCATCCCCATCTGATCAGTATGTAATACAGTCCTTTCTGTCCAGTATATAATGCACCCCCATCTGATCAGTATGTAATACAGTCCTTTCTGTCCAGTATATAATGCACCCCCATCTGATCAGTATGTAATACAGTCCTTTCTGTCCAGCATATAATGCATCCCCATCTGATCAGTATGTAATACAGTCCTTTCTGTCCAGTATATAATGCATCCCCATCTGATCAGTATGTAATACAGTCCTTTCTGTCCAGTATATAATGCATCCCCATCTGATCAGTATGTAATACAGTCCTTTCTGTCCAGTATATAATGCATCCCCATCTGATCAGTATGTAATACAGTCCTTTCTGTCCAGTATATAATGCATCCCCATCTGATCAGTATGTAATACAGTCCTTTCTGTCCAGTATATAATGCACCCCCATCTGATCAGTATGTAATACAGTCCTTTCTGTCCAGTATATAATGCATCCCCATCTGATCAGTATGTAATACAGTCCTTTCTGTCCAGTATATAATGCACTCCCATCTGATCAGTATGTAATACAGTCCTTTCTGTCCAGTATATAATGCACCCCCATCTGATCAGTATGTAATACAGTCCTTTCTGCCCAGCATATAATGCATCCCCATCTGATCAGTATGTAATACAGTCCTTTCTGTCCAGTATATAATGCATCCCCATCTGATCAGTATGTAATACAGTCCTTTCTGTCCAGTATATAATGCATCCCCATCTGATCAGTATGTAATACAGTCCTTTCTGTCCAGTATATAATGCATCCCCATCTGATCAGTATGTAATACAGTCCTTTCTGTCCAGTATATAATGCATCCCCATCTGATCAGTATGTAATACAGTCCTTTCTGTCCAGTATATAATGCATCCCCATCTGATCAGTATGTAATACAGTCCTTTCTGTCCAGTATATAATGCACCCCCATCTGATCAGTATGTAATACAGTCCTTTCTGTCCAGTATATAATGCACCCCCATCTGATCAGTATGTAATACAGTCCTTTCTGCCCAGCATATAATGCATCCCCATCTGATCAGTATGTAATACAGTCCTTTCTGTCCAGTATATAATGCATCCCCATCTGATCAGTATGTAATACAGTCCTTTCTGTCCAGTATATAATGCATCCCCATCTGATCAGTATGTAATACAGTCCTTTCTGTCCAGTATATAATGCATCCCCATCTGATCAGTATGTAATACAGTCCTTTCTGTCCAGTATATAATGAACCCCCATCTGATCAGTATGTAATACAGTCCTTTCTGTCCAGTATATAATGCACCCCCATCTGATCAGTATGTAATACAGTCCTTTCTGCCCAGCATATAATGCATCCCCATCTGATCAGTATGTAATACAGTCCTTTCTGTCCAGTATATAATGCATCCCCATCTGATCAGTATGTAATACAGTCCTTTCTGTCCAGTATATAATGCATCCCCATCTGATCAGTATGTAATACAGTCCTTTCTGTCCAGTATATAATGCATCCCCATCTGATCAGTATGTAATACAGTCCTTTCTGTCCAGTATATAATGCATCCCCATCTGATCAGTATGTAATACAGTCCTTTCTGTCCAGTATATAATGCATCCCCATCTGATCAGTATGTAATACAGTCCTTTCTGTCCAGTATATAATGCATCCCCATCTGATCAGTATGTAATACAGTCCTTTCTGTCCAGTATATAATGCACCCCCATCTGATCAGTATGTAATACAGTCCTTTCTGTCCAGTATATAATGCACCCCCATCTGATCAGTATGTAATACAGTCCTTTCTGCCCAGCATATAATGCATCCCCATCTGATCAGTATGTAATACAGTCCTTTCTGTCCAGTATATAATGCATCCCCATCTGATCAGTATGTAATACAGTCACCTCTGACCAGCATTCAATGCATCCCCATCTGATCAGTATGTAATACAGTCCTTTCTGTCCAGTATATAATGCATCCCCATCTGATCAGTATGTAATACAGTCCTTTCTGTCCAGTATATAATGCATCCCCATCTGATCAGTATGTAATACAGTCCTTTCTGTCCAGTATATAATGCATCCCCATCTGATCAGTATGTAATACAGTCCTTTCTGTCCAGTATATAATGCACCCCCATCTGATCAGTATGTAATACAGTCCTTTCTGTCCAGTATATAATGCACCCCCATCTGATCAGTATGTAATACAGTCCTTTCTGCCCAGCATATAATGCATCCCCATCTGATCAGTATGTAATACAGTCCTTTCTGTCCAGTATATAATGCATCCCCATCTGATCAGTATGTAATACAGTCCTTTCTGTCCAGTATATAATGCATCCCCATCTGATCAGTATGTAATACAGTCCTTTCTGTCCAGTATATAATGCATCCCCATCTGATCAGTATGTAATACAGTCCTTTCTGTCCAGTATATAATGCATCCCCATCTGATCAGTATGTAATACAGTCCTTTCTGTCCAGTATATAATGCATCCCCATCTGATCAGTATGTAATACAGTCCTTTCTGTCCAGTATATAATGCATCCCCATCTGATCAGTATGTAATACAGTCCTTTCTGTCCAGTATATAATGCACCCCCATCTGATCAGTATGTAATACAGTCCTTTCTGTCCAGTATATAATGCACCCCCATCTGATCAGTATGTAATACAGTCCTTTCTGCCCAGCATATAATGCATCCCCATCTGATCAGTATGTAATACAGTCCTTTCTGTCCAGTATATAATGCATCCCCATCTGATCAGTATGTAATACAGTCCTTTCTGTCCAGTATATAATGCATCCCCATCTGATCAGTATGTAATACAGTCCTTTCTGTCCAGTATATAATGCATCCCCATCTGATCAGTATGTAATACAGTCCTTTCTGTCCAGTATATAATGCATCCCCATCTGATCAGTATGTAATACAGTCCTTTCTGTCCAGTATATAATGCATCCCCATCTGATCAGTATGTAATACAGTCCTTTCTGTCCAGTATATAATGCACCCCCATCTGATCAGTATGTAATACAGTCCTTTCTGTCCAGTATATAATGCACCCCCATCTGATCAGTATGTAATACAGTCCTTTCTGCCCAGCATATAATGCATCCCCATCTGATCAGTATGTAATACAGTCCTTTCTGTCCAGTATATAATGCATCCCCATCTGATCAGTATGTAATACAGTCCTTTCTGTCCAGTATATAATGCATCCCCATCTGATCAGTATGTAATACAGTCCTTTCTGTCCAGTATATAATGCATCCCCATCTGATCAGTATGTAATACAGTCCTTTCTGTCCAGTATATAATGAACCCCCATCTGATCAGTATGTAATACAGTCCTTTCTGTCCAGTATATAATGCACCCCCATCTGATCAGTATGTAATACAGTCCTTTCTGCCCAGCATATAATGCATCCCCATCTGATCAGTATGTAATACAGTCCTTTCTGTCCAGTATATAATGCATCCCCATCTGATCAGTATGTAATACAGTCCTTTCTGTCCAGTATATAATGCATCCCCATCTGATCAGTATGTAATACAGTCCTTTCTGTCCAGTATATAATGCATCCCCATCTGATCAGTATGTAATACAGTCCTTTCTGTCCAGTATATAATGCATCCCCATCTGATCAGTATGTAATACAGTCCTTTCTGTCCAGTATATAATGCATCCCCATCTGATCAGTATGTAATACAGTCCTTTCTGTCCAGTATATAATGCATCCCCATCTGATCAGTATGTAATACAGTCCTTTCTGTCCAGTATATAATGCACCCCCATCTGATCAGTATGTAATACAGTCCTTTCTGTCCAGTATATAATGCACCCCCATCTGATCAGTATGTAATACAGTCCTTTCTGCCCAGCATATAATGCATCCCCATCTGATCAGTATGTAATACAGTCCTTTCTGTCCAGTATATAATGCATCCCCATCTGATCAGTATGTAATACAGTCCTTTCTGTCCAGTATATAATGCATCCCCATCTGATCAGTATGTAATACAGTCCTTTCTGTCCAGTATATAATGCATCCCCATCTGATCAGTATGTAATACAGTCCTTTCTGTCCAGTATATAATGCATCCCCATCTGATCAGTATGTAATACAGTCCTTTCTGTCCAGTATATAATGCATCCCCATCTGATCAGTATGTAATACAGTCCTTTCTGTCCAGTATATAATGCACCCCCATCTGATCAGTATGTAATACAGTCCTTTCTGTCCAGTATATAATGCACCCCCATCTGATCAGTATGTAATACAGTCCTTTCTGCCCAGCATATAATGCATCCCCATCTGATCAGTATGTAATACAGTCCTTTCTGTCCAGTATATAATGCATCCCCATCTGATCAGTATGTAATACAGTCCTTTCTGTCCAGTATATAATGCATCCCCATCTGATCGGTATGTAATACAGTCCTTTCTGTCCAGTATATAATGCATCCCCATCTGATCGGTATGTAATACAGGCCTTTCTGTCCAGTATATAATGCATCCCCATCTGATCAGTATGTAATACAGTCCTTTCTGTCCAGTATATAATGCTCCCCATCTGATCAGTGTGTGATACAGTCCTTTCTGTCCAGTATATAATGCACCCCCATCTGAGCAGTATGTAATACAGTCCTTTCTGTCCAGTATATAATGCATCCCCATCTGATCAGTACAGTCACCTCTGACCAGCATTCAATGCATCCCCATCTGATCAGTATGTAATACAGTCCTTTCTGTCCAGTATATAATGCATCCCCATCTGATCAGTATGTAATACAGTCCTTTCTGTCCAGTATATAATGCTCCCCATCTGATCAGTGTGTGATACAGTCCTTTCTGTCCAGTATATAATGCACCCCCATCTGAGCAGTATGTAATACAGTCCTTTCTGTCCAGTATATAATGCATCCCCATCTGATCGGTATGTAATACAGTCACCTCTGACCAGTATATAATGCATCCCCATCTGATCAGTATGTAATACAGTCCTTTCTGTCCAGTATATAATGCATCCCCATCTGATCAGTATGTAATACAGTCATTTCTGTCCAGTATATAATGCATCCCCATCTGATCGGTATGTAATACAGTCACCTCTGACCAGTATATAATGCATCCCCATCTGATCAGTATGTAATACAGTCCTTTCTGTCCAGTATATAATGCATCCCCATCTGATCAGTATGTAATACTGTCCTTTCTGTCCAGTATATAATGCATCCCCATTTGATCAGTATGTAATACAGTCCTTTCTGTCCAGTATATAATGCATCCCCATCTGATCAGTATGTAATACAGTCCTTTCTGTCCAGTATATAATGCATCCCCATCTGATCAGTATGTAATACAGTCCTTTCTGTCCAGTATATAATGCATCCCCACCTGATCAGTATGTAATACAGTCCTTTCTGTCCAGCATATAATGCATCCCCATCTGATCAGTATGTAATACAGTCCTTTCTGTCCAGTATATAATGCTCCCCATCTGATCAGTATGTAATACAGTCCTTTCTGTCCAGTATATAATGCATCCCCATCTGATCAGTATGTAATACAGTCCTTTCTGTCCAGTATATAATGCATCCCCATCTGATCAGTATGTAATACAGTCCTTTCTGTCCAGCATATAATGCATCCCCATCTGATCAGTATGTAATATAATCCTTTCTGTCCAGTATATAATGCATCCCCATCTGATCAGTATTTAATACAGTCCTTTCTGTCCCGTATATAATGCATCCCCATCTGATCAGTGTGTGATACAGTCCTTTCTGTCCAGTATATAATGCATCTTCATCTGATCAGTATGTAATACAGTCCTTTCTGTCCAGTATATAATGCATCCCCATCTGATCAGTATGTAATACAGTCCTTTCTGTCCAGTATATAATGCATCCCCATCTGATCAGTATGTAATACAGTCCTTTCTGTCCAGTATATAATGCATCCCCATCTGATCAGTATGTAATACAGTCCTTTCTGTCCAGTATATAATGCATCCCCATCTGATCAGTATGTAATACAGTCCTTTCTGTCCAGTATATAATGCATCCCCATCTGATCAGTATGTAATATAATCCTTTCTGTCCAGCATATAATGCATCCCCATCTGATCAGTATGTAATACAGTCCTTTCTGTCCAGTATATAATGCTCCCCATCTGATCAGTGTGTGATACAGTCCTTTCTGTCCAGTATATAATGCATCCCCATCTGATCAGTATGTAATACAGTCCTTTCTGTCCAGTATATAATGCATCCCCATCTGATCAGTATGTAATACAGTCCTTTCTGTTCAGTATATAATGCATCCCCATCTGATCAGTATGTAATATAATCCTTTCTGTCCAGTATATAATGCATCCCCATCTGATCAGTATTTAATACAGTCCTTTCTGTCCCGTATATAATGCATCCCCATCTGATCAGTGTGTGATACAGTCCTTTCTGTCCCGTATATAATGCATCCCCATCTGATCAGTATGTAATACAGTCCTTTCTGTTCAGTATATAATGCACCCCCATCTGATCAGTATGTAATACAGTCCTTTCTGTCCAGTATATAATGCATCCCCATCTGATCAGTATGTAATACAGTCCTTTCTGTCCAGCATATAATGCATCCCCATCTGATCAGTATGTTATATAATCCTTTCTGTCCAGTATATAATGCATCCCCATCTGATCAGTATTTAATACAGTCCTTTCTGTCCCGTATATAATGCATCCCCATCTGATCAGTGTGTGATACAGTCCTTTCTGTCCAGTATATAATGCATCCCCATCTGATCAGTATGTAATACAGTCCTTTCTGTCCAGTATATAATGCATCCCCATCTGATCAGTATGTAATACAGTCCTTTCTGTCCAGTATATAATGCATCCCCATCTGATCAGTATGTAATACAGTCCTTTCTGTCCAGTATATAATGCATCCCCATCTGATCAGTATGTAATACAGTCCTTTCTATCCAGTATATAATGCTCCCCATCTGATCAGTGTGTGATACAGTCCTTTCTGTCCAGTATATAATGCTCCCCATCTGATCAGTATGTAATACAGTCCTTTCTGTCCAGTATATAATGCATCCCCATCTGATCAGTATGTAATACAGTCCTTTCTGTCCAGTATATAATGCATCCCCATCTGATCAGTATGTAATACAGTCCTTTCTGTCCAGTATATAATGCATCCCCATCTGATCAGTATGTAATATAATCCTTTCTGTCCAGCATATAATGCATCCCCATCTGATCAGTATGTAATACAGTCCTTTCTGTCCAGTATATAATGCTCCCCATCTGATCAGTGTGTGATACAGTCCTTTCTGTCCAGTATATAATGCATCCCCATCTGATCAGTATGTAATACAGTCCTTTCTGTCCAGTATATAATGCATCCCCATCTGATCAGTATGTAATACAGTCCTTTCTGTCCAGTATATAATGCACCCCCATCTGATCAGTATGTAATACAGTCCTTTCTGTCCAGTATATAATGCATCCCCATCTGATCAGTATGTAATAGTCCTTTCTGTCCAGCATATAATGCATCCCCATCTGATCAGTATGTAATATAATCCTTTCTGTCCAGTATATAATGCATCCCCATCTGATCAGTATTTAATACAGTCCTTTCTGTCCCGTATATAATGCATCCCCATCTGATCAGTGTGTGATACAGTCCTTTCTGTCCAGTATATAATGCATCCCCATCTGATCAGTATGTAATACAGTCCTTTCTGTCCAGTATATAATGCATCCCCATCTGATCAGTATGTAATACAGTCCTTTCTGTCCAGTATATAATGCATCCCCATCTGATCAGTATGTAATACAGTCCTTTCTGTCCAGTATATAATGCATCCCCATCTGATCAGTATGTAATACAGTCCTTTCTGTCCAGTATATAATGCTCCCCATCTGATCAGTGTGTGATACAGTCCTTTCTGTCCAGTATATAATGCTCCCCATCTGATCAGTATGTAATACAGTCCTTTCTGTCCAGTATATAATGTATCCCCAGTGCCAGATTAAGGTCCATATAGGCCTGGAGCTATAATTCCTGAAGGGCCTTTTCCCACGAGTGGGAATAGACCCTGCTAGTCGGCATGCCGACTGTCGAGATTCTAAGGGGGCGGGATCTAGGGGGAGGTATTGTGACCGGCGGTCACATAACTATATCCCTCTTCACTGTACTACAATGCAGCTTTATACTATATCACTCATACACTACATCTTCGCGCTATATCCCTGCACTCAGGGCCGTTTCTAGCCAATTTGGCTCCCAGTGCGAGATTTAAAAATGTGCCCCCCCCCCCCCCCCCCCCAATTCACATAAGAAAAAATGCGCCCCCCCCATAGATATAAAGAGGAAAAGTATGCGCGCGCCTTAGGCGCGCGCGCTCCCGGCAAGGGGGCGTGACCTCGTTAAAATGAGCATGGCGTTGTTAAGATGGGTGTGGTCTCATCTGATCTCATCATCACGGCCACCACACGATAAAAAAAAAAAAGTCTTCATTTTACACATTACAGCAGGCACGCGACCCCATTTTACACAGCACGGCAGGCAAGTGTCCCCATTTTACACAGCACGGCAGGCAAGTGTCCCCATTTTACACAGCACGGTAGTCAAGTGTCCATATTTTACACAGCACGGTAAGAAAGTGTCCCCATTTTACACATTGCGGCAGGCACGTGCCCCCATTTTACACATTGTGGCAGGAAAGTGTCCCCATTTTACACATTGCGGCAGGCACGTGCCTCCATTTTACACAGTACGGCAGGCAAGTGTTCACATTTTACACATTGCGGCAGGAAAGTGTCCCCATTTTACACATTGTGGCAGGAAAGTGTCCCCATTTTACACATTGCGGCAGGAAAGTGTCCCCATTTTACACATTGCGGCAGGAAAGTGTCCCCATTTTACACATTGCGGCAGGAAAGTGTCCCCATTTTACACATTGCGGCAGGAAAGTGTCCCCATTTTACACATTGCGGCAGGAAAGTGTCCCCATTTTACACATTGCGGCAGGAAAGTGTCCCCATTTTACACATTGCGGCAGGCACGTGCCCCCATTTTACACATTACGGCAGGCAAGTGTCCCCATTTTACACATTCCGGCAGACAGGTGTCCGTGTCCCCATTTTCCACATTCCTGCAGACAAGTGTCCCTATTTTACACATTCCGGCAGGCAAGTGTCCCTATTTTACACATTCCGGCAGACAAGTGTCCCCATTTTACACAGTACGGCAGGTGGTGGTGGGGGGGAGAGAGAGAGAGAGAGGGAGAGGGGCTGACTTACATTTGAAGCGGTTCTTCCCGCTCTTCAGCCGCCTCTCCCTCGTCTGCGCAGCGCTGGCTGTCTTGGCTCCCCCTTCTCCCTCCTCCCGAGTGCCCAGCTCGGGGGGCGGGGTTTCGCGGAATGACGCGATTGCGTCGTGACGTCACGGCGCAAACGCGTCATTCCGCGAAATCCCGCCCCCCGAGCTGGGCACTCGGGAGGAGAGGGGAGGGGGGTTTGAAAGTGCTAAGGAAGTGCCGCTGCGGTCGCCCCGTGCGGTTGCACGGCTCGCCCGCCACAAGAAACGGCACTGCCTGCACTACATCACTATGCTACTTGCCCACACTGCATTCCTGCTCTATATCTACCACCCCAAACTATCTCACCACACTACATCACTACATGCCTGCACTATATCACTTCACTACCTTCCTACACTATATCCCACATCTATATCCACTAGGTTGCCAGATTATGCCTTTACTTTCTGCACCCAAAACCCCTCTTCTTTCCGTGCTCCAAATAAAGTACTCAATAAAAACATTTCTCAGGGAGCTGCTGGAAATATACTGTAGCTAAATCAAGATAGTAATGTGGGTCGTACATCTACAACTCAATTACCCATTCTGCCGATTCGATCTGCCAATCTGGGGACTCCAATGATTGCTGATTTGTAGGGCTGCTGAGGGGGAGTCCCCCTGTGTGGCCGCTGGTGCCCCCTGTGTGGTCACGGTGTCGGGAAAAACTATTTTGATTTTTTTTCTAGAGGTTGTAGCCACGCCTACTCGCGATGGTCATTCTCCCTTAGTAACCGGACCCATGGCCGCTTTTGGTGACCCTGTGTATGGGCAGTGGCACCTTAAGTCAGGTGTAGATTAAACAGTCATGGGTTGTTATTGGGACAAAGAGGCACTAAAGAACATTTTCGGCCAATATCATGCAAGAGTGATGGAACTATGGTGACATCTGGAGGTATGGCCGCTACAGGTCATGTGGGCCCAGCACCATCCTGTGGCCACCATTCATAGAAGAGAAGGAGGGACTGGCGCGCAGTCAGTGAAGCTCTGATCCCGATTGCAGTGTCTGACCTCCCCAAAATGTTGCTGAGGGGTCTGATGTGTCGTCCATGTTATGGATGTCTCCACTGACCAGTGAAGCCGCAGATAGGCATCATTTGCCATGTTGCTATAATTGTCAAGGCTGGAGTTTGAAGTTTCCTTACCTGAAATCAGTGCGGCCTAAATTGAGATGGGTGTGGCTTGTTTGGTCGGATTGAGTGTGATTCGGCCTAAACCCCGGGTGGGTCAGGGTTGTGGTTTCTCTCCCAATATTCTAATCAGGAATTTTGGCAGGTGTGCATTAGCCCTGATATAAATGGCCTCTAAAATCTACTTGCTTCAGTCATATGAAATGTCTCCCATGTTCTGTATAATGGATTAATGCTATGTATTCATATTTCAGGAGAATCCAAGTATGTTTACATCTCTGAAGTATGTCTGGTCCATTAGATAGTGTAGACGTCACACTAGTCTAAACATGTATGTGTGTAACATGTAAACATTCTGTAGTAGAAGCTTCTCAAGCTCTTACATTTTTCACTTGTGTCACAACACGGCTCCCAAACTGGATTAATAACAGTAAGAGAAAATCAATGGTATGAACAGAAAAGTATTACCCGTGTGTAAGGTAGCGGTAATATTATTATGGGAGTGGGTCCAATACACAAAGCAGAAACCTCTGCAGTAGAAGTTCAGATCCCATGACTTAAGAAATGTGAATTTGGAAGTACTATTGCTCTGGACTGCATCCGTAGTTTACAGCATATGACGGCGTTCCTGGCTTCCAACTCCCCAGAGATTACCCGGACACATACTTATCTACTAAGAGGGTGTTCAGCCCCTGAGATCCAGGGATGTGAAAGGAGTGTGAGTGGGGGGGATCCCACTGTGGAATGCCACTATTTGCATAAGTGGGGGTGTAGCCATGGTGATGTACTCCATCGGGAACTGCATTATCATGCCCCAGCTGATATACTTTACCGAACGAAGTGCAGTACAACTCCCCCAAATTAGTGAGTCTCCAGCCCCAGACCACACTAGCAGCATTCTGTCACTTACAGTATGCTCACCTGCACCTAGGATAAGTGGCAGAAGGGTTCACCCCGGAAGAATATGTCATCTAGAAGATCAAGTTACGGCTAAGATTAGGAATGCTTTGGTTATTCTTGATTGTGTTCCCTGTGGGTTGGATTACTGAGTATGTGAATTCATAAAATCTCTTGTTGAGCCTTTCTACAGTGTCCTAGGTACACATTCTGAGACACCATTGCAAGTGTGTTCACTTTATGGATGTACTAAAGTAAATTATGTAGGTTTCTCATGTTCTGCAGATAAACCCTTCGTGATACGCCAGCGCGAGGGACAGATGCAGGCTCCAAAAGGTGGTCAGAACCGCAGAGAAGATCATAGGGGCTGACCTTCCCTCAGTCCAGAGCTAAAAACCGGGCAACGAAGATAGTAAAGGACCAGCTACACCCTGGCCACAGCATGTTTAACTTGCTTCCTTCAGGCAGGCTGGGTCCACCAGAAGCCTCAAAAGTTTCTTTCCCCAAGCGGTCCGCCTGCTGAACTCCTGAACATTGACTGACTAGACGTACATGTAATTCACTTGTGTTCCTACGGTATACCTGTCTGTATGACTTTACTCGCTTATCTGTTACATATTTGGCTGTTGTATAGCAAACCAAAGACAAATTCCTAGTCTACGCACGTAGACCTGGCCAATAAAGCTGATTCTGATTCTGTTCAGGAACTCTGAGAATCCTGGGACATGATGTCAGAGATGATAAGCGCTGTTTTTACGAGGGTTTATTTAAAACGCAGATACTTTGATAATCATTATTTCATGATGCATTTTACTTTTACTCCACTGTGCTCCGCTGTTCACAGATAATAATAAATCCAGATACAAAGATGGTAAAAATTGGATCTTTAAAATCTAAGTTTATGCCTTGAAAATTAGAGACTCTTGGCAACTGTACTGAGACAACTTTTATTTAGAAAGAATATCCGTATACGGGATCCGCACCCAGTGATGTCAGGTGTAGCGTATTCAGCTAAATGTCCTATGTTTAGTGCGGCGCATCCTGCCTGAGTTGTGGCATGTTTAAACTGCCAGATTAGATGTAGTCTTAACATACTTTATAAATGTTCTGCCGTTCTCACACACGGAGCCTCAGGAAAGAAAATAAAATACAAACAGAAACCTTTCAATCAGTTTAAAGAGGTTTTAAGGTTGATTGAACCAATTAAAATAGCTTCCTAGCAATTTAACACCTTTCTTTCCCTTTAGTGCACGGAAAATGTAATCTCACTTACAAGTCCTTCTAGAAACACTTTGCTGGAAAATACATTGGTTTCAGTAGCGGATCTTGCCACGGGCAAGCAGAACTTTTGCCCGGGGCGCCGCCTTCCGGAGGGTGCCGGCGCCATCCGGAGGGCGCCGCACCATGGCAAGATCCGCTGCTGCTGTGCTGCCGCTGCCCGCTGTGAAGGGTACGCTACGCGTCTAGTTTCCCTTCGTCAGCTTCCCGTTGTGAAGAGAAACTAGACGCTACGCGTCTAGTTTCCCTTCGTGGAGAGGACCTTTACTGTAATGATGTGCGGTGCGCGTAGACGTCATCGCGCACCGCACAGCAAAGGTCCTCTCCACGAAGGGAACTAGACGCTTAGCGTCTATTTTTCCTTCGTGGAGAGGACCTTTGCTGTGGGGTGCGCGATGACGTCATACAGTACAGGGGGCGTAACTGACCACGCCCCCTGTATGAAGCCACACCCCCTAACGCCGCCCGGGGCGCAAGAAGCCCCGGAACCGGCCCTGATTGGTTTCTAAATAAGATATCATGTTCATGTAAAAGCATCTGTGTTGTCGGAGAACACAGTATATTTACAAACTCATATTTGAAGCATGTACGGTACTTTTTAGGTGACTTTCTCGTATTTGTCTCATAGAAGACAACAGTTTTATTTGTTTGTTTCATTATTTATTTATTACCATTTATTTATAAAATACAAAAATATTCTGCAGCGCTTTACAGAGAATATTTGAACCCTTCACGTCTGTCCCTTCCCCAGTGGAGCTTACATTCTCTGTTCCCTGCCACATTATTTCTTTTTATTTACTAACATTTTCTTTTAAAGCGCAGCATATTCCGTTGCACTTTACAATTGGAACAACAACAGTAGAACAAAACTGGGTAATAATAACAGACAGCCATAGAGGTAGGAGGGCCCTGCTAGCAAGCTTTTAATCTATAGGGAAATAGGCATTGATACATAAGGACAGGTGCTACCTATTGCATAATGGTCCAGCAGATTGCAAAGGTTCTTAAGGGCCGATTCAGACCTGATCGCTGGGCTGCAAACTTTGCTGTCCTGCGTTTGGATAGTCACCACCTCCAGGGGAGTGTAAATTCGCCGTGCAAGTGTGTGCGATCCAGGGCCGGTGCTAGGGTGTTCGGCGCCCTCCTGCAAACTATAAATTTGCGCCCTCCCATACTTTACAAAGCAGTGACACATATACACATAATGCTCCCTGTAGTAGTGCCGCTTACACACGTAACGCCCCCTGTACCAGTGACGCTTACACACATAACGCCCCCCTGTACCAGTGATGCTTACATATGTAATGCCCACTTTACCCATGACGTAACGCCTACACATGTAACGCCACCCTGTACTAGTGACGCATACACACGTAACACCCCTGTACCAGTGATGCTTACACACGTAACGCCCCCTGTACCAGAGACGCTTACACGCGAAACGCCCCTGTACCAGTGACGCTTACACACATAACGCCCCCTGTACCAGTGACGCTTACACACATAACGCCCCCTGTACCAGTGACGCTTACACACGTAACGCCCCCTGTACCAGTGACGCTTACACACGTAACTCCCCCTGTACCAGTGATGCTTACACACGTAACGCCCCCTGTACCAGAGACGCTTACACGCGAAACGCCCCTGTACCAGTGACGCTTACACACATAACGCCCCCTGTACCAGTGACGCTTACACACATAACGCCCCCTGTACCAGTGACGCTTACACACATAACGCCCCCTGTACCAGTGACGCTTACACACATAACGCCCCCCTGTACCAGTGATGCTTACATATGTAATGCCCACTTTACCCATGACGTAACGCCTACACATGTAACGCCACCCTGTACTAGTGACGCATACACACGTAACACCCCTGTACCAGTGATGCTTACACACGTAACGCCCCCTGTACCAGAGACGCTTACACGCGAAACGCCCCCTGTACCAGTGACGCTTACACACATAACGCCCCCTATAGTAGTGTTGCTTACACACGTAACGCCCCCTGTACCAGTGACACTTACACATGTAACCCCCCTTTACCAGTGACACTTACACATGTAACCCCCCTTTACCAGTGACGCTTACACATGTAACGCCCCATTGTACCAGTGATGCTTACACACGCAACGCCCCCTGTACCAGTCATGCTTACACACGTAATGCCCCATGTAGTAGTGATGCTTACACACGCAAAGCCCCCCGTATTAGTGACGCTTAAACATGTAATGCAGTGTACACACGTAATGCCCCCTGTAGCATTGGCGCTTACACACGCAACACCCCCTTTACCAGTGACGCTACACGCAACACCCCCCTGTACCAGTGATGCTTACACACGTAACTTCCCCTGTAGCAGTGACGCTTACACACATAATGCCCCCTGTAGCAGTGCCGCTTACACACGTAACACCCCCTGTAGCAGTGACGCTTACACACGTAACACCCCCTGTAGCAGTGCCGCCTACAAACATGCAACACCTCCTCTCTCTGCTCCAGAATATGGTGGTGCTTCAAATGGGGAGGGAGTCATGGTTGGGGGGCATAGCTTCCGACTGCTGTATCTAGAATAGCACAACCCGTCGCCTTGGGACCTGGCTGCTCGTAAACTGGTGGTGCTTGAATGCTGGGAACCTCCTCCGATTCCCACAGGTGCCGCCAGCGGGCCCGGGAGAGCGGGTAGAAGACAGGAGGGAGAGCCACAGCTAGGCTGCCTCCACTGTGGCTGCGGGAGGTGGGTTAACATTGCGGCAGTTCCCTCATCATTTTGCGTTCGAGGCAGCCATGTACCCTGCATATGCGTCGGGTTGGACCTGCGCTATCTCCATCACTACTGCTGTTTTTTTTAAAAAAAGGCAGAAACAACGAGGAGCACAGTCTCGCGTGCCCTCTCCCATCCCTGGATCCACTAGTGCACACATTCATAGATTGTATAGGGAACACTGACACACACACAGGGACCAGGAGCACACTGACACACTAACAAATTGTATATAGGCACACTGACACACACTATATAGGTCCCAGTGGCACACTTACAAACATTGTTTATAGGCACACTGACACACATTGTAGAGCTGGCAGCCATGCAGAGACACATACCTCCCAACTCTGTCACAGTGCAGCTCCAGCTCCCCATCCTCATCTGATACTGCACGCAGATTGTCTCCTTCCCATTTTCCCTGGCATCGCGGGAGGGCTAGGAGCCAGGAGGATGCACAGCTGCGCTATCAAAGTGCAGCCTGAGCGGCCACGGCGCCGGCAGTATGGACAGTGACAGTCTCTCACTGTCTGAGCAGCGTCATGTGGTCGCGCGCGTCGGTCCGGTCCTGACCGCACGGCAGCATGTGGGAGCCGGGAGGGTAGGCAGCGGAGCAGCGGCAGCGCTCCTTCAGAGCGGCAAGAGCCGTTCCTGCAGGCGCCGCAGCAGCAACAGGGGGACATCAGCTCAGCACAGGACTGCAGAGCAGGGAGAACGCCTCTCCATTCCTTGCGCCTCCCTGCACTGCATCCCTTTGCTGAGTGGCTTGCGCCGGCTCTGGTGCGATCCCATGTGTACGCAGAGCTGCAAAATTCCACTGCGCAGCCCAGGACTTACTCCTACAGTGCGATGAGTACGGGCTGATCGGGGCCGGAGCTGACGTCAGACACCCTCCCTGAAAACGCTTGGACACACCTGCTTTTATCCGGTCACTCCCTGTAAATGGTCAGTTGCCACACACAAACAGCCTCCTCCTGTCACTCACCTTGTGAACGCCCGTGCATTCTGATTTTTTGCACCATCCCGTCTCTGACTGGCGATGCCGGTTGTTGATGTCCGACGCGCATGCGCATTGTGGTGCATACGCAAGCACAGTTAGGATCTGATCGACCGCTGTGTGAAAATGCACAGCAGCGATCCACTAAATGGGCTGCATGATATGGTCACCCAGCAATGTTGGCCCGAGGTCACGAGTGTGTGATAGTCAAGAAAGACAAAATATGTGAAGTTATGTGTGACCTGTACAGAGGGGATGTAATTAGACAGGAAGGCTGGAATTTGATAAGCTTGCCTGAAGAGGAGAGTTTTCAGGGAACGCATGAAGGTTTGGAGACTAGAGGTAAGTCTTGTTGTGTATGCAGATACACCAACACACTAGGGCCAATTAACCTACCAGTATATTTGTAAAGTGTGCCATAGCAGGCCCCAGTTCTGATGACAATGTAAAGAAGTCATAAGTATAGTTGCTACACGTATGTAAGAAATGCTACTGCAGGATATTGTGTTATTTGCAATGTGTTGGGGACTGCAGTTTTGGCTGATTTATCAAACTCAGAAAAAAAGCTTACCTTTATACTAACATTATCATGATGTTACATGCTTGTGGGGCTGGCAGGTACGGGGTACCTTATTGCCCTTCTACCGCCCTGATACAGTCTATCCTGAAGTCACTCTCATGATGAATTTAAAATATAGCTGAGGCTAAACTGAGTCGAATTTTAGAAAAGAAAGGAGACCCCGCAGATAATAAAGGCGGCTGGACTTTAATTTGACGTTTTTACTCTTTAAGGGTGAGATGTATCAAATCTTGTAAAGAAATAAAGTGGAGAGAGATAAAGTACCAACCAATCAGCTACGAACTGTCATTTTACAAAACTGGTGGCTCAGAAGATGAAGTGACCGCTGCTAGAACAGCCTGTTGCCAATGAGAGCATTAGCATATTACCAGTGGCACAGAGTATTTCAGCTCAGAAAAACTCCTGTGCGTCCTTTGTGCAACAACTTGTTTGCAAAGACACACTGACATTGCACATTTATGCTGTCTTCCTGTACAGCGTTCCCGGTTAAGGTAGTTGAATATTATAAAAGAACGATTAGATGCATCATGTGACACAAGTGTTGGGAAATTATCAGATTAGCGCAATAGCAATCTGGCCAGAGGGCTCAAACCTTGGTACATTTTTTTTTGTGTTGCAGGTCTAGGAAATCTACAGATATTTCAATCCTTTAATTTTGTTTACATTAACATTTAGTTGAGAAAGGACGTGAAGTGTAAAGAAAATCCAGATTCAATCATCTATGAGAAAGGGAAGACTAATCCAGCTAAATCCCTATCAATTCCCTAATTAAGATGTTGCAATGAAGTGTCATGACAAGGAAGGAGGTGAGTGTTAAGAGACAAAATACAGACTGAATTATACGACCACAACTTAAAATGTACAATTTTCTATTTAAAAAAATAAATAAAAAATAGCTGCGCTAAAAAATATTTTCTTGCAAAAGTCATTGGAATCTTTTAGAATTACGTATATATTGAAAACAGACGCGACTTTGGACGCTGTGGGTCTGAATCGGTGTTGTACGCAGGTCAGGTATAAATGCGGCCAAATGAATGCAGATCTTGGATCGTACTCAGAGTTGGCCTCCATCTATCTGCTGGTGGAAGTAGCCATCACGGCTATCAGCGTGCACTTTCACCAACTCTGTACCTGGTGCAAGATATCTGCACGACACAGGCTGATAGGAAGGGAGAGGCAGATATGTCTTCAAACACTGCAAGGTTTTACAATACTTACATAGTGATTGAGTGGGGTTTACTGGCCTTACATTTGTTAGATTTGAGTAACACCTTTTGCTGAAGGTGGATGGCTGCTGTTTGCGGGAGTGGGTTGTAAGGGTGAACATGTGTTTGTAGACTTATTTATTCAGTATAGGTCAGGACGCCAGTCCGTTAGGACGCTGCAGTGCCTAGTATATGAAGTGGCTAGTTATAAAGTGGCAGCTTAAATCAATAGCAGTGTTATACCTGTGTTAAACCAAAGGAAAACAGAAGGCAAACAATCTAACAAGATAACAGGGGGACTGCATTACAACCACAAAACTCTGGATCTTTATGTGGCCTCTCCTCATCTCTACCATGAGAACACCAAGACCAGGCTTACCACCTCTCTGGCTGAGAACATCAAGTCTGCCCCTGGGCTTAACCCTCAAGATGAGCTGGGAACTGGGGGGGAGAGCACCAGGACCAGGTTCAGCTGGGACATCTGCATTGCTCCTGAGTGTGCTCCCCACATTCTCATACCCACCTATACTATGATCTTATCAAAATAATGTTATCCAAATTTTCCTTCTGACACTGGTTACATGCAATTGTTCTTTATCTCCCATTTTGTATTGTGTGTGTATGTGTGTGTGTGTGTGTGTATATATGTGTGGGTACATCATACTACTACATAAGCGTCAGTTTTCCCATATACGCACTTGGCCCTTGTATGGCTCACCTCCCACTGTGTAACCTTCGAAGTGCGCCCAACATGGCTGCCTTATCTGGTATGCTTGTGGATGGGATGAAAAATACATGGACCTGGTAGTTTTGTCGGAACCCTACTCTGAACTTTAGGACTCTGAAATCAACCCTATTTTGTGTCATCTCTTCTAGGGGTGGACTATTCCACCCTCGGTAATCCTACGCTGAGCGCCCAAGATGGCTGCCGCACTTGGTACCTTGTGAGGGCGGAATACACAACCCTTGGAAGTTATTACCCAAAATGCCTACACCAATCATGCATTATGCTTTCTGTGTTTAAGGTTTTCTTTTATTATGTCTGTGTGGCTTATCTATTGCTGTCTTACTTAAATATTCTGCACTATGGGGGTCATTCCGAGTTGTTCGCTCGGTAAAAATCTTCGCATCGCAGCGATTTTCCGCTTAGTGCGCATGCGCAATGTTCGCACTGCGACTGCGCCAAGTAAATTTGCTATGCAGTTAGGAATTTTACTCACGGCTTTTTCATCGTTCTGGCGATCGTAATGTGATTGACAGGAAGTGGGTGTTACTGGGCGGAAACAGGCCGTTTTATGGGCGTGTGGGAAAAAACGCTACCGTTTCCGGAAAAAACGCAGGAGTGGCTGGAGAAACGGGGGAGTGTCTGGGCGAACGCTGGGTGTGTTTGTGACGTCAAACCAGGAAGGACAAGCACTGAACTGATCGCAGATGCCGAGTAAGTCTGGAGCTACTCAGAAACTGCTACGAGGTGTGTAATCGCAATATTGCGAATACATCGTTTGCAATTTTAAGAAGCTAAGATTCACTCCCAGTAGGCGGCGGCTTAGCGTGAGCAAATCTGCAAAAATCAGCTTGCGAGCGAACAACTCGGAATGACCCCCATTGTGCATTGGTTTTCATGTCTGTAAAGCGCCTTGAGTCCTGTTGGAGAAAGAGCGCTATATAAATAAAATTATTATTATTATGTTGTTGCTACTACTACAGTGAGAAAGGGTTTAAGTTGTTTGTTCTCCACCCCTAAATTCCTATCTTTCCCTAAATTCCTATCTGTAAAGTTAGCAAAATGAAGGGCCAAAGAATCAGGGGAAAGATGTAGATGACATTCAGCAGGGGTGGGCAACCAGTCAGAGGCAAAGAGCCAGAAAAGATCTGTAGTCAAGGGTAAGAGCCACTATTATGCGCACGCCGAAGGTGCATGAGCAAAAATGGGGCGTGGCCTAGTTGGCACAAAGCCACACCCCATTTTTTTGCGCACACCTTTCGGTATGACGTGTGTAGGAGTGTGACCTTGTGTCATAACCCCGTTTTTAGTCATGTTGTACAGTGCCACATACATAGAATGCCCCAGTACAGTGCCACATAAATATAAAAATGCCAAAAAATGGGTGCCCCACAATGCCAGATACACATGTCCCCACAGTGCCAGTTACATATATGGCCCACAGTGCCAGATACACATGTCCCCACAGTGCCAGATACATATATGTATGCCCCCAGTGCCAGATACACATGTCCCCACAGTGCCAGATACATATATGCCCCTAGTGCCAGATACACATGTCCCCACAGTTCCAGATACACATATGCCCCACAGTGCCAAATACATATATACCAACAGTGCCAGGTACACATGTCCCCACAGTGACAGATACATATATGCCCCACAGTGCCAGGAACACATATGCCCCACAGAGCCAGACACATATATGTCCCACAGTGCCAGATACATATATGCCCCCAGTGCCAGATACACATGCTGCCAGGAACACATATGCCCCACAGTGCCAGATACATATATGCCCCACAATGCCAGATACACATGTCCCCACAGTGCCAGTAACATATATGTCCCACAGTGCCAGATACATATATGCCCCACAGTGCCAGATACACATGTCCCCACAGTGCCACATACATATATGCCCCACAGTTCCAGATACACATGTCCCCACAGTGCCACATACATATATGCCCCACAGTGCCAGATACACATGTCCCCACAGTGCCACATACATATATGCCCCACAGTGCCAGATACACATGTCCCCACAGTGCCACATACATATATGCCCACAGTGCCTGATACACATGTCCCGGGGGCGTGGCTTGGCTGCTGAAGGTGGCAGTCACATACTGGAAGAGCTCCTGCGACCCGGGGCTCCTTTCTCTTTAAAAATCCCCTCTTTGGGCTCCCTTAATACCCACAGCAACCCTCCTGTTCCCTCTGCAGTATCCCTGTTTAAGCTGCGGAATCGGGGAGTGGTTTTTACCGCTCCTGCGGGTTGCGGCCTACAGGGCTCACACAAGCCGGGGCCTCGATTTTTCCCCTGGTCCGGCGGCAGCTCCAACACCGTCTGAATCGGGCCGCGGACCTCTCCGGGACCCTTGTTCTGTACACTGCCGCCAGCCGCGGCTAAAGGACATTCCCCGCTGCGGCTGAGAGCCGCTCTCCACTGCCCGCAGCTTACCTCCGCCGCCCGGGGATTCCAGCACTTGCCGCACGAGACGGGGCCGATGGGCGCTCGGCGGCCATCTTTGCAGCACACCAGCTCCCTGTAGCTTCTGTCCTGCTGGGCCCCAGAAGTGAGTACAATCTACAGACTTGCGGTCTGTGGGGCCCCAGCAGGGGGGGGGGGGGTGACCATAGGGCACTGCATTAAAGGTGGAGACCTCACTGCCTTCCACATATAGCCAGTGGCCCTGGGGTGTTCCCCGTTTGCTCTGACTAGCTCCCTGCTCTTATCGGTGCTGTAAATGCAACATCTCCTGCTTCTGTCATCTATATACAGCTTAACCCCTCTGACCTGGGGGGGGGCCACGGAGCTACAGCTGCTTGCTCTTTGTACCACGGTGTCCAGTATTTCTAATCAGATTGGACCGGGCTCTGATGTTGCGTCACTGTGATCTGCCGTATAGCTCCCTAGCTGTGTCTGCCTGCCTGATGTCACCCTAAGGCTGCATGGGGGCCTTTGCACGGTGACAATCCAATGTTTTTAGACTGCCGAGGTTATGTGAAAGTGTAATACTGTTCTGCCTTATTTGAAGACCGATCTCATGGTGAGAGGGATAAAGAAAAGAAAGGCCAAGACCAAGCCGGACGCGACCCCATCCCCTGCGTCCCGACATTCGTCGGATCTCCGTCAGTTCTTAACCACTCCGCCCTCATACCCTGCTACATCCTCTACTGTCCCGGCCTCCCCGACTCTACACGGTCTGGTAGACGACATGTCATCTCCCGGAAATCCGCAGCCTCCACAGGTCTCTTGTCTGCAGAGATTAGTGAGATCCTATCTCATGTTAAATCACTTCCCACGAAACAAGATTTTTCGGCCTTGGAGACTCGCTTGCTTTCCACCATCACTCAGGAAGTGGCAGCGCTTCGTCAAGACATGTCTCAAATTGTGGCCCGTGTAGATATACTGGAACGTCATGAATCATCTAGCATGGATGCCCTAACTAAATTTCGGGAGGTGCTTTCTCATCAGATGGGGGATATCTCTTTCCTCAAATCACGTATCGAAGATATGGATAATCGCGGCCGGCGAAATAATATCAGGGTCCGGGCCTGCCCGAGAGCGTTCAACAGGCTGACCTGACAAATGCTTTAACTACAATATTTGGGGAACTTATCGACCTGGATCCCAACAAAGACGTATTTGATAGAGCACACCGTGCCCTCCGTCCTCGCGGCTTGTCGGCTGACAAGCCACGCGATGTAATTTGCAGGCTCCACTATTATGTCTAAAAAGAGGAAATTATGAGGTCGGCCCGTCAGCTGGATAGTATCGACTTTCAAGGAGACAATATTCAGATATTTCCTGATCTCGCCTGGTCGACCTTGCAGCAGCGTCGAGCCTTGAAGCCTCTCACTGATTCCCTTAGGAAACTTGAACTGAAATACAGATGGGGCTTCCCTTTTTCCCTTCAGGTTTCTCATAGTGGCAAAGTGGCGAGTCTATCCAGACCTTCGGACTTACAGGCCTTCTTCACGACATTAGGAATACCTCCGGTGCCGCTACCTGACTGGGAAACTTTTCACCACCTGCCGGAGTTGCCTGTTGTGATTCCTCCAGACGACGCGTGGCAACAAGTGCGCTCCCCGCAGACGCGGGGGACTACTTCAGCTGGTTCCCGTTCTTCTGAGCCTCCATGATGGGGAGGTCTCGTCCCGTGCTGACGTGAATTCCTCTGCTACTCTTATTGTACTTTTGATTTTTCTTTTCTTGAATGTTGCCATGTGTTGCTCACTCATGGTATCGGTTCTTGCAATGTTGTAATGGTTTCATAGATGAGTGATGGAGTATCGTTGGTATGTCATTTTGATTTTGTTTAAGCTATGTTCTTTATCCCCGTGACGATACTCATTTATGTGATTGTTCAGCTTTCATGAAACCTTGCTGAACGGTTTACGGTTTCCTATTCTTACCTTTCTCTGTGCCTATGCACACTCCTTGGTATTACTTCATATTTGTCTAGCTTCAATATTGTGGGTGGTCACTGTCCTTGGCCCCCCATGGGACCCCCATTATGCTGCATCCCCTGTTTCTCTGGGCTGGGAGTCGGCAGGATTCCGCTCCTGTCCTTTTTGCAGCTGTCCCTTTTCTAATATTGTTATCTTCTTTGTTAAATATCGTGGTACTTTGTGGTGTGGCTTTCCACACTGCATCTTCTTCTCCTCCTTTCTCTGATTTCCTTCTCTTTCTATTTCCTTTCCTTGCTGTTCTTCCTTTCCCCCCTCAAGTGTCTGTTGTAGGGATGACCGTTGTGAAGCTCTTGGGTCTGCTGTAACAATGGGGGTGAACGATTTACATGTCACTACCCTTAATGTTAAAGGGTTGAATGTCCCTGAGAAAAGGTCTAAACTCCTTAAATGGCTTAGAGATGAGAGAGTTGACGTTGCTTTTATTCAGGAAACGCATTTTAAGATGGGACATGTGCTGTATCTGAAATGTCACTACTATCCTCATGTTTTCCTGTCTAATAATCCCTCCGGTAAGACATTAGGTGTGGCTGTTTTATTGGCTCGCCACCTGCCTATCCTTAATGTTACTTCCCATAGACTAGCTGAAGGTAGGGGGTTGCTGGTAAAATGTGATATACACGGCCAACGCTTCTCTTTTTTGAACGTTTATGATATGATGTTTTTTGATATTTTCATATCGGAAGTGCCGTAGCAGATACTATCAATGGGGTAAAAAACGCGGGAAATTACTAGCCAAAGCCCTTAGAGAGCAGCGTGCACTCACTTTCATTCATACAATTAAAGATAGTCAAAGTCAGCCCCAACATGAAACGCCTCATATTGCTAGGGCCTTTCGGGCTTATTATTCCACCTTGTACAACCTTTCCGGTCCGACTGGGAGGGCTGACAAGCTGTCCCACCAAACAGCCATAGCGGACAACTTACAGGCCTTAGACTTCCCTACGCTGTCCACAAAAGAGGTAGAGGATCTGGATGCCCCTTTCTCCACTGAGGCAGTGGCAAACGCAGGATTTGCATGGGGGGGTTTTCCAGAACTGGGCGGAGCCAATCACGGGTGTGGGGACTGAGGTGACCCAGTATATGCTGGGTCCGTAAAACTAGTGTGTCTGTGTGTGTGTGTGTATATATATCTCCTATATAATAGCCCTATTCTGTGATCTTGTGATTCATTTGCTAACGCTGGGTGGAGTCACAACAGTGGGCGGAGTTAGTCAAATGAGTCACAGATCTGGCCAAATCTATAGGACACTAGGAGCAGCTGCAGAAGCAGATAGTATGGACATGGCACAGGCAGGGTGCATACCTTCCAGCTTTCACACACACACACACACACACACACACACACACACAGCGAAAAGGGGGCGTGGCTTCGTGGGAGGGCCCCCGTTCTCGTCAGTGAGGGGGCATGCCCAGCGCTCTGTGAGCTGCTGGCATGGCCCCAGGGGCTGATTATGAGTCCGGGGGGCACAGGGTACTTGAGACAGGGGAGACCTATCTCATTGCTGTGCCTGCTGTGGGTTGGGGGCGTGGCCTAATCGCGGGACGCGAGGCCACGCCCCATTATGCAAATTCCGTTTTTTTTTTTTTTTTTTTTTTTTTTTTATGGTATTTTGGCCCCTCAGCTAGAGGTAAATCCAGAGGAGGTGGTCGCTCCCCCCTACACACCCGCACAGGCAGAAGAAAGCAGGGAGACTGCTGCCTCCCTGCAACACCACAGACCTGCCAATACGCAACAGCGTGTGCTGACTGTAGCACAATGCTGCCGCTGTTGCTGGCAGGACGGGGGAGCTTCTGAGCTGGGACAGAGCTACTCCAGCCAGGGGGCCCCCTAAAACTGTGGGGCCAACGGTACATACCGCCTGCCCCCCCCCCCCCCTTAATCCGGCTCTGCTGCTGAAACCCCCCCTTAATCCGTACCCCCTGATGCCCCCTCTCCCTCTGTCTCCACTATTCACCGCTGCTCTGCTAAGCAGAACAGCGAGTACAGGAGCTTTCCAACTGCTCCCCCCCCCCCCCCCCCCACCGCAGGACACTGCGACCCTCGGGTGGGACAGCGGGACAGACCCCAAAAAATGGGACTGTCCCGCGAAAATTGGGACATTTGGGAGGTATGGGGGTGTGTGAGGGGGTATGCCATACTTGACCCCCACATCAGCATACTCAGCAGGGTCTCTCTGGCAGGGAGGAGCGTCACATTCTGGCACACTCCACGCTTCTTAGCTGTAGTTTTGTGGGTCACCAGCCGCTGTGCACTTTCCGTACTGCCTCTGTTATCTCCAGCCCCTGCGACCCCACCGCTAGCTGCAGCGCTGCCACCCGCAGTGAGTTGCGCCCAGCTCCTTCACACACTTTAGCCGGCGGGTAGCGCTGCAGAAGTCCGCGCTGCTTGCAGGCTCTGACCCCCTCCTCCCTCCAGCATCAGCGTCTCCTGGGAGCTAACCAGTCACTCCCAGTCTCCCCTTACCATAGTGCCCAGCAGCCGTGAGGTCCGCGCCACGTGCATGCTATGACCCCCTCCTCTCTCCAGCCGCAGCATCTCCTGGGGGCTAACCAGTCACTCCCAGTCTCACCTTACCACAGTGCCCGGCAGCTGCGCGAGGTCTGCGGTGTGTGACTGAGGAGGGGGGGAGTGATGCGGACGGGCAGAGGAAGCAGGAATACAGCCTAAGAGAGTCAGCCATGCCAAGTCTCCACCAGCAGCAGATGCCAACAGGTTGGAGTGGAACAGCAGCAGCCAGCAGCAGTGACTCCGGTAAGACACATCTGTCTGTCACCACTGTTCTGTCCCTAATACCAATCTCTCCCGTGCCCTGTGTTCTGTCATGTCCCTGTAATCCCTGGCCTTGACCTGCCACCCTTATCCTGGCCCTTTCACCCTTATCCTGGCCCTTTCACCCTTATCCTGGCCCTGTCACCCTTATGCTGGCCCTGCTACCCCTATCGTGGCCCTGACACCCCTGTGCTTGCCCTGTCAACCCTATACTGGCCCTGACACCCCTGTCCTGGTCCTGCCGCCCCTACACTGACCCTGTCACCCCTATCCTATCCCTGTCATTTCTGTCCTGGCACCGTCGCCCATGTCCTGGCCCCGTCACCCCTGTCCTGGCCCCGTCACCCCTGTTCTGACCCTGTCACCCCTGTTCTGACCCTGTCACCCCTGTCCTGGCCCAGTCAACCCTGTTCTGACCCTGTCACCCCTGTCCTGGCCCTGTTACTGCATACCCTCCAACTACCTTTTTGGCAGGTACAGTACCCGCAGCACCTCCAGACCTCTCCCCAATGCACCACACCTCCGCACCTTCCCCTCCACCACATGCGGCACTCCACCCCTCCCCCACATGCTGTGCCTCCAGACCCCCTACACCACCCGCGGCTCCCACTCCTCCGCCCCTTCACCACCCCCAGCAATCTCCAGGCCCCCTCCACCATTCACCCCCCTTATATGTCTCCCCCACACCTGCCCCCCTCCACCCGCAGCATCTGCAGACACCCTCCTCCATCCGCGGTCCCCCCCTCACCCACCCCTCCCCCACCAATGGCACCCCCGCACCTGCCCCACCACCACCTGCAGCACCTCCGGACCTCCTTCCCCATCTGCCCCTCCCCTACCCATGGCGCCTACGGACCCCTACCCCACCAGTGGCACTCCCGCCCCTTCCCATCCCACAGCACCTCCGGAACCCTTCACCCATCTGCAACATCCCCACACCTGCCCCTCCCCCACCCATGGCACCCTTGCCCCTCCCCCACCTGCAGTGCCTCCGGACCCCTCCCCCATCTGCATCCCCCACTCCTCTGCCCCTCCCCCACCCGCAGCACCTCCCAACCCTTCCCCATCCGGGCCCCACCCCCACTTCCGCCCCCCCTCCATCCGCAGCATCTACAGACACCATCCGCAGTACCCCCCGCACCCGCTACATTCTGTACATTGTGGTCTGCAGGTGCTGTTCACGCCGTCGCAAGGGGCTGCGCCTCCTTCACCATCGCACACCCTTTCATTGTGCAATATTTAACCACTAACAAAGGAATGCAGGTGATACTCCATATAACACAAATATTGAACCCCAGAAAGGCATGCAAGGGTTAAGGGGGCGTAGCCCCTTGCGACGGTGTGAAGAGCGCCCGTAGGGCGTGATGAAGCACCTAGTATATATATATATATCTACACACACATATATATATATATATATACATACACACACACATACATATACACATAGCATATTAAACATGCATACACATATACATATATATAAATATATATATATGTACACACACATACAGTACACATATATATACACATGTATATATATCGTGTGTGTGTGTGTGTGTGTGTGTGTGTGTGTGTGTATGTATGTATATACATGTGTATATATGTATGCACATGGATATATATGTACTATAATTAAAATAAAGTAAACTTTTATTGCACTTACAAGTGCCACCAGGAAGACAGCAGGCTGCAGAGGACGCTAGACAGTCATTAATAATACTCATGCAGCTTTTTTAGTGGAGGGGGGTTTCTGGGTGCTCGGAAACCCCCCCTGGGTGCGCCACTGTGAGGAGGTAATGAAAGTCATTGACTCTTCTCCCAACGGCAAGAGTCCAGGCCCTGATGGGTATACCATTGCATATTTTAAGGCTTTCAAGGAAAAACTGGTCCCTCTTCTCACGAGAGCCTTTAATACTGTATCGGAACACTCGTCCTTTTCCCCGCAATCTCTCGAAGCCCATATTGCAGTTTTACCTAAGGAGGGCAAGGATCCCAGTCTTTGCTCTAGCTATCGGCCAATTTCACTATTGAACATAGACATAAAACTTTTTGCCAAACTGATTGCAAATCGCCTTAAACTATTATTTCCCGGTTTGATTCATGGTGATCAGGCTGGATTTGTTCTAGGCCGTGAAGCCAGAGATAACACCTCCAAAGTGCTTAATATGATTCACTATGCTGGCCAGATTACGTCCCCCTCAATCATGCTGTCGACCGATGCTGAAAAAGCGTTTGACAGAGTGGATTGGGACTTTTTGTCCGGCATACTGAAACATCTAGGGGTCGGCAATACCTGTCTTCATAGAATCCTATCTCTTTATACTTCCCCGTCCGCCAAAATCAGGATTAATGGCTCCCTTTTTGATTCCTTTTCTATTACCAACGGCACACGACAAGGTTGCCCACTATCCCCGTTGCTTTTTGTCCTTTGTATGGAAACATTAGCTCGAAGCATTAGGGCCAATCCGAATATTTCTGGCTTGCTGATAAAGGGGACTGAATACAAATTGGCTTTATATGCTGACGACTTACTCGCTGTAATTTCAAAACCGGTTACCTCATTACCAATCCTGACGGTAGAATTTGAGAAGTTCGGAGCCCTCTCTAATTTTAAGATAAATTACTCCAAATCTATTGCCATGAACTTAACTACTTCTCCTGATGTAGTAGAAGGTTTGAAACGCTCCTTCCCTTTTACTTGGCACGACCACAAATTAAAATATTTGGGGGTGCTACTGTCCAACGACTTATCCAAATTATTCTCCCTGAATTTTAGCCCCCTGTTGGCGAAGCTTCGCTTAGACTTCCAGAAGTGGAGGAAACTACGATTATCGTGGTTTGGCAGGATCAATGTTGTCAAAATGAATGCCCTCCCTAGGATATTATTCTTTCTCCAGACCCTCCCTATACACATCGCCCTACTTTGGTTCCGAGACGTCCAGACTCTTATTTGCGCATTTGTTTGGGGATGCAAAACACCTAGATTTAAACATGACATTTTATTTAGGAGAAAGCATCAAGGTGGGCAACAACTACCACATATTTCTAGTTACTATCATGCAGTACATTTGAATAGGATTCTGGAATGGTCAATGGCAAAAGATCGCAAACAATGGGTTCTTCTGGAGGAAGGTTGTCTCCCACATTGTATTGAAATTGTGCCTTGGCTTCCTATCCTTCCGAAGATTACCCACCCCACGGTCTCCCCCACGCTTAAATTATGGGCCACGTTGAGGTCTAAGAGTCATATATCCTTCCTTTCTCAATAATCCCGAATTTGATCCAGGTTTCCGCGGGACAGCTTTTACGCCATGGGCGGAAGCCGGAATTTTCAGGGTCGGTCAGCTGGTGAGATCGGGTAGGATGCGTTCATTCTCAGATGTTCAGTCTCATTGGAATATACATAGTTCTGATTTTTGGAAGTTCCTGCAGGTACATCATTTCATAACGTCTTCCAAGATACACATGTCCCCACAGTGCCAGATACATATATGCCCCACAGTGCCAGATACACATGTCCCCACAGTGCCAGATACATATATGCCCCTAGTGCCAGACACACATGTCCCCACAGTGCCAGATACACATGTCCCCACAGTGCCAGATACACATGTCCCCACAGTGCCAGATATGCTCCAGTGCCAGATACACATGTCCCCACAGTGCCAGATATACCCCCAGTGCAGGGGCATATTAAGAGAGGAGGAGGCCCGGGGTACAGCCTCCTCCGTTCGAGTCCCCTCCTCTCTGCCAGCAGCGATGAGAGTTTGAGCACTAGAGCACTCAGACTCTACTGCGCATGCGCAGATCTCCGGGAAAATGGCACGGCTGCCATTTTCCCAGTGATTTTTGTACTGCGCATGCACAGAACTCCGTGAAAATGGCCTCTGCGCCATTATCACGGTGTTTAACACCGGTGCGGATGCCGGCGTGGGACTCCGGAGGGGTGAGTATTAAAAAAAATGGGTGCAGCGTGTGCGGTGGGGGCCCCCTCTGGAGTCAGGGGCAGTGGTGCCGAGAGAGGGGGGAGAGAGGGTACAAATTACCCGGGCCCAGGTTTGATGGAGGGACCCAGTGAGGTCCCAGTTGCGGCCCAGGCTTCTTCCCCCTTAACTGGCAGCAGCAGCTACAGCGCTTCTCCTAAGCCCAGCACACGCTGCTGACTGCTGGGCTGGAGTGTGGCCATGGTGGAGCTTAAAATACTATTTTTTAAGGGTGCATGACCACGCCTTCTGTGAATAGGCCACAGCCCCTGAAAAGTACCTGGGCCCAGCCAGACTCTCTACTGGTGTGTGTGTGTGTGTGTGTGTGTGTGTGTGTGTGTGTGTGTATGGGTTAGGTTTGTGTGACTGGTGGTTGGAAGACCGTCAGTCACCATCCTGTCGCCGGTATTCCGGCATTTAGATGGCCAGTGGGGGGAGCGAGTGCAACAAAACCCCTTGTGGGCCCGGAACACTCGCCACGCAGTCTGCTTGATGGCTCACTGCGCTCGCCCCAGGTTCTATTACCTCTCTATGGGTGTCGTGGACACCCACAAGTGGGAATAGTACTTGTTGGTCAGAATCCCGACCAGCGAGTTATTCAGGTTTCGGGATCCTGGCATCGGTATTGTAACCGGCGGTCTCCTGACCGCCGGTCACATAACTGCACCCTGTGTGTATATATCTATCTATGTCTATATATGTCATGGCTGGCACTCTGTCCAAAATACTGCATAATTGCCCAGTGCCCTTAGTGGGATGACAGGTAGTATAAGCAGAAATACTGTGGCACTCTCGGGACTTAGTAATGTAACAATATATTCTGGGGATAACCCCTAATGTGCAAGTCAACATCTCAGTTTATTCAACTTTGAACACTTTTATCCCAACTGCTGGGAGGTATGTCATACTCCTGTGAGTGGGTACTTCTCGTGTTCTAGACATGCCCCCAAAGTGGTGCAGCCATGCAACTAACAGGTTGAAGGCCACACCCCCTGCAGGGGAGCCCCCGGGAAGTTACTGTACCGGGGCCCAGGATTTCACTTAGCTGCCCTGCTCAGGGGCCCGTGTGCACCGCACACACTGCACCCATTATAGATATGCCAGTGCCTCAGTGCCATATACACATGTCTCCACAGTGTCAGATATGCCCCCAGTGCCAGTATACACTTGTCCCCACAGTACCTCCCTCTCCCCTCTCCAGTGCTGCTCACCGCGCTGCTGCTGTTTGTGAGGGCTAGGAGTAGAGAGCAGCGTGCACCTCTCCTGCCCTTCAGTCTCCGGCGGTGGTGTCACTCTATCGCCAATTAGGCGCCGGTCTGTGAGCCAATCAAAGCTCGCGGCCCGGCAGCCAATCAGGTGTCTTTGCTGCCGGTCCGCAAGCTCTGATTGGCTCACGGGCCGGCGCCGTTAGAAAGAAGTGTTCCGGGCTGTCGGGCAGCGGGAGGCGCCGTGGGAGCCGACCGAGCCACATGCGGAGGAAGAAAGGGACGCTTGCGGCTCGAGAGCCGCGGGTTGGCTACCACTGACATACAGTATAGTGTTAAGGTGTACTAGTAATTTATTCCCAAATTATCTAATAACACCACATTCCCAAAAGTTATGTATGAACTTAGCATGGACAAATATATTTTTAAGTGCAGCCAATTCTTACATGGGTGTGTTGTGGAAGCCTGCCCTCCATGTGTCATACCTGATGTTACACTTAGGTCAAGCATCCGGCTGTAGCCCAACCTCTCCAGGGTTGATCCTCACTCTTAATAGAATGGCTGGTGTCGGTGGAGAAACCAGAAGGGAACCCAATGTCCCAACCAGCACCCAATAGTCCAAGACAGATCCTGATAAGGCAAAGTGGGTCCGACCAAGGTCCCAGTCTTCCAGTGCCCAATGTCAGTAGAACACTAGGTGCACTGCAGACCCATGTTGCATGCACCAATGCATTTTCTGAACTGTATATACACTGTCTACCCCTCTATATGGAAAAAATATATATATTTCTCTAACGTCCTAGTGGATGCTGGGGACTCCGTCAGGACCATGGGGATATAGCGGCTCCGCAGGAGACAGGGCACAAAAGTAAAAGCTTTAGGATCAGGTGGTGTGCACTGGCTCCTCCCCCTATGACCCTCCTCCAAGCCTCAGTTAGATTTTTGTGCCCGGCCGAGAAGGGTGCAATCTAGGTGGCTCTCCTAAAGAGCTGCTTAGAGTAAAAGTTTTGTTAGGTTTTTTATTTTCAGTGAGTCCTGCTGGCAACAGGCTCACTGCATCGAGGGACTTAGGGGAGAGAAGTGAACTCACCTGCGTGCAGGATGGATTGGCTTCTTAGGCTACTGGACACCATTAGCTCCAGAGGGAGTCGGAACACAGGTCTCACCCTGGGGTTCGTCCCGGAGCCGCGCCGCCGACCCCCTTGCAGATGCCGAAAAATGAAGAGGTCCAGAAACCGGCGGCAGAAGACTTTTCAGTCTTCATAAGGTAGCGCACAGCACTGCAGCTGTGCGCCATTGTTGTCAGCACACTTCATAACAGCGGTCACTGAGGGTGCAGGGTGCTGGGGGGGGCGCCCTGGGCAGCAATGATAGTACCTTATTCTGGCTAAAAATACATCACATATAGCCCCTGGGGGCTATATGGATGTATTTAACCCCTGCCAGGTCTCAGAAAAACGGGAGAAGAAGCCCGCCGAAAAGGGGGCGGGGCCTATTCTCCTCAGCACACAGCGCCATTTTCCCTCACAGAAATGCTGGTGGGAAGGCTCCCAGGCTCTCCCCTGCACTGCACTACAGAAACAGGGTTAAAACAGAGAGGGGGGGCACTGATTTGGCGATATGACTACATATATTAAAATGCTATAAGGGAAAAGCACTTATATAAAGTTTGTCCCTGTATAATTATAGCGTTTTTGGTGTGTGCTGGCAAACTCTCCCTCTGTCTCCCCAAAGGGCTAGTGGGTCCTGTCCTCTATCAGAGCATTCCCTGTGTGTGTGCTGTGTGTCGGTACGTGTGTGTCGACATGTATGAGGACGATGTTGGGAGGCGGAGCAAATTGCCTGTAATGGTGATGTCACTCTCTAGGGAGTCGACACCGGAATAGATGGCTTATTTAAGGAATTACGTGATAATGTCAACACGCTGCAAGTCGGTTGACGACATGAGACGGCAGGCAAACATATTAGTATCTGTCCAGGCGTCTAAAACACCGTCAGGGACGTTATAATGCCCATTTTACCTCAGTCGGTCGACACTGACACGGACACTGACTCCAGTGTCGACGGTGAAGAAACAAACGTATTTTCCTTTAGGGCCACACGTTACTTGTTAAGGGCAATGAAGGAGGTGTTACATATTTCTGATACTACAAGTACCACAAAAAAGGGTATTATGTGGGGTGTGGAAAAACTACCTATAGTTTTTCCTGAATCAGATAAATTAAATGAAGTGTGCGATGAGGCGCGGGGTTCCCCCGATAGAAAATTATTGGCGGTATACCCTTTCCCGCCAGAAGTTAGGGCGCGTTGGGAAACACCCCTTAGGGTGGATAAGGCGCTCACACGCTTATCAAAACAAGTGGCGGTACCGTCTCCAGATACGGCCGCCCTCAAGGAGCCAGCTGATAGGAGGCTGGAAAATATCCTAAAAAGTATATACACACATACTGGTGTTATACTGCGACCAGCGATCGCCTCAGCCTGGATGTGCAGCGCGGGGGTGGCTTGGTCGGATTCCCTGACTGAAAATATTGATACCCTTGACAGGGACAGTATTTTATTTACTATAGAGCATTTAAAGAATGCATTTCTATATATGCGAGATGCACAGAGGGATATTTGCACTCTGGCATCAAGAGTAAGTGCGATGTCCATATCTGCCAAAAGATGTTTATGGACACGACAGTGGTCAGGTGATGCAGATTCCAAACGGCACAAAGATGTATTGCCGTATAAAGGGGAGGAGTTATTTGGGGTCGGTCCATCGGACCTGGTGGCCACGGCAACTGCTGGGAAATCCACCGTTTTTACCCTAAGTCACATCTATGCAGAAAAAGACACCGTCTTTTCAGCCTCAGTCCTTTCGTCCCCATAAGCATATCTGCCCAGGGATAGAGGAAAGGGAAGAAGACTGCAGCAGGCAGCCCATTCCCAGGAACAGAAGCCTTCCGCCGCTTCTGCCAAGTTCTCAGCATGACGCTGGAGCCGTACAGGACCCCTGGATCCTACAAGTAGTATCCCAGGGGTACAGATTGGAAAGTCGAGAAGTTTCCCCTCGCAGGTTCCTGAAGTCTGCTTTACCAACGTCTCCCTCCGACAGGGAGGCAGCATTGGAAACAATTCACAAGCTGTATTCCCAGCAGGTGATAATCAAAGTACCCCTCCTACAACAAGGAAAGGGGTATTATTCCACACTATATTGTGGTACTGAAACCAGAAGGCTCGGTGAGACCTATTCTAAATCTGAAATATTTGAACACTTACAAAGGTTCAAATCAAGATGGAGTCACTCAGAGCAGTGATAGCGAACCAGGAAGAAGGGGACTATATGGTGTCCCGGGACATCAGGGATGCTTACCTCCATGTCCCAATTTGCCCTTCTCACCAAGGGTATCTCAGGTTCGTGGTACAGAACTGTCACTATCAGTTTCAGACGCTGCCGTTTGGATTGTCCACGGCACTCCGGGTCTTTACCAAGGTAATGCCCGAAATGATGATTCTTCTTCGAAGAAAATGGACGACCTCCTGATAAGAGCAAGGTCCAGAGAACAGTTGGAGGTCGGAGTAGCACTATCTCAAGTAGTTCTACGACAGCACGGGTGGATTCTAAATATTCCAAAACCGCAGTTGTTTCCGACGACACGTCTGCTGTTCCTAGGGATGATTCTGGACACAGTCCAGAAAAAGGTGTTTCTCCTGGAGGAGAAGGCCAGGGAGTTATCCGAGCTAGTCAGGAACCTCCTAAAACCAGGAAAAGTGTCAGTGCATCATTGCACAAGAGTCCTGGGAAAAATGGTGGCTTATTACGAAGCGATTCCATTCAACAGATTCCACGCAAGAACTTTTCAGTGGGTTCTGCTGGACAAATGGTCCGGATCGCATCTTCAGATGCATCAGCGGATAACCCTATCTCCAAGGACAAGGGTGTCTCTCCTGTGGTGGTTACAGAGTGCTCATCTTCTAGAGGGCCGCAGATTCGGCATTCAGGATTGGATGCTGGTGACCACGGAGGCCAGCCTGAGAGGCTGGGGAGCAGTCACACAGGGAAAAAATTTCCAGGGAGTGTGATCAAGTCTGGAGACTTTTCTCCACATAAATATACTGGAGCTAAGGGCAATTTATAATGCTCTAAGCTTAGCAAGACCTCTGCTTCAAGGTCAGCCGGTATTGATCCAGTGGGACAACATCACGGCAGTCGCCCACGTAAACAGACAGGGCGGCACAAGAAGCAGGAGGGCAATGGCAAAAACTGCAAGGATTTTTCGCTGGGCGGAAAATCATGTGATAGCACTGTCAGCAGTGTTCATTCCGGGAGTGGACAACTGGGAAGCAGACTTCCTCAGCAGGCACGACCTCCACCCGGGAGAGTGGGGACTTCATCGGGAAGTTTTCCACATGATTGTGAACCGTTGGGAAAGACCAAAGGTGTACATGATGGCGTCCCGCCTGAACAAAAAACTGGACAGGTATTGCGCCAGGTCAAGAGACTTTCAGGCAATAACTGTGGACGTTCTGGTAACACCGTGGGCGTACCAGTCGGTGTATGTGTTTCCTCCTCTGCTTCTCATACCCAAGGTATTGAGAATTATAAGACGTAGAGGAGTAAGAACTATACTCGTGGCTCCGGATTGGCCAAGAAGGACTTGGTACCCGGAACTTCAAGAGATACTCACAGAGGACTCATGACCTCTGCCGCTAAGAAGGGACTTGCTTCAGCACGTACCATGTCTGTTCCAAGACTTACCGCGGCTGCGTTTGACGGCATGGCGGTTGAACGCCGGATCCTAAGGAAAAAAGGCATTCCGGAAGAGGTCTTTCCTACCCTGGTCAAAGCCAGGAAAGACGTGACCGCACAACATTATCACCACATGTGGCGAAAATATGTTGCGTGGTGTGAGGCCAGGAAGGCTCCACGAAGAAATTTCAACTCGGTCGATTCCTGCATTTCCTGCAAACAGGAGTGTCTATGGGCCTCAGATTGGGGTCCATTAAGGTTCAAATTTCGGCCCTGTCGATTTTCTTCCAGAAAGAATTGGCTTCAGTTCCTGAAGTCCAGAAGTTTGTCAAGGGAGTACTAGAGATGAGCGGGTTCGGTTTCTCTGAATCCGAACCCGCCAGAACTTCATGTTTTTTTTCACGGGTCCGAGCGACTCGGATCTTCCCGCCTTGCTCGGTTAACCCGAGCGCGCCCGAACGTCATCATGACGCTGTCGGATTCTCGCGAGGCTCGGATTCTATCGCGAGACTCGGATTCTATATAAGGAGCCGCGCGTCGCCGCCATTTTCACACGTGCATTGAGATTGATAGGGAGAGGACGTGGCTGGCGTCCTCTCCGTTTAGACACTTGATTTACTAATTTTGGGGAGCATTAGGAGTACTCAGTAGTGTACAGTGCAGAGTTTTGCTGATAGTGACCAGTGACTGACCACCACTTTTATTTATAATCCGTTCTCTGCCTGAAAAAAGCGATACACAGCACACAGTGACTCAGTCACATACCATATCTGTGTGCACTGCTCAGGCTCAGGCCAGTGTGCTGCATCATCTATTATCTATATATAATATTATATATATCTGTCTGACTGCTCAGCTCACACAGCTTATAATTGTGGGGGAGACTGGGGAGCACTACTGCAGTGCCAGTTATAGGTTATAGCAGGAGCCAGGAGTACATAATATATTATATAGTGAGTGACCACCAGACACACAGTGCAGTTTATTTAATATATCCGTTCTCTGCCTGAAAAAAGCGATACACACAGTGACTCAGTCAGTCACATACCATATCTGTGTGCACTGCTCAGGCTCAGGCCAGTGTGCTGCATCATCTATATATATTATATATCTGTCTGACTGCTCAGCTCACACAGCTTATAATTGTGGGGGAGACTGGGGAGCACTACTGCAGTGCCAGTTATAGGTTATAGCAGGAGCCAGGAGTACATAATATTATATTAAAATTAAACAGTGCACACTTTTGCTGCAGGAGTGCCACTGCCAGTGTGACTAGTGACCAGTGACCTGACCACCAGTATATAATATTAGTAGTATACTATCTCTTTATCAACCAGTCTATATATTAGCAGCAGACACAGTACAGTGCGGTAGTTCACGGCTGTGGCTACCTCTGTGTCGGCACTCGGCAGCCCGTCCATAATTGTATATACCACCTAACCGTGGTTTTTTTTTCTTTCTTTATACATACATACTAGTTACGAGTATACTATCTCTTTATCAACCAGTCTATATATTAGCAGCAGACACAGTACAGTGCGGTAGTTCACGGCTGTGGCTACCTCTGTGTCGGCACTCGGCAGCCCGTCCATAATTGTATATACCACCTAACCGTGGTTTTTTTTTCTTTCTTTATACATACATACTAGTTACGAGTATACTATCTCTTTATCAACCAGTCTATATATTAGCAGCAGACACAGTACAGTGCGGTAGTTCACGGCTGTGGCTACCTCTGTGTCGGCACTCGGCAGCCCGTCCATAATTGTATATACCACCTAACCGTGGTTTTTTTTTCTTTCTTTATACATACATACTAGTTACGAGTATACTATCTCTTTATCAACCAGTCTATATATTAGCAGCAGACACAGTACAGTGCGGTAGTTCACGGCTGTGGCTACCTCTGTGTCGGCACTCGGCAGCCCGTCCATAATTGTATATACCACCTAACCGTGGTTTTTTTTTCTTTCTTTATACATACATACTAGTTACGAGTATACTATCTCTTTATCAACCAGTCTATATATTAGCAGCAGACACAGTACAGTGCGGTAGTTCACGGCTGTGGCTACCTCTGTGTCGGCACTCGGCAGCCCGTCCATAATTGTATATACCACCTAACCGTGGTTTTTTTTTCTTTCTTTATACATACATACTAGTTACGAGTATACTATCTCTTTATCAACCAGTCTATATATTAGCAGCAGACACAGTACAGTGCGGTAGTTCACGGCTGTGGCTACCTCTGTGTCGGCACTCGGCAGCCCGTCCATAATTGTATATACCACCTAACCGTGTTTTTCTTTCTTTCTTTATACATACATACTAGTTACGAGTATACTATCTCTTTATCAACCAGTCTATATATTAGCAGCAGACACAGTACAGTGCGGTAGTTCACGGCTGTGGCTACCTCTGTGTCGGCACTCGGCAGCCCGTCCATAATTGTATATACCACCTAACCGTGGTTTTTTTTTCTTTCTTTATACATACATACTAGTTACGAGTATACTATCTCTTTATCAACCAGTCTATATATTAGCAGCAGACACAGTACAGTGCGGTAGTTCACGGCTGTGGCTACCTCTGTGTCGGCACTCGGCAGCCCGTCCATAATTGTATATACCACCTAACCGTGGTTTTTTTTTCTTTCTTTATACATACATACTAGTTACGAGTATACTATCTCTTTATCAACCAGTCTATATATTAGCAGCAGACACAGTACAGTGCGGTAGTTCACGGCTGTGGCTACCTCTGTGTCGGCACTCGGCAGCCCGTCCATAATTGTATATACCACCTAACCGTGGTTTTTTTTTCTTTCTTTATACATACATACTAGTTACGAGTATACTATCTCTTTATCAACCAGTCTATATATTAGCAGCAGACACAGTACAGTGCGGTAGTTCACGGCTGTGGCTACCTCTGTGTCGGCACTCGGCAGCCCGTCCATAATTGTATATACCACCTAACCGTGGTTTTTTTTTTCTTTCTTTATACATACATACTAGTTACGAGTATACTATCTCTTTATCAACCAGTCTATATATTAGCAGCAGACACAGTACAGTGCGGTAGTTCACGGCTGTGGCTACCTCTGTGTCGGCACTCGGCAGCCCGTCCATAATTGTATATACCACCTAACCGTGGTTTTTTTTTCTTTCTTTATACATACATACTAGTTACGAGTATACTATCTCTTTATCAACCAGTCTATATATTAGCAGCAGACACAGTACAGTGCGGTAGTTCACGGCTGTGGCTACCTCTGTGTCGGCACTCGGCAGCCCGTCCATAATTGTATATACCAGTGACCTAACCGTGGTTTTTTTTTCTTTCTTTATACATACATACTAGTTACGAGTATACTATCTCTTTATCAACCAGTCTATATATTAGCAGCAGACACAGTACAGTGCGGTAGTTCACGGCTGTGGCTACCTCTGTGTCGGCACTCGGCAGCCCGTCCATAATTGTATATACCAGTGACCTAACCGTGGTTTTTTTTTCTTTCTTTATACATACATACTAGTTACGAGTATACTATCTCTTTATCAACCAGTCTATATATTAGCAGCAGACACAGTACAGTGCGGTAGTTCACGGCTGTGGCTACCTCTGTGTCGGCACTCGGCAGCCCGTCCATAATTGTATACTAGTATCCAATCCATCCATCTCCATTGTTTACCTGAGGTGCCTTTTAGTTGTGCCTATTAAAATATGGAGAACAAAAATGTTGAGGTTCCAAAATTAGGGAAAGATCAAGATCCACTTCCACCTCGTGCTGAAGCTGCTGCCACTAGTCATGGCCGAGACGATGAAATGCCAGCAACGTCGTCTGCCAAGGCCGATGCCCAATGGCATAGTACAGAGCATGTCAAAACCAAAACACCAAATATCAGTAAAAAAAGGACTCCAAAACCTAAAATAAAATTGTCGGAGGAGAAGCGTAAACTTGCCAATATGCCATTTACCACACGGAGTGGCAAGGAACGGCTGAGGCCCTGGCCTATGTTCATGGCTAGTGGTTCAGCTTCACATGAGGATGGAAGCACTCAGCCTCTCGCTAGAAAACTGAAAAGACTCAAGCTGGCAAAAGCACCGCAAAGAACTGTGCGTTCTTTGAAATCCCAAATCCACAAGGAGAGTCCAATTGTGTCGGTTGCGATGCCTGACCTTCCCAACACTGGACGTGAAGAGCATGCGCCTTCCACCATTTGCACGCCCCCTGCAAGTGCTGGAAGGAGCACCCGCAGTCCAGTTCCTGATAGTCAGATTGAAGATGTCAGTGTTGAAGTACACCAGGATGAGGAGGATATGGGTGTTGCTGGCGCTGGGGAGGAAATTGACCAGGAGGATTCTGATGGTGAGGTGGTTTGTTTAAGTCAGGCACCCGGGGAGACACCTGTTGTCCGTGGGAGGAATATGGCCGTTGACATGCCAGGTGAAAATACCAAAAAAATCAGCTCTTCGGTGTGGAGGTATTTCACCAGAAATGCGGACAACAGGTGTCAAGCCGTGTGTTCCCTTTGTCAAGCTGTAATAAGTAGGGGTAAGGACGTTAACCACCTCGGAACATCCTCCCTTATACGTCACCTGCAGCGCATTCATAATAAGTCAGTGACAAGTTCAAAAACTTTGGGTGACAGCGGAAGCAGTCCACTGACCAGTAAATCCCTTCCTCTTGTAACCAAGCTCACGCAAACCACCCCACCAACTCCCTCAGTGTCAATTTCCTCCTTCCCCAGGAATGCCAATAGTCCTGCAGGCCATGTCACTGGCAAGTCTGACGAGTCCTCTCCTGCCTGGGATTCCTCCGATGCATCCTTGCGTGTAACGCCTACTGCTGCTGGCGCTGCTGTTGTTGCCGCTGGGAGTCGATGGTCATCCCAGAGGGGAAGTCGTAAGCCCACTTGTACTACTTCCAGTAAGCAATTGACTGTTCAACAGTCCTTTGCGAGGAAGATGAAATATCACAGCAGTCATCCTACTGCAAAGCGGATAACTGAGTCCTTGACAACTATGTTGGTGTTAGACGTGCGTCCGGTATCCGCCGTTAGTTCACAGGGAACTAGACAATTTATTGAGGCAGTGTGCCCCCGTTACCAAATACCATCTAGGTTCCACTTCTGTAGGCAGGCGATACCGAGAATGTACACGGACGTCAGAAAAAGACTCACCAGTGTCCTAAAAAATGCAGTTGTACCCAATGTCCACTTAACCACGGACATGTGGACAAGTGGAGCAGGGCAGGGTCAGGACTATATGACTGTGACAGCCCACTGGGTAGATGTATGGACTCCCGCCGCAAGAACAGCAGCGGCGGCACCAGTAGCAGCATCTCGCAAACGCCAACTCTTTCCTAGGCAGGCTACGCTTTGTATCACCGCTTTCCAGAATACGCACACAGCTGAAAACCTCTTACGGCAACTGAGGAAGATCATCGCGGAATGGCTTACCCCAATTGGACTCTCCTGTGGATTTGTGGCATCGGACAACGCCAGCAATATTGTGTGTGCATTAAATATGGGCAAATTCCAGCACGTCCCATGTTTTGCACATACCTTGAATTTGGTGGTGCAGAATTTTTTAAAAAACGACAGGGGCGTGCAAGAGATGCTGTCGGTGGCCAGAAAAATTGCGGGACACTTTCGGCGTACAGGCACCACGTACAGAAGACTGGAGCACCACCAAAAACTACTGAACCTGCCCTGCCATCATCTGAAGCAAGAAGTGGTAACGAGGTGGAATTCAACCCTCTATATGCTTCAGAGGTTGGAGGAGCAGCAAAAGGCCATTCAAGCCTATACACTTGAGCACGATATAGGAGATGGAATGCACCTGTCTCAAGCGCAGTGGAGAATGATTTCAACGTTGTGCAAGGTTCTGATGCCCTTTGAACTTGCCACACGTGAAGTCAGTTCAGACACTGCCAGCCTGAGTCAGGTCATTCCCCTCATCAGGCTTTTGCAGAAGAAGCTGGAGGCATTGAAGAAGGAGCTAAAAGGGAGCGATTCCGCTAGGCATGTGGGACTTGTGGATGCAGCCCTTAATTCGCTTAACAAGGATTCACGGGTGGTCAATCTGTTGAAATCAGAGCACTACATTTTGGCCACCGTGCTCGATCCTAGATTTAAAGCCTACCTTGGATCTCTCTTTCCGGCAGACACAGGTCTGCTGGGGTTGAAAGACCTGCTGGTGACAAAATTGTCAAGTCAAGCGGAACGCGACCTGTCAACATCTCCTCCTTCACATTCTCCCGCAACTGGGGGTGCGAGGAAAAGGCTCAGAATTCCGAGCCCACCCGCTGGCGGTGATGCAGGGCAGTCTGGAGCGACTGCTGATGCTGACATCTGGTCCGGACTGAAGGACCTGACAACGATTACGGACATGTCGTCTACTGTCACTGCATATGATTCTCTCGACATTGATAGAATGGTGGAGGATTATATGAGTGACCGCATCCAAGTAGGCACGTCACACAGTCCGTACTTATACTGGCAGGAAAAAGAGGCAATTTGGAGGCCCTTGCACAAACTGGCTTTATTCTACCTAAGTTGCCCTCCCACAAGTGTGTACTCCGAAAGAGTGTTTAGTGCCGCCGCTCACCTTGTCAGCAATCGGCGTACGAGGTTACATCCAGAAAATGTGGAGAAGATGATGTTCATTAAAATGAATTATAATCAATTCCTCCGCGGAGACATTGACCAGCAGCAATTGCCTCCACAAAGTACACAGGGAGCTGAGATGGTGGATTCCAGTGGGGACGAATTGATAATCTGTGAGGAGGGGGATGTACACGGTGATATATCGGAGGGTGAAGATGAGGTGGACATCTTGCCTCTGTAGAGCCAGTTTGTGCAAGGAGAGATTAATTGCTTCTTTTTTGGGGGGGGTCCAAACCAACCCGTCATATCAGTCACAGTCGTGTGGCAGACCCTGTCACTGAAATTATGGGTTGGTTAAAGTGTGCATGTCCTGTTTTGTTTATACAACATAAGGGTGGGTGGGAGGGCCCAAGGACAATTCCATCTTGCACCTCTTTTTTCTTTTCTTTTTCTTTGCATCATGTGCTGATTGGGGAGGGTTTTTTGGAAGGGACATCCTGCGTGACACTGCAGTGCCACTCCTAGATGGGCCCGGTGTTTGTGTCGGCCACTAGGGTCGCTAATCTTACTCACACAGTCAGCTACCTCATTGCGCCTCTTTTTTTCTTTGCGTCATGTGCTGTTTGGGGAGGGTTTTTTGGAAGGGCCATCCTGCGTGACACTGCAGTGCCACTCCTAGATGGGCCCGGTGTTTGTGTCGGCCACTAGGGTCGCTAATCTTACTCACACAGCTACCTCATTGCGCCTCTTTTTTTCTTTGCGTCATGTGCTGTTTGGGGAGGGTTTTTTGGAAGGGACATCCTGCGTGACACTGCAGTGCCACTCCTAGATGGGCCCGGTGTTTGTGTCGGCCACTAGGGTCGCTAATCTTACTCACACAGTCAGCTACCTCATTGCGCCTCTTTTTTTCTTTGCGTCATGTGCTGTTTGGGGAGGGTTTTTTGGAAGGGCCATCCTGCGTGACACTGCAGTGCCACTCCTAGATGGGCCCGGTGTTTGTGTCGGCCACTAGGGTCGCTAATCTTACTCACACAGCTACCTCATTGCGCCTCTTTTTTTCTTTGCGTCATGTGCTGTTTGGGGAGGGTTTTTTGGAAGGGCCATCCTGCGTGACACTGCAGTGCCACTCCTAGATGGGCCCGGTGTTTGTGTCGGCCACTAGGGTCGCTAATCTTACTCACACAGCTACCTCATTGCGCCTCTTTTTTTCTTTGCGTCATGTGCTGTTTGGGGAGGGTTTTTTGGAAGGGCCATCCTGCGTGACACTGCAGTGCCACTCCTAGATGGGCCCGGTGTTTGTGTCGGCCACTAGGGTCGCTAATCTTACTCACACAGCTACCTCATTGCGCCTCTTTTTTTCTTTGCGTCATGTGCTGTTTGGGGAGGGTTTTTTGGAAGGGCCATCCTGCGTGACACTGCAGTGCCACTCCTAGATGGGCCCGGTGTTTGTGTCGGCCACTAGGGTCGCTAATCTTACTCACACAGCTACCTCATTGCGCCTCTTTTTTTCTTTGCGTCATGTGCTGTTTTGGGAGGGTTTTTTGGAAGGGACATCCTGCGTGACACTGCAGTGTCACTCCTAGATGGGCCCGGTGTTTGTGTCGGCCACTAGGGTCGCTTATCTTACTCACACAGCGACCTCGGTGCAAATTTTAGGACTAAAAATAATATTGTGAGGTGTGAGGTATTCAGAATAGACTGAAAATGAGTGTAAATTATGGTTTTTGAGGTTAATAATACTTTGGGATCAAAATGACCCCCAAATTCTATGATTTAAGCTGTTTTTTAGTGTTTTTGGAAAAAAACACCCGAATCCAAAACACACCCGAATCCGACAAAAAAAATTCGGTGAGGTTTTGCCAAAACGCGGTCGAACCCAAAACACGGCCGCGGAACCGAACCCAAAACCAAAACACAAAACCCGAAAAATTTCAGGCGCTCATCTCTAGGGAGTACTGCATATACAACCCCCTTTTGTGCCTCCAGTGGCACTGTGGGATCTCAACGTAGTTCTGGGATTCCTCAAATCACATTGGTTTAAACCGCTCAAATCTGTGGATTTGAAATATCTCACATGGAAAGTGACCATGATGTTGGCCATGGCCTCGGCCAGGCGTGTGTCAGAATTGGCGGCTTTGTCTCACAAAAGCCCATATCTGATTGTCCATTCGGACAGGGCAGAGCTGCGGACTCGTCCCCAGTTTCTCCCTAAGGTGGTGTCAGCGTTTCACCTGAACCAGCTTATTGTGGTACCTGCGGCTTCTAGGGACATGGAGGACTCCAAGTTGCTAGATGTTGTCAGGGCCCTGAAAATATCGGTTTCCAGGACGGCTGGAGTCAGGAAAACTGACTTGCTGTTATCCTGTATGCACCCAACAAACTGGGTGCTCTTGCTTCTAAGCAGACGATTGCTAGTTGGATGTGTAGTACAATTCAGCTTGCACATTCTGTGGCAGGCCTGCCACAGCCAAAATATGTAAATGCCCATTCCACAAGGAAGGTGGGCTCATCCTGGGCGGCTGCCCGAGGGGTCTCGGCATTACAACTCTGCCGAGCAGCTACGTGGTCGGGGGGAGAACACGTTTGTAAAATTCTACAAATTTGATACCCTGGCTAAAGAGGACCTGGAGTTCTCTCATTCGGTGCTGCAGAGTCATCCGCACTCTCCCGCCCGTTTGGGAGCTTTGGTATAATCCCCATGGTCCTGACGGAGTCCCCAGCATCCACTAGGACGTTAGAGAAAATAAGATTTTACTTACCGATAAATCTATTTCTCGTAGTCCGTAGTGGATGCTGGGCGCCCATCCCAAGTGCGGATTGTCTGCAATACTTGTACATAGTTATTGGTACAAAAATCGGGTTATTATTGTTGTGAGCCATCTTTTCAGAGGCTCCGCTGTTATCATGCTGTTAACTGGGTTCAGATCACAGGTTGTACAGTGTGATTGGTGTGGCTGGTATGAGTCTTACCCGGGATTCAAAATCCTTCCTTGTTGTGTACGCTCGTCCGGGCACAGTATCCTAACTGAGGCTTGGAGGAGGGTCATAGGGGGAGGAGCCAGTGCACACCACCTGATCCTAAAGCTTTTACTTTTGTGCCCTGTCTCCTGCGGAGCCGCTATATCCCCATGGTCCTGACGGAGTCCCCAGCATCCACTACGGACTACGAGAAATAGATTTATCGGTAAGTAAAATCTTATTTTTTTCCATTTTGTTCCAAAGTTCTATGCACATTTATCCACATTTAAAATTGCTGCATTGCTTTTCTGGAAATAAATTGTTCTTTTAAAGGTGACCTCCGACCCACAATTTTTGTCCATCAAGTGATAGAAATATGTAAGTTACAGCAAAGCAGATAAAGAGATACTTAGCAGGTGCTTGTTCTTTCATATTCCAGGCGACAACCCTAGACAGAGGCATTGTGAATTTCTGTGAGCTGATATGAGGCACCACTGTGGGTAGGGTATCTCACCTGGGCTAAGCAACATAACCAGGCTCAGACTGGCCCACAGGGGTAATGGGGAAACCACCGGTAGGCCCCACTGCCTGGGGGGCCCTCCTCCTCTAGGGATCACGTTCTAGACTGTGCACTTGACTTATATATTATACATATGTTACCTTATACTGCACAGGATTATGATGTATTCTCGACAGTACATTGCTGTCATTAATCTGGCACATTATCATGCATGCACTAGCATTAATTACTATATAAATTATCAAGGAGGCCAGACCAGGTACTCTATAATCGTTAGCCAAACCTCTGTGTTGGCTGGCCACCCCCCCTTTGGAGGCTGGCCACACCTCTAATCATGGGCCCCTACCACTGCATACCACCGGTGGGCCCTTCTTGCACCAGTCTGACACTGAACATAACCAAGGGTAGGGAGCAGACAAGGCAGGGCCGAATAGAGACAACTCTCAAGAGTGGAGGTGATACTAAATCGCAGATTCCATCGTATAGTGCAGGGGTTCCCAAATTCGGTCCTCAAGGCACCCCAACGGTCCTGGTTTTAAATGTATCCATGCCTGGCCACAAGTGACTTAATTAGCACCCTAGTCAATTTGATTTAACCAGCTGTGCTGAGCCATGGATCTACCTAAAACCTGGACTGTTGGGGTGCCTCGAGGACCGCGTTTGGGAACCTCTGGTATAGTGTGTACCCTCAAATCCTCCCAACTGGGTGGCTGCATCGTCTCCAGTGGTAGGATTCCACAGATGACATGGTATTCTTACGTGAAGCATGTGATGATATATTGCGCTATTGTACAGTGGATTGTGTACTGTGTACAGGGGATGTGACATAGTGTTACATTGCATCGCTGGGTTCCACCGTTGTTTAGGTGTGTACCCAGCGTAAAACATTGATTGATGTGAGAGTAATAAAAACACTGATCAGGTTAAATAATAATTATCATTTGTACACAAATGGATAATTACTACATAATATGTCATGCTGTTCCAATATAGGAGGTCATTCCGAGATGATCGTAGCTGTGCTAAATTCAGCACAGCTACGATCATTCATACTGACATGCGGGGGGACGCCCAGCACAGGGCTATCCCGCCCCTCATGTCAGTGCCCCCCCCCCCCCCGCAGAAGTGCAAAGGCATCGCACAGCGGCGATGCCTTTGCACTTCAAGAGTAGCTCCCGACCAGCGCAGCTTTAGCGTGCTGGCCGGGAGCTACTCATCGCTCCCTGGCCCGCAGCGGCTGCGCGTGACATCACGCAGCCGCTGCGGCCCGCCTCCCGTTTGGTCCGGCCACGCCTGCGTTGGCCGGACCGCGCCCATGAAACAGCAGCCGAATGCCGCCATTCCACCCCACCCCCCCGCGCCCAGCGACCGCCTCTGCCTGTCAATCAGGCAGAGGTGATCGTAGCGGCCTTCGGCCGTCTGACATGCGGCGGAGCACTGCAGCGGAGCCCTGCGGCAGAGCACTGCGGCGGCGCATGCGCAGTTCTGACCCGATCGCACCACTGCAATAAACTGCAGCGTGTGATCGGGTCAGAATGACCCCCATAAAGTACACTGGAACACGCAGACCTGGCCAACCCATGGCTCTCTAGCTGTTGTGAAACTACAAGTCCCTGCATGCTTTACCAGCTGATCAGCAGGAGGGTATGCTGGGACTTGTAGTCCCACAAGCTGGCCAGGCCTGGCATATACAGTACACAATGCCAATTAAACAATCACAAAGGATATTGCTGACTGACCCAGACCTAAGCCGGGTACACGCTAGGCGAAATGGAATGCTGGCGATGAACGACCATACAGTGTTCAACAATATAGCACGTATACACTGAACGTTATCGTCAACGATAACGATCAGTGACGTCACTGTCGGCATTCCCGGACATGCAGCTCAGCCCGACATTGACTGGTTGCGCTGCATGTGAGCTCAATATTGGTGATCGCTGGACGACGTGCGGGAGTGCGCATCGTTCACCAATATTACCCCATACACACTGGACGATATAAGCCTCAAATATAAAGGATAACGCCATTTATGTGGTTATCGTTTATTTTTTAGTCTGAAATCGCGCAGTGTGTATCCGGCTTTAATCAGCAGTAACAGAGGAATCAGTTGTTGTGGGTTGTGTAAAGCAGCTGTGTAACATCAGGGCTCACCTACAGTGTTCTCTAGGCGCCTTTTGTCTAGCGGAGAAGCCATGTAGCAGATCTGTGCTCCCTCCGTGAAGGATATCATTACACTACACCGGCTTTATATGTCTTTTATGTTTTTATTTCTATCATTGCAATTTGAATTGGAAGTGCCACCACTGTAGTAAGGCGCCTGGAGTTGGCATACCCCTCCCCCACACCTGGCGCAGGTGATGTCACATCATGATGTTACTAACCAAATGCCTGGAGAGCAGTAGGGTGAGCAGCAAGCATGCCCTTTCTCTGAGCGGAGTACCTACCAAGGTTACCCACAAACTGCAAATGGATACCGTTGGGACAGTGATGACCGCGTCCCCTTGAGTGTGGATCATCAGATCTACGCTAAACAGGTCTACAGACAATAGGTCGACCACTAATGGTCGACACACAGTAGGTCGACAGGGTCGAAAGAGCGACAGTTTCAAATGGTCGACAAGGAATAGGTAGACAGTATATAATGTCGACATGGTCAAAAGGCCGACAGGGTCAAAAGGTTGACATGAAATGATCAAAAAATGTCGACACACGTTTTATTGTTTTTTTTTTTGAGGGGTTTTGTCACTTTCTGCTACAAAAAAAGCCCCATTAGCCCCATTCTGCTACAAAAAAAGCCCCAAAAAGCGACACTTCGGGCAGGTTATTATTACCAATTGTAGTCCATGTGGAAGGTAAAGTATGAAAAAGGTGAAAAAATGTAAAAAAAAAAATACAAAAAGATATTAAAAACTTGTGTTGATCAGGCAGAGGTGATCGCACAAGTGAGATGCCGTCACATCTCACTGTGTGCACATATGCAGTGCGGCTTCTGCACCTGTGCACACTGCACAGGGCATCAGACTGCGAACGCTGCCGCTGCAGCCTTCCAGTCTGATGGGGTCATTCCGACCTAATCACATGCAGCCGTTTTTCGCAGCGCAGCGATCAGGTCACTACTGCGCATGCATATGCACCGCAATGCACAGGCGCGTCGTACGGGTACAAAGCGGATCGGTGCTGGGCGATGGATATTACGAAGAATCCATTTGCACAGCCGATCGCAAGAAGATTGACAGGAAGAGGGCGTTTGTGGGTGGCAACTGATCGTTTTCTGGGAGTGGTAGGGAAAACACAGGCGTGTCCAAGCGTTTGCAGGGCGGGTGTCTGACGTCAATTCCGGACACGAACAGGCTGAAGTGATCGCAGCAGCTGAGTAAGTCCTGGGCAACTCAGAAACTGCACAGCTCAGCTGCACAGGGGATCATACACTTGCAAAGCTGAAATACACTCCCCCGTGGGCGGCGACTATGCGTTTGCACTGCTGCAAAAAGTAGCTAGTGAGCGATCAACTCGGAATGACCCCCTGAATTAGGCTTCATATCTGTCACTTCTTGCAGTCCCGCAAAACAACTCTTCTATCCAATATGAAATCACTGGTCTTCTTTCCCTGCAGTCACTGAGGTCAATGCAGGAGGGGATATTGGACATGATAACCATTGTTGGCTGTTGGTCACCTCTAGACCTACAGCGATACAGCTGGCCATATATAGGTGGATTTTGCCACTTGAAATGTTACCAATCAATGCGGCTGAACACGTTAGTAGCTGAATCAGACAGGATCTGACCATTTAGACCTTGAGGGATAGACTGACATTGCCGCCTGATGTTGGGGTCAGAGGATAACTGCACACACGGGCCAATAGGAGCTGTGCTACAGGTGGACATCATCTAAAACCCATATCCCAGCATGCCTGGTAATGACCCTCATTATTGGGGCTCACTGTAGTTTTGTTGATATACTGTATTGTAGTATTTATGAACAACTAAACGCACGCCTCTGATTGGCGTGCGGTGTAGTGCCTGCTGCCGTGCAGGTGTAGACTCACTACTTACCAGGCGCCGCACTCTCTCACCTTCAGGTCACGGAACCTTCAACGGACCTGGACACGATGGTCCCCTTCCAGATGTAGACGACGTACGAGCTGGAGAGGAGAGGAGATAAATGAAGGAGTATCAACTCTTTTCCCAAGGGAAAGAGGATACTCCCAGGGGGGTGTAGTACTGGTGACCGGCGGTCTCCTGACCGCCGGTCACCTTACCGACGCCGGGATCCCGGCAGCATACCGACGCCGGGATCCCGGCGGGGAGGGGCGAGTGCAGCAAGCCCCTTGCGGGCTCGCTGCGCTCGCCACGCTGCGGGCTCGGTGGCGACCTGCGGTCGCCACGGGTTCTATTCCCACTCTATGGGTGTCGTGGACACCCACGAGTGGAAATAGTCCCTGTTGGTCGGCATGCCGACCATCGGGATAGTGAGCCGTCGGGCTCACGGAGGAGGTCATGTGACTGTCGGTCAGCTGACCGGCGGTCACATGAATACCACCCCTCCCAGGGTGGCGGCGACTTTCACCGGATAGGTAAAAATCATCATCGGCACAAGGCCTCAGCCACCCAATTTTCACACACTCGCACTCTCGCGCGTAGTGTGATAAAGGGGTTCTCACGTCCATGAGCTTCCACATCTCACGTCCACATCTTCTCCGCCGACGCCCGTGTCTTCAGGCCTCTTCAGCGGCCATCGGATCTCTTCTCCCCATGGCTGCCGTCTTCTTCTCCGCCGCCGTCTCTTCTCTCCGTCCCGCTCTTCCACGCGGCCTCTTTCCTCTTCAGGGTCCCGGCAGCGCCTTATGTCACTGGCCAGCCGGATTTAAAAATGCCGCGGGTGGCACTTCTCATTGGCAGCCAAATTGGCACCAAGTTTAAAGCGACGCTTCTGTCGCTGCTGCCAGTCTGGTGCAGGGAAACGCCTGGTCCCTGCACCGGACACCCGACGCTTACTAACAGGCGCTGGGGACAGACACACTGCCCCAGCGCCGGCCACCGCTGTACTCTGCAGAGGACGCAGATCCCCTGCACTCAGCTGCTGCAGTCCCGATGTGCCCTGCAATACAGGGCGCATCTCCACACTATATGTCACAAAGGCAAAATAATATAAATCACACCTGGCTACCTATATATATTCCCGAGCCCTAAATAAGGTGCAGGCACAAAAATATGCTTCACATCCGTCTCTCCAGTGACAATCATCTCCATAGACTTGAAGAACCACTTTTACTGCAATCTCCGTCTTGGGGCAGTTCTGTGTGCAGTGTGAGTGCTGCAACTTCCACTGTGTCTGAATTGTAACACTTGTTCCAGAGAGAGGATGAAGGAAAAGAAATGATTGCAGGACGGTTTATACAGATCTTTCAACGTCAATAAACAGAACAGTTTTACTGAACAAACACTGAGATAACTGTACCCCCTATGAGAACATATCTGATACTAAGAAATAAAACCAGCTTAGTTAGGACTGCCAAGGCCTAGATATAGATTTTGGGTATCTGGATGATAGGTAGACAGTGTTTAGTTAGACAGTCAATAGATAGACACCATATGTTAGACAATCATTAGGTCGACAGGGTCAAAATGTCGACATGAAAATGGTCGACATAAAAAAAGGTAGACACATTTATTTTCTTATTTTACGTGTTTTTGGACTTTTTCATACCTCCTCTATCAATGTTGGCATAGAGTTGGCTACAAACCTTGTGGCAAGCGTAGCGAGCCCCGCAAGGGCATGCTTTTTTACTATTAGGGGTCCCAGATGACAAAATGATTCACACAGCCGACGTCTGTCTTAGCCCTGTGATCATCTCGTCCTACTGGGCGGGAGGGGGCGGACCGGTGGCGTTTGGCCACCGTTTAGGGGGCACGGTCCGGGCAACGCAGGCGTGCCCAGAGCGTGCAGGGGATGGGCCGCGGTAGCTACGTGATGTCACAGGTAGCTGCTGCGACTCGGACAGCGACGGGTAGCTCCCTGCCAGCGAGCAGGAGCTGCGCTGTTAGGGAGCTACTCTTCATTCACAAAAGCATTGCCGCCGTGCGATGCTTCTGTACCTGTCCGGTGAAGGGGGGCAGAGCCAGACATGCGGGGCGGACTAGCCCTGTGCTGGGCGTCCCCCCGCATGTCTGTGAAAGTGATCGTAGATGTGCAAGTCTGAATTACGCCCTAAGTACATAAACAAATAAGTGAACCAGTGACATACAGTACAATACAATGCAGGACAAGGATATTGTTTATAAAGTTTCTGCATTAGTGATCATAACACTCAAATAAGCCGCACGGCGTGGTGCCTTTGTGGGGAGTAAGGAGTAGATGAAACTATAAGAAAGGAGAAGCACATGAGGAAAGAGGGCCCTGCTCGCGAAAGCTTACATTCTAAATGGGAGGGGCAGACCGACAGGCGTGACTCAGATAGGGTAGACAAGGAGGAAGGAGCATGGAGCAACGGGTTGGTATGAGGTATCCGGTATGATATACCGGCAGACGGGATGCTGGCTGTCAATATACCGGAATACCGTCAGCGAGGCAGCGAATCCCCTCGCGGGCTCGCTGCACTCACTACACTTCGGGCATGGGGGGGTGGGATAAGGTGCAGATGTCGGTATGGTGGCTGTCGGTAAAATGCCGGCTGTTGGGATCCCAACCGCCGAAATTTTGACTGCATCCCAGGATGAGAGCTGGAAGGCATTGATGAAGTAATGGGTCTTGAGAGTCCGTTCAAATCTCTATTTTACAGGAAAAACGTATTTTATAACTACACATTTCCATTAAGGTGATAATGCCATCTAAACTAGATAGCATATACACTTGCTTTATATGTATTATCATTAAAATGACAATAAAGGGAGCAGAAAATCTATATCTTCTAAATATTTCTTCTAATTACATCTTGTCATTTTATCTTCTAATTGCAGCTACTTTTCTGGGTATTCACACTTATTTTATTTATTAACATTTGCTCATATAGCGCCGGCATGTTGCCTGACGCTTTTTATTTATATTACAAGTTTCCAAGCATGGCCTACCGTCACATTTGTGGTTCTCATTCATTTAATTTTTTTATACTTTTCTCCCAAAATACTGCTCATTCCAACCTCATCTATTTCCATATAACTCCATGAAGTAATGGGAATAATGACAAATATTTGAATTTACATCATATTAAAAAAAAATAGGTTTATAAATTTCATATGGATATTTATGTGCATTGGCCCTCTTTCCGAGTTGTTCGCTCGTTAGTGTTTTTCGCAATGGAGCGATTTGTCGCAAACTGCGCATGCGCAATGTTCGCAGTGCGTCTGCGCCAAGTAAATTTGCAAAAAAGTTAGGTATTTTACTCACGGCTTAACGAAGAAATTTCTTCGTTCTGGTGATCGGAGTGTGATTGACAGGAAGTGGGTGTTTCTGGGCGGAAAATTGCCGTTTTATGGGTGTGTGCGGAAAAACGCTGCCGTTTCTGGGAAAAACGTGGGAGTGGCTGGAGAAACGGGGGAGTGTCTGGGCGAACGCTAGGTGTGTTTGTGACGTCAAACCAGGAACGAAACTGACTGAACTGATCGCAGTGTAGGAGTAAGTCTCGAGCTACTCAGAAACTGCAAAGAAATTTATTTTCGCAATTCTGCTAATCTTTCGTTCGTAATTCTGCAAAGCTAAGATTCACTCCCAGTAGGCGGCGGCTTAGTGTGTGCAAAGCTGCTAAAAGCAGCTAGCGAGCGAACAACTTGGAATGAGGGCCATTGTGCGCAAATTGCTGCAAGCAGTGGGGGTCATTCCGAGTTGATCGCAACTTGACGCCGCCTATGGGGGAGTGTATTTTAGCATAGCAGGGCTGCGATCGCTTGTGCAGCCCTGTTATGCTAAAAAAAAGTTTCAAGCAAAACAAGACTAGCCCTATACCTACTTACCCTTTGCGACGGATCCAGCGATGCAGGGCCCGGATTTGACGTCAGACATCCGCCCTCAAAACGCCTGGACACGCCTGCGTTGCTGGACCACTCCTGGAAAATGGTCAGTTGACGCCCCGACACGCCTTCCTCCTGTAAATCTTCTTGCGGTCGCCGCTGCTACCGCTTTCCTCGTTCCAGGCGTCGTTGCCCGGCGACTGCAGTGAGATGTGTGCTGAGCGATGCGGGGGAGGATGGGGGGCAGCTCATTTCACCCAGCAGGTGAAATGAGCGATGGCTAGATTGAGCCTGCATGCAGGCCAATCTAGCACCAGTGATAGTGCATCGCTATCGCTGTGAAGGGTACACACGGAGAGATCACTGCTTAAAATCTAAGCAATCTAGTCAGATTGCTTAGAATTTAAGCAGTGATCGCTCCGTGAGTACCCCCCTTAAGTGAAACAGGGATCCTAGCTTCTTCTCCTCCCTGCCTGGGTGTCTGGGTCCTGTGTAACCTGTTATCTATTGAGGACCTAGAGTGAGAGACACACACAGCGTCCTCCTGAGTCCTGTCCCAATGTGTAAGTAATACAGAGGTGCTGCTATTCTTGCATGTGATACGATAAATTATAGATTTTAATTTTTTTATGTGTATTTTAAGGTTAAGTTATCTTTGTTCCACAACAATAAATTTGATAAAATAGTTGTCTCTCAATTTAGTGGAGTTATAAAGAGTACACAGGCATTATTAAACTATTAGTTTAAATCTAATATACACCATTGGTTTAAATTTAATATACACAATCCATACCTCCCAACATGACCCAAATGCTCTTTACATGGACTTCTATCTTAATTTATGATTGCAATCACCTGTGTAGAAACACCTTTCTTATTAATTAAATAGTTCAACACAAGAGACACCAATCATATACAGGTATTTAGAAGGAAGTCCAGGTAAAGAGCATTTTGTCCCTCCTGGAATGGGTCATATTGGGAGGTATGCACAATCTAATATACACCCCTTCTTCCACCAGGCCCCCTCTGTCTTAATCCGGCCCTGGGTTTATATACTAATGGAAATCGATCTCAATTGATGTTGAGTTTCAGGAGCTGAAACACACATTTACTAACAGGTGGTTTTAATATTCATTTCTAAATGTTAGTAAATCTGTGTTTTAAACCTGGAAGCACAACATCGCTCTAGATCGATTTCAACTGATGTGTAATCAATGAAAATTGCTTGAAATCCATCTTTAGTAAATATACCCCTAAGTGCAGGGGCGTCTTAAGTAGAGATGAGCGGGTTCGGTTCCTCGGGATCCGAACCCCCCGAACTTCACCTATTTTACACGGTTCCGACTCCCGAGGCAGCCTCGGATCTTCTCGCCTTCCTCAGTTAACCAGAACGCGTCCAAACGTCATCATCCCGCTGTCGGATTCTCGCGAGATTCGTATTCTATATAAGGAGCCGCACGTCGCCGCCATTTTCACTCGTGCATTGGAGATTGAACGGAGAGGACGTGGCAGCGTTCTCTCCCTGAAAAGCTCCGTAATCTGTGCTCAGTGTGCTGCAAATATCTGTGCTCAGTGTGCTGCAAATAATCTGTGCTCAGTGTGCTGAAAATATCTACGTTCTCTGCCTGAAAACGTTCCATATCTGTGCTCAGTGTGCTGCAATTATCTGATCAGTTTGCTGCATTGTGGGGACTGGGGACCACCAGTATATAATAATTATAGTAGTACAGTACAGTAGGCCATTGCTGTATCTTGCAGCTCTGTGTCACTGCAAGTATTCATTCCATAGCTGTGCGGCATTTTTGTGAGCAGTATATATAGTATTACAGTGCAGCATTTAGGTGACTAACAGTATATAGTTGTACAGTAGCCCATTGCTGTATCATTCTTGCAGCTTTGTGTCACTGCAAGTATCCATTCCATATCTGTGCGGCATTTTTGTGAGCAGTATATATAGTATTACAGTGCAGCATTTAGGTGACTAACAGTATATAGTTGTACAGTAGCCCATTGCTGTATCATTCTTGCAGCTTTGTGTCACTGCAAGTATCCATTCCATATCTGTGCGGCATTTTTGTGAGCAGTATATATAGTATTACAGTGCAGCATTTAGGTGACTAACAGTATATAGTTGTACAGTAGGCCATTGCTGTAGTACCCAAAGTAGGACTGCAGCAAAGAAGGCTAATAAGATATTAGCATGCATAAAACGGGGAATTGATGCTAGGGACGAGAGTATTATACTCCCGTTATATAAATCACTAGTGAGGCCACACCTTGAATACTGTGTACAACACACCACTTAGCACTTCAGTCCAATTTGAAAAAGATCCATTAACCACAACACGCTGCTCCCTATTATCTAACCAGTTTTTGACCCAAGTGCATATTGTGCTTCCTAGCCCTGTTTCTTGTAGCTTGTAGATAAGTCTCATGTGTGGTACAGTGTTGAATGCTTTGGCAAAATCTAAAAATATTACATCCACCTCTTTACCCTGCTCTAGGTTTGCGCTTACTATTTCATAAAAGCCATGTAAGTTGGTTTGACAGGATTTGTCCTTCATAAACCCATGTTGATTCCTTTTAATGACTTTATTGACTTCAAGGAACTTCTGAATACTATCTCTTAGAATACCTTCCAATACTTTCCCCACTATAGATGTAAGACTAACTGGTCTATAATTACCTGGTTCAGCTTTACTTCCCTTTTTGAATATAGGCACTACTTCCGTTATACGCCAGTCTTTGTGAACCATACCTGATATTACTGAATCCTTAAAGATCAAAAATAGCAGTTTTGCAAGTTCAGAGTGAAGCTCCATTAGGACCCTTGGGTGAATACCATCGGGACCTGGTGACTTATTAATCTTTAAATGTTTTAATCGGTCACAGACTACTTCCTCGCTTAAATAAGTACCTATCAGTGGGATACTCTCATTATTGAGATTATGTGTTAGTCCGTAAATTGGGTCCTCTCTAGTAAATACTGTTGAAAAAAACTCATTTAGTGTGTCTGCTATGTAATTATCATTTTTGCTTAAGACTCCCAACTTGTCTTTTAAAGGGCCTATACTCTCCTTCTTTAATCTCTTGCTATTAATGTATTTAAAGAATTTTTTGGGATTCACTTTGCTTTCCTTTGCTAATAGTTTTTCAGTTTCTACTTTAGCCGCTCTTTTTTCCTTTTTGCATATTTTGTTACATTCCTTATACTGCTGAAATGACTCTGCTTCCCCGTCAGATTTGTATTTTTTAAATGCTCGCCTTTTCTTGCCCATAAGTTCCTTTATCTCTTTGTTAAGCCACATCGGTTTATGATTTTTATTCCTTTTTTTGCTGCTCGTAGGAATAAATTTGAGTGTATTTTTAGCTAGCAGGAATTTTAGTACCTCCCATTTCTCCGTAGTATTTTTCCCTAAAAACAAACCTTCCCATTCAATATCCCTGAAAAATACCCTTATCTTTTCAAAATTCGCTTTGCTAAAGTTTAGAGTCCTAGTTGAGCCAGTATAGGGCTGTTTATGAAAACTGATATTGAATGTGACCATATTGTGGTCGCTGTTTCCTATGGGTTCCCCTACTATAATGCCTGATACCAAATCCCCATTGTTTGTTAATACCAGGTCTAAGATTGCATTGTACCTAGTTGGTAACTTAATTAGTTGAACTAAGTAGTTATCATTAAGTGTGTTTAAAAACATATTGCCCCTAGCAGTATCACATGAATAATTTTTCCAGTATATATCTGGATAGTTAAAATCTCCCATCACTACTATGTCTCCTACTCCTGCTGCTCTTTCAATTTGCTTTAGTAACAATTCCTCATCAGATACATTTATACCAGGCGGCCTATAGCATACACCCATATAGTATTACAGTGCAGCATTTAGGTGACTAACAGTATATAGTTGTACAGTAGCCCATTGCTGTATCATTCTTGCAGCTCTGTGTCACTGCAAGTATCCATTCCATATCTGTGAGGCATTTTTGTGAGCAGTATATATAGTATTACAGTGCAGCATTTAGGTGACTAACAGTATATAGTTGTAAAGTAGGCCATTGCTGTATCATTCTTGCAGCTTTGTGTCACTGCAAGTATCCATTCCATATCTGTGCGGCATTTTTGTGAGCAGTATATATAGTTTTACAGTGCAGTATTTAGGTGACTAACAGTATATAGTTGTACAGTAGGCCATTGCTGTATCATTCTTGCAGCTCTGTGTCACTGCAAGTATCCATTCCATATCTGTGCTGCATTTTTGTGAGCAGTATATATACATAGTAACATAGTAACATAGTATCTAAGGTTGAAAAAAGACAATTGTCCATCGAGTTCAACCTATTTGTGGTCTCCTATTCACGATTATTTTGTATAAAATTTTGACTGAAGTTGATGTCTGCCATTACGTTTTACCCCTCTTTTTTATAATAACCATAGTGCGTGACTATGCCCCGTAACCCTGGATATCCTTAACCATTAGGAATTTATCTAACCCATTCTTAAAGGTGTTGACTGAGTCGGCCATTACAACTCCTTCAGGCAGGGAATTCCAAACACGTATCGTCCTTACCGTAAAAAAGCCTTTACGCCGTATTGTGCGGGATCTCCTCTCCTCTAACCTGAGCGAGTGTCCACGAGTTCTGTGTTGATCTAACCAAAAACAGGTCCTGCGCAAGATCTGTATATTGTCCCCTTATATATTTGTAAATGTTGATCATGTCCCCTCTTAATCTCCTCTTTTCCAGTGTAAACATGCCTAGTCTTGCAAGCCTTTCCTCGTATTCCAGCGTCTCCATACCCTTAATTAGTTTGGTCGCCCGCCTCTGAACCTTTTCTAGCTCCAGGATATCCTTTTTGTAGTAAGGTGCCCAGAATTGTACACAGTATTCAAGGTGTGGCCTCACTAGTGATTTATATAACGGGAGTATAATACTCTCGTCCCTAGCATCAATTCCCCGTTTTATGCATGCTAATATCTTATTAGCCTTCTTTGCTGCAGTCCTACTTTGGGTACTACTGCTTAGTTTGCTATCTATGAGGACACCTAAGTCCTTTTCCAGTACAGAATCCCCTACTTTTACCCCATTTAGTAGGTAGGTGTTATTTTTGTTCTTGTTACCACAGTGCATTACCTTACACTTGTCTGTATTGAAGCGCATTCTCCATTTCGCTGCCCAAGCTTCTAATTTAACTAAGTAGTTCGGAAGCGACTCAGCATCCCCCTCCGCATTTATAACTTTACACAATTTGGTATCATCTGCAAAAATTGACACCATGCTCTCTAGACCTTCTGTTAGGTCGTTAATGAAAATATTGAACAAAAGCGGTCCTAATACTGAGCCTTGCGGTACACCACTTAGCACTTCAGTCCAATTTGAAAAAGATCCATTAACCACAATGCGCTGCTCCCTATTATCTAACCAGTTTTTGACCCAAGTGCATATTGTGCTTCCTAGCCCTGTTTCTTGTAGCTTGTAGATAAGTCTCATATGTGGTACAGTATCGAATGCTTTGGCAAAATCTAAAAAGATTACATCCACCTCTTTACACTGCTCTAGGTTTGCGCTTACTATTTCATAAAAGCCATGTAAGTTGGTTTGACAGGATCTGTCCTTCATAAACCCATGTTGATTCCTTTTAATGACCTTATTGACTTCAAGGAACTTCTGAATACTATCTCTTAGAATACCTTCCAATACTTTCCCCACTATAGATGTAAGACTAACTGGTCTATAATTACCTGGTTCAGCTTTATTTCCCTTTTTGAATATAGGCACTACTTCCGCTATACGCCAGTCTTTGGTAACCATACCTGATATTACTGAATCTTTAAAGATCAAAAATAGCGGTTTTGCAAGTTCAGAGTGAAGCTCCATTAGGACCCTTGGGTGAATACCATCGGGACCTGGTGACTTATTAATCTTTAAATGTTTTAATCGGTCACAGACTACTTCCCCGAACGAGAAGGGTGCATGCTAGGTGGCTCTCCTGAGCTGCTTAGAAGTAAAAGTTTAAATGATCACGGCAATGAAGGAGGCATTGAACATTTCTGACACTACAAGTACCACAAAAAAGGGTATTATGTGGGGTGTGAAAAAACTACCAGTAGTTTTTCCTGAATCAGAGGAATTAAATGAGGTGTGTGATAAAGCGTGGGTTTCCCCCGATAAAAAACTGCTGATTTCTAACAAATTATTGGCACTATACCCTTTCCCGCCAGAGGTTAGGGCACGTTGGGAAACACCCCCTAGGGTAGATAAGGCGCTCACACGCTTATCAAAACAAGTGGCGTTACCGTCTCCTGATACGGCCGCCCTCAAGGAACCAGCTGATAGAAGGCTGGAAAATATCCTAAAAGGTATATACACACATACTGGTGTTATACTGCGACCAGCAATCGCCTCAGCCTGGATGTGCAGCGCTGGAGTGGCTTGGTCGGATTCCCTGACTGAAAATATTGATTCCCTGGATAGGGACAGTATTTTATTAACTATAGAGCATTTAAAGGATGCATTACTATATATGCGTGATGCACAGAGGGATATTTGCACCCTGGCATCAAGAGTGAGTGCGATGTCCATTTCGGCCAGAAGGGCGTTATGGACGCGACAGTGGTCAGGTGATGCAGATTCCAAACGACATATGGCAGTATTGCCGTATAAAGGGGAGGAGTTATTTGGGGTCGGTCTATCAGACCTGGTGGCCACGGCAACGGCTGGAAAGTCCACCTTTTTACCCCAGGTCACCTCTCAGCAGAAAAAGACACCGTCTTTTCAAACTCAGTCCTTTCGTTCCTATAAGAACAAGCGAGCAAAAGGCCACTCATTTCTGCCCCGGGGCAGAGGAAGAGGAAAAAGACTGCACCAGGCAGCCTCTTCCCAGGAGCAGAAGCCCTCCCCTCGCTTCTGCCAAGTCTTCAGCATGACGCTGGGGCTTTACAAGCGGACTCAGGCACGGTGGGAGCCCGTCTCAAAAATTTCAACGCGCAGTGGGCTCACTCGCAAGTGGACCCCTGGATCCTGCAGGTAGTATCACAGGGGTACAAATTGGAATTCGAGACGTCTCCCCCTCGCCGATTCCTGAAGTCTGCTCTTCCAACGTCTCCCTCCGACAGGGAGGCAGTATTGGAAGCTATTCACAAGCTGTATTCCCAGCAGGTGATAATCAAGGTACCCCTCCTACAACAGGGAAAGGGGTATTATTCCACGCTGTTTGTGGTACCGAAGCCGGACGGCTCGGTGAGACCAATTTTAAATCTGAAATCCTTGAACACTTACATAAAAAGGTTCAAATTCAAGATGGAATCACTCAGAGCAGTGATAGCGAACCTGGAAGAAGGGGACTATATGGTATCTCTGGACATCAAAGATGCTTATCTCCATGTCCCAATCTTCCCTTCTCACCAGGGGTACCTCAGGTTTGTGGTTCAAAACTGTCATTATCAGTTTCAGACGCTGCCGTTTGGATTGTCCACGGCACCCCGGGTCTTTACCAAGGTAATGGCCGAAATGATGATTCTTCTTCGAAGAGAAGGCGTCTTAATTATCCCTTACTTGGACGATCTTCTGATAAGGGCAAGATCCAGGGAACAGTTAGAGTTCGGAGTAGCACTGTATCAGGTAGTGCTACGTCAGCACGGGTGGATTCTAAATATCCCAAAATCACAGCTGATTCCAACAACACGTCTACTGTTCCTGGGGATGATTCTGGACACAGTCCAGAAAAAGGTGTTTCTCCCGGAGGAGAAGGCCAGGGAGTTATCCGAGCTAGTCAGGAACCTCCTAAAACCAGGCCAAGTGTCAGTGCATCAATGCACGAGAGTCCTGGGAAAAATGGTGGCTTCTTACGAAGCAATTCCATTCGGAAGATTCCATGCAAGAACTTTTCAGTGGGATCTGCTGGACAAATGGTCCGGATCGCATCTTCAGATGCATCAGCGGATAACCCTATCTCCAAGGACAAGGGTGTCTCTCCTGTGGTGGTTACAGAGTGCTCATCTTCTAGAGGGCCGCAGATTCGGCATTCAGGATTGGAGGCTGGTGACCACGGATGCCAGTCTGAGAGGCTGGGGAGCAGTCACACAGGGAAGAAATTTCCAGGGCTTGTGGTCAAGCATGGAAACGTCTCTTCACATAAATATCCTGGAACTAAGGGCCATTTACAATGCCCTAAGTCAAGCGGACTTCCTCAGCAGACACGACCTCCACCCGGGGGAGTGGGGACTTCACCCAGAAGTCTTCCAAGTGATTGTAAACCGTTGGGAAAAACCAAAGGTGGACATGATGGCGTCCCGTCTCAACAAAAAACTGGACAGATATTGCGCCAGGTCAAGGGACCCTCAGGCAATAGCGGTGGACACTCTGGTAACACCGTGGGTGTACCAGTCGGTGTATGTGTTCCCTCCTCTGCCTCTCATACCCAAAGTACTGAGAATCATAAGAAGGAGAGGAGTAAGAACTATACTCGTGGCTCCGGATTGGCCAAGAAGGACTTGGTACCCGGAACTGCAAGAGATGCTCACGGAGGACCCGTGGCCTCTACCTCTCAGAAAGGACCTGCTCCAGCAGGGACCTTGTCTGTTTCAAGACTTACCGCGGCTGCGTTTGACGGCATGGAGGTTGAACGCCGGATCCTGAAGGAAAAAGGCATTCCAGATGAAGTCATCCCTACCCTGGTCAAGGCCAGAAAGGATGTAACTGCAAAACATTATCACCGCATTTGGCGGAAATATGTTGCATGGTGTGAGGCCAAGTAGGCCCCTACAGAGGAATTTCAACTGGGTCGTTTCCTGCATTTCCTGCAAACAGGACTATCTATGGGCCTAAAATTAGGGTCCATTAAGGTTCAAATTTCGGCCCTGTCAATCTTCTTCCAAAAAGAACTGGCTTCAGTGCCTGAAGTTCAGACGTTTGTCAAAGGGGTACTGCATATACAGCCTCCTTTTGTGCCTCCAGTGGCACCTTGGGATCTCAATGTAGTGTTGAGTCTCCTAAAATCACATTGGTTTGAACCACTCACCACTGTGGAATTGAAATATCTCACATGGAAAGTGGTCATGCTGTTAGCCCTGGCTTCAGCCAGGCGTGTCTCTGATTTGGCGGCTTTATCATATAAAAGCCCTTACCTAATTTTTCATTCAGACAGGGCAGAACTGAGGACTCGCCCTCAATTTCTCCCTAAGGTGGTTTCAGCGTTTCACATGAACCAGCCTATTGGTGGTACCTGCGGCGACTAGGGACTTGGAGGACTCCAAGTTGCTGGACGTAGTCAGGGCCCTGAAAATATATGTTTCCAGGACGGCTGGAGTCAGAAAATCTGACTCGCTGTTTATCCTGTATGCACCCAACAAGCTGGGTGCTCCTGCTTCTAAGCAGACGATTGCTCGTTGGATTTGTAGTACAATTCAGCTTGCACATTCTGTGGCAGGCCTGCCACAGCCAAAATCTGTAAAAGCCCATTCCACAAGGAAAGTGGGCTCATCTTGGGCGGCTGCCCGAGGGGTCTCGGCTTTACAACTTTGCCGAGCAGCTACTTGGTCAGGGGCAAACACGTTTGCTAAATTTTACAAATTCGATACCCTGGCTGAGGAGGACCTGGAGTTCTCTCATTCGGTGCTGCAGAGTCATCCGCACTCTCCCGCCCGTTTGGGAGCTTTGGTATAATCCCCATGGTCCTTACGGAAGTCCCAGCATCCACTAGGACGTCAGAGAAAATAAGAATTTACTTACCGATAATTCTATTTCTCGTAGTCCGTAGTGGATGCTGGGCGCCCATCCCAAGTGCGGATTGTCTGCAATACTTATATGTAGTTATTGTTACAAAAAAATCGGGTTGTTTATTGTTGTGAGCCATCTTTTCAGAGGCTCCTACGTTTATCATACTGTTAACTGGGTTCAGATCACAGGTTGTACGGTGTGATTGGTGTGGCTGGGATTCAAAATCCTTCCTTATTATGTACGCTCGTCCGGGCACAGTATCCTAACTGAGGCTTGGAGGAGGGTCATAGGGGGAGGAGCCAGTGCACACCAGCTAGTCTAAAGCTTTTACTTTTGTGCCCAGTCTCCTGCGGAGCCGCTATTCCCCATGGTCCTTACGGAAGTCCCAGCATCCACTACGGACTACGAGAAATAGAATTATCGGTAAGTAAATTCTTATTTTTTGCTTAAGACTCCCAACTTGTCTTTTAAAGGGCCTATACTCTCCTTCTTTAATCTCTTGCTATTAATGTATTTAAAGAATTTTTTGGGATTCGCTTTGCTTTCCTTTGCTAATAGTTTTTCAGTTTCTACTTTAGCCGCTCTTATTTCCTTTTTGCATATTTTGTTACATTCCTTATACTGCTGAAATGACTGCTTCCCCGTCAGATTTGTATTTTTTAAATGCTCGCCTTTTCTTGCCCATAAGTTCCTTTATCTCTTTGTTAAGCCACATCGGTTATGATTTTTATTCCTTTTTTTGCTGCTCGTAGGAATAAATTTGAGTGTATTTTTAGCTAGCAGGAATTTTAGTACCTCCCATTTCTCCGTAGTATTTTTTCCTAAAAACAAACCTTCCCATTCAATATCCCTGAAAAATTCCCTCATCTTTTCAAAATTCGCTTTGCTAAAGTTTAGAGTCCTAGTTGAGCCAGTATAGGGCTGTTTATGAAAACTGATATTGAATGTGACCATATTGTGGTCACTGTTTCCTATGGGTTCCCAGTGGCGTCACAAGGCGGGTGCGGGGGGTGCGGCCCGCACCCGGGTGTGACACCTGGAGGGGGTGACACCAAATGTCAGCTCCTCCGTAGTGACAGGAGCCAGGTGCTGCAGTGTGAAATTCCGCTACAGCACCCGGCTCCTGTCATAGCAGAGGAGCCGACAGCACACTGAGACCGTCTCTGGGGGAAGCCCAGCACACTGAGACCGTCTCTGGGGGAAGCCCCAGAGTGACGATACCAGTATCCCCGCGAAGCCACGCCCCCTAGCTGTAAGGCCACGCCCCATTTTTTCCGCGATCGCGGCAGTACATCAGGGGTGCGTACCGGGTGTCACCACACCTGGTGACGCCTCTGTGGGTTCCCCTACTATAATACCTGACACCAAATCCCCATTGTTTGTTAATACCAGGTCTAAGATTGCATTGTACCTAGTTGGTTCCTCAATTAGTTAAACTAAGTAGTTATCATTAAGTGTGTTTAAAAACATATTGCCCCTAGCAGTATCACATGAATCATTTTTCCAGTTTATCTCTGGATAGTTAAAATCTCCCATCACTACTATGTCTCCTACTCCTGCTGCTCTTTCAATTTGCTTTAGTAACAATTCCTCATCAGATACGTTGATACCAGGCGGCCTATAGCATACACCCATTTAGTATTACAGTGCAGCATTTAGGTGACTAACAGTATATAGTTGTACAGTAGCCCATTGCTGTATCATTCTTGCAGCTCTGTGTCACTGCAAGTATCCATTCCATATCTGTGCGGCATTTTTGTGAGCAGTATATATAGTATTACAGTGCAGCATTTAGGTGACTAACAGTATATAGTTGTACAGTAGGACATTGCTGTATCATTCTTGCAGCTCTGTGTCACTGCAAGTATCCATTCCATATCTGTGCAGCATTTTTGTGAGCAGTATATATAGTATTACAGTGCAGCATTTTGGTGACCAACAGTATATAAGCACATGAGGGAAGAGGGCCCTGCTCGTGAGAGCTTACAATCTAAAGGGGATGGGTAGACAGACATGGGTGACACAGATGGGGTACATAGAGAACGTGGAACAGAGGGTTAGGAATCAGGATGAGATTTGGCTGAGTTTGGTGAAGAAGTGGACCCCCAGAAGGCACAAGTTAATATTTAACATTGCAACATTTTACTGGGCTATGCAGGAGAAAATTAAAAATAGGGAAAAAAAAAAAAAGAATCAATAACTTCTACCGCTTTCAAAAAGGTCAATGGAAGCTGAAATAATGGACAACTACCTTATGGAAGCCAGATACAGTATACCAAACAGTACTTAGCAGAGTTAGGAATGAGTGCTTATGAAATACAGTAACATTTTGTCATAATATTTCAGAAACTGCATGGCTGGTCTCTTGCACTCTTTTGCTCTAATACACCACCTGCTTTAGGATTTATTTTCAAAAACATTATGGGGTATATGCAATTGCGGTCGAATTCCCGAAAATGTCGAAAAACGGGACATTTTCACCAAAAATAATAATTCGACAATGCAATTCAGTACTTTTCGCCAAAAAAACAGACTTTCCAAATTCGACTTTTTGAAATTCGACATTTGTCAAATTCGACATTTCTGCAATGGTACAAATGCGGCAATTCGACAAAAGTATATTCAATTGAAGATTGTAAATTCGACAACAGTGCTTTTAGACAGTAAATTCGTCATTTTCAATCCGCCACACTTTGCTGGCGGAATCTAATAAAAAATTTTAAAAACATGTTTTTTTTGTGTTTTTTTAATTGGTAATAGCATATCTATTTATATTAGAAGGGATTAGGTACTTGGTTTTTCTATTTTGGAGGCACAAGTATTATTTATATATTTTTTAAAATATTATTATTTTTTTATTTATTTTTTAATGGAATGGTAAAAATCAGAAAAAAAAATGCGTGGGCTCCCCCCTCCTCAGCATTACCAGCCTCGGGCTCTTCGAGCCGGTCCGGGTTCTAAAAATCCGGGGGAAAAACTGACATGGGATCCCCCGTATTTTTAAAACCAGCACCGGGCTCTGCGCCTGGTGCTGGTGCAAAATATACGAGGGACAAAAAGCGTAGGGGTCCCCCGTATTTTTTACACCAGCATCGGGCTCCACTAGCTGGGTAGATAATGCCACAGCCGGGGGGTCACTTTTATACAGCGCCCTGCGGCCGTGGCATTAAATACGCAACTAGTCACCCCTGGCCGGGATACCCTGGAGGAGTGGGGACCCCTTCAATCAAGGGGTCCCCCCCTCCAGCCACCCGAGGGCCAGGGGTGAAGCCCGAGGCTGTCCCCCCATCCAAGGGCTGCGAATGGGGGGCTGATAGCCTTTTGAAAAATTAAAGAATATTGTTTTTTTCCAGTAGTACTACAAGTCCCAGCAAGCCTCCCCCGCAAGCTGGTACTTGGAGAACCACAAGTACCAGCATGCGGGAGAAAAACGGGCCCGCTGGTACCTGTAGTTCTACTGGGAAAAAAATACCCAAATAAAAACAGGACACGCACACCGTGAGAATAAAACTTTATTTCACACATGTCGACACACACATACTTACCTATGTTCACACGCCGACCTCTGTCCACTTGTCCAAGTAGAATCCACGGTGTACCTGAAAATAAAATTATACTCACCTGATCCAGTGTCCTGTGGTCTTTTATTATAATCCACGTACTTGGCAAAAAAAAAAAAACGAACACCCGGACCAGGCGGACTGAAAGGGGCCCCATGTTTACACATGGGACCCCTTTCCCCGAATGCAGAGACCCCCCCGTGACTCCTGTCACAGAAAGGTCCCTTCAGCCAATCAGGAAGCGCCACTTCGTGGCACTCTCCTGATTGCCTATGCGCGTCTGAGCTGGCAGACAGCGCATCGCACAGCTCCCTCCATTAGTTTCAATGGTGGGAACTTTGCGGTCAGCGGTGGGGTTACCCGATGTCAGCCGCTGACCGCGGGTGACCTCACCGCTGACCGCAAAGTTCCCACCATTGAAAGTAATGGAGGGGGCTGTGCAATGCGCGTCTGAGCTTAGACGCGCAGAGCCAATCAGGTGAGTGCCACGAAGTGGCGCTTGCTGATTGGCTGAAGGGACCTTTCTGTGACAGGAGTCACAGGGGGTCTCTCTGCATTCGGGGAAAGGGCCTTTCAGTCCGCCTGGTCCGAGTGTTCGGTTTTTTTGTGTGCCAAGTACGTGGATTATAATAAAAGACCACATGACACTGGATCAGGTGAGTATAATTTTATTCACAGGTACCCGGGATCGTCGGCGACATTGGAGACGTGGCAGTCGGCGGGTCAACATAGGTAAGTATGTGTGTGTCGGCATGTATGAAATAAACTTTTACTTTCACGGTGTGCGTGTCCTGTTTTTATTTGGGTATTTTTTTTCCAGTAGAACTACAGGTACCAGCGGGCCCATTTTTCTCCCACATGCTGGTACTTGTGGTTCTCCAAGTACCAGCTTGCGGGGGGAGGCTTGCTGGGACTTGTAGTACTACTGGAAAAAACAATATTTTTTCATTTTTCAAAAGGCTATCAGCCCCCCATCCACAGCCCTTGGATGGGGGGGACAGCCTCGGGCTTCACCCCTGGCCCTTGGGTGGCTGGAGGGGGGACCCCTTGATTGAAGGGGTCACCACTCCTCCAGGGTACCCCGGCCAGGGGTGACTAGTTGCGTATTTAATGCCACGGCCGCAGGGCGCTGTATAAAAGTCACCCCCGGCTGTGGCATTATCTACCCAGCTAGTGGAGCCCGATGCTGGTTCAAAAAATACGGGGGACCCCTACGCTTTTTGTCCCCAGTATTTTTTGCACCAGGCGCAGAGCCCAGTGCTGGTTTTAAAAATACGGGGGATCCCCTGTCAGTTTTCCCCCCGGATTTTTAGAACCAGGACCGGCTCGAAGAGCCCCAGGCTGGTTATGCTTAGGAGGGGGGACCCCACGCAATTTTTTTTCGGGTTTTTTACAGTTTTTTCCAGTTTCTCTAACGTCCTAAGTGGATGCTGGGGACTCCGTAAGGACCATGGGGAATAGCGGCTCCGCAGGAGACTGGGCACATCTAAAGAAAGCTTTAGGACTAACTGGTGTGCACTGGCTCCTCCCCCTATGACCCTCCTCCAAGCCCCAGTTAGATTTCTGTGCCCGACGAGAAGGGTGCCCACTAGGGGCTCTCCTGAGCTTCTTAGTGAAAGTTTTAGTTTAGGTTTGTTATTTTCAGTGAGACCTGCTGGCAACAGGCTCACTGCATCGAGGGACTAAGGGGAGAAGAAGCGAACTCACCTGCGTGCAGAGTGGATTGGGCTTCTTGGCTACTGGACATTAGCTCCAGAGGGACGATCACAGGCCCAGCCTGGATGGGTCCCGGAGCCGCGCCGCCGGCCCCCTTACAGAGCCAGAAGAGCGAAGAGGTCCGGAAAAATCGGCGGCAGAAGACGTTCCTGTCTTCAATAAGGTAGCGCACAGCACTGCAGCTGTGCGCCATTGCTCTCAGCACACTTCATACTCCGGTCACTGAGGGTGCAGGGCGCTGGGGGGGGCGCCCTGAGACGCAATAAAACATGATAAAAATACCTTACATGGCAAAAAATACATCACATATAGCTCCTGGGCTATATGGATGCATTTAACCCCTGCCAGAATATACAGAAAAACGGGAGATAAGGCCGCCGAAAAGGGGGCGGAGCCTATCTCCTCAGCACACTGGCGCCATTTTCCCTCACAGCTCAGTTGGAGGGAAGCTCCCTGGCTCTTCCCTGCAGTCACTACACTACAGAAAGGGTTAAAAAAAGAGAGGGGGGCACTAATTAGGCGCAGTATTAAAACATACAGCAGCTATAAGGGGAAAAACACTTATATAAGGTTATCCCTGTATATATATATAGCGCTCTGGTGTGTGCTGGCATACTCTCCCTCTGTCTCCCCAAAGGGCTAGTGGGGTCCTGTCCTCTATCAGAGCATTCCCTGTGTGTGTGCTGTGTGTCGGTACGTTTGTGTCGACATGTATGAGGAGAAAAATGATGTGGAGACGGAGCAGAGTGTCTGTAACAGTGATGTCACCACCTAGGGGGTCGACACCTGAGTGGATGTACTGTTGAAAATTACGTGACAGTGTCAGCTCTGTATAAAAAAACAGTGGTTGACATGAGACAGCCGGCTACTCAGCTTGTGCCTGTCCAGACGTCTCATAGGCCGTCAAGGGCTCTAAAGCGCCCGTTACCTCAGATGGCAGATACAGACGCCGACACGGATACTGACTCCTGTGTCGACGGTGAAGAGACAACCGTGATTTCCAGTAGGGCCACACGTTACATGATTGAGACAATTGAAAATGTTTTATACATTTCTGATCTGGGAAATCCACGTTTGTACCCCAGGTCGCCTCTCAAAATAAGACGCCGTATTATCAGGCGCAGTCCTTTGTTGGCAAGCGGACAAAAGGTTCCTCTTTTCTGCTCGTGACAGAGGGAGAGGAAAAAGGCTGAAGAGATTACCCAGTTCCCAGGAACAGAAATCCTTTCCCGCCTCTGCAAAGCCCTCAGTATGACGCTAGGGCCTTACAAGCTCAGGCACGGTGGGGGCCCGTTCTCAATGAATTTCAGTGCGCAGTGGGCTCACTCGCAAGTAGACCCCTGGATCCTTCAGGTAATATCTCAAGGGTACATATTGAAGTTCGAGACGTCTCCCCCTCGCCGTTTCCAAAAGTCGGCTTTACCGACGTCTCCCTCTGACAGGGAGGCAGTTTTGGAAGCCATTCACAAGCTGTATTCCCAGCAGGTGATAATCAAGGTACCCCTCCTGCAACAGGGAACGGGGTATTATTCCACACTATTGTGGTACCGAAGCCAGACGGCTCGGTGAGACCGATTCTAAAATCTAAAATCTTTGAACACTTCATACAGAGGTTCAAATTCAAGATTGAGTCACTCAGAGCAGTGATTGCGAACCTGGAAGAAGGGGACTACATGATGTCTCGGGACATCAAGGATGCTTACCTTCATGTCAAAATTTACCCTTCTCACCAAGGGTACCTCAGGTTATGGTACAGAACTGTCACTATCAGTTCAGACGCTGCCGTAGGGATGGTCCACGGCACCCCGGGTCTTTACCAAGATAATGGCCGAAATGATATCCCTTCGAAGGAAGGGAATTTTAGTTATCCCTTACTTGGACGATTCCCTGATAAGGGTAAGATCCAGGGAACAGGTGGAAGTCGGTGTAGCACTATCTCAGGTAGTGTTGCGGCAGCACGATTGGATTCTCAATATTCCAAAATCGCAGCTGGTTCCGACGACTTGTCTTCTGTTTCCTAGGGATGTTCCTGGACACAGTCCAAAAAAAAAGGTGTTTCTCCCGGAAGAGAAAGCCAGGGAGTTATCCGAGCTAGTCAGGAACCTCCTAAAACCGAACCAAGTCTCAGTGCATCAATGCACAAGGGTTCTGGGTAAAAATGGTGGCTTCCTACGAAGCAATCCCATTCGTTAGATTCCACGCAAGAACTTTCCAGTGGAACCTACTGGACAAATGGTCCGGGTCGCATTTTCAGATGCATCAGCGGATAACCCTGTCACCAAGGACAAGGGTATCCATCATGTGGTGGTTGCAGAGTGCTCATCTTCTAGAGGGCCGCAGATTCGGCATTCAGGACTGGGTCCTGGTGACCACGGATGCCAGCCTGCGAGGCTGGGGAGCAGTCACACAGGGAAGGAATATCCAGGGCTTAGGGTCAAGCCTGGATACATCACTTCACATAAATATCCTGAAGCTAAGGGCCATTTACAATGCTCTAAGCTTAGCAAGACCTCTGCTTCAAGGTCAGCCGGTGTTGATCCAGTCGGACAACATCATGGCAGTCACCCACGTAAACAGACAGGGTGGCACAAGAAGCAGGAGGGCAATGGCAGAAGCTGCAGGGATTCTTCGCTGGGCGGAAAATCATGTGATAGCACTGTCAACAGTATTCATTCTGGGAGTGGACAACTGGGAAGCAGACTTCCTCAGCACGACCTCCACCCGGGAGAGTGGGGACTTCACCCAGAAGTCGTCCACATGATTAAAAAACTCGACAGGTATTGCGCCAGGTCAAGAGACCCTCAGGCAATAGTTGTAGACGCTCTGGTAACACCGTGGGTGTACCAGTCAGTGTATGTGTTCCCCCCTCTGCCTCTCATACCCAAGGTACTGAGATTGATAAGATGGAGAGGAGAAAGCACTATATTCGTGGCTCCGGATTGGCCAAGAAGGACTTGGTAACCGGAACTTCAAGAGATGCTCACGGAGGATCCGTGGCCTCTACCTCTAAGAAGGGACCTGCTCCAGCAAGGACCCTGTCTGTTCCAAGACTTACCGCGGCTGCGTTTGACGGCATGGCGGTTGAACGCCGGATCCTGAAGGAAAAAAGGCATTCCGGATGAAGTCATCCCTATCCTGATCAAAGCCAGGAAGGATGTAACCGCAAAAACATTATCACCGCAATTGGCGAAAATATGTTGCGTGGTGCGAGGCCAGTAAGGCCCGACGGAGGAAATTCAACTGGGTCGATTCCTACATTTCCTGCAAACAGGAGTGTCTATGGGCCTGAAATTGGGGTCCATTAAGGTTCAAATTTCGGCCCTGTCAATTTTCTTCCAAAAAGAACTAGCTTCAGTCCCTGAAGTTCAGACGTTTGTAAAAGGGGTACTGCATATACAGCCTCCTTTTGTGCCTCCAGTGGCACTTTGGGATCTCAATGTAGTTTTGGTTCCAAAAGTCACATTGGTTTGAACCACTTAAATCTGTGGAGTTAAAATATCTCACATGGAAAGTGGTCATGCTGTTAGCCCTGGCCTGGGCCAGGCGCGTGTCAGAATTGGCGGCTTTATCCTGAAAAAGCCCTTATCTGATGTTCCATTCGGACAGGGCGGAATTGAGGACTCGTCCTCAGTTTCTCCCCAGGGTGGTTTCAGCGTCTCACCTGAACCAACCTATTGGTGGTGCCTGCGGCTACTAGGGACTTGGAGGCCTTCAAGTTGCTAGACGTTGTCAGTGCCCTGAAAATATATGTTTCCAGGACGGCTGGAGTCAGGAAATCTGACTCGCTGTTTATCCTGTGTGCACCCAACAAGCTGGGTGCTCCTGCTTCTAAGCAGACTATTGCTCGTTGGATTTGTAGTACAATTCAGCTTGCACATTCTGTGGCAGGCCTGCCACAGCCAAAAATCTGTAAATGCCCACTCCACAAGGAAGGTGGGCTCATCTTGGGCGGCTGCCCGAGGGGTCTCGGCTTTACAACTTTGCCGAGCAGCTACTTGGTCAGGAGCAAATACGTTTGTAAAATTCTACAAAATTTATATCCTGGCTGAGGAGGACCTGGAGTTCTCTCATTTGGTGCTGCAGAGTCATCCGCACTCTCCCGCCCGTTTGGGAGCTTTGGTATAATCCCCATGGTCCTTACAGAGTCCCCAGCATCCACTTAGGACGTTAGAGAAAATAAGAATTTACTTACCGATAATTCTTTTTCTCATAGTCCGTAGTGGATGCTGGGCGCCCATCCCAAGTGCGGATTGTCTGCAATACTTGTACATAGTTATTGTTACAAAAATCGGGTTATTATTGTTGTGAGCCATCTTTCAGAGGCTCCTCTGTTATCATGCTGTTAACTGGGTTCAGATCACAGGTTATACGGTGAGATTGGTGTGGCTGGTATGAGTCTTACCCGGGATTCAAAATCCTTCCTTATTGTGTACGCTCGTCCGGGCACAGTATCCTAACTGAGGCTTGGAGGAGGGTCATAGGGGGAGGAGCCAGTGCACACCAGTTAGTCCTAAAGCTTTCTTTAGATGTGCCCAGTCTCCTGCGTAGCCGCTATTCCCCATGGTCCTTACGGAGTCCCCAGCATCCACTACGGACTATGAGAAATAGAATTATCGGTAAGTAAATTCTTATTTTTTTTAACATTTTTTAAAATCTAATAAAAATCTGTCAAATCGGCTGTTTTTCGACAGCGGGACTGTCGAATCCGTTTTTTATTGAATATGTTGAATTCCCACCTGCCGGAATTCGACGGTCGAATTGTGTCGAATTAAAAAACGGGTGAAAAATTGCCGCGGTTCGCCGGCAATTGCATCTACCCCTATGTCTCCATAATCCCAAAAACATCAGTCTTCTTCCAGTGATTTGGACCAATAATACCATTGATTAGAACGAATAATTCCTGTGATTTTGTCATTTTCTTCCAGTGATTTGGACCAATAATACCATTGATTAGAACGAATAATTCCAGTGATTTTGTCATTTTCTTCCAGTGATTTGGACCAATAATACCATTGATTAGAACGAATAATTCCAGTGATTTTGTCATTTTCTTCCAGTGATTTGGACCAATAATACCATTGATTAGAACGAATAATTCCAGTGATTTTGTCATTTTCTTCCAGTGATTTGGACCAATAATACCATTGATTAGAACGAATAGTTCTAGTGATTTTGTCATTTTCTTCCAGTGATTTGGACCAATAATACATTGATTAGAACGAATAATTCCAGTGATTTTGTCATTTTCTTCCAGTGATTTGGACCAATAATACCATTGATTAGAACGAATAATTCCAGTGATTTTGTCATTTTCTTCCAGTGATTTGGACCAATAATACCGTTGATTAGAACGAATAATTCCAGTGATTTTGTCATTTTCTTCCAGTGATTTGGACCAATAATACCATTGATTAGAAGAACGAATAATTCCTGTGATATTGAGGTGATTGTGTCGCTTAGCTTAGCCGTCCAGCGACCACAGTGCACCTCTTTTTCTCTTTTCTTTGCATCATGTGCTGTTTGGGGCCAATTTTTTTGAAGTGCCATCCTGTCTGCCAATGCAGTGCCACTCCTAGATGGGCCAGGTGTTTGTGCCGCCCTCTTGGGTCGCTTTGCTTAGTCATCCAGCGACCTCGGTGCAAATTTTAGGACTAAAAATAGTATTGTGAGGTGTGAGGTGTTCAGAATAGACTGGAAATGAGTGGAAATTGTGGTTATTGAGGTTAATAATACTATAGGATCAAAATTACCCCCAAATTCTATGATTTAAGCTGTTTTTGAGGGGTTTTTGAAAAAAAACACCCGAATCCAAAACACACCCGAATCCGGCAAAAAAATTTCGAGAGGTTTTCCCAAAACGCGTCCGAATCCAAAACACGGCCGCGGAACCGAATCCAAAACCAAAACACAAAACCCGAAAAATGTCCGGTGCACATCTCTAGTCTTAAGAGAGGAGGGGGCCTGTGTGCACACTCCGGGTAGGCTCCCTCCTCTCCACGGCGCCGTAGGCTCTGGAAACACGCTGGAGTCTACTGCGCATGTGCAGTTCTCCTGAAACATGCACCCGCCATGTTTTAGAGGCAAAAGTCAAACTGCGCATTCGTGGCATCCATTTTATATGTTTTTTGGCTGCGACGGCTGCCGCTACAGCGCCCGGCAGTGGACTTCGGAGAGGTGAGTATGAAAATATGGGTGCAATGTGTGCGGTGTGGGCCCCCGCTGGACGCAGGGGCCCATGTGCACCGCACACATTGCACCTATGATGGAAACACCAGTGACTAAGTGTTAAAGGAGATTGTGTGGCTAAAAATGGACCTGAGCCAGGGGCGCATCAAGAGAGGATCAGGCCTGTGTGCAGTCTCCATCTGGGCCCCTGCTCTCTAGCCGGCATGGCAATAGACACCGGGCACTAGGGTCACTAGGAGACCCTGGTGCTGTCCTAGTGCACATGGTGGGAAAATGTCCGGTGCTAAATTTTCCTAGTAGCGTCTGTGGGGCTGCTGCTGCTGACACGGGACTCCAGAGGGTTAGTATTAAAAAATATGTGCAGGGCGTGTTGTGTGGGCCCCCTAGTATTTGTCTGACCATTTATCTTGGATTTGGTTTCTGTAGATCACTAGAGTATCACGTAGCCCTACCTCCCACATAGTCACATTTAGGTGGCAGTTAGAGAGCCGCAATCTGTGGGTCAGGGCAGCGAAGCCTAGGCCACCTCACAGCAGTTCTTGGTGGGTACTGGGGAATCCATTAGACTCAGTGCCAACCATAGGCGTGCGCAGCACATTTTATTAGGGGGTGCACCGTCGGAGGGGTGTGTCTAGCACCGCCTTTTGGGCGTGTCTAGCACCATCTATTGATGGTCAACACAATATAAAATATCCACCCTTGTACCAATCCTAGTAATGAAGATGCATTGTCAGATGTTGTGGTGTGCACCAAACAAACACCCCTGATGGCACTCACTGCAATTACACTGCTCCTCCTCAGCCTGGTCTGGCTCCCCCTCTCTTTCCCCTGCAATCTGCAGCAGCTTACTTACAAGTCAGTCACTCACTGACACTGACAGTCGCAGACTAGTACTGCTGCTGCTGGAAAAACGAGTGACGTGTCAATGTTGCTGCCGACCGCCTGCCAGTATTGAATTTGTCTTCCTAAGAGGAACGCTGGCTGCATGGTGATCCTCATCAGTGGCTGGCGTTGGCATAAAATAGAAGGAGAGAGGTGGGCGTGTGGCGGGTGTGACGGGTGGGCGTGCGAGCAGCATGACGTCATCACGTCACATCATGCAGTTTTTGTACATGGAGATGGAGCCAGGAGTTTGAATGCCAGTGGCAGTGGCACCCTTGATTAACCCAGGCGTCCGGTCAGTAATGCAGTCCTGACAGGGTGCAGCGCAGAGGGGACAGTAATCAGCCTGCTCGGCTATCGCTGCATCAGGCATGTGAGATCGGGTTGCCGGACATTAGGGGGTGCCTGTGCGCACCAGGCATCCCCCCTGCGCACACCTATGGTGCCAACCATAACCTGGCTAATAGAATCAATGCACTTATCCCGGAATGTGACGTTTGTTCAGTGGCTGAGCTGTGACACGTACCTCCAGCACTGAGCACATTCATTTTAAGGACACGTCTTCCTGCGAACCCTGGTGCACTCTCCCTTTATTGGTACACATGTTTCTTTTCAGCACTAAAGTCTATTTAAGACAACATGAATCAAGAAGCTGAACAATCTACAGTGTGTCCTAATAAGGAGACTACTTCTCGCATGTTAAAACATCTAGAGAAAGAATAATTAAAATGTCTCAAAGAGTCTCATCCAGTTATAACCCAACAGTCAGATTTACTGCCGCACTCCTTCTACAGAGGATAATCGCTTCCCTTGGCCTAATCACTTTAAAAAATGTATGAATATGCTTAATGTGCTGTATGTATGTATGTATGTATGTATGTATGTATGTATGTATATTTTATATATATATATATATATATATATATATATATATATTTGACCAGGTACTCATTCAGTAGGATGCTTGGGTGAAGTTCTGTCTCTTTAAGCTGATGAGCTGGTACCCAGAAAAAAAGCATATTTCTGCTGCGGGGTACACTGGGCTCCACAGGGAATGACATTGGGGGTGTAGAGTAGGATCTTGATCTGAGGCACCAACAGGCTAAAAGCTTTGACTGTTCCCAGAATGCATAGCGCCGCCTCCTCTATAATCCTGCCTCCGTGCACAGGAGCTCAGTTTTGCAGTTGGTACAATGCAGTGCAGGCATAAAACAGGGGGGCTGCTCCAGCAGTCCTGAGAAGAGCTTTTAAAGTGAAAAATGAAGACTTCAAGGGCTGCAGCAGAGGCACTGTAAGTGTTAGATGTCAGTCAGAAATCTCCTGCTGCAGCTCCATCATCTCCCCCAGCGGTGCTGTACACTCCCGCGCCCTGGTTGCCAGGTACCTACAGCGGAGGCTCCAGTTTCTCTCATGTTAGTCACACACACCACCGCTGCTCTCCAGGATCACGTGGCCGCACTCAGGGAGGAGGTAAGTGGGTCCCTCAGACGGGACCCGCTGGAAATCGCGGTCCCGCGCGGCCGGTGGTAGGCGGGCCGCGCGCGCTGGCGTGGACACTGTGGCAGTACAGGGACCCCACTAGACCACCAGGGCAAGGGCACAGGTCAGTTTTGATAAAACAACGTTTATTATATAGCCCATAGTACCCGGTGGTGAAGTCCAGCAGGGGGATAAGGCTTTGACTTGTAGCTCCTCCCCCAGCCCCAGGGCGCCATTTAGAGTAAATGTTCCTGCCCTGGAGCTGCATCTCTCTCTCTCCCTCACTCCCTGTCAGCGTTTGGGCGCCATTATAGCAAGCAGAGCTGATCCTGGGACTGTTTGGGCAAATCCTCCTCTGTAAAGCCACCTGCATGTCAGTGCTGTGCATTTTACAGGGCACTTAAGTATTCTACATGTCTGCTGACAGTGTTAGTTAAGAAAGAGTGCATTTAGTCAGGGTTATATAGTACAAGTACCCTATTATATACATCCAGTCTTTACTGTGCATTGTTATATCTATTGACTGTATATCTATACTTAGTACTACTCTGTATTGCTAGTCCAGTGCAGTGTTATTATATGTCATAATTTCTGCATTGTATAATGTGACTATGTGTGTGTGTGCATATAGCTGCTGTGTGACCTCCATTTCGTGTATCTCACTCAGATTGCTATCCCTATATTCTGTAACCTGAGGGGGCTAAGTGCGTCAGGTTTATCACTTAATATAGGTATTTCACAAGATATACTCAGTGTGTATTTTTCTCTGTGATTTTAATCACCATATACCTCTTGAATTCCCTGTTTGTGCTGTTACACTGCACAGGGGGTTCTTGTCAGGTATTGTGCTGCTGATATTGTACTGGGTTGCCCTGCATTGAGCTTTTGAATATGTCAGCTACAAAGGGCAATGGTGCTGGGGCTGATCCCACATTGTGTGGTGGTGACGCTGCAGACACATTTGAGGAAAATATAGCAGCTGAGGGTTCAGGTTCTGGGGGCTCCTTACCCCCCAGTGGTATCGTAGCAACGGGGGTTCAAAAATGACCCGCCTTGGGCTACTTTCTCCACGCTATTGAATACGCTGGTAACTAGACTAACGCCTCCTATGGGACCTCCTGTGCCAGTGCAACCGCTTATGGTCCCCGCGGTTAACCCGCCATGGGCAGATCACCTGTCTGCTCAGTTACAGCAATTGAACCAATCACTGACTACTCAGAAGTCTAACCCTCGCCCGCCTAAGACCGAGGGGTCCTCTAAGCAGGCCATTACTTCCTCACAATCCACCAACGTCCCAGACACCTCATCTGAGGATGGCGTTTATACTGACCCCACAGATTCTGATCCTGACGCTTCTGATGGGGAATCTGTTTCACAGGTGGATGTTCCTGACTTGTTGGAGGCTATCAGGCTCATTCTTCAAATTACTGATGACCCGGAGCCTGATGCTGCCCCTAAGAAACTGGACAGATTTAAACGTCAGAAAGTGGGTAAACAAGTTTTACCTCATTCTGATCATTTAGTTGACATACGTCAGGAGTCCTGGGAAAATCCAGGAAAGAAATTCACGCCTCACAAAAAGATGCTGGCTCGCTATTCCTTCGCTGCGGAGCTAAGTAAAAATTGGGAAACGCCCCCACCAGTGGATTCACAGGTGGCGCGGCTGGTGGTATCCTCAGCTCTGCCGGTAACTACCATCACATCTCTGAAAGAACCGACGGATAAGCGCGTGGAGGGTTGTTTAAATGCGATTTACACCCTAGCAGGTGCTGCGCATCGGCCCACCATTGCAGTGACATGGGCTGCAGAGGCGATTGAAGTGTAGGCTCAGGAGTTGGAAGCTGAGATGTCTTCCAACGCTTCTGATCATGCTAGACAATGCTTATAGTATATTGTCACAGCTTCTCATTACATCAAAGAGGCGGCTTCTGATGCCGGTATTCTGGCGGCCAAGGCTTCTACTACATCCATTTTGGCTCGCTGGATTCTATGGTTGCGGTCCTGGTCCGAGGATCTGGACTCTAAAGTTCGATTAATTTACAAGGAGAAACAATACCTTTTCACACTGTGGTTCGGGCCGCTGCAGCCGTTAAACATAAGCAAATATCCGCTAAGATATGTTTGAGGGATAGCATAGAGGGGCACCTACAGGCAACTAAGTTTATTACCAAAAGTTAGCATGGGTTTGTAAGGAACAGATCATGTCAAACCAACTTAATTAGCTTCTACGAGGAAGTGAGCAAGAATCTTGACCATGGAAAAGCAGTGGCCGTGGTTTACTTAGATTTTGCAAAAGCCTTCGATACAGTGCCACATAGGAGACTGGTCCACAAATTAAGGGAACTTGGCCTAGGAAATACTATTTATACATGGATAGGTAATTGGCTGGATAACAGGGTACAACGAGTAGTGCTCAATGGGATGTTCTCCAGCTGTGCACCAGTAGTCAGCGGAATACCACAAGGGTCCGTTCTTGGCCCACTGCTGTTCACTATATTTATCAATGATCTAGGAATAGGCCTGGAAAGCACAGTGTCAATCTTTGCACATGACACTAAACTGTGTAAGGTAATTAATTCAGAAACCGATGTGGAGTCTCTACAGAATGACTTAGTTAAACTGGAAATCTGGGCGTCTAAATGGATAATGAGGTTCAACATAGAAAAATGCATTTTGGGACAAAAAACACACTTGCATTCTACACTCTAGATGGAGAAAATCTAGGGGTAACTATGGTGGAAAAAGATTTGGGGGTGCTCATAGATAATAGGCTTAGTAACAGTACACAATGCCAAACTGCAGCAAAGAAGGCAAGTAAAGTGCTTGCGTGCATTAAACGGGGCATTGAGACAAAGGACGAGGATGTGATCCTGCCGTTGTACAAATCATTGGTATGCCCACACCTGGAATATTGTGTTCAGTTCTGGGCCCCATATTACAGAAAAGATATTGGGGAACTAGAAAGAGTTCAAAGACGAGCTACTAAATTGATTAAAGGGTTAGAGTAGCTGGAATATGAGGAGAGGTTTACTAGATTAAATATGGTTCCGGTATGAATGGTCGACCATGTTATGGTCGACAGTCATTATGTCGACCACTATTGGTCGACATTGACCTGGTCGACATGGACACATGGTCGACACATGAAAATGGTCGACACGTGAAAGGTCGACACACGAAAATGTCGACATGAGTTTTTTTTTACTTTTTTTGGTGTCGTTTTTTGCGTAAAGTGACTGGGAACCCCAATTAGTGCACTGCATTCGCTCGCCATGCTTCGGGCATGGTGCCTTCACTCGGCATAGATTACCGTTCCAATCGTAGTCCACGTGGATCGTAAAGTATGGAAAAGTTCCCCAAAAGAAAAAAAAGTTAAAAAAACTCATGTCGACCTTTTCATGTGTCGACCTTTCATGTGTCGACCATTTTCATGTGTCGTCCATGTCGACCATGTCAATGTCGACCATTAAATATGTATACACTAGAAAAGAGGAGACTAAGAGGAGACATTATTAATATCTTCAAATATGTAAAGGGTTATTACAAGGAGTTAGCAGTGGATTTGTTTATTAATAGAACTCTGTATAGGATGCGTGGGCACTCACTCACTGAGGCTAGAAGAGAGAAAATTTCGTACACAACGTAGGAAAGGGTTCTTCACCGTAAGGGGAATAAAGATTTGGAACTCACTGCCGGAGAAGGTATTAATGGCAGACTCTGTAAATGCACTTAAAAATGGATTGGACAAATTTCTAACAGGAAAACGTATCCAGGGCTTTAGCATTTAGCATATTGACATTAAAATTATCTGGGAGTTGTAGGAATCATTGTTGTAAATCGGTACTAAACCATTACTTCAGCATGCACATTATAATATGAACAGATTAACGCAGAATACAGGTTGAACCCGATGGGCATTTTGCTTCTTTTCAACCTCACTATGTAACTATGTATGCACGTTGCGTATACACGCTATGCGTACAATGCAGCGACACGTGTGGCTGAATACACCTTATCCCCAAACAAGAATGGAATGCGACACCAGTAGTTAAATGTAATGTTGTGGTCCAACGCATCAACAGTATTTACTCAAGAGATACAGATAAAAAATACAACAATATTACAGAGAAGAGCTACAACCAATAGTACTGATAATGTCGATATTATCTTAAAACATAAAGCTATACCTTTAAACACACTTTTACCATGGAGCCGCTACGGCCGCTAAACTTAATATGCACTCTACGTACCTTTTACGCTATTTGCGTAATGAGTCCCGTACCATGTACGGACTCTGCGTATAAATGCCGCGCTGGGGGTACAAAGTACACGCAGCGCGTACACACTCAATTAATACACTTTTAAACCTTATACAGTTAGGCAATGTAATACACTTTAAACCCTAGCAGGGAAAAGAGGACACAACACCGTTTTGTAGTTAATCACTGGGTTTCGACACCACAGAGTAATATTTCTGAAAGGGGGTTAACAATACAAATTATGCACTACAATACAACAGAGTAAATGGCTACAGTCAATGTACATACGTGAGAATATTCGCATGCGCCTCCCGGTCCGGTCCTCCGCTATCAGGTTGATAACGTTGAGAGTCTTGTGTCAGGCCGGGCTGCAGCAGGCTTTATTTATACAAGTCTTCCAAAAGCAATACAATGGATACTGTAATCCCGTTGTCCATTGGACACAGGAATGCACTTTTACAGTACAGGAGAGGTCATAGGTTGATTTGAAAAGGTAGGCGATGTCTTTCCCAACTGCTCTTCTGGGTGGTCTCCTCTGGATTCCCGCCGCATACATAATATACAGTAAATACAGTTTATATCTATATTCTGCTTCTGCACCTAACTATCCGCAGGAACATGCGATCTTCCGCAAACCAACACCGGAATGTTACCCTTAAAATACCCTACAGCTGGATACCAAACACCACCTTATAACCTTAGTCTGTCCCCTCTTATCCTGTAAAGGCAAATCCCCTTGTTCTGGAATCATTTAAACTGTTTATACTTTCTGATGTGGTGCAGGGGGACTATGTGTACAATGTGCACTATTTGGATTAAATATGTAATGTCTTGATAGCTCTCCATGCGTTCACAAACTCCGCCGTAAATACTTATACCACATGCAGGACCGCGGGAGCGACCATACGCAAATTGCGGATATGTGCACGCACGGCGGAACAAGTGCACGCGCAGTGGGCATGTGTGTGCAGTTTATACGTGCTGTGTGTTCTTCAATATTTTTCGACTTTGACAGTCCACCCTTTGGCAGTCAACAATAACTGCCACTATCTAATCACTAAACAGAAAAATATCGATACAATATCTACAGACGATTGGATGGTCGGAGGAGAGTTGTAGGCGGGAAATATATAACCTAGGGGGATAGTAAAAAGCATGTATGTATGAATCCATGTCTGAGGGGCATGTATCATCTTGCCATATATGTTCTAGATAAGCTTCGAGGTATTGCGAAGTATACATTAAATCCTTCTTATCCCGTATTAAGGGTCTGTAAGTGGGCCAACAAACACTACCAAGCTCTTTTCGGCTTTTTGTTCCAACAAATGGGGTGCACATTTAGTTGACGATACATGGAGGGGGAACATATGTGAGTGCTAGTACATGTGGATATCACCTGTCGACTATGTGTGTCATTTAACTGAAGGTTGTAGAGATGAAGATACGACAAAAATCTAAAATACATTCACATAAACATTTACATAAACATTCTTGGGTATGGTCGATGTCTTTTCCGGATGGGTGTATCTGGGCAGAGGGGGAGACAAAGGAAAAACGGGTGAAAGAAACAGGCCATGGAATTCATTTGCAATCCTTATCATAACACTGTCTCTATGGATGAGTCGTAAATTAAATCTGCTGCTGTAACAATGCCCCCGCTCCTTAAACTCATCAAATTTGAGCCGTGCTTGCGCCGCGTTAGAAGTCGAACACACCTAAATATCAAGCCAATAATTATGACGACTCCCATGATACAAAGGAGAAACTTTCCTACACTCATAATAACATTTTGAGCCCACTCTCCTAATCCTGAGAACCAATTTCGTGGGTTCAACCATGAGACCCAGCCGGTCAGCTCATTACTCACAGCGGTCAGGGTAAGGTTGTGTCTCCTCCGGAACTCCCACTTCAACTGCAATATATCATCCATATTTTGATCGATAATCTCTGTGGGGTCGTCAGTGCTGTTTGTAATATACGTGCAGCACTTCACACCATACTGAGTTGCCAAAGTGACAAAGTACCCACCCGTCACGGCTGTGATGTAATTGAGGACCATCCTGTGCTGGATCAGTTCTGTCTTTTAAGCTTGTAACTCCCTACCCGTATACCTGAAGGTGTCGTCATACATCTCAGTGATATTATCTATCAAGTTCGCTAGCGCATGGATATACCTATAATTTATAATTCCTCTGGCAGTACAGGTGATGTCTAATGCGAGAAGGAATTGAATCCCGGTGGATTCGTGAATCAAATCAGAGGCTACGTGCTCTGTCCTCTCTATGAGGTGTCTCTTGACGATGTGTTCATAGTGAGTATGAGTATAAGGAGCTTGAGCACTGCGGTGAACCTCTTTCATCTTATCATGGGTTATGGTCATGACCTCTGGCAACACTCTTCCAATATAACACAATCCTTCTGAGCTCGGGGCAAGCCACTTATACGCCTTCCTCCCACATATGAAATAGGCATCATCGGGGAGAACATATGGGACAGAATATGACATTACCATATTACAAACTTTCCAAGTGAAAAACCCAATCCCTAGTTCTCCCATCTGCTCAGTACAAGTATCAGGCTGGATGATATGAGCACAGTACCCTGGTGATACTTCTCCAACCCACATGGTCTTGCTTCCTCGAGTCGAGTATACCTTCCACTGTTGGCTATTTGGCGTACAAGTTCAGAGTCTATGGGTATCCTATCAGCTCTGTGCGAAAAGGCCATTGTCTGGTTATTCCACGTCACTTCCCAATTTCCCGGTTTTCGGTAATTGGAAATATTGAAACATAATAAGGATCTATCTACATGATACTGGTGGAGCTTCAAACTAGGGGGCCTAGAAATATTGAATTTCTTGTCCACCGGTCTCCCACCCCGTAATTCGAGTACCTCATCTTTTGCTAAAGGGTACGGTACTAATCCTGACTTGCTCTGACCTTGAGGTACTTGTGAGCACACCCAGCATTCTGTCTGGTTTAAGACCTTACCCACTAGTGAGTGTTAATCACTCAACGGATGACGGTCCATGTCGATATTAAGGCTGGACTGACATCTCTGGATGCACCCATCCTCGACTATGTTCTCACAATTCCTACAAATGCAATTTTTCCTCAGCCAATAACCCTTCACAGTGCCTCCGAGCTCCCTGACTACCAGATCGCTTTCTGATACTCGCCTTTGCTCGAGTGATGTGTTGCTCTTGAGATTCTACAAATCCATCCTCGCCATCAGAACCCATTCCAGATCCTTTCTCGACCTCTCTGGGACCCTCACCGAAACAGGCTGTCCTGGTCAACAACAGGATTAACAGGAAAACCCGGAACGCAGTCTCTTGGGGTTAGTCTATCTTGTTAAGGGAAGAGAAGGGAAACAAGAAGGGGGAGAAAGAGAAGGAGAGAAGGAGGGTAGTGGGAGATGGAGAAAATAATAAAAAAGAAAAACTGGGGCGACAACCGCCTCGCGTCTTGTTGTTCTCTGCGCTCAGGTGCCGTCTCAACAGTACTGCCTCTCAACCTTCCCGGAACAGACACTCCAGCGATACGATGTTCTCTACACTCTGTTCTTTGTCACGGGTTCTCTCTGGGTCAGCGACCTTCTTACGGTGGGACGAGTGGACCCAAGTCTCTCTTTTGGCAACCTTTAATGCTGTCGTGCTGGTTAGCAAGACTTGGTACGGTCCTTTCCACCTGTCAATGAGGCAACCTGAGCGTAGAAAATTTCAAATCATTACATAATCCCCAGGTTCAATGTCATGACAATTACTGTTCGGTAGGTCAGGAATCACCAGCTTTAGATTCCTATTTTGATTCCTCAACTGCTGGCTCATCTTAACCAAATATTTTACAGTCACTTCGTTATTGCATTTCAAATCATCCTGGGGGTCTATCATTACATGGGGTTGTCGGCCAAAAAGAATCTCAAAGCGTGATAGGTTAAGGGGGGACCTGGGAGTGGTTCTGATGCTGTACAATACTAGTGGCAAAGCTTCTGGCCACAACAATCCAGTCTCAGCCATCACTTTGCTCAGCTTGTTCTTAATAGTGCTGTTCACTCTCTCCACCTTCGCACTCGCCTGTGGTCGGTACGGAGTATGCAGCTTGCTATTAATTCCCATCAGTTTGCACATAACCTGAAAGACTTCACCTGTAAAATGGGTACCCCTATCGCTATCAATTATTCTAGGGATACCATATCTACACACAAATTCCTGCACAATTTTCTTTGCAGTGAACATAGCAATATTTGTGGCAGCAGGGAACGCTTCTACCCAGTTGGAAAACACATCAATACAGACTAACACGTATTTTAAATTCCTACAGGGTGGTAACTGTATAAAATCAATTTGTATTACCTGAAAAGGGCCGTCTGTCAGAGGGATATGGGATGGTTCTGTTGGTATTGACTTTCCAATATTCTTCCTCAACCAAGTAAGACATGTCATTGCTCTCTTACCCGCATGAGAAGAGAATCCTGGCGCACACCAGTAGGCTCTCACCAGCTTACACATACCCTCTTTACCCAGATGAGTCAGACCGTGTGCCGCCTCAGCTAAGCTTGGAAGATACGCTCTGGGGGCCACTGGCTTACCCTGTCCACCTGTCCAGAGTCCTGAGGACTCCTGGCCATACCCCTTTGACCTCCAGACCGCCTTTTCCTGTGGAGAACACAAATTTTGCATTTCCATTAATTTTTGTGTGTTGATTGTGTTGAATGTCATCATTGATGTGATGTTCATTTGTATGTGGGTGCTGGCTGCTGCTTTAGCAGCTTCGTCTGCCCGGCTGTTACCAAGTGAGATTGGATCTTGGTTGTAAGTGTGTGCTTTGCACTTGATAACAGCCACTCTGTCTGGTTCTTGTATCGGTGTTAGAAGCCTTTTTATGTGGGTCGCATGCGCTACAGCTGTGCCAGCTGCCGTCATGAAGTTTCTGAGGCGCCATAGGGCCCCGAAATCATGCACTACTCCAAAGGCATACCTAGAATCTGTATATATATTGGCTGACTTACCCTTGGCCAATTCACACGCTCTGGTTAGGGCGACCAGCTCAGCAACTTGTGCTGAGTGCGGTGGGCCCAGGGGCTCAGCTTCTATGATGCTTCTGTCATTTACAACTGCGTACCCAGTGCACAAGTCTCCCGAGTCCGTCTGTCTGTGGCAACTACCATCAGTGTAAAAAGTAAAATCTACGCCTTCCAGTGGGTTGTCACTAATGTCAGGTCTTGCAGTGAAAGTCTGGTTCAGGTATTCCATACAATTATGCATATCAGTGTCTGCACTAAATCCTCCTTCACCATCATTCTCATCCTCCACCCTTTGTGCCTGTCCAGGCACACTTGGCAGATAAGTTGCAGGATTTAGGGCGCTGCATCTCTTTATGGTGATGTTTACAGGGCCATTAGTACTAATTCCCACTTTGTAAACCATGCCGATGAGACATGTCTGGTTTGGGCGGAGTTCAGTAAGGCTGATACTGCATGAGGTGTATGGATTGTCAGGTTGTGTCCTAACACTACGTCTTCGCTTTCACTTACTAGCAAAGCTATCGCTGCAACACTTCGCAAGCATGTGGGGAGAGACCGCGCTACGGTGTCCAACTGTGCACTGTAGTAAGCTACCGGCCTGCTGGCATCACCATGTCTCTGGGTTAGGGCACCTGCCGCACACCCAGCACTTTCCGTACCGTACAATTCAAAGGGTTTCCCATAATCTGGCATGCCTAATGCAGGTGCCTGTGATAGGCACTGTTTGAGTCTCTCAAATGCCAGTTCGGACTCATCTGTGTGCGAGATCCGATCTGGTTTGTTCGAAGTGACCATCTCTTGCAAAGGTAAAGCCAGTATGGAGAACCCTGGGATCCAGTTTCGGCAGTACCCACACATTCCAAGAAAGGTGCGGATCTGTTGCTGGGTTTGTGGCAGAGTCGTGTCGCGAATCGCCTGTATTTTATCAGCGGTGAGGTGTCTAAGTCCTTGCGTCAAGCAATGTCCCAAATATTTTACCCTGGTCTGGCACAGCTGCAACTTATCCTTTGAAACCTTGTGTCCCATATTAGAAAGGTGAAACAGAAGCTGTTTTGTGTCTTTCAAGGACGATTCGAGTCAATCAGAACACAGCAATAAGTCATCTACATACTGTATTAATACTAATCCGCTCTCAGGTTGAAAGGATTGTAAACAGTCATGCAAAGCCTGGGAGAAAATACTTGGGCTGTCAATGAAACCTTGGGGTAGGCGAGTCCAGGTGTACTGTACTCCCCTGTATGTGAATGCAAACAGGTATTGGCTGTCAGGGTGCAGAGGGACAGAAAAGAAGGCAGAGGTCAATGACAGTGAAAAATGTTGCAGTAGGGGGAATTTGCATGAGGATGACAGCTTCAGTCCAAGTTGAAAAAGATCCAGGAACCACAACGCGCTGCTCCCTATTATCTAACCAGTTTTTGACCCAAGTGCATATTGTGCTTCCTAGCCCTGATTCTTGTAGCTTGTAGATAAGTCTCATGTGTGGTACAGTGTCGAATGCTTTGGCAAAATCTAAAAAGATTACATCCACCTCTTTACCCTGATTTAGGTTTGCGCTTACTGTTTCATAAAAGCCAAGTAAATTGGTTTGACAGGATCTGTCCTTCATAAACCCATGTTGATTCCTTTTAATGACCTTATTGACTTCAAGGAACTTCTGAATACTATCTCTTAGAATACCTTCCAATACTTTCCCCACTATAGATGTAAGACTAATTGGTCTATAATTACCTGGTTCAGCTTTACTTCCCTTTTTGAATATAGGCACTACTTCCGCTATACGCCAGTCTTTGGGAACCATACCTGATATTACTGAATCCTTAAAGATCAAAAATAGCGGTTTTGCAAGTTCAGAGTGAAGCTCCATTAGAACCCTTGGGTGAATACCATCGGGACCTGGTGACTTATTAATCTTTAAATGTTTTAATCGGTCACGGACTACTTCCTCGCATAAATAAGTACCTATCAGTGGGATATTCTCATTATTGAGATTATGTGTTAGTCCCTGAATTGGGTCCTCTCTAGTAAATACTGTTGAAAAAAACTAATTTAGTGTGTCCGCTATGTCATTATCAATTTTACTTAAGACTCCCAACTTGTCTTTTAAAGGGCTTATACTCTCCTTCTTTAAGCTCTTGCTATTAATGTATTTAAAGAATTTTTTGGGATTCGCTTTGCTTTCCTTTGCAACTAGTTTTTCAGTTTCTACTTTAGCCGCTCTTATTTCCTTTTTGCAAATTTTGTTACATTCCTTATAGTGCTGAAATGACTCTGCTTCCCCGTCAGATTTGTATTTTTTAAATGCTCTCCTTTTCTTGCCCATAAGTTCCTTTATCTTTTTGTTAAGCCACATCAGTTTATGATTTTTATTCCTTTTTTTGCTGCTTGTAGGAATAAATTTGAGTGTATTTTTAGCTAGCAGGAATTTTAGTACCTCCCATTTCTCCGTAGTATTTTTTCCTAAAAACAAACCTTCCCATTCAATATCCCTGAAAAATACCCTCATCTTTTCAAAATTCGCTTTGCTAAAGTTTAGAGTCCTAGTTGAGCCAGTATAGGGGTGTTTATGAAAACTGATTTTGAATGTGACCATATTGTGGTCGCTGTTTCCTATGGGTTCCCCTACTATAATACCTGATACCAAATCCCCATTGTTTGTTAATACCAGGTCTAAGATTGCATTGTACCTAGTTGGTTCCTCAATTAGTTGAACTAAGTAGTTATCATTAAGTGTGTTTAAAAACATATTGCCCCTAGCAGTATCACATGAATCGTTTTTCCAGTTTATCTCTGGATAGTTAAAATCTCCCATCACTACTATGTCTCCTACTCCTGCTGCTCTTTCAATTTGCTTTAGTAACAATTCCTCATCAGATACGTTGATACCAGGCGGCCTATAGCATACACCCAATACTAACTTTTTTATTCCTTTTTCCTTTCCCCGGATGCAATTTCTACCCATAATGTCTCGACAGTGTCTACAGTCCCCTCCTGAATATCTTCCCGTATATCAGGTTTTAAAAACGGCTTTACGTAAAGACACACCCCTCCACCCTTTTTATTTAGTCTGTCTCTCCTAAACAGTGTATAGCCCTCTAGATTGACTGTCCAATCATGAGATTTGTCCCACCAAGTTTCAGTAATGCCTATAATATCATACTGTTTGGTTGCTGCAAGTATTTCTAGTTCGCCCTTTTTACCAGTAATGCTTCTAGCGTTTACATACATACAACTAAGATAAGTATTTTCCCTTGCGTTAGGGACATCTTTCACCTTATGTAGCAATGATGACCTGTAATCGTCATTGGTTAGTGCTTTGATAAAATCTCTATTAGTACCCATGTTAGTAACCTTACCGCCTGCTCTTACCCTCCCCCCAACTTCTCCCCCATTTCGTTTACTACCGCCATCCCCACTATTCTCACTGCATGACCCATAGTTTCTAGCTAAACCCTCCCCCCAGGCTCCTAGTTTAAAATCTCCTCCAACCTTCTAACCATCCTTCCCCCCAGCACCGCTGCCCCCTCCTCAGTCAGGTGCAATCTGTCACGACAAAAGAGATGGCGCCTGACTGAGAAGTCCACCCAGTGTTCCAGGAACACAAACCCCTCTTTCCTGCACCAATCCCTAAGCCACACATTTACCTCCCTAATCTCCCTCTGCCTCCCTGGACTAGCGCGTGGCACGTGTAATATTTTGGAGAATATTACCTTAGATGTCCTTGCCTTAAGTTTCTTTCCTAAGTCCCTATAGTCTTTCTTAAAGACATCCCACCTTCCGCTAACTTTGTCATTGGTGCCAATGTGCACCAAGACCGCCGGGTCTTTCCCAGCCCCTCCCAACAATCTATCTACCCGGTCCGCGATGTGCCGCACCCGGGAGACAACAGACTGTACGGCGATCACGGTCCCGGTAGCAGATTGCCCTATCTGCCGTCCTGATGATAGAATCCCCTACCACCACCATCTGACTAGGTACCTCACTATCTTTTATCCCAACTGCGCCAGAGGGACCATTCCTCTGGATGCTAGAGGTAGCAGTCTCCTCCGGCACCGTCATTTCTTCACTATCATCCTCCGATTGCTCGTCCAGTCGGGCAAATTTGTTCGGGTTTGATAGTTCGGAGATGTCGAGCCTCCCCCTCTTTTTCTTCCTTCTAACTGTGACCCAGCTGGCTACCTGATCATCATCCTCTTCTACCAGTGACCCCTCCCGCAACTCATCCACCGTTCTGTCTAAACTTCGCTCGAGATTGTGAATCTCCCTCAGTCGAGTAACGGTTTGCTCTAGATCAGTTACCTGGCCTTCCAGGGCAACCGTTCGCATACACCTCGTGCAGATGTAATCACACTGGGCCGGTAGCTCCAGGTGTGCATACATCTTGCACGACATGCACTGAGTGAGGTCCCCAATCACAGCCCCTCCCATATACTTATCTATCTTTGTGCGGTTCTTGGTCCTTCACTTTTATGCAGCCGTAGTACTCTCTCCTGCGGCACCAATACTCCACTTAGAAGTTGCAGTTGTTCCAGCTCACTGCACCTCCTTTTCACTCGGCTTACAGCTCCTGCTAAAAAAAAATGCCCCTCACCCACGCACAATCACAGCCCCTCTGCTACTCCAAGTAAGAGACCCTCTCACTCTCTCATAAGGTCAGCCCCTTGCAGCCTCACCAGAAGTTTAATGGTACTGCAAATATGTGTACACCTTTTTCTGTATTCTAACTCACCTTTTGCTGTTACCAACTCACACTTACAAATCCAAGCAGCACTTTAAAATACAAGCCCTTACAATGAGCAAGCTCCAATGAGTCTAAACACTGATTATATAGGCTCAGTCAGCTGCTTTAGTCAGCCCCTCCTCCTCCTGATTACTCACACCTGATTCAACCCCCTCCCCCTGGCTTTCTCCTCACACTTTTTTTCCCCTCCAACAAAAAAATAAATAAAAATAAAACAGTACAGATACAAACAAAAAAAAACAGTTTAGATACAAACAATCAGATTAAGATGAACTTTCTCTCACAATATTACTATCTCTATATGGATAGACAGAGAATAATCAGAACTCACCTTTTGCTGTTACCAACTCACACGTACAAATCCAAGCAGCACTTTAAAATACAAGCCCTTACAATGAGCAAGCTCCAATGAGTCTAAACACTGATAATATAGGCTCAGCCAGCTGCTTTAGTCAGCCCCTCCTCCTCCTGATTACTCACACCTGATTCAACCCCCTCCCCTGGCTTTCTCCTCACACTTTTTTATTTTTATTTTTCCCCTCCAACAAAAAATAAATAAAAATAAATAAAACAGTAGATACAAAAAAAACAGTATAGATACAAACAATCAGATACAGATTAACTTTCTCTCACAATATTACTATCTCTATATGGATAGACAGAGAATAATCAGAACTCACCTTTTGCTGTTACCAACTCACACTTACAAATCCAAGCAGCACTTTAAAATACAAGCCCTTACAATGAGCACAAATCTTGCATTTCAATTAGCTGTTGTGTGTTTACTGTATTGAATGTCATCAGTTGTGTGGTGGTACTTTGTGTGGCGGTGCTTGCTGCCTGTTTAGCAGCTTCGTCCGCCCGGCTGTTACCAAGTGAACTTGGGTCTTGGTTGTAAGTGTGTGCTTTACACTTGATAACAGCCACTCTGTCAGGTTCCTGTATGGCTGTCAGAAGCCTTTTGATGTGTGATGCATGCGCCACAGGCTTGCCAGCTGCTGTCATGAAATTTCTGAGGCACCACAGGGCCCCAAAATCATGCACTACTCCGAAAGCATATCTAGAATCTGTGTATATATTAGCTGACTTAACCTTTGCCAACTCACATGCTCTGGTCAGTGCTACCAGTTCAGCGACTTGTGCTGAGTGAGGTGGACCAAGGGGTTCAGCTTCTATGATACCTTCGTCATCTACAACTGCGTATCCGGTGCACAGGTCTCGTGAGTCCGTCTGTCTGTGACAACTACCGTCAGTGTAAAAGGTAAAGTCTACGTCTTCTAGTGGGTTGTCACTGATGTCGGGTCTTGCAGTTAAAGTCTGGTACAAGTATTCCATACAGTCATGCGTATCAGTGTCTTTACTAAATCCTCCTTTACCATTATTCTCATCCTCCACCCTTTGTGCAGGACAAGGCACACTTGGCAAATAAGTTGCAGGATTTAGTGTGCTACACCTTTTTATGGTGATGTTTACATGGGCCATCAGTGATAGTTCCCATATTGTATACCGAGCGGATGAGACATGTCTGGTTTGGGCGGAGTTTAGCAAGGCTGATACTGTATGAGGTGTATGGATTGTCAGGTCATGCCCTAACACTACGTCTTCACTCTTACTTACCAACAAAGCTATAGCTGCAACACTTCGTAGACAAGTGGGGAGAGACTGTGCTACAGTGTCCAGCTGTGCACTGTAGTAGGCTACTGGTCTGCTGGCATCGCCATGTTTCTGTGTTAGGACCCCTGCCGTGCACCCAGCACTTTCGGTACCATATAAGTCAAAAGGTTTCTCATAATCTGGCATCCCCAATGCTGGTGCTTGAGACAAGCACTCTTTCAGTCTCTCAAACGCCAGTTCGGACTCCTCAGTATGAGTAACCCGTTCTGGTTTACTTGAAGAGACCATTTCTTGCAGTGGTAATGCCAAAATAGAGAACTCCGGAATCCAGTTCCGACAATATCCACACATTCCTAGAAATGTGCGAATTTGTTGTTGAGTCTGCGGCAGATTCATGTCACGGATGGCCTGTATCCTGTCTGTGGTCAGGTGTCTTAGTCCTTGTGTCAAGCAGTGTTCCAAGTATTTAACCCTTGTCCAGCACAACTGTAATTTATCCTTAGAAACCTTGTGTCCTGTCTGGGAGAGGTGAAACAGCTGTTTAGTGTCTGCCAGGGAAGACTCAAATGAATCAGAGCATAACAACAAGTCATCAACATATTGTATCAGCACTGACCCATTCTCCGGCTGAAAAGATTGCAAACAGTCATGTAGGGCTTGGGAGAAAATACTCGGGCTGTCAATGAAACCTTGGGGAAGACGGGTCCAGGTGTACTGTACTCCCCTGTAAGAGAAGGCAAAGAGGTACTGGCTGTCGAGGTGAAGAGGAACAGAAAAGAAAGCAGAGCAAAGGTCAATCACAGTAAAGTACTTAGAGGTAGAGGGAATCTGCATCAGAATGACAGCTGGATTGGGCGCTACGGGGAATTGGCTCTCGACTATTTTGTTTATCCCCCTTAAATCCTGCACTAGCCTGTAACCCCTCCCCCCACTCTTTTTCACAGGGAAGATGGGACTATTGGCTGTGCTGGATGTCCTAACTAACTGTAGCAGCCGTTCTATGACAGGGTATACTCCTAATTCCACCTCTGGATTCAGAGGGTACTGGGGGATTTTTGGAGCTATCCTGCCATCCTTTATTTGTACTACTACTGGGGCTACATTTGCCATCAATCCAGTGTCCTGTCCATCTTTAGTCCATAAGGAACCCGGTATTTGTGAGATCATTTCCTCTACCTGCGATGGACTTGTGTCTAGAACGGTAGAGTGCAACATTAGCCTTTGAGGTGTGTCTAACATATCTTGTACTTCCTGTGCATGGCTTTCAGGGATATCTAAAAACACATCCTCAGGGGTACAATATATAACACACCGCATTTTACATAATAAGTCTCTGCCAAGTAGGTTAGTTGGGGCCGACGCAGCCAACAAGAATGAATGTTTGGTATGCAAGGGCCCTATCGTAACCTCTGCAGGTCTAGTCAAAGGATACTGTTGCACTTTTCCCGTTACTCCCATTGCCGAAACCGTTTTGCCCGTGGTCATTATTCTTGTTGAAGAGGTTAATACAGATCTGGCCACCACTGTATCTACAAGGAACGGTTGTCCTTTACCAGCTGCTTTGACCATGACCTCAGGTTCATCTCTGAGGCTATTTGTCAACCTCACTGGCTGTAAGATACAGGTGTGACCACCTTCCTATTGTCTGCATTGTTGGTTTTCCCGGAGGGCGTTGGCAGCTATCATATGTGAGGGAAGTAACTGCGATGAGTTGGAGGCCTGCCCATCCCTCCTTGGGGGAAATCTATGTGTTTCCCCTCTATGTTGCTCCAAGTCCCTTCTATATGTCCCTTTGTCCCGTATATGTGTTGGGTAGTTTTGTGTACGTGGCTCATGTCTAGGGGCTTGTGGTCTTTTCAGTGTACAGTTCCTGGTGAAATGTCCCTCTCTCCCACAAGTGTAACACCTACTTACTCTCCTTCTCGGTTCTTCAAACACATGGGAGGGTAGGTTGTGTAGTTTGGCCTTCCAGAGCCTGTGTACTCACCGTCATCAACCTTTCCCCTGCTGTTCTTTATGTTTGAAGATATTCTTGTCATGCTCAGTAGCAGACTCTCTCAGCACATCTACAGTGACCCCTCTCCAATTAGACAAAGAAGTCTGTACCCTGACTTTCAATGCCTCTTTGAGTCCGTCCATTAACAGAGAGACAGCTACCTCCCTGTGGTTTACATCATTTTTTAGATCTCTTATCCCAGTGTATTTAGTCATATCTTGTAAGGCTCTATGAAAATATTCGGATGCCAGTTCACTTTCTCTCTGTTTGATAGTGAAAATGTTATTCCATTTTACAATTGTGGGGAAATACAATCCTAGTTGTATATTGATTTGTTTCACGTTTTCCTGATTGTATTCATCAGTCAGAGGACTGTCTGCCTCTATCTTCCAATCCGTTATAAACTTTTCGGTGTCAATATTAGGGGGTAGGCACGCTCTTAACACTGTCCGCCAATCTTTGTTTGTGGGTTCATGGGCATTACCCAGATCCTTAATAAACTTCTGGCATCCGGCTAAAACTTTCCTGGGATCGGGGAATTCTGAAATGATTGACCGCAGTTCCGACCTGGACCACGGGCAATACATTGCAATATTCCTGATGGGGGTTACTCCCTGGTTATCAGTTCTCCCATTGGGAACTGCTATTACCCGGTCATGGTTTAATCCAACCACTTCATTCCTGTTTGTCTCAGTGCAGGGAGCTACTGTCTCTGTGTAATGAACAGTCCCATACTTACCGGTGGCTATGATCTCGCCCATCCCTCCAGTGGAAGACACAGCCACTGTACTTACTGGTTGGTCTGTGTCCATCTGAGTTTCCTGCATGGTGGCTGCCTGAGAGAGGGCTGAGATCAGGCTGGGCTTGTCATCCTCCTCTGAACTATAACCCTTGGAAGAACTTAGGACAGGGTACAATTTGCATGGGTTAGGGTTAATACATTTTTCAAATGCCTTTCTTCATCTCCTAGTATGCTATTGGTTGTAGCATCCTTCTCTCCATCGACATATGGCAGTGGTGGTGCACTCGCATTCACATTTCTGTCTGGTTTGGAACTTGCTACACGAGCAAGTTCCCTTTGCATTTCTCCCTCTTGTTGCCATATGTTTAAACAGTTGTTATGTCTGATCCTTTGTTTCTTGGATTTGATCAGACATATTCTATTTCTAACATTTTGCAGCACCTCTGGTTCAAAACTAACAACCCAAGAAAATGATGCCCTGTCTTCAACAGTCATACGTACCCATTCATCACAAAAAGTCTCCGTGTAAGGACCATACTTCCTACACATAATATACCGAGCGGACCCTCTCGGCCTCTGCTCCTCAGCCTGAACCCTGGCTCCTGAACGCCTCTGCATGCCCACTTGGCTCCCAGTGTGGACTTTTTAAACACAAACACCAAATGGCCCACGCGAGATGACGGTGAAAAGTTCCTCCGAGCGTTTTTCACCCGCTCCGTCTCCACTGGACAGTACCACAGTCCACTCCAGTAGTGATCGCCCCGCGTACCCAGTGAGGACCCCTGCCAGACCCCTCAGCACTGTAAGTATGAAGTATACTATTAACAGCAATAAATTAATACCCCACCTTTTTCAGTGGAGGTTGAAACGCAGACCTTCAGAGAATAGACTGAGCCTGGCCAGGAGGACTCTCTTTTATACAATGTGTCCAAATACAGTACAATGGGAAATGTAAGCTCTTCTTTCATAGGTCAAAGGTCAGGTTATTTACAGTACATGGGGGGTCATAGGTTGTTTTAAATGAATGGGCGATGCTTGGTCCAGGTGTTCTTGCAGGTGTTCGCCACTGGGTTCCTGCCGAATATCAAGAGTACAGTATTTACAGTATTTCGTGAAAATTACAATTCTGCGCATATCTATGCGCAGAAACATGTGATAAACTGCAAATAGCAACCGGAATGTAGATCTCAAAATACTGCACATCTGGATACCAAACATTAAGCTCTAACCTTGCTCCTTCCCCTCACATCCTGTAACCCTGAATAACTCTGTTGTTCTACCTTTTGAGTATATGTAAGTTGCTGGCAAAGTGTGTGGAGACTATGGGGTAAATTTACTAAAATGGGAGTTGTATTTAAGATGGGATGTTGCCCATAGCAACCAATCAGATTCCATGTATTATCTTCTAGAAGGTGCTAGATAAATGAGAAATAGAATCTGATTGGTTGCTATGGGCAACATCCCATCTTAAATAGAACTCCCATCTTAGTAAATTTACCCCCTATACGTAAATTATGCACTATATGAATAGAATATTGAATATGTCTTTGTGGCTTTTCTGTGCGAATGCGTATGCTACCGTATATACTCATACCACGCGCCAATATGCAAGGCTCCCGAACCAGCAGTTGTTCTTGTCTCAGGAGAGAAGCTTCAGGACAGGATTTGATGCTTCCTATCTCGTCCGCAAGTGTCGATACATTCGGCAATGCAAGTGCTAGGTCTCATGGTGTCGGCTTTCGACATGGTGGAGTACGCTCAATTCCATTCCCGCCCTCTGCAGAAGCTGATTCTTGCCAGGTGGGACGGCCTGCCTCACCGGATCAGGTCTCAAATTATCTCCTTGTTTCCGGAGGTCCGTATGTCACTGAGCTGGTGGCTTCAGGACCAACGATTGAGCAGGGGTTGTCCCTTCTGGATATCCAACTGGGTCCTTCTGACGACGGATGCCACTCTGAGAGGTTGGGGCGTGATGTTGGAGCATTACTCCCTTCAGGGTCGGTGGACCAAGGAGGAGTCTCTCCTCCCGATAAACATTCTGGAGTTGCGGGCGGTGTTCAACTCATTGAACTTGGCCCAGCATTTAATACAGAACAGACCTGTTCAAGCACAGTCAGACAACGCCAACGGTGGCACACATCAATCATCAAGCCGGCACTTGAAGCCGCATGGCAATGAGGGAAGTATCACGGATTCTTCAGTGGGCAGAACGCCATCTGCCAGCCATATCGGCAGTGTTCATTCCGGGGGTCCTAAACTGGGAAGCAGACTTTCTCAGTCGTCAGGACGTACACGCCGGAGAGTGGAGCATCCATCCAGAAGTGTTTCAACTCCTTGTGGACAGGTGGGGCCTTCCAGATGTGGACCTCTTTGGAGCAAGGACAAGGGAACCTCAAGCAGCATTCGTGGATGCACTGGCAATTCCATGGAACTTTCGGCTGCCATACGTGTTCCCTCCAGTGTCACTCCTGCCCAGAGTAAATAAGGAAGTTCAAGCAAGAGGAGGACTCCTACTTCTGATCGCTCGCGCGTGGCCCAGACGGCATTGGTTCTCTTCTCAGACCTTCAGGGTCTCTCGATAGAGCGTCCCCTTCTACTTCCACAGCGCCCAGATCTCCTCGTTCAGGTTGGCTTTGACGGCGTGGCTATTGAAGCTTCCGTCTTGAGGGCCAAAGGATTTTCTGAGGCGGCCATTCAAACTATGTTGAAGGCCCGTAAACCGGCTTCTGCTCGGATTTTCCATAGGGTCTGGAATTCTTACTTTGCTTGGTGCGCATCTAACAATCATGACGCTTACAAGTTTAGTACGGCCAAACTTTTGGCCTTTCTACAACAGGGCCTGGACTTGGGCCTTCGTCTGGCCTCCATCAAGGTTCATATTTCTGCCTTGTCGGTTTGGTGCAAGAGAAAAATTGCAATGTTACCTGATGTACATATGTTCACTCAGGGTGTGTTGTGGATTCAACCTCCCTACATCACGCCTGTGTCCCCTGGGGACTTGTCGTGGTTTTTGGAGGCGTGGCAAGGGTCTCCGTTTCAGCCTCTTGAATCTGCAAACCTTAAGTGGCTTTCTCTTAAGGTATTGTTTCTGCTGGCTATTGCCTCTGCTAGACGGGTGTCGGATTTGGGTGCCTTGTCTTGTAGGTCACCATATCTGATTTTTCACCGTGATCGGGCGGTTCTTAGAACACATCCCGGGTATTTACCTAAGGTGGTGTCTTCTTTCCACCTTAATCAGGAGATTGTGGTTCCGGCCTTTGCCTCTCCTGTATTGTCTTCCAAAGAGCGATCTTTGGATGTGGTACGGGCTCTCCGTATCTATGTGAAGAGAACTGCCTCCATCAGGAAGTCGGATTCTCTCTTTGTTCTGTTTGGTTTTCACAAACATGGCTGGCCTGCTCACAAGCAGACCCTGTCCAGATGGATTAGAATGGTGATTGCACATGCTTATGTACACGCTGGCCTTCCAGCTCCTGCTACCATAAAGGCCCATTCTACTCAGTCGGTTGGACCTTCTTGGGCGGCCCGCCGTGGTGCGACCCTTGAACAATTGTGCAAGGCGGCTACGTGGTTCTCATAAGGTTCTATGCCTTCGATACTTCCGCCTCCCAGGATGCTTCCTTTGGACGCCGGGTTCTTGTGCCCGCTACAGTGTGTCCCCTCCCATAAGGAACTGCTTTAGGACATCCGCAATGTCATTTCCTGTGGAGCCCAGAGTACCCGCGGCAGAAAACGAGATTTATGGTAAGAACTTACCGTTGTTAAATCTCTTTCTGCGAGGTACACTGGGCTCCACAGGGCGCCCACCCTGACGCACTTAGCTTCTTTGGGTTGGTATGGCATTAGCTGCTGTCACCTTCTCCTGTCATGAGGGTGTGGTGTATGTGGCTACTAACAGTTGTCGTCTCTTTTGCCTGCTACTGCATTGGACTGGTTAACAAAAACTGAGCTCCTGTGCACGGAGGCGGGGTTATAGAGGAGGCGGCGCTATGCATTATGGGAACAGCCAAAGCTTTTAACCTGTTGGTGCCTCGGATCAAGATCCTACTCTACACCCCCAATGTCATTCCCTGTGGAGCCCAGTGTACCTCGCAGAAAGAGATTTAACAACGGTAAATTCTTACCATAAATCTCATTATTATACCTTCCATCTGTCCTGATTCCAGAGAGACAGTCCCGCTATTTGGACACTGTCCCAATGTCCCTCCTGCGGGCAGCATTGTCTTGCGGATGGGGGGACAGTTGGGGAAAGATTTGATCACCCGCTGCTCTGCTTGCAAAGCAGCAAGTGATCGCTGAATAGATGCGGTGCACACAGCATCTATTCAGAGCTGGGAGGGGAGCAGCCGGATGCCCAGCTGCTCAGGCAGTGCTGGGTACGACCACCAAAATGGCAAAAAAACGGGTTGTTACGTGCGGCCACGCCCACCCCAATGAGGCCAAACCATACTATGAAAAGTGGGGAGGTGTCAGGGCCAGTTCTACACCTTGCGACGCCCAGTGCGAAAGTTTCCACAGTTATGCCCCCAGTAGCTGTGCCCCCAGATTTGCCCCAAGTAGTTGTGCCCCCTGGTTGATTTTCCCCCTGTAGCTGTGCCCCCTGTAGGTTTGCGCCCAGTAGCTGTGCCCCCAGTTAATTTGCCCCCAGTAGCTGTTCCCCCTGTAGCAGTGCCCCCAGTAGCTGTTCCCCCTGTAGCAGTGCCCCAGCATGTGCCCCCTGTAGATATGCCCCCAGTAGCTGTGCCCCCTGTAGTAGTGCCCCCAGTAGCTGTTCCCCTTGTAGCAGTGCCCCCAGTATGGGCCCCCTGTAGATTTGCCCCCAGTAGCTGTGCCCTTTGTAGCTGTGCCCTCTGTAGTAGTGCCCCCAGTAGCAGTGCCCCCAGTATGTGCCCTCTGTAGCTGTGCCCCCTGTAGTAGTGCCCCCAGTAGCAGTGCCCCCAGTATGTGCCCTCTGTAGCTGTGCCCCCAGTAGCTGTGCCCCCAGTAGCTGTGCCCCCTGTAGTAGTGCCCCCAGAATGTGCCCCTAGTATGTGCCCCCTGTAGTAGTGCCCCCAGTAGCTGTTCCCCCTGTTGCAGTGCCCCCTGTATGTGCCCTCTGTAGTTGTGCCCTTTGTAGCTATGCCCCCAGTGATAGGGCCCCTTGTAGCTGTTCCCCCTATATGTGCCCCCAGTAGTAGCGACGCTTTCAAAACCTAAAAGAAAAAAGAAAATACTTACCAGCCTCGCTCCTGTTTCCGGACCGCTGCTGCTGTCTCCGGGCGCCAGCTCCGCTCTATGGGAGAGACGTAATGACGTCTCTCTCCCATAGCAGCGCCGCACTGACACTAGGGGTCAATTTTGACCTCTAGCGTCAGTCAGTGATGCCGGCTGTAGCGGGCGCACACAGCGCTCGCTGCAGCCGGGGAGCGGGAGGGAAGGAGGAGCAGTAGCGGCTCTTGCCACTGCGGCGCCATCAGGGTAGCGGCGCCCCGGGCAAAAAGCCTGCTTGCCCGTGGCAAGAGACGCTACTGGGAGGTGTGATATATTGTATTTCAAATCTGTGGCAAATGATACAGGGACTGGCCAGAAAGGAGAGGCCGTGACGTGGCTGGCCAGCTTGGCAAAGCATTGCAATATTTTGGAATTAACACTCCCTGAATTTAAATGAATTACCGTATGTAGTGTCATTAGGTAAGTGCAGAGCACGGTATGTATGACTTTTTATTTAAATAGTAGTTACAAATTTTTGCCTGCGGCTTCGCTTGCGTGGATGTCTGTTATTGCTCAGCGGAACTACTGTAATTTTACAAAGACAGTCGTGCCATCTAATATTTTGATGAATGTTTTTTATTGTACACATTGATTACAAAATTTCTTTGTAAACAATATTTGCAGTTTTTACTTCACTGAAGGCAAGGATCTCTCTCCTCTGGTGGCTGCACATGCCTCACCTTCTGGAGGGCCGCAGGTTTGGAATTCAGAACTGGATCCTCCTAAACACGGATGCAAGTCTCAGAGGTTGGGGAGCGGTCACCCAGGGGGAAACCCAGGGCCGGTGCTAGGGTGTTCGGCGCCCTCCTGCAAACTATCAATTTTGCGCCTTTCTACAAATACAAATGTGACCGATCTCATCCTCAGAGCTGTAACTAGACATTTTGGTGCCCCCACCCCCCTCAAGATCCATAAATATAGGGTCATAAAAAAATGACATAAAATATAGGGGCGTAAAATAATTATGACACATAGTAGTCAACATTATTCAAAATTACGCCACACCGTATTACCACTTATATACATTACGCCAGGTAGTGCCCCTTATATACATTACGCCCGATACAGCCCCCTTTTACATATTGCACCAGGTAGAGCCAGTCACACATTATTCCAGGTAGAGCACCCTTCTACACTTTGCGCCAGGTAGAGCACCCTTTTACACATGCAGCTTCCCCCAGCAGGGGGAAGCGCCAAAAATATAGGGGCCACACAATAGTACCAATTCACATTACACTGCACAATAGTGTTCGCTAGTCACATTACACCTCATAGTAGTGTCCATTAGTCACATTACACTGCACAGTAGTGTCCGTTAGTCACATTACACCCCATAGTAGTGTTCGCTAGTCACATTACACTGCTCAGTGTTGTTCGCTCGTCACATTACACTGCGTAGTATGCCCTTTAGTCACATTACACTGCACAGTAGTGTTCGCTAGTCACATTACACAGCATAGTAGTGTCGGTTAGTCACATTACACTGCACAGTGGTGTCCGTTAGTCACATTACACTGCACAGTAGTGTCCGTTAGTCACATTACACTGCACAGTACTGACCATTTGTCACATTACACTGCACAGTACTGTCCGTTTGTCACATTACACTGCACAGTAGTGTCCGTCAGTCACATTACACTGCACAGTAGTGTCCGTCAGTCACATTACACCGCACAGTAGTGTCCGTTATTCACATTACACCGCACAGTAGCGTCCATTATTCACATAATACCGCACAGTAGCGTCCGTTATTCACATTACACCGCACAGTAGTGTCCGTTATTCACATTACACCGCACAGTAGCGTCCGTTATTCACATAATACCGCACAGTAGCGTCCGTTATTCACATTACACCGCACAGTAGTGTCCGTTATTCACATTACACCGCAGAGTACCGTCCGTTATTCACACTACACCACACAGTAGTGTCCGTTATTCACATTACACCGCACAGTACCGTCCGTTATTCACATTACAGCACATAGTAGCGTCCGTTAGTCACGTTATACTGCACAGTAGCATCCGTTAGTCACATTAGACCTCACAGTAGTGTCCGTCAGTCACATTACACCGCACAGTAGTGTCCGTTAGTCACATTACACCGCACAGTAGTGTCGTCAGTCACATTACACTGCACAGTAGTGTCCGTCAATCACATTACACCGCACAGTAGTGTCTGTTAGTCACATTACACCGCACAGTAGTGTCGTCAGTCACATTACACCGCACAGTAGTGTCTGTCAATCACATTACACCGCACAGTAGTGTCCGTCAGTCACATTACACCACACAGTAGAGTCCGTTAGTCACATTACACCGCACAGTAGTGTCCGTCAGTCACATTACACCGCACAGTAATGTCCGTTAGTCACATTACACTGCACAGTAGTGTCCGTCAGTCACATTACACTGCACAGTAGTGTCCGTCAATCACATTACACCGCACAGTAGTGTCCGTTAGTCACATTACACCGCACAGTAGTGTCGTCAGTCACATTACACCGCACAGTAGTGTCCGTCAATCACATTACACCGCACAGTAGTGTCCGTCAGTCACATTACACCACACAGTAGAGTCCGTTAGTCACATTACACCGCACAGTAGTGTCCGTTAGTCACATTACACCGCACAGTAATGTCCGTTAGTCACATTACACCACACAGTAGTGTCCGTCAGTCACATTACACCACACAGTAATGTCCGTTAGTTACATGACACTGCACAGAAGTGTCCGTCAGTCACATTACACCGCACAGTAATGTCCGTTAGTCACATTACACTGCACAGTAGTGTTCGTTAGTCACATTACACTGCACAGTAGTGTCCGTTAGTCACATTACACTGCACAGTAGTACCCACACAGAAGAGCACCTTATACACATGCGGCCAGGTAGAGCCTATTATACATATTATGCCAGGTACATCCTTCATTCCCTCCACAGCACTGCCCCAGTACCTGCAGGAGGTCCCCAACTCCGGCGCTGCTCCTCCTCGGCCTTCTCCTCATGTCTCTCGGAGGCGCCGTTACCCCCGCAGCAGCGGCTCTGTAGGATGTCGGCAGTTATGCCGAGAGGGAGGGAACGGGTACTAATTTCTCGGGCCACGGACTGATGGAGGGCCCGGTGGGGCCCTGGTCCACCGCACTCCCTACACCCTCCCTCCTTACTGGACAGCAGCATAAGCACGCATCTTGGCAGCACAGCACATGCTGCAGTGTGCTGTGCTGCTGTGAGGCTGCTGCTACTGCTGAGCCAATGCCTATTTGGGTAGTGGGGGGAAGTGATCACACTCCCCCCTCAAATTGGCTCAGGGATCAGGACACCCCCCCCCCCCCGAACCCCTACACCCTGCTCGGCACGCCAAAGTTATAAAGAAAAAACAACTTTTTTTCACAAGGGGACGTGGCCATGCCTCCCCCGATTAGGCCACGCCCCCAAAATGATACCCATCGGCCTGAGGCCACTCTCTGGGGAAGGATGCGGGGAGAGAGCCATGCTACACGCTGCCAGCATCAGCGGGGTTGCAGAGCAGGTCGGCGCCTCCCTTCAGCACGGCGCCTCCCTGCACTGCATCCCCTTGCTGAGCGGGTAGCGCCGGCTCTGGGGAAACCTTCCAAGGTAGATGGTCAAACCTGGAAGCCATTCTTCCAATAAACATTTTGGAACTGAAAGCTGTGTACAACGGTCTTCTTCAAGCGGCACATCTTCTACAAGATCGGGCCATTCAAGTACAGTCGGACAATGTAACGGCGGTGGCCTACATAAACCGACAGGAAGGAACAAAAAGCAGAGCTGCAATGTCAGAGGTGACAAGAATCCTCCTCTGTGCGGAAAGGCATGCGTTGGCGCTGTCAGCATTCTTCCTTCCAGGAGTGGACAACTGGGAAGTGGACACGATCTCCATCCAGGAGAATGGGGCCTTCATCCGGAAGTATTTACAGAAGTGACCAGTCATTGGGGTGTGCCTCACATAGACATGATGGCCTCACGTCTCAACAAGAAACTTCGGAGGTACTGTTCCAGGTCGAGAGACCCACAAGCAGTGGCGGTGGATGCCCTGGTAACTCCGTGGGTATTCAAGTCAGTGTATGTGTTCCCTCCACTTCCACTCATTCCAAGAATTCTAAAACTCATAAAGAGAACAAGGGTTCAGGCAATTCTCATTGCTCCGGACTGGCCAAGGCGAGCTTGGTACACGGATCTTCTGGATTTACTGCTGGAGGATCCGAGGCCCCTTCCTCTTCGCGAGGACCTTCTGCAACAGGGGCCGTTAGCTTATCAAGACTTACCGCGGATACGTTTGACGGCATGGTGGTTGAACGCCAGATCTTAGCCCGAAAAGGTATTCCGAGCAAGGTTATTCCTACCCTGATACAGGCTAGGAAAGGTGTGACGTCTAAACATTACCATCGCATTTGGAAAAAATATGTGTCTTGGTGTGAATCCAAGAAATTTCCTACGGTGGAGTTTCAACTTGGACGGTTTCTCCTCTTCCTGCAAGCAGGTGTGGATATGGGCCTGCGTTTGGAATCCATAAAGGTCCAAATTTCAGCTTTGTCCATTTTCTTCCAGAAACAATTGGCTGCCCTCCCTGAAGTTCAGACCTTTTTGAAAGGGGTTCTGCACATCCAGCCTCCCTTTGTGGCGCCGACGGCACCCTGGGAGCTTAAAGTGGTGTTGCATTTCCTCCAATCGGATTGGTTTGAGCCTTTGCAGGAGGCAGAGGTCAAGTTTCTCGCATGGAAGGCTGTCACTTTGTTGGCCTTAGCCTCGGCTCGACGTGTGTCGGAATTGGGGGCTTTGTCCTGTAAAAGCCCCTACTTAATCTTCCATGAAGATAGAGGTGAGCTTAGGACGCATCAGCAGTTCCTTCCAAAGGTTGTGTCGGCTTTCCATATCAACCAACCTATTGTGGTGCCAGTGGCTACTGACTCCTCAATTACATCAAAGTCCTTGGATGTTGTGAGGGCTTTGAAGATCTATGTGAAGAGGCCGGCTCATCACAGAAAATCGGACTCTCTGGGGTATATTTACTAAGGTCCCGATTTTGACCGAGATGCCGTTTTTTCTTCAAAGTGTCATCTCGGGAATTTACTAAGCAGAAATCACGGCAGTGATGAGGCCATTCGTATTTTTTTGCAAGTCCAAGAATAAAAATACGAATGAATACACCATCGGTCAAAACGCGGCTGTTTAGATATGAATCTCGGTCATTTACTAAGAAGTGCAAAGCAAAAAAAAAAAAATCACTGCCGTGAAAAAATACAACTCGTAAAAAAGTGCTAAAAAAAAACAGACCTGCTTTTTTGAGCCGTGATTGGATAGGCATGCACGGATCCATGAGATCCGTGCATGTATATCAGTGGGAAGGGGTGGGAAAGTGTTAATTTTTTGAAAAAAAATTGCGTGGGGTCCCCCCTCCTAAGCATAACCAGCCTCGGGCTCTTTGAGCCGATCCTGGTTGCAGAAATATGGGAAAAAAATGGACAGGGGTTCCCCCATATTTAAACAACCAGCATCGGGCTCTGCGCCTGGTCCTGGTTCCAAAAATACGGGGGACAAAAAGCGTAGGGGTCCCCCGTATTTTTAAAACCAGCACCGGGCTCCACTAGCTGGACAGATAATGCCACAGCCGGGGGTCACTTTTATACCGTGCCCTGCGGCCGTGGCATCAAATATCCAACTAGTCACCCCTGGCCGGGGTACCCTGGGGGAGTGGGGACCCCTTCAATCAAGGGGTCCCCCCCCCCAGCCACCCAAGGGCCAGGGGTGAAGCCCGAGGCTGTCCCCCCCCCATCCGATGGGCTGCGGATGGGGGGCTGATAGCCTTTTTGTAAAAGTGATTGATATTGTTTTTAGTAGCTGTACTACAAGGCCCAGCAATCCTCCCCCACATGCTGGTACTTGGAGAACCACAAGTACCAGCATGCGGCGGAAAAACGGGCCCGCTGGTACCTGTAGTACTACTACTAAAAAAATACCCAAAAGAAGACAATACACACACACCTTGAAAGTAGTTTTATTACATCCATCCACACAAACATACATACATACTTACCTTATGTTCACACGAGGGTCGGTCCTCTTCTCCAGTAGAATCCATGGGGTACCTGTTGAATAAATTATACTCACCAGATCCAGGGTACCAGGCTCCTCGGATAATCCTTTTGTAATCCACGTACTTGATTAAAAAAATAAAACGGATACCCGAGCCACGCACTGAAAGGGGACCCATGTTTTCACATGGGTCCCCTTTCCCCGAATGCCAGAAACCCACTCTGACTGATGTCTAAGTGGGTTTCTTCAGCCAATCAGGGAGCGCCACGTTGTAGCACCCTCCTGATCGGCTGTGTGCTCCTGTACTGTCTGACAGGCGGCACACGGCAGTGTTACAATGTAGCGCCTATGCGCTCCATTGTAACCAATGGTGGGAACTTTCTGCTCAGCGGTTGACCGAAAGTGACCTCACCGCTGACCACAAAGTTCCCACCATTGGTTACAATGGAGCGCATAGGCGCTACATTGTAACACTGCCGTGTGCCGCCTGTCAGTCAGTACAGGAGCACACAGCCAATCAGGAGGGTGCTACAACGTGGTGCTCCCTGATTGGCTGAAGAAACCCACTTAGACATCAGTCAGAGTGGGTTTCTGGCATTCGGGGAAAGGGGACCCATGTGAAAACATGGGTCCCCTTTCAGTGCGTGGCTCGGGTATCCGTTTTATTTTTTTAATCAAGTACGTGGATTACAAAAGGATTATCCGAGGAGCCTGGTACCCTGGATCTGGTGAGTATAATTTATTCAACAGGTACCCCATGGATTCTACTGGAGAAGAGGACCGACCCTCGTGTGAACATAAGGTAAGTATGTATGTATGTTTGTGTGGATGGATGTAATAAAACTTTACTTTCAAGGTGTGTGTGTATTGTCTTTTTTTGGGTATTTTTTTAGTAGTAGTACTACAGGTACCAGCGGGCCCGTTTTTCCGCCGCATGCTGGTACTTGTGGTTCTCCAAGTACCAGCATGTGGGGGAGGCTTGCTGGGCCTTGTAGTACTACTACTAAAAACAATATCAATCACTTTTACAAAAAGGCTATCAGCCCCCCATCCGCAGCCCATTGGATGGGGGGGACAGCCTCGGGCTTCACCCCTGGCCCTTGGGTGGCTGGGGGGGGGACCCCTTGATTGAAGGGGTCCCCACTCCCCCAGGGTACCCCGGCCAGGGGTGACTAGTTGGATATTTGATGCCACGGCCGCAGGGCACGGTATAAAAGTGACCCCCGGCTGTGGCATTATCTGTCCAGCTAGTGGAGCCCGGTGCTGGTTTTAAAAATACGGGGGACCCCTACGCTTTTTGTCCCCCGTATTTTTGGAACCAGGACCAGGCGCAGAGCCCGATGCTGGTTGTTTAAATATGGGGGAACCCCTGTCCATTTTTTTCCCATATTTCTGCAACCAGGATCGGCTCAAAGAGCCCGAGGCTGGTTTGCCTTAGGAGGGGGGACCCCACGCAATTTTTTTTTTACATTTAAACATTTATTTATTTTTTAACAAAGTGCACAATGAAGCCCAGCACGGATCTCTCAGATCCGGACGAGATTCATTGTATTAAAGTCGGCAGTGTTTTACAAGTCACTCACGTAAAACACTGCCTAAAAAAACGAATGACATCGACATCGGAAAACCCGAAAATGCAGAATACGGCAGCTTAGTAAATTAGTCGTAACAAATTCAAAAAGTTGCAGTTTTACACTTTCGATGTCATTCGTGATTATTCTCCCACCAAATCGGGAGAATTACGAATGTTAGTAAATATACCCCACTGTTTGACCTGTATGACCCCAAGAAAATGGGGTGTCCTGCTTCTAAGCAGACGATTTCTCGCTGGATCAGGTTCACTATCCAGCCTGCATATTCTACGGCAGGATTGCCGTGTCCAAAATCTGTTAAGGCCCACTCTACTCATAAGGTGGGCTCTTCCTGGGCGGCTGCCCGGGGTGTCTCGGCTTTGCAGCTTTGCCGAGTGGCTACTTGGTCTGGGTCGAACACGTTTGCTAAGTATTACAAGTTCGATACTTTGGCCTCTGCGGACCTACAGTTTGGTCAAGCAGTTCTGCAGGAGCCTCCGCGTTCTCCCTCCCGTTCTGGCAGCTTTGGTACATCCCCATTGTACTAAAGTGGACCCCAGCATCCTCTAGGACGTAAGAAAATAGGATTTTAATTACCTACCGGTAACTCCTTTCCTCGTAGTCCGTAGAGGATGCTGGGCGCCTGCCCAGCGCTTTGTTTTCCTGCAGTGGTTATCTGGTTCAGTACAACTTTGTTCTTGGTTAAGTACTACATTGTTACTCGGTAAGTAATGTTTCAGTGATTGCTGAGTTTCAGGCTAGTTAGCTGGGTTTGCCTTGTATGTGTGAGCTGGTATGAATCTTGCATCTATCTGTGTACAATCCTTCTCTGGAAGATATCCGTCTCCTCTGGTACAGTTTCTAGACTGAGTCTGGTAGGAGGGGCACAGAGGGAGGAGCCAGCGCACACTCTCAAACTTTTAAAATGCCAATGGCTCCTGGTGGACCCGTCTATACCCCATGGTACTAAAGTGGACCTCAGCATCCTCTACGGACTACGAGAAAAGGATTTACCGGTAGGTAATTAAAATCCTATTTTAACAGTCCAGGAGCCGGTGTCCGCTGCTCCAGGAGGCTGCCGGGCACCAGGTCCTTCTTCTGTGTTGTGACCCCCTGCGCTGTAAAGTGCACTGTCACTTTACTGCACCGGGGTCACAGCGCAGCATATGGATGTCCCGGTGCCCGGCAGCGCTCATCGGAGCAGCGGACACTGGCTCCCAGGACTGGTAAGTATTTTTTCCATCAGACACACAGAGCTGATCTGGGGGGAGAGCTGTGTGAAGGATAAGATGTGTCGGGGAGAGCTGTGTGAGGGATAAGCGGAGTCGGGGGGGGAGAGCTGTGTGAGGGATAACATGCGTCGGGGAGGGCTGTGTTAGGGATAAGATGTGTCAGGGGAGAGCTGTGTGACTTGTGAGGGATACGCTGTGTCGGGGAGAGAGCTGTGTGAGGGATAAAATGTGTCGGGGAAGAGCTGTGTGAGGGATAAGATGTGTCGGGGAAGAGCTGTGTGAGGTATAAGATGTGTCGGGGAGAGCTGTGTGAGGGATAAGATGTGTCTGGGGAGAGCTGTGTGAGGGATAAGCGGAGTCAGGGGGAGAGAGCTGTGTGAGGGATAAGATGTGTTGGGGAGAGCTGTGTGAGGGATAAGCGGAGTCAGGGGGGGAGAGCTGTGTGAGGGATAAGCGGAGTCAGGGGGGAGAGCTGTGTGAGGGATAAGATGTGTTGGGGAGAGCTGTGTGAGGGATAAGCGGAGTTAGGGGGAGAGCTGTGTGAGGGATAAGCGGAGTCAGGGGGGGAGAGCTGTGTGAGGGATAAGATGTGTTGGGGAGAGCTGTGTGAGGGATAAGCGGAGTCAGGGGGGGAGAGCTGTGTGAGGGATAAGATGTGTTGGGGAGAGCTGTGTGAGGGATAAGCGGAGTTAGGGGGAGAGCTGTGTGAGGGATAAGCGGAGTCAGGGGGGGAGAGCTGTGTGAGGGATAAGCGGAGTCAGGGGGAGAGCTGTGTGAGGGATAAGCGGTGTCGGGGGGAGGGCTGTGTGAGGGATAAGATGTGTTGGGGAGAGCTGTGTGAAGGATAAGCGGAGTTAGGGGGAGAGCTGTGTGAGGGATAAGCGGAGTCAGGGGGGGAGAGCTGTGTGAGGGATAAGATGTGTCAGGGGGAGAGCTGTGTGAGAGATAAGCGGTGTCAGGGGGAGAGCTATGTGAGGGGTAATAGGAGTCAGGGGGGGAGAGCTGTGTGAGCGATAAGTGGTGTCAGGGGGAGAGCTGTGTGAGAGATAAGCGGTGTCAGGGGGAGAGCTATGTGAGGGGTAATAGGAGTCAGGGGGGGAGAGCTGTGTGAGCGATAAGTGGTGTCGGGGGAGAACTGTGTGAGGCAGTGACGTGCGGTGAGATCAGTGGCTGGGGAGGCACACATGGGTGTGGATAAAAATGTTAAAACAGAACAATGGCGCTCATAAATATAATAAATATAATCAGTATGCTTATAAAACAATATGTTCCAGCTGCTGTGTAGTAATAACAAGCCTCTGTGCAGTTTATATATTGCAAATTACTGGACACAACAGAAGACAGCGCTTGGAGCAAATGATCAAAAAACTGATGGTTCCAAACACAGCACAGTACTTCAGTGACGTGCAGTGAATTAAATGGCACTGCTGCACTTACGCAGCCTGCAGGTAGTACACGTCCAGCCCTGCTTCGTCCTGGGCAGACTTATTCCGTGCAGAGACCCCCGTCCGGGAGAGAGAAGGTGCTGCTGCTGCTGCTGGCTGGGACGGCTGAGGAGGCTGAAGGAAAGGGAAGAGCACCGGCCACAGCCGCCGCACACCCTCTACTGCCTGGCGGGTGACTCACTCTGCTATCCGCCGGGTCCTGTTGCCGCTTCCCCATGCCAAATATGGGTGATTGGACAGTGGATCCAGCACTGGATCCGCTGTCCAATCACGTGTGCCTCGCTGACAGAGGCGTGCTTTGATGTGGGCTGGAAGCCCATCCCTGTCAGCAGCGAGGCACTTGTTTAAGTGCCACTTTCTCAACTTTTTTTGAATGGGCTTTTACAGCGCAGTGCTTGGCCCCGCCTCCCACTTTATCTTTATTCCCATTGTCAGCGGGAGGCACTTGCACGTCCCTGGTGTAAGGGATACGCGGTGTCGGGGAGAGAGCTGTGTGAGGGATATAATGTGTCGGGGAAGAGCTGTGTGAGGGATAAGATGTGTCGGGGAAGAGCTGTGTCAGGTATACGCGGTTTCAGGGGAAGAGCTGTGTGAGGGATATGTAGTGTCGGGAAAGAGTTGTGTGAGGGATAAGATGTGTCATGGGGGGTGTGTGAGGGATAAGCGGTGTCAGGGGGGGAGGGCTGTATGAGGGATAAATGCTGTCGGGGAGAGCTGTGTGAGGGATAAGTGGTGTCAGGGGAAGAGCTGTGTGAGGGATAAGTGATGTCAGCGGAAGAGCTATGTGAGGTACAGAAGCAGAACTCTGGGAGGCAACGGAGTCATCTGCCGCCGGGCTCCTGCTCTGAAGGGGGGCACCTCTCCTCCCATTCTGTGACACCATTGAATTGAATGAAGTTAATTGATAGCTGCAAATCACACCCTCTTTATTATACTGAATATACACATTTTACAAGTGTAACACCCAGGATTAGAAACCATATCCTATCACACTGGAAGCAGACACCTCACTGATGAAGCTGTTTGCTCCTGTACAGGAAATATGAGAATTTTCACTATATGAAGATACTTCTCTGACAACTACACGTAACTTCATATAGTTAGAATTCTCATGCTTCCTGTACAGGAGCAAATAGCTCCATCAGTAAAGTGTCTGCTGTTAGTGTAACAGGTCATGGGTTCTACTCCTGGGTATGACTGCTAAGAAATGTGTGATTTCAAATAAAAGACAATTAAATGTATAAATACAGTATATATATTTTTTCAGAACACTCCATACACACACACACACACACACACACACACACACACACACGCACGCACGCACGCACGCACACACACACACACACACACACATAATACGCACACATACACACATATATTTATCTTAATATAGGAAATAGGGGGGCACCAATATTTATCTTGCCTCCGGGCAACTGGGACGAACTTACGCCCCTGGTGAGGTATACGCGGTTTCAGGGGAAGAGCTGTGTGAGGGATATGTAGTGTCGGGAAAGAGTTGTGTGTGGGATAAGATGTGTCATGGGGGGGGGGGGTGAGAGATAAGCGGTGTCAGGGGGGGAGAGCTGTGTGAGGGATAAGTGGTGTCAGGGGGAGAGCTGTGTGAGGGATAACTGATGTCAGGGGGAGAGCTGTGTGAGGGATAAGCAGTGTCAGGGGGGAGAGCTGTGTGAGGGATAAGCAGTTTCAAGGGGAGAGCTGTGTGAGGGATAAGATGTGTTGGGGAGAGCTGTGTGAGGGATAAGATGTGTTGGGGGAGAGCTGTGTGAGGGATACGCGGTGTCGGGGAGAGAGCTGTGTGAGGGATAAGATGTGTAGGGGAGAGCTGTGTGAGGGATACGCGGTGTCGGGGAGAGAGCTGTGTGAGGGATAAGATGTGTAGGGGAGAGCTGTGTGAGGGATAAGATGTGTCGGGGGAGCGCTGTGTGAGGGATAAGATGTGTCGGGGGAGCGCTGTGTGAGGGATAAGCGGTGTTAGGGAGGAGAGCTGAGTGAGGGATAAGCGGTGTCAGGGGAGAGAGCTGTGTGAAGGATACGCGGTGTCAGGGGGAGAGCTGTGTGAAGGATACGCGGTGTCAGGGGGAGAGCTGTGTGAAGGATACGCGGTGTCAGGGGGAGAGCTGTGTGAGGGATAAGCGGTGTTAGGGAGGAGAGCTGAGTGAGGGATAAGCGGTGTCAGGGGGGAGAGCTGTGTAAGGGATAAGCGGTTTCAGTGGGAGAGCTGTGTGAGGGATATGCGGTGTCAGGGGGAGAGCTGTGTGAGGGATATGCGGTGTCAGGGGGAGAGCTGTGTGAAGGATACGCGGTGTCAGGGGGGAGAGCTGTGTGACGGATAAGAGGTGTCAGGGGAGGGCACCATGAGGGTGTGTGCGAGAGTAGCAGGGGGTGAAATATGGATGGAGAAGGGGCTGAGATGGGTGAGTGTCGTGAGAGGTGCAGGGGGTGAGATGGGGGAGTGAGGCACAGGGAATGAGAGGTGTAGGGGGTAAGTAGAGAAAGATGCAGGTGATCAGACACAAAGAAGAGTATTACCTAGGATGAAGATATGGACACATAACGAGAGTGACTAACAAAGGGAACAAGCAGAGTGGGTACATGGAAGACATAAGAGAGGTGAGCAAAGGTTGTTCAACATATCCTGCTACATTGTGCACCACATCTGTGGGCAATGCGTGTGTAAGCGGCACTACTATTGTGGGCATTGTGTGTGTAAAGGGCACTGCTACTGTGGGCAATAGTATGTGGGGCAAAGTAAATAAGTTTGTGCTACTGTGATGTGTAATTCGAATTGGGGGTACTGTTGTGTGGCCACGCCCCTTCCTTGTGAGGACAAACCCCTTTTGGCGGTGCGCGTGCTTTCGTCGCACACTGAGTGGGAGGGGTGGCATGGTAGATGAGTTCCCCGACCTCTCAAGGACCACTTTAAGCCCTGCCTTTAATACATTCAGGTGATACTAATATAATGTGAAACGGGTGTGAAAACAGAAAACACCCCTTTTCACATTATTTTAGTAAAAATAATGTTAATAAATAGGCCCCATAGTCATTCTGGACCTGAGGAGCCTGCACACTGCACGTGCCGAGTGGCAAGCATCTGTTTTATCCTTTATTGCTCCTCTCCCTGATGTCATATCAAGATCATACAGAACTCAGTTTCTAAGCATCGCATACGCCATGCAGCACATCCCACCATTTATCGGGTACATACCGGCATAAATAACGTATGCAGTTGTGTCAAGGTGACATTTGCACTGATATATATATAAATAATAAAATGGGGTCTGCTGCATTTAGCATTGGTGGCAGACAGTGAACCTGCGGTAACTATCACAATGTATCACTGCATATAGCTGAGAGCTGCTATTTACCATGTCATGGCTGCTCTGTGAGATTTGGTTCAGTAGGGATCCACAAAGACTCTCCGACCTACAGTACTGTAGCAGCATCACCATGCCAAAATAAGGGATCACCTTCCTGACACGGCGTTAATCTTGATAACCTGAAAACGTTTGCAGTCTCCTATGGAGACTGTGGGCCTAATTCAATCATGATCGGTGCTGTGTGTTTTCGCACAGCAGCCGGTCAGGTCTGAACTGCGCATGCGCTGGCGCCGCAGTGCACCGGCGCATGCCAGACAGCCGACGGCTGTCTCAGCCCTGCGATTGCCTCTGCCTGTCAATCGGTTGCTGGAAGGGAGGGGGTGGGCCGGTGTCATTTGGCCGCCGTTTAGGGGGCGCGGTCTGGGCAATCCAGGGGTGCCGGGACCATTGGGGGGGCAGGCGGCGGCGGCTGTGTGACATCACACGCAGCCGCTGCGACCCTCACAGTGACGAGTAGCTCCTGCAAGCGCGCAGGAGCTGCGGTGGCAGGGGGCTACTCCTAAAGTACAAAAGCATCGCCACTGTGCGATGCTTTTGTATTTGTGCAGGGGGGTCGGGCCTGACATGCGGGGCGGACGTCCCCCCGCATGTCTGTGTGTCTGATCGTAGATGTGTACATCTACGATCAGGTCTGTATTAGGCCCTGTATTAATAATTGTTAAATAAGTTAAGGCATTGATACATTTGTGCAGCAAGATGTGATGGCCATTCTCTGGATTAATTAGTCAGTTTCTCCATGTTTAAGGCTGATCAGCCTGTCATAAATAGCTCCTGATATAATACAATTTATATAAAAATTATTAGTCAGGGAAATTATTGTTGGTAAATGATTAATCCATTTTGGAGACTAGCGGGTATAGGCCCGTATTGTTGTACGTATGTTCATCATGTATGTTCGCGTGTAAATCGTGAATAAAACCGTTACTTGGCAATTCTAGAAATTGGTTGATTACCTTAATATTGTAGCTCTGCTTAAACAGGGACATCCTAAAAATCTTAACTGCTAGCAGTTCTTGAAAACGACAGTTTAAAAACTATTATCATGCCTTGGAGAGTGATAAATTGCACAAACATAAAGTACCATTCAATCAGCACCTAACTGCCGTGTTACAGGCTGTGCTTGAAAAATGACAGTTAGGAGCTGATTAGCTGGCACTTTATCACCGTGCAATTTATCACTTTCCAAGGCTTGATAAATCTGGGTTTATGGTTGTGCCAGCAGTGTCTATTAGATAATTAGGAGATAATGGCAATAGTCAGCCAGAAAGGGAAATGACTGAGCTCATATGGATGTCAGGGACAGCTTTTGGCACCTAGTAGTGTAATGCTGAGGAGCTGATGGTAAACCCATATGCCGACAGTGACAGTGATAAAGTGACCATGTGCTAGATGGCTGCTGCTCCCAGGCGCTGCACAGAGGCTTCACGTCAGCTTTGTCTGACCTCCCGCAGGTCAACCTTTAGCTACACATGAGCTACCAACAAAAATAAACTGCTCGCTGTTCAGGGAGACGCTGTATTATTTGTATCATGGCCGGAACGCTCGTCATTATGATTTTACATGAAATGACTTTACATAAGAATTGGTCAGTGTTTAAGTGAATATTCTTTATAAATTAGGTTTATTGTCACTTAATTGCCCTATGGAAACCAACCCACCACCTACACACCTGCGGTCAGCTGATGACTTTCATTGGATTCAGCAGCACTTGCGGCAGTGACTACACCTAATCCCCTAACCCAGTGGTTCTTAAACTGTATGCCCAAGGGCACTTGCAGGGCTGCCTGGAATTGGTGGTCAAGGACCAATTATAATTATTTATGGTCAATGTAATAGGCAAAACCAGTGCTGGCGGCTGCCAAACATATATTATGGTTATAAACATAAGCAAATCCGGTCCCTCACCACACAATGTAACATTAGGATGAGAAGAAACTTTTGGCCTAGGGGTGCCATGAAAAAAACATGATACTCTAGGGCCCTGTGATTCAAAAACGTTTGGGAACCACTAACCTAACTCCTAACCCTAGCGCCTAACCCTAATCTCCAACCCCCGGCCTAAAGGCCCCCATACATCTGGAACCCATTTCCCAAACTCCCTGATCCGATGACACCACCGGTCTGTTGATGTAACGTTATGCACTTTGGGACTAAACACATTCATGCAGCCTATAAACTAAATGGGGAAAATGTAGGGATAACGGTAGTTGAAAAAGATTTGGGGAGTGCTCATCGACAATAAACTTATACCTCCCAACTGTCCCAATTTTCGCAGGACAGTCCCGTTGTTTTGGGACTGTTCCGCTGTCCCACCCGCGGGTCGCAGTGTCTCGCGGTGGGGGGTAAGTTGGGAGGCTCTGTCACTCACTGCTCTGCTTAGCACAGCGTCTATTCAGTGGAGACAGAGGGAGAGGGGGCATGCCAGCAGCTCCCAGAGCGCTGGGCATGCCCCCTCAGTGACGAAAATGGGGGCGTGGCTCACGACTGCGGCCCTCTCGCCAAGACACGCCACCTTTTCAGTACGCCACGCTCCCTTTTTGGAGGCGCTTTGCGCGCGTGAAGATGTCCCTCTTTCCATCTCTCAAAGGTTGGGAGGTATGATAAACTTAGTAGCAGTATGCAATGTCAAAATGCCGCAACAAAAGCAAATAAGGTGTTAGCAACTTAGCATGCATAAAACGGGAATGGAGACAAGGGATGAGAGTGTAATCCTGCCACTGTATAAATCATTGGTGCGGGCCGTGCGGCCACACCTGGAATATTGTGTACAGTTCTGGGCACCTCACTATAGAAAATATATCTTGGAACTAGAAAGGGTTCAGAGGCGAGCTACCAAACTGGTTAAGGGGTTAGAGGCACTGGATTATGAGGAAAGACTTAAAAGGTTAGATATATTTACACTGGAAAAGAGGCGATCGAGAGGGGACATTATTAATATTTATAAATACATTAAGGGACAATACAAGGATTTATCAGATGATTTGTTTATAAAAAAAAACACTACATAGGACACGAGGACATCCTCTGAGGTTAGAAGAAAAACATTTTCATACACAGCGGAGAAAAGGGTTCTTCACAGTAAGAGCAGTAAGGATTTGGAATTCTCTGCCAGAGAATATAGTAATGGTGGACTCAATCAATAAGTTTAAAAATGGATTAGATAAATTCCTAGTGGAAAAAAATATCCAAGGATACAGCATTTAATTAATCTAAAAAAATAAATAAATTATAATACAGGTTCAACTTGATGGACATTTGTCTTTTTTCAACCTCAACAACTATGTAACTATATAACTATGATCAGATCAATTCTCAGTCGGGATTGGAAAATCGAGATTTTTAAACATGTTTGTTTAATATTCTCGATTTCTGCCAGGGGCTCGGGAAATTGCAGCAAACTGCCGTTGAGGTATGGGGGCCTTCAGGGCCGGCACCACCATTAGGCAGCTGCCTAAGGGCGGTAGCACTTAAAAAGGACGGTGCGGAGTTAAACTAAAAAAAAAAAATGAGGGAAGTGACTGTGTCGCTCACTTACCCCGCTGTCCCGACCCGGTGATCGTGTAAAAGATCTGCTCCCTCTGCCGGGTCTACCAAGCAATGGAGGGCACGGCACGGAACTACTGGAGCACGAGGAGGAGACCAGGGGCAGGACCTTCACACGGCGCAACTCACTGACTCACTCTCATAGCCCAGCAGAAGGAAAAGGTGAGCAGCATCGCACGGAACAGTGCAGGCGGCGGGTAACACACTGTCAGCACTGCACCGTACAGCCGTACATGGCTCCCTGGCAGCGACCAGTGTCTGCGTCACATACCTCTCCCTAATAATAACCCCTAACCCACGCTGGCAAATCAGCCCTAATATCCTATCGATAATACCCTAACCCAAATCGCAAAATTATCAGGCGGTGGCTATGGAACTCATAAAATGGCGTGTCTGCACGGGAGGGGGGGGGGGATGTCGGGGGCGTCTGGCACTGACTATTTGCCTAGGGTACTGGGAAACCTTGCAACGGCCCTGGGGGGTGTGAGCCCCAAAATTCCTTCCCTCAGCCTAACCCTAACCTTCCGCTGCACTTACAGAATGCTGGCATTTCACATGTTGATACTGTGAACATGTTGACATTCTGCACACGCCATGATCAATGTCAACATTTTAACATTGTCGACATCATAGCTGTTGATGTTGCAATTGTAACTACATCTCAGAAAAAAAACATGTACGACACTTAGAGCTCTCACCATGCCAGGTGTAACCTAACATCTAATTACAGTATGTATATTGCTAAGAGTAGAATTGTCACCTTCTCTGGAAATACAGACAGGGCCGGAGCTTCCACTAGGCAGCTTTAGGCAGCTGCCTAGGGGCGCCGGGAACTGAAGGGGCAGTCTGCTACAGCTGCAAAAAAAAGGTAGTGTGGTCCTACATCTCATAGCCGCCGCAATCTCCCTGGCACTCGTATCTACAGTAGCCGCGACTGCCAAGCTCCTGTATTGCAGCATCCAGCTCCACCTGGCACAGGCAGTAACTTTGACAGCTCCTGGAGTCTTGGCTGGGGGGTGACATGCGGCGCTGCTCTTCATTCCAGGCTCTTTCACAGACTACTCAGTCCCAACTCCTCATTGTAGCCTGCAGGTAAGGTGGCTGCACAGTGCACTCTCTGCATTTAATAAGAAAAGAAGGGGAGAGCAGCAGTCTGGGGGGTGGGAGAGGGGGGGGGGGGGGGGCGGAGATGAGCAGCTGGCATGCACGAAGATGGTGGAGGGGATAGAACAGAGGACATTTAAAAGAGTGGGGTTGAGGGGGGCAGCAGGAGACCACACAGACTGGCGAGATGGGGAGAAGAGAGCAGCCATACAACAGACGGGGTGGGGGAGAGCAGCAGTATGCCTTTCTCCTGAAGATCAGGTAGGGGCAAGGGGCAGTAGGCAGAAGTTTTGCCTAGGGTGCCGTGAAACCTTGCACCGGCCCTGAATACAGACCTCCTTATTTACTGCAGACCTATATCATTGACCGGCAGACAGGATGTTAGCTCTCGCTATACCGAAAGCGACATCCTGTCTACCGGAGTCCAGGCAGCGAGTCCCCTCGCAGGCTCGCTTCGCTCGTCACACTTTGGGCCTGGTGGCTTGCTTCGCTTGCCACAGGTTGGTGGCGTGGACCCACCAACCGAGTGGGAATACCCAGCGTTTGTCGGTATTTCAGCCGTCAGCATTTCACCGGTTGTCGGGATTCCGGCGTCAGTCGCCTGAACGCCTGGATCCTGACAGCCGGAATATTAACTGCATCCCTAACAATGGTGTAAGTCGTCATTGGCAGTAGAAATCCTCATTCACAGGAACATAAAAAAAAAAAATGCAGATACAAATTATTACACTCTTTTTTTTTATGTTTGTCAAGTGTTATTTTTGTTATTTTGTTTTTGTTGTTGTTGTTGTTTGAATGACATCCCAGATTTTGTGCTTTTGTGTCGATGAATGCAAAGCAGGCAGAAAATGGATAGCGGCAACAGAAAAAAATGTATATAAAGTATTCAAATAAATGCATTGGTGGAAAAAAAAAGGCATCCCTTCATTCGGAACGGAGCAGATTGCATCCTTTCCGTGCGTCCTAGACGCAAGTTTGGAATGTCTTTAAAAATCACAGGAAGACAGAACAAACATTGCTGTATATTGCTGGTGCTTCTACAAAGGAACATAAACTGGAAATGAAATGAAATGCAAATCCTCCATGAGGGTGCATACATGTGTCATGTGAGCCGTGTTCTTTTTGAAGGCAGCTCAGGCAGAACGTGATAAAAGGACTCAATTATCCCTGTGATGATGACAAGGGCGACTCACACAGCACAGGGCAAATAAATAGGCCTTGTAATCATAGGGGTCAGCGATCCTTTTCACAGTACAACGCTTTCTGGGCTGTATTCTCTTATGTCCCACAGCTGGGCAACGAGATACGGCTCCATCAGATAGTCATAAGTGTGAGGCAATTTAATATGAAATGTATATTGTGCAATCATTTGGGGAGTTTAGGCCGACAAATATAAAATACTGTTGAAAAATCAAAACACATGAATTTCAGGTTAACGTCATTATTTCTAATGGTTTAAACCAATAGACTAAAGGCCCATACACATTAGACGATGTCGCTCTGTGAGCGACATCGTCTAATGTTTCACCCTCCCGGGCCGGCCGGTCGGCGGCCGACTGTACACACTGAGCGATATGACCGCTCATATTGCTCAGTGACGTCACACCCCCGCCAGCCCTGCATGAAGGTCGTGGACGACAGTCCACATCCTTCATGCATGCCCTACCGACAGCGACGATCGTTGCCGACCCGCGGGGCCGCGCATCGGTTGTCGCTGGCGGCATACACACTTGACGATAAAATGAGCGACGTCGCTCAAAGAGGGGGAAAATGAGGAACGTCGCTCATTTTATCGTTAAGTGTGTATGGACCTTAAGCCGACTCCCTTATCAAACTCATTCTGTTCTAGCTACAAATGTATGTGTGACTGTGCCCCCTGGGTCACTGTGGGCTTATTCTGCATCACAGACGTGGCTGTGACTTTAGGCATGCGCACTACTTAAAATATTGCCCAACTGCGTACATATTGGCGTAGCAATCGTTTCAAAATCAGGCCTCATTGTGCTACAGGCAAACTAATCCTTACTGCGCATGCGCATATCACCGTGAAAATGTCCGCCACGCCATTTTCCCGATTATTTCTGTTTCAGCTGCAGCACCAACGCGGGACTCCTGAGAGGTAAGTAACTAAACATGGATGCAGGGTGTCCGATTTTTGCCTCAGTCATGGCACATCTGTGTTGATTTTGTACTCTCTCCCCATGTTTGCATGGGTTTCCTCCCATGCTCCTAAAACATACTACTAGGTTATTTGGCTTTCTGCAAAAAAAAAAAAAAAAAAATTAAGCCTAGTGTTTATGTGCCCATTTAATAAGGAACATAGGGGGTCATTCCGAGTTGATCGCTAGCTGCTTTCGTTCGCTGTGCAGCGATGAGGCAAAAAAAACCGCACTTCTGCGCATGCGGCGCAATATGCATGCGGCGCAATGCGCACGTGCAACGTATTATTACAACGACCAATGTAGTTTCACACAAGGTCTAGCAAAGCTTTTCAGTCGCACTGCTGGCCGCAGAGTGATTGACATGAAGTAGGCGTTTCTGGGTGTCAACTGACCGTTTTCAGGGAGTGTTCGGAAAAACGCAGGCGTGACAGAAAAAACGCAGGCGTGGCTGGCCAAACGCAGGGCGTGTTTGTGACGTCAAAACAGGAACTGAACAGTCTGAAGTGATCGCAAGCGCTGAGTAGGTTTAGAGCTACTCAGAAACTGCACAAAATAAACTTTGTAGCCGCGCTGCGATCCTTTCGTTCGCACTTCTGCTAAGCTAAAATACACTCCCAGTGGGCGGCAGCATAGCGTTTGCAAGGCTACTAAAAACGGCTAGCGAGTGATCAACTTGGAATGACCACCATAGGACTGGGATTCAATGGTGATGTTTGCGGTTTTGAACTATTTTTTTTTTAAATGCGCATATGAATACGCATACGATTGTGCGTCCAATGTGCATCTTTGCATGCAAGCCACGGATCTGAGACGCCGACTGCAGTTGTCACTGTAGAAATGCCCGCGGCTGTGACATTTGCATAGGTTTGCAAATCTGCTGCGTACGGAATGGGAGCCACGACAAGATTTGCTTCCACCTCTGAATCATGCCTACAGATAATAAGCTCCAATGGGTATAAATACCTGTTGATAAATATTAATATTTTATGGATTGTAATGCCGATTTAAAAACTTTTAAAAAGTTGTATACATAGATAGATAGATAGATAGATAGATAGATAGATCGATAGATAGATACATATATAGTGTACAGTATTACCTATTGTCCTGTAAATAATATATATCCGTCCTGTTAATGACAAATAACCATGGATTACCATTACAAGCAGAGCTGCAGCCATGCACTGCAGCTGACAGTAGGAGGCACTTCAGGAGTCAGAGGGACCTAGTTTAAGCAGGCTGATCCACCCAGGTATTTTGCCTAGTGGCCTGGGTGTTATTATCAGGGTGAAATTATCTAGAAAAAGGGGAGTGGAGGATGAGACACGTCACCAGGGGAGAAAGAGAATTTGTCTATGAGTGAAGTGTATCTCGCCTCCTGCTGGGAATCTCACAGCAGCAGGGATCAGGTTATAGTACATAGGAGGCAGCAGCAAGCAGGGAGGTCTCTGTTACTGGTCTGGCTGCTATATGGGAGGCAGGAAGGTGCCCACTGGCCATACCACCAGCACAAGGAGCAAGAGACCTAGCTGGGGCTAGTCTACCTTGCATCTTTGCAGGCTGTTCCCCCACCACTGCTTTTCCTTCATACTCTCCAGTGCAAGGAACCTGCAAGAATGACTTTTCTCTCCCTGATGTGGACACAGGTTCTCTCTGCGAGTCTTGGCAGCAAAGTGTCCTGAGCAGGAGCAGGGTGCCCTGTCATTGCATTTACCACTCTGCTTTTCCATTTTCTTTTCTATTTTTTTTTCCCCATTTTCATTTGGAGTGACAGAAAAGAGGGACAAAAGAAGCTGCAACTTTCTCCCCTGATCACATGTGTGCCTGGGATACTGCACAAGTTACTCACTGCTGGGGGACGGTAAGTTTTTCAACTTTGCTAAAACTTTTGTACTTTTCCCCCCCAGCTTGGAAGTAATGTGTTTATCAGATAAATTCCTGCTGGCTGAATCTCCATCTGGTGTATTTATGTCCCTGACATATCCCTCCATGCTTGTACTGGTAGCTAAATCATATGGGGGGGAATTTGGCATTGTTACTGGTTATTGAGACTATTGTGTTTGTGTAGGCAGCTGATCATAATACAGTTCTTGCAGTACTAGGTAGATTGCAAGCTCTTTCTGCAAGAGATAGTGCATGGTGAATTGTCATGTTTCAGATGTGTGTATAGGTTATTGCAAACTGTACAGTAGGTGCAAACTGTTTACCGTCAAAAATTGCCAAAGGCTTTTTGCTTTATTAGAATGAGAGAAATGATCTGGAAGTAAAGCAAAGAGCTGAGAAAAGTGTATATACATACCGTATCTATCTAATCTATCTATCTATCTATCTATCTATCTATCTATCTATCTATCTATCTATCTATCTATCTATCTATCTATCTGTCCATATATATATATATATATATATATATATATTCCTTTAGCTATGAAGGTAAAAAACAAATTCCCAGCATGACAGTCTTATGGCGTCTTTGGAAAGGCTACACTAAACATTGCTTCTATTTTAGCACCCTGTGAAAAATAACCTGTTAACTCTCCAATGATAGAATGCGGAAAATTAAAGAGATTTATTGGTTATGAGCTGTATTTTCTTTTTTCTTTTTTTTACTAGTAACAGCCAAGACAAATGTCTGAATGTCAAATGTAATCCTGCCTATTGCCTATATGACTTGATGTTACTGTATTATGTAAACAGAGTTGTAAGAGAGGTTACATGAGGCAATGTAACACAGGCGCTAACACAGAGACTCACACATGGTGCATCCTAAATGCTCTTGCGTTAAGTGACACAGCAAATAATTATGGGTATATATCTGTAGTGGACGCGTGGTAAGTGAAGGTGTGAAAAATGTTTACAGGAGAATGACAGATCACTCTCTGCGGCTGTTTCCCATAGGTGCTAGCCTTGATGACAGGAAAAAACAATGAGGTATTCTGTTTGGTTCCGGTATGAATGGTCGACCATGTTATGGTCGACAGTCATTAGGTCGACCACTATTGGTCGACATTGACATGGTCGACATGGGCACATGATCGACACATGAAAGGTCGACACATGAAAAGGTCGACATGAGTTTTTTAACTTTTTTTGGTGTCGTTTTTTGCGTAATGTGACTGGGAACCCCAATTAGTGCACCGCGTCCCCTCGCATGGCTCGCTTCGCTCGCCATGCTTCGGGCATGGTGCCTTCGCTCCGCTACCGCTTCGCTCGGCACAGATTACCGTTCCAATCGTAGTCCACGTGGATCGTAAAGTATGGAAAAGTTCCCCAAAAGAAAAAGAAAAAAGAAAAAAAAAACTCATGTCGGCCTTTTCATGTGTCGACATTTCATGTGTCGACCATGTGTCCATGTCGACCATGTCAATGTCGACCAATAGTGGTCGACCTAATGACTGTCGACCATAACATGGTCGACCATGTGAACGGATACCATTCTGTTTGCAGACAGGAGGCTGAAGCACGAATCTGCCAAATTGCAGACTTGTTCACAATTAGATAATATCTGTCTAGAAAGCGACTTTTGTGATCATTTCACAAACAGGAATATGCTATGGAAGTAAATGTCATATTTTTTAGAAATGAGAACGCGGTGGTAATTATTTTTTAATGATTTGTTTCAAGTAGCACAAATTGAGTGTTTTACCCACAGCAACCAATGAAGCGTTTAACAATATTATTACTCTGGTGCTGGCCAAATAAGTGCATTCATTCGTTCTGACGAATTGTACAGATTTGGTGGTTCGGTGAACATCAGGTTGATTGGCAGATGTTGGTCCAAGAAGTGTGATTGGCCAGTGACCGCAGACGCGTGCTTGCTGTGCTGACCAAAAAATCGTTTTACTGTATCAGGTTTGCCGATTGTTATGGGTATAGTTAATTTCTTTAATATGGGACAGAACAGTGGCATAGTGGTTAGCATTACTGACCAATTGTTCCATGTACGGCAGCATAGTCTGCAAAATCTGATCAGAGCCAATCTTTGATTTCTGTAGATTACATCACCTTTTATTTATTTGAACCGTGTTTATTAAATGCATCTTTTTCTCTTGTAGAATTGAATAGGTTAAATCACAAGGTTGGGTTTTATGAGGTAAAAGTAGCCAGGTTGTGCTGTAACTTAAGTCATTTAAAGTAATCCTATTTAGAATTGCTTTCAGCTTTGGTTATTTTTTGTTATTTCATTCATAAAACCAGGCACACAATCAGACAGGGGGGGGGGTGTGATTAGTCTACAGCAAAAGGTCCTGTATTTTTTTCCGTGCCAGCTGTTTCGCATTTGATCACGCAAGTTATGAGACAGGCTGGTTTGGAGAGGCTCGGACCTGTAACTACACGAGAAACGTCCTGCATTTTGTAGTCTTGTTTCGTATAGAAGGCTGATGACCACTTGAGTACTTGTATAGTAGGATTTAGTTTTGCATCAATACTGTCTGCAATTTGACTTCCAGTTTAAGCACATCTTTATTATAATAAAGTTTATGGATGGAGTATGTTATACTCTTTCGGTGACTGAAATTCATCAGCCTGTAAAACCCATTACGTTCATATTTTTACTTTGTGTACGGTACACAGGGAACAATGCAGCGCTTAACTTAATGTAAATCTCAGCTTTTGATAGTTTAAGACTTGTAAGACTTCCTTTAAAAGCGAACACATGGGAGATTCCGGTACGCCTCCTTTGTAGCCAGCCATCTGTTTTAGTTTGATTCCCCCCCCCCCCCCCTTGTTTCCATAGATCACTCATATGTTTGTCTAGCGCATGTTTTTTTTAATGACCCGTTTACCAATGCGGTGACTAAACCGTTTTAATGCCAGAAATCTTTCCAATTATAGCTGCCCACCCTCTGTTGGCTGTTTGGTTGAGCTACATAAACTGTTGACGCACAGTTCGCTTTTTTTAATGCAATATTATAGTAAATCCAAATGAAGGTCTTAATCGTGTTTGTTTATGTCAAATTCCATCAGAGCAATAACTTCCACACACAAAACTTCAGCAAATGTTTTTCCACTCATTTGGAATCCGTGTTTCAAGGCAATTTTGGCTAACACATTAGCGGATGATTCAATTAGAAGGTAAATGTTTGTTGGTGTGCTGCAAGGGAACACTGCATGAACTCATATTATTTGTCATTTGAAATGTCGCATTTTGTTTGTCTTCACCAGTGGTACTCCCTAGGCTAGGCAGGGTTATTTCTTACCGAGTCATGTGCGGTGTGAACGGGTTACCCTGGTTGATGCGTTTCGGGACCCGTTCACACCGCACGGGTCCTGGAGGAGGCTGCGTGTGGGGGGGGGGGGGGGGGGGGGGTAGGGTTAGGCACCACCAGGGAGGGTTAGGTTTAGGCTGCGGGAAGGGAAGGCAGGGTTTAGGCACCACTGGGGATGGTTAGGGTTAGGCTGCGGGGGCGGTTAGAGTCAGGCAGCAGAAAGGGAGGGTTAGGGGGGTAGGACTGGAGGGTTAGCCTACTTACCTTCCAGGTGTCAGGATCCAGTGCATCTGATGCCGCTGGCGGTATTCTGACTGTCGGCATCCCAAACGCTGGGATCCTGATACCATCCCTTAACCCTAACCCCTATCAACCCTAATGCTAATCCGTGAGGTCAGTGGAGGCGCTGGCTAGTATCAGAGCCAAATTTACACACACATATATGATTTGTTGGTGAGTTTTGACTATAAAAATGATTAGAATAATATAGATGATGATATTTCTTATGGTGGGTACACACTGATAGATATATCTGCAGATCAATTGATCGGCAGATATAGCTATGGACGGATCGGGCAGTGTGCTGTGCATACACACTGCCTGATCTGTCGGGGACTGACGTCATGAACTGGGCGGGCGTGTACACTCAGCTGTCAATCACCGCCGGCTGCCGCAGCCTGTGTATGGGCGGTTGGCTGGTCGCCCGTACACACACAGCGATGCTCCAATATATCAGTAGATATATTGGCCGTCGGCTGTGCTGTGGAGCCGACGCGATATGTCTGTGAACGACGGAGTTCACAGACATTTCGCCCATAGACACTGGCCGACGGACCCGCGATATATCGGCCTTAAGTTATAAATATCTTTTGTATTATTCTAATCATTTTATAGTCCAAACTCTGGTGTGTACTGGAGTGTGGGGTTGATTCAGACCTGATCGCTGCTGTGCGTTTTTGCCCAGCGGGCAATTAGCGGTAGACTGCTCATGCATATGCATCGCAATGCGCATGTGCATCAGCAGACAACAACAGGCATCGCTAGATAGCAACAGGCTGGTGCGAAAATTTAAATCACACAGCCATTGCTGATTGACAGGAAGAGGCCTTTTGTGAGTGGTAACTGGGGGATTTTTTCAGCTCGGCGTACACGTGCGGTCCCACACTTGCACGGCGAATATACACGGCGGTGACTATCTGATCGCAGGACTACAAATTTAGCAGCCCAGTGATCAGATCTGAATCACCCCCCATGACAGGTGAGGCTCTGCTCCCCCTGTCTACCCTGACTACACATTACTGATGTTAACCCTAAGCCTTCAATTTCTATTGTCAACATTGTAACTGTGTCAATATTTTAGCTGTGTCAGCATTTTGCAGGTGTCGACATTTTAACATTATGACATTGGACATTATGGTGTCGACCTTTTTACTGTTGACGTTGTGAATGTAGAAAACATGACTGCATACCAAATACATTGGGGCAGATGTATTAACCTGTAGAAGGCATAAGGAAGTGATAAACCAGTGATATGTGCAAGGTGATAAAGGCACCAGCCAATCAGCTCCAATATGTAAATTAACAGTTAGGATCTGATTGGCTGGTGCCTTTATCACCTTGCACATATCACTGGTTTATCACTTCCTTATGCCTTCTCCAGGTTAATACATCTGCCCCATTATTTGAATCAATGATTTCAACATGTGCTAATGGGCGGGATGTACTAATGTACATCGCCGCCCATCGCCGCCCTGCGCCACGATGCTGATCGCATATGTACTAACATATGCGATCAGCATTGCGGAGGACAGCTCTTCCGATAAGAGCTGTCCTCTGCAATGCGCAGCGGCAGCCTGACTTCTGGGATTCGGCCTCAGAAGTCAGTCTGCGCATGCGCGGGGTGACGGGGGCGGCCGCAGGGCATGCTGGGAGGGATCCGATCGGATCCCTCACACAGCGCCGCGGAGAGAAGCCCATAGGCTTCTATGGACGTACGCGTACCCCGCCGCGGCGCTGTCCTGCCGGCCGGGGGTTAGTACATCAGGAAAATGCGGTAAACAGGGAGTTTACCGCATTTTCCGCTTAGTACATCCCGCCCTATGTGAGGGCATCATGCATCGCTGCTGAGACCGGAGGACTGGTGTGGGACTCTCAGTTAAGGGCCTGTTTGACAATAGGTAGACTATAGTCCGAGCACTGAATAACAAATGAATATACATACTGTACAATCCAGTTATTAGAGTCACGTTGGTCTTTGTAAAATATCTCAGGTATGTTTGTATTTTGGTAACTAACAAAGCAAACATGATACAAAACAAAACAAAGAAACATGTAACAAAACATCACATTTATTTTCCCAAGCTCATTAATGCTGCATTCAGATCGCAAATGCCGGATCCTACCCGGTAAGAGAAACGTGTACTTACAGGGTGGGATCCGGCATTTGCGCTCCGTTGCTGGCTTTCCGACCCGGCAATATACCGGGTCGGTTGCCATAGCAGCGGAGGGCGCAGCAGCAGCAGGGGCGGGGGTGGAGGTGGCGCCGGGAGATGAGCTCATCTCCTGCGCCGCCTCTGCCTATGCTGTGAATGGGAGCCGCGTCGCATCGGAACGGCTCCCATTCACACTGCGCCTGACCCGGTAATCAACCCGGTAATAACCCTTCTTTTTTACCGGGTTGAATTACCGGGTCAGGCGACCCGCTAATTCTGAAAAGGAGCTTTCACATCGCACACTGACCCGTTTCGACACGGCAATATGCCGTGTCGATACCGGGTTTTTAGTGCGATGTGAAAGGGGTATAAGGGGCAGATGTATTAACCTGGAGAATATGTGCAAGGTGATAAAGGCACCAGCCAATCAGCTCCATTATGTAAATTATCAGTTAGGATCTTATTGGCTGGTGCCTTTATCACCTTACACTTATCACTGGTTTATCACTTCCTTATGCCTTCTCCAGGTTAATACATCTGCCCCTCACTCCCATATGGTGTATCTGACTCCCATGTATGCATTCATACAACAATGACCTTCATTCCGAGTTGTTCGCTCGCTAGCTGCTTTTAGCAGCATTGCATACGCTAGGCCGCCGCCCTCTGGGAGTGTATCTTAGTTTAGAAGAATTGCGAACGAAAGATTAGCAGAACTGCTTGAAATTTTTTTCCTGCAGTTTCTGAGCAGCTTCTGACCTACTCCTAGATTGCGATCACCTCAGTCCGTTTAGTTCCTGGTTTGACGTCATAAACACGCCTTGCGTTCGGCCAGCCACTCCCCCGTTTCTCCAGACACTCCCACGTTTTTTCTTGGCACGCCTGCGTTTTTTAGCACTTTCCCTGAAAACGCTGAGTTGCCGCCCAGAAACACCCACTTCCTGTCAATCACACTACGAACACTCGAGCGACTGAAAAGCGTCGCTCGACCTTGTGTAAAAGTACAAAGTTTTGTGTGAAAGTACTTAGCGCATGCGCAGAATTGCAGATTTTTCACCTGATCGCTGGGCTGCGAAAAACGTCAGCGAGCGATCAACTCGGAATGAGGGCGTATATCCTTAGTTAATTGATGGTGACATTCATTTTGCTAAGGTTATTATTACACTAATGGAAAAAGAAGTGCACTACTAGGAAAATAAACGAGTTCTAGCATTTACCTAGGCCCTCATTCCGAGTTGTTCGCTCTGTAAATTTTTTCGCATCGCAGCGATTTTCCGCTTAGTGCGCATGCGCAATGTCCGCAGTGCGACTGCGCCAAGTAAATTTGCTATGCAGTTAGGAATTTTACTCACGGTTTTTTCTTCGTTCTGGTGATTGTGTGATTGACAGGAAGTGGGTGTTTCTGGGCAGAAACTGGCCGTTTTATGGGTGTGTGCGAAAAAACGCTACAGTTTCTGGGAAAAACGCGGGAGTGGCTGGAGAAACGGAGGAGTGTCTGGGCGAACGCTGGGTGTGTTTGTGACGTCAAACCAGGAACGACAAGCACTGAACTGATCGCAGATGCCGAGTAAGTTTGAAGCTACTCAGAAACTGCTAAGAGGTGTGTAATCGCAATTTTGAGAATCTTTCGTTCGCAATTTTAAGAAGCTAAGATACACTCCCAGTAGGCGGCGGCTTAGCATGAGCAAATCTGCTAAAAGCAGCTTGCGAGCGAACAACTCGGAATGAGGGCCCTAGTACATTCTATAAAATGTTAGCTAGAATGTGATTGGTTGCTATGGGCAACTTCTCCACTTGTCTCCTCCTGCCCTCTTTACAAGCTTTGATACATCTTCCCCTATAAATATTTGCCATATTATAGTCACCAAGTTCTGTAAAGTAGTTTTAGGCCTTGTAAACACTGGCATTAATATTAAGTTGGTGATATGCATTTTAAGGGGTGAATTCAAATTGCTGGCGAATCCTTGGCCCATGCAGAATCTGCTCAGCAGAAGCCGCACTTTACGGCAGCGGGAACTCACACAAAAGTCTTCGCTTTTCCATAGGGTAGCGCCATAGGGTAGCGAGCACTTTTGTGCAAAACGGGCATTCGACCAGCCGGGTGAAGGGTTGGAGACAGGGAGCCGTTGCCAGTGTTTAAATGCTGTGGCAGTGAAAATTTGCATAGGGGGGCATATGTAATAGGGTTCTAGTTTGTTGGAGGGGTGGTATGCCGGCCGATCTCTGACTTTTTTTCAAAGCGGCAAACAGTTAGAAGGCAAAACCAACCTGGTCTGTATACGGAGCACAGCGAAACTTAGCGTGGAAAACTGCAGCGGTCACTGTGTACTTTGTATACAGATTCAGATCAATGTTTCATATCAAATTAATTAGCACAATCTCCTGGTGCATCCTGATCACATTGCAACTAAGATGCTTTTTCGGCAAAAAAGACGCCAGGCGCAAGGTATGCGGGACATGGTGCACCCAGAGGACACATCTGTATTACAGTAAGCAAAACATTGCTTATCGGGTGAGAGGAAAAAATACTGTAAGTATTGGGGCAGATGTATTAAGCCTGGAGAAGTGATAAAGCAATGATAAACAGTGATAAGTGGAAGGTGATAACGCACAAGCAATCAGCTCCTAACTGTCATTTTTGAAACACGTAATGATTGGCTGGTGCGTTATCAGCTTCCACTTATCACTGCTTTATCACTTCTCCAGACTTAATACAGCTGCCTCATTGTTTCCTACCTGTAACATCTCAGGACCTCACTAAGCTGAATTACCACCATTAAGGGCATTGGGGGCCATTCCGAGTTGATCGTAGCTGTGCTAAATTTAGTACAGCTACAATCATTCACACTAACATGCGGGGGGACGCCCAGCACAGGGCTAGTCCGCCCACATGTCAGTGCCGGACCCCCCGCAGAAGTGCAAAGGCATCGCACAGCGGCGATGCCTTTGCACTTCAAGAGTAGCTCCCGACCAGCGCAACTTTAGCGTGCTGGCCGGGAGCTACTCGTCGCTCCCTGGCCTGCCCCCCCAACGGTCTGGCCACGCCTGCGTTAGCCGGACCACACCCCCTAAATGGCAGCTTAACGCCGCCATCCAGCTCCCTCCTGCCCAGCGACCCACGCCTGCGTTAGCCGGACCACACCCCCTAAATGGCAGCTTAACGCCGCCGTCCAGCCCCCTCCTGCCCAGCGACCGCCTCTGCCTCAGAGGCGATCACTAGGCAACGACGGCTGGCATGCGCCGGCGCATTCGCAGTTCCGACCCGATCGCTGCGCTGCAAGAAACTGCAGCGACCGATCGGGTCGGAATGACCCCATTAGGTTTCTATGCTGCAGAAAAGCTTCTCTTAAAGGGGCCACCCAAAAATATTAAGCATCCCTGGGATTTCATATGGAGTGTTTGCGTGATTGCAAACAGAAGCGGACCTGCACAAATATACAAGCCGTAACAATTACCTGTGGAAATGCTACACTATGCCGATCACCAGCACTAGCTAGCCACTGATAGCTGCTTTCTCATTGGTCATACATGATTTGCTTTTGTATTTCTAGAGGATTTTTATTTTTTGGTACACACGATGGAGTGTTATACTTACTGTATTTGTTGGATTTATTTTTAAACTTTATTCTAACATAAAGGTGAAGCTGTGTGTACGTTACGTTAATGTTGCATCCGATTTTCAAACAACTGAGTCGCTCGCTTGCAGCGTATTAGAACAGTAGATTCCTCTTAGTGTGTGTCTTTAAACGCGCCATCGGTGCACCGTCAGAACTTGCTCAGCCCCATGGCAAGTGCAGTCTGGATCGGACTGGGCTACCGGGGGTAGGATAAATCCATGGTGGTCTCCACTGATTTGTAGCCACGCCCGCTCCAGGGTGTGGCCTACAGAGTAGGTCGCTTTAGCAGGGCACAGGGCAGCTGCTTGCCGGGCCAGTCATAAAGGCTGTTTGACTAACCCTGCAATGGCTGCATGCAGCGGGCAGATAATGAGCCCTGGCAGAGTCGTTAACTACGTGCGTGCTAGGTGTGCCTGGCACACAACGCAGTCGTCCTGAGGGTGCAACTGCCCACATTCCAAATCAGCGGCTTGTAATGAGTCAAATTTACTCATTACAAGCCGCCTGTATGCGCCGGAAGAGGAGAGGAGCAGCTCCGGAGGCAGTGGAGAAGGAAGAGGAGGGGGAGGAGGGAGCCGCAGCAGCGCACTGTAATTGGTAGCGGCGCCGCTGCAGCTGTCCTTCTCCTTCCACATAGACTGGCCGCCGCCACCGCTGTGAATGCTGGGATGCGCTTCCCTCATCCCAGCATTCACAGCGGCGGCCAGCCTATGTGCAAGGAGAGGGACAGCTGCATGTGGCGCCGCTACCAATTACAGTGCGCTGCTGCGGCTCCTGGGTCCCCCTCCCTCCTCCTCCTTCTCCCCTGCCTTCGGAGCTGCCAGCACCGAGGAGCATGACAGCCTGAGCCAGCGGATAGATGGTACGTATCATTTATCTATCTATCTATCTATCTATCTATCTATCTATCTATCTATCTATCTATCTATCTATCTATCTATCTATCTATCTATCTACCTAATGTGTAAAAGGGGGACGCTGTCTGCCGTAATGTGTAAAAAGGGGGACTGTCTGCCGTAATGTGTAAAAAGGGGACGCTGTCTGCTGTAATGTGTAAAAAGGGGGACTGTCTGCCGTAATGTGTAAAAAGGGGACGCTGTCTGCCGTAATTTGTAAAAAGGGGGACTGTCTGTCGTAATGTGTAAAAAGGGGGACTGTCTGCCGTAATGTGTAAAAAGGGGACGCTGTCTGCCGTAATGTGTAAAAAGGGGGACTGTCTGTCGTAATGTGTAAAAAGGGGACGCTGTCTGCCGTAGTGTGTAAAAAGGGGACGCTGTCTGCCGTAATATGTAAAAAGGGGGACTGTCTGTCGTTGTGTGTAAAAAGGTGACGCTGTCTGCCGTAGTGTGTAAAAAGGGGACGCTGTCTGCCGTAATGTGTAAAAAGGGGGACTGTCTGCCGTAATGTGTAAAAGGGTCTCTACCTGGTGTATTGGCGCTACTGTGCGGTGTAATTTGAACAATGGAGACTACTGTGCACCATAATATGAATTGGTATTATTTTGTGGCCACACCCCTTCCCCATGAAGCCACACCCCTATATATTTTTTGCGCGCCTACGGCACGCGCTGCCTATATTTTACATTTCTTGCACACAGCACTAAAATTTCTAGTTATGGCACTGAGGCCCGGCAACTACTGCAGCAATGCACTACGGTTGTGACTGAATTCAAGTGGGCTTAAGAACCTCTGACATCACAACCATGTGACCCACGACAGCAGGTGGAGGAGCAAGGTCGGCTCAGGTTGTACCCTCGCGACCTCGCTTCACTTGCCTCAGGCTCCCTTCGGGCATGGTGGCTCACTCTTCTCCGGTTACTGTTCCCACGTATCCACGTGGATAAAAAAAAAGTGCTAGTCTACCAACATTGCCCTTCCCTCTGCCATTGCGGGTCACATGGTGGTGACATCAAAGGTCCTTTAGCTCACTTGGATCTAGCATCTACCAATTCACTACTGGGAAATAACTCCTATGAGACTGTGCTGAGGGGTCAGAGGATCATGCGCTGAGCTCTGATTGGGGGAGCCCATCACGTGCTCCTCTGACACCTAGAGATCAGCAGCAGCAGCCTCATGAGAGTGACAGTTGGTGAGGCTGCTCTGCTGGCCGGGTGCCTGAGGCTGCTTTCTGCGAGTACACTGTGGTATAATGTAGGCACTATAGTGTGGTATAATGTTTGGGCACTACCATGTGGTATGTGGGGGCACTACAGTGTGGTATAGTGTGTGGCCACCAAAGTGTTGTATGGTGTGTGGGCACTATAGTGTGGTGTAATGTGTGGGCACTACAGTGTGGATGCACTACAGTGTGTTATGTGTTGGCACTACAGTGTGGCAAAATGTGGATGCACTGCAGTGTGGTATAATGTGGATGCACTGCAGTGTGGTATAATGTGTGGTACTATAGTGTGGTATAATGTGGATGCACTGCAGTGTGGTATAATGTGTGGTACTATAGTGTGGTATAATGTGGATGCACTGCAGTGTGGTATAATGTGGATGCACTACAGTGTGGTATAATGTGGATGCACTGCAGTGTGGTATAATGTGTGGTACTATAGTGTGGTATAATGTGGATGCACTTCAGTGTGGTATAATGTGGATGCACTGCAGTGTGGTATAATGTGTGGTATAATGTGGATGCACTGCAGTGTGGTATAATGTGTGGTACTATAGTGTGGAATAATGTGGATGCACTGCAGTGTGGTATAATGTGTGGTACTATAGTGTGGTATAATGTGGATGCACTGCAGTGTGGTATAATGTGGATGCACTGCAGTGTGGTATAATGTGTGGTACTATAGTGTGGTATAATGTGGATGCACTGCAGTGTGGTATAATGTGTGGTACTATAGTGTGGTATAATGTGGATGCACTGCAGTGTGGTATAATGTGTGGTACTATAGTGTGGTATAATGTGGATGCACTGCAGTGTGGTATAATGTGGATGCACTGCAGTGTGGTATAATGTGGATGCACTGCAGTGTGGTATAATGTGTGGTACTATAGTGTGGTATAATGTGGATGCACTGCAGTGTGGTATAATGTGGATGCACTGCAGTGTGGTATAATGTGTGGTATAATGTGGATGCACTGCAGTGTGGTATAATGTGTGGTACTATAGTGTGGAATAATGTGGATGCACTGCAGTGTGGTATAATGTGTGGTACTATAGTGTGGTATAATGTGGATGCACTGCAGTGTGGTATAATGTGGATGCACTGCAGTGTGGTATAATGTGTGGTACTATAGTGTGGTATAATGTGGATGCACTGCAGTGTGGTATAATGTGTGGGGTATCCGGACTCCAGGTCGACAACAAAAAGTGTGGTACTATAGTGTGGTATAATGTGAGAACGATAGTAATTGGGATGGGGGTGATATCGGTGGTGGAGGCGGGGAGTGGGACTGTCAGCAGTTTTGCACATCTATGCCCCTTTTACACCGCCAGCATATAACACGGGTTAATGCACATGAGCGTGCATAACCCGTGTTGCTGCTCGGTGTAAAAGGGCCAAGTTGGAATAATCCGGGTTGAGTGACCCGGTATTCCAACTCAGGTAGCTTGCAGGGTTGAACACTGGTTCAACCTGGCAAGCTGTGCTGTGTAAACGGGAGCCGGTTCGCATAGACCCGGCTCCCGATCACAGTGAATGGACAGGCGGCGCTTGGAGATCATGTGATCTCCAAGCGCCGCCCTCCCCACTACGTCACCGCCAACGTCACCAACTCGGCAATATGCCGGGTTGGAGACAGCAGTGGGAAAGGGGCCTGAGGCGTGTCGAAGCCAGGTAGCACCCGTGTCAGGCTCCCAGCTGCGACCCGCCTCAGTTGGTGTAAAAGCGGTATATTTCATAGTCATTATGTGTGCAGGTCCCATCCTCAGTACCACATACACAGTTCAATTAATATGGCTGTATAGTAGTTGAACATTGAGCTCCCTTTGAGAACTAGTACTGAGTAATGAAAATATTTACAATAATATGTAATAAAAGGTGAGGAGGGGTTGAGAATATATATTAGGAAATGGTGGAGGAGAGACATATCGCACAAGATCAATAGAAATAAAATATGGGTATATGGAGCGGAGAATATAGCATATAAAAGAGTTCAGGGGGGATACCTGTGGTCTCTCCCGTCTAAGTCGTTAAAATGTCTAGTTACAGCGCTGGGACATCAGGCAGGAATCTGCATCAAGGTTAGACCTGACCAAATATGTTAGTACGTATATGGTGGTCTTATACCCCTCTGACTCCACCATACTCATCACTACCTCCCTGTCCCCTCCATAATTGCCACTACCTCTCAGGCTCTCTGCACTACCCCTTGACCCCTTCTTACGAACCACTATCTCTCTGCACTACCTCCCTAACTCCTGCATGCTTACCACTAGCTCCCTTACTCCTGCATAGTACTTACCACTACCTCTCTGCAGTAAATTCCTGACTCCTGTATACTCACCACTACCCCTCTGCACTATCTCCCTGACTCCTGCATAATTGCCACTACCGGTCTGTACTACCTCCAAGACCCTGCATACTCGCAACTACGTTTCTGCACTACCTCCCTGACTCCTGCACGCTCGCCACTACCTCTCTGTACTACCTCCCTGACTCCTACATACTCATCACTGTCTCTCTGCACTACCACTCTGCACTACCTCCCTGACCCCTGCATACTCGCCACTACCACTCTGCACTACCTCCCTGACCCCTGCATACTCGCCACTACCACTCTGCACTACCTCCCTGACCTCTGCATACTTGCCACTATCCCTCTGCACTACCTTCCTGACTCCTGCATACTCTCCACTCTCCCTCTGCACTACCTCCCTGACTCCTGCATACTCGCCACTACCTCTCTGCACTACCTCCCTGACTCCTGCATACTCGCCACTACCCCTCTGCACTACCTCCCTGACTCCTGCATACTCGCCACTACCTCTCTGCACTACCTCCCTGACCTACCTCCCTGACCTCTGCATACTCTCCACTATTCCTCTGCACTACCTCCCTGACTCCTGCATACTCGCCACTATCTCTCTGCACTACCTCCCTGACTCCTGCATACTCGCCACTACCTCTCTGCACTACCTCCCTGACTCCTGCATACTTGCCACTACCCCTCTGCACTACCTCCCTGACTCCTGAATACTCGCCACTACCTCTCTGCACTACCTCCCTGACTCCTGCATACTCGCCACTACCTCTCTGCACTACCTTCCTGACCTCTGCATACTTTCCACTATTCCTCTGCACTACCTCCCTGACTCCTGCATACTCTCCACTATCCCTCTGCACTACCTCCTTGACTCCACCGTACTCGCCACTACCACTCTGCACTACCTCCCTGACTCCTGCATATTTGCCACTATCTCTCTGCACTACCTCCTTGACCCCTGCATACTTGCCATTACCCATCTGCACCAGCACCCTGCTCAATATTTACTTACTGCAGCTTCCTTCACTCAGCACCAAAGTCTTTAGAACAAATGTATATCTTTTTACACTTAATAAAGCACAGTGCAATACTGGTTTTGTAAAAAAAACGACCAGGGTGAGATGTATCAAGCACTGAAGAGAGATAAAGTGGAGAGAGATGAAGTACCAGGCAATCAGCTCCTAACTGCCATGTTACAGGCTGTGTTTGAAAAATGATAGAGGCAGATGGGTTGGCACTTTATCTCTCTCCACTGTATCTCTCTCCAAGGTTTGATACATCTCCCCCAGGTTATTTTTAGTGCCCTGTGAATTTTTTCTCAGAAGCTCTTATGGGCACATTCAATTAGGCGTGAGGTTTATCCCGAAAATAAACAAAAACCTCCGGACCTCGTGCCCAATTTTAAATTGCCACGGGTATGCGCACTCCTGATACCCGCAGATTTCATTTAAAAAAAAAAAAAGGCATGCAGAGTATTCATTGTGAAAAGAAGAAAATATACTCACCTGTCCGGTGGTCTCCATGCTCTCGGTGGAGGTGGCTGCCACCTACTGCTTCCGGTGGTAGGGGGGTCACACACACATACTTACTCACACATACATTACACTCACTGCTGCTGCAGGAGTCTGGATCCCGACGCTGGAGGAGAAGACACCATTTTGGAAGGTGAGTAATCACAGACTAATTAAGCTGATTGGAAACTTCTAATTTCTTAATTAGTCCTCAGGGTGAGTAGGGAGGGAGGGGTGCAAGAGCAATAACAATTTTAGGAAAAAGCAGATTTGCTGTGGGGGTGCGAAAAAAAGATGCAGTGATTACTACAGAAATCACTGCGTCTCATTTTCTGTCCTCTAATTGAATAGGAGAAACCTGCGGCCGGATTTTTTTTCTTTAGACTTCCCGCTCTTATTTAAATTCCCTATAGACTAAATACTACAACTCCGAGTATCTGATTGTCTGTCTGATTGCGTTACTGGGAATTAATCTGACTTCGATTTGGGGGCAGAGTTATCAAAGCTTGCAGAAAGATACAGCGGAAAAAGACAAATATTCAATTTGGCCCGAAGAGACATCAGGACTAAACCCCCCCCCCCCCCCCCCCCGATGTTTCTTCTGGTGCTGCGGTCGGGCTATTTAATTAGCTCGGTCGGTGAAACCTGCTTTTCATCTGTAAACACACAGGTTCAATGAAACCTGTGTGTTTTCGGGTGAAATAGGGGCTGTTATCGGGCATTTTGCTTCGCCTTCGGAGGCAGGTGAAGCAAAACCCCCGATAAGCCGCGGCACCCGCCGGCTTATCAGGGCCAATTAAATAGCTCCCGGCGGCGATACTTATCACCCGCCAGCTTCGGGCCAAATTGAATAACCCCGAAAGTACGAACCAATCAGCTCCTGTCATGTTACAGGCTGTGTTTGAAATATGACAGTTAGGAGCAGTGGCGCCAAGAGCTGGGTTGGGGAACGGGTACACATTACCCGGCCTGATGTAGGGGCTGGTGGGGGCCTGGGTCCGCCGATCATCCACTCAACCCCACTTACCTGTCTGCTCCCACCCTGGGCTGCAGTGACTTCAAGGAGGCTGCTGCCGCCGATCAGCAGCAGTGGATCCCCCTTAGAGTATACTAGTTTCAATTATATGTTTCTGGAAGGAGCCATGGTCACGCCCCCTTCCAATAGGATCCCCCCCCCCCCAATCCTCCCATTTTCCTGGACCCAGCCGGCCACGCTGTCTACAGCCATGATAAGTGGCTGATTGGTTGGTACTTTACCTCTCTTTACTTTATCTTTCTCCAAGCTTTGATAAATCTCCCCCTTGATCTTTAATCTGCAAGTCACTCCTAACAAGCGTTCCTGGGATTTGTGGCCAACCCCTTTAAATTGGGTGGTCTTCAGGTTGCCGGCGGCAAACCATACTACACCCCTTTAATTTTGCCAGGGTAAAAGACAAACTTCCAGCTACTACTGTATCTGCTACTGGTTTATCTGTCTCCACTCCTTGATTTGGTGGATGGGACAAGCAAGACTTCAAACGTGTAAACTAAGCCATAAGATTATATAAAGCAAACAAGCGGGGCTCGTCAGGTTAGAAAAGGCCTAAAGTCTATATGTACATGTAACTCTAGAGCGTCTTTATCTATAGATTGTATTACTGAGAGACGTGTGATGATGTGCCATGTTACCCAATCTGTCTTACAATCATTTTCTTCTTTTTGTCGGCTTTTCTCTGATTTTTTGCAAACATGGGTCTCACAAACTCCGACATCAAAGGACAGAAGTGCGCAAAGTGCCCTTTGCTTCTGTCTTGCTACATAGTTAACTCTTTTACTCTTTCTTTTCTCTCTCTCGGTTGTTCTTTATTCTCTCCTCGCCCCTCTTGTGTTTGAATAGCAGTAGGAAAGGTGATCTCCCTCTTGTTAGAGCATTATTAAGTTTTCATGTGAAAGATGAAACGCCTTCTATTTTACTCTCTGGTGATGGCAGAATAGGTGAGAGAGAGAGATAGAGGAGGGGGTGGGGGGGGGGGTTCTATTCATCCTACACTTCGGTTTGATGTGGATAAGCAGCCTACAGGTATAGTGCTCGGAGGGGGTAGATATAATTCCCAAACTCTACATGACCGGCTCTATCCGTGCACAGTCTCTAGATCAGTGTTTGAGGTCACATTGTTTCGGTCATTCAGCATGTTGTAAAGTAACTGCAAACTCATTTATTAGAGAAGAAATAAGAAAAGAAAAACCCCTTACACCTGGTGGGATGACTCCTCAAGAAGACCTTCGGACCACGGAGACGAGAGAACCCTCCTAAGACCCAGAATAGTCACCAGTCAAGGTATTGTCAACCTGTGTCTTTGTGCTGGGCGGTGTGGTGGTGTGTTTGTGTGTTTACCATTGTCCGGTGTGTGACGTCTGCTTCCTTTATGGATAATGGGGATGTTTGACTGGCAAACACGAAAGCATATTCCTTTGTGTGTTTTCTGGGGTTATAAAAATGGACTCGTCTTGTTAAACATCGGATGATTATTCTAGTAGGTGTGCACCTGTTCTTTTCATTAGAGACAATGAAGACTAAACAGTGACGGGCCGTCATAGACTAGAGTGTTCTCTGGTTCAAAAACAATTTATATGTAAATACTGCACTAGGTAATAAAGAGTCTCTGTCTTCCAGGTTAATGTTTTGCAGAGTTATACAGTCAACAGTGTATTTCTATTGTATGAGTTAAGTCGAGTAATTTAGTATACAGTAGGTGTGCTCTTCCACTTGGTCTCGGTAATAGGTCATTTATGAAGATGTACCTTATGCTTCCTTATCAAATACGTCCGCGCATGTGTCAGAAAGAATTGTCTTCCCATCACTTGTCCTCGTCTACCCCCCTATTCTACTTTTTGATATGTTAATGAATGCACTTTCTTGGTTGCGTCCTCATTTTCTGGCAACCAAATGAAGTTGTTATGTCCTCCGTGTTTAGTATTGTCAGTTCTAGTGCTTTGTAGTATACAGGCTTTAATAATCATTTATACTGTATATGTGTGTTTACTTGTCATTGTGTATCTTTTTTAGGACTAGGAAAAATAACTATAGGCTCCACTAATCTTTTGTCCATTTGGGATATAACATATTTTATGCGTTCATACAGCGTAGAACCCAGCAGGTATAGCTTCTAGGTCAGAGCTCTCTGTAATGCCAGTTTTACCTTGCCTGTATACGGATAACATCTCTGCCGCATGTTTCGCAGATTCTCTTTCTCTGATGTCTTATAAACCATGCAGATTTTTTTTTTCTCATCCCATTTGGAGACCTGGTTTTTCTCCTCTCAGATGGTATCGTTCAGCTTTTTTTGTTCAATTGAGAACAGCTGCAGTGAGATGAGAGACTGCCTTGAAAGTCTTCCACAAAGATGGGGATTGCATTACCAGGACTCGTTGTCCCCATTTTCGCAAGGCACAAATGCTCCGCAATGCCTGTTGGATAAAAGAGGCTGATTCACTGGGGAACTTGGCTGCGGGTACTTCGTTTGTTCAGCCTAAAGCCCTCGTTATCGTCTCGTTTTAACTGATTGCGGCTGGTTTACAGCAATTAATTCATCAACGTGTCTTCTCGTTTGGGAACCCTTGATCCCAAATGCAAATTGAACTGTAAGCAATTTTATCTTAGACAAAAGTGGTTATTACCCAGCCCGTCCACACCAAAGCATAACAAATACATCCTCATGATTAAAACATGTAGATCCCCGTGCACACAAATAAACTCAGAAGACCAGAGAGAGAATAACCAGGCCTGCAGAGTCTTTTCGTGGCAGATAATATGCAGCGTTTCCCGGTAATGCTGGCGATAGGGATCTCAGAATCTCGCGCCTAATTGTCTGATGGAGAGATCTACAAACGCTGTTTATAGAACTGGACATAGCTGATATACGCGTTATTGATATTTCCATGGAAACATTGATTATAGTCTTTCTGGCGATAAATCAAAACAATAGGTGAATATAAAAGGCTTGGCACAATTAATGCGTCAAATCTAAAATAGATAAATAGAATATATTATATTATAACTATATGTGAAACTTAGCAATGTCTTTTTCAATGTAATTGTCACTTCAAGAGATCATAGGCAGGAGAGTTAGCTGTTGCTCCAGTACCGAATCCAAGTTCTGACTAGTAAGGTTTTTTCTCTATCGTCCTAGTGGATGCTGGGGTTCCTGAAAGGACCATGGGGAATAGCGGCTCCGCAGGAGACAGGGCACAAAAGTAAAGCTTTCCGATCAGGTGGTGTGCACTGGCTCCTCCCCCTATGACCCTCCTCCAAGCCAGTTAGATTTTTGTGCCCGGCCGAGAAGGGTGCAATCTAGGTGGCTCTCCTAAAGAGCTGCTTAGAAAAGTTTAGCTTAGGTTTTTTATTTTACAGTGAGTCCTGCTGGCAACAGGATCACTGCAACGAGGGACTTAGGGGAGAAGAAGTGAACTCACCTGCGTGCAGGATGGATTGGCTTCTTGGCTACTGGACATCAGCTCCAGAGGGACGATCACAGGTACAGCCTGGATGGTCACCGGAGCCTTGCCGCCGGCCCCCTTGCAGATGCTGAAGTAAGAAGAGGTCCAGAATCGGCGGCAGAAGACTCCTCAGTCTTCTAAAGGTAGCGCACAGCACTGCAGCTGTGCGCCATTTTCCTCTCAGCACACTTCACACGGCAGTCACTGAGGGTGCAGGGCGCTGGGAGGGGGGCGCCCTGGGAGGCAAATGAATACCTATTTTGGCTAAAAATACCTCACATATAGCCTCCGGAGGCTATATGGAGATATTTAACCCCTGCCAGAATCCGTTAAGAGCGGGAGACGAGGCCGCCGAAAAAGGGGCGGGGCCTATCTCCTCAGCACACAGCGCCATTTTCCCTCACAGAAAGGCTGGAGGGAAGGCTCCCAGGCTCTCCCCTGCACTGCACTACAGAAACAGGGTTAAAACAGAGAGGGGGGGCACTAATTTGGCGTTAGAAATATATAAAAAAGATGCTATAAGGGAAAACACTTATATAAGGTTGTCCCTATATAATTATAGCGTTTTTGGTGTGTGCTGGCAAACTCTCCCTCTGTCTCTCCAAAGGGCTAGTGGGTCCTGTCCTCTATCAGAGCATTCCCTGTGTGTGTGCTGTGTGTCGGTACGTGTGTGTCGACATGTAGGAGGACGATGTTGGTGAGGAGGCGGAGCAATTGCCTGTAATGGTGATGTCACTCTCTAGGGAGTCGACACCGGAATGGATGGCTTATTTAGGGAATTACGTGATAATGTCAACACGCTGCAAGGTCGGTTGACGACATGAGACGGCCGACAAACACGGTCCAGACGTCTCAAAAACACCGTCAGGGGTTTTAAAACGCCCGTTTACTTTAGTCGGTCGACACAGACACAGACAGGGACACTGAATCCAGTGTCGACGGTGAATAAACAAACGTATTCCTTATTAGGGCCACACGTTAAAGGCAATGAAGGAGGTGTTACATATTTCTGATACTACAAGTACCACAAAAGAGGGTATTATGTGGGATGTGAAAAAACTACCATAGTTTTTCCTGAATCAGATAAATTAAATAAAGTGTGTGATGATGCGTGGGTTCCCCCCGATAGAAAATTATGGGCGGTATACCCTTTCCCGCCAGAAGTTAGGGCGCGTTGGGAAACACCCCTTAGGGTGGATAAGTCGCTCACACGCTTATCAAAACAAGTGGCGGTACCGTCTATAGATAGGGCCGTCCTCAAGGACCAGCTGACGGGAGGCTGGAAAATATCATAAAAAGTATATACACACATACTGGTGTTATACTGCGACTAGCGATCGCCTCAGCCTGGATGTGCAGAGCTGGGGTGGCTTGGTCGGATTCCCTGACTAAAAATATTGATACCCTTGACAGGGACAGTATTTTATTGACTATAGAGCATTTAAAGGATGCATTTCTATATATGCGAGATGCACAGAGGGATATTTGCACTCTGGCATCAAGAGTAAATGCGATGTCCATAACTGCCAGAAGATGTTATGGACACGACAGTGGTCAGGTGATGCAGATTCCAAACGGCACAAAGGTGTATTGCCGTATAAAGGAAGAGGAGTTATTTGGGGTCGGTCCATCGGACCTGGTGGCCACGGCAACTGCTGGAAAATCCACCGTTTTTACCCTAAGTCACATCTCTGCAGAAAAAGACACCGTCTTTTCAGCCTCAGTCCTTTCGTCCCTATAAGATCATATCTGCCCAGGGATAGAGGAAAGGGAAGAAGACTGCAGCAGGCAGCCCATTCCCAGGAACAGAAGCGTTCCACCGCTTCTGACAAGTTCTCAGCATGGCGCTGAGACCGTACAGGACCCCTGGATCCTACAAGTAGTATCCCAGGGGTACAGATTGGAATGTCGAGACGTTTCCCCTTCGCAGGCTCCTGAAGTCTGCTTTACCAAGGTCTCCCTCCGACAAGGAGGCAGTATGGGAAAAAATTCACAAGCTGTATTCCCAGCAGGTGATAATTAAATTACCCCTCCTACTACAAGAAAAGGGGTATTATTCCACACTATATTGTGGTACTGAAGCCAGAAGGCTAGGTGAGACTTATTCTAAAAAAATTTTTGAACACTTACAAAGGTTCAAATCAAGATGGAGTCACTCAGAGCAGTGATAACGAACCAGGAAGAAGGGGACTATATAGTGTCCCGGGACATCAGGGATGCTTACCTCTATGTCCCAAAATTTGCCCTTCTCACTAAGGGTACCTCAGGTTCGTGGTGCAGAACTGTCACTATCAGTTTCAGACGCTGCCGTTTGGATTGTCCACGGCACCCCGGGTCTTTACCAAGGTAATGGCCGAAATGATGATTCTTCTTCGAAGAAAAGGCGTCTTAATTATCCCTTACTTGGACGATCTCCTGATAAGGGCATAGTCCAGGGAACAGTTGGAGGTCGGAGTAGCACTATCTAGGATACTGCTACAACAGCACGGGTGGATTCTAAATATTCCAAAATCGCAGCTGATCCCGACGACACGTCTGCTGTGCCTAGGGATGATTCTGGACACAGTCCAGAAAAAGGTGTTTCTCCCGGAAGAGAAAGCCAGGGAGTTATCCGAGCTAGTCAGGAACCTCCTAAAAACAGTGCATCATTGCACAAGGGTCCTGGTAAAAATGGTGGCTTTCCTACGAAGCAATTCCATTCGGCAGATTTCACGCAAGAACTTTTCAGTGGGATCTGCTGGACAAATGGTCCGGATCGCATCTTCAGATGCATCAGCGGATAACCCTATATCCAAGGACAAGGGTGTCTCTCCTGTGGTGGTTATAGAGTGCTCATCTTCTAGAGGGCCGCAGATTCGGCATTCAGGATTGGATGCTGGTGACCACGGAGCCCAGCCCGAGAGGCTGGGGAGCAGTCACACAAGGAAAAAATTTCCAGGGAGTGTGATCAAGTCTGGAGACTTTTCTCCACATAAATATACTGGAGCTAAGGGTAAATTTATAATGCTCTAAGCTTAGCAAGACCTCTGCTTCAAGGTCAGCCGGTATTGATCCAGTGGGAAAAACATCACGGCAGTCGCCCACGTAAACAGACAGGGCGACACAAGAAGCAGGAGGGCAATGGCAAAAACTGCAAGGACTTTTCGCTGGGCGGAAAATCATGTGATAGCACTGTCAGCAGTGTTTCATCCCGGGAATGGAAACTGGGAAGCAGACTTCCTCAGCAGGCACGACCTCCACCCGGGAGAGTGGAAACTTCATCGGGAAGTTTTTTTCCACATGATTGTAAACCGTTGGGAAATACCAAAGGTGGACATGATGGCGTCCCGTCTGAACAAAAAACGGGACAGGTATTGCGCCAGGTCAAGAGACCCTCAGGCAATAGCTGTGGACGTTCTGGTAACACCGTGGGTGTACCAGTCGGTGTATGTGTTCCCTCCTCTGCTTCTCATACCTAAGGTGCTGAGAATTATAAGACGTAGAGGAGTAAGAACTATACTCATGGCTCCGGATTGGCCAAGAAGGACTTGGTAACCGGAACTTCAAGAGATGCTTACAGAGGTCTTATGGCCTCTGCCGCTAAGAAGGGACTTGCTTCAGCAAGTACCATGTCTGTTCCAAGACTTACCGCAGCTGCGTTTGTCGGCATGGCGGTGGAAAGCCGGATCCTAAGGGAAAAAGGCATTCCGGAAGAGGTCATTCCTACCCTGGTCAAAGCCAGAAAGGAGGTGACCGCACAACATTATCACCACATGTGGCGAAAATATGTTGCGTGGTGTGAGGCCAGGAAGGCCCCACAAAGAAATTTCAACTCGGTCGTTTCCTGCATTTCCTGCAAACAGGAGTGTCTATGGGCCTCAAATTGGGGTCCATTAAGGTTCAAATTTCGGCCCTGTCGATTTTCTTCCAGAAAGAATTGGCTTCAGTTCCTGAAGTCCAGAAGTTTGTCAAGGGAGTATTGCATATACAACCCCCTTTTGTGCCTCCAGTGGCACTGTGGGATCTCAACGTAGTTCTGGGATTCCTCAAATCACATTGGTTTAAAACCAGTCAAATCTGTGGATTTGAAGCATCTCACATGAAAAGTGACCATGCTCTTGGCCCTGGCCTGGACCAGGCGAGTGTCAAATTGGTGGTTTTTTCTCAAAAAAGCCCATATCTGTTTGTCCATTCGGACAGGGCAGAGCTGGGACTCGTCCCAAGTTCTCTCCCTAAGGTGGTGTCAGTGTTTCACCTGAACCAGCTTATTGTGGTGCCTTGCACCTACTAGGGACTTGGAGGACTCCAAGTTGCTAGATGTTGTCAGGGCCCTGAAAATATGTTCCAGGACGGCTGGAGTCAGGAAAACTGACTTGCTGTTATCCTGTAGGCACCCAACAAACTGGGTGCTCTTGCTTCTAAGCAGACTATTGCTAGTTGGATGTGTAATACAATTCAGCTTGCACATTCTGTGGCAGGCCTGCCACAGCCAAAATATGTAAATGCCCATTCCACAAGGAAGGTGGGCTCATCTTGGGCGGCTGCCCGAGGGGTCTCGGCTTTACAACTTTGCCGAGCAGCTACTTGGTCAGGGGCAAACACGTTTGCTAAATTCTACAAATTTGATACCCTGGCTAAGGAGGACCTGGAGTTCTCTCATTCGGTGCTGCAGAGTCATCCGCACTCTCCCGCCCGTTTGGGAGCTTTGGTATAATCCCCATGGTCCTTTCAGGAACCCCAGCATCCACTAGGACGATAGAGAAAATAAGAATTTACTTACCGATAATTCTATTTCTCGGAGTCCGTAGTGGATGCTGGGCGCCCATCCCAAGTGCGGATTATCTGCAATACTTGTACATAGTTACAAAAATCGGGTTATTATTGTTGTGAGCCATCTTTTCAGAGGCTCCGCTGTTATCATACTGTTAACTGGGTTTAGATCACAAGTTGTACGGTGTGATTGGTGTGGCTGGTATGAGTCTTACCCGGGATTCAAAATTCCTCCCTTATTGTGTACGCTCGTCCGGGCACAGTACCTAACTGGCTTGGAGGAGGGTCATAGGGGGAGGAGCCAGTGCACACCACCTGATCGGAAAGCTTTACTTTTGTGCCCTGTCTCCTGCGGAGCCGCTATTCCCCATGGTCCTTTCAGGAACCCCAGCATCCACTACGGACTCCGAGAAATAGAATTATCGGTAAGTAAATTCTTATTTTTTACTTATCTTCAATTTTCATGTAAAACAAGTTTCACTCCGGTATCTCCCACCCCAACAACCAGACGTAAAAGCTGGTCCAAAAATGCAGACGTGTCATGGACGTTTTTGGGGCATGTGTCTGCATTCAGCTGTGATCATGTACGCAGAGAAACATGGCGCCACTGTCGCTTCTGCCGCAACTAGCTTGCATAGCCGTGGAGCTACCCTTACTAGGGATGTGCGGTGAGGTAAATGGCTTAAGAGGCACTGGCTAGTACCAAAGCCAGATTTACACACAATATATGAGCCAAAGGGTACATGTGGGCTTTTTACACAGGTGCAGCAGTATATAAATGTGGGCATTATACACAGGTGCAGCAGTATATACATGTGGACATTATACACAGGTGCAGCAGTATATACATGTGAGCATTATACACAGGTGCAGCAGTATATAAATGTGGGTATTATACACATGTGCAACAGTATATACATGTGGACATTATACACAGGTGCAGCAGTATATACATGTGAGCATTATACACAGGTGCAGCAGTATATAAATGTGGGTATTATACACATGTGCAACAGTATATACATGTGAGCATTATACACAGGTGCAGCAGTATATACATGTGGGCTTTATACACAGGTGCAGCAGTATATAAATGTGGGCATTATACACAGGTGCAGCAGTATATACACGTGGGCATTATACACAGGTGCAGCAGTATATACATGTGGGCTTTATACACAGGTGCAGCAGTATATAAATGTGGGCATTATACACAGGTGCAGCAGTATATACATGTGGGCATTGTACACAGGTGCAGCAATATATACATGTGGGCATTATACACAGGTGCAGCATTATATACATGTGAGCATTATACACAGGTGCAGCAGTATATACACGTGAGCATTATACACAGGTGCAGCAGTATATACATGTGGGCAGTATACATAGGTGCAGCAGTATATACATGTGGGCATTATACACATGTGCAGCAATATATACATGTGGGCATTATACACAGGTGCAGCAGTATATACATGTGGGCATTATACACAGGTGCAGAAGTATATACATGTGAGCATTATACACAGGTGCAGCAGTATAAACTCCAGTAAAGTTTTAATCAGAGATGTGCGGAAAAGATACACATGTGAGGCACTGCCATAGACATTTTACTCCAAAGTTTTGACTATAAAAATGATTAGAATAATACAGAGAGGATGTTTCTAACACATTCTTTGTATTTTTCATATACTTTATACTATCATAACTCTGGTGCAAATGTTAGTATGGCAGGAAAGGCCCTGCCTCACCCCACCACACGTCACTGACCTTTACAGTCAATGTTCTTCGTTCTTGCATATAGGCTGCAAATATGTACACAGTTGTAAATTAGTTTGCAATGAGTCCCGTTGCATCTCTTGTCATTTCAGGGTGGCAGCTTCACTTGCTAACATGAGCCGCTCCGTAGCCTAGAAAATTGCACTTGCTAAAGCCATGTGCATACAAATATAAATTAGGCCCTAAGTGCAGTCTAAAGAGAGCCGCCATTAATGCTAGTCTCATCTCCACCCATGGCGAAAACTGAGTCTATAATCAGTGGCGCACGCAGGGGGGGGTTCCGAGTACCTGGAACCCCCCGATGACCACAAAATATGTTTTGAGACGGAGACACAGCTGATCGCGGACAGGGAGCTGTAGCAACAGCAGAGAGCTATGCAGCTCTCTGCTTAGAGAATGTTCCGGCTGCCGGGGGAGCTGCTGACTGCGCACGCTCAGCCACAGCAGCTCCCTCCGTCCTCACACTGCCGCGGCCGCCCCTCTGCTCCCAGCCTTGTATACTGTATGTAAGTTTTTTTATGTGTGTTTTTGTATGATATGTATGTATGTATGTATGTATGTATGTATGTATGTGGGTTTGTGTGTGTGCTTGTGTACGTACGTACCTATGTATGTGTGTTTACATGTGTGAGTTTCTGTATGTATATATAATTGTGTGGTTTATATACATATATATATATATATATATATATATATATATATATATATAACTGGTAATCCTTCTTGGGTCCTGTGATATACCTCTATTGAAGAAAAATAGGCACCACTCCAAGGTTTTACATAGAGTCAAACAGTACTCAATTTTTTGCACCATGAAATTTTTTTTTTAAATACAGTTTGACCATATTTAAGTCCGTGGAGTGCCGCCTATTTTCCTTCAATAGAGGTCCTATCACAGGACCCAAGGAGGATTACCAGTTATAGATATTAATTTCAGGAGGGCACCCCAGCATCTTTGCTTTTTTTCATCCAGAGTGCCAGACGACCACGCAAATATATATATCTGCAAATGATGAATGGCACTCCTTACTAGTACTGCACAACATGCTCCGGTCCGGTGCCTGTCAGATTCAGATAATATGTATGGAAGCAGGACGGCACTCATGGATACTGGTAAACCATAGAAAATCAGCACAGGACGCTGTAGCTGTATGTCAACGTTTCAGAGTTAGACTCTTTTAAAGGAGTCTAACTCTGAAACGTTGACAAACAGCTTCAGCGTCCTGTGCTGATTTTCTATGGTTTACCAGTCTCTATGAGTGCCGTCTGCCTTCGTACATATATATATATGTATGTATGTATGTTTGTTTGTGTGTGTGTGTGTGTGTGTGTATATATATATATATATATATATTACACATACCTGCGCATATACTGTACATACACACCCATGGAAACCCCCCTCGCTAAATCCTGCGTTTGCCCCTGAATATATAATTGATCTTCCCAGAAACAAATCAGCCATATATGTAGACAAAAAAAATAAAAAAATACATTATATATATGTATCAATTGATCAATTCTAAGAAAGATGGTTTAATTGGTGCTTCATATGCAGACACTTTAATGAATAATCCTATAATCTATAATAAAGACAGTGGATAACTGGATTTTTTTATTTTTTTTAATGTAACATATTTATTAATCAGCTGATTGCTTTGGTCTCCACTTTAATTTTTACTGTTTTTTTTTCATGGGGCACAATATTTTATTATTATTCATCTATATTCTAACTGCTTCTGTAACTAACAAATAGGGGATTATTTAATTAGCTGTGAGGTTCTGTCAGACCCATATGGTTTAATGCATTACGGGATATTCGGGTAAAGGAAATATTGCTTGTTTTAGCTTGCACCCCGTAGAGGTGCGATCAAAAAAATCAAGCGCGATTTCCATACAGTGGTCAGAAATGTGCACAAAAATGTAATCAACCTGTAGTGTTAGATTTTATTCGATCTTATTCCAGTGATTAACGTTGCTGGCTTCTGCAGTGCTGTCTGTGTGGAGTTTGTATGTTCTGTCAGTGTTTGCAGTATTTTGAGGCACTGCAGTAAGTTCAATGGCTACTAGTGCTTGACCTGTTTACGTGTATTTTGCATGCTTTCATGTAAAAGATATAAACCCTGAGTTCCACTGTACATTCATCTATGTGATGCTGCAGTCAAGACCTGTTTGAGGCGTACACAGGAAAATTGCTGCCTGTACTTTGCATAGGTCTCAGGTTCACTTTAAATGTCTATTACACGACTTCTGCTTTGAAACTACAATTGTGAAAACTTTTGACATTATCAATGTAAATGGCTTTACTGATGTGCTTTTATAGCGTACGCTGCTTATTAATTCCATTTATATGACTCTGAAAAGACATAACTTAAAAAGATATGGTAAAAGAATAGGGCGTATTAAATAATGTATTAAACACTTGTCATTTCCATATATTTCCATAGGCTACTCCTAGGTGGTCTCGCTCATCTCCCACACGCTTTTCACACCTTTCCTAATAAATTCATACTTCAGCCTTTTAAACTACTTTATATAATGTACAACCCCATAGAGTTCTCTAGTGTTCCTTCTAGGCTGTTTTAGCAGGGTGCTGCACCCTGCCCATTTTTGAAATGTGAAAAAGCACCCTGCCCTTTTTCAGTGCACCCTGCAGGACCATAAATCGCCCCCTTGTATACAGAATGTAACAGTCAGAGTGCATGTTACAATGTTGTCATTTATTCCTTGCCCACCTCTGAAATTGGAACACAATTTCTATCCTTAGCCAACTGGATGGCAGAGGAGGCACTGTATATAACACGGGTGTGGTTCATCAAATCGACAGTATCTAGGTCGACAATGTTTAGGTCGACCACTATAGGTCGACAGTCACTAGGTCGACATGGATGGAAGGTCGACAGGGTTTCTAGGTCGACATGTGCTAGGTCGACAGGTCTAAAGGTCGACATGAGGATTTTTTTTTTTGGGTGTCGTTTTCTTCGTAGAGTGACCGGGATCCCAAATTAGTGCACCTCGTCCCCTCGCATGGCTCGCTTCGCTCGCCATGCTTCGAGCATGGTGCCTTCGCTCCGCTGCCGCTTCGCTCGGCACAGATTACCGTTCCAATCGTAGTCCACGTGGATCGTTCAGTATGAAAAAATTCAAAAAAAGAAATTTTTTTTGAAAAACTCATGTCGACCTTTAGACCTGTCGACCTAGCACATGTCGACCTAGAAACCCTGTCGACCTTCCATCCATGTCGACCTAGTGACTGTCGACCTATAGTGGTCGACCTAAACATTGTCGACCTAGATACTGTCGATCTTCAGACCGGATCCCATATAACACAGCATTCTGATAAAGAGGGAAAGAACAGGGTAAGCAGTGAGCATGTACTGCTTACAGTATTTCCCTAGTAGAACAGACTTATTTTTTTCCTATATATTTTAACCCATTGTTTAACTTTTCTGTTTTATAACACATACGGATTATAAGTAACTACTTCAGCACTGGAAAAGACATTTATAATTATCTACTTATGTATTTGCTACAGCCGATCTGTCAAGAAGACTGGACATATACAGTATGTTTCTCAGTACAGATGTTAGGTGTCTTATATGTATGCATGGGTATATGATTTACTAAGGGCAAAATGTATCTACAAAAACTATAAACATATGCGCTATGCTTTGTGCACAAAGCGTCACATCAAAAATGTGCCCTTCAGAATAAAAATGTGCCCTCTTCAATGCTCAGCACCCTGCCCTAAAAAAATCCTAGAGTGAACACTAGTTCTCTGTATAATAGTTACTATATAGTTGCTGTAGGGTGGTACGGATGGTGTAGTGGTTAGCATTACTGCCTCACAGCACTGAGGTCATGGGTTTGATTGCCACCATGGCCCTAACTGTGTGGAGTTTGTATATTCTCCCCGTACTTGCGTTGGTTTCCGGTTTCATTCCACAAACTTACTGGTAGATTAATTGGCTCCCAACAAAATTAACCCTAGCGTGAATGTGTGTTGCGTGTACATGTGATAGGGAATATAGGGGGTCATTCTGAGTTGATCGTAGCTGTGCTAAATTTAGCACAGCTACGATCAGGCACTCAGACATAGGGCTAGTCCGTGCCGCTGGCCAAGAGAACCTCATCGCTGCCCCTGGTCACAGCGGCTGCATGTGACGTCACGCAACCGCTGCGGCCTGCCTCCCGCACGGTCCGGCCACGCCTGCATTGGTCGAACCGCGCCCCCAAAATGGCGGCCAAACACCGCCGTGCCGCCCCCTCTTGCCCTTGCCCAGCGACCGCCTCTGCCTGTCAGTCAGGCAGAGGCGGTTACTAGGAAACGACGGCCTTTGGGCGTCCGGCTTGCGCCAGTGCACTGCGGCGCCAGCGCATGCGCAGTTCCGACCCGATCGCTGCGCTGCGATAAACTGCAGCGAGCGATCTGGTCGGAATGACCCCCTTAGACTGTAAGCTCCACTAGGGCAGAAACTGATGTGAATGGGCAAATATTCTCTGTAAAAGCGCTGCGGAATATGTGTGCGCTATATAAATAACTGGTAATAAATAAATAATAAATACTATATCAGGGGAGTTATTCAGGTTTCGTAGCAAGCCAAAAAAGTAAGCAACTTTGCAAAACAATGTCGCACTGCAGGGGGGGCAGATGTAACATGTGCAGAGAGAGTTAGATTTGGGTGGGGTGTGTTCGAACTGAATTCTTATACCCCTTTCACACGGAAAATGAAATTCCCGGGTGAAGAAGTTCTACCTGGCAATTTGCAGAAAACACGGGTCCTTTTTCTGTGTGAAAGGGTCAACCCAGGCTGACCTTTTCACGGTTGACCTTTTCATACAGACGAAATATCCATTTTGATCCGCAAATTCTTGACCCGGTAATATGCTTCTCCGTGTGAAAGGGGGGGTCAGGCAGAGACCGGAAAAATGACCTGGCACTGAAATGCCGGGTAATTGCTGGGATTTCTATCTGAAAAGGGTATAAGTTGCAATGTAGAAACACTATACCCCACCTAAATCTAACTCTCTCTGCACATGTTACATGTGCCCCACCTGCAGTGCAACATGGTTTTGCCGAATTTCTTATTTTTTTGGTTGGCTAACAAACCTGAATACCCCCTCCAAGTCGATAACAATTATGTACATAAGCAGTTTAGGAGCATCAGACGCACACAGGGCGCAGCCTGGAACCTCTCAGCAACGCTCTGCTGTGTCAGACCGAGTGTCTCACCTATGATGTCGAGGGCTCTCAAGCTGCGAGCGAATTCACAGAGGCTGACTATGGCACACAGAAAATGGCCCCGACACGCCTGCATTTTTCTAACCACCCTGTTACCTCCTTCAAACGCTGCCTACCTGTCACTCACTATGCAAATAAATCCTTTGTGCATACGCCATCGCCAATACATTGCCGTGCATGCGCGTTACGGTTTAGGCACATGCGCAGTAGCAAAACATCGCCCCACCGCTGAATCAGGCCCAATATTTGCAGGTACATTATCTTCTTCATGTAAACATAGAAACATAGAATTTGACGGCAGATAAGAACCACTTGGCCCATCTAGTCTGCCCCTTTTTTATCCTTTAGGTACTCTCAACCCTTTTTGAACCTTAATTCTTATTCATATGCATACATATACATACAGTGTGTACATATATGTATATCTTGGATTCCATTGCAGTTCTCGTGTTGGCAGCATTAGCACAGCACTTGTACATAGACCCTCATTCCGAGTTGATCGCATGTAGCAACTTTTTGCTGCTCGTGCAATCAACTTGACGCCGCCTATGGGGGAGTGTATTTTAGCATAGCAGGGCTGCGATCACTTGTGCAGCCCTGCTATGCTAAAAAAGTTTCCTGCAAAACAAGACAAGGGTCAGACTTAATTACCCAGTGCGACGGATCCAGCGACGAAGGTCCCGGAATTGACGTCAGACATCCACCCTCCAAACGCCTGGACACGCCTGCGTTCGGATCTCCACGCCCGGAAAACGTTGGGTATCCGCCCCAGAACACCTCCCCGCTGTCAGTCTTCTTGCGATCGCACTAGCGATCACTTTCTTGCCTCTTCTGGTCGTTGCGTCTCCGGGCAACGACGCATGGGCGCATTGCGGGCACCGCGCATGCGCAGTTCCAACTCATTTGCACCGCAGCAAAGAACCGCTGCGTGCGAGCAGGTCGGAATGACCCCCATAGCCCAGCGATATTCGTGTATACTGTATACTGCACCATTATTACTATAGTATTACTGTTGCCAGTGTACAACTCTTATCATCACGCAGAGTACTGGAGCTGCTATCAGCATATGCAGTGTGCACAGAGGGCCGGATTCTGATGTGGTTGGAGGCACATTGCGCAAAGAACCGATGTTCAGTATCTTGCGCAGCGCCAGACCTGTACTGCACATGTGTTGTTGTCAGTGATTGACAGTCTGCTGCCGTTTCGGGGGGGAGGGGTGCCGATGAGTGCCGTGTCCCAAAACGCTGCTATTGTGGGGGGAGGGGGGAGGCCAGGATCTCCATTGTAACATGGAGATTTCCTGGCCTCTATGTAGGAACTGTGGCAGCCGGCTTACGTGACCCCGTGGGTCATGCAGCCGGCCGATGGTGTCGCATGTGATCCGATGCAAGCAGGGGACGTCTGCTTATATCAGACGCCTCCTGCTGCATTCACATTTCTGTGCGTCGCTGCTGCCTCCATGTAACCAGGAGCGATTGCATCTCCAACCACATCCGAATCAGGCCTACACTTTTTTTTTTTTTATGTGTGTATATATATATATATATATATATATAAATATGTGATTGTTATCTATAGGTCCTATGGATACCAGTCACATATATTCATGGGTGTATATATCACATCACAAAACTCCATGGGCGGATGTACTAAGCATTGCTTCTGCGATCCGGTACATCCCTCCTCTTATGGAATCCATTCCGGCATAACTAATGCTGATACGTAACTAGAAATGCAATTAAAATTGCAATGGACTGCTCTCCCTATAAGAGCGGTCCTTGCAATAGAAGGATCCGTGCGCAGAGTGACGCAGCAGCCTCCGGGGGTGTTGGTAGGGATCCCATTGGATCTCTCTCAGGGGAATTGTGGAGAGAAGCCCATTGGGGGTCATTTTGACCCGTTTGCATGCAGCGGTTTATCGCTGCGGTGCGAACGGGTCCGGAATGCGCATGCGCAGTGGCCGGGTCACGTCGCATTTAATGAAGGAAGCGGTTGTACAGCCGACCGCAAAGAAGATTGACATTAGAAGGCGTTCCAGGGTGGATCCGGACAATTGGTTGCCATTTTCGGGGAGTGGTAAGGAAAACGCAGGCATGTCCAGGAGAACGGAGGGCGGATGTCTGACGTCAAAGCCGGCCCCAGCATCGCTGAGATCGTCGCACAGGGTAAGTATGTCCAGGCCTAGTCTACTTTTGCTTGAATTTGTTTTGCTTAGCAAGGCTGCACAAGCGATCGCAGCCCTGCTAAGCTAAAATACACTCCTCCATAGGCGTGGACTAGTTAATTGCAGCAGCAGCTAAAAGTTGCTGGCTGCGATCAACTCGGAATGACCCCCATAGTCTTCTATTAGGCAACACCATGTGTAGATGGCGTTACCTACCGGAGACAAGATTAGTACCACATTCCAGAGCCTGGTACATATGGGAATGCAGCCAAAACTCAGAAAATTTCAGTTTTCAGAATGTTGGCCGCATTTTCACTTTAGTACATCCCGCCCAATGTCACCAAAGGAGGCTGTGACATACACTACAGAGCCTTGTGATACTCTAGGGCATTTGTTTCACAATATTGAGTACAATGTGCATGACATACTTACATGGAGGACAGTGTGTTATAATATGGAACACAGCGTGTGATATATGGGGCCATTTTCGGAATTTGGCCACATTTCCCATATGCACCAAGCTCCATAATGCAATGCAGTCTGAAGCTTGGAGCTGGTAGGTAACACCACCTTTATGTGATGTTGCCAAGAGAATCCTATGGGCTTCCTAACACATTCTTCCTGAAAGGGATCAAATCTGATCCCTCCCAATGTCCCCTGTGGTGCGCGCGTACACTGCGCATGCACAGAAGGGCTCCCGGGTCATAACCCTGGAAGTCCTTCTACCGCAAAGGACAGATCTTACCAGGGGAGCTGTCCTTTGCGATTCTAATTGCATATCTAGGTAAACACCAGTGTTAGTAGTGGAAGCCATAATGCAATGCGTAGTACATCACACCTATAGAGTCCACATCTTATGGCAGGAAAGAGGGAGATAGAAGACAAGGATGGGGGAGTTGCTACCATGCTGAGACTTATAGTGCCACACAGGAAAAAAAGAAAATTCAGGTGAATACCACTAAGAATGCTGATATTGAAAACAGTTATAATAAACTCTACAATTTAACATTGACTACAATTGAGGCGTTTAGCACGTTTGGCCAGAAATGTGGGTCCACCTATCACAGTGACCGCATCAGGTGGGTCATGACAATATCACACACACATGGACCCATCAGCACGCACCTCATTCACTTGCTAACCCTGAGCAGGTGTCAGCTTACTGTCTGTAGAACATGGGCGTGTGCCCCCTGGCTCTGTCCTAAGTAACCCTCTGCGGAACTTGGCGTGGGAAAAAAGCCACGGCCGCTGCATTGTAGCACTTCAGACTCAGCCGCACACAGTTGTCGCATATCAAAATAATCGGTGCAGTCTCGTGAATTGGTTTTGTCCCATCACATTGCCATGAAACACACATTCAGTTGCAAATGCAAAAAAAATGAAAAAAAAAATGCTATATCGCTGAGCGCATCTTACTCGCGCATGTGGCATATTGAGGCTAGGTGTGTGAAGACACATCTGTATTATACACACATCCAGCTCTTACATAAAACGCAGTGAGTGGATACGGTTATACACCGCGGAGGAGACAAGTAACAGTGGTTTGGGATTCTGTAGGCCGGTTAACCACAGACTTTAAGAACATGCCAGTGATACTGCAATTAACATTTACATGCGGTGTGTAACCAGCGCTTACCCCTACAGTCAGGGTGTGTTAATGACAGACACCCCATCAACTTCCCTTGCGTTCACTTCACATGCATTGCATTATGGATCCTGTTAATAATGCCAGTGTGAACCTAGAAAACAGAGCATACAGGGTTAATGCAGAGTTTCATTCAAGCCAGATTGATTGTGATGACAGCTATGTAACCAAGCATATTGTATCAATAGTGGTTACATAGGGGGTCATTCCGAGTTCTACGCTAGCTTCATTCAATCGCTGCGCAGCGATGAAGCAAAAAAACGGCACTTCTGCGCATGCGTATGCGGCGCAATGCGCACGCGCGTCGTATAATTGCAATGAACGATGTAGTTACACACAGGGTCTAGCAAAGCTTTTCAGTCGCACTGCTGGCCGCAGAGTGATTGACAGGAAGTGGGCGTTTCTGGGTGTCAACTGACCGTTTTCAGGGAGTGTTCGGAAAACGCAGGCGTGCCAGGAAAAACGCAGTCGTGGCTGGGCGAACGCAAGGCGTGTTCGTGACGTCAAAACAGGAACTGAACAGTCTGAAGTGATCGCAAGCGCTGAGTAGATATTGAGCTACTCTAAAACTGCACAAAAAAGTTTGCCGCCGCTCTGCGATCCTTTCGTTTGCACTTCTGCTAAGCTAAAATACACTCCCAGTGGGCGGCGGCATAGCGTTTGCACGGCTGCTAAACACTGCTAGCGAGCGAAAAACTCGGAATGACCACCATAGATTCAAATAACTCAGCGTATGATCTTATACCCGCGTTTGGTTCTGTATCCACGGTCAGTGGCGCCAAGAAGGGTTAAGGGGACAAATTACCCAAGCTCAGGTCTGATGGAGGGACCTAGTGGGACCTAGGTGTACTTCCCCCCCCCCCACGCCCCTGTACCTGGCAGTTGCAGCTCTTTTCCTTAGCCCAACAAACAGCTGCAGTGTGGCTAAGGAAGCGCTTAAAATACTCTCAGGCTCTTTACTGCTTTACTGTCCTACCCACAATACCCGTGTGACTCTGGCTGCATTGCATGCAAAGTGTCTAAAGTGGATACTGCACCACCGCTGCTCCAATTGCAGGTGGAGATGGGTATTGGGGTCACCCCCTGCCACACCCACACCCATTTGTATCTTGTTAATGTACACATGCTCTTTAACAGCGGGGTATTACACGTTTTATAAACTACACACAACTGCATATCAAACAGTTATCTGACCAGACAGAACATAAACATATGTTACATGTACAGTGAGATACAGCTGTGTAGCTTCTTACATCACATTACTTAATTATCACCAGGACACTTTCTCTAGCGTCCTAGTGGATGCTGGGGACTCCGTAAGTACCATGGGGAATAGCGGGCTCCGCAGGAGACTGGGCACTCTAAAGAAAGATTTAGTACTATCTGGTGTGCACTGGCTCCTCCCTCTATGCCCCTCCTCCAGACCTCAGTTAGAATATGTGCCCGGCCGAGCTGGGTGCTCCTAGTGGGCTCTCCTGAGCTTGCTAGATTAGAAAGTATTTTGTTAGGTTTTTGTTTTCAGAGAGCTTCTGCTGGCAACAGACTCACTGCTACGAGGGACTGAGGGGAGAGAAGCAAACCTACTCACGGCAGCTAGGTAGCGCTTCTTAGGCTACTGGACACCATTAGCTCCAGAGGGATCGAACACAGGTACCTAACCTTGATCGTCCGTTCCCGGAGCCGCGCCGCCGTCCCCCTCGCAGAGCCAGAAGAACAGAAGCAGCAGAAACATGAAGACATCGAAATCGGCGGCTGAAGACTCCTGTCTTCACCTAAGGTAGTGCGCAGCACTGCAGCTGTGCGCCATTGCTCCCACAGCACACCGCACACTCCGGTCACTGTAGGGCGCAGGGGGGGGGGGGGGGCGCCCTGGGCAGCAATTAAATACCTTTTTTGGCAAAAAGAGACATATATACAGTCTGGGACTGTATATATGCCAGAGCCCCCGCCATTTTTTACACATTAAAGAAGCCCGCCGCTGAGGGGGCGGGGCCTTCTTCCTCAGCACACCAGCGCCATTTTCTCTTCTCAGCTCCGCTGGAAGGACGCTCCCCAGGCTCTCCCCTGCAGTATACAGGTGCAATAGAGGGTAAAAAAGAGAGGGGGGGCACATAAATTTAGGCGCAGTATATATATTAACAGCAGTTACAGGGTAAACACAAAGTTACAGTGTAATCCCTAATTATATAGCGCTCTGGTGTGTGCTGGCATACTCTCTCTCTGTCTCCCCAAAAGCCTTTGTGGGGTCCTGTCCTCAGTCAGAGCATTCCCTGTGTGTGTGCTGTGTGTCGGTACGCCTGTGTCGACATGTTTGATGAGGAAGGATACGTGGAGGCAGAACAGGTGCAGCTGAGTGTGGTGTCGCCGCCGACGGTGCCGACACCTGATTGGATGGATATGTGGAAGGTGTTAAATGATAATGTAAACTCCTTGCATAACAGATTGGATAAAACTGTAACCGGGGGACAGGCAGGGTCTCAACCCGTGCCTGATCCTACAGCGCAGAGGCCGTCAGGGTCCCAAAAGCGCACACTATCCCAGATAGTTGACACAGATGTCGACACGGAATCTGACTCCAGTGTCGATGACGATGAGGCAAAGTTGCAGCCTAAAATGACTAAAGCCTTACGCTACATGATTGTAGCTATGAAGGATGTATTACACATTTCTGAGGAAAATCCTGTCCCTGACAAGAGGATTTATATGTATGGGGAGAAAAAGCATGAAGTGACTTTTCCCCCTTCACATGAATTAAATGAATTATGTGAAAAAGCGTGGTTTTCCCCTGACAGGAAGGTGATAGTTTCCAAGAGATTACTTATGGCGTATCCTTTCCCGCCAACGGACAGGTTACGCTGGGAATCCTCCCCTAGGGTAGACAAGGTGTTGACACGCTTGTCTAAGAAGGTGGCCCTGCCGTCTCAGGATACGGCCGCCCTAAAGGATCCTGCGGATAGAAAGCAGGAAGCTATCCTGAAGTCAGTTTATACATATTCTGGCACCCTGCTGAGGCCAGCAATTGCTTCGGCCTGGATGTGTAGTGCGGTAGCTGCATGGACGGATTCTCTGTCTGAGGAGTTGGATACCCTGGACAGGGACACTGTTCTACAGACCCTGGCACATATCAAGGACGCGGTCCTATATATGCGGGATGCCCAGAGGGACATTTGCCTGCTGGGCTCTAGAGTTAACGCTATGTCCATTTCTGCCAGAAGGGTCTTATGAACTCGGCAATGGACAGGGGATACCGACTCTAAAAAACACATGGAGGTTTTACCTTATAAGGGTGAGGAATTGTTTGGGGACGGTCTCTCGGACCTAGTTTCCACAGCTACGGCTGGGAAGTCAAATTTCTTGCCTTATGTCCCTCCACAACCTAAGAAAGCACCGTATTATCAAATGCAGTCCTTTCGTTCTCAGAGGAGCAAGAAGGTCAGAGGTGCGTCCTTTCTTGCCAGAGGCAGGGGTAGAGGAAAAAAGCTGCACCACGCAGCTAGTTCCCAGGAACAAAAGTCTTCCCCGGCTTCTACTAAATCCACCGCATGACGCTGGGGCTCCACAGGCGGAGCCAGGAGCTGTGGGGGCGCGTCTCCGACATTTCAGCCACCAGTGGGTTCGCTCACAGGTGGATCCTTGGGCTATACAAATTGTGTCTCAGGGATACAAACTGGAATTCGAGGTGATGCCCCCTCACCGTTACCTAAAATCGGCCTTACCAGCTTCCCCCATGGAAAGGGAGATAGTGGTGGAGGCAATTCACAAACTTTTTCTCCAGAAAGTGGTGGTAGAGGTCCCCCCCCTTCAACGGGGAAGGGGCTACTATTCCACTATGTTTGTGGTACCGAAACCGGACGGTTCGGTCAGACCCATTTTAAATTTAAAATCCCTGAACATTTATCTGAAGACATTCAAGTTCAAAATGGAATCGCTCAGAGCGGTCATTGCAAGCCTGGAGGAAGGGGATTTTATGGTGTCTCTGGACATCAAGGATGCTTACTTGCATGTCCCCATTTATCCGCCTCATCAGGAGTACCTCAGGTTTGTGGTACGGGACTGTCATTACCAATTCCAGACGTTGCCGTTTGGCCTGTCCACGGCACCGAGAGTTTTTACCAAAGTGATGGCGGAGATGATGGTACTCCTTCGGAAGCAAGGGGTTACAATTATCCCATACTTGGACGATCTCCTCATAAAGGCGAGGTCCAGGGAGCGGTTGCTGTTCAGTGTAGCACACTCTCAGGAAGTGTTGCGTCAGCACGGCTGGATTCTGAACATTCCAAAGTCGCAGCTGATTCCTGCGACGCGTCTGCCCTTCCTGGGCATGATTCTGGACACAGACCAGAAGAAGGTGTTTCTCCCGGAGGTGAAGGCTCAGGAGCTCGTGACTCTGGTCAGAGACCTCCTAAAGCCAAAACAGGTGTCGGTGCATCACTGCACACGAGTCCTGGGAAAGATGGTGGCATCATACGAAGCCATTCCCTTCGGCAGGTTCCATGCGAGGATCTTTCAGTGGGATCTGCTGGACAAGTGGTCCGGATCGCATCTTCAGATGCATCGGATGATCACCCTGTCCCCCAGGGCCAGGGTGTCTCTTCTGTGGTGGCTACAAGGTGCTCACCTCCTCGAGGGCCGCAGATTCGGCATACAGGACTGGGTCCTGGTGACCACGGATGCAAGCCTCCGAGGGTGGGGGGCAGTCACTCAAGGAAGAAACTTCCAAGGGTTGTGGTCAAGTCAGGAGACTTGTCTGCACATCAATATCCTGGAACTAAGGGCCATATACAACGCCCTGAGTCAAGCGGAGCCTCTACTTCGAAACCAACCGGTGCTGATTCAGTCAGACAACATCACGGCAGTGGCCCATGTAAACCGCCAGGGCGGCACAAGAAGCAGGGTGGCAATGGCAGAAGCCACCAGGATTCTTCGGTGGGCGGAGAATCACGTACTAGCACTGTCAGCAGTGTTCATTCCGGGAGTGGACAACTGGGAAGCAGGCTTCCTCAGCAGACACGACCTCCACCCGGGAGAGTGGGGACTTCATCAAGAAGTCTTCACGCAGATTGCAAATAGATGGGAACTGCCACAGGTGGACATGATGGCGTCCCGTATCAACAAAAAGCTAAAAAGATATTGCGCCAGGTCCAGGGACCCTCAGGCGATAGCTGTGGACGCACTGGTAACACCGTGGGTGTTCCAGTCGGTCTATGTGTTTCCTCCTCTTCCTCTCATACCAAAGGTGCTCAGAATTGTAAGAAAAAGAGGAGTGAGAACAATACTCATTGTTCCGGATTGGCCAAGACGAACTTGGTACCCGGAATTGCAAGAAATGCTCACAGAGGACCCATGGCCTCTGCCTCTCAGACAGGACCTGTTACAACAGGGGCCCTGTCTGTTCCAAGACTTACCGCGGCTGCGTTTGACGGCATGGCGGTTGAACACCGGATCCTAGCAGAAAAGGGCATTCCGGAAGCAGTTATTCCTACGCTGATAAAGGCTAGGAAGGACGTGACAGCGAAACATTATCACCATATATGGCGAAAATATGTTGCTTGGTGTAAGGCCAGGAAGGCCCCTACAGAGGAATTCCAACTCGGTCGATTCCTGCAGTTCCTACAGTCGGGTGTGACTATGGGCCAGAAATTAGGGTCCATAAAAGTCCAGATTTCGGCCCTATCCATTTTCTTTCAAAAAGAACTGGCTTCACTGCCTGAGGTTCAGACGTTTGTTAAGGGAGTGTTGCATATTCAACCTCCTTTTGTGCCACCAGTGGCACCCTGGGATCTTAACGTGGTTTTGGCTTTCTTGAAATCCCATTGGTTTGAGCCACTTAAGACGGTGGAGCTAAAGTATCTCACGTGGAAAGTGGTCATGCTGTTGGCCCTAGCTTCAGCTAGGCGTGTGTCAGAATTGTCGGCTTTGTCATGTAAAAGCCCCTATCTGGTTTTCCATATGGACAGGGCAGAATTGCGAACTCGTCCGCAGTTTCTGCCAAAGGTGGTGTCATCTTTTCATCTGAACCAACCCATTGTGGTGCCTGCGGCTACTCGTGACTTGGAGGATTCCAAGTTGCTTGATGCAGTCAGGGCTTTGAAGATCTATGTTGCCAGGACGGCTGGAGTCAGGAAGACTGACTCGCTGTTTATCCTGTATGCATCCAACAAGCTGGGTGCTCCTGCTTCAAAGCAAACCATTGCTTGCTGGATCTGTAACATGATTCAGCAGGCTCATTCTGCGGCTGGATTGCCGCATCCAAAATCAGTAAAAGCCCATTCCACAAGGAAGGTGGGCTCTTCTTGGGCGGCTGCCCGAGGGGTCTCGGCATTACAGCTTTGCCGAGCTGCTACTTGGTCGGGTTCAAACACATTTACAAAGTTCTACAAGTTTGATACCCTGGCTGAGGAGGACCTGGTGTTTGCCCATTCGGTGCTGCAGAGTCATCCGCACTCTCCCGCCCGTTTGGGAGCTTTGGTATAATCCCCATGGTCCTTACGGAGTCCCCAGCATCCACTAGGACGTTAGAGAAAATAAGAATTTACTTACCAGTAATTCTATTTCTCGTAGTCCGTAGTGGATGCTGGGCGCCCGTCCCTAGTGCGGACTTCCTGCAATACGTGTATATAGTTATTGCTTAATAAAGGGTTATGTTATGTTGGCATCCATTGGTTGATGCTCTATTGTTTGTTCATACTGTTAACTGGGTAAGTTTATCACAAGTTATACGGTGTGATTGGTGTGGCTGGTATGAGTCTTACCCTGGATTCCAAAATCCTTTCCTTGTAATGTCAGCTCTTCCGGGCACAGTTTCCTTAACTGAGGTCTAGAGGAGGGGCATAGAGGGAGGAGCCAGTGCACACCAGATAGTACTAAATCTTTCTTTAGAGTGCCCAGTCTCCTGCTGAGCCCGCTATTCACCATAGTCCTTACGGAGTCCCCAGCATCCACTACGGACTACGAGAAATAGAATTACCGGTAAGTAAATTCTTATTTTTATATCTTCTGGAAATGAAGCGTCAGGCGTCCGACAAGTGGCTGGTTGTTCCCAGCATTTTATGGTCTTTCAGAGGTAGAGCCGCACACTCTGGGAGCAATAGCCCGGTCTGATTCATATCATGGAGCGCCAGGGCCAAGGTACAATAATTTGCAAGTGTATTGAAAATTCTGGATAACAGATTTTATTACGGAAGTCTGGAACAAATCTAGAATGTGATGTATGTTAAAAATCTAATCGTGGAAATATTTTGTAGCGTTATCGCGTCCTTACGTTATAGATACCTGTAACACGCAACTCACTGGCAGCTAATGTTTACAGTCGTTGGCAAGCTAAGAGCGAAACTTACCGGGCAAGGTTACAGAAACAAGAATTTGATAAATGATGTGCACATTATGTACATTGGACTCCAAAGTATATATAACCTCTGAAATGTGATCATCGTGCGTCTGCACTGGTGAAATGATAAAGTCTAACGTTTTAGATAATACATCAACATAGGGTATACAGTAGGAGTATCATTCCTTGTAGTAGAGTCAGTTCCAGTGGAGCTCTGAGTATGACTAATCCTAGAGGTCATGATCAAGAATTAGATTTGACCGAATTCCTACGACTCAGACAGACAAAGCCTAATCTTTATCCTTAGACGTTTACTGCATATGAACTAAAGTCACATGACCAACCGCGGCATCCTCACACTAAGGGTGGAATTCAGTTGTTTTAAAAGTCAGTTGGGTGTCTGTTTTATCCTGTCTATTCCGATCCAGTTTCCCCACTGCACATGTGAGCCCTTGGGCTGCACTTACGCACAGTATAGGTCTCTATTGATACTGTAGCCTATAGATGGTGTTAGTTATCAGGGCCAATCTCCAAAATCTACTGTATGCTTTGTTTAACTTGGGAAATTGTCCATGGTTTTAACTGTCTGATGGTAGGCCAAGTCTAAGCTGTATGATAAGAACCTTTGAGAATAAAGGGGCCACGGCCGAAACTAGGATTTATGTCACCCGGGGCAAGGCAGTAATTTGGTGTCTTTGCAACAACCTGTGCAGGTCGATTGAAGACTTTAAATACTTCATTATGGAGCAGTTACAGTACAAGAATGGTGTGACTCTGGTTTGTCATGCTGCCCTACAGTCTTTAACTTATTTCAGGACATGCTTAGGGAAAGCAGCGCTATAATATTACAGTAGTATACCATATGGAGGGATGGAGATTTTCCCACTGTCCCTATCTAGCAGCAGCTACATATAGTGCAGGCATCCAGCCCTTCAGCCTTTCCTTCCAAGATGGCTGCTCCCCCGCTGGTCCTGCGGTTGTACCACGATTAAGGGCTTTGGTATGCAGAAACAGTGAGGCACTGGGACTCCCTCAGACCCAGCATCCAGGAGGAGAAGCAGCCAGATATGCCAGGAGTATTGAGGGAGTCACAGGAGCGCTGCCGGAGTGTCACAGGAGCGTTATTGGAGTGTCACAGGAGCGTTGCAGGAGTGTCACAGGAGCGCTGCCGGAGTGTCACAGGAGTGTTGTTGGAGTGTGTCAGGAGTGCTGCGGGAGTGTCACAGAAAGTACTGCTGCCGGAGTGTCACAGGAGTGTTATTGGAGTGTCACAGGAGCGCTGCCGGAGTGTCACAGGAGCGTTGTTGGAGTGTCACAGGAGTGATGTGGAGGTGTCACAGCAGCGTTGCAGGAGTGTCACAGGAGCGCTGTGGGAGTGTCACAGGAGCGCAGTGGAAGTGTCACAGGAGTGTTATTGGAGTGTCACAGGAGCGCTGCGGGAGTGTCACAGGAGCGCTGTGGAGGCGTCACAGGAGCGTTGTTGGTGTGTAACAGGAGCGTTGTTGGAGTGTCACAGGAGCGCAGCGGAAGTGTCACAGGAGCGCTGTGGAGGCGTCACAGGAGCGCTGCAGAGGCGTCACAGGAGCGTTGTTGGAGTGTCAGAGGAGTGTTGTTGGAGTGTCACAGGAGCACAGCGGAAGTGTCACAGGAGCACTGTGGAGGCGTCACGGGAGTGTTGTTGGAGTGTCACAGGAGCACAGCGGAAGTGTCACAGGAGCGCTGTGGAGGCGTCACAGGAGTGTTGTTGGAGTGTCACAGGAGCACAGCGGAAGTGTCACAGGAGTGCTGTGGAGGCGTCACGGGAGTGTTGTTGGAGTGTCACAGGAGCACAGCGGAAGTGTCACAGGAGCGCTGTGGAGGCGTCACGGGAGTTTTGTTGGAGTGTCACAGGAGCACAGCGGAAGTGTCACAGGAGCGCTGTGGAGGCGTCACAGGAGCGTTGTTGGAGTGTCACAGGAGTGTTGTTGGAGTGTCACAGGAGCACAGCGGAAGTGTCACAGGAGCGCTGTGGAGGCGTCACAGGAGCGTTGTTGGAGTGTCACAGGAGTGTTGTTGGAGTGTCACAGGAGCACAGCGGAAGTGTCACAGGAGCGCTGTGGAGGCGTCACAGGAGCGTTGTTGGAGTGTCACAGGAGTGTTGTTGGAGTGTCACAGGAGCGCAGCGGAAGTGTCACAGGAGCGCTGTGGAGGCGTCACGGGAGTGTTGTTGGAGTGTCACAGGAGCGTTGTTGGAGTGTCACAGGAGCGCAGCGGAAGTGTCACAGGAGCACTGTGGAGGCGTCACGGGAGTGTTGTTGGAGTGTCACAGGAGTGTTGTTGGAGTGTCACAGGAGCGCAGCGGAAGTGTCACAGGAGCGCTGTGGAGGCGTCACGGGAGTGTTGTTGGAGTGTCACAGGAGTGTTGTTGGAGTGTCACAGGAGCGCAGCGGAAGTGTCACAGGAGCACTGTGGAGGCGCCACGGGAGTGTTGTTGGAGTGTCACAGGAGTGTTGTTGGAGTGTCACAGGAGCACTGCGGGAGTGTCACAGGAGCGCTGTGGAGGCGTCACAGGAGTTTTGTTGGTGTGTAACAGGAGCGTTGTTGGAGTGTCACAGGAGTGTTGTTGGAGTGTCACAGGAGCACAGCGGAAGTGTCACAGGAGCACTGTGGAGGCGTCACAGGAGCGTTGTTGGAGTGTCACAGGAGTGTTGTTGGAGTGTCACAGGAGCACAGCGGAAGTGTCACAGGAGCGTTTTGGAGTGTCACAGGAGTGTTGTTGGAGTGTCACAGGAGCGCTGTGGAGGTGTCACAGGAGCGTTGTTGGAGTGTCACAGGAGTGATGTGGAGGTGTCACAGCAGCGTTGCAGGAGTGTCACAGGAGCGCTGTGGGAGTGTCACAGGAGCGCAGTGGAAGTGTCACAGGAGTGTTATTGGAGTGTCACAGGAGCGCTGCGGGAGTGTCACAGGAGCGCTGTGGAGGCGTCACAGGAGCGTTGTTGGTGTGTAACAGGAGCGTTGTTGGAGTGTCACAGGAGCGCAGCGGAAGTGTCACAGGAGCGCTGTGGAGGCGTCACAGGAGCGTTGTTGGAGTGTCACAGGAGCGCAGTGGAAGTGTCACAGGAGCGCTGCGGAGGCGTCACAGGAGCGTTGTTGGAGTGTCAGAGGAGTGTTGTTGGAGTGTCACAGGAGCACAGCGGAAGTGTCACAGGAGCACTGTGGAGGCGTCACGGGAGTGTTGTTGGAGTGTCACAGGAGCACAGCGGAAGTGTCACAGGAGCGCTGTGGAGGCGTCACAGGAGTGTTGTTGGAGTGTCACAGGAGCACAGCGGAAGTGTCACAGGAGTGCTGTGGAGGCGTCACGGGAGTGTTGTTGGAGTGTCACAGGAGCACAGCGGAAGTGTCACAGGAGCGCTGTGGAGGCGTCACGGGAGTTTTGTTGGAGTGTCACAGGAGCACAGCGGAAGTGTCACAGGAGCGCTGTGGAGGCGTCACAGGAGCGTTGTTGGAGTGTCACAGGAGTGTTGTTGGAGTGTCACAGGAGCACAGCGGAAGTGTCACAGGAGCGCTGTGGAGGCGTCACAGGAGCGTTGTTGGAGTGTCACAGGAGTGTTGTTGGAGTGTCACAGGAGCGCAGCGGAAGTGTCACAGGAGCGCTGTGGAGGCGTCACGGGAGTGTTGTTGGAGTGTCACAGGAGCGTTGTTGGAGTGTCACAGGAGCGCAGCGGAAGTGTCACAGGAGCACTGTGGAGGCGTCACGGGAGTGTTGTTGGAGTGTCACAGGAGTGTTGTTGGAGTGTCACAGGAGCGCAGCGGAAGTGTCACAGGAGCGCTGTGGAGGCGTCACGGGAGTGTTGTTGGAGTGTCACAGGAGTGTTGTTGGAGTGTCACAGGAGCGCAGCGGAAGTGTCACAGGAGCACTGTGGAGGCGCCACGGGAGTGTTGTTGGAGTGTCACAGGAGTGTTGTTGGAGTGTCACAGGAGCACTGCGGGAGTGTCACAGGAGCGCTGTGGAGGCGTCACAGGAGTTTTGTTGGTGTGTAACAGGAGCGTTGTTGGAGTGTCACAGGAGTGTTGTTGGAGTGTCACAAGAGCACAGCGGAAGTGTCACAGGAGCGCTGTGGAGGCGTCACAGGAGCGTTGTTGGAGTGTCACAGGAGTGTTGTTGGAGTGTCACAGGAGCACAGCGGAAGTGTCACAGGAGCGTTTTGGAGTGTCACAGGAGTGTTGTTGGAGTGTCACAGGAGCGCAGCGGAAGTGTCACAGGAGCGCTCTGGAGGCGTCACGGGAGTGTTGTTGGAGTGTCACAGGAGTGTTGTTGGAGTGTCACTGGAGCGCAGCGGAATTGTCACAGGAGCGCTGTGGAGGCGTCACGGGAGTGTTGTTGGAGTGTCACAGGAATGTTGTTGGAGTGTCACAGGAGTGTTGTTGGAGTGTCACAGGAGCGCTGTGGAGGCGTCACAGGAGTTTTGTTGGTGTGTAACAGGAGCGTTGTTGGAGTGTCACAGGAGTGTTGTTGGAGTGTCACAGGAGCACAGCGGAAGTGTCACAGGAGCGCTGTGGAGGCGTCACAGGAGCGTTGTTGGAGTGTCACAGGAGTGTTGTTGGAGTGTCACAGGAGCACAGCGGAAGTGTCACAGGAGCGTTTTGGAGTGTCACAGGAGTGTTGTTGGAGTGTCACAGGAGCGCAGCGGAAGTGTCACAGGAGCGCTCTGGAGGCGTCACGGGAGTGTTGTTGGAGTGTCACAGGAATGTTGTTGGAGTGTCACAGGAGTGTTGTTGGAGTGTCACAGGAGTGTTGTTGGAGTGTCACTGGAGCGCAGCGGAATTGTCACAGGAGCGCTGTGGAGGCGTCACGGGAGTGTTGTTGGAGTGTCACAGGAATGTTGTTGAAGTGTCACAGGAGAGTTGTTGGAGTGTCACAGGAGCGCAGCGGAAGTGTCACAGGAGCGCTGTGGAGGCGTCACAGGAATGTTGTTGGAGTGTCACAGGAGCGCTGCGGGAGTGTCACAGGAGCGTCACAGGAGCGCTGTGGAGGCGTCACAGGAGTTTTGTTGGTGTGTAACAGGAGCGTTGTTGGAGTGTCACAGGAGCGCAGCGGAAGTGTCACAGGAGCGCTGTGGCGGCGTCACAGGAGTGTTGTTGGAGTGTCACAGGAGCACAGCGGAAGTGTCACAGGAGCGCTGTGGAGGCGTCACAGGAGCGTTGTTGGAGTGTCACAGGAGTGTTGTTGGAGTGTCACAGGAGTGTTGTTGGAGTGTCACAGGAGCACAGCAGAAGTGTCACAGGAGCGCTGTGGAGGCGTCACAGGAGCGTTGTTGGAGTGTCACAGGAGTGTTGTTGGAGTGTCACAGGAGCACAGCGGAAGTGTCACAGGAGTGCTGTGGAGGCGTCACGGGAGTGTTGTTGGAGTGTCACAGGAGTGTTGTTGGAGTGTCACAGGAGCACAGCGGAAGTGTCACAGGAGCGCTGTGGAGGCGTCACGGGAGTGTTGTTGGAGTGTCACAGGAGTGTTGTTGGAGTGTCACAGGAGCGCAGCGGAAGTGTCACAGGAGCGCTGTGGAGGCGTCACGGGAGTGTTGTTGGAGTGTCACAGGAGTGTTGTTGGAGTGTCACAGGAGTGTTGTTGGAGTGTCACTGGAGCGCAGCGGAATTGTCACAGGAGCGCTGTGGAGGCGTCACGGGAGTGTTGTTGGAGTGTCACAGGAATGTTGTTGGAGTGTCACAGGAGTGTTGTTGGAGTGTCACAGGAGCGCAGCGGAAGTGTCACAGGAGCGCTGTGGAGGCGTCACGGGAGTGTTGTTGGAGTGTCACAGGAGTGTTGTTGGAGTGTCACTGGAGCGCAGCGGAATTGTCACAGGAGCGCTGTGGAGGCGTCACGGGAGTGTTGTTGGAGTGTCACAGGAGTGTTGTTGGAGTGTCACAGGAGTGTTGTTGGAGTGTCACAGGATTGTTGTTGGAGTGTCACAGGAATGTTGTTGGAGTGTCACAGGAATGTTGTTGGAGTGTCACAGGAGTGTTGTTGGAGTGTCACAGGAATGTTGATGGAGTGTCACAGGAGTGTTGTTGGAGTGTCACAGGAATGTTGTTGGAGTGTCACAGGAGGGTTGTTGGAGTGTCACAGGAATGTTGTTGGAGTGTCACAGAAGTGTTGTTGGAGTGTCACGGGAGTGTTGTTGGAGTGTCACAGGAGTGTTGTTGGAGTGTCACAGGAATGTTGTTGGAGTGTCACAGGAGTGTTGTTGGAGTGTCACAGGAGTGTTGTTGGAGTGTCACAGGAATGTTGTTGGAGTGTCACAGAAGTGTTGTTGGAGTGTCACGGGAGTGTTGTTGGAGTGTCACAGGAATGTTGTTGGAGTGTCACAGGAGTGTTGTTGGAGTGTCACAGGAGTGTTGTTGGAGTGTCACAGGAGTGCTGCGGGAGTGTCACAGTAGAGCTGTAGGACAGTCACAGGAGCGTTGCAGAGGTTTAAGACTTTTGCTTGAACGTAGCCTGCAGATGTATCATGTGCACACAGCATGGGGTTGGTGTACGTCCAGATACTAATAAAGATGGCAGCAGACACAAGAACATCGGTCACAGATTTACTATACAAAAGCGGCTTCTCGTATTACTATAATGTAGTGAGCAGCCATGAGCGGACAGGAAAGTGGCAGTGGATGCCCCTCCATCTTTCCGACTGATTTTCCAACAGTAATAACCTGGGCAGAAAGAACTTACTGGAATTAATTGTAGTTTAACATCACACTCATTCTGCCCAAGTTATTGGAATTGGAAAATAAGTGGGAAAAGTAGAAGTACCGTGCAGTCGCACTGCATCAGATCCACGGGTATGTAATTATTCCCACTTTTTTTTTCTTTTATTATTTTCATATTTACAGATACATAATTCTGCTCATTAACGTCATGTTACGCCGGAGCGTGCAGCTTGTACGTACTGTAAATATGCTAATTAGCCGGGACAGAGGTCAGGTCATTTCTCATTGTCACTTGGGCTCCAGACATCAATGCCTCTGTGTTGGCTTAAAAGGTTCTCCCGTCCATGAGTGGGTAGAGGAATATTATGACGAGTGTGATGTTAGCCATCTGCTGAGGTGAGATACGTTACCACCATGCCGGTCTAGCCGGATGCACCGTACCAGCAAGAGCTTGTCTCTGAATCCATAAACAGCCTCACACATGTCTATTTACCTTGTATAATGAGGTGCGATAGTCATAACGCTGGAAGACTCCCCTCATTTACCCCACACTGTGTGCTTTGCGGCCGTGCACCAGCAGGGGGCACCTCAGGCCTTGTAGGCAGTCACGGTACACGATGCTGTGTAGCTATGATTTTCCAAGGGGTAAATTTACTAAGATGGGAGTTCTATTTGAGATGGGATGTTGCCAATAGCAACCAATCAGATCCCAGGTATTATCTTCTAGAAGGTGCTAGCTAAATGAGAAGTAGAATCTGATTGGTTGCTATGGGCAGCATCCCATCTTAAATAGAACTCCCATCTTAGTAAATTTACCCCCATGTCTGATTGAAATCCTGGCAGGCAGCTATATTTCAGTACATGGTGGAACATCTGGTAGCACCCTGGGTTTGATGTCTATCGACTGACAGAGACAGGTTAAGTGTTGACACGATGTAAAAACCCGGTTGACTAAGACGGAGGATAGAAGGTGATGCTGGCTAAGACAAGCTTGTGTTCTCTGGAGAGCATAAGACTATAGTTTCATGTCCTGCTTAATCCACTTGTCTGTGGCTGCCTTATAGTGATTTATGCTGTAGAGAAAGGTTAGATCCATTCCTGTCATGCCTTTCTCTATCAGAATCTTCACAAGGTGCTTTAGTCTATTGCCCAATTTATTTAACAGAGATTGGTCTGACAGCTTTGTATATGCTATCATTAAATGCATTCCGTTATGTACTATGTACATTAAAAAAGGAAAGGTCATGGAACAGTTTCATAGCTGTATAAACGCACAAGATGTAAACTCGCTCTTAAGGAAAGGTCACGGATGCCTATGGTTGTAGTAGGTGGTGTGTAAGTTTTCATAATAATGGGGGTTGTACTTTTTTTCTACTGCAGGAATATTATAACAGATCCTCTATTAAAGAAAATGTGTATAGGTCTTAAAATATTGAGCATTTTTAACCTGAAAAACCATGTTCTGGGCTCAACAAAAAAAAAACAACCTGAAACATTCCTTGGCGCTATTTGAGGGAGTACAAAGTCCCCTATCTGTGGTATTATAATAGATATTAATACTTGTAAATAGATAAATAAACCGCTAGTTCCTAAATGTTGAATCGGTGACACAATTGAACCACAGTATTCCCTCCAATCTCTATCCAATGGAATAGCAATAATAACAATTAAAGGAGAAAGAAAATAATAAATAAATAAATAAATTTCTCTACATAGATAGATAGATAGATAGATAGATAGATAGATAGATAGATAGATAGATAGATAGATATATGTACACCACTTGTATGGAAAGTTAGCAAGACACAATTTATTAGGGAAATAATCTTTAATCATATATAAAAACAAAACAAAGAAAAAACAAACAAAAACATCAATGATATAGTAAAACTTCACATTAATCTTAATGGATTGATATCACATAAATGTACATCAGGTTGCAATATCAATTTAAGAAATCAGCCTTGTTGAACTGCATGTCCCAGGATAAAGGTGATGCTGCTGCGGGTAGTTGTGGTGGATTTCCGGGCGCCGGAATAGGAACTTGGCAGCAACACTGCACAGTGTGCTACAGTTGTACTGAGGGAAAGCTGGAGAGCAGAAGGATAGAGCTGCAATAAGGATGCAGTATAAACTGACCGCCGAGAAACTAACCGCTTCCCGCTGAAGCACATAGGGGGTCATTCCGACCCGATCGCTCGCTGCAGTTTGTCGCAGCGATCGGGTCGGAACTGCGCATGCGCCAGCGCATGGCAGCTGTCGTTACCTAGCGATCTCCTCTGAGACAGAGGCGGTCGCTAGGCGGGAGGGGGCTGAACGGCGGCGTTAAGCCGCCGTTTAGGGGGAGCGGTCCGGCCAACGCAGGCGTGGCCGGACGGTTCGGGGGATGGGCCGCGGCGGCTGCGTGACGTCTCACGCAGCCGCTGTGGCCAGCGGGAGCGACGAGTAACTCCCGGCCAGCCGCAGAAGCTGCGCTGGCTGGGAGTTTCTCCTCAAATACAAAGGCATCGCCTCTGTGCGATGATTTGTATTTTTGCGGGGGGGGGGGGGGGCACTGACATGCAGGGCGGAATAGCCCTGTGCTGGGCGTCCCCCCGCATGTCTGAGTTTATGATCGTAGCTGTGCTAAATTTAGCACAGCTACGATCAACTCGGAATGACCCCCATAGAAGGTCAAAGATCAAGCAAGGCAAGTGATAGAAGTTGTAGAAATAAATGCACAACCCCAAAAATGAAAGATGTCTCGCGGGAAACTCATTTATTACCTTTGTAACCAGTGATTTGGTTATAAGTAAAGCACTAGCTGTATTTTCAATACTTAAAAAATTCCCTTTCCATTTATTACTTTATGGCTAATAAAATCTAATTGATGGTGACCACACATGGGTTATCCCTGCTGCTCCACCAGAGCCAGTGGGAGACAGAGGGAGAGAGAGAGACAGAGGGTGTAAGAAAGTGAGAGACAGGGGGTGAGAGAGAGACAGTGAGAGACTGAAGGATACAGAGGGAGCGAGAGAGAGGCAGTGGGAGATGAAAGGAGCGAGACCGTGGGGGTAATTCCAAGTTGATCGCAGCAGGAAATTTGTTAGCAGTTGGGCAAAACCATGGGGGGTCATTCCGAGTTGTTCGCTCGGTAAAAATCTTCGCATCGCAGCGATTTTCCGTTTAATGCGCATGCGCAATGTCCGCACTGCGACTGCGCCAAGTAAATTTGCTATGCAGTTAGGATTTTTACTCACGGCTTTTTCATCGTTCTGGCGATCGTAATGTGATTGACAGGAAATGGGTGTTACTGGGCGGAAACAGGCCGTTTTATGGGCGTGTGGGAAAAAACGCTACCGTTTCCGGAAAAAACGCAGGAGTGGCCGGAGAAACGGGGGAGTGTCTGGGCGAACGCTGGGTGTGTTTGTGACGTCAAACCAGGAACGACAAGCACTGAAATGATCGCAGATGCCGAGTAAGTCTGGAGCTACTCAGAAACTGCTACGAGGTGTGTAATCGCAATATTGCGAATACATCGTTCGCAATTTTAAGATGCTAAGATTCACTCCCAGTAGGCGGCGGCTTAGCATGAGCAAATCTGCTAAAATCCGCTTGCGAGCGAACAACTCGGAATGACCCCCCATGTGCACTGCAGGGGAGGCAGATATAACATTTGCAGAGAGAGAGTTAGATTTGGGACACCCAAATCTAACTCTCTCTGCACATGTTATATCTGCCTCCTGTATGGGGTCATTTTGATCCCATAGTATTATTAACCTCAATAACCATAATTTCCACTCATTTCCAGTCTATTCTGAACACCTCACACCTCACAATATTATTTTTAGTCCTAAAATTTGCACCGAGGTCGCTGGATGGCTAAGCTAAGCGACACAAGTGGCCGACACAAACACCTGGCCCATCTAGGAGTGGCACTGCAGTGTCAGGAAGGATGGCACTTCAAAAAAATTGTCCCCAAACAGCACATGATGCAAAGAAAAAAGAGGCGCACCAAGGTCGCTGTGTGACTAAGCTAAGCGACCCAAGTGGCCGACACAAACACCTGGCCCATCTAGAAGTGGCACTGCAGTGTCAGGCAGGATGGCACTTCAAAAAAATTGTCCCCAAACAGCACATGATGCAAAGAAAAAAAGAGGCGCACCAAGGTCGCTGTATATATACTGGTGGTCACTGTCAGCAAACTGCAAAACTAAAATGCACCACAGGTATAGAATGTAGATGGATAGTATACTTGACGACACAGAGGTAGGTACAGCAGTGGCCTTCCGTACCGTACTGCTATATATACTGGTGGTCACTGTGTCAGCAAACTGCACAACTGAAATGCACCACAGGTATAGAATGTACATGGATAGTATACTTGACGACACAGAGGTAGGTACAGCAGTGGCCTTCCGTACCGTACTGCTATATATACTGGTGGCCACTGTGTCAGAAAACTGCACAACTGAAATGCACCACAGGTATAGAATCTAGATGGATAGTATAGCTGACGACACAGAGGTAGATACAGCAGTGGCCTTCCGTACCGTACTGCTATATATACTGGTGGTCACTGTCAGCAAACTGCAAAACTAAAATGCACCACAGGTATAGAATGTAGATGGATAGTATACTTGACGACACAGAGGTAGGTACAGCAGTGGCCTTCCGTACCGTACTGCTATATATACCATACCCTCCAACATTTTACACACACAAATCGGTACAAATTAGAAAGGGGGCGTGGTCACGGGTAAAGGGGGCGTGGTCATGTCCCTTTTCCTATACTTTCAATGGAAGTTTGGAGAGCCAAAAATAGGTACAGACCATAAAAAAAAGGTACTGTACCTATTAAAAAGGTACAGTTGGAGGGTATGTATATACTGGTGGTCACTGTCAGCAAACTGCAAAACTAAAATGCACCACAGGTATAGAATGTAGATGGATAGTATACTTGACGACACAGAGGTAGGTACAGCAGTGGCCTACTGTACCGTAATGCTATATATTATATACTGGTGGTCAGCAAACTGTGCAAAACTTAAATGCACCACAGGTATGGATGGATAGTATACTTGACGACACAGAGGTAGGTACAGCAGTGGCCTTCTGTACCGTACTCCTATATATTATATACTGGTGGTCAGCAAAATTATGCACTGTACTCCTACTATATACTACACAATGCAGCACAGATAATGAGTGTTTCTCTAACGTCCTAAGTGGATGCTGGGGACTCCGTAAGGACCATGGGGAATAGCGGCTCCGCAGGAGACTGGGCACATCTAAAGAAAGCTTTAGGACTAACTGGTGTGCACTGGCTCCTCCCCCTATGACCCTCCTCCAAGCCTCAGTTAGATTTCTGTGCCCGACGAGAAGGGTGCACACTAGGGGCTCTCCTGAGCTTCTTAGTGAAAGTTTTAGTTTAGGTTTGTTTTCTCTAACGTCCTAGTGGATGCTGGGAACTCCGTAAGGACCATGGGGAATAGCGGGCTCCGAAGGAGGCTGGGCACTCTAGAAAGATCTTAGACTACCTGGTGTGCACTGGCTCCTCCCACTATGACCCTCCTCCAAGCCTCAGTTAGATTTCGTGCCCGGCCGAGGTTGGATGCACACTAGGGGCTCTCCTGAGCTCTTAGAAAGTTATAGTCTTAGAATTTGTTCTTTTCAGTGAGACCTGCTGGCAACAGGCTCACTGCAGCGAGGGACTAAGGGGAGAAGAAGCGAACTCGCCTGCTTGCAGCCGGATTGGGCTTCTTAGGCTACTGGACACCATTAGCTCCAGAGGGATCGACCGCAGGCCCAGCCTTGATGTTCGGTCCCGGAGCCGCGCCGCCGTCCCCCTTACAGAGCCAGAAGCAAGAAGATGGTCCGGAAAATCGGCGGCAGAAGACATCAGTCTTCACCAAGGTAGCGCACAGCACTGCAGCTGTGCGCCATTGCTCCTCTCACACACTTCATACTCCGGTCACTGAGGGTGCAGGGCGCTGGGGGGGGGGCGCCCTGAGGCAGCAATAAAAACACCTTGGCTGGCAAAAATACCTCAATATATAGCCCCAGGGGCTATATATGAGGTAAATACCCCTGCCAGAAGTCCATAAAAAACGGGAGAATAGGCCGCGAAAAAGGGGCGGAGCCTATCTCCTCAGCACACTGGCGCCATTTTCCCTCACAGCTCCGTTGGAGGGAAGCTCCCTGGCTCTCCCCTGCAGTCTACAAGGGTTAAAAAAAGAGAGAGGGGGCACTAAATTTAGGCGCAGTATACATTATATATATAGATATAAAGCTATAGGGGACATAACTCAGTTAGTCCCTGCAGTATATAGCGCTCTGGTGTGTGCTGGCATACTCTCACTCTGTCCCCCCAAAAGGGCTTTTGTGGGTCCTGTCCTCGTTTAGAGCATTCCCTGTGTGTCTGCGGTGTGTCGGTACGGCTGTGTCGACATGTTGAATGAGGAGGCTTATATGGTGACGGAACAGAGGCCGATATATGTGATGTCGCCCCCTGTGGGGCCGACACCAGAGTGGATAGAGAGGTAAAAGGTATTAACCGACAGTGTCAACTCCTTACATAAAAGGGTGGATGACGTAACAGCTGTGGGACAGCCGGCTTCGCAGCCCGCGCCTGCCCAGGCGTCTCAAAGGCCATCAGGGGCTCAAAAACGCCCGCTCTCTCAGATGGCAGACACAGATGTCGACACGGAGTCTGACTCCAGTGTCGACAAGGTGGAGACATATACACAATCCAATCCGTGACTTGATCCCGGCAATAAAAAATGTGTTATACATTTCTGACTTTAACCTCTATAAATGGGTTTTAGGTTTGGGGAGAAAAAACAGGCAGTGTTTTGTTCCCCCATCAGATGAATAAATGAAGTGTGTGAAAAGCGTGGGTTCCCCCGTTAAGAAACTGGTAATTTATAAAAAGTTACGGATGGCGTACCCTTTCCCGCCAGGAGGATAAGTTACGCTGGGAGATATCCCCTAGGGTGGATAAGGCGCTCACACGTTTGTCAAAAAAGGTGGCACTGCCGTCTTAGGATACGGCCACTTTAATAGGTACCTGTTGATAAAAACAGGAGGCTATCCTGAAGTCTGTATTTACACACTCAGGTACTAGACTGAGACCTGCAGATAGTGCTGCTGCAGCGTGGTTGGTGACCCTGTCAAACAGGGATAATAGTTGGCAAACATAAAAACATATTAAAGACGTTGTCTTATATATGGGGGATGCACAGAGGGATATTTTGCCGGCTGGCATCCAAAATAAATGTAATGTCCATTCTGTCAGGAGGGTATTAGAGACCTGTCACTGGACAGGTGATGCGGACTTAAAAAGCGCATAGAGAGCCTTATAAGAGTGAGGAATTATTTGGGGATGGTCTCTGGGACCTCGTATCCACAGCAACTGCTGGGAAGAAATAATTTTACCTCAGGTTTCCTCACAGAAAAAGGTACAGTCCTTTCGGCTTCAGAAAAGCAAGCGGGTCAAATGGCGCTTCCTTTCTGTACAGAGACAAGGGTAGAGGGAAAAAGCTGCACCAGTCAGCCTGTTCCCAGAATCAAGATTCTTCCCCCGCCTCCTGTGAGTACACACCATGACGCGGGTGCTCCACAGGTGTAGCCAGGTACGGTGGGGGGCCGCCTCAAAAATTTCAGCAATTAGTGGGCTCGCTCACAGGTGGATCCCTGTTTCTTCCAAGTAGTATTTCAGGGGTACAAGCTGGAATTAGAGAAGTCTCCCCCCAGCCGTTTCCTAAAATATGCCTTGCTGACAACTCCCTCAAGCAGGGAGGCTGTGCTAGAGGCAATTAATAAGCGGTATTCCCAGCAGGTAATACTCAAGGTGCCCCTACTTCAACAAGGACGGGGTTACTATTCCACACGGGTTGGGGTACCGAAACCGCATGGTTCGGTGTGACCCATTTTATATTTAAAATCCTTGAACATAAAAAAATTCAAGTTCAAGATGGAATCGCTCAGGGCGGTTATTACAAGCCTGGACGAGGGGGATTACATGGTATCCCGGGACATCAAGGATGCTTTCCTGCATGTCCCCATTTACCATCCTCGCCAGGAGTACCTCAGATTTGTGGTACAGGATTACCATTACCAAGTCCAGACACTGCCGTTTGGAATGTACATGGCACCGAGGGTGTTTTATCAAGGTAATGGCCGAAATGATGATACTCCTTCAAAAAAAAAAAAAAAGGGAGTTGTAATTATCCCGTAATTGGACAATCTCGTTATAAGGGCGAGGTCCAAGGAGCAGTTGGTAGTCGGGGTAGCACTATTTTGAAAAGTGCTACAACAGCATAGGTGGATTCTAAACAGTCCAAAGTCACAGCTGGTTCCTATGACACGTCTACTGTTCCTGGGGATGGTTCTGGACATAAACCAGAAATAGTGTTTCTCCCGGAGGAGAAAGCCAAGGAGTTGTCATCTCTAGTCAGAGACCTCCTGAAACCAAAATAGGTAGCGGTGCATCATTGCACGCGAGTCCTGGGAAAAATGGTAGCTTCTTACGAAGCAATCCCATTAGGCAGGTTCCATACAAGAACTTTTCAGAGGGACCTGTTGGACAAGTGGTCCGGATCGCATCTTCCGATGCATAGGCTGATAACCCTGTCTCCAAGGACCAGGGTATCTCTACTGTGGTGGCTGCAGAGTGCCCATCTTCAAGAGGGCCGCAGGTTCGGCATACAGGACTAGGTCCTAGTGACCATGGATTCCAGCCTTTGAGGCTGGGGGGCAGTCACATAGGGAAGAAACTTCCAGGGACTTTGGTCAAGTCAGGTTATTTCCCTACACATAAATATTCTGGATCTGAGGGCCATTTACAATGCCCTGAGGCCAGCAAGGCCTCTGCTTCAAAACCAGCCGGTACTGATCCAATCAGACAACATCACGGCAGTCGCCCATGTAATCAACAGGGCGGCACAAAAAGCAGGATGGCGATGGCAGAAGCCACAAGGATTCTCCGATAGGCGGAAAATCATGTGTTAGCACTGTCAGCAGTGTTCATTCCCGGAGTGGACAACTGGGAAGCAGATCTTCTCAACAGACACGACCTCCACCCGGGAGAATGGGGACTTCCTCCAGAAGTCTTCCAATAGGATTGTACACCATTGGGAAAGGCCACAGGTGGACATGATGGCGTCCCGCCTTAACAAAAAGCTATAAAAGATATTGCTCCAGGTCAAGGGACCCTCAGGCGATAGCTATGGACGCTCTGGTAACACCGTGGGTGTACCAGTCGGTTTAGGTGTTCTCCCCTCTGCCTCTCATACCAAAGGTACTGAGAATAATAAGAAGGCGAGGAGTAAGAACGATACTCGTGGATGGCCAAGAAGAGCTTGGTACCCAGAACTTCAAGAATTTATATCAGAGGACCCATGGCCTCTGCCACTCAGTCAGGACCTGCGGCAGCAGGGGCCCTGTCTGTTCCAAGACTTACCGCGGCTGCGTTTGACGGCATGGCGGTTGAACGCCGGATCCTGAAGGAAAAGGGTATTCCGGAGGAAGTAATTCCTACGCTTACTAAAGCCAGGAAAGAGGTTACAGCAACTCATTATCACCGCATATGGCGAAAATATGTTGCATGGTGTGAGGCCGAAAGGGCCCCAACAGAGGAATTTCAACTAGGTCGATTTCTGCATTTCCTGCAAGCAGGAGTGACTATGGGCCTTAAATTGGGTTCCATTAAGGTACAGATCTCGGCTCTGTCGATTTTCTTTCAAAAAAGAACTAGCTTCAGTACCTGAAGTTCAGACATTTATAAAAGGAGTGCTGCATAGTCAGCCCCCGTTTGTGCCTCCTGTGGCACCTTGGGATCTCAACGTGGTGTTGAGTTTTCTTAAAATCACTTTGGTTTGAACCACTAAAAACCGTGGATCTGAAATATCTCACATGGAAGGTGGTTATGTTATTGGCCTTGGCTTCTGCCAGGCGAGTATCAGAATTGGCGGCTTTGTCTTGTAAAAGCCCTTATTTGATTTTCCATATGGATAGGGCAGAATTGAGGACTCGTCCCCAGTTTCTCCCTAAGGTGGTGTCAGCGTTTCACCTGAACCAGCCTATTGTGGTGCCTGCGGCTACTAAGGATTTGGAGGACTCCAAGTTGCTAGACGTTGTCAGGGCCCTGAAAATATATGTTTCCAGGACGGCTGGAGTCAGAAAATCTGACTCGCTGTTTATCCTATATGCACCCAACAAGCTGGGTGCTCCTGCTTCTAAGCAGACTATTGCTCGTTGGATTTGTAGTACAATTCAGCTTGCACATACTGTGGCAGGCCTGCCACAGCCAAAATCTGTCAATGCCCATTCCACAAGGAAGGTGGGCTCATCTTGGGCGGCTGCCCGAGGGGTCTCGGCTTTACAACTTTGCCGAGCAGCTACTTGGTCAGGGGCAAACACGTTTGCAAAATTCTACAAATTTGATACCCTGGCTGAGGAGGACCTGGAGTTCTCTCATTCGGTGCTGCAGAGTCATCCGCACTCTCCCGCCCGTTTGGGAGCTTTGGTATAATCCCCATGGTCCTTACGGAGTTCCCAGCATCCACTAGGACGTTAGAGAAAATAAGAATTTACTCACCGGTAATTCTATTTCTCGTAGTCCGTAGTGGATGCTGGGCGCCCATCCCAAGTGCGGTTTATCTGCATTACTTGTACATAGTTATTGTTAACTAAATCGGGTTATTGTTGAGCCATCTGTTGAGAGGCTCTATTGTTTCATACTGTTAACTGTGTTTCATATCACGAGTTGTACGGTGTGATTGGTGTGGCTGGTATGAGTCTTACCCGGGATTCAAAATCCTTCCTTATTGTGTACGCTCGTCCGGGCACAGTACCTAACTGAGGCTTGGAGGAGGGTCATAGTGGGAGGAGCCAGTGCACACCAGGTAGTCTAAGATCTTTCTAGAGTGCCCAGCCTCCTTCGGAGCCCGCTATTCCCCATGGTCCTTACGGAGTGCCCAGCATCCACTACGGACTACGAGAAATAGAATTACCGGTGAGTAAATTCTTATTATTTTCAGTGAGACCTGCTGGCAACAGGCTCACTGCATCGAGGGACTAAGGGGAGAAGAAGCGAACTCACCTGCGTGCAGAGTGGATTGGGCTTCTTGGCTACTGGACATTAGCTCCAGAGGGACGATCACAGGCCCAGCCTGGATGGGTCCCGGAGCCGCGCCGCCGGCCCCCTTACAGAGCCAGAAGAGCGAAGAGGTTCGGAAAAATCGGCGGCAGAAGACGTTCCTGTCTTCAATAAGGTAGCGCACAGCACTGCAGCTGTGCGCCATTGCTCTCAGCACACTTCATACTCCGGTCACTGAGGGTGCAGGGCGCTGGGGGGGGCGCCCTGAGACGCAATAAAACATGATAAAAATACCTTACATGGCAAAAAATACATCACATATAGCTCCTGGGCTATATGGATGCATTTAACCCCTGCCAGAATATACAGAAAAACGGGAGATAAGGCCGCCGAAAAGGGGGCGGAGCCTATCTCCTCAGCACACTGGCGCCATTTTCCCTCACAGCTCAGTTGGAGGGAAGCTCCCTGGCTCTTCCCTGCAGTCACTACACTACAGAAAGGGTTAAAAAAAGAGAGGGGGGCACTAATTAGGCGCAGTATTAAAACATACAGCAGCTATAAGGGGAAAAACACTTATATAAGGTTATCCCTGTATATATATATATAGCGCTCTGGTGTGTGCTGGCATACTCTCCCTCTGTCTCCCCAAAGGGCTAGTGGGGTCCTGTCCTCTATCAGAGCATTCCCTGTGTGTGTGCTGTGTGTCGGTACGTTTGTGTCGACATGTATGAGGAGAAAAATGATGTGGAGACGGAGCAGAGTGTCTGTAACAGTGATGTCACCACCTAGGGGGTCAACACCTGAGTGGATGTACTGTTGAAAATTACGTGACAGTGTCAGCTCTGTATAAAAAAACAGTGGTTGACATGAGACAGCCGGCTACTCAGCTTGTGCCTGTCCAGACGTCTCATAGGCCGTCAGGGGCTCTAAAGCGCCCGTTACCTCAGATGGCAGATACAGACGCCGACACGGATACTGACTCCTGTGTCGACGGTGAAGAGACAACCGTGATTTCCAGTAGGGCCACACGTTACATGATTGAGACAATGGAAAATGTTTTATACATTTCTGATAATACGAGTACCACCAAAAAGGGGTATTATGTTCGGTGAGGGAGAAACTACCTGTAGTTTTCCTGAATCTGAGAAATAAAATGAGGTGTGTGATGATGCGTGGGTTTCCCCCCGATAACAATTGATAATTTCTTAAAAAGTATTGGCTGTATACCCTTTCCCGCCAGAGGTTAGGGTGCGTTGGGAAACACCCCCTAGGGGGGATAAGGCGCTCACACGCTTGTAAGAACAAGGGCTCTACCCTCTCATGAGATGGCCGCCCTTAAGGATCCTGCTGATAGAAAGCAGGAGGGTATCCAAAAATGTATTCACACACATACTGGTGTTATACTGCGACCAGCAATCGCCTCAGCCTGGATGTGCAGTGCTGGGTTGGCATGGTCGGATTCCCTGACTGGAAATATTGATATCCTAGATAAGGATAGTATATTATTGCCTATAGAGCATTTAAAAGATGCATTTCTATATATGCATGAAGCACAGCGGAATATTTGCCGACTGGCATCAAGTATAAGTGCGTTGTCCAATTCTACCAGTAAAATGGTCAGGTGATGCGGATTCCAAACGGCATTTGGAAGTATTGCCTTTGAAAGGGGACATTTGGGGTCGGTCCTTTAGACCTGGTGGCCACGGCAACAACTGGGAAATCCACGTTTGTACCCCAGGTCGCCTCTCAAAATAAGACGCCGTATTATCAGGCGCAGTCCTTTGTTGGCAAGCGGACAAAAGGTTCCTCTTTTCTGCTCGTGACAGAGGGAGAGGAAAAAGGCTGAAGAGATTACCCAGTTCCCAGGAACAGAAATCCTTTCCCGCCTCTGCAAAGCCCTCAGTATGACGCTAGGGCCTTACAAGCTCAGGCACGGTGGGGGCCCGTTCTCAATGAATTTCAGTGCGCAGTGGGCTCACTCGCAAGTAGACCCCTGGATCCTTCAGGTAATATCTCAAGGGTACATATTGAAATTCGAGACGTCTCCCCCTCGCCGTTTCCAAAAGGTTTTGGAAGCCATTCACAAGCTGTATTCCCAGCAGGTGATAATCAAGGTACCCCTCCTGCAACAGGGAACGGGGTATTATTCCACACTATTGTGGTACCGAAGCCAGACGGCTCGGTGAGACCGATTCTAAATCTAAAATCTAAAATCTTTGAACACTTACATACAGAGGTTCAAATTCAAGATTGAGTCACTCAGAGCAGGGATTGCGAACCTGGAAGAAGGGGACTACATGATGTCTCGGGACATCAAGGATGCTTACCTTCATGTCAAAATTTACCCTTCTCACCAAGGGTACCTCAGGTTATGGTACAGAACTGTCACTATCAGTTCAGACGCTGCCGTAGGGATGGTCCACGGCACCCCGGGTCTTTACCAAGGTAATGGCCGAAATGATATCCCTTCGAAGGAAGGGAATTTTAGTTATCCCTTACTTGGACGATTCCCTGATAAGGGTAAGATCCAGGGAACAGTTGGAAGTCGGTGTAGCACTATCTCAGGTAGTGTTGCGGCAGCACGATTGGATTCTCAATATTCCAAAATCGCAGCTGGTTCCGACGACTTGTCTTCTGTTTCCTAGGGATGTTCCTGGACACAGTCCAGAAAAAAGGTGTTTCTCCCGGAAGAGAAAGCCAGGGAGTTATCCGAGCTAGTCAGGAACCTCCTAAAACCGAACCAAGTCTCAGTGCATCAATGCACAAGGGTTCTGGGTAAAAATGGTGGCTTCCTACGAAGCAATCCCATTCGTTAGATTCCACGCAAGAACTTTCCAGTGGAACCTACTGGACAAATGGTCCGGGTCGCATTTTCAGATGCATCAGCGGATAACCCTGTCACCAAGGACAAGGGTATCCATCATGTGGTGGTTGCAGAGTGCTCATCTTCTAGAGGGCCGCAGATTCGGCATTCAGGACTGGGTCCTGGTGACCACGGATGCCAGCCTGCGAGGCTGGGGAGCAGTCACACAGGGAAGGAATATCCAGGGCTTAGGGTCAAGCCTGGATACATCACTTCACATAAATATCCTGAAGCTAAGGGCCATTTACAATGCTCTAAGCTTAGCAAGACCTCTGCTTCAAGGTCAGCCGGTGTTGATCCAGTCGGACAACATCATGGCAGTCACCCACGTAAACAGACAGGGTGGCACAAGAAGCAGGAGGGCAATGGCAGAAGCTGCAGGGATTCTTCGCTGGGCGGAAAATCATGTGATAGCACTGTCAACAGTATTCATTCCGGGAGTGGACAACTGGGAAGCAGACTTCCTCAGCACGACCTCCACCCGGGAGAGTGGGGACTTCACCCAGAAGTCGTCCACATGATTAAAAAACTCGACAGGTATTGCGCCAAGTCAAGAGACCCTCAGGCAATAGTTGTAGACGCTCTGGTAACACCGTGGGTGTACCAGTCAGTGTATGTGTTCCCTCCTCTGCCTCTCATACCCAAGGTACTGAGATTGATAAGATGGAGAGGAGAAAGCACTATATTCTTGGCTCCGGATTGGCTAAGAAGGACTTGGTAACCGGATCTTCAAGAGATGCTCACGGAGGATCCGTGGCCTCTACCTCTAAGAAGGGACCTGCTCCAGCAAGGACCCTGTCTGTTCCAAGACTTACCGCGGCTGCGTTTGACGGCATGGCGGTTGAACGCCGGATCCTGAAGGAAAAAAGGCATTCCGGATGAAGTCATCCCTATCCTGATCAAAGCCAGGAAGGATGTAACCGCAAAAACATTATCACCGCAATTGGCGAAAATATGTTGCGTGGTGCGAGGCCAGTAAGGCCCGACGGAGGAAATTCAACTGGGTCGATTCCTACATTTCCTGCAAAGAGGAGTGTCTATGGGCCTGAAATTGGGGTCCATTAAGGTTCAAATTTCGGCCCTGTCAATTTTCTTCCAAAAAGAACTAGCTTCAGTCCCTGAAGTTCAGACGTTTGTAAAAGGGGTACTGCATATACAGCCTCCTTTTGTGCCTCCAGTGGCACTTTGGGATCTCAATGTAGTTTTGGGTTCCAAAAGTCACATTGGTTTGAACCACTTAAATCTGTGGAGTTAAAATATCTCACATGGAAAGTGGTCATGCTGTTGGCCCTGGCCTGGGCCAGGCGCGTGTCAGAATTGGCGGCTTTATCCTGAAAAAGCCCTTATCTGATGTTCCATTCGGACAGGGCGGAATTGAGGACTCGTCCTCAGTTTCTCCCCAAGGTGGTTTCAGCGTCTCACCTGAACCAACCTATTGGTGGTGCCTGCGGCTACTAGGGACTTGGAGGCCTCCAAGTTGCTAGACGTTGTCAGTGCCCTGAAAATATATGTTTCCAGGACGGCTGGAGTCAGGAAATCTGACTCGCTGTTTATCCTGTGTGCACCCAACAAGCTGGGTGCTCCTGCTTCTAAGCAGACTATTGCTCGTTGGATTTGTAGTACAATTCAGCTTGCACATTCTGTGGCAGGCCTGCCACAGCCAAAAATCTGTAAATGCCCACTCCACAAGGAAGGTGGGCTCATCTTGGGCGGCTGCCCGAGGGGTCTCGGCTTTACAACTTTGCCGAGCAGCTACTTGGTCAGGAGCAAATACGTTTGTAAAATTCTACAAAATTGATATCCTGGCTGAGGAGGACCTGGAGTTCTCTCATTTGGTGCTGCAGAGTCATCCGCACTCTCCCGCCCGTTTAGGAGCTTTGGTATAATCCCCATGGTCCTTACGGAGTCCCCAGCATCCACTTAGGACGTTAGAGAAAATAAGAATTTACTTACCGATAATTCTATTTCTCATAGTCCGTAGTGGATGCTGGGCGCCCATCCCAAGTGCGGATTGTCTGCAATACTTGTACATAGTTATTGTTACAAAAATCGGGTTATTATTGTTGTGAGCCATCTTTCAGAGGCTCCTCTGTTATCATGCTGTTAACTGGGTTCGGATCACAGGTTATACGGTGTGATTGGTGTGGCTGGTATGAGTCTTACCCGGGATTCAAAATCCTTCCTTATTGTGTACGCTCGTCCGGGCACAGTATCCTAACTGAGGCTTGGAGGAGGGTCATAGGGGGAGGAGCCAGTGCACACCAGTTAGTCCTAAAGCTTTCTTTAGATGTGCCCAGTCTCCTGCGGAGCCGCTATTCCCCATGGTCCTTACGGAGTCCCCAGCATCCACTACGGACTATGAGAAATAGAATTATCGGTAAGTAAATTCTTATTTTTTCAGGCAGACAACGTATACTGGTGGTCACTGTCAGCAAAACTCTGCACTGTACTCCTCCTATATAATACAGCTGCTCCCCAGTCCCCACAATTAAGCAGTGTGAGCACAGATATATGCAGCACACTGAGCACAGATATGGAGCGTTTTTTTCAGGCAGAGAACGGATAAAACTGGTGGTCACTGATCAGCAAAACTCTGCACTGTACTCCTCCTATATTAATATAAATCTGCTCCCCAGTCCCCACAATGATATAAGCAAGCACAAATATTTGCATCAACTCAACAATGAATAAACGGAGAGGACGCCAGCCACGTTCTCTCCCTAACATTTCCAATGCACGAGTGAAAATGGAGGCGACACACGGCTGCTTATATAGAATCCGAATCTCGCGAGAATCCGACAGCGGGATGATGACGTTCGGGCGCGCTCGGGTTAACCGAGTCATACAGGAGAATCCGAGTATGCCTCGGACCCGTGTAAAATGGGTGAAGTTCGGGTGGGTTCGGTTTCCGAGGAACCGAACCCGCTCATCGCTACTGTATATATATATATATATATATATATATATATATATTAGTAACATCGTTTCTGGGGTTGAAAAAGGACAATTTGTCCATCGAGTTCAACCTATGTGTTCTCCTACGCTGTATTTTTTCCTGGACTAATCTAACTTGTGCTAAAGTCGGCCGTTATGTTTATTACTCTTTTTTATAATTATAGCGTGTGATCTATCCCTGTATATCCTTATCCATTAGGAATGTATCCAGCCCATTCTTAAAAATATTGACCGAGTCTGCCATTACTACTCTCTCAGACAGGGAATTCCAAACTCGTATTGTCCTAACTGTGAAAAAAACGTTTTCGCCTTAGTGTGCGGAACCTCCTCTTCTCTAACCTAAGCGGTTGTCCACGTGTTTTCTGTGTCAATCTTTAATTCCTACATTAAATTAAAAGTAATAAATGCGCATAAAGACATTCACATTTTTAACAAAGAAGTATTTATTTAAAGCATGCAGAAATAGACAGATACTGTCCGCCTACTGCTGTGACATCACAAGTTGGAGAGAAATTGGTTGGTCTGATGGAAAGGTTGGTTAGGTGTGTGGGGCTGATGCATAATGAAGCAGAGAAAGTTGTCAGGCCCCAGTCAGACACATTAATAAGGTGTTACACCTGTCACTGCTGTGGGCCCAAAGGCTACTATAGTGTAATGCCAGCACTCTCTGGAACGGTGCAGGACTTAGGGGGTCATTCTGAGTTGTTCGCTCGCAAGCTGCTTTTAGCAGCATTGCACATGCTAAGCCGCCGCCTACTGGGAGTGAATCTTAGCATAGTAAAATTGCGAACGAAAGATTAGCAGAATTGCGAATAGACACTTCTTAGCAGTTTCTGAGTAGCTCCACACTTACTCGGCATCTGCGATCAGTTCAGTGCTTGTCGTTCCTGGTTTGACGTCACAAACACACACAGCGTTCGCCCAGACACTCCTCCGTTTCTCCAGCCACTCCGGCGTTTTTCCCAGAAACGGTAGCGTTTTTTCGCACACACCCATAAAACGGCCTGTTTCCGCCCAGAAACACCCACTTCCTGTCAATCACATTACGATCACCAGAACGAAGAAAAAACCTCGTAATGCCGTGAGTAAAATACCTAACTGCATAGCAAATTTACTTGGCGCAGTCGCACTGCGGACATTGCGCATGCGCATTAGCGACTAATCGCTCCGTTGCGAGAAAAAAATACAGAGCGAACAACTCGGAATGACCCCCTTAGTACATATGGAGAATTTGTCCCCGCTTTGGGGGTTTTGACCTCATTTCCACTTTAGTACATCCCGCCCAAAATGTTTCAAATACCTTACCATAGGACTGAGGGATCCTAAGGGTAATGTAGTGCTGGTGTTTCCCCTGTCCTGGGTGCACCTACCCGCTGTTCTTTATCTTCTCTGTAACTGTGGAATTCACATCCCCCTCTGTGTCTCAGCACAACACCTGTGTGCATATTTATGAAATAATGAGAACAGATTAGAGGTGATTTTGGATACAAGCTACAGATGTGTCCCAGTCCCCATAGACCTATCCTAGTCCTCTCACTGATCAGCGTGACACATTTGTACCTGATGTGGATATGTCTGAGGTCATCATTGCAATCATTGACACCTCTAGGAGGGTGGCACGCAATATACCGGCTGTCGGCGCTGTCGGCATCCCAGCGCTCAGCATCCCGGCGCCTGGATCCCGACATCAAGCCTGCAACTCGCCCCACTGACGGCATTGGCCGGCTGTCGGGATCTCGGCGTCGGTATGCTGGGCACGGGGATCCTGACAGCCGGTCACTCGTAGTACACCCCCTCTGGGATACTATCCATGCATGATGACTCCTGATAAGATCATCACACAGTACATAGGGAGACAGCCCAGCTCCAGGCTACTCCCAGCTGCAGTTTCTTTTTGCCTGTGGATTCGTACAAAGTATAGTCATGATTCAGGACGCTGACTTAACTGGTACTTTTCCGATCTAGGAAAAAGAAGGAAAGATATATGCTGGAATGTACTCCTAAATCACTTGTTCCCAGGGTTATAGTGTTGGGGGAGGGGTTGGGAGATAAGTCCACTTGACCGACAGTGGAATATCTGCTATATCTTCTCTCCTATCTGTAGAGAACGTTTAATATATTTCCGTTCTCCCTTGCTGTGAGTGGTGAATACAGGCTTGGGTCCATCACTCGGCATCCGATCTAATATTCTTCTCTTGTACTTCATTTGTCTTCTGCTGTGTGTCTGGATTCCTCTGTTCACCTCTTTGGCTTGTCTCCTTCCCACATACCTCTGCTGTATTGTGCCAAAAACTCTCCTTATCATACTTTCCATGTGTGCAACTGTATCAGGCTGCTATGGTCCAAGTGTTTCCGTTTCTGCAGCTTGCAAGAATACTACAGTATACACCTTTCTCTAACGTCCTAGTGGATGCTGGGGACTCCGTAAGGACCATGGGGAATAGACGGGCTCCGCAGGAGACTGGGCACTCTAAGAAAGAATTAGGACTACTGGTGTGCACTGGCTCCTCCCTCTATGCCCCTCCTCCAGACCTCAGTTAGAATCTGTGCCCGGAAGGAGCTGGGTGCATTTTAGTGGGCTCTCCTGAGCTTGCTAATAAGAAAGTATTTTAGTTTTTTATTTTCAGAGAGCTTCTGCTGGCAACAGACTCTCTGCTACGTGGGACTGAGGGGAGAGAAGCAAACCTACTAACTGCGGCTAGGTTGCGCTTCTTAGGCTACTGGACACCATTAGCTCCAGAGGGATCGAACACAGGAACCTAACCTTGGTCGTCCGTTCCCGGAGCCGCGCCGCCGTCCCCCTCGCAGAGCCAGAAGACAGAAGCCGGCGGGTTGAAGCAAGAAGACGTCAAAATCGGCGGCAGAAGACTCCTGTCTTCATATGAGGTAGCGCACAGCACTGCAGCTGTGCGCCATTGCGCCCACACTAACCCACACACTCCGGTCACTGTAGGGTGCAGGGCTCAGGGGGGGGGGGGGGGCGCCCTGGGCAGCAATTGATTACCTCCTGGCAAAAAAGCAGCATATATACAGCTGGGCACTGTAATATGCATGAGCCCCCGCCATTACTTTTACACAAAATCGCGGGACAGAAGCCCGCCGCTGAGGGGGCAGGGGGCCTTCTTCCTCAGCACTCACCAGCGCCATTTTCTCTCCACAGCTCCGCTGAGAGGAAGCTGCCCAGGCTCTCCCCTGCAGACTCACGGTAGAAAGAGGGTAAAAAGAGAGGGGGGGCACATAAATTTAGCGCATTAATCATATATACAGCAGCTACTGGGTAAACACTAAGTTACTGTGTGATTCCTGGGTCATATAGCGCTGGGGTGTGTGCTGGCATACTCTCTCTCTGTCTTTCCAAAAGGCCTTGTGGGGGGTCCTGTCCTCATATAGAGCATCCCCTGTGTGTGTGGTGTGTTGGTACGCGTGTGTCGACATGTTTGACGAGGAGGGCTATGTGGAGGCAGAGCAAGTGCAGATGAATGACGTGTCTCCGCCGACGGCGCCGACACCTGATTGGATGGATATGTGGAAGGTGTTAAATGATAATGTAAACTCCTTGCATAAAAGGTTGGATAAAGCTGATGCATTGGGACAGTCGGGGTCTCAGCCCATGCCTGATCCTACAGCGCAGAGGCCGTCAGGGTCTCAGAAGCGCCCACTATCCAAAATTGTTGACACAGATATCGACACGGATTCTGACTCCAGTGTCGATGGCGATGATGCAAAATTGCAGCCTAAAATTGCTAAAGCCATCCGCTACATGATTATAGCAATGAAGGATGTATTGCACATATCAGAGGTAAACCCTGTCCCTGACAAGAGGGTTTATATGTTTGGGGAGAAAAAGCAAGAAGTGACTTTTCCCCCTTCACATGAGTTAAATGAGTTATGTGAAAAAGCGTGGGATTCCCCCGATAGGAAAGTGCTGATTTCCAAAAGGTTACTTATGGCGTACCCTTTCCCGCCAACGGACAGGATGCGCTGGGAATCCTCCCCTAGGGTAGACAAAGCTCTGACGCGCTTATCTAAGAGGGTGGCCCTGCCGTCACAGGATACGGCCTCCCTAAAGGATCCTGCCGATAGGAAGCAGGAAAGTATCCTGAAGTCTGTTTATACACATTCAGGTACTCTACTGAGGCCGGCAATTGCGTCGGCCTGGATGTGTAGTGCTGTAGCAGCATGGACAGATAATCTGTCTGAGGAACTGGATACCTTGGACAAGGATACTATTTTACTGACCCTGGGGCATATGAAAGACGCTGTCCTATATATGAGGGATGCCCAGAGGGACATTTGCCTACTGGGCTCTAGAATAAATGCAATGTCAATTTCTGCCAGAAGGGTCCTGTGGACTCGGCAATGGACAGGTGATGCCGACTCCAAAAAGCACATGGAGGTTTTAACCTTACAAGGGTGAGGAATTGTTTGGGGACGGTCTCTCGGACCTAGTTTCCACAGCTATGGCTGGGAAGTCAAATTTTTTGCCATATATTCCCTCACAGCCTAAGAAAGCACCGTATTATCAAATGCAATCCTTTCGTTTACAAAGAAGCAAGAAAGTCAGAGGTGCATCCTTTCTTGCCAGAGGCAGGGGTAGAGGAAAAAAGCTACACCATACAGCTAGTTCCCAGGAAGAGAAGTCCTCCCCGGCTTCCGCTAAATCCACCGCATGACGCTGGCGCTTCACAGGTGGAGCCAGGAGCGGTGGGGGCGCTTCTCCGAAATTTCAGCCACCAGTGGGTTCGCTCACAGGTGGATCCCTGGGCTATACAGATTGTGTCTCAGGGATACAAGCTGGAATTCGAAGTGATGCCCCCTCACCGTTACCTCAAATCGGCCCTGCCAGCTTCCCCCATGGAAAGGGAAGTAGTATTAGCGGCAATTCACAAGTTATTTCTCCAGCAGGTGGTGGTAAAGGTTCCCCTCCTTCAACAGGGAAGGGGATACTATTCCACAATGTTTGTGGTACCGAAACCGGACGGTTCGGTCAGACCCATATTGAATTTAAAGTCCCTGAACATTTATCTGAAAAGATTCAAGTTCAAAATGGAATCGCTCAGAGCGGTCATTGCAAGCCTGGAAGAGGGGGATTTTATGGTGTCTCTGGACATCAAGGATGCTTACTTGCATGTCCCCATTTATCAACCTCATCAGGAGTACCTCAGATTTGTGGTACAGGACTGTCATTACCAATTCCAGACGTTGCCGTTTGGGCTCTCCACGGCACCGAGAATATTTACCAAGGTAATGGCGGAAATGATGGTGATCCTGAGAAAGCAAGGAGTCACGATTATCCCATACTTGGACGATCTCCTCATAAAGGCGAGGTCCAGAGAGCAGTTGCTGATCAGGAAGTGTTTCAGCAGCACGGCTGGATTCTGAATATCCCAAAGTCGCAGCTGATTCCTATGACGCGTCTGCCCTTTCTGGGCATGATTCTGGACACAGACCAGAAGAAGGTGTTTCTCCCGGCGGAGAAGGCTCAGGAGCACGTGACTCTAGTCAGAGACCTCTTAAAACCAAAACAGGTGTCGGTGCATCACTGCACGCGAGTCCTGGGAAAGATGGTGGCATCATACGAAGCCATCCCCTTCGGCAGGTTCCATGCAAGGATCTTTCAGTGGGATCTGTTGGACAAGTGGTCCGGATCGCATCTTCAGATGCATCGGCTGATCACCCTGTCCCCGAGGGCCAGGGTGTCTCTACTGTGGTGGCTGCAGAGTGCTCACCTTCTCGAGGGCCGCAGGTTCGGCATACAGATGGGGGGCAGTCACTCAGGGAAGAAACTTCCAAGGGTTGTGGTCAAGTCAGGAGACTTGTCTGCACATAAATATCCTGGAACTAAGGGCCATATACAACGCCCTGAGTCAAGCGGAGCCTCTGCTTCACAACCAACCGGTGCTGATTCAGTCAGACAACATCACCGCAGCGGCCAGGGTGGCACAAGAAGCAGAGTGGCGATGGCGGAAGCCACCAGGATTCTTCGTTGGGCGGAGAATCACGTGCAAGCACTGTCAGCAGTGTTCATTCCGGGAGTGGACAACTGGGAGGCAGACTTCCTCAGCAGGCACGACCTCCACCCGGGAGAGTGGGAACTTCATCACGAAGTCTTCACTCAGATTACAAATCGATGGGAACTGCCACAGGTGGACATGATGGCATCCCGTCTCAACAAAAAGCTACAAAGGTATTGCGCCAGGTCAAGAGACCCTCAGGCGATAGCTGTGGACGCACTAGTAACACCGTGGGTGTTCCAGTCGGTCTATGTGTTTCCTCCTCTTCCTCTCATACCCAAGGTGCTGAGAATCGTAAGAAAAAGAGGAGTGAGAACAATTCTCATTGTTTCGGATTGGCCAAGAAGGACTTGGTACCCGGAACTGCAAGAAATGCTCACAGAGGACCCTTGGCCTCTGCCTCTCAGACAGGACCTGTTGCAACAGGGGCCCTGTCTGTTCTAAGACTTACCGCGGCTGCGTTTGACGGCATGGCGGTTGAACGCAGGATCCTAGCGGAAAAAGGCATTCCGGATGAAGTTATTCCTACGCTGATAAAGGCTAGGAAGGACGTGACAGCAAAACACTATCACCGTATATGGCGAAAATATGTTGCCTGGTGTGATGCCAGGAAGGCACCTACAGAGGAATTCCAGCTGGGACGGTTCCTGCACTTCCTACAGTCTGGAGTGACTATGGGCTTGAAGTTGGGGTCCATAAAGGTCCAGATTTCAGCCCTATCCATTTTCTTTCAAAAAGAACTGGCTTCTCTTCCTGAGGTTCAGACGTTTGTTAAGGGAGTGCTGCATATTCAGCCCCCTTTTGTGCCACCAGTGGCACCTTGGGATCTCAACGTGGTGTTGGGTTTCCTGAAATCCCACTGGTTTGAGCCACTTAAGACCGGCTGGATTGCCGCATCCAAAATCAGTGAAAGCCCATTCCACAAGAAAAGTGGGCTCTTCTTGGGCGGCTGCCCGAGGGGTCTCGGCATTACAGCTTTGTCGAGCAGCTACTTGGTCGGGTTCAAACACATTTGCTAAGTTCTACAAGTTTGATACCCTGGCTGAGGAGGACCTGGTGTTTGCCCATTCGGTGCTGCAGAGTCATCCGCACTCTCCCGCCCGATTGGGAGCTTTGGTATAATCCCATGGTCCTTACGGAGTCCCCAGCATCCACTAGGACGTTAGAGAAAATAAGATTTTACTTACCGGTAAATCTATTTCTCGTAGTCCGTAGTGGATGCTGGGCGCCCGTCCCAAGTGCGGACTTTCTGCAATACGTGTATATAGTTATTGCGTAATAAAGGGTTATGTTATGTTGGCATCCATTGTTTGATGCTCTGTTGTTGTTCATACTGTTGTCTGGGTAAGTTATCACAAGTTATACGGTGTGATTGGTGTGGCTGGTATGAGTCTTACCCTGGATTCCAAAATCCTTTCCTTGTAATGTCAGCTCTTCCGGGCACAGTTTCCTTAACTGAGGTCTGTAGGAGGGGCATAGAGGGAGGAGCCAGTGCACACCAGTAGTACTAAATCTTTCTTAGAGTGCCCAGTCTCCTGCGGAGCCCGTCTATTCCCCATGGTCCTTACGGAGTCCCCAGCATCCATTACGGACTACGAGAAATAGATTTACCGGTAAGTAAAATCTTATTTTCTCCTATGGTTTGTTATATTACATCTGGATGTTTGTTGTTTTAGTTATTTATTATTGCTGAGATGTTTCTACAGTTCTACGCTATATGTTTATGTGATGTTGTGTTGTTTTGTGTGTCTTTTAAGCCTGGTGCTTTGTGTGTCTTGTAAGCGTGGTTCTTTGTGTGTATGGGAAGCGTGGTGCTCTGCAATATCACCAGACAACTGATGCAGAATCTCATTGCCTTGAAAGAAATAATTGGAATTATAAGAGTCACTGCAAAGTTCTGGTCTTCATGGAATTTCCTGTAAACGATGATACTTGCCCTGCAGTATAAGGAAGCAGGTCGGAGCCTGTCCCGGTGTTAAGCTGCAAATACCATGTTACAGCGCTAGGACTCCCACCCTTCTTCTGTTGCCTAAAGCTAATGAAGGGTCCTATATTACTGCTCAATTAAACACAATAGATTTGAGAGCATTAAAGCCCTAGTCACATTCCGGAAGAATATGATAGTGACCTTACAGGTGATGAAGAGGTCGCAACCTTCTAATAGCTTTTCAGATGTACTTATGTGTCTTTTATACTGTCTGCAATGAACTGATTGGAGCCTCTGTGGATGAAATGGGGTTATTCGCAATGAACCAATTGAATAGAAGACATGAATGTCCACTAATAAGCATGGTTGGGTTCTCTTATGTCACACATATCCATAGGGATGGAGACTTGGGGTGGAGATTAATCAAAGCTTGGAGAGAGATAACGTACCAACCAATCTGCTCCAAGCTCTAGTTTTTCAAACACAGCCTGTAACATGGCAGCTAGGAGCTGATTGACTGGTTCTTTGTTTCTCTTCACTTACTTTTTCTCTCTCTTCTTAAGCTTTGATAAATCTCCGCCTTAGGAGGCTTCTAACCTTCTTCCACTGTACTGGTCACCTACACTTAGAAGAAGTAAGGGTAGATTTACTAAAGCTTCTAAAACAGACAAGCGGTAATGTTGCCCATATCAACCAATCAGATCCTTTTTTATTATTTTCTACAATGCAAAGATAAATAACAGCTAAAATCTGATTGGTTGCTATAGAGAACACCTCCACTTATCGGCCCTCATTCCGAGTTGATCGGTCGCAAGGCGAATTTAGCAGAGTTACACACGCTAAGCCGCCGCCTACTGGGAGTGAATCTTAGCTTCTTAAAATTGCGAACGATGTATTCGCAATATTGCGATTACTAACTACTTAGCAGTTTCAGAGTAGCTCCAGACTTACTCTGCCTGTGCGATCATTTCAGTGCTTGTCGTTCCTGGTTGACGTCACAAACACACCCAGCGTTCGCCCAGGCACTCCCACCGTTTCCCCGGCCACTCCTGCGTTTTTTCCGGAAACGGTAGCGTTTTCAGCCACACGCCCCTGAAACGCCGTGTTTCCGCCCAGTAACACCCATTTCCTGTCAATCACATTACGATCGCCGGAGCGAAGAAAAAGCCGTGAGTAAAAATACTTTCTTCATAGTAAAGTTACTTGGCGCAGTCGCAGTGCGAACTTTGCGCATGCGTACTAAGCGGATTTTCACTGCGATGCGATGAAAAAGAACGAGCGAACAACTCGGAATGAGGGCCATCATTTTTAGAAGTTTTAGTAAATCCACTCCTTAGTCATTTTGTGGACTGAACCTATATATAGCCTACCCAACCCCAATCTGTAGGAACCCGTATCAACGCTGAGGCATGAGCAAGTGTGTTGGATGTTTCTTAAGAGTAACCCATGACCCATAAAATCAACTGATGCACACTATGCCACACCAGTATTTTTATCCTTCTCTATACAACAAGGGGTGTTTTATGTTCCTATGAGGCTGATGACTGAGATATAGGGCTGGATGTAATAAAACCCAAGTTCAGTGGCCGTGCGGGATTCCGGCCGAACTCGGAACGTTTTTTTAAAGGGGCAATCACTTACGAGGCATGGTTTGCCTTGTAAGTGATTGCCCCTATAAAAAAAACTCTGAGTTCGGCCGGCATCCTGCACAGCCACCGAACGCGGGCGTCATTACATCTGGCTCTATATCTGTTTTAGGGCCTCTAATATCCTGAACTGTTTACTACTACAGTCTTATGGTGGGCCCACATTCTTGGAAGGCCCAAAATAAATGCCTCTTTTTTTTCTTCTTAATGGCTCTATCTGTGTTCACTTTGTCCACTCCTAGCCATTCTGGGCCAATGTATAGTTGGATAAAACCTTCTCTCTGCCGTATAATGTCCATTAGTGCAAATGCAGCTTTGGGCCTCTTGTGCCCCTCAATATAGACTTCTGCCAGGGTATGGTAGGGAAGCAGTCAGGATCGTGGCTGTTGGTATTCCGGCAGCCAGAATACCGACGCCGGAATATCGACCCTATTCTGAATGCTGACAGATGTAATCCCGAACGAGAAGAGACCGCGGCGCAAGGCCGGTAAGCTGCGGGGGTGTTAGGTTTAGGATCCGGGGGGAGGGTTTAGGGTTAGGCTGTGTCCCAGGGGGGGTTAGGGTTAGGCACCCCCCTCGGTGGAATAGGGTTAGGCTGCCAGGGGGGAGGGTTAGGTTCAGGCAGCGGGGACAGGGGGTTAGGTTTAGGCACCTACAGGGGGTGGTTATGGTTGGGCACCAAAGGGGGAGGTTAGGGTTAGGCTGCTGGGAGAAAGGGTTAGGGGGTTGGGGAGAGGGGATAACCCCCCCTTACTCACCCCTGCTCCCGGTATGGCATGGTATGGTGACCACCGTGCACCTATTTGTGAAGCAGCAGAGGTGGAAGTGCCTGTTACTCATTTATATAACTTAAACAGCACCATGACTGGGAACTCCCTTTATCACAGGTGAAAACTTTGTGCGGCACTTTACTCACAGAGCACCCGTAGATCTGTTTCCTATGTAACCTACAGGGCGCTTGCCTTCAGCTGTGGGGTTGAGCTGAAAGCTGTGGATGGCTTCAGGATTAGATGTCCTGTTGCATGTCACTGCAGCGTGCATTTTCTGTACATCTCTTCCTTTGAAGGGGAAGTCTGGAGTTTATGATAATGCACTTACAGCAGGCTTCTCGGAATGTCTAATTACGTAATGTGTGACAGGGTACAGTGACTGCGCATTCAGGCTGCTTCTAAAAATACATTTTGTGTGTAGTGTCACCCCGAGGAATGTGCCGAGGGCTTTGCCCTTCACATCGTTCCCACATGAAACATTTGACTTTAAATATCATTTGATTTAGAGATGAGCGGGTTCGGTCGTCATCATCCCGCTGTCGGATTCTCGCGAGATTCGTATTCTATATAAGGAGCCGCACGTTGCCGCCATTTTCACTCGTGCATTGGAGATGATAGCGAGAGGACGTGGCTGCGTTCTCTCAGTTTCTGTGTTCAGTGTGCTGCAAATATCTGTGCTCAGTGTGCTGCAAATATCTGTGCTCAGTGTGCTGCAAATATCTGTGCTCAGTGTGCTGCAAATATCTACGTTCTCTGCCTGAAAAACGCTCCATATCTGTGCTGCATTGTAGTATATAGTAGGAGGACAGTGCAGAATTTTGCTGACCACCAGTATATATATAGCAGTATGGTACAGTAGTCCATTGCTCTACCTCTGTGTCGTCAAGTATACTATCCATTCATACCTGTGCTGCATTTTAGTTGTGCGCAGTATATAGTAGGAGGACAGTGCAGAATTTTGCTGACCACCAGTATATATATACAGCAGTACGGTACAGTAGTCCACTGCTCTACCTCTGTGTCGTCAAGTATATTATCCATATCTGTGCTGCATCGTAGTTGTGCGCAGTATATAGTAGGAGGACAGTGCAGAATTTTGCTGACCACCAGTATATATATAGCAGTACGGTACAGTAGTCCATTGCTCTACCTCTGTGTTGTCAAGTATACTATCCATATCTGTGCTGCATTGTAGTTGTGCGTAGTATATAGTAGGAGGACAGTGCAGAATTTTGCTGACCACCAGTATATATATAGCAGTATGGTACAGTAGTCCATTGCTCTACCTCTGTGTCGTCAAGTATACTATCCATCCATACCTGTGCTGCATTGTAGTTGTGCGCAGTATATAGTAGGAGGACAGTGCAGAATTTTGCTGACCACCAGTATATATATATAGCAGTATGGTACAGTAGTCCATTGCTCTACCTCTGTGTCGTCAAGTATACTATCCATCCATACATGTGCTGCATTGTAGTTGTGCGCAGTATATAGTAGGAGGACAGTGCAGAATTTTGCTGACCACCAGTATATATATAGCAGTACGGTACAGTAGTCCATTGCTCTACCTCTGTGTCGTCAAGTATACTATCCATCCATACCTGTGCTGCATTTTAGTTGTGCGCAGTATATAGTAGGAGGACAGTGCAGAATTTTGCTGACCACCAGTATATATATAGCAGTACGGTACAGTAGTCCATTGCTCTACCTCTGTGTCGTCAAGTATACTATCCATCCATACCTGTGCTGCATTGTAGTTGTACGCAGTATATTGTAGGAGGACAGTGCAGAATTTTGCTGACCACCAGTATATATATATATATATATATATATATATATAAAGCAGTACGGTACAGTAGTCCATTGCTCTACCTCTGTGTCGTCAAGTATACTATCCATCCATACCTGTGCTGCATTTTAGTTGTGCGCAGTATATAGTAGGAGGACAGTGCAGATTTTTGCTGACCACCAGTATATATATAGCAGTACGGTACAGTAGTCCATTGCTCTACCTCTGTGTCGTTAAGTATACTATCCATCCATACCTGTGCTGCATTTTAGTTGTGCGCAGTATATAGTAGGACAGTGCAGAATTTTGCTGACCACCAGTATATATATATAGCAGTACGGTACAGTAGTCCACTGCTCTACCTCTGTGTCGTCAAGTATACTATCCATATCTGTGCTGCATTGTAGTTGTGCGCAGTATATAGTAGGAGGACAGTGCAGAATTTTGCTGACCACCAGTATATATATAGCAGTACGGTACAGTAGTCCATTGCTCTACCTCTGTGTCGTCAAGTATACTATCCATCCATACCTGTGCTGCATTTTAGTTGTGCGCAGTATATAGTAGGAGGACAGTGCAGAATTTTGCTGACCACCAGTATATATATAGCAGTACGGTACAGTAGTCCATTGCTCTACCTCTGTGTCGTCAAGTATACTATCCATCCATACCTGTGCTGCATTGTAGTTGTACGCAGTATATTGTAGGAGGACAGTGCAGAATTTTGCTGACCACCAGTATATATATATATATATATATATATAAAGCAGTACGGTACAGTAGTCCATTGCTCTACCTCTGTGTCGTCAAGTATACTATCCATCCATACCTGTGCTGCATTTTAGTTGTGCGCAGTATATAGTAGGAGGACAGTGCAGATTTTTGCTGACCACCAGTATATATATATAGCAGTACGGTACAGTAGTCCATTGCTCTACCTCTGTGTCGTCAAGTATACTATCCATCCATACCTGTGCTGCATTTTAGTTGTGCGCAGTATATAGTAGGACAGTGCAGAATTTTGCTGACCACCAGTATATATATATAGCAGTACGGTACAGTAGTCCACTGCTCTACCTCTGTGTCGTCAAGTATACTATCCATATCTGTGCTGCATTGTAGTTGTGCGCAGTATATAGTAGGAGGACAGTGCAGAATTTTGCTGACCACCAGTATATATATAGCAGTACGGTACAGTAGTCCATTGCTCTACCTCTGTGTCGTCAAGTATACTATCCATCCATACCTGTGCTGCATTTTAGTTGTGCGCAGTATATAGTAGGTGGACAGTGCAGAATTTTGCTGACCACCAGTATATATATATATAGCAGTACGGTACAGTAGTCCATTGCTCTACCTCTGTGTCGTCAAGTATACTATCCATCCATACCTGTGCTGCATTTTAGTTGTGCGCAGTATATAGTAGGAGGACAGTGCAGAATTTTGCTGACCACCAGTATATATATAGCCGTACGGTATAGTAGGCCATTGCTATTGATATATTACTGGCATATAATTCCACACATTAAAAAATGGAGAACAAAAATGTGGAGGGTAAAATAGGGAAAGATCAAGATCCACTTCCACCTCGTGCTGAAGCTGCTGCCACTAGTCATGGCCGAGATGATGAAATGCCATCAACGTGGTCTGCTAAGGCCGATGCCCAATGTCATAGTAGAGAGCATGTAAAATCCAAAAAACAAAAATTCAGTAAAATGACCCAAAAATCAAAATTAAAAGCGTCTGATGAGAAGCGTAAACTTGCCAATATGCCATTTACGACACGGAGTGGCAAGGAACAGCTGAGGCCCTGGCCTATGTTCATGGCTAGTGGTTCAGCTTCACATGAGGATGGAAGCACTCATCCTCTTGCTAGAAAAATGAAAAGACTTAAGCTGGCAAAAGCACAGCAAAGAACTGTGCGTTCTTCTAAATCATAAATCCCCAAGGAGAGTCCAATTGTGTCGGTTGCGATGCCTGACCTTCCCAACACTGGACAGGGAAGAGGTGGCGCCTTCCACCACTTGCACGCCCCCTGCAAGTGTTGGAAGGAGCACCCGCAGTCCAGTTCCTGATAGTCAAATTGAAGATGTCACTGTTGAAGTACACCAGGATGAGGATATGGGTGTTGCTGGCACTGAGGAGGAAATTGACAAGGAGGATTCTGATGGTGAGGTGGTTTGTTTAAGTCAGGCACCCGGGGAGACACCTGTTGTCCGTGGGACGAATATGGCCATTGACATGCCTGGTCAAATTACAAAAAAAATCACCTCTTCGTGTGGAATTATTTTAACAGAAATGCGGACAACAGGTGTCAAGCCGTGTGTTGCCTTTGTCAAGCTGTAATAAGTAGGGGTAAGGACGTTAACCACCTAGGAACATCCTCCCTTATACGTCACCTGCAGCGCATTCATCAGAAGTCATTGACAAGTTCAAAAACTTTGGGTGACAGCGGAAGCAGTCCACTGACAACTAAATCCCTTCCTCTTGTAACCAAGCTCCTGCAAACCACACCGCCAACTCCCTCAGTGTCAATTTCCTCCTTAGACAGGAAAGCCAATAGTCCTGCAGGCCATGTCACTGGCAAGTCTGACGAGTCCTTTCCTGCCTGGGATTCCTCCGATGCATCCTTGAGTGTAACGCCTACTGCTGCTGGCGCTGCTGTTGTTGCTGCTGGGAGTCGATCGTCATCCCAGAGGGGAAGTCGGAAGACCACTTGTACTACTTCCAGTAAGCAATTGACTGTCCAACAGTCCTTTGCGAGGGAGATGAAATATCACAGCAGTCATCCTGCTGCAAAGCGGATAACTCAGGCCTTGGCAGCTGCGGTGGTGTAAAACGTGTGTCCGGTATCCACCGTTAATTCACAGGGAATTAGAGAATTGTTTGAGGTACTGTGTCCCCGGTACCAAATACCCTCTAGGTTCCATTTCTCTAGGCAGGCGATACCGAGAATGTACACAGACGTCAGAAAAAAAAGAGTCACCAGTGTCCTAAAAAATGCAGTTGTACCCAATGTCCACTTAACCACGGACATGTGGACAAGTGGAGCAGGGCAGACTCAGGACTATATGACTGTGACAGCCCACTGGGTAGATGTATTGCCTCCCGCAGCAAGAACAGCAGCGGCGGCACCAGTAGCAGCATATCGCAAACGCCAACTCGTTCCTAGGCAGGCTACGCTTTGTATCACCGCTTTCCATAAGAGGCACACAGCTGACAACCTTTTACGGAAACTGAGGAACATGATCGCAGAATGGCTTACCCCAATTGGGCTCTCCTGGGGATTTGTGACATCGGACAACGCCACCAATATTGTGCGTGCATTACATGTGGGCAAATTCCAGCACGTCCCATGTTTTGCACATACATTGAATTTGGTGGTGCAGAATTTTTTAAAAAACGACAGGGGCATGCAAGAGATGCTGTCGGTGGCCCGAAGAATTGCGGGACACTTTCGGCATTCAGCCACCGCGTGCCGAAGACTGGAGCACCAGCAAACACTCCTGAACCTGCCCCGCCATCATCTGAAGCAAGAGGTGGTAACGAGGTGGAATTCAACCCTCTTTCTCTGACGTCCTAAGTGGATGCTGGGACTCCGTAAGGACCATGGGGAATAGCGGCTCCGCAGGAGACTGGGCACAACTATAAAGAAAGCTTTAGGTCTAACTGGTGTGCACTGGCTCCTCCCACTATGACCCACCTCCAGACTCCAGTTAGAATCTTGTGCCCGGCTGAGCTGGATGCACACTAGGGGCTCTCCTGAGCTCCTAGAAAGAAAGTATATTTAGGTTTTTTATTTTACAGTGAGATCTGCTGGCAACAGACTCACTGCAGCGAGGGACTAAGGGGAGAAGAAGCGAACCTACCTAACAGGTGGTAGTTTGGGCTTCTTAGGCTACTGGACACCATTAGCTCCAGAGGGATCGACCGCAGGACCCGACCTTGGTGTTCGTTCCCGGAGCCGCGCCGCCGTCCCCCTTACAGAGCCAGAAGCATGAAGAGGTCCGGAAAATCGGCGGCAGAAGACTTCGGTCTTCACCAAGGTAGCGCACAGCACTGCAGCTGTGCGCCATTGCTCCTCATGTACACCTCACACTCCGGTCACTTATGGGTGCAGGGCGCTGGGGGGGGCGCCCTGAGGGCAATATATGACACCTTGGCTGGCAAATCTACATCATATATAGTCCTAGAGGCTATATAGATGTAAAAATACCCCTGCCAGTATTCCAGAAAAAGCGGGAGACGTCCGCCGGAAAAGGGGCGGGGCCATCTCCCTCAGCACACTGGCGCCATTTTTCCCTCACAGCTCCGCTGGAAGGAAGCTCCCTGGCTCTCCCCTGCAGTCTGAAACCTACATAAGGGTAAAAAAGAGAGGGGGGGGCACTAAATTTAGGCGCAGGATAATATATATAGATATATAAAAAGCAGCTATAAGGGAAAACACTCATTTATAGTGGGATCCCTGTGTTATATAGCGCTCTGGTGTGTGCTGGCATACTCTCTCTCTGTCTCCCCAAAGGGCTTTGTGGGGTCCTGTCCTCTGTCAGAGCATTCCCTGTGTGTTTGCGGTGTGTCGGTACGGCTGTGTCGACATGTTTGATGAGGAGGCTTATGTGGAGGCGGAGCAGATGCCTGTAAATTTGATGTCACCCACTGCGGGGTCGACACCTGAGTGGATGGTGCTGTGGAAGGAATTACGCGACAGTGTCGACTCCTTGCATAAAAGGTTTGACGACATACCTAATGTGGGACAACCGGCTTCTCAGCCTGTGCCTGCCCAGGCGTCTCAAAAGCCATCAGGGGCTCTAAAACGCCCGCTACCTCAGATGGCAGACACATATGTCGACACGGATACTGACTCCAGTGTCGACGACGATGAGACTAATGTAACTTCCAGTAAGGCCACACGTTACATGATTGAGGCAATGAAAAATGTGTTGCACATTTCTGATGTTACCCCCGGTACCACAAAAAAGGGTATTATGTTTGGAGAGAAAAAACTACTAGTAGCTTTTCCTCCATCTGAGGAGTTAAATGAAGTGTGTGAAGAAGCGTGGGCTTCCCCTGATAAGAAGCTGGTAATTTCTAAGAGGCTACTAATGGCGTACCCTTTCCCGCCAGAGGATAGGTCACGTTGGGAAACATCCCCTAGAGTGGATAAAGCGCTCACACGCTTGTCAAACAAGGTGGCACTACCGTCTCCGGATACGGCCGCCCTGAAGGAATCTGCTGATAGAAAGCAGGAGGCTATCCTGAAATCTATATATACGCACACACAGGTGTTATACTGAGACCAGCTATTGCTTCAGCATGGATGTGCAGTGCTGCAGCTGCATGGTCAGATTCCCTGTCAGAAAATATAGATACCCTAGACAGGGACACTATATTGCTAACCGTAGAGCATATAAAAGACGCACTTTTATACATGAGGGATGCACAGAGGGATATTTGCCGGCTGGCATCCAAAATTAGTGCAATGTCCATTTCTGCCAGGAGAGGGTTATGGACTCGGCAGTGGACAGGAGATGCAGATTCCAAAAGACACATGGAAGTTCTGCCTTATAAGGGTGAGGAGTTGTTCGGGGATGGTCTCTCGGACCTCGTTTCCACAGCAACAGCTGGGAAGTCTACATTTTTTACCCCATGTTCCCTCACAGCCAAAGAAAGCACCGTATTATCAGGTACAGTCCTTTCGGCCCAATAGGGGCAAGCGGGTTAAAGGCGCGTCCTTTCTGCCCAGAGGCAGAGGTAGGGGAAAAAAGCTGCAGCATACAGCCAGTTCCCAGGAGCAAAAGTCCTCCCCCGCTTCCTCTAAGTCCACAGCATGACGCTGGGGCTCCACAGGCGGAGCCAGGTACGGTGGGGGCCCATCTCAAATATTTCGGCAATCAGTGGGCTCGCTCACGGGTGGATCCCTGGATTTTTCAGATAGTATCTCAGGGGTACAAGCTGGAATTCGAGACGTCTCCCCCCCGCCGTTTCCTCAAATCTGTCTTGCCAACCACTCCCTCAGGCAGGGAGGCAGTGTTACAGGCAATTCACAAGCTGTATTCACAACAGGTGATAGTAAAGGTACCCCTACTTCAACAAGGACGGGGTTACTATTCCACAATGTTTGTGGTACCGAAACCGGACGGTTCGGTGAGACCCATTTTAAATTTGAAATCCTTGAACACATATATAAAAAAATTCAAGTTCAAGATGGAATCGCTCAGGGCGGTTATTGCAAGCCTGGACGAGGGGGATTACATGGTATCACTGGACATCAAGGATGCTTACCTGCATGTCCCCATTTACCATCCTCACCAGGAGTACCACAGATTTGTGGTACAGGATTGTCATTACCAATTCCAGACGTTGCCGTTCGGTCTATCCACGGCTCCGAGGGTCTTTACCAAGGTAATGGCCGAAATGATGATACTCCTTCGAAAGAAGGGAGTTTTAATTATCCCGTACTTGGATGATCTCCTGATAAAGGCGAGGTCCAGAGAGCAGTTGTTGGTCGGGGTAGCACTATCTCGGGAGGTGCTACAACAGCACGGCTGGATTCTAAACATTCCAAAGTCACAGCTGGTCCCTACGACACGTCTACTGTTCCTGGGGATGGTTCTGGACACAGAACAGAAAAAGTGTTTCTCCCGGAGGAGAAGGCCAAGGAGCTGTCATCTCTAGTCAGAGGCCTCCTAAAACCAAAACAGGTGTCGGTGCATCACTGCACGCGGATCCTGGGAAAGATGGTAGCTTCCTACGAAGCGATTCCATTCGGCAGGTTTCATGCAAGAACCTTTCAATGGGACCTGTTGGACAAGTGGTCCGGATCGCATCTTCAGATGCATCGGCTGATAACCCTGTCTCCAAGGACAAGGGTGTCTCTGCTGTGGTGGCTGCAGAGTGCTCATCTTCAAGAGGGCCGCAGATTCGGCATACAGGACTGGGTCCTGGTGACCACGGATGCCAGCCTTCGAGGCTGGGGGGCAGTCACACAGGGAAGAAACTTCCAAGGACTATGGTCAAGTCAGGAGACTTCCCTGCACATAAATATTCTGGAACTAAGGGCCATTTACAATGCCCTAAGTCAGGCAAAACCCCTGCTTCAAAACCAGCTGGTACTGATCCAGTCAGACAACATCACGGCGGTCGCCCATGTAAACCGACAGGGCGGCACGAGAAGCAGGACGGCAATGGCAGAAGCCACAAGGATTCTCCGATGGGCGGAAAATCACGTGTTAGCACTGTCAGCAGTGTTCATTCCGGGAGTGGACAACTGGGAAGCAGACTTCCTCAGCAGGCACGACCTCCACCCGGGAGAGTGGGGACTTCATCCAGATTGTAAACCGTTGGGAAAGGCCACAGGTGGACATGATGGCGTCCCGCCTAAACAAAAAGCTAGAAAAGTATTGCGCCAGGTCAAGAGACCCGCAGGCGAAAGCTGTGGACGCTCTAGTGACACCGTGGGTGTACCGGTCGGTTTATGTGTTCCCTCCTCTTCCTCTCATACCAAAGGTACTGAGGATAATACGGAGAAGAGGAGTAAGAACTATGCTCATTGTTCCGGATTGGCCAAGAAGAGCTTGGTACTCGGAACTTCAAGAAATGATCTCAGAGGACCCATGGCCTCTACCGCTCAGACAAGACCTGCTGCAGCAGGGGCCCTGTCTGTTCCAAGACTTACCGCGGCTGCGTTTGACGGCATGGCGGTTGAACACCGGATCCTGAAGGAAAAGGGCATTCCGGAGGAAGTCATTCCTACGCTGATTAAAGCTAGGAAAGAAGTAACCGCAAACCATTATCACCGCATATGGCGAAAATATGTTGCGTGGTGTGAGGCCAGGAAGGCCCCAACGGAGGAATTTCAGCTGGGCCGTTTCCTGCACTTCCTACAGTCAGGGGTGACTATGGGCCTTAAATTGGGTTCCATTAAGGTCCAGATTTCGGCTCTATCGATTTTCTTCCAGAGAGAACTGGCTTCACTACCTGAAGTTCAGACTTTTGTTAAGGGAGTGCTGCATATTCAGCCCCCTTTTGTGCCTCCAGTGGCACCTTGGGATCTCAACGTGGTGTTGGATTTCCTAAAGTCACATTGGTTTGAGCCACTGAAAACCGTGGATTTGAAATATCTCACGTGGAAATTGGTCATGTTGTTGGCCTTGGCTTCGGCCAGGCGTGTATCAGAATTGGCGGCTTTGTCATGTAAAAGCCCTTATCTGATTTTCCATATGGATAGGGCAGAATTGAGGACTCGTCCCCAGTTTCTCCCTAAAGTGGTATCAGCTTTTCATCTGAACCAACCTATCGTGGTGCCTGCGGCTACAAAAGACTTGGAGGCTTCCAAGTTGTTGGACGTAGTCAGGGCCCTGAAAAAATATGTTTCCAGGACAGCTGGAGTCAGAAAGACTGACTCGCTATTTATCCTGTATGCGCTCAACAAGTTGGGTGCACCTGCTTCAAAGCAGACTATTGCTCGCTGGATCTGTAGTACGATTCAGCTTGCACATTCTGCGGCTGGACTGCCGCATCCTAAATCAGTGAAAGCCCATTCCATGAGGAAGGTGGGCTCTTCTTGGGCGGCTGCCCGAGGGGTCTCGGCTCTTCAACTTTGCCGAGCAGCTACTTGGTCGGGGTCAAACACGTTTGCTAAATTCTACAAGTTTGACACCCTGGCTGTGGAGGACCTAGAGTTTGCCCATTCGGTGCTGCAGAGTCATCCGCACTCTCCCGCCCGTTTGGGAGCTTTAGTATAATCCCCATGGTCCTTACGGAGTCCCAGCATCCACTTAGGACGTCAGAGAAAATAAGAATTTACTCACCGGTAATTCTATTTCTCGTAGTCCGTAGTGGATGCTGGGCGCCCATCCCAAGTGCGGATTGTCTGCAATACTTGTATATAGTTATTGCTTAACTAAAGGGTTATTATTGAGCCATCTGTTGAGAGGCTCAGTTGTTATCATACTGTTAACTGGGTATTGTATCACGAGTTATACGGTGTGATTGGTGTGGCTGGTATGAGTCTTACCCGGGATTCAAAATCCTTCTTTATTGTGTCAGCTCTTCCGGGCACAGTATCCTAACTGAAGTCTGGAGGAGGGTCATAGTGGGAGGAGCCAGTGCACACCAGTTAGACCTAAAGCTTTCTTTATAGTTGTGCCCAGTCTCCTGCGGAGCCGCTATTCCCCATGGTCCTTACGGAGTCCCAGCATCCACTACGGACTACGAGAAATAGAATTACCGGTGAGTAAATTCTTATTATATGCTTCAGAGGATGGAGGAGCAGCAAAAGGCAATTCAAGCCTATACATCTGCCTACGATATAGGCAAAGGAGGGGGATTGCACCTGACTCAAGCGCAGTGGAGAATGATTTCAACGTTGTGCAAGGTTCTGCAACCCTTTGAACTTGCCACACGTGAAGTCAGTTCAGACACTGCCAGCCTGAGTCAGGTCATTCCCCTCATCAGGCTTTTGCAGAAGCAGCTGGAGAGATTGAAGGAGGAGCTAAAACGGAGTGATTCCGCTAGGCATGTGGGACTTGTGGATGGAGCCCTTCATTCGCTTAACCAGGATTCACGGGTGGTCAATCTGTTGAAATCAGAGCACTACATTTTGGCCACCGTGCTCGATCCTAGGTTTAAAGCCTACGTTGGATCTCTCTTTCCGGCAGACACAAGTGTGCAGAGGTGCAAAGACCTGCTGGTGAGACACTTGTCAAATCAAGCGGAACGTGACCCGTCAACAGCTCCTCCTTCACATTCTCCCGCAACTGGGGCTGCGAGGAAAAGGCTAAGAATTCCGAGCCCACCCGCTGGCGGTGATGCAGGGCAGTCTGGAGCGAGTGCTGACATCTGGTCCGGACTGAAGGACCTGCCAACGATTACTGACATGTCGTCTACTGTCACTGCATATGATTCTGTCACCATTGAAAGAATGGTGGAGGATTATATGAGTGACCGCATCCAAGTAGTCAGACAGTCCGTACGTATACTGGCAGGAAAAAGAGGCAATTTGGAGGCCCTTGCACAAACTGGGTTTATTTTACCTAAGTTGCCCCCCCTCCAGTATGTACTCCGAAAGAGTGTTTAGTGCAGCCGCTCACCTTGTCAGCAATCGGCGTACGAGGTTACTTCCAGAAAATGTGGAGAAGATGATGTTCATCAAAATGAATTATAATCAATTCCTCCGTGGAGACATTCACCAGCAATTGCCTCCAGAAAGTACATAGGGACCTGAGATGGTGGCTTCCAGTGGGGACGAATTAATAATCTGTGAGGAGGGGGATGTACACAGTGAAAGGGGTGAGGAATCGGAGGATGAGGAGGAGGTGGACATCTTGCCTCTGTAGAGCCAGTTTGTGCAAGGAGAGATTGATTGCTTCTTTTTTGGTGGGGGCCCAAACCAACCAGTCATTTCAGTCACAGTCGTGTGGTAGACCCTGTCGCTGAAATGATGGGTTTGTTAAAGTGTGCATGTCCTGTTTATACAACATAAGGGTGGGTGGGAGGGCCCAAGGACAATTTCATCTTGCACCTCTTTTTTCTTTAATTTATCTTTGCATCATGTGATGTTTGGGGACTATTTTTTGAAGTGCCATCCTGTCTGACACTGCAGTGCCACTCCTAGATGGGCCAGGTGTTTTTGTCGGCCACTTGGGTCGCTTAGCTTAGCCATCCAGCGACCTTGGTGCACCTCTTTTTTCCTTTGCATCATGTGCTGTTTGGGGACTATTTTTTGAAGTGCCATCCTGTCTGACACTGCAGTGCCACTCCTAGATGGGCCAGGTGTTTGTGTCGGCCACTTGGGTCGCTTAGCTTAGCCATCCAGCGACCTTGGTGCACCTCTTTTTTCCTTTGCATCATGTGCTGTTTGGGGACTATTTTTTGAAGTGCCATCCTGTCTGACACTGCAGTGCCACTCCTAGATGGGCCAGGTGTTTGTGTCGGCCACTTGGGTCGCTTAGCTTAGTCATCCAATGACCTCGGTGCAAATTTTAGGACTAAAAATAATATTATGAGGTGTGAGGTGTTCAGAATAGACTGGAAATGAGTGGAAATTATGGTTATTGAGGTTAATAATATGGGATCAAAATGACCCCCAAATTCTATGATTTAAGCTGTTTTTGAGGGTTTTTTGGAAAAAAACACCCGAATCCAAAACACACCCGAATCCGACAAAAAAATTTCAGGGAGGTTTTGCCAAAACGCGTCCGAATCCAAAACACGGCCGCGGAACCGAATCCAAAACCAAAACACAAAACCCGAAAATTTTTCCGGTGCACATCACTAATTTGATTATTAAGTCCTTTGTACAATAATGGTTATTTTTGAACCACAAAAACCATAGCTCATCATTGCTTCTGTATGCCTGGCACATGCTAGGACCACTTTCTTCAATCAATGAAACCTCTATCCTAACATATTGCCTGATATAAAGTCATCATGTCTTAAATTAAAGGGAGAGGACATTGGGATTAACACTTGTCACTTCCTGTGTTACAGTTGTCACTTCCTGTGGTACATTTGTCACTTCCTGTGTTTGTTTAGCTTTACTCAAGAGGGCCCTAAATGTGCTTTTTCACATAAGTGCGACTGAGTGTGCAAAGTGCGTGTCATTGAAAGAATAGTATGAAGCCCAAAGATTGGAGAAGGTGTGTCTCTCATCTTCTCTCGGTATCCCTCTCTTTGTCAGCCTCCCCCTCTGTCTTTCAGACTCTCACAGGCTCCCACTCTGTCTTTCAGCCTCCAAATCTGTGTCTCTCAGCCTCTGTGAGCCTCGCTCTCTGTCTCCGTCTTTGCGGGCGGCTCGGCTCCTGTTCAATGTCCAGTGGCACGACGTCATGACATCACGCTGCTGCATCTGCAAGAAAAACTTTATTGTGCCACAGCCTCCCGCTGGCAGCTCTCCGGGCTCCACCGCCTCCATCCAGCAGTTTGTCCGGTTTTCGTGGCCCCTACGGCGGTATGGTAGTCGAGCAATACGGCGTACCAGCTACTGATTTCTTAATGGTATGCCGTATGGGCATACTTTCATTTTATTGGCATTTGTGTCTCATGCTTGAGTTTTGTTAACATTTGCTCCTTCAGAATTGGGACAAGACAGAGGGTGGGATGCATCTAGGATCACAGTTTGAATGCAATGCATCCTGCTACTCATCGCATGTATATTGGGATTTAATAACGCCCTATGCATGAAGATTTCAGCAAAGGACAGCTCTGCCGGTCAGAGCTGTCCTCTGCGGTGTGGAGACTTCAGGGCTTATAACCCAAGAGTCTATCTGTGCATGCGTTGTATGATGCACACTTTAGCGGGGGGTGCTGGGACGGATTCCTCTCATAGGGCAATGCAAATAGAAGGCCATGGGTTTCTATTTTGTAACGGCATTTAAAAATGGTATAACCCATGGGGTCCAAGCTTCGGAATGTATCACATCCCAGAGCTTGGTGCATTTGTGGTAAGCGGCCAAGCCTCCGAAAGCAGCATTTTCAGAGAAATACAGGTTGATGCATCGGTCCCCCAGTGTGAAGCAGCGTCTTGGGTGCATGGTGAGGGCACTGCTGTGATGTGAATGGAACATACTGTACCTCCCCAATTGCCAGATGAATTGGAACAAAGCAGTCCCGATCATGAAGGCGGAACAGAGCCCTATGATTGCCACGGTCTCACCTAAATCGTGACAGGTGGAAGGTATGGCATTATTCTTGCACCAGTGCAGATTTTCACCTTTTACTGCATTATCTTTAAACCTAGCTAGAAAGAAATGATTGCAATAACTCATTACTTGGACAACATGATGCTTAACTGATTACTGTCTCTCGAATATTGCCTGATAATGATGCGTTTCCATTCTACAGTTTTGTATAGGGTTTTAGGGGATGCCGTTCATTTGCTGGTTGGCGGGATCCCGACGGTCAGGATACCAACAGCCGACAATGCTGACAGCTGGAATCCCGGTGCACAGGGGCTATTCTCACTTGTGGGTGTCCGCAACACCCATAAAGTAGGAATAGAAACTTTGGCGAGCGCAGCGACCCACCGAGCCCGCAATGTGGAAAACACATTGGGCCTGCAAGGGGACTCTGCGCTCGTCCGTCTGCCAGCATTCTGTTGGGCGAGATGCTGCTGTCGGGATATTGGGTTAAATGTACGAAGCAGTGATAAGAGTGGAGAAGTGAGTCAGCGGAGAAGTTGCCCATGGCAACCAATCAGCTGCTCTGTATAATTTTATTGTATGCAAATTGTAAATGTTACTTCAGTGATGATTGGTTGCCATGGGCAACTTCTCCACTGGCTCACTTCTCCACTCTTATCACTGCTTCATACTGTACATTTACCCCATTGACAGCCGGCATACCGTCCGCCGTGAATATGTATGTATTCAGTTTTTAGCAGTGTCTGAGGCTTTTGGAACTCAGCTGAGACTTCACAGTGCTTGCAAAGAGGATGTCTATAGCATACCTCCCAACTTTGGCCTCGGGTAAGGAGGGCCGCGCTCAAAAAGGGGTGGGGTGTTGTCAGAAGGGGCAGAGCTTGATCGGAAGGGCCTATTTTTTTACATTTTGGGGGCGTGTCCAGCGCTCCTGAGCAGCTGGGCAGCCCCCGCCTCACTCCCTGCACTGTTTAGATGCTGTGCGCATGCGCACGCCATCTAAATCAGTGATCACCGGCTGCTTTGCAGAGCAGCAGTGATCACAGGATCTCCCAACTGCCCCCCCCCCCCGCCCACGGGACACTGCGACCCGCTGGTGGGACAGCGGACAGTCTCCAAGTAGCGGAACTGTCCCGCTGAAATCGGGACAGTTGGGAGGTGTACTATAGACTCAATGGAGTAACTGTAATAGCCTGGCAGGTACTGGTGCCTTCCCGGTCAGTCTGGCCAGTGTTTTACCATAGCAATTATTTAGAATTAAAAGATCAGCCTGACTAGCCTGGAAGTCGCCAATGCCGGCAATCCGCTATTAAATCTACCCCAATGAACGGTGGGCCTAATTCAGACCTGATCGTTGCTGTGCGTTTTCACACAGCAGCCGATCAGGTCTGAACTGTGAATGCGCCGGTGCCACAGTGCACCAGCGCATGCCAGACAGTTGACGGCTGTCTCAGCCCTGCGATCGCTTCTGCCCGATTGACAGGCAGAGGCGGTCGCTGGGCGGAAGGGGGTGGGCGGCGGTGTTCGGCCGCCGCGGGGAGGGGGGGGGGGCGGTCCGCGACGGCTGCGTGACTTCACATGCAGCCACTGCGACCCTCAAAGCGACGAGTAGCTCCTGCCAGCTCGCAGGAGCTGCGCTGGCAGGGAGCTACTGTTCCAGTACAGAAGCATCGCCACTCTGCAATGCTTCTGTACTTGTGCTGGGGGGGGGTCGGGCCTGACATGCGGCGCGGACTATCCCGCTTTATGAATGCTTGTCCCTCCTGTGGAAACATATGCACTGACATAACACCGTGATGTGGAACGTAAAATAATGTGATTGTATGGGAAACAAATGTCTCAAGTGGGGTGTAGTATGGTATGCCAGCGGCCAGGCTCCCGGCGACCAGCATACCGGCGCCGGGAGCCCGACCACCGGCATACCAACAGCGTAGTGAGCGCAAATGAGCCCCTTACGGGCTCACTGCGCTTGTCACGCTGCGGGCACGGTGGTGCGGTAAGCACGCCACGGTATTTATTCTACCTCCAGGGGGGTCGTGGACCCCCACGAGGGAGAAAATCTGTCGGTATGCCGGCTGTCGGGATTCCGGCGCCGGTATACTGTGCGCCGGGATCTCATCAGTCGGCATACTGAGGACCACCCCTCAAGTGGAATGAGCGCTTACGTTATACATTTATAAATATATTATAATATATTTAATGGTTATACCTTATTAAAAATATTTGTTATTTTTGGAAAAAGATAGTATCTAAGTATATATTTTATTATTTTATTTCGATTAAGATGTGACCCCACTCCTCCACTCTGACTAGCACAGAAAATAAGCCTGTGTACTCTGTATGGTGGTGGGGAGATACGGGGATCTGAGACAGTAAAAGGAACAAAAAAAGATCTGAATATTAGTAACCCAGATGGGGGAGGAAGCAGGAAGAACACTCACTTCATACTTTCCTCCTCCGACATAGGGATGGCCATCTGTGGGTCAAGCATTGATTTTTACCATCAATGATACCATTGGTGGTTGCCCTGGATGGTATGTAGCCATCAACAGGGGAACCATCAATGGCTTTTGCACAACAATGTTCATCCCTGGTCTATTACTTCCAGGGCAGATGGGCCAATCAGAGGTGGGAGGTACTTTGTGGGTGATGTTGGGGTTAGGCTCCGTGTCCTGGAACCATGGAGAAATGATGGCTGGTCGCTTGCCCTATACTTGCGTTTGGGGAAGAAGTAATATGAGGCAAATGATCCAGGGCAATGTCTGCACAGACATGATAGCCCTGAAAGCTAATGATAAATGGCCTTAATTATAATACAGTACATTAGCCAGTTTGGGCTCCGTAACTTGGAATAATAAAGCAGCTAGGGTTTTGTAGGAATAGGTATGCCAAATGTTAGGCAGAAGACATAAAACTTTCTTGTTTTCAGTCCTCACATCGCACCTAGTATGGTGTGTGTGAGACATTTGCACATCTTGATATACTGGGGGTAATAAAATGGTGCAAACTGCTATTAAGATGCACATAAAACAGTGTGCACCCAACAGCAGAGAGTCTGACAACAAGTTCAATCTCTTTTTCCTAATTTGTATATTACTGCTTCTCTCAGCAAATAAACACAAACGTTTCATGGTGAAAGACTCAGTAAATATTCACTGGACATACAAGTTTCAGTGACATCATAGAACAACAGAGGTCTCTGGGACTGTAAAGACAAAAGAAGTACCAAAGTTTTTCACCAGCTTCAGTTCAGTGCCTCCAGCCTCTGTGGAGCAGGGCCGACAAGAGCTGATTGGGCACTGGGGAGAAGAGGGGCAAAATTCTGGGGAAAAATGTAAAAATACTGTGCAAGGCGTGCAAAATTTGTCCCCCTCAGCAGCTGACCAGTGCCCCTCTATCAAACCCACACCTGGGTAACCAGTATCAGTAACCAACCACCCCTATCAGTGCCCCTGCAGTGGAGAGTGCACAAGTCTCTGTTAACAGTGGCGGTATATAGCCCTCAGTGCGTGCCTTTAGAAAGGGGGCGTGGCCTCACATGGAGGTGTGCGGTGTGGCCTCCTTGGGGGGAAGAGGGTGTGGCCTTGTGGGAAGCCCCCTGTTTACATCAGACATCAGTCTACAGGCCCTCATGGGTTCTTACTCCTGCAACAATTGCCTAAACCCAATCATACGTATTTATCAAAATACGTGAACTCAGCCTCCAAAAAGCCCTTTTGTTTCTCCTGAAGCATTGCCAACGTATATTGTCAAAAAGGAGTGTAATGCTGGAAACACATAGAACGACTGATTGGCCATCCGGCTGATCCACCGACCTATCCGATGTGTCCTGCGTGATGTATCAACTGGGCTCGCATTTACATGTGCCAGCACACTTGTAATGTCAGTCACCGGCAACTCTGCAGCAGCCAATGCGATATCTCTGGGAACAACGTTGTTCACAGACATATCGCTGGTACTTACCTGCCGACGCGCCCACAATATATCAGCCGTTCAGTTGAACGGACGATATATCACCCAGTATATAGCCAGCATTAGAACTCTGCCTTGTGCTACATCCAATTTGATTGTTGAATATTGATAACTACAAATGTATATGCCTAGTGAACAGATTGAAGATATTTTGACCTGCTAGGATCCACAGACCAGTTGGGCTTTGTCCCCAAATGCCAGGGACACTCTATGGGGTTGATGTATTAAGAAGTGAAAATAGCGGAGACGAAGACCGGAGGAGAAGTTGCCCATAGCAATCAATCATCTAATACCTATCATTATATAGAATGTACTTGATAAATACTACCTTGATGGGAATACATACGATTTACTGGTGGGCGGGACACCGGCTGTCCATATCCCGACAGCGGCATTCTGCCCTCCAGAAAGCTGCCACGCTGCGAACTTGTTGCGCTTGCCACAGGATCTCTTCCCACTCTGTGGGTGTCTTGGACACCCACGAGTGGGAATAGTCCTGTCGTTTAGGGATTTCGGCTGGCGGCATTGCCGGCTGGCGGGATTCCGGCGTCGGTATCCTGACCACTGAGATCCCGACAGCCGGAAAATTGAATGGCTCCCCCTTGATGGTGATTGGTTGCTATGGGCACTTCTCCAGTATTTTCACTGCTTAATACATAAACCGCTATGTACCCTTACTATAATACACTCAGCCAGATCCCTATGGGCTTCCATTTTGCTGAGATACTGTCTAACATAGTAAGTTGGAGCTTCTGCTTTGTCAGTTTTGTTGTTTTTGCTGGGAGCAAGCAGCTTCTTCTTGGATCAGACCCTTTATTCATGATTCTTAGCAAAGGATGCATGTGAATGGTCCCTCTCAGCTCTCTCTCAGTTCCCTCTCTGGCACAGTGTGGGGTTTCCCTTTGTTCCCTTTTAGTTTCATAATACTGGAAGTCTCACCTTATACTGTACAAGAAAACTCCATGACCTGAGGATTGGAATGAAGAATGACTATGTTCCTTCATGTAACATAATCCTTCCTCTTCTCCCTAGCATGTTACAAGTGCTGGACCATTTTGGAAGGATCTTGGGCTTCAGAATGAACCTCAGTAAGTCTGAGATCCTCTCCATATCTCTCTCACCAGATGAGTCTTCTCCCTTCAAGATACATTTTCTTTCCAAAGGAAGACCGATTTGTTCTAATATCTAACCTCAAACCTGTCTACACTTTTATTTACCTGTCTAAGATTTCCTGTAAATCTACCATTAAATAAAACATGTATATCTTGCCTCATAGTGGTCTCCTCATATACTCATCAATGGTTTTGTTTGGCAGGGCAAGGGGCTTAGGCTTACATTCATGACCCGGAGGTGACCTAAAGTCCAGGATCATCTTGATCATAAAATGTTATGATGTTGTGTCTCTTACTAGACATCTAGATTGTATCTGCAGTCAGGAGCAGAAATAGAGGACTCCATGGAGATCATACACTGTGGTAAGCAGTGACATTAGATGGCTTTTACACATTAGATCATTGAAGATTCAAACAACTCAGTCATTTTGTGGTGTACTTGCCAAAACCATTAATAACCGTTGTTGAGTTAACAAATTCTATACAGATTTAGAAGATGTCTTTTGTATCTACACACTGTGAATTATTAATGTATCAGATGTTATCTCCTGATTTTCTAATCCTCCTAAATTCTTAAATGACTGGGAAAGAGACATGACTAAAGTATTTTTGTTTTGGAAAGGTTAGTGAAAAAGGTCTACTCATTGTCTCCGGTGTAATAGGTTCCGAATACAAGAATTGAACTACAGATTGTTGCCAATAAGTTCGGAGTTCTGTTAATATTTTCTGAATGTTCTACATTGTGTTGGGGTTAAATTACTTAACTTTGAACTCCTATATTATCCAAGGACTGCCTTGTTTCAATGTATCAGCTCATCTACTGGGGCTTACAAGTGGGCTATGACTTTTTGTACTGCAAAATGCAGCCAAGAGCCCCGTCCTATAATACTGAAAATCATGTAAGGCACCTTCCATTGGCAGTGGTTCTCAAACTCGGTCCTCAGGACCCCACACAAGTCACGTTTTCCAGGTCATCCGGCAGGTGCACTGTGTATCACCAACTCTTACATTTTAAAAATCCACAGGTGATCTGGAAATCATGAACCGTGTGGAATTCTGAGGACCGAGTTTGAGAACCTGTGGCTTAAAGCAATGGACATCTTAAGATCTCACAAACTGTATAAAAAATGTTACCTTGTATGGCCCATATCACTAGATTGTAAGGGGAAAATTTGGGATGCAATCAATTTGCCGGCTGTTGGGATCCCAGCGGTCAATATACCGACACCGGAATGCCGACAATGTCGACAGTCGGAATCCCGGGGCACGGGGGCTATTCCCACTCGTGGGTGTCCACAACACAGATAGAGGGAGAATAGAACCTGTGGCAAGCGCAGCGAGTCACCAAGCCTGCAGCATGGTGAGCGCAGTGAGCCCGCAAGGGGACTCTTAGTGCTCGCCCCGCTGATGGCATTCTGGCGGGCGGGATGACACTGTCAGGTTCTTGACAGCCGGCATCCCGCCCACCGATAAATAGTATGTAACCTGGAAATTCAATTGTTTTTGGGCGTCCATAAGTAATGAGTACCCAAAGGGTGATAGTCAACTGTTTTGCCAATGTACGCTAGTACACAGGGTGGCCATTATTACTGCATGCACCCTTCTGAGGTGGAAAGCCGAAATCCTCCCCAAAGTTGGACATTTGGCAAAAAAAGACGCCCAGTGTTAGTGGAGTTGCACGGGTCCCGGCAGCTCACTCGCGCCAAGCATCTCCCACTGCGTGGCGTATTGAGGCTAGATGTATGAGGACATATCTGTAGGTGGCCATATGCTAATGGGGTCTTATGTCTTTATCGTAATAGTCTCTCATTTGTATGTACTGTAAATAACACAATGGAGGTCACTAAGGATCATACCGAATTTAATGGAGTGAAGAAGTTTTTTTATTACTTTATAACATACAACTCCATTTACACTTTTGCGCCAGATTTTAAGACGCAATATTTTGCTGGGTTAGACAAAAATTTTTTTTTTTCTTGTTGCACTCACACTTCCATAATGTTAGCCATTACGATCTCTGTGGGCACTTTGGGGCTTATTCAAACTTTGACGTATTTGCTCACCAAACATATGTAGGAAACCACGCATACTTAAAAGGGTTTGTACAGTATGTGAAGATGTGCAGTCATTGTGCCTCAAGACGCTTCTAGCCCAAAGCGTTAGTATTTTCGCCAGACATACATCGCGCATATACGTACATATATTTACATCTAGTAGTAAGTGCTACAGTCACAGTACCCTGTTTGTTCACAATATTATGTTTGTTCACCCTGTTTGTTCACAATATGAAGTGACAGGAAAGAATAGTGTACTGACTGTTTAAAACAAAAGTGATGGAGTCACTCTTTTTAATATCAAATATAGGGCCCATTCAGACCTGATCGCACAGCTGTCGAGTATCGAATGACTGCGCATGCGTATGCACCGCAATGCGCAGGTGCGACGTCAAAGAGCGACAGGATGGTGCGAAAATTTCAATCACAAGGTGATTGACAGGTAGCGGCCATTTTCTGGGGTGTCAGGAAAAATGCAGGCGTGCCCTAGCGTTTTCAGGGTGCGTGTGTGACGTCAGCTCCGGACCCGATCAGCCTGTTTCTATCGCACTCTAGGAGTAATTCCTGGGCTGCGCACACACTGGAAAAATTCATTCAATGGTGAGTGAGCTGCAAACGGATTTGCAGATGTCCGCTGTCTGGTGAAGTATTCGCACGGCGTACACATGCAGTCACACACTTGCACGGGGCAGGTTTTCACTCTCTATGAGCAGCAGCTGTCTGATCGCAGACCTCTGCAAAAACGCGCAGCAGCGATCAAGTCTGAATCGGGCCCATAATCATGATCTGTTGTTTTGCCCTTTAAAAATTAAATGTGTATGCTCTTTCCTGCAATAGTCGTAATGATAAGTACTAGTAGATTGAGGGGTCATTAGGCATTCAACCGATATTTGTGCATATTGATGCACCAGCCTACCAGTATAAATACACCTCCTAAAATATATTTCACAATTACATGAACATGCTGATACTGTGCTCAGCCTACGCCTGCCCGCCTGTTCCACCTCAAGAAGATTTAGGGGACGCAGGTAACAATATACAAAAGTCTACTTATGGACATGTGTATTTTTGGTGCGCATATGCTGTGTGTGGTACATTATGTCAGCAACAACATTGCGGTGTCGGCATGATAATCCCAGCACCACTATGTTGACCCCAGTAAAATTTACCGCTGTTGGATGGGGACATGGATGAAAGAGAAAGAGGGTAGGAGGGGGCAGAGATGAAAGAGACAGACAGGGATATGGGGTGGAGGGGGAGCAACAGGTATGGGAAGGTAGTTGAAGACACCTCTGGTGAACCCTACATACACATCCCTATCCAATGGGGATAGGAGAGCAGAGATTAGAGATAGGGAGGAAGGGGGCGGAGTGAGGGAAACATGGGACTACAGATGACAGGAAGGCACAGGGGGACATGAGACTGGAGAGACACAGAGGGGCGTGAAGCTGGAGAGACAGGTTGGGAATGGGGCTGGAGAGACAGAGGGGCGTGAGGCTGGAGAGACACAGGTTGGGAATGGGGCTGGAGAGACACAGAGGGGCGTGAGGCTGGAGAGACACAGGTTGGGAATGGGGCTGGAGAGACAGAGGGGCGTGAGGCTGGAGAGACACAGGTTGGGAATAGGGCTGGAGAGACAGAGGGGCGTGAGGCTGGAGAGACACAGGTTGGGAATGGGGCTGGAGAGACAGAGGGGCGTGAGGCTGGAGAGACACAGGTTGGGAATGGGGCTGGAGAGACACAGAATGAGCCTGAGACTGGAGAGACACATTTATTTCTCTGACGTCCTAGTGGATGCTGGGAACTCCGTAAGGACCATGGGGAATAGCGGCTCCGCAGGAGACAGGGCACATCTAAAGAAAGCTTTAGGATCACCTGGTGTGCACTGGCTCCTCCCCCTATGACCCTCCTCCAAGCCTCAGTTAGATTTTCTGTGCCCGACGAGAAGGGTGCACACTAGGGGCTCTCCTGAGCTCTTTGTGAAAGTTTTAGTTTAGGTTTATTATTTTCAGTGAGACCTGCTGGCAACAGGCTCACTGCATCGAGGGACTAAGGGGAGAAGAAGCGAACTCACCTGCGTGCAGAGTGGATTGGGCTTCTTAGGCTACTGGACATTAGCTCCAGAGGGACGATCACAGGTTCAGCCTGGATGGGTCACCGGAGCCGCGCCGCCGGCCCCCTTACAGAGCCAGAAGAGCGAAGAGGTCCGGAAAAATCGGCGGCAGAAGACTTTCCTGTCTTCAGATAAAGGTAGGCGCACAGCACCGCAGCTGTGCGCCATTGCTCTCAGCACACTTCACACTCCGGTCACTGAGGGTGCAGGGCGCTGGGGGGGCAGCGCCCTGAGACGCAATAAATCGATAGAAAACCTTTTATGGCTAAAATAAATGCATCACATATAACTCCTGGGCTATATGGATGCATTTAACCCCTGCCAAAACATACAAGAAAACGGATGATAAGGACGCCGAGAAAGGGGCGGAGCCTATCTCCTCAGCACACTGGCGCCATTTTCCCTCACAGCTCAGTTGGAGGGAAGCTCCCTGGCTCTCCCCTGCAGTCACTACACTACAGAAAGGGGTTAAAAAAGAGAGGGGGGCACAAATTAGGCGCAGTATAAACAATACAGCAGCTATAAAGGGAAAAACACTTATATAAGGTTATCCCTGTATATATATATAGCGCTCTGGTGTGTGCTGGCAAACTCTCCCTCTGTCTCCCCAAAGGGCTAGTGGGGTCCTGTCCTCTATCAGAGCATTCCCTGTGTGTGTGCTGTGTGTCGGTACGTTTGTGTCGACATGTATGAGGAGAAAAATGATGAGGAGACGGAGTAGAGTGTCTGTAATAGTGTTGTCACCCCCTGGGGGGTCGACACCTGAGTGGATGTACTGTTGAAATTGCGTGACAGTGTCAGCTTTGTATAAAAGACAGTGGTTGACATGAGACAGCCGGCTACTCAGCTTGTGCATGTCCAGACGTCTCATACAGGGGCTCTAAAGCGCCCGTTACCTCAGATACAGACGCCGACACGGATACTGACTCCTGTGTCGACGGTGAAGAGACGACCGTGATTTCCAATAGGGCCACACATTGCATGATTGAGGCAATGGAAAAAGTTTACACTCTTCTGATAATATAAATACCACCAAAAAAAGGGGTATTATGTTTGGTGAGGAAAAACTTCCTGTAGTTTTCCTGAATCTGAGAAATAAAATGAGGTGTGTGATGATGCGTGGGTTTCCCCCTGATAACAATTGATAATTTCTAAAAAGTTATTGGCAGTATACCTTTTCCCGCCAGAGGTTAGGGTGCGTTGGGAAACACCCCCTAGGGGGGATAAGGCGCTCACACGCTTGTAAGAACAAGGGCTCTACCCTCTCTGGAGATGGCCGCCCTTAGGGATCCTGCTGATAGAAAGCAGGAGGGTATCCTAAAATGTATTTACACACATACTGGTGTTATACTGCGACCAGCAATCGCCTCAGCCTGGATGTGCAGTGCTGGGTTGGCGTGGTCGGATTCCCTGACTGGAAATTTGATATCCTAGATAAGGACAGTATATTATTGCCTATAGAGCAATTAAAAGATGCATTTCTATATATGCATGATGCACAGCGGAATATTTGCCGACTGGCATCAAGTATAAGTGCGTTGTCAAATTATACCAGTAAAGTGGTCAGGTGATGCGGATTCCAAACGGCATTTGGAAGTATTTCCTTAACAAAAAAGGGGATGTACCCCAGGTCGCCTCTCAAAATAAGACGCCGTATTATCAGGCGCAGTCCTGGTTGGCAAGCGGACAAAAGGGTTCCTCTTTTCTGCTCGTGACAGAGGGAGAGGAAAATGGCTGCAGAGATCAGCCAGTTTCAAGGAACAGAAACTCTTTTCCGCCTCTGCCAAGCCCTCAGTATGACGCTAGGGCTTTACAAGTTCAGGCACGGTGGGGTCCCGTTCTCAATGAATTTCAGTGCGCAGTGGGCTCACTCGCAAGTAGACCCCTGGATCCTTCAGGTAATATTTCAGGGGTACAAATTGGAATTCCAGACGTATCCCCCTCGCCGTTTCCAAAGGTCTGTTTTACCGACGTCTCCCGCTGACAGGGAGGCAGTTTTGGAAACCATTCACAAGCTGTATTCCCAGCAGGTGATAATCAAGATACCCCTCCTGCAACAGGGAACGGGGTATTATTCCACACTATTGTGGTACCGAAGCCAGACGGCTCGGTGAGACCGATTTTAAAATCTAAAATCTTTGAACACTTGCATACAGAGGTTCAAATTCAAAATTGAGTCACTCAGAGCAGTGATTGCAAACCTGGAAGAAGGGGACTACATGATGTCTCGGGACATCAAGGATGCTTACCTTCATGTCAAAATTTACCCTTCTCACCAAGGGTATTTCAGGTTATGGTACAGAACTGTCACTATCAGTTCGGACGCTGCCGTAGGGATGGTCCACGGCACCCCGGGTCTTTACCAAGGTAATGGCCGAAATGATATCCCTTCGAAGGAAGGAAATTTTAGTTATCCCTTACTTGGACGATTCCCTGATAAGGGTAAGATCCAGGGAACACTTGGAAGTCGGTGTAGCACTATCTCAGGTAGTGTTGCGGCAGCACGATTGGATTCTCAATATTCCAAAATCGCAGCTGGTTCCGACGACTTGTCTTCTGTTCCTAGGGATGATCCTGGACACAGTCCAGAAAGAAGGTGTTTTCTCCCGGAGGAGAAAGCCAGGGAGTTATCCGAGCTAGTCAGGAACCTCCTAAAACCGAACCAAGTCTCAGTGCATCAATGCACAAGGGTTCTGGGTAAAAATGGTGGCTTCCTACGAAGCAATCCCATTCGGCAGATTCCACGCAAGACTTTCCAGTGGAACCTACTGGACAAATGGTCCGGGTCGCATCTTCAGATGCTTCAGCGGATAACCCTGTCACCGGGGACAAGGGTATCCCTCCTGTGGTGGTTGCAGAGTGCTCATCTTCTAGAGGGCCGCAGATTCGGCATTCGGGACTGGGTCCTGGTGGCCACGGATGCCAGCCTGCGAGGCTGGGGAGCAGTCACACAGGGAAGGAATTTCCAGGGCTTATGGTCAAGCCTGGAGACATCTCTTCATATAAACATTCTGGAACTAAGGGCCATTTACAATGCCCTAAGTCAAGCGAAACCCCTGCTTCAGGGTCAGGCGGTATTGATCCAATCGGACAACATCACGTCAGTCGCCCACGTAAACAGACAGGGCGGCACGGGAAGCAGGGGGGCAATGGCAGAAGCTGCAAGGATTCTTCGCTGGGCGGAAGATCATGTGATAGCACTGTCAGCAGTGTTCATTCCGGGAGTGGACAACTGGGTAGCAGACTTCCTCAGCAGACACGATCTACACCCGGGAGAGTGGGGACTTCATCCAGAAGTCTTCCACATGATTGTGAACCGTTGGGAAAAACCAAAGGTGGATATGATGGCGTCCCGCCTCAACAAAAAACTGGACAGGTATTGCGCCAGGTCAAGAGACCCTCAGGCAATAGCTGTGGACGCTCTGGTAACACCGTGGGTGTTCCAGTCAGTGTATGTGTTCCCTCCTCTGCCTCTCATACCAAAAGTACTGAGAATTATACGGCAAAGGGGAGTAAGAACGATACTCGTGGCTCCGGATTGGCCAAGAAGAACTTGGTATCCGGAACTTCAAGAGATGCTCACGGACGAACCGTGGCCTCTACCTCTAAGAAAGGACCTGCTCCAGCAGGGGCCTTGTTTGTTCCAAGACTTACCGCGGCTGCGTTTGACGGCTTGGTGGTTGAACGCCGGATCCTGAAGGAAAAAGGCATTCCAGATGAAGTCATCCCTACCCTGGTCAAGGCCAGGAAGGACGTAACCGCAAAACATTATCACCGCATTTGGCGAAAATATGTTGCGTGGTGGGAGGCCAAGAAGGCCCCTACAGAGAAATTTCAACTGGGTCGTTTCCTCCATTTCCTGCAAACAGGACTGTCTATGGGCCTAAAATTAGGGTCCATTAAGGTTCAATTTTCGGCCCTGTCGATTTTCTTCCAAAAGGAACTGGCTTCAGTGCCTGAAGTTCAGACATTTGTAAAAGGGGTACTGCATATACAGCCTCCTTTTGTGCCTCCAGTGGCACCTTGGGATCTCAATGTTGTGTTGAGTTTCCTAAAGTCACATTGGTTTGAACCACTCACCACTGTGGACTTAAAATATCTCACATGGAAGGTGACGATGCTGTTAGCCCTGGCTTCAGCCAGGCGTGTGTCAGAATTGGCGGCTTTATCATATAAAAGCCCTTATTTAATATTTCATTCTGACAGGGCAGAATTGAGGACTTGTCCTCAATTTCTACCTAAGGTGGTTTCTGCATTTAACATGAAGCAACCTATTGTGGTACCTGCGGCTACTAAGGACTTGGAGGATTCCAAGTTGCTTGACGTGGTCAGGGCCCTGTAAATATATGTTTCCAGGACGGCTGGAGTCAGAAAATCTGACTCGCTGTTTATCCTGTATGCACCCAACAAACTGGGTGCTCCTGCTTCTAAGCAGACGATTGCTCGTTGGATTTGTAGTACAATTCAGCTTGCACATTCTGTGGCAGGCCTGCCACAGCCAAAAATCTTAAAATGCCCACTCCACAAGGAAGGTGGGCTCATCTTGGGCAGCTGCCCGAGGGGTCTCGGCTTTACAACTTTGCCGAGCAGTTACTTGGTCAGGAGCAAATACGTTTGTAAAATTCTACAAATTTGATACCCTGGCTGAGGAGGACCTGGAGTTCTCTCATTCGGTGCTGCAGAGTCATCCGCACTCTCCCGCCCGTTTGGGAGCTTTGGTATAATCCCCATGGTCCTTACGGAGTTCCCAGCATCCACTAGGACGTCAGAGAAAATAAGAATTTACTTACCGATAATTCTATTTCTCGTAGTCCGTAGTGGATGCTGGGCGCCCATCCCAAGTGCGGATTGTCTGCAATACTGGTACATAATTATTGTTACCAAAAAATTCGGGTTATTATTGTAGTGAGCCATCTTTTATAGAGGCTTCTCTATTATCATACTGTTAACTGGGTTCAGATCACAAGTTGTACAGTGTGATTGGTGTGGCTGGTATGAGTCTTACCCGGGATTCAAAATCCTTCCTTATTGTGTACGCTCGTCCGGGCACAGTATCCTAACTGAGGCTTGGAGGAGGGTCATAGGGGGAGGAGCCAGTGCACACCAGGTGATCCTAAAGCTTTCTTTAGATGTGCCCTGTCTCCTGCGGAGCCGCTATTCCCCATGGTCCTTACGGAGTGCCCAGCATCCACTACGGACTACGAGAAATAGAATTATCGGTAAGTAAATTCTTATTTTATTTATTGCCAGTTATTTATACAGCGCACACATATTCCGCAGCGCTTTACAGAGAATATTTTGCCCACTCACATCAGTCCCTGCCCCAGTAGAGCTTACAATCTATATTCCCCTACCACATGTACACGCACACACATTTATGCTAGGGTTAAATTTTTTGTTGGGATCCAATTAACCTACCAGTATATTTTTGGATTGTGGGAGGAAACCGGAGTACCTGGAGGAAACCCACGCAAGTGCGGGGAGAATATACAAACTCCACAGAATTAGGACCATGGTGGGAATCGAACCCATGACCTCAGTGCTGTGAGGCAGTAATGCTAACCATTACACCATCTGTACTGCCCTAGACATGGTGGGGTATAGAGTTTAAGCTTGCGAGCAGGGCCTTCCTACCTCTATGACTGTTTGTTATTACCCAGTTTTGTTTTACAATTGTTGCTTCCAATTGTAAAGTGTAACGAATTTGCTGCGCTATATAATACAAAATGAGGCTGGAGACACACAGTAGGGCATGAGGGTGGAGAAATTCCAGGGGGTGGCATAAGGCTGGAGAGACGTGGGGGCATGATGCAAGAGAGGTGCGTGGACATGAGGCTGGAGAGACACTGGGGGTAGCATGAGCCTGGAGAAATACAGAGGGTGGCATAAGGCTGAAGAGACAAGGGGTGGAATGAGGCAGGAGTTTTTGAGACTGGACTCGGAGACACAGGAGGGCATGAGGCTAGATAAAACTTTGATGAATGAGATTATACAGGCGTTAGGGGAGGCAAGTAACAACACAGAGATAAGGCTAAATGACAACCACATTAACTAGCGACCTGGCAAATAAGTAAAAAATACTAGTCATATTATATGTTATATTATTGCCAAAGATAATATATAAAACTCCCACTGAACGGACCATTTTTACGTTCGTTTCTAGTGACCTCACAATCATTGCCCAGGAACGCCAATCACTTTTCCACAGCATTTCGGATGCCGTCTGTTGCGATCGCAATAGTGACTTTGTGTAACGCCGGCGCCATAGGTAATGTTAGAAATATCTGTGAATGCGCAGTTGCAAATAATCGCTCCGTAACGTGAACTTCGGCGTTGCGTGCGGCTGTGAATTTGCCCTCCTGTATCTTACTGGTTCTGGCCGACACATTTACACACAATTGTGCAGGTTTTTAGTCTCCCTCGTGTCCGGCTCTTCAGCAGGCCAATTGTCTTTTAGTTGAAGACATGTTATTTGAAAAACCGTTAAGTAAACCATCAGGCCTAATAGCAGCCCTTACTTCCAGTGAGACACATACGCGCTTAAACTTTACATGTGGTCCGTGTGAAGAGTCTTTGACGTTCTTCTGAAAGGAGGGTTTTATTGATCTAAACACCTTCTGACAGGATAATCATACATGATGGACAGCGCACTTCCTTTCTATTCGATTAAAACACATTCCACACGTTGACGGGAAGAAAACACGTTTCACATTTTTCATTTATGTATTCTTGTAGTTTTACTGTGAGGAAATCCATACTGGCTTCTTACAATTGTGGAAACCATCTGCTAAGTTCCTATGTACAGAAGTTCCATGGCATCGAAACCTGAAATTTATTAGGATCACATTTGTAATTAGTTTTTAAAGCTCATACGTTCAACAATTCCGTATTGACGTTTAGAACTACAGTATTAAAACATATACTAATGCACATTAAAATCCTTTATTGCCTTAACCACTTACCTGATGATTTTTCCCTTCAGAACCATTAATAATTGTTTTTTGTTTTTTTTATTTAGTATAGTTTAAAACTTATTTTTTTAAATATTATATTATGCACATATGCAGAACGGATTTCCTCGTCAAAAACTGGGTGACACAGTGGGGCGGCGCGGTCGCATTTGATCTGACCATGCCAGTTAAGTGGTTAAACGTCTGGTATTTCAGAGTAAGCTATCACTCAGCGTTTCTGATTACTTCTAACAGTTTTTTTTTTTTCATATTTCCACAGTCTTACACATTCATCCCTTAGATGTCTGTGAGGCTCATTTTGAAAGATGCAAAATGACATAAAAATTGCTGCTATATTTGCTGAGCATATGTATAGGTACATGCAATCCCGATTCTGAGTCACACACAGTCGTGCGGAATGTGCGTCTGTTGCGTCAGCCTATGGACTAACATATGTTAATACAGCTATCTTTCCGTCTGTGTGCATATAAATGTGGTTTCCTGTGTCCTAGGTGCACCGCCCACTTTTTTAGTTTATTTTTTGCATCCGTGCTTCAGCCGTCATTTGGGCAGATGTATTAATGGGATGCGGTCTCGGGATCCGGGCGGTCACCATGCCAACACCAGAATCCCAGGCGCTCAAAATGCCAGCTGTCACAATGCCTACCCAACACCCATAGAGTGGGAGTAGAACCTATGGCGCGCACAGCAAGCCACCGAGCCCGTTGCGTGGCAAGCACAGTGACTCCGCAAGGGGCTTTGTTGCACCCCCTCCCCCAGCATTCTGCTGCCAGGATCCCGAGGTCGGTATACTGACTGCCGGGATCCCAGCAGTCGGCAACACGCGCCCAACCCGTATCAAGTCTGGAGAAATTATAAAGCAGTGATAAGTGGAAGTTGATAACGCATCAGCCAATCATTACAGGTTTGAAAAATTACAGTTAGAAGCTGATTGGCTGGTGCGTTATCACCTTCCACTTATCACTGCTTTATCCCTTCTCCAGGCTTAATACTCCTGCCGTGTTATTTGTACTGTATGTGGGCTTTTACCGGCACCGTGCTGGGTGCAGGAGATCTGTTATGGGACAGGGTCCAACACCTCACTAATGCACGCCTGACCCTCCCATCAGACACAGCTGCTCTGTGCGTCTTGACACTTACCGCCCAGAAATACCTGCTTCATGTTACTCTCCGTTTCCACAAGATGCCACACGGAAGCACCTACTTGTGACTATGAATGAATCTTGCAGCGAATGCGCTCACCATGGCCCTCATTCCGAGTTGTTCGCTCGGTATTTTTCATCGCATCGCAATGAAAATCCGCTTAGTACGCATGCGCAATGTTCGCACTGCGACTGCGCCAAGTAACTTTGCTATGTAGAAAGTAATTTTACTCACGGCTTTTTCATCGCTCCGGCGATCGTAATGTGATTGACAGGAAATGGGTGTTACTGGGCGGAAACACGGCGTTTCAGGGGCGTGTGGCTGAAAACGCTACCGTTTCCGGAAAAAACGCAGGAGTGGCCGGAGAAACGGTGGGAGTGCCTGGGCGAACGCTGGGTGTGTTTGTGACGTCAACCAGGAACGACAAGCACTGAACTGATCGCACAGGCAGAGTAAGTCTGAAGCTACTCCAAAACTGCTACGAGGTTTGTGATCGCAATATTGCGATTACTTCGGTCGCACTTTTAAGAAGCTAAGATACACTCCCAGTAGGCGGCGGCTTAGCGTGTGTAACTCTGCTACATTCGCATTGCGACCGATCAACTCGGAATGAGGGCCCATATTTTCAGAATCCTACACATGTGCGGACGGTGTGGAATCAGGAGATGCGTCCATTATAACAGATGCATCCAACTCAGAATCTCCACCACAAGGTCCGTGCTACCATTGGACGTACGCTCATTTGTCAGCATGTAAAATAGCGACTTGCCTAAAACCTGCAACAGCTGCACAACTTGTTGCCTTACCTTGATCTTAGAGTATCTTATGCATGCCCCCATTTATGATTGCAGAGGCATGTAAAAGCCGCATTTAGGGACGCATTTTTTTTTTTACCGTGAGCAAATGTCGCAATTTTAGTTGTAACGCTATATCAGCAGCTAGTTTACCTATTGGGATTGGCCCCTTTGTAAATGCTTTAACTGACCAGTTGCATAATTGTACATCTTGTTAAATGTAAACATAAGGCACAATGCTTCGTTAGTTTGTAGATTTTATGCAGTAATGAGTGAAGGGTATATTTTCATATACTGTACATTCAGGTTCTATATTTACCTTTTAGGTGTTATAATGTGGCAGCTATGTTGAAGATCTCTAGTTGCCTCCCAACTTTGTCTGGACTGGAGGAGGGACACTTGCATGCGCCTGAATTTAGGGTGTGTGGCATTACGACTAGGAGGCGTGATCTGACAGGAAGTGCCACAATTGAATTTCATCACTGTGGGGGTATGACCATATCCCTGGGAGCTCAGGCCCTCTCTCCCAGTGAATAGAGGCTGTGTACATGAGAGGAGGCCTCCCAACACCCCACCCCCTTCACCGCGGGACACTGCGGCCCACGGGGGCGGGAATGACAGCGAGACAGTGCCCGAAAAACGGGATTGTTCCACCAAAATCGGGACAGTTAAGAGGTATGTAGTTATAATGCTTATGAATAAAAATGTTTATGTGTTCTTCCTCCCAACTCACCCGGGGTACTGCTCCCCCATCCCCTCCTTCCCCCTTGGGGACACCTCCTCGAGAGGATGACACGTCCCAGTCGACGCCGCAAATTCTTTTGGCCATATCCACGTCCGAACACAGAGTCATGGATAAAATTGGCCAAGTACAGGTGGATATCACTTTAATCAGACATGATATGCAAAAGATTTGTGAGTGGGGGAAGCGGAGCACCGTATCTCCGACTTAGAAGACGTCACCAATCCTCTTAAAGATACGGTATCCAATCTCACAACTCAAATGTCGGCAGTTAAGGCGAAGCTCTCTGATATTGAAGGAAGACTCCGTCGTAATAACGTCCGCTTTGTGGGCCTCCCGGAGAGAGCGGACGGCTCCTCTCCTGAATCGTTCCTGGAAACATGGCTAATCCGATTATTTCAACGTGATGACTTTGGTCCTCAGTTCCCTGTGGAGAGGGCGCACTGATTACCTGCCAGGGCTCCTCCCCCGGGCGCACCTGCACGCACTTTCATAGCTCGTTTCCTGCACTACAGGGACCGGGATGCGGTCCTGCGGCTGGCCCGCACACAGGGTCCTTTGAAATTTGACAACCATGATATTTCTGTTTATCCGGACTTCGCCGTAGATGTCCAGAAGTCGTGTGCGCAGTTCCTTCAGGTCAAAAGGAAGCTTCGTGACCATCAAATCCAATATGCCATGCTGTTTACGGCACGTTTAAGGGTGGTGTATGATGGCTTCACACACTTCTTCAATACCCCTCAAGAGGCGGAGGCCTGGCTGGAGCGTAGACCTCGGGCCCCTAACTGAGGACTGTTTCTCTCTCAGGGGTCGCATTGTTTGCTGGGTTTTGTACTTCTGCTATTTATGTAGCGGGGACGATCTTTAAGTTTAGGAGCTGAATGCTAGGATATAGCTTTTTTGTAGAGGCAATACTTGTCTCTACTCCCTGGGGTTGCTATAGGTTTTCAGCTTTAGTTTAGTTGGTTTTTTGGGATCCAGGCGTGTCTAGTTTGGGATGGATATGCAGGGAGGGGGGTGTTTGGGCTATTTTGGGTTTGTTTGTTTGTTTGTTTTTCTTGTATGTGTATTGCTCCGTGTGTCACTGTGTTATTTTTTTTCTTGAATTGCAATGTGTCTATGTTTTTTCTTATATGTGCCTTCTGGTCTCCAGATGCTCTACCTGCTTGCTGGTGGAGGGCCGCAGTGGTCCCTTTGCTCCTTCCTTCTCTACACTCCAGGTTCCTCTCTGTTACGTGCCCTGCTTGCCTTGGATATTCCTCCTCTTCTGCCACTCCCTGTTCTCCCCTTGCTTCTTTTCTCCTTCTGTCCTTTCTTTCTTATACTCATGGCTGCAGGGGTTGATGGACTCCGCATACTCGGCTGGAATGTGAGGGGCCTGAATGACCGCATCAAGCAGGCTCTGGTTTTATCTCAGGTGAGGAAGTATAAGGCAGATGTCATATGCCTCTCCGAAACACACTTGGTTGGTACTAGAACCTTGGCTCTCAGGAAGCCCTGGGTTGGTCTCTCCTATCATTCCACCTTTTCTGCTAATTCCAGGGGGGTTTCAGTTTTGGTGCGGAAGTCGGTTAATTTCCATTTAGTTCATAGTCAAATTGTCATAGTCAAATTGTTCAAATTGTTCATAGTCAATGTATTCCTTAGGGCTTATGTTAACCGTACACTTTTACATATACTTGCTGTTTATATCCCCCCCCTACACTAACGAAGTACTCCGACAGGCAATGTCGTTTATTGCTACTTCTCCCTCAGCACCGGTCCTTTGCATCGGAGATTTCAATAATGTTTTAGATAAAGTTTTAGATCGTTGGGCTGAGCTTCCCCCTTCTCTACCCTCTACTTCCCCGTCCCCCACACCGTTTGCGAGGCTGGTTACCGAGCTTGGGCTCCTGGATATTTGGAGGCTGAGGCACCCTAAACAACTACAATACTCTTGTCACTCGGCCAGTTTTCACACGTTCTCGAGAATAGATTTGGCCCTCGTTTCCCCTGATCTCACTGCTAGAATACTAGATGTCCAGTACCTACAGAGGGGAATCTCGGACCACTCACCCCTGCTGGTGGCCCTAGATTCTGTGCCTGTCTGTGGGGCTAAACTCTGGAAATTGAACCCCTTTTGGTTGACCTTGTTGACTGATCATGAGGCCTTGGTTCGTGAATGGAGTGATTTTGAGGTTCATAATGCGTCCTGTTCTGATCAACTGGTTAAACATGACGCATTTAAGGCTTCGTTACGGGGCTCCTTCATACGACAAATTGCTAATGTTAAAAAATCTAGTAGGGAGGAGGAGGTGCGCCTGGAGCTTGCCTGTTCCCAATCTGATTCTGTTTATCTTTCTACTAAGACCCTTAGTGACCGAGTGAGGTGGGATTTGGCCAGGAAAGCCTGGTCTGACCATTTACTTGATAAATCAAGGCGCAAATTACTTTTCTCCCAGCATACCCTCTATTCACAATCGGAAACGGGGGGTAGTTACTTGACTTTTCTAGCTCGGGGGGAGAGAACTGGAGGTTCCATTCAGCAGATCTGTGACGCCCAGGGCGAAATGGTCTATGCCACTCCTGAGATAGCCCAGGTTTTCCAGTCCTTTTATTCCTCGTTGTATGCCTCTAAAGTCACTTATACCTCCAGTCAACTACAGCAATATCTTTCATGTATTGTCCTACCACAATTGTCCCAACAATCTATAGATTTTCTAGATGCTAGTATCACTCCAGAGGAAGTTGAGGCAGCTATTGCCTCCTTCCCTAATAAAAAGGCCCCGGGTAGCGACGGTATACCGGTTGAAGTCTATAGACAATATCGTGCATACTTTGTCCCTTATCTTTTGACTCTCTTTAATGCTTTACTAGAGGGTGCTCGTTTGCCTCCTTCTATGTCAGAAGCTATTATTGTGGTGATCCTCAAACCAGGTAAGGACCCCACGGCCCCAGAATCCTACCGCCCAATCTCATTGCTACCTACTGATGTCAAGATTTTGGCCAAAATTCTGGCACTTAGACTCAATAGTGTTATCACTTCGATCATTCATGATGATCAGACAGGATTTATGCCAGGCAAGTCTACTCTCCAAAATTTGAGGCGACTGTTTTGTCACCTGCAGATGGGGGACCAGTCCGAGTCGGGGGCTGTGGTGGTTTCCCTGGATGCTGCCAAAGCCTTCAACTCTGTGGCATGGGAGTATTTGTGGGAAGTCCTTAGACGATTTGCTTTTGGCCCCAAATTCATACGCTGGGTACAATTACTCTATTCCTCCCCCGTGGCTCGAATATCTGTCAATGGCTATGTAACATCCCCATTTACTTTGTCCCGTGGTACTAGACAGGGCTGCCCACTGTCCCCTGCCCTTTTTGCCCTGGCTGTGGAACCATTGGCAAATTTCATTAGAGCGTCTCCTGATGTTAGGGGCATTACTATTGACGGACATGAGGATGTTATTGCATTATATGCCGATGACATGCTTTTTTTTCTCAATGACCCTGATACTTCCCTGACCTCCCTTCTAAGTATTGTTGATACATTTGGCCTCTATTCCGGCCTGACTATCAACTGGAATAAATCTAATGTCTTTCCCATATCTGGTATTCTTCCTGACCCATTGCCTATTGTGTCCTCCTTGCACTGGACCCTTCGCTTTCAGTATCTTGGTGTCTGGATCACTCCTAATGTTAAGTCTTTTGTACATCAAAACATTGACCAGGTCACGGTGGATCTGAAGCGACGGATCCATGTATGGAAGAAGCTTCCCCTTACTGTCACGGGTCGCATTAACTTGATCAAGATGGTGATACAACCAAAATATATTTATCTATTACAGCACTCTCCTACTTTTATCCCCAAGAAAATTTTCACTAGCATTGATAGCGTGCTTTCCTCTTTTGTTTGGGGCGACAAAACGCCTAGGGTTGCTCTGAGAGCTCTGGTTAGGGCTAAATTGGATGGAGGTTTGGGTTTTCCCAATCTGCGGGCCTATTATCTAGCTGCCCAACTTGCGCATTTGTCTAATTGGATTCTCAGTAGGGATAGTCCCACGTTTGAGAGATTCTTTGCCGAGTATGTGGGGTCTCACTTCTCCCCTGTCCAGTTCCTTCTTTCTGCCTCTTCTACTGCTGGTCTTCCTCCTTTACTCCGTCAGTCGCTACTTGTATGGCGTCAAACTCACTCCTATTATGAATAGCAAGGTACAGATTATGACACGCCACTTTGGTTTAACCCAGCGTATAGGGAGTTATTGCAGCTCTCACAGGACAATATATGGATTGGGGCGGGCCTTACCACAGTTTCACAACTGTATGATAATGGTGTTTTTAAATCTTTCACACAACTGCGGCAGGAGCTTGAAATATCCAATAGATCCTTTTATCGTTATCTACAGCTCCGCCATGCGGTGCAGGCACAGTTTGGGGCCTCGCCTACGTCCATTTCTGAATCTCCGATTAAAGACATGGTTATGAATTTGGGTACAAGTCACCAAGTTTCCATTTTATATGGTAGTCTTAATGCCCACATCTGCCCGAATATATTTGACCAACTTAAACTTAAGTGGGAGCAAGACATTGGCTCACTTACAGATGACCAATGGCTCCAGGTGTTGTGCTCTCTTAAATATACTACCCAGTGTGTCAAGTACCAGCAGGTTTATTTCTTTGTTTTGCATAGGACGTATAGAACTCCAGTTTCTTTATGTAAAGCAGGTCTACGGCCTGGTACTACCTGTCCAAGATGTGGTGCCCCTGAAGCTACCTTTTGGCATCTACTATGGCTGTGCCCCACTGTATATGCCTTTTGGGAAGCAGTCTGGTCGGATATTCTGCTCACTGAACCTACGCTGCCCCCCCTCTCTCCTACACAGTGTATGTTTGCGCTAGACTTAAAGGAATCCTACTGCCCGGCATTGTACAAATATGTTCTTTGCCTGACTACCTTAGCTGAGGTGATTATAGCGCGTAACTGGTTTGCTACTTCTTCCCCTAATGTGTACAATTGGCGAGCTCTGGTGAATGAGGTGTCAGGACATGAGAGGTTTACACATAGGTCTAGAGGGACCCTGCCCCATTACCTCAGCAAGTGGGATAGGTCTGGCTGCAGCTGGGGCACTACTCTCTAACTGATTGATGTTTAGTATGTGAATTTGCGAGATTGCCGTGACACTTATTATCTCTATCTATGTGACACTGTGATACAGATTGCATTATTTGCTGTATTTTTCCTGTACCTTTGTCTTTTTTTTTGTTTTGTTTGGTGTTTGGTTTTGTTCTGTATTTAATGTTTTTTGTTTTTCTCTGAAAAACTTCAATAAAAAAAATTACACAAGTTTAAAAAAAAGAAGTGGCTATGAGATCCACCTATATGGTTAGTTAGCAGTTTGCTGTGTAATACAACACTTGCTACGTGCTATATGTGTTTGCATGTCTTGCGCCTGAGGCAGATGGCAATTACAGGATGAGACTGTACCTCGTGGTGTCTCCCAGGTGCTGTAATTAGATTTAGGGATGGCCATCGTTAGTTACCAACCATTGATGGTTTGTCAACGAAGGTTGATGGTTTTGCCATTGGTGGTGAAGATCTGATGGTTTTCTGCAGTCGATGGCAATTTTTTTCCCCCTCCAGCGCAGACAACACAGATCTTAGCTCCGCCCACAATTTGCCTGGTGAAGCCCCACCGCTCCTATGATTGGCCCACAAAGTCCCCCCTCCCACTGTGTCACAGCCTCCACACTGATTTCCATCGATGGTGTAAACTGTCGATTGTCTACAATATATGGTTTCATGCCATCAAAGTAAACCACTGATTAGATTACACCATTGATGGTAGACCAGTCGATTTCCATCCCTAATGTGATGTAGAACAATGCTTGATGTTAAGGAACAGAAACGTATGCCAGAAATGATTGGAGATTTCCCTTTACAGATTGAGTTCAACGTAAAACTAAATTCGCTATTGGCTACATAAGATGCATGGCATTAACCAAACAGCTTGGTACCTTGTCTCTGTAGTATACATTGCTGTGTATCTGACGATCGGCCTTTTACAGGCACTGTACACCTTAAAAACTATCTGATCTTGTAACTTTTAAAAAAGCAGCTAAGGCACTAACCCTTATGCCGGAATCCAATTGATCATTTGGCTAATTGATCCCCCGGGGATTTCCAATTAGCCCCGAAGTCAGAAGCTATGTAGGATTTTTTTATCACCTGCCTCAGCGATTCAAAATAAAATCCCCAATAATTAGTGGGATAACGGGTGCCGCAACCCTGTTAACAAGCAAATCTGTGAGCTTTCCTCTGATTCTGTGTGTTAACGCCTGTTAAGACAAAAAGGGAGTTCAGTTAAATAGCCACAGATAGAGAGTTATGAGATAGATATGAGATACTTACTGTAGATACATAGATATACTGTAAGATAGATTTGAGATACATAAAGGATAGATAGATAGATAGATATGAGACGGGTTGTTATGAGATAGACATTTAAGGGTATTGGACTCAGGGTCGACAGTGCCTAGGTCGACACACATTATGTCGACAGTGACTAGGTCGACACAGGAAATGTGTCGACGTGGCCATTAGGTCGACATGGAAAAAGGTCGACGTGAGTTTTTTATGTTTTTTGGGTGTTTTCTCCGTAAAGTGACGGGGAACCCCAATTAGTGCACCGTGTCCCCTCGCCATGCTTTGGGCAAGGTGCCCGAGCGCAGCGGCAGGTTACCGTTCCCAATTGTAGTCCACGTAGATCGTAAAGTATGAAAGAGTTCCAATTTTTTTTTTAAAAAGGTGAAAAACGCATGTCGACCTTTTTCCATGTCAACCTAATGGCTGCATTGACCTATTGCCTGTGTCAACCTAATGTGTGTCGACCAATAGGTGTCGACCTAGAGTCCAGATACCGATATACACAGATAAATATATATTAAATATATAGTAGATATAAGATAATTATGAGATACATAGATAGATATGAGTTAGAGATGGGAAAGATAGATAGATAGATAGATAGATAGATAGATAGATAGATAGATAGATAGATCATGCGCATCTGTGTGTACGGGCAACCGACTGACCACAAACTATCCGTAGGAACCATTGACAATGAGGTCAGTACTAGTTCCTGTGGCCAAACATATCGGTCATCCGATTAGTAATACCCCTTTTCCACTAGCTCCTTAAAACACGGGTAAATGCGCGGGGGTGCGCATTTACCCGTGTTTTTCCCTAGTGGAAAAGGGTTCCTCTGCAAATTCCCGGAACAAGTGATCCGGGAATCCTACCCGGGTAGCTTGCCGGGTTGAACACGTGTTCAACCCGGTAAGCTGTCTAGTGTGAACGGGAGCCGTGTCGATGCGACACGGCTCCCGTTCACAGTGTATGGGAGGGCGGCGCTGGGAGATCATGTGTTCTCCCAGCGCCGCCCCTGCCGCATCACTAGCAGTGTCACCAACCCGACAATATTCCGGGTTGGTGAGCGCTGAGGGAAAGGGGGCTGTAGCACGGGTCGCAGACGTGTCACAGTGGAAAAGGGGTATTAGTGTGTTTGTGTTGTGCCACATACGTATAAAATCAGCCAGTCAGTCGGTGGATCAGCTGGATGGCCGAGCCATCTGCAAAGTCGGTACCCCACTTAGGGCCTGATTCAGACCTGATAGCTGTTGTGCGAATTCGCACAGCGTCCGATTATCGAATTACTGTGCATGCGTATGCACCGGAATGCGCAGGCGCGTTGCGAAAATTTCGATCAAGGTGATTGACAGGAAGAGGACGTTTGTGGTGGTAACTGGCCGTTTTCAGGGAGTGTTAGGAAAAACGCAGGCGTTCCCCGGCGTTTTGAGGGAGGGTGTGTGACTGTGTGACGTCAGCTCCGATTCCGATCAGCCTGTTTGTATCGCACTCTAGGAATAAGTCTTGGGCTACGCACAGACTGGAAAAATCATTCGATGGTGAGTGAGTTGAGAACGGATTTGAAGGTGTCCGCTGTCTGGCGGAATTTTCAGATGGCGTACGCATGCATTTGCACACTTGCACGGGGCGGGCTTTACATATTTTATTTAATAACTTTAGTTCTCAAACTTGTATTTGGATGTTCTAATATTTTTCTCTTTTGTGCAAGTGCACCATTGTATATAGTGAGCGTACTATGAGTGACCCTGGCTGTGGTGTTATTGTGCTGTGTATGTGTAAGCTCTTATATGTGCATGTTTCATCATTGTGAAAGCTTTGTTGCATCTTACACAATGACCCTTATTCCAGCGTTTGACTCTATCCAGAGACGTATTTGCCACTTCATCACCTTGTGCGGTTTCTGTCATATTGCAAGCTCACACTTTGGAGTTATTCTCCTAGCCGGAAGCCCTGTTTTGTCTCAGGAAAGCGTGTTCTGCGTTACAGGGAAGTATGCAGACAGTGTATAAGGTGTACAATGCAAGGTCGCCAGAGACCCCCCCCCCCCCCCTCTCTAGAGGAAGAGACGCTGGCCCTTATGCCGCTCCACTTCTGAGAGTTCGGTTACTATATCACCCTGAGGGGCAGCAGTGTTAGATTACACCAACGCAGGGAAATATGTCTGACTATGTGATCCCTGCAGAACTTGCCTATGTGGTTAAACTTGCTTGAAATGCCATTATGTGCATACCATACACATACACAATAAGAGGTGCAAAAAGGTGACATCGTTTTTGTCAAACTCTCGATTGATTGATTGATTGATTGATTGATTTTTAATTTTTTAAAGACCTGCATTAAAGAAATCCTAATTGTGCTTAATTTAGGGAAGGAATTGTGCTGTTTCTATACAGGGAATTGTATTCTTTAGGATAAAACGTGACATATCTTAGGGGCCTAGTTATATACAGTGCCTATTAAGTTGCTGCCTATCTCCCTGGGGGTTCAATATGATTTGCCGATGGACGGGGTATACAGATAGCAGCATCCTGTCCATCAGAATCCCAATAGCCCCCCATTAAGCCCCCTCACCTTTTCCCCCACCCTAACCCTCCCTTGTGGGTGCCTAACCCTCCCCGCTTGATGCCTAACCCTCCCTTCTATGTGCCTAACCCTAACCTTCCGTCCCTGGTCCCTAACCTTCCCGTGGCTGCACCCTAACCCCACTTCTGCCGCCTAAACCTAACCCACCCCCTGCGGGAGCGAGTCCCGCTGTCCGAACGATCGGGATGCCGGTTGTCTGTATTTTCTGGATCCCTGCTGCAGTGTGCCTATATTACCGTAACTCTTCCCTGCCAGCACCACTCAGCAGTAGAGTATTCATGGCGTCTCCAAGAGATTGGTACATTTCATTATGTATTACAGGCAGTGATACGATATCAGTGATGACTTTTAATCTTCATAAATGAACCTCAGTGACACCTGTAGGTTGTTAAATTGATCAGATCAACGTTCTGAAATGAAGCCGCATTGAAACAAAGCAATAAATAATCATCATTAATATATACTGAGCGGGAAAAGTGTCAAGTATTACACGGGTATATCGAATTCTCTACAGTATGCATATAACGATTTCGCTGTCACCATACTTTTGGCGATGGAGATTCATGCAGCTGCCGGGCACTTTTTTTTTGGGCTTATCATTTTCTCACATATCGTCAGTAGTACCTGCAGCAGCGGTGGCCTTGGTGGTCATTCTGCGCACAAGATCTCGCAATTTTGGCGAGATCTCACACATGCGCATCAGGGCTATTGAGGATGCAAGATACAGCACATCAGCACTAGGCTGATGGGTTACAGGGTGTGCAGGGAATGCCGAAGGAGGGGGGGGGGGGGTTCTCTGTCCCCCACTCCTACCTCTGAGATGTGAATAAATCTTGATGTTATTGCTTCCTGCTTTGCCTCTATATGACATGCTGTAATACACCTCTCCCCTAGTCTTGGTATTGCCTGTGGGTGGCAGGGCAGGCTGAAGCTTGTAGTCCCAGTAGATTGAAAGACTTTATATTTCAGCATAATGACGGACAGGGCTGGAAGGCTGGTATATGTTATATACATAAGCTTGGTCTGCACAGGTATTAGAATTATTTGTTAACTTGCATATAGTTGAATTGCATACTTTTGTGTGTATGTACGAACGTACGTACGTACAAGAATATATATATATATATATATATATATATTTATATTTATTTGAATTCATTGACATTTAATATACACCAACAAGGTCAGGCATCTTGCTGCATTGCCATTCTCAGTTTCAAGGTCATGATCCCAGGCTGCTGTAAATTCCTTCCAGGTTCACACTTTCACCCTTTGTTGTGACTGTATTATTTAATCGTTGGGTTTTGTGCACAAAACTATTTGCTAGAAAATGCTAAATATCCAATGTTCCTTCTTCACTTTTCATAATGTGCCATGGGCCTAATTCGTGTTTGTACGCAACGGCAGATTATTATCATCACATGTGAGTGATTATCGGCAGACTGCGCATGTGCTGCGATGGCTATGCGCATGTGCAAAGGTGTCGCTGCGATCGCACTCGCAATGAGGATTTCATAAAATCCAGGAAAAGTGATTGACAATAAGTGACCGCTTGGAGGTGTTAACGGGGAGTTTACAGAGAGTGGTTGGGAAAATGCAGGAGTGTCATGGCCGTTTTCAGGACGTGTATCTATTGATGGCTGCGAGCTCATTTGCGCAAAAACATGGTGTCCATTCTGTGTAGCCACAGACCAACCCTTCACCTTAGTGTTCCCTGTTTTTGCGTATAGACTGCCAATGTGTACACAATTGTGAATGAGTTTGCGGTGACTCTGGCGGGTGTCGCCTTTCTTTCCTGGGCGGTAGCCTCACTTGCTAACATTAGTAGCTCCGTCACCTAGAGAATCGCACTTGCAATTGCAGTTGCGTATAAGCATGTATTGGGCCCTACAATGAAAGATATAAATGAGAGTAAGGGGCATATTTATTTTGCAGAGAATTCCTGGAAACAGGGGAACCTGCAGAGAATTGGTGGATGCGCAGACAGACGGCCACACATGTGCAGACAAGACAGACAGACGGCCACACATGTGCAGACAAGACAGACAGACGGCCACACACGTGCAGACAAGACAGACAGACGGCCACACACGTGCAGACAAGACAGACAGACGGCCACACACGTGCAGACAAGACAGACAGACGGCCACACACGTGCAGACAAGACAGACAGACGGCCACACACGTGCAGACAAGACAGACAGACGGCCACACACGTGCAGACAAGACAGATAGACGGCCACACACGAGCAGACAAGACAGACAGACGGCCACACACGTGCAGACAAGACAGACAGACGGCCACACACGTGCAGACAAGACAGATAGACGGCCACACACGTGCAGACAAGACAGACAGACGGCCACACACGTGCAGACAAGACAGACAGACGGCCACACACGTGCAGACAAGACAGACAGATGGCCACACACGTGCAGACAAGACAGACAGACGGCCACACACGTGCAGACAAGACAGACAGACGGCCACACATGTGCAGACAAGACAGACAGACGGCCACACACGTGCAGACAAGACAGACAGACGGCCACACATGTGCAGACAAGACAGACAGACGGCCACACATGTGCAGACAAGACAGATGGACGGTCACACATGTACATTATGCCGGGAAGTAATGGGATAGTGGTACTATTACTTCGCTTCTTGTGCGGCCGATATGAACAAGAAATCGTTCATTGCAGGCAGTGTGTAGGCACCAGCAAAAAAGGATGCGCGGCCCCGCTGTCGTTCATCGTTGGTGCCGGCTCGTTTATATCTGCAAGCCGCCAGGGAAACTTCACTCCCCCGTCAACTCCTTAACCCTTTGTTGGTTCAGGGCTTCCTTGGATTCTCTTTCCAGGCATCTCGGATATGATAAATACAAAGTGAATGCATGGAGAGTTGGGGCATACTTTTCATCTCTCCTCTCTGGGAGAGGTGTGGTGAGGAGATGCAGGTGACAACTCCAGGGGCGGGGCCTGGCTCTTCGTGTCATGTTGGCCCTGCCCCCTCCATATGAGCCTACGATTCCCGGTATTATCTACCCATCCTGCTCACTCCACTAGGAAGTGGGCAGGGCTTGCGGGAGATCCACCCACTCTTCCAGGGTGTAAATGGGATGTATAAATAGAATGTGTGCTACCTATGGCCGCAGAGTCTCCATGTCATTCTTTTACTTAGCATCTTATTTAGCCTGGTTATGGACTTGGTAACTACAATGCTGACAATCATATGAGTAGTATCTGTGCTGTGTACATTTGGTTTTATGTAACCTATAATAAAGGCCCGAAATACCCACTGCCTTTAGAGACAATGGGGTCTATTCATGAAGCAGTGAAAAGAGTGGAGACTTGAGCCAGTGGAGAAGTTGCCCATGGCAACCAATCAGCTTTGAAGTAACATTTATCAAGTGCATTTTAAAAAATTATTGATTGGTTGCCATGGGCAATTTCTCCACTGGCTCACTTCTCCACACTTTTGACTGCTTCATGAATAGACCCCAGTAATTGTACATGTACCTGGTTGAATTAACTGTAAATACTGTATATAACAAAATAATAATAATAAATATAACTTTTGACAGTCATTGTATACTGCAAGGGGAACCTAAAAACCCCCAAAACAACTTCCATAATAAATTATACAATGTGTACACATGTAATAAAGCTTTAGGTGACTCTTACCCACGGAACTAGAACTCTAGGTGGCATCTGGTCAGCTTGTCGACATTTAGAAAGTAGACACCAGAATGTCGACAGAATGTTGACATGAACGTCAGGTCAACAACCAATATGTTGACATACAATTATGTTGACATGGTTAAAATGTCAACATGTTCAGAATGTAGACATGTAACATGCCAGATTGTCGACATATGGTTTTAGTCGGTTGTTAGGGTTAGAGTTAGAGTTAGTTTTAGGGTTAGACTAAATTAAGCAAAACCGCACCGATATGTCAACATTCTGGTGTCGACAAGTTAAATGTAGACAGTCTGAATGTGTCGACATTTGAACAATTTCGACCTAAGTGTATGGTCAACATATTGGTTGTCAGACTAATGGCCATGTCGACATTCTGACTTATGAATGTAAACTAGTCATACCACTCCCCTCTAGACCCCTTAAGATGTTTCTGTAAGTCTTCTTTATTCCCAGCTAGCACTTCTTCAGGAGTCGCTCTCACATGCAGCTCCTGGGAAACTTATCCCCACAGGACCCCCCTCGTCATCTATATTCTATAGCTGCAGTATATATATATATATATATATATATATATTGTAATGTAAAGATGTAAAGAGGGTTTAGGAAAGTGTCCAGGATGCTGCTGGTTGCACAAGACACGGCTTCCCACAGCCGCGCTACCTCCTGACAGTGTGCACAGGCGTCTGCCTTCTCTCAACGTTCTCCAGACACAGCTGCCTGGAGGATACATTGAGCAGGCTGCCCGGGGGTTAAGTAACTCAGACTCTGGGAATTTTATTAGTTTTAGGGAGGCTTATATCCAAAATTATTAAGCAAACTGGAATTAACATTTAAAATGAAGCTGTCACCCTGTCTTTCGGGTGTAAGAAATAGTTAGAGAACTGGAGAGAGCGACAGGATGTGTTGTGCAGGATTCCCAGTGCTGCGCTGGAAGTTAAGTGGATTAATAGAGCCACAATGTTTAGGTCGACAGTGAGTGGTCGATTTGCATTGGGTCGACATGGAAATGGTTGACACATTTTTTGGGGGGGATTATTTTGTACCAAATCTTGGCTTCGTAATGTTATCTGACCGCCATCAGTAGAAACGTCGACTCTCGTCGGCTTGCTTCGCACACCATGCCTTGGGGCTGCTAGCTCGCTCCGATTTGCTCACCACAGATTACTATTCCCAACAGGTGTTCACATCTATAGTGAGTCAAGCAGATGTTGAAAACACGTGTAAACCATTTAAAATATGTCGACCATTTTCATGACGACATTTTGTACCAGTTGACCTTAAGCACTGTCGACCTTTTCTCTGTTGACCTTTAGGACCTGTCAGCCTACTGGGTGTCGACCTATGGAATGTGGACCTATACACTGTCGATTTATTATCCAGTTACTGGAGAGTATATAGTGTTACTTTTTTCCCCCCATCATAATCTGTAGGGCTGATGCAGTTGTCGGAAATATGGGAGTAAATAACATTCTTTTTCCAGGCTCTTTTGGCTTGATTCAGAGGTGCCGCAAATGGCAGAGCCGCTGCGTCTGTGTACACAGAAACTGTGCAAAAAGCCGCACAAAGCGTCTCGTGCAAAAAGCCGCACACTGACGTCTTCTCTGATCCGCTGCGGTGTTTGCAGAAGCAGCATCGGATCAACATCGCGTTCATCGGCTGCAGGTCGGACATTAGGTTACTCAGGATGTCCGTCTGCCGAGGACGCAAGCCCCCCATGTTCTGTAACGCTTTCTCTCTCTTCCCCAATCAGGCTGCAGCATCCAGGGCACCGCACATGCGCACTGTGGCTCCAGCACTTGTGCAGCCCCAAAAACTTTGGTCAATTGCAACCGATTTGCGGCTGCGTGCGCGGCTCAATCAGCCCTTATATTTTGAAAGTATTTCCCCACATTGCAGAGCCTCTTGCTATGCGTCTGTCTGCAGTTGTGTAAACACGCCTATGCTGTGTGTGGCCGCCTCGCGAGGTATCGGAGAGTGTAAGGGACAGATTCGCTCAGGGTGCGCTCGCACGCAGCCTCATTCTGGGTAGATTCCACACACTAGGCCTGATTGCATGCATCTGTGAAAACGGACACATCTCCTGTTTTCATGCTGATTGCACATTATTATATTATTATCCTTTATTTCTCTAACGTCCTAAGTGGATGCTGGGACTCCGTAAGGACCATGGGGAATAGCGGCTCCGCAGGAGACTGGGCACAAAAGTAAAAGCTTGAACTAGCTGGTGTGCACTGGCTTCTCCCCCTATGACCCTCCTCCAAGCCTCAGTTAGATTTTTGTGCCCGAACGAGAAGGGTGCATGCTAGGTGGCTCTCCTGAGCTGCTTAGAGTAAAAGTTTATTTTAGGTTTTTTATTTTCAGTGAGTCCTGCTGGCAACAGGCTCACTGCATCGAGGGACTAAGGGGAGAAGAAACGAACTCACCTGCGTGCAGAGTGGATTGGGTTTCTTAGGCTACTGGACATTAGCTCCAGAGGGACGATCACAGGTTCAGCCTGGATGGGTCCCGGAGCCGCGCCGCCGGCCCCCTTACAGAGCCAGAAGAACGAAGAGGTCCGGTGAAATCGGCGGCAGAAGACGTTCCTGTCTTCAACTAAGGTAGCGCACAGCACTGCAGCTGTGCGCCATTGCTCTCAGCACACTTCACACTCCGGTCACTGAGGGTGCAGGGCGCTGGGGGGGAGCGCCCTGAGACGCAATAAAAACAGAAATACCTTAGGATGGCAAAAGAAATACATCACATATAGCTCCTGGGCTATATGGATGTATTTAACCCCTGCCAGTTTTCCAGAAAAAAGCGGGAGATAAGGCCGTCGTGAAGGGGCGGAGCCTATCTCCTCAGCACACAAGTGCCATTTTCCCTCACAGTTCCGCTGGAAGGACGGCTCCCTGACTCTCCCCTGCAGTCCCTACAGAATCAGGGTAAAAGCGAGAGAGGGGGGGCACTATTGGCAGCTAAATTATAAACAGCAGCTATAAAAGGGAGTAACACTTATATAAGGTTATCCCTATATATATATATATATATAGCGCTCTGGTGTGTGCTGGCAAACTCTCCCTCTGTCTCCCCAAAGGACTAGTGGGGTCCTGTCCTCTATCAGAGCATTCCCTGTGTGTGTGCTGGGTGTCGGTACGATTGTGTCGACATGTATGAGGAGGAAAATGATGTGGAAGCAGAGCAATTGCCTGTATTAGTGATGTCACCCGCTAGGGAGTCGACACCTGACTGGATGGTTGTATTTAAAGAACTACGTGACAATGTCAGCACTTTACAAAAAACTGTTGACGACATGAGACAGCCGACAAATCAATTAGTGCCTGTCCAGGCGTCTCAGACACCGTCAGGGGCGATAAAACGCCCGTTACCTCAGTGGGTCGACACAGACCCAGACACGGATACTGAGTCCAGTGTCGACGGTGAGGAGACAAACGTAATGTCCAGTAGGGCCACACGTTACATGATCACGGCAATGAAGGAGGCATTGAACATTTCTGACACTACAAGTACCACAAAGAAGGGTATTATGTGGGGAGTGAAAAACTACCAGTAGCTTTTCCTGAGTCAGATGAATTAAATGAGGTGTGTGATAAAGCGTGGGTTTCCCCCGATAAAAAAGTGCTAATTTCTAATAAATTATTGGCACTATACCCTTTCCCGCCAGAGGTTAGGGCGCGTTGGGAAACACCCCCTAAAGTAGATAAAGCGCTCACACGTTTATCTAAACAAGTAGCGTTACCGTCTCCTGATACGGCCGCCCTCAAAGAACCAGTGGATAGAAGGCTGGAAAATATCCTGAAGGGTATATACACACATACTGGTGTTATACTGCGACCAGCAATCGCATCAGCCTGGATGTGCAGTGCTGGAGTGGCGTGGTCGGATTCCCTGACTGAAAATATTGATACCCTGGATAGGGACAGTATATTACTAACTATAGAGCATTTGAAGGATGCATTACTATATATGCGTGATGCACAGAGGGATATTTGCACCCTGGCATCAAGAGTGAGTGCTATGTCCATTTCTGCCAGAAGAGCGTTATGGACGCGACAGTGGTCAGGGGATGCGGATTCCAAACGACATATGGAAGTATTGCCGTTTAAAGGGGAGGAGTTATTTGGGGCCGGTCTATCGGACCTGGTGGCCACGGCAACAGCCGGAAAGTCCACCTTTTTACCCCAGGTCACCTCTCAGCAGAAAAAGACACCGTCTTTTCAAACTCAGTCCTTTCGTTCCCATAAGTACAGCCGGGGAAAAGGCCACTCATTTCTGCCCCGGGGCAGAGGAAGAGGAAAAAGACGGCACCAGGCAGCCTCTTCCCAGGAGCAGAAGCCCTCCTCTGCTTCTGCCAAGTCTTCAGCATGACGCTGGGGCTTTACAAGCGGACTCGGACACGGTGGGGGCCCGTCTCAAAAATTTCAACGCGCAGTGGGCTCACTCGCAAGTGGACCCCTGGATTCTGCAGGTAGTATCACAGGGGTACAAACTGGAATTCGAGACGTCTCCCCCTCGCCGGTTCCTGAAGTCTGCTCTACCAAAGTCTCCCTCCGACAGGGAGGCAGTTTTGGAAGCCATTCACAAGCTGTATTCCCAGCAGGTGATAATCAAGGTACCTCTCCTACAACAGGGAAAGGGGTATTATTCCACGCTGTTTGTGGTACCGAAGCCGGACGGCTCGGTGAGACCAATTTTAAATCTAAAATCCTTGAACACTTACATAAAGAGGTTCAAATTCAAGATGGAGTCACTCAGAGCAGTGATAGCAAACCTGGAAGAAGGGGACTATATGGTGTCTCTGGACATCAAAGATGCTTATCTCCACGTCCCAATCTACCCTTCTCACCAAGGGTACCTCAGGTTTGTAGTACAAAACTGTCATTATCAGTTTCAGACGCTGCCGTTTGGGTTGTCCACGGCACCTCGGGTCTTTACCAAGGTAATGGCCGAAATGATGATTCTTCTTCGAAGATAAGGCGTTTTAATTATCCCTTACTTGGACGATCTCCTGATAAGGGCAAGGTCCAGGGAACAGTTAGAAGTCGGAGTAGCACTATCTCAGTTAGTGTTACGTCAGCACGGGAGGATCCTAAATATTCCAAAATCGCAGCTGATTCCAACGACACGTCTCCTGTTCCTAGGAATGATTCTGGACACAGTCCAGAAAAAGGTGTTTCTCCCAGAGGAGAAGGCCAGGGAGTTATCCGAGCTAGTCAGGAATCTCCTAAAACCAGGCCAGGTGTCAGTGCATCAGTGCACGAGGGTCCTGGGAAAAATGGTGGCTTCTTACGAAGCGATTCCATTTGGAAGATTCCATGCAAGAACGTTTCAGTGGGATCTTCTGGACAAATGGTCCGGATCGCATCTTCAGATGCATCAGCGGATAACCCTGTCGCCAAGGACAAGGGTGTCTCTTCTGTGGTGGCTGCAGAGTGCTCATCTACTAGAGGGCCGCAGATTCGGCATTCAGGATTGGATCCTGGTGACCACAGATGCCAGCCTGAGAGGCTGGGGAGCAGTCACACAGGGACAAAATTTCCAGGGCTTGTGGTCAAGCATGGAAACATCTCTTCATATAAACATTCTGGAACTAAGGGCCATTTACAATGCCCTAAGTCAAGCAAAACCCCTGCTTCAGGGTCAGGCGGTATTGATCCAATCGGACAACATCACGTCAGTCGCCCACGTAAACAGACAGGGCGGCACGAGAAGCAGGAGGGCGATGGCAGAAGCTGCAAGGATTCTTCGCTGGGCGGAGAATCATGTGATAGCACTGTCAGCAGTGTTCATTCCGGGAGTGGACAACTGGGAAGCGGACTTCCTCAGCAGACACGACCTTCACCCGGGGGAGTGGGGACTTCATCCAGAAGTCTTCCAAGAGATGGTAAACCGTTGGGAAAAACCAAAGGTGGACATGATGGCGTCCCGTCTCAACAAAAAACTAGACAGATATTGCGCCAGGTCAAGGGACCCTCAGGCAATAGCGGTGGACGCTCTGGTAACACCATGGGTGTACCAGTCAGTGTATGTGTTCCCTCCTCTGCCTCTCATACCAAAAGTACTGAGAATCATAAAAAGGAGAGGAGTAAGAACTATACTCGTGGTTCCGGATTGGCCAAGAAGGACTTGGTACCCGGAACTTCAAGAGATGCTCACGGAGGACCCGTGGCCTCTACCTCTAAGAAAGGACCTGCTCCAGCAGGGACCTTGTCTGTTCCAAGACTTACCGCGGCTGCGTTTGACGGCATGACGGTTGAACGCCGGATCCTGAAGGAAAAAGGCATTCCAGAAGAAGTCATCCCTACCCTGATAAAGGCCAGGAAGGATGTAACCGCAAAACATTATCACCGCATTTGGCGAAAATATGTTGCGTGGTGTGAGGCCAAAGAGGCCCCTACAGAGGAATTTCAACTGGGTCGCTTCCTACATTTCCTGCAAACAGGACTGTCTATGGGCCTAAAATTAGGGTCCATTAAGGTTCAAATTTCGGCCCTGTCGATTTTCTTCCAAAAAGAACTGGCTTCAGTGCCTGAAGTCCAGACGTTTGTCAAAGGGGTACTGCATATACAGCCTCCTTTTGTGCCCCCGGTGGCACCTTGGGATCTCAATGTGGTTTTGGGGTTCCTAAAATCACATTGGTTTGAACCACTCACCACTGTGGAATTAAAATATCTCACATGGAAGGTGGTAATGCTGTTAGCCCTGGCTTCAGCCAGGCGTGTCTCAGAATTGGCGGCTTTATCTTATAAAAGCCCTTACCTGATTTTTCACACGGATAGGGCAGAATTGAGGACTCGTCCTCAATTTCTCCCAAAGGTGGTTTCAGCGTTTCACGTGAACCAGCCTATTGTGGTGCCTGCGGCTACTAGGGACTTGGAGGACTCCAAGTTACTGGACGTAGTCAGGGTCCTCAAAATATATATTTCCAGGACGGCTGGAGTCAGGAAATCTGACTCGCTGTTTATCCTGTATGCACCCAACAAGCTGGGTGCTCCTGCTTCTAAGCAGACGATTGCTCGTTGGATTTGTAGTACAATTCAGCTTGCGCATTCTGTGGCAGGCCTGCCACAGCCAAAATCTGTAAAAGCCCATTCCACAAGGAAGGTGGGCTCATCTTGGGCGGCTGCCCGAGGGGTCTCGGCTTTACAACTTTGCCGAGCAGCTACTTGGTCAGGGGCAAACACGTTTGCTAAATTCTACAAATTTGATACCCTGGCTGAGGAGGACCTGGAGTTCTCTCATTCGGTGCTGCAGAGTCATCCGCACTCTCCCGCCCGTTTGGGAGCTTTGGTATAATCCCCATGGTTCTTACGGAGTCCCAGCATCCACTTAGGACGTTAGAGAAAATAAGAATTTACTTACCGATAATTCTATTTCTCATAGTCCGTAGTGGATGCTGGGCGCCCATCCCAAGTGCGGATTGTCTGCAATACTTGTATATAGTTATTGTTACAAAATTCGGGTTATTATTGTTGTGAGCCATCTTTTCAGAGGCTCCTTCGTTTATCATACTGTTAACTGGGTTCAGATCACAGGTTGTACGGTGTGATTGGTGTGGCTGGTATGAGTCTTACCCGGGATTCAATATCCTTCCTTATTATGTACGCTCGTCCGGGCACAGTATCCTAACTGAGGCTTGGAGGAGGGTCATAGGGGGAGGAGCCAGTGCACACCAGCTAGTTCAAGCTTTTACTTTTGTGCCCAGTCTCCTGCGGAGCCGCTATTCCCCATGGTCCTTACGGAGTCCCAGCATCCACTACGGACTATGAGAAATAGAATTATCGGTAAGTAAATTCTTATTTTATATGGCACCACAAGGGTTCCGCAGCGCCCAAAAGGTCGACATGGAAATGGTCGACACAAAAAAGGTAGACACAATTATTTTTTCTTATTCTTTGGGTGTTTTGTCACTTCTGCCGCAAACAAGCGCCATTACTGTACCGCTTCACTCGCCATGCTTCAGGCAAGGAGCCTCGTTTCACTACTGCTGCGCTCGGTGCAGGTTACTATTCCCAATTGCAGTTCACATTCCCAATTGCAGTTCACGTGGATGGTAAAGTATGAAAAAGTTGAAAAAAGATTTTTAAAAAAAAACTTGTGTCAACCATATATGTATGTTGAAAATTGTCGTGTCGACCTTTTGCCCCTGTCAACCTAATTCATGTCTACCATTAGTGTTCGACCTATTGACTGTAGGCCTTTTTAATGTAGATCTATGGACCAGATACCGTTATAGTATGCTTTTGCGTGTATGTGTTTTTATGAGGCTAGTTGCCCATGGGCTTTTGCACGCTGCACGCGAGACGTACACTTATGATCTAGTGCATGTTGTGTGCATTTAGATACAAGTGAAGCTGCCATACATCCATATCGTGTGTACGCACCCACCGACTAGCACGCAGTATATCGGCCGATCAAGGGCGTAGCTACCATAGGTGCAGGGAGTGCAGCTGCTATGGGGCCCAGAGCTGAGAGGGGCCACCTTCCCTGTCACAGTTACATGTGTTATATACAGGGCATAGCTACCATAGGTGCAGGGAGTGCAGCTGCTATGGGGCCCAGAGCTGAGAGGGGCCACCTTCCCTGTCACAGTTACATGTGTTATATATATTTTTTGCCATTGGGTGATACATAGGGGTCCTTTCAAACTTTTTCCTTGGGGCCTGCACTATATCTAGGTACGCCCCTGGACCTGCTTATTGTAGTGTGGTATAAAATGAACTGGAGGACATTATAATGTTATATAATATGAACTGGGGCACAAATGAGGCACAATATGAACGGGGAGCACTACAGTATATCATAATGTGAATTGGGGATACTGTGCGGCATAATGTGTACTGGCAGCTCTGAAATGTGGCATAGGGTGAACTTAAGTACTACTGCGATTCATAAAAGAAACTAGGGCACTACTACGGGGCATAATATTAAATAAGGCTCTACTATGGTTCAGAAAATGAACTAGGGCACTATTATAGGGCATAAAAGTGACAATCGCTGCAGAGAAGTGTCTCTCTAGAAGAATTGTGATGGGGGTCCCTTTAAAATGTTGCTATGGGGCCCACAAAGTTCTGGCTACGCCCCTGCGTCCGATATATTGCTTAAGGCGGGATGTACTAACCAATGGCGGTACATCCCGGCACACATCGCATTCATACTAATCACATCTGTACTAACATGTGGTTAGTACTGCAAAGAACAGCTCTCCCGATAAGAGCTGTCCTTTGAGATCAGCGTCGGTCACTGGATTTCGTGGGTTCATGACCCGGGAGTTCGTCAGTGCACGCACAGAGTGACGAAGGCGGCCGCAGGGGGTGCCGAGAAGGATACGGAAAGAAGTCCATATGATTCAATAGGCGAAGCCCTGGCATCCTATTTGGTTGGTAATTTATCTCTCTCCACTATATTACTTCCCAAGCGTTGATACATGCCCCCTAGAATAGGACGGAAATACGCAAAAATGCCTAAATTTATATCTGTGCATGCGCTGAATGTAAAAACTCACCATTCCTCTGACTCAGAATCAGCCCCTAAGGGTGCATTTCGTTTGAAAGAGAGGACTCTTTTTGAAATGAGGGTGTGTACATGACAGTTTAGGGGAGATACCCCACAGGGTGTTCTGGGGGTCTATTTACTAAGCCTTGGATGGAAATAAAGTAGCTGGAGATAAAGTACCAGCCAAAAACCTCCTAACTGTCATTTCTGCTGCGGGGTACACTGGGCTCCACAAGTCTGGACAATGGGGTGTAGAGTAGGATCTTGATCCGAGGCACCAACAGACTCAAAGCTTTGACTGTTCCCAGAATGCACAGCAGCGCCGCCTCCTATATCACCCAGCCTCCCAGCACAGGAGCTCAGTTTTGTAAGTTGGTGCTGCAGTAAGCAGGCACTTAAGGCCTGCTCACAAGCAGACGCTGGCCAGATGGATTAGAATGGTGATTGCACATGCTTATGTGAAGGCTAGTCTGTCAGCTCCTGATCACATTAAGGCCCATTCTACTCGGTCTGTTGGACCTTCTTGGGCGGCCCACCGTGGTGCGACCCTTGATAAATTGTGCTAGGCGGCTACGTGGTCCTCCGGGAACACGTTCATAAGGTTCTATGCCTTCGATACTGCCGCTTCCCAGGATGCTTCCTTTGGACGCCGGGTTCTTGTGCCCGCTACAGTGCATCCCCTCCCATAAGTAACTGCTTTAGGACATCCCCATTGTCCAGACTTGTGGAGCCCAGTGTACCCCGCAGCAGAAAACGAGTTTTATGGTAAGAACTTACCTTTGTTAAAACTCTTTCTGCGAGGTACACTGGGCTCCACAAGGCGCCCACCCTGACGCACTTAGCTTCTTTGGGTTGATATGGCATTAGCCGCTGACACTTCTCTTGTCGTGAGAGTGTGGTGTATGTGGCTACTAACCGTTGTCGTCTCTTTTCCTGCTACTGCATTGGGCTGGTTAACTAAAACTGAGCTCCTGTGCAGGGAGGCGGGGTGATATAGGAGGCGGCGCTGTGCATTCTGGGAACAGTCAAAGCTTTGAGTCTGTTGGTGCCTTGGATCAAGATCCTACTCTACACCCCATTATCCAGACTTGTGGAGCCCAGTGTACCTCGCAGAAAGAGTTTTAACAAAGGTAAGTTCTTACCATAAAACTCGTTTTTTCAAACACAGCCTGTGGCATGGCAGTTAGGAGCCGATTGGCTGGTACTTTATCTCCAGCGGCTTTATCTCTATCCAAGGTTTCGTAAATAGACCGCTTGGTCTGGTGACAGGGGTGGATCGCCAATAGCGCTCACAGGGAAGAGTGGGCTGACGTGCATGTGGGGCCTGTTGTGTTTGTTCACATGTGAGGGGTGGTGCTGCCGGCAGAGTTACATTGTATACCTCTAGTGCTGCCCTATCCACCCCTGCCCGATGTTGAAAGAAAGTGCAATGGAATATGCTAGCACTACATAAATGATCATAAATAAATGAATATATAGGTTACAGACAAGAATTATAAAACCTCTTGGTGTCACTGGGCCTCTCAAACAGCAGTGGAAATGTTAAGCAACTTCTAATACCAAAAGCTATATTATACATTATTTTTTCCTGTAGGGGGCAATTTGTTTTATTGTTTTTTTGTGGGGGCCAATGTGCGTGGTTTTTCCTGTGAGGGCCAATGTGTTTTATTTTTTTTATTGTGCAAGTTTTTCATCTGCTCTTGCATCTGAGTTGCACGACGCATGCATTCACCGCAGTGGTGTTCATACAGAGTCAGACACACGCACCAAGAAGTGCATTAGAAATGTGTTGGGCATTCCTGTGTGGTTACAGGGGGTTGGCTAATCAGACGCAGATGTAATGTAGTATGGGCATGCTGCTGATAGTGGTTGCATATATAGACATTGAATTGCTCACATTGGAGGTCATACTCAAACGGATGATCTGCACCTAGCATAGACTGGTGCAACCAATGGTGGCGTCTAAAGACGCACAAAGCGCAATTGCAGCATCTGTAGACAAGTGGGCATCTCTGTCCTTGCATATTTGGATGCACGGATGTACACCACACAATGACAGACACAACTGCAGAAAAAAATGTAAGGAACGCCACAACTGCAGCCAACTCAGAATCAGACCCTATGAGGAACAATCCCACTCCCTCAACAGACTCCACCCTCACAACAAACCCCGCCCCCATTAGGTCTTCGTCTATACATTTCCTGTGTTGGTTTTACATTCCAATCCATCCCTGTCTGGTGGGATCACATCATTTTAATGAGGAGAATCTCTTCTTTCAAATGTGGATGCCATTGACTTTATGTGAGCCAAGATTGTGGAGCTCTTACCCCATCCCTAGACTTCTTACCGTTTTCTGAAGTATAAGGGGTCATTGTCTGGTGTTCACTCTGATCACCAGACAATGGGCGGAATACATCCCACCACTAATCACATACAGTAAATAGCTGTATTTATTAACTTGGTATGCATGTAGATTTAAGCAAAGACCAACTGTCCCAATAAGAACTGTCCTTTGCGGTGTGGGGACTTCTGGGTTTATAACCCGGTAGTCCTGCACATACGCTACCGTCAGCCCTTGCCACTCGCCAATAGTAATTACTGGTGGGTGCCTGGTAACTTACTTGAAGTTCTTGAGTGGTGAAGACAAGTGAGGACCATCTTCAGCAATTTTACTCTCCATGCTACAGATGAGCCAGGCTTGTTCTTAGCACTCAAGTGGTTAAACCACGTAGGATGACTCCTGAACCTGTTTCCTTCATCTACTACCTTTGCCAATGTCCACAAGCTTTCCACAGGAGGGGGAAGTAGAAATAACTATTTAACTCATAAAAACAAACAACTGGAATCTCTTGAAGATAAATAGGACATTTCGATTAATTTGAATCCAGGATCGTCACGGTTGGAGGTGAAAGCAGGCTCGGCATTAAAACGTCAGCTTGGTGGTTGCCCTCTAATTTCATGGGGTATAAAAGACACTTAATGACACGAAGCGACTGGATGCATTACGGCTCCTTTACATCAGGAGTTACTGTAAGCGATTATACAACCTGTCAAGGGCTGTTATTGTATTACCAGCAAACCGTAGGGTGTCTGATTCCTCCTGCGGAATATCCCGAAACCAGATTACCAGGGGAGAGAGTCTGCTTTTGTTGGTGATTGTTCGCTGGCATTTCATCGACTCTTTCTGATAGTAATTACTGTTTTTGAAGTATATTGTCATTTGGGAAAAGAAGAAATGTTAAATAGTTGGGTATTATACTCTGGGTTCCTCCTGGGGGATAAAATGTTTTCCCAATCACTTAGCGTGTCTGTCTGGAACTCCAGCATGTTCTTGGCCCGTGAGAAGCAGCCTGGAGAGGGCTCTTGGAACTGACTTTTAGTTCCAGCATTCTCCCTCTTACATCTCTTTGTGAACCAGGATTATTACACAGGGTCCTGTAATATGATTACTAATAAAACATAAGTGTCTAAGGGAAATGAATGAAAAGCCTTCATGCTAACTGATTCTCTCCCTGTTCTTTATATTACTAATAATAATATTTTTATTGCAGCATGAGTATGCTGATGACTATACAGCACTTTATGTCTTGGTAAACCAATCTATAAGTAGAGATGGACAAAGCTTCTGTAATATCCAGCATTTGAGTTGATATTGGCGCGTTTTGCGCCTCCAAACCACGCATCATGCCGTAGAATGATTCAACTGATGTCGGATCATGATCAAGTATGTTGCAATGTGTGGTCTGTAGATTCCCGCTATCCATATATGGCAGGCATAGAAACAGCAATCGTCCTCGTCAATTGGCGATTATGAAATTTTAGTTAAAACAAACATAAGTCGATTTTACGGATTGCCCTTTGCAGTGGACAACGCGGTTTAAATACTTGGGTGTCTGGATTACGCCGCAGGAGGGAGATTATGTATCCCAAAATATTGCTTCCATAACGGCGGGTTTTAAGATGAAAACTCATGTGTGAAAAAAACTGCCGCTATCTGTCTTAGGCCGTATCAATCTGTTTAAAATGTCGGTTCAACCGAAGTTCTTGTATGTTCTGCAGCATTCTCCAGTATATATTCCCATGGTGGTATTCTCTGCTATTGAGAGTATTTTGTCATCATTTATTTATATGGGGGGATAGGCCGTCAAGAATTCCCATTAAAACGTTATATAAATCCAAGACGTCTGGGGGACTTGGTCTTCCCAATCTTAGGGTCTATTATATAGCGACTCAACTGGCGCATTTAGTTAGTTGGGTTCAGGACACCGTTGACTTGACTCTGGTGGGCTTTCTGGGTGAGCAGGTGGGGCCCTTCTTTTCTCCCTTATTCTTTCTGCTTTCTGGACTGTCTGTCTCTAATCTGCCTCCATTGCTCCGGCAGGCTCTACTGATCTGGCGACATGCACATACTTTTTTTGAGTGGTCCGGTTATGATGCGGAGTCCCCACTGTGGCACAATACTTCATATTCCGAGTTGCTTAAAATTTCAGCTGACAATATATGGTTGTTGAAGGGCGTTACTACTTTAGGTCAATTGTACAGTGAAGGAATGTTTAAAATCATTTCTCTGACGTCCTAAGTGGATGCTGGGACTCCGTAAGGACCATGGGGATTAGCGGCTCCGCAGGAGACTGGGCACAACTAAAGAAAGCTTTAGGACTACCTGGTGTGCACTGGCTCCTCCCACCAAGACCCTCCTCCAGACCTCAGTTAGATTCTTGTGCCCGGCTGAGCTGGATGCACACTAGGGGCTCTCCTGAGCTCCTAGAAAGAAAGTATATTTAGGTTTTTTATTTTACAGTGAGATCTGCTGGCAACAGACTCACTGCAGCGAGGGACTAAGGGGAGAAGAAGCGAACCTACCTAACAGGTGGTAGTTTGGGCTTCTTAGGCTACTGGACACCATTAGCTCCAGAGGGATCGACCGCAGGACCCGACCTTGGTGTTCGTTCCCGGAGCCGCGCCGCCGTCCCCCTTACAGAGCCAGAAGCATGAAGAGTCCGGAAAATCGGCGGCAGAAGACTTCGGTCTTCACCAAGGTAGCGCACAGCTCCATTGCTCCTCATGTACACCTCACACTCCGGTCACTGATGGGTGCAGGGCGCTGGGGGGGGCGCCCTGAGGGCAATATATGACACCTTGGCTGGCAAATCTACATCATATATAGTCCTAGTGGCTATATAGATGTAAAATTACCCCTGCCAGTATTCCAGAAAAAGCGGGAGAAAGTCAGTTGAAAAAGGTGCGGGGCTTCTCCCTCAGCACACTGGCGCCATTTTCTCTTCACAGTGCAGCTGGAAGACAGCTCCCCAGGCTCTCCCCTGTAGTTTTCAGGCTCAAAGGGTTAAAAAGAGAGGGGGGGGGCACTAAATTTAGGCGCAATATATGTATACAAGCAGCTATTTGGGGAAAGATCACTCAGTTATAGTGTTAATCCCTGCATTATATAGCGCTCTGGTGTGTGCTGGCATACTCTCTCTCTGTCTCCCCAAAGGACTTTGTGGGGTCCTGTCCTCAGTCAGAGCATTCCCTGTGTGTGTGCGGTGTGTCGGTACGGCTGTGTCGACATGTTGGATGAGGAAGGTTACGTGGAGGCGGAGCAGAGGCCGATAAATGGGATGTCGCCCCCTGTGGGGCCGACACCAGAGTGGATGGATAGGTGGAAGGTATTAACCGACAGTGTCAACTCCTTACATAAAAGGCTGGATGACGTAACAGCTGTGGGACAGCCGGCTTCTCAGCCCGCGCCTGCCCAGGCGTCTCAAAGGCCATCAGGGGCTCAAAAAACGCCCGTTACCTCAGATGGCAGACACAGATGTCGACACGGAGTCTGACTCCAGTGGCGACGAGGTTGAGACATATACACAATCCACTAGGAACATCCGTTACATGATCTCGGCAATGAAAAATGTGTTACGCATTTTCTGACATGAACCCAAGTATCACATAAAAGGGGTTTTATTTTTGGGGAGAAAAAGCAGCCAGTGTTTTGTTCCCCAATCAGATGAATGAATGAAGTGTGTAAAGAAGCGTGGTTTCCCCCGATAAGAAACTGGTAATTTCTAAAAAGTTACTGATGGCGTACCCTTTCCCGCTAGAGGATAGGTCACGTTGGGAGATATCCCTTAGGGTGGATAAGGCGCTCACACGTTTGTCAAAAGGTGGCACTGCCGTCTTAGGATACGGCCACCTTGAAGGAACCTGCTGATAAAAAGCAGGCGGCGATCCTGAAGTCTGTATTTACACACTCAGGTTATATACTGAGACCTGCAATTGCCTCAGCATAAATAGGGCTGCTGCGTGGTCTGATACCCTGTCAGATAATATTAATACGCTAAGACAGGGATAATATTTTGCTAACATTGAGCATATTTAAGACGTTGTCTTATATATAAAGGATGCACAGAGGGATATTTGCCGGCTGGCATCCAGAATTAATGCAATGTCCATTCTGCCAGGAGGGTATTAGAAACCCGGCAGTGGACAGGTGATGCTGCCTGTAAAAGGCACATGGAGATTCTGCCTTATAAGGGTGAGGATTGTTTGGGGATGGTCTCTGGGACCTCATATCCACAGCAACAGCTGGGAAGAAAAATTTTTACCTCAGGTTTCCTCACAGCCTAAGAAAGCACCGTATTTTCAGGTACAGTCCTTTCGGCTTCAGAAAAGCAAGCGGGTCAAAGGCGCTTCCTTTCTGCACAGAGACAAGGGAAGAAGGAAAAAAGCTGCACCAGCAGCCAGTTCCCAGGATCAAAAATCTTCCCCCGCTTCCTCTTGAGTCCACCGCATGACGCTGGGGCTCCACAGGTGGAGACAGGTGCGGTAGGGGCGCGTCTCGGGAACTTCAGGGACCAGTGGGCTTGCCCACAGGTGGATCTCTAGGTTCTGCAAATAGTATCACAGGGATACAGGCTGGAGTTCGAGGCGACTCCCCCTCGCCGTTACCTCACATCAGCCTTGCCGGCTGCCTTCGGAGAAAGGTAGTACTGGCGGCAATTCACAAGCTGTACTTCCAGCAGGTGAAAGCAAGGTACCCCTCCTTCAACAAGGCCGGGGTTACTATTCCAAAATGTTGTGGTACCGAAACCAGACGGTTCGGTGAGACCCATTCTAAAATTGAAAGCTGTGAACACTTATATACGAAGGTTCAAGTTCAAAATGGAATCGGTCAGGGCGATTATTGCAAGCCTGGAGAATTTCATGGTATCACTGGACATCAAGGATGATTACCTGCATGTCCCTATTTACCCTCTTCACCAGGAGTACCTCAATATTGTGGTACAGGATTGTCATTACCAATTCCAGACGTTGCCGTTGGTCTGTCCCCGGCACCGAGGTATTTACCAAGGTAATGGCCGAAATAATTATCCCGTACTTGGACGATCTCCTTATAAAGGCGAGGTCCAGGGAGCAGTTGTTCGTCGGAGTAGCACTATCTCGGGAAGTGCTACAACAGCACGGCTGGATTCTGAATATTCCAAAGTCGCAGCTGGTTCCTACGACGCGTCTACTGTTCCTGGGTATGGTTCTGGACACAGAACAGGATAAAAAGGGTTTCTCCCGGAGGAGAAGTCCAAGGAGTTGTTGTCTCTAGACAGAGACCTCCTAATACGTATACAGGTGTCGGTGCATCAATGCACGCGAGCCCTGGGAAAGATGGTAGCTTCTTACGAAGAAATTCCATTCGCCAGGTCCCATGCAAGGATTTTCCAGTGGGATCTGTTGGACAAGTGGTCCGGGTCGCATCTTCAGATGCATCGGCGGATAACCCTGTCTCCAAGGGTCAGGGTGTCGCTGTTGTGGTGGCTGCAGAGTGCTCATCTTCTAGGGGGCCGCAGATTCGGCATACAGGACTGGGTCCTGGTGACCACGGATGCCAGCCTTCGAGGCTGGGGGGCAGTCACACAGGGAAGGAACTTCCAAGGCTATGGAAAAGTCAGGAGACTTCCCTACACATAAATATTCTGGAACTGAGGGCCATTTACAATGCCCTAATTCAGGCTAGACCCCTGCTTCAACACCGGCCGGTGCTGATCCAGTCAGACAACATCACGGCGGTCGCTCATGTAAACCGACAGGGCGGCACAAGAAGCAGGATGGCGATGGCAGAAGCCACAAGGATTCTCCGATGGGCGGAAAATCATGTGTTAGCACTGTCAGCAGTGTTCATTCCCGGAGTGGACAACTAAGAAACCTCCACCCGGGAGAGTGGGGACTTCATCCAGAAGTCTTCCAAATGATTGTACACCGTGGGGAAAGGCCACAGGTGGACATGATGGCGTCCCGCCTCAACTAAAAGTTACAAAGATATTGCGCCAGGTCAAGGACCCTCAGGCGATAGCTGTGGACACTCTGGTAACACCGTGGGTGTACCAGTCGGTGTATGTGTTCCCTTCTCTGCCTCTCTTACCCAGGGTAATGAGAATAATAAGAAGGAGAGGAGTAAGAACTATACTCATTGTTCCGGGTTGGCCAAGAAGAGCTTGGTAACCAGAACTCCAAGAAATGATCTCAGAGGACCCATGGCCTCTGCCGCTCAGACAGGACCTGCTGCAGCAGGGGGCCTGTCTGTTCCAAGACGTACCGCGGCTGCGTTGACGGCATGGCGGTTGAACGCCGGATCCTGAAGGAAAAGGGAATTCCGGAGGAAGTTATCCCTACGCTATTTGAAGCTAGGAAAGAAGTGAACGCAAACCATTATCACCGCATATGGCGGAAATATGTTGCGTACTGTGAGGCCAGGAAGGCCCCAAAGGAGAAATTTCAGCTAGGTCGATTTCTGCACTTCCTACAGTCAGAGGTGACTATGGGCCTAAAATTGGGTTCCATTAAGGTCCAGATTTCGGCTCTATCGATTTTCTTCCAAAATTGAACTGGCTTCACTGCCTGAAGTTCAGACTTTTGTTAAGGGAGTGCTGCATAGTCAGCCCCCGTTTGTGCCTCCAGTGGCACCGTGGGATCTCAACGTGGTGTTGGATTTCCTGAAGTCGCATTGGGTTGAGCCACTTAAATCCGTGGAGCTATAATACCTCACGTGGAAAGTGGTCATTCTGTGGGCCTTGGCGTCGGCCAGGCGTGTATCAGAATTGGCGGCTTTGTCATACAAAAGCCCTTATCTGTATTTTATATGGATAAGGTGGAATTGAGGACTCGTTCCCAATTCCTTCCTAAGGTGGTATAATTTTTTAATGTGAACCAACCTATTGTGGTGCCTGCGGCTACTTGGGACTTGGATGATTCCAAGTTACTGGATGTAGTCAGGGTCCTGAAAAGTATATGTTTCCAGGACAGCTGGAGTCAGGAAAACTGACTCGCTATTTCTCCTGTATGCACCCAACAAGCTGGGTGCTCCTGCTTCTAAGCAGACGATTGCTCGCTGGATCTGTAGCACGATTCAACTTGCACATTCTGCGGCTGGACTGCCGCACCCTAATTCTGTAAAAGCCCATTCCACGAGAAAAGTGGGCTCTTCTTGGGCGGCTGCCCGAGGGGTCTCGGCTTTACAACTTTGCCGAGCTGTTACTTGGTCGGGTTAAAACATTTTTGTAAGAGTCTACAAGTTTGATACCCTGGCTGAGGAGGACCTAGAGTTTGCTCATTCGGTGCTGCAGAGTCATCCGCACTCTCCCGCCCGTTTGGGAGCTTTGGTATAATCCCCATGGTCCTTACGGAGTCCCAGCATCCACTTAGGACGTCAGAGAAAATAAGATTTTACTCACCGGTAAATCTATTTCTCGTAGTCCGTAGTGGATGCTGGGCGCCCATCCCAAGTGCGGATTGTCTGCAATACTTGTTTATAGTTATTGCCTAACTAAAGGGTTATTGTTGAGCCATCTGTTGAGAGGCTCAGTTATATTTTATACTGTTAACTGGGTATAGTATCACGAGTTATACGGTGTGATTGGTGTGGCTGGTATGAGTCTTACCCGGGATTCGAAATCCTTCCTTATTGTGTCAGCTCTTCCGGGCACAGTATCCTAACTGAGGTCTGGAGGAGGGTCTTGGTGGGAGGAGCCAGTGCACACCAGGTAGTCCTAAAGCTTTCTTTAGTTGTGCTCCTGCGGAGCCGCTAATCCCCATGGTCCTTACGGAGTCCCAGCATCCACTACGGACTACGAGAAATAGATTTACCGGTGAGTAAAATCTTATTTTCCTCATCTCCAGAGTGAATTTAATATTCCTAATAGTGCCTTTTTTCGATATTTATAAATAAGGCATACGATCCAAACTCAGTTTTCACGCACTGACCCTGTACTGTCACCTTCACCCGTTAATCAATGTTATTGCATTTGGGTTCTAGAGGTCATGTTTCCAGTATATATGCCCAGATTAATAATAATTTAATCGAACCAGCTAGATTCCTCTGAAATTGAAATGGGAAATGGATATAGGCCCGTTATCAACCGAGCACTGGATTCAGATTTTAGGATCTCTTAGGTATACTACTCCTTGTGTTCGTTATCAGCAAATATATTTCTATATTACTGTTCATTCTAGCACCCTGCACCTTTCAAATTCTGTGTAGTTCCTCTTTCCTGCCTGGGGTGTCACTCTCTGCTCTGGTGCTTCTCAGCACACACAGGTCTGTATCACAGCACTGAGTAACGGATCAGAGTGTGCTGAGAAGCATCACAGCAGAGAGTGACACCTCAGGCAGGAATGAGGAACTGCACCGATTTTGAAAGTTGCAGGGTGCTAGAATGAACACTATATATATTACATAGAGTATATCATACGCCTTTATCTATGAAAAGGACTGGGATTAGAGAGGATACCTTTTGCCCTCGTTGCCAAGTGGAAAATGCTGGATTTTGGCATCTACTGTGGGATTGCCCGTTAGTACTCTCCTTTTGGGAGGCGGTGTGGAGAGATGTCTTGCAGACGTCTCCCTCTCTGCCTGGTTTTAGTATTAGAATATGTTTGTTTGGCCTAGATATAGAGGAGACACATTCTTTAGTGTTATATAGGTATGTCTTGTGCCTCACTACATTGGCCAAGGTCATTATTGCGGGAGTCTGGTGTACAAATACTCCCCCAGTGATACACAAATGGAGGGCTTTGGTGGATAACGTAGTCAGGCATGAAAAAAATATGTTTACAAAACAGAATGCTTTGCATAAATGGGGTAGATGGTGCGAGTCAGTGTTGAGAAGGGTGACGGGTGCAGCGACAGCAGAATAACTATATCTGTGGGTACTTTTTACACATAGGACAAGTAGTGGTGTAACATTTCTTCGTATATGAATTTTAACTGGAAGGTTGTTCTGGTCACTAATATGTGTGGGCTACTTTGACTGTATAATCGAGTGGTATATGACATAATGTAATTGTTAATGTTTGTATTGTTCTGTTGTTATTGTGGGTTTTTTTTTCTCTGTATTGAAATTATAAATAAAGAATACACAATTTAAAAAAAAAAAAAAAAACAACATAAGTCAAAAGTAGCCTGAGCAGATATCACCATTTACAAATAGACAAGCGGAGGCCCTCTGGTACAGTGGTTCTCCCTCATTTACCAGCTGGGTACGCCCTGGCAGCCCATTTGCTTTATCTGAATTCACAGCATTTGCAAAGTAACACATGTGTAATGAAAATAATTGATATTCGATAATCTGTGCAGGTACTGCTATATGTAAAAGCAATAAATACTCTATAACTAGGAGCTTCATCGCGCCCTACGGGCGCTCTTCACACCGTCGCAAGGGGCTACGCCCCCTTAACCCCTGCACGCCTTGCTGCGGTTCAATATTTGTATGAGTATTACCTGCATTCCTAGGTTTGTTAGTGGTTAAATATTGCACGACGAAAGTGCTTCCAATGGTGAAGGGGGCGTAGCCCCTTGCGACGGCGTGAACAGTGCCTGCAGAGCACGATGTACAGAATGTAGCGGGTGCGGGGGGGACCGCGGATGAGGCAGGGAGTATGTAGATGCTGCGAGTGGACGGGGAGGTGGATGCAGGTGTGGGGGGAGGGGGTGCGGGACCTATACCTATGTCATTTTATTTGTAACAATATATAGGACACGGATAAGGATGTATGTGATATAGACATACCCGCATGAAGAGGTATATGGTGTCATTAGACACAGAGGGAAGTGCTGGTACAATGCGGAGCAGGGGCAGCTGTGTCCTCTCTCTACACCGTACCATCCTTCAGGTGTAGCAACACGGACATGTTGCGCACGCAAGGTCTCCACGCAGCCACAGGTGCACCAGTCCCCTCTGCATGCGCTATGTGCGCGCCCCCCTCAGGTGCAGTAGGAGGAGGGGGCGATGGCTGGAGCTGGTACCAGGGCCAATGGGCATGGACAGCGCGGTCATGTGCTCGGTGCTGGGCTTGCGCCCTGCGCTTGCTGTGTGAGGGATAGGGAGGAGGCGGCAGAGCGGAACATCACCGATATACCGGTAACTATGGGGGGCACCGCAGGGGGTTATGGCTCCTGTACTCCTGGTGAGGGTTTGTCAGGGAGGTATCAAGGAGCCAGTGGTATGGACCGTGTATGGGATACAGGGCGGTAGGGGGGGGGATACAGAGACGCGGGGCGGTGGGGAGGGGATACAGAAACGCAGGGCCGTAGGGAGGGGATACAGAAACGCAGAGCGGTAGGGAGGTGATACAGAGACGCAGAGCGGTAGGGAGGGGATACAGAGACGCAGAGCGGTAGGGAGGGGATACAGAGACACATGGCAGTAGGGAGGGGAAAGAGAGACGCAGAGCGGTAGGGAGGGGATACAGAGACACAGGGCGGTAGGGAGGGGATAGAGAGACGCAGGGTGGCAGGGAGGGGATACAGAGACGCAGAGCGGTAGGGAGGTGATACAGAGATGCGGGGCGGTAGGGAGGGGATACAGAAACGCAGAGCGGTAGGGAGGTGATACAGAGACGCAGAGCGGTAGGGAGGGGATACAGAAACGCAGAGCGGTAGGGAGGGGATACAGAGACACAGGGCGGTAGGGAGGGGATACAGAGACGCAGAGCGGTAGGGAGGGGATACAGAGACACAGGGCGGTAGGGAGGGGATACAGAGACGCAGAGCGGTAGGGAGGGGATACAGAGACACAGGGCGGTAGGGAGGGCACACAGACGCAGGGCGGTAGGAAGGGGATAGAGAGACGCAGGGCGGCAGGGAGGGGATAGAGAGACGCAGGGGGCGGCAGGGAGGGGATAGAGAGACGCAGGGCGGTAGGGAGGGGATAGAGAGACGCAGGGCGGTAGGGAGGGGATAGAGAGAAGCGGGGTGGTAGGGTGGGGATACAGAGGCGTAGGGAGGAGGGGATACAGAGACGTGGGACGGTAGGGAGGGGATAGAGAGACGCAGGGCGGTAGGGAGGGGATAGAGAGACGCGGGGCGGTAGGGAGGGGATACAGAGATGCAGGGTGTTATGGAGGGGATACAGAGACGCGGGGCAGCAGGTAGAGGATACAGAGAGGCGGGGCGGCTGGGAGGGGATAGAGAGACGCAGGGTGGCAGGGAGGGGATAGAGAGACGTGGGCGGTAGGGAGGGGATACAGAGATGCAGGGTGTTGGGGAGGGGATACAGAGACGCGGGGCAGCAGGTAGAGGATACAGAGAGGCGGGGCGGCTGGGAGGGGATAGAGAGACACGGGGCGGTAGGGAGGGGATATAGAGACGCGGGTCGGCAGGGAGGGGATAGAGAGACGCGGGGCGGTAGGGAGGGGATAGAGAGACGCGGGGCGGCAGGGAGGGTCCCCAGTGAGGAAGCTGATGAAGAAAGGGGGGAAAGTAGTGGAGGGGGAGGGCACCAGAAGAGGAGACATTTGTAAAGTGCGGACCACACATAGAATCAGTGGGTAGGATGGCCGGAGGGACTCACCGTTGAGGCTGTGGGCGGCTGCTGCAGGCTGGTAAACAGTAGTGTCCAGAGGCGTCACCGGGTCAGTATTACTGTTACACACATCTCTCACCCCACCGCGGCCGAAAAGGGGCGTGGCCTGCTGTGAAAGGGGCGTGGCCTCACGGGTATGTTTTCTCTCGCTCCGGGGGTGTTTCCAGCTTGCCTGTAGATGCTGGCAGCCCCCGGAGACTGGAGTGTGTGTGCCGGCTCTTCTCTGTGACAGGAGGCGAGTGCTGCAGGAGATGACGTCACTGCAGCACTCGCCTCCTGTCACAGCAGGAGAGCGGACAGCGGATGTGTGTGGAGGAGGCGGCGGGTCTGTGTACGCGGGGAAGGGAGGGCTATGAAAGCCTTCTCCTGCGCCACCCGTCCCTCCTGATGTGTATGCCGGGGGCGGCATCAGCCGTTGTTGTTGGCCCGGCGCCGCGGCCGGGGAGTCAGAGCTGCTGATGGGTGGGGGGAGGGGAGAGAGAGAGATGGACAGGCAGCAGGAGCAGAGACTTGCTGACTCCGCCCACCGCTGTGACTCCACCCAGCGTTACGGCCAGGCACAGAGGGGCAGATGTATTAACCTGGAGAAGGCATAAGGAAGTGATAAACCAGTGATATGAGCAAGGTGATAAAGGCACCAGCCAATCAGATCCTAACTGTTAATTTACATATTGGAGCTGATTGGCTGGTGCCTTTATCACCTTGCACATATCACTGGATTATCACTTCCTTATGCCTTCTCCAGGTTAATACATCTGTCCCAGAGTCACAGATGTAGCCAAATATATAGGAGAAGAAGTTAAAAAAAAAGTGGAACAAGACCATTCTTGGGTGGCACTCCCACCCGCCTGGAATAGTAGGTAATTCTCCTGGAGACGGCTTCCAGTTGCCCTCTCCCCCATGCAGCTGGCCACACACCTCTGCCACCAGCCCGCTTGCTGAGTGAAAGTGGGCAGGGCGATGATGCGATTTGCGCTGAATCGCTTCATAGTAGCCCCAGCTCAACAATGCCGGTAATCTGAACCCCAATGACGTAATCAATGCCGCCCCACCTGCTGTTGGGCCGTCCTGGCTGCTTCATCCCGGAGGGCTCAGATGTCAGGGTAATACGAGAGTGATGCATGCGGCTACAGATCTCTAGGACAGTGCCACGCCCCCTGCTCTCATGATGTCATGCTGAGGTGGCAGGTCATACTGGCTGCAGTGTGCACGTCTGGAGCATCCTAAAGGAGTGCAGGAGGCTATTCCAGGCACCGTACTAGCCAGATGTAGGGACCGTGGGGCAGTGACGGTACCGCCTACATATCCCCTGTGCTACGGTACCGCTCGCACACTCCTATTTACTGCCCTGCTCTAGGACACTATTTTCCCTATGTGTCTACATATCACCTGGATATTACAGAAACTTTTTCAAGTACACCTGAACGTCACAGTGAGTATCCCTTTTACCATTTGTACCCCAAGTACTACTGCTCTCGTAGATGCAGCTTCCAGCGGAATACATACTATTTACCGGCGGACGGGATGCCGGCTGTCAATATCCCGACAGCAGTATCCAGTCTGTCAAAATGCCGGCAGCGGGGCGAGCGCTAAGAGTCCCCTTGCGGGCTCGCAGCGCTCGCTACAGGATCTATTCCCGCTCTATAGGTGTCGTGGACACCCACGAGTGAGAATAGTCCCTGTGCGCCGGGATTCCAGCTGTCGATATGGTCAGCTGTTGGGATTTTGGTGTCGGTATCCTGAAGGCCGGGATCCCGACAGCCGGCATTTTAACTGCAGTCCCTCCCAGCACTGTCAGCGCTAGGCTGGCCTGTGACACTATAACAGGAAAACCTGCAGCTTGGGTCCTCTGTCCTAATGTCAGCCCTAGCTTGTTCGCACAGCTCACAATTCCCTATGAATTCCTGTACTGTAGGATTACCTCTTGTCTTTTGTCTTTTACCCAGATTACGTCCTTTTTCCTGAATTTGGCATCATAATTTGCTAATAGTGTATAAATCACTAATAGGTCACTGAGTATTTAGGATTAGTATAGCAAATGAAGCAGATATTTAAAGAAAGAGTCACATATATGCGGGTAAGTCTGTCATTAGGAAGATGTGGTTATATTGTTCTGTCTGAATGTTCCTTATAGTAGTGAGATTGATAGACATGTTGATCTTTCTATAGGATCCTTCCCATGGCTGCTGGAGATGTCTCACCATACCTATGGTCTTGTGCAATCCCCGCTTTCTGCCATCCCCTCTCGTTCTACCCTAAAACTTCTCACAGACCTCACTCCTTCAGTGCCTCCAACTTCACGCACAGGACCCGTTTTGTGCATGTGTAGAACGGGTCCTGCTATCGGGTCTGGGACTCCAGGTCGACAACAAAAAGGTCGACACACCTTAGGTCAACGCCAATTGGTCGACGCACCTTAGGTCGACATGGACAAAAGGTCGACATGAACAAGGTCGACATGGAAAAAGGTCGACATGAGTTTTTTATGGGGTTTTCTTTGGTGTTGTTTTCTTCGTAGAGTGACCGGGAACCCCAATTAGTGCACCGCGTCCTCTCGCATGGCTCACTTCGCTCGCCATGCTTAGGGCATGGTGCCTTCGCTCCACTCCGCTCGGCACAGATTACCATTCCAATCGTAGTCCACGTGGATCGTTAAGTATGAAAAGGTTCCAAAAAAGAAAAAAATTGTGAAAAACTCATGTCGACCTTTTTCCATGTCGACCTTGTTCCCGTCGACCTTTTGTCCACGTCGACCTAAGGTGTGTCGACCAATTGGTGTCGACCTTTTTGTTGTCGACCTGGAGTCCGGATACCCCTGCTATCGCATCGCAAGGATGCAAACGCCTCTGTCTGATTGACAGGCAGAGGTGTTGGTGGGGAGGGATGGGGGCGGGGCATTGGAGAAAATAGGGACATGTCACCTCCATTTTCCGGGAGTAGCCAAGGACTGTGTCCCTCACCACATAACTGTCCCTAAGGAAGACTTATAAACACAATTTACTTCATATTTTCTCTGAATTTCTCAATAAGAAACTTTTGGTCTAGGGGTGCTGTGAAAATAATTCTGATACTTTAGGGTACCATTGATTCAAAAAAGTTTGGGAACCTCTGACATAGGCAATATCTTCCCACATGCAGACTTCAACATGCAGATCCTTCAGTCAAACAATGCAAGGAAAATGGTCTGATTCTGCGCTGGGAACAAAGCAAAACAAGCAAGTAACTTTGCACCTTGGTAAAACCATGCAGGTGGGGCAGATGTAACATGTGGTGGGAGATTAGATGTGGGAGGGGCGTGTCCAAAGTGAAATCTGAATTGCAGTGTACACATAAAGCCGTCCAGTATGTGTGAGCTACATGCAGGAGCAGCCAGTATTTATCCTGCATGCAACAATAATTTTATCCCTTTTCCACCTGTAGCACGGGTCGCAGCCGGGAGCCTGACACGGCTGCGACCCGTGCTACAGGCCCCTTTTCCACAGCGCTCACCAACCCGGCATATTGCCGGGTTGGTGACGCTGCTGCTGACGCGGCAGGGGCGGTGCTGGGAGATCACATGATCTCCCAGCGCTGCCCTCCCATACACTATGATCCCCATAGGATTCCCGGATCACTTGATCCAGAAATTTGCAGGGGGGAACTTTTCCACTAGAAAAAAACACGGGTAAATGCGCGGCCCCGCGCATTTACCGTGTTCTAAAAGCTAGTGGAAAAGGGGTATAAATGTATTTGGTCCCCTTGCATCGCACCATGGCTTGTCCCAGGCACAAAGTGATTTGCTCCCAATGCAGAAGCCACCCCATAGTGTGGACAGCGGCACCGTTCTAACCGCCATGTCCAGGCCTGTGCTAAATATAGTATATGTACTGTATAACCTACTTTACTTTCTATTGTGTGTATCCTAAGCGCCAGGAACATAATTAAACTAAGCATTTTAAATATATAAAAGTGGAATCCAAAGAACAAAGGAACATGTGTAGGCAGGAATAAATCGGTAGGCTGGTTGCCAGAGTTTTGATTGTTTGATGATGCCCAATAGACGTCATATTAATCATATGAGGAATTTAGTTTTTTTTAATTGGTTGTATAAGTAGATAAATATACTCAAAGAAGTTGCCTAGGTCAATAACTACAAATGTTTGAATACTATAATATTATGAATACGTTGTAAATTCATTTTAAAAGAATCCTAACTGGATTCACATTTCGTTACATATTAACCTAAAATATGCTAAACCCCCCCCCCCAAAAAAACAGCCTCATTATGCCATGTAATGCGAGATCACTGGCGCAATTGAGCCACCAGGCCCAGTGTGGCTCTGCTAGCGCCAGGCATCCTTTTTTTGAATCTCTTTATCTTAAAATACGTCTTAAGCCCCCAATACACTGGTGATATATTTGGGCAATCTCCTGATCCCGTGACGGTTGCGGTGGGGGATCGGGGATATTACACATGTTTAAAAATTCTGATCCCAGCAGGGATGGGAAAATTGGTCATTTTTAACATGTTTAATTTCCGTGACCCCTTGACGGATCGCCAATCATTGATGATCGGCGCATCCGGTCGGCGGATCAGTGGTGCCGACGTGTCGGTTTATGCCGGCAGATGTATAGGGGACTTTAGTCAGAAAACACAAAGTGACTAGGACGCACTGGGAGACTATGCGCATTTGATATGCGACACTTGTATAGCTGTGTGTGACTGAGCTTGTTTACAAAGCACAGTGGAACTTGGCGTGGATAAAAAGTGCAGCTGCTGCATCGTAGCACTTGGTAAGCAGATTCAGAGACTCGGTCACACACAGATATACAAGTGTCGCATATAAAATTAATCATCGCAGTCTCTGGTGCACCCTAGTCACATCACATTTCATTTTCAGATTAAAAAAAAGCGCCCACATCTAGTAGAGTCACCTGGCGCACTGAGAGGGGCTGTTTGGCATGACTGCAGCCATGATATATGAGGGCACATCTGTAAACCCTACACTGTGTACAAACTGGGCCTGGTGTAGACCTGGGCTTGGTGTAGAGTGAGATGGGAATGAGAAGTATGCGCTCCGGCGTTGTGTGTTGCTTGGTAATGAATGCGCATAACTGAATATATGCAGAGCTGCACACACCGTGCTTTGCACCTGCACCATATCAGTCCGCTTGGTATGACACTAGTTATTATCATCATCATTAGTGTAAACATGCACCGGATTATATTAGGAGCTAAACATTTGCCTGGAATACGGTAAATGGTTACGTCCTGCTCTCCACAGACCGCAGGTGAATCGGCACGCCCCCCACTGAACTTTGCCTATGTGAGAACGTGACATTACAGACAGAAGTGTACATGTGAGCGAAATGCGTCGGGATCCGCATTGCCTGTACTTGGCGCGCAGAGTTTTGGAGCTTGTGCAGTGCAAAACACAAACAAAATTATCATCAACCCCAACATCACGGAATATTTTATAGTAAATATACAAGGCAATCTCTAATTCCACCGCTCCCTACATCTCCAACATCCTCTCCCTTCATACTCCTTCCCGCCCACTACGGTCGGCTGATGACCGTCGCCTCTCCTCTGCCTTGGTCACTGCTTCCCATGCACGAGTTCAGGATTTTGCCCGTGCTGCACCCCTTCAGTGGAATGCGCTCCCCCGCTCCATTAGACTCTCCCCGACCTTGCAAAGCTTCAAACGGGCACTGAAAACCCACCTATTTATCAAAGCGTACCCCTCCAATGCATAACCTAGTCCTTAGGCTGCTCCTCCATCCCCCTGCCCCATGCCTTGGACATCTCTGCTTTGCTCGCATACCACCATCAGGCTTCTACCTGCTTGCTTGCACCTCATGTCATCTGTCTGTTGCCCCTCCCCACTAGATTGTTAGCTCTTCAGAGCAGGGCCCTCTTTACTCTTGTCTAAGCCCTCTTCTTGACACATTTCACTCAGCGACCATCTTTACCTGCTTTTTCTCCTGCTGGTAAATGGCCCCTCTCTATCTACGGCCGCCAGCCCCAAGTAGTACAATGATTACTCCTTCGCTACTTTCATCTAAGCTGTATTATGCTTTGAGAATTGTGGTGCTCTTTGTTACCTGCACTCCATTTTTGTTATTTATTTACTGTTATGCTAAGTTTTGTCTCCCTGTACTGTCCTTTGTACGGCGCTGCAAAACACTTGTGGCGCCCTATAAATAAAATGTAATAATAATAAATATGTGATTGGAGAGGCGACAGAAAGGAATACACAAAGTATATGGAAAATGTTGTCTCCACATATAGGGGCATATTCATTATCACTACATTTTTATTATTTTATCAAATTGTCATTTTTTTCTCTCACTAATCTTCCTTCATCAAAGTTGGAACAAAGGCGATATAATGAATATCTCCTTTGTTACAGCCTGTTTCGATTATCTCTACACTTCCCATACTATAGTATGGGGGCGTAGCAATTAGTACATTCATCAAACTCCAAAGAAGCATTGTCCGGCTGTGTGGCTGCCGGTCCCAGATGCCTCCCTTGCCCGTACCTCTTCCTCATCCCCTTCGGCTTCCCTCCCGCTGTGTCCCCGCCGGCAGCAGCGGACCCCTTTCAGCTGCTCCTGGCTCTCAAGTGTCCCCGGGATTTATGCGGTAGCGGAGTGTCCCCTTTCAGCAGTTCCAGGCTCACACGTGTCCTGGCAGCGGGTCAGGCTCCCCACGAGTTCTCCCTTCAGCGGCGGATCCTGCTTACTCCTCCGAGTCCAACTGAGCATGTGCAGGAGATAACAACACTGAGGAGCACAGGATAATTATATTGATTTCCGAAATGCTGTCTCCGCAAAAGGAGCATTTTTATCGGAATCAATAAAATTATTATAGAAGAATAGTAAATCTCGAAAAAAATGTGTGAAATGAGAGGGTGAGAATAGGAAACTAAAAATTCTTATTTCACAATTTTTTCTTGATGAATATGCCCCATAGAGAGCTCTGCTTCTCAATATTCACCGACTCTGGCAGTACCTTTCCTATAGTATACTGTTTATTGCTGATACTATGAGTAGGTGCTGCCGGTATTTCTCAATACTTACCTGTCCAGGGAGGTGTGTGCGCGTCATCCTGCTTGCTAGTGTCCTCTTGTGATATTCACAAAGAGGCCAATGAGAAATATGCACGAGCAGGACCTGTTCCGAGCCACCCCGCCAGTCTCTGTTAGGTAGGTATAGGTATAGGTAGGGAAACCTCATGATGGCTTTACAGAGCATTGAAATGAAGGAACTTGCGTGTAGAACAAAACTGCAGTCCCTATAGAATCTATGAGGACAGCGGTAAGGTGCGGTAAGTAGGGTAAAACCAGAGAAATATATGATGTCTATGGCTACCTTTTTCATACAGTAAACTGTAAAGATCAATGATCTTTAATTGTAAAAATGTAAAGATCGTTTGGATAGGTCTACCCTTTAAATAATGATAATTGGGGTTCCATATAGGGGGTCATTCCGAGTTGTTCGCTCGTTGCCGATTTTCGCTATGCTGCGATTTGTTGCAAAATGCGCATGCGCAAGGCACGCAGGGCGCATGCGCTTCGTTATTTTACTAAAAACGTAGTAGATTTGCTGTGGATTCTGCTGCGCTTTTCAGTCGCACTGCTGATCGGTGAGTGATTGACAGGAAAGGGGCGTTTCTGGGTGGTAACTGAGCGTTTTCCGGGAGTGTGCTAAAAAATGCAGGCGTGTCAGGCTAAAACGCAGGAGTGACTGGAGAAACGGGGGAGTGGCTGGCCGAACGCAGGGCGTGTTTGTGACGTCAAACCAGGAACTAAACGGACCGAGCTGATCGCAATCTAGCAGTAGGTCTGGAGCTACTCAGAAACTGCAAAAAAAAATGTAGCGATTCTGCTACTCTTTCGTTCGCTATTCTGCTAAGATAAGATACACTCCCAGAGGGCGGCGGCCTAGCGTGTGCAATGCTGCTAAAAGCAGCTAGCGAGCGATCATCTCGGAATGACCACCATAGTCTAAAATTGATCAAAATATGTAAAAAGTATGGCATGGCTGAGATGTGAGCGCAATGTTATTTTTCTTGCATGCGTTTCTGTACGTGAAGGAACACCAGATATGGACAGTAATAGAGCCCAGTGCCGGAGCAAGACTCACTGCTGAAAGCTCCCAGCGGCTCTACATACTGCAGGGGGCGTACCCACTGGAGCAGCGCTACTGGCCGCAAGGTTCCATTCTATTAGCCAGATGCAGGGGCCGCGGGTGGGACCCCGGGGCGACAGCACCGCTCACACAACCCAACCTATGGCCCTGCTAGTGTCCCAGTGCACAAAGTGAGTTGTAACAAGAGGGTGGATGATTACTCAGCCAAGTTCATCTACCACTCCCATGTTATTCCTGTCTTTGGGCCTGATTCGTAAATGATGGACGCAGTTCACATCGGTGTTGCGTCCAAAGACGCCGCAGTGATGTGAAAATATTCTAATGCCACAGGAAACATCTGAGGGAAAAAGACGACTGCTGCCAGCATCGGATCACCTGCAAGACCATTGGCCATCTGAGCTTACTCAAATTGGCCCTGCAATGACGCGGGAGCCGTTCTGTACAGACGCCCCACCATCAGTAAAGTACCCAGACCGTCTGGTTTGCATTCATCTCCGAATAGGCCCTTAGTTTACCAAACGCTCGATAGAGGCGAGTTCCTTGCGAGTGTTGTAGAGGCAGCAATGAAACAGAAAGTTGGCACAAAGCCATCCAAGACTTACAGTAAATCCTCAGCAAAAGCTTCAAAAGGTTATGTAATTTTTTTTTAAAGTTTATTTATTTAATTTTTGTATCCAGCTAAGCATATTTCAGGCAGAAATATCTAATTAATCATCCTCCTGTCATCGGGCATCCATGGCGAACATCTGCCCTTCGCTGATACTGATTATTCAGAACAAAGTTAAGATCTATGACAAATATGATTATAGTTTCTGAGCGGTTATGTCACTGCATACCAGCTAGTACATAGGCCATGGTCCAAGCTGGTGCGGAATGCACATAACCGTGTATTAATGGCCTCTGCAGACAGCATGTGGCCGGGCAGCGATCAGACACACCCATCAGTTGATGAGTCCAGAGCCGGTTCACGTCAGGATTATGATCGATTATTGATCCGCAGCTGTAATGCTTCTTTGAGCATATAGAGAAAGGAAGTTGTACTAGCAGGCTTATCCAACTACAGAAAACATTTGCAGCTGGGGTGACGGATCTGTTGCAAGAGGACCAAATAAAAGTGCTATATTGGGGATTGCAAAGAAAAGACCCTAAAATATTCATACCCTTCTGGTCCTACATTGCATAGCATCCTGATCTCATATATACTGTATGGAAAGAATCAAAGTACAGGTTTAGAGCAGGGACATCTACGCTGAAGGCAGTGACATGCGGTGAGGTCAGAGGCTGGGGAGGCACAAATGTTGGTGGGTCTCAGTGCTGGGAGCCTGTCTCCCCCCCTACGCATTTTAAGTCTTATTTCTCTGCACTACATCCATGCAAACACATGGAAAACATATATAAAGAAATAACCAGGTCGCAGCCATCACCCTAGCGTTGTGAGTAAAGTGGTGGATACTAACTTCTGGGTTAGGTGTCCCCCATTGCCCCTCACCTGCAGAACACCGCTGGCCTGGTGCAGGAGGTTACACAGGGCAATACAGTCATCGGTGATTCAGTAGGCAGCACCTGGGGAGGGAGAGCAGGATCATATCTGTACACTACATCTCACTACTGTAGCCACACACACAGAGTCCTGTCCCCACACTCACTACAGATGCCACACACACACACACACACACACACACACACAGCATACCTCCCAACTGTCCCGATTTTCGCGGGACAGTCCCGTTTTTTGGGGACTGTCCCGCTGTCCCACCCGCGGGCCGCAGTGTCCCGCGGTGGGGGGGGGGGGGGGGGGGGGGCAGTTGGGAGTCTCTGTCTCTTGCTGCCCTGCTTAGCAGAGCAGCGGAGAATAGACGCTGTGCGCATGCGCACAGCGTCTATTCATTGGAGACAGAGGGTGAGGGGGCATGCCAGCGGCTCACAGAGCGCTGGGCATGCCCCTTCAGTGACGAAAATGGGGGCGTGGCTCGCGATCGTGGGGTCCTCCGTGAAGCCACGCCCCTTTATGTAGGCCACGCCCCCTTTTCAGGAGCACGCGCGGCTTTGCCGCGCATATATCCCTCTTCACAGAGGACAAAAGTTGGGAGGTATGCACACAGTCCTGTCCCCACACTCACTACAGATGACACACACACACACACACACACACACACACACACACACACACACACAGAATCCTGTCCCCACACTCACTACAGATGACACACACACACACACACACACACACACACACACACACACACACACACACAGTCGTGTCCCCATGCTCACTAGATGCCACACACACATACACACAGTCCTGTACCCACACTCACTACAGATGACACACACACACACACACACACACACACACACACACACAGAATCCTGTCCCCACACTCACTACAGATGACACACACACACACACACACACACACACACACAGTCGTGTCCCCATGCTCACTAGATGCCACACACACATACACACAGTCCTGTACCCACACTCACTACAGATGACACACACACCTTTCTCTGACGTCCTAGTGGATGCTGGGAACTCCGTAAGGACCATGGGGAATAGCGGCTCCGCAGGAGACTGGGCACAACTAAAGAAAGCTTTAGGACTACCTGGTGTGCACTGGCTCCTCCCTCTATGACCCTCCTCCAGACCTCAGTTAGAATCTTGTGCCCGGCTGAGCTGGATGCACACTAGGGGCTCTCCTGAGCTCCTAGAAAGAAAGTATATTTAGGTTTTTTATTTTCAGTGAGATCTGCTGGCAACAGACTCACTGCTACGAGGGACTAAGGGGAGAAGAAGCGAACCTACCTGACTGGAGGTAGTTTGGGCTTCTTAGGCTACTGGACACCATGAGCTCCAGAGGGATCGAACACAGGGCCCGACCTCGATCGTCCGGTCCCGGAGCCGCGCCGCCGTCCCCCTTACAGAGCCAGAAGCATGAAGATGGTCCTGAAAATCGGCGGCAGAAGACTTCGGTCTTCAACAAGGTAGCGCACAGCACTGCAGCTGTGCGCCATTGCTCCTCATGCACACCTCACACTCCGGTCACTGATGGGTGCAGGGCGCTGGGGGGGGGCGCCCTGAGCAGCAATATTAACACCTTGGCTGGCAAAATAATCACAATATATAGTCCCAGAGGCTATATATGTGAAAAATACCCCTGCCAGGATCCATAAAAAAGCGGGAGAAAGTCCGCCGAAAAAGGGGCGGGGCTATCTCCCTCAGCACACTGGCGCCATTTTCTCTTCACAGTGCAGCTGGAAGACAGCTCCCCAGGCTCTCCCCTGTAGTTTTCAAGCTCAAAGGGTTAATAAGAGAGGGGGGGGCACTAAATTTAGGCGCAAATATGTGTATTATAGCAGCTATAAGGGAAAAATCACTGTGGGTAGTGTGAATCCCTGCATTATATAGCGCTCTGGTGTGTGCTGGCATACTCTCTCTCTGTCTCCCCAAAGGACTTTGTGGGGTCTTGTCCTCAGTCAGAGCATTCCCTGTGTGTGCGCGGTGTGTCGGTACGGCTGTGTCGACATGGTTGATGAGGAGGCTTATGTGGAGGCGGAGCAGATGCCGATAAATGTGATGTCGCCGCCTGTGGGGCCGACACCAGAGTGGATGGATAGGTGGAAGGTATTAACCGACAGTGTCAACTCCTTACATAAAAGGCTGGATGACGTAACAGCTGTGGGACAGCCAGCTTCTCAGCCCGCGCCTGCCCAGGCGTCTCAAAGGCCATCAGGGGCTCAAAAACGCCCGCTACCTCAGATGGCAGACACAGATGTCGACACGGAGTCTGACTCCAGTGTCGACGAGGTTGAGACATATACACAATCCACTAGGAACATCCGTTGCATGATCTCGGCAATGAAAAATGTGTTACACATTTCTGACATTAACCCAGGTACCACAAAAAAGGGGTTTTATGTTTGGGGAGAAAAAGCAGACAGTGTTTTGTTCCCCCATCAGATGAGTGAATGAAGTGTGTGAAGAAGCGTGGGTTCCCCCGATAAGAAACTGGTAATTTCTATAAAGTTACTGATGGCGTACCCTTTCCCGCCAGAGGATAGGTCACGTTGGGAGATATCCCCTAGGGTGGATAAGGCGCTCACACTTTTGTCAAAAAAGGTGGCACTGCCGTCTTAGAATACGGCCACTTTGAAGGAGCCTGCTGATAAAAAGCAGGAGGCTATCCTGAAGTCTGTATTTACACACTCAGGTACTAGACTGAGACCTGCAGATAGTGCTGCTGCAGCGTGATCTGTAACCCTGTCAAACAGGGATACTATTTTGCGAACATAAGACGTCGTCTTATATATGAGGGATGCACAGAGGGATATTTTGCCGGCTGGCATCCAGAATTAATGCAATGTCCATTCTGTCAGGAGGGTATTAGAGACCCGACACTGGATATACACACTGTCTGTATATACACACTCAGGTACTATACTGAGACCTGCAATTGCCTCAGCATGGATAGTGCTGCTGCAGCGTGGTCTATTACCCTGCCAGGACAGGGGTACTATTTGCTAACCATAGAGCAGATTAAAGATGTCGTCTTATATATGAGGGATGCACAGAGGGATATTTGCCGGCTGGCATCCAGAATTAATGCAATGTCCATTCTGCCAGGAGGGTATTAGGGACCCGGCAGTGGACAGGCGATGCTGACTTTAGAAGGCACATGAAGATTCTGCCTTATAAGGGTGAGGAATTGTTTGGGGATGGTCTCTGGGACCTCGTATCCACAGCAACAGCTGGGAAGGAAAAAATTTACCTCAAGTTTCCTCACAGCCTAAGAAAGCACCGTATTATAAGGTACAGTCCTTTCGGCTTCAGAAAAGCAAGCGGGTTAAAGGCGCTTCCTTTCTGCACAGAGACAAGGGAAGAGGGAAAAAGCTGCACCAGACAGCCAGTTCCCAGGATCAAAATTCTTCCCCCGCTTCCTCTGAGTCCACCGCAAGACGCTGGGGCTCCACAGGTGGAGCCAGGTGTGGTGGGGGCGCGTCTCGGGAACTTCAGCGACCAGTGGGCTCGCTCACAGGTGGATCCCTGGGTTCTGCAAGTAGTATCACAGGGATACAAGCTGGAGTTTCGGGGCGACTCCCCCTCGCCGTTACCTCAAATCAGCCTTGCCTACTGCCCTCGAGGAGAGGTAGTACTGGCGGCAATTCACAAGCTGTACTTCCAGCAGGTGATAATCACGGTACCCCTCCTTCAACAAGGCCGGGGTTACTATTCCACAATGTTTGTGGTACCGAAACCAGACAGTTCGGTGAGACCCATTCTAAAATTGAAATCCTTGAACACTTATATACGAAGGTTCAAGTTCAAAATGGAATCGCTCAGGGCGGTTATTGCAAGCCTGGACGAAGGGGATTACATGGTATCACTGGACATCAAGGATGCTTACCTGCATGTCCCCATTTACCCTCCTCACCAGGAGTACCTCAAAATTGTGGTACAGGACTGTCATTACCAATTCCAGACGTTGCCGTTGGTCTGTCCCCGGCACCGAGGGTATTTACCAAGGTAATGGCCGAAATGATGATACTCCTTCGAAAAAAGGGAGTTATAATTATCCCGTACTTGGACGATCTCCTTATAAAGGCGAGGTCCAGGGAGCAGTTGTTCGTCGGAGTAGCACTATCTCGGGAAGTGCTACAACAGCACGGCTGGATTCTGAATAGTCCAAAGTCGCAGCTGGTTCCTACGACGCGTCTACTGTTCCTGGGTATGGTTCTGGACACAGAACAGGAAAAAGGGTTTCTCCCGGAGGAGAAGGCCAAGGAGTTGTCATCTCTAGTCAGCGACCTCCTAATACAAATACAGGTGTCGGTGCATCAATGCACGCGAGTCCTGGGAAAGATGGTAGCTTCTTACGAAAAAATTCCATTCGGTAGGTTCCATGCAAGGATCTTCCAGTGGGATCTGTTGGACAAGTGGTCCGGGTCGCATCTTCAGATGCATCGGCTGATAACCCTGTCTCCAAGGGCCAGGGTGTTGCTGTTGTGGTGGCTGCAGAGTGCTCATCTTCTAGAGGGCCGCAGATTCGGCATACAGGACTGGGTCCTGGTGACCACAGATACCAGCCTTCGAGGCTGGGGGGCAGTCACACAGGGAAGAAACTTCCAAGGACTATGGTCAAGTCAGGAGACTTCCCTACACATAAATATTCTGGGACTAAGGGCCATTCACAGTGCCCTAAGTCAGGCTAGACCCCTGCTTCAACACCAGCCGGTGCTGATCCAGTCAGACAACATCACGGCGGTCGCCCATGTAAACCAGCAGGGCGGCACAAGAAGCAGGATGGTGATGGCAGAAGCCACAAGGATTTTCCGATGGGCGGAAAATCATGTGTTAGCACTGTCAGCAGTGTTCATTCCCGGAGTGGACAACTGGGAAGCAGACTTTCTCAGCAGACACGACCTCCACCCGGGAGAGTGGGGACTTCATCCAGAAGTCTTCAAAATGATTGTACACCATTGGGAAAGGCCACAGGTGGACATGATGGCGTCCCGCCTCAGCAAAAAGCTAAAAAGATATTGCGCCAGGTCAAGGGACCCTCAGGCGATAGCTGTGGACGCTCTGGTAACACCGTGGGTGTACCAGTCGGTGTATGTGTTCCTTCCTTTGCCTCTCATACCCAAGGTATTGAGAATACTAAGAAGGAGAGGAGTAAGAACTATACTCGTGGTTCCGGATTGGCCAAGAAGAGCTTGGTACCCAGAACTTCAAGAAATGATCTCAGTGGACCCATGGCCTCTGCCGCTCAGACAGGACCTGCTGCAGCAGGGGCCCTGCCTGTTCCAAGACGTACCACGGCTGTGTTTGACGGCATGGCGGTTGAACACCGGATCCTAAAGGAAAAAGGCATTCCGGAGGAAGTCATTCCTACGCTGATTAAGGCTAGGAAAGATGTGATCGCAAAATATTATCACCGCATATGGCAAAAATATGTTGCTTGGTGTGAGGCCAGGATGGCCCCAACGGAGGAATTTCAACTGGGTCGATTTCTGCACTTCCTACAGTCAGGAGTGACTACGGGCCTAAAATTGGGTTACGTTAAGGTCCAGATTTCGGCTCTGTACATTTTCTTCCAAAAAGAACTGGCTTCACTGCCTGAAGTTCAGACTTTTGTTAAGGGAGTGCTGCATATTCAGCCCCCGTTTGTGCCTCTAGTGGCACCGTGGGATCTCAACGTGGTGTTGGATTTCCTGAAGTCGCATTGGGTTGAGCCACTTAAATCCGTAGAGCTAAAATACCTCACGGGGAAAGTGGTCATGCGGTTGGCCTTGGCGTCGGCCAGGCGTGTATCAGAATTGGCGGTTTTGTCATGCAATAGCCCTTATCTGATTTTCATATGGATAGGGCGGAATTGAGGACTCGTTCCCAATTCCTTCCTAAGGTGGTATCAGCTTTTCATGTGAACCAACCTATTGTGGTGCCTGCGGCTACGTGGGACTTGGAGGACTCCAAGTTACTGGACGTAGTCAGGGCCCTGAAAATATATGTTTCCAGGACGGCTGGAGTCAGGAAAACTGACTCGATATTTATCCTGTATGCACCCAACAAGCTGGGTGCTCCTGCTTCTAAGCAGACTATTGCTCGCTGGATCTGTAGCACAATTCAGCAGGCGCATTCTGCAGCTGGACTGCCGCATCCTAAATCAGTAAAAGCCCATTCCACGAGGAAAGTGGGCTCTTCTTGGGCGGCTGCCCGAGGGGTCTCGGCTTTACAACTTTGCCGAGCTGTTACTTGGTCGGGTTCAAACATTTTTGCAAAAGTCTACAAGTTTGATACCCTGGCTGAGGAGGACCTTGAGTTTGCTCATTCGGTGCTGCAGAGTCAACCGCACTCTCCCGCCCGTTTGGGAGCTTTGGTATAATCCCCATGGTCCTTACGGAGTTCCCAGCATCCACTTAGGATGTCAGAGAAAATAAGATTTTACTCACCGGTAATTCTATTTCTCGTAGTCCGTAGTGGATGCTGGGCGCCCATCCCAAGTGCGGATTGTCTGCAATACATGTATATAGTTATTGTTTAACTAAAGGGTTATTGTTGAGCCATCTGTTGAGAGGCTCAGTTATATTTCTTTTTTTTTTTTTTTTGAGAAAAAGTTTTTATTGAATTTTGAACTTTTAACAAGATATTCATAAGATATACATTACAGGTATCACACATTGGTACATATCGCATTCAACTGTCAAAGAGCAGTGGCAGAGTATCTATCTATGGCCCTCATTCCGAGTTGATCGGTCGCAAGGCGAATTTAGCAGAGTTACACACGCTAAGCCGCCGCCTACTGGGAGTGAATCTTAGCTTCTTAAAATTGCGACCGATGTATTCGCAATATTGCGATTACTAACTACTTAGCAGTTTCAGAGTAGCTCCAGACTTACTCTGCCTGTGCGATCATTTCAGTGCTTGTCGTTCCTGGTTGACGTCACAAACACACCCAGCGTTCGCCCAGGCACTCCCACCGTTTCTCCGGCCACTCCTGCGTTTTTTCCGGAAACGGTAGCGTTTTCAGCCACACGCCCCTGAAACGCCGTGTTTCCGCCCAGTAACACCCATTTCCTGTCAATCACATTACGATCGCCGGAGCGAAGAAAAAGCCGTGAGTAAAAATACTTTCTTCATAGTAAAGTTACTTGGCGCAGTCGCAGTGCGAACTTTGCGCATGCGTACTAAGCGGATTTTCACTGCGATGCGATGAAAAATACCGAGCGAACAACTCGGAATGAGGGCCTATGTACAATATCGAGTGAGTAAAGAATCAAACAGGCACGCATGCCAATGTATAGAAAGCTGTCAATAGATAGTGTAATACATTTGGTGTGTACCGTAGCTAAGGGCGAAGGAATATCTCTTAATGAAGCATTATAGCTTATAAAAGAAAAACAAAGAGTAAGTTTAAGATTAGAAGTAGAAGAGAAAAGAGGCAAGGAGGGGGAAGAGAAAAGAAGGGAGGGAGGATTGGGAAGGGAGGAAAGGGAGGAATGGTCGGGCGGTCCCAGTCGCCTGGGCAGTGCGTCAGATTATCCTCAGTTGGATAGGGTATTGTGATGGTTCCCATTATCTTATATGGTAGTTAGTGGAGGTTCAGCACCGAAGTGTGACGTCCAGGGTGACCACGTATTGCTAAAATTATCAGGGGTGTCCCGGAGAACCGCTGTAATATGTTCCAATCTATAGGTTTGCCATATAGCATTAATGGTAGCAGGGGTCGTGGGGGGTGACAGAGATTTCCAGTTGGCCGCGATTTGGCATTTGGCCGTATTTAAAATATGCTTAATTAGCTTTTGTTGGTGGCGAGGGGTGTGAGGTATTGGGCGAGAGAGCAGGGAATAGAGAGGAGACATCGGGATCGTCAATCCGAGGACCTTAAAGATAAGTCTATGGACCCTAGTCCAATAGCCCTTAATTTGCGGGCAGTTCCACCAAATATGCAGCAGGGTTCCGCGCTGGCCGCATTGACGCCAACAGTTATCCGAGCAGGAGCGGTAAATTGAATGGAGACGCGATGGTACCAGGTACCAACGGTAATATAGTTTGTAGGCATTTTCTTTAATTCGGACCGAAATGGAGCTTGTGGAAATTTCTTGCCTGATCTCAGACCACTCATCTGTCGTCAGGGTTTCACCTACCTCCCGCTCCCACGCTACTTCGTGGGGTTCCTTCGGGGGCGAGTTGTGAGCTAATAAGATTTGATATATAGTTGAGAGTAAGCCTTTAGTTGATCGGCAGGTACAGCAGAGGGATTCAAAGCTCGTTTTACCTCCCACGGGCGGTGTTCCGGAGATAGAGGCAAAAAAGTGGCGTATCTGCAAGAATTGATAAAAGGTTGAGCGTGGGAGCGAGAAACGGGATTGTAAGACGTCAAACGTGGGGAACGTATGTAGCGGGGCGATGTCTAGAAGGAAAAGTGAGTTATGGCTGGTCCAGGACTCAAAAGCTAAGTGGTTCTCCCCTGGCGGGAATGCCGGGTTGTTCCACAGAGGGGTGAGTAGAGGGTGAAAGGAGCGTAGCCGGTAAAGACGTGAGCAAAGGTCCCATATGGCAAGGGTGAATTTCACTGTGGGCAACAGCGAGGAAGCTGGGGGACGGCTATTCGGTCGACACCAGAGCAAGCTGTAGGGGGAATATCTGTGGAGTGTGGTAGTCTCTAGTTGCGTCCAGATTCTGTGTCCAGGATTATCGTGCCAAAGGACACATGTGGTTAAGTGAGCAGCTCTATAGTATTTAAGGAGGTCAGGAACTCCTAGACCCCCTTCTAGACGATGCTTTTGGAGGATTCGCATCTTTACTCTGGGCTTTCGCCCTGCCCAGATAAATCTGGTGAGGTCTGCTTGAAGATTTTTAAGGATTGAGGTGGGGACGTGGATGGGAAGAGTTTGCCATAGATATAACAGACGGGGCAGTAGTGTCATCTTAACGGCCGTCATTCGTCCAAACCAAGACAGGATGTATTTATTCCACTTTGTCATATCGTGTTTAATAGAGGTTAAGAGTCTGGGAAAGTTGGCAGCATAGAGACCAGAGTAGGACTTAGTGAGATAGATGCCCAGGTATTTGAGTTTATCAGCTCGCCAAGCACATGGGAAGGCGGCCTGTAGGAGTCGAAGATCTGGGTCCGCGACATGTAGGGCTAATATTTCGGTTTTGTCTGAGTTAATGTTGTAATTTGAAAATCTGCTATACGTAGCTATCTCCTCTATCAGATGTGGGAGGGAGGCAGGTGGGTCAGTCAGGGTGAGAATGACGTCATCGGCATATAGAGCAATTTTGTGATTGTGAGCTCCCGACGTGACACCAGATATGTTACGGTTTAGTCTAATTCTAGCTGCCAACGGTTCCATAATAAGGGCGAAGAGTAGGGGGGAAAGGGGACAGCCCTGTCGGGTGCCGTTGCGTATGGGAAGAGGATCAGAGGAAAGGCCATTAATTAAGATAGAGGCTGAGGGGTTCTGATACAGCGAAGTAACGCCTTTATAGAAGGCGCCATGCAGGCCCATATTTAGGAGTGTTTGTTGTAGGAATGGCCAAGCTACCCTATCGAAGGCCTTTTCTGCGTCGAGAGCCACGACCAGCGTCGGGAGAGACTTGTCTTGTGCCAACTGGATGAGGTCAATGAGGCGCCTGGTATTATCTGCGGCTTGTCTGGAGGGAATGAAACCGACCTGGTCGGGGTGAATGAGGGCGGGCAAGAATGGAGCAAGTCTATTAGCCAAGATTTTGGCGAAAAGCTTTAGGTCCACATTCAAGAGCGAGATGGGTCGATAGTTCTTCATCTCCATCGGGTCCCTGTCAGGTTTCGGAATGAGGATAAGGTTGGCCCTGGTGGTGGCTGCGTCGAATGAGTCCCCATCTAGGATTGCGTTAAACAGAGATTGGAGCATGGGGAGCAAAGAGGTAGTGAATTTTTTATAATATAGAGCGGTGAAGCCATCAGGGCCAGGGGCTGCGGTGCGGCGTAACTGCTGAATGGCCACTGAGATTTCCTCTGTGGAAATGGGGGCATTGAGTGTCAATATATCCGAGTCGGAAAGTTTAGGGAGTTTGCAAGTGGAAAGATAGTCTCTGAGTTTAGAGACGTGATCAGGATCTGCATCAAGAGTGGAAGGGAGATTGTACAAGGATGTATAATAATCCCGGAATTGGGCGGCCATTCGCGATGGATCATATGTGGCAGACCCGTCCGCACAGCGTAGGGATATAATGCGATTTTGAGTGCGTTTCGCTCTTAGTTTTTGGGCTAGCAGGGTGTCAGCCTTATCAGATTTCTCATAGAACCTTTGGCGTGCCCATAAGAGTGCCTTGGCTGCCTTTTTGGTGAGGATTTGGGATAGCTGACCTTTAACTGCTAGGAGTTTGGAATATGTTTTCTTTCTGGGGCGGCGCTGATGCAGAAGGGTCAAGGCGGCAAGTTCTGTTTCTAAAACTCGGATCCGTTGGGCTTCAGTTTTCTTCTGGGCAGCCGAAAGGCTTATAAGGTAACCTCGGATAGTGGCCTTATGTGCTTCCCATATTAGGGAGGGAGAGACGTCAGGAGTCGCATTTTCCGCATAATAGTTAGCTAAGGCGGTGGCAATATCAGCTACGGTACATTTTTTAAGCAGAAGAGATTCATTTAGCCGCCAGAATCTGGTGGGGAGGGGTGAAGAGGATGAGATCTCGAGCAAAGCAGCGGAGTGGTCCGACCAGGAGATAGGGAGCGTCTGGGCACTGAGGAGTTTACGAGTAGTGTCTCGGTCGACGAATATATAGTCTATGCGGGTATAGAGGTCGTGGGGCGGGGAGTAGTGAGTGAAACCCTTCGCTGAGGGGTACAAGGTCCTCCAACTGTCATACAGGTTATATAGTGTTAAATGTGTCTGCAGACGCTTGGCTAGTTTGGCGGGAGTAGAAGTAGTAGGGGCGGGGCGAGATCTGTCATGGAGTGGATCCAGCGTGACATTGCAGTCTCCACCAATTATAATCGTGCTTGTAGGAAGGCGGGATAGGCTGTCAAAAAAGGCTGTAAATAGAGAGCCCTGCTGCGCATTAGGGGCATATATGGAGGCCAAGATCAGGGGAGCTTGGTTATAGGAACATGAAAGGATAACGTAACGGCCCTGGGGGTCCAAGATAGTATCATGAACAGTTATAGGGAGGCCTCGACGTATCATAATAGCGGTTCCCCTTCGTTTGGTAGGCATGTTTGAATAATAGACATGTGGAAATTGTTTGCAGGACATAGAGGGGTGTGGGGGTTTAAAATGAGTCTCCTGAATTAGTACCACATCAGATTTTTGTCTGTTAAAGAATTGGATGGCCATGGCTCGTTTGGTGGGAGAGTTAAGGCCATTAGCATTAACCGATATAATTTTCAGGGTCATGGTGGGAAGAACTGTGGGTGACGCAAATAGAGGGGCGGGATGGGAGCGGTCCGACCATGGGGATGGAGAGGGGGAAAGGAGAAATAGAGACAGAGAGAAAAGGGGAAAGGGACTGTATGAAAATACAGAGGGGGAGAACCTTTTCCTGTAGAAGGGCAAGGTTTAACACTAAAAGGAAAAACGCCATCCTGGCGTATCCTTCGGGGGGGGACATGGCATTGTGACAGAACGATAAGTAGGGTAAGGAGGGGCATAGGGGAGGGAGAGGTTGTAATAGGAACGACCAAGTGACAGGGGGGAATAAAGGTAGCGAGGAGGATCGCATTATTGAGATAAATAGGAGTAGTGTGAGCGGTATAGATATGATGAGGGAGAAGGATAAAGCATGCAATGGTGTCGGATACTAAACCAACATCGGTCCTACCAGGAGACTATGAACAGTAACAAATGAGCGCCACGCTAATCATAGGCCAACATGAACAAACATGAAAACAGACTATAGAAATAATAAAAACATAAACAAATTTGAAAAAAGAAAACAGCTTGACGCTCACGCGTAGCCGAGTGGACCGCGCCGTCCGAGGCGTCGCAGCCAGTCGGCCACGCAGAGGGCCTGAGCAAACACATGTGATTACTTAGCGCGTCAAGGCAGTAGAGTATGCAGATTGGGTTATTCAGCAACTATACGTATCACATTTAACAAGGATTGTATCATGGGGTGCCTGCGAGCAGTCAAGTAGAGGACTACTCCGGGGCCGGGGCCCTTGGGCTTGAGATTAAGGGTGACATCTGGTCTTGGGTCAAAATCGACATCAGTCTAACCAGGAGATTATGAATAATAACAATAACAAGTGTGCACCATGTTAATCATAAACCAACATGAACAGACATGATAACATACTATAGAAGTAAAAATAAATAAATAAAAAAGAAAAACTATTTGACTCTCACGCGTAATCAAGTGGACAGCACCGCCCATGGCGTCGCAGCGACTCGGCCACGCGGAGAGCCTGAAAAACATATATGAAAACATGGCAAACCGAAGTATGAAGGCCTTCATACTATAGAAATAAAAAATAAAAATAAATAAATAAGACAAAAATATAAATGGAGAACTATTTGACTCTCACGTGTAACCAAGTGGAGAGCACCGCCCATGGCGCCGTAGCCAGCAGGTCACGCGTAGAGCCTGAAAAACGTATATGAATACGTGGCGAACCGAGGTATGTAAGCTTTCAGTAATTATTGAGTGTACATTTAACACGGGTATCTGAAATCTTTCAAGTAGAAGACCATGCCGGGGCTGGGGCCCGTGGGCTTGAGATTGAGGGTGACATCTGGTCTTGGGTTGATTCAGGAAGATCTTCAAAAATGCCAAAAGTTTTAAGTAGATCAGCTCCTTGCGTTGGTGTCTTGACTGTGAAAGTCTTCCCATTCTGCGTTACCTGCAGTGAGAAGGGGAAGCCCCACTTATATTTTATGGAGTGGGCTCGGAGAACCTTGGTAATATGTGCTAGGTCTCTGCGCTTCTTGAGTGTAGAGGGGGCAAGGTCCTGGAACAGCTGTAACTGGGAGCCCGCATAAGACACCGTCGGTAGACCTCTAGCCGCCAGCATGACCCGCTCTTTGGTGGCGTAGTAATGAAAACGTATAATGACGTCTCGTGGCGGTTGTGTCGGAGGCGGTCTAGGGCGGAGGGCCCTGTGGGCTCGGTCTAGCTGGAGAAGGGCCTCGGGGACATCTGGCGTCAGTTGTAAAAAAAGGCTCTCCAGATACTCAGGGAGAGAGCTGGGGGACACAGTTTCAGGGATGTTGCGGACTCGGATGTTATTCCGACGATTGCGGTTGTCCATATCCTCTAGTTGTTCTTTGTACGCTTCCATATCTGCCCGAATATCCAAAAGTTCCTGTTCCACCACCGTTTGAAATTGGCAGACGTCGTCCACTTTGCGCTCTAGTGTATCTGTGCGGGAGCCCAAGTCGGCTATTTCGGATCTGAACTCAGTTAAAACCGACCTCATTTCTGACTGAATCGTTTTTGTAACGATAGCCACCACATCCTGAGTGGTCAATGGGTTGCTGGAGGTGGCGATGTCAGCTGGATCAAAGGATTGTTCAGTTGATGGGGAGCTCCGGGTGGAGGAGCCGGACTTCTCCCAAGCACGCAGGATACTAGCTTTAGGTATCTGAGAGTTCTTGCGGGTTTTTTTAGCGACATTGTAAATAAGGCGCTTTGTACCAATGTAATAGAATAATGCAATATGTATGGCAGAGCCCCCTGTCACTTCGTGGTCGTTATGCTTAAGGAGCCATGAGCTCTATGAGGCTCAGCGAGCGGGGAGAGAAATTTGGTTTGGTAATGGAGTGCAGGTCACACTTGCAGGTCGCTCTTGCGGTGGGTAGGTGGGGTGAGGGCTATCCAAGCACCTGCACTGTGGGACCGCAGCTTTCCTCGTAGTTAGCGAGGGGAGAGTGGAGGGTCGGTGGTTCCGTGCCTCCAGGGCGCGGGCACTCCCCAGGAATCCAGGTTAGGATGCCGTGTCGCAGGAGGTCCAGGGGTCCTGTGTCGTTGGCTTCAGACAGGCTATTACTCGTGGGGGTGGAATAGAGGAGTCGCGGGTCCCGCAATAAGCAGCGGGCCGCGAGAGGGCTCACCCGTCGGGTCCGGTGGTGTCTAGGAGCCGCTTTGTCTGTCAGTAGGCAGTGATGATGGCCGGTGACCTCAGTGGGGTTCGGCAGGCAGGAATCAGTTTGGCATCACCCCACAGCTCCAGACACCCCCACAGGCAGTGGGGAGTGAGTGAGCTTTAGTTAATATAACAGTCCTGGGTGTGATATTAATTTGGTGAGGTGTGGAGTTGTGAGCCAGATAGCTCAGAAAGGGCTCTCTATGTGGGCAGCATGTGTGCACTGTAACTTTGAATCCAAGATGGCCGCCGCAGCTGTGACAGGCTGGAGGATGTCTCCTTGTGTGTGGAGCCCGTGGGTCCCTGGATGAGGCTCAGTTATATTTCATACTGTTAACTGGGTATAGTATCACGAGTTATACGGTGTGATTGGTGTGGCTGGTATGAATCTTACCCGGGATTCAAAATCCTTCTTTATTGTGTCAGCTCTTCCGGGCACAGTATCCTAACTGAGGTCTGGAGGAGGGGCATAGAGGGAGGAGCCAGTGCACACCAGGTAGTCCTAAAGCTTTCTTTAGATGTGCCCAGTCTCCTGCGGAGCCGCTATTCCCCATGGTCCTTACGGAGTTCCCAGCATCCACTACGGACTACGAGAAATAGATTTACCGGTGAGTAAAATCTTATTTTTTCTCCACTCACTACAGATGACGCACATAGTCATGGCTCCGCACTCACTACAGATTACGCACATAGTCATGGCTCCGCACTCACTACAGATGCCACACACACAAACACCCCTGTCCCCACACTCACTACTGATGACGCACACACAGTCATGTCCGTACACTCAATTCAGATGACACTCACACACACACACAAACACACACACACACACACACACACACACACACACACACACACACAGAGTCCAGGTACTGGCATCTACTCACCCCAGTCACTGTGCACGGGTGGCTGCTGCTGGCACTTCGGGTCCCCATTTCCCTCCTCCCCTGCCACACTGCTCAGCTCCAATCTTCTTGAATTTCCTGGATTGGTCACATGACCAATCTGAGTTGTCCATCAGAGCTCACACACGCCCCCGCTGTGAGGCATGCCTCCCATTTCCCTGTTCTGTTTGGCCGCAGTGTAGCCCCGCCCCACTGCACAGACACTGCCTGACAGTGTGTGAGATGAGGCTGAGCTGCCGATGCCTCATCTACAGTATAGCTCTGTTGGTATAGTGCGATGGATCGATACCATAGGTGTGCAGTGGGGAGCCTTAGATAAAGTATTACCTCAGGAGTTACCTTGTATACAGACAGAACGAGACTTGAGATGTATATCTCCTTTATATAGTACTGAAATAGCAGGATCAATACAACAGGTTTCAGTATCATCAGCTTATGTCCTTCTCCCTCAGAGACTCTTCTAGAAAGAACACATGTGAGGTAAAACAAACAAGTACATAACATATGCAACAGACAAACACTACATCTCTGTGACTATACAGCGCCATCTGCTGCCCCTGTACGGTAACTACATGCATATAAACGAAACCATAGTCTGTTGTCCATATTTCAACACCCCTTCTCAACAGACTGGGTTTCTTCAGTTAGACCCATCTTTGACGTAAGTCTCCAATGTCTCTCTCTGGTAAGAGGCTTAGTCATGATATCAGCTGTCATGTCTTCTGTTGGGCAATAGTTCAACTCTATAAGACCTTGTTCCTGTAGATCCCTCAGGAAGTGATGCTTGACATCAATGTGCTTGGTTCTTGGGTTCACTCTTTCTGTTTGCGCTAATGCTATGCATCCTTGATTATCCTCATATATCTTGATAGGTTCTTCTTGAGGCATTCCTAGGTCTGATAGTAGTTGCATAAACCATACCACTTCTTGACTGGCGTGAGCTGCTGCAATATATTCAGCTTCTGTAGAAGATAGTGCTACGGTAGACTGCTTCTTGCTTGTCCAGCTGATTAATCCTTCTCCAATAGAGAATAGATATCCACTTGTGGATTTTCTGTCACTTGTGTCTCCAGCCCAATCTGCGTCAACATATCCTGTTAACTTGTGACTTGTGTTTGCTGAGAGCTTAAGCTTCTTGTTAATCGTTCCTTTTAAGTAACGAATTACTCTCTTAACTGCGTTCCAATCCATCTTTGTTGGTTTAGAGACTTTTCTGCTTAAAATCCCGACTGCTGTGGAGATATCTGGTCTGGTGACGGTTGCAATGTATAGCAATTTTCCTATAGCTTTTCTGTATAGATGGTTGTCCTCTAACAGGTTGCTCTGATCATTTGGTTCCTTTTCATAGCTTGTCTCCATAGGAGTGCTTGCTGTCTTTGCATCTTGCATACCAAATTCCTCAATGGTTTCCTGAATTTTGTATTTCTGACTTAGTGTGAATGTTCCATCACCTTCTCTTGAGATTTGCATTCCCAAGTAATGCGTTATGTGGCCGAGGTCTTTTGTTTCAAACTGACGGTTTAGTTCTTGTAACAATTCAACTTCGTCCCCTTCTTGTTCGAAACAAACTAGCAAATCGTCCACGTAAATTAATACATAGAACCATCTTTCCTCTATCAACTTTGTATAGAGACATGGGTCTGCTTTGCTTCTGATGAATCCCTTTTCTGTCAGAACTCCATTTATCTTTGTATTCCATGCTCTTGCTGCTTGTTTAAGACCATATATACTCTTGTTCAGTTTACATACGTGATCTGGGTTCTGAGAATTCACGAAGCCTGGTGGTTGTTCCATGTATATATCTTCCTTTAGTTCACCATGTAGGAAAGCCGTCTTTACATCGAAATGTTTCACTTTCATACCCTTTATGGCTGCTGTTAGGAGTAAGGTTCTAATGGTAGTGTGCTTCACAACTGGAGCAAACGTTTCATCATAATCTTCTCCAAATTTCTGTGAATATCCTTTAGCAACAAGTCTTGCCTTGTATCTTTCTATTTTTCCTTCAGAATCATACTTGACCTTAAAAGTCCATTTACATCCTATGGCCTTTTTGTCTAATGGTAGTCTGGTCAATGTCCATGTCTGATTGTCTTCCATTGATTCCATTTCTTCTTTTGCGGCTCCTAGCCATTTCTGTGCTTCTCTTTCAGAAAAATTTGCAATTTCTTCCCATGATGCCGGTTCTTGTATGTTAATGGCTTTTGCTTTGTAAGATAAACGTGTAGGTGCTTTTCCCTTATTTTCTCTTGAAGAGCGTCTCACACCCTCGGATGCACTCTCATGAGTGTCGCTGGTATTTGTCTTGTGTTGTACTTCAACTTCTTGAATGATCTCTACTTCATCTGTTTCTTTGGATTTGGTGCTTTCTTCTTCTTCAGTAGAGTCTACTGGAATTATGACATCATCTCGTGTTTCTTCTATGAATGTCACACTGTTGCTTATAACTACTTTTCCAGTTCTTGGATTTAGGATTCTGTAGCCTTTTGAATGTTCACTATAGCCGACTAGAACTCCCTCTTCTGCTCGGTTCTGCAACTTGCTTCGTTTTTCAGCAGGAATGTAAACGAAGGCTCTGCATCCAAAAACTCTAATGTGCTTTAAGCTGGGTTTCTTACCGCGCCACAGCTCATATGGTGTCTTCCTTACTGCTTTGGAAAGTAGTCTGTTTTGAAGATAGGTGGCTGTTGCTGCTGCTTCACCCCAATATTTATCAGGTAGTCCTGAATCTGTAAGCATGCACCTTATCATTTCTGTTAGTGATCTGTTTTTCCTCTCAGATACGCCATTTTGCTCTGGTGTATATGGTACTGTCTTCTGATGCTCAATACCGAGTCCTCTTAAGTACCGTTCTATTTTCTGTCCTGTGAACTCGCCTCCATTGTCGCTGCGAAGAGTTAGCATATTCCTCTTGAACCTGTTTCTGGTCATGTTCACATAGTCTTGCAGCTTTTCAAAGACTTCATCTTTACTTTTTATTAGATAAGTGACTGTGAACCTGGAGTAGTCATCAATGAATGTCAGTATATACCTTTTGTCTCCTACGGTTCGCGTTTTCATAGGTCCGCATACATCACTATGTACCAGGTCTAGTGGTCTGGAAGCTCTGTTTTCACTTTTCTTAGGAATTGTAATCCTCGTTGCTTTTGCTTTTATACAACATTGACACTTCATCATTTCTGAACAGTCTGACACTTTGAGATCCCTGGCTAGGTCTCTCTTCTGCATTTCCTTTATGCAATCTGGGTGTCTGTGTCCTAATCTTCTATGCCACTTGTGAATACAGTCAGCGTGTTTCTGTGTACTCAGCTTTGCCTGCTGTGCTGCGATATCCAGACAGTATAAATGTTCTTTTATTCTGGCTGTAGCTAGTGTTTCTCTTCCGCTTTGGATAAAACACTTATTATTCTGAAACTTTACAGTAAGTCCTTTTTCTACTAGATTCTTTACTGATAGCAGTGCTCCCTCAAGCTTGGGAACATATAGCACATCTGTTACGGGTATTTCTGTATAGCTGCCATTACCCTTGGAACATAGGAATTTACCATTCCCTTTCCCTTCTGCAATGATATTTGTTCCATCTGCTAGGTAGATTGTTTCTTTATGGTTCAAATCAAGTTCAGTAAAGAAGTCCTTGTTATTTGTCATGTGACTAGTCGCTCCTGAGTCTACATACCACTTTTCTGATAATTGGTTTACTGTCGCTTTAAATGTTCCATTCCAATTGTGTGCTCCTGTATCTGTAAGTGTGGCTTTGGCTCTTTGTTTGTGTAGTCTTTCTGGTGGTTTGTACTGCTCTGTCTTCCATATGGTGCAATCTCTTTTCAGGTGACCCACTTTCTTGCATCTGAAACATGCTCTTGTTTCCCTGGTGTGTGGCTTAGTGTCCGCCATTTTAAGTGCTTTCTCTGTGTCACTTTCAGTATTGCACTCTGTAAGCTCCTTTCTGCGTTGATACTCCTCTATGAGCCTGTTCTTCACAAAGTCTAGTGTGATTTCTGCTTCAGGTCTCATTTCTAGTGCGTTTATTAGTGCACTGTATGTATCTGGTAAACTGCAAAGGAGGATGGCTACTATGTGGTTGCTTTTGATTTCTTCTCCCATTGACCTGAGCTGTATGGTTATCTCTAGTAGTGCACTGATGTGTTCTTGCATTGTCTTGCCTTTATTAAATCTCATTTGATATAATTTTCTTAATAGGAATAGTTTGCTGTTCAAACTTGCTCCTTCATGCACTCTCTGCAAAGCACACCACATGCCTTTAGCTGTACTCTCTTGTCTTATGTGTATAAGCTGTTCATCTTCCACTAGTAAACTTATAGTGGCTCTTGCCTGTCTGTCCTTCTTAATCCACTGCTGATCCTCTCCTTCAGGTCTGTCTGCATTTATAACATCCCATAAATCATCTCTGGTTAATAGCATTTCTACTTTAAACTTCCATGTTTGATAGTTCTCATTAGAAAGCTTGCTAGCAGCTAGTCTGAGATCTGTGTAATTTGCCATAACCCTTCCTTGTATAGATCTCTCTATTCTTCTGTGGTATTGAACTTGTTTTACTCACAGTTTTCTTTCCAAGGTTCTCCTGGGTTGTTTCTTGTGCGTTACACAGTCTGCTGTCTGCGCCTGCTGGGACTTGCAGTGCGACTCGTGATCTGGATGCTGCTTAGGATGCACTCCTGAAAACTTTATCTTGTACAGACTCCAGTCTGGGCCCATAACCTGTTGGTATAGTGCGATGGATCGATACCATAGGTGTGCAGTGGGGAGCCTTAGATAAAGTATTACCTCAGGAGTTACCTTGTATACAGACAGAACGAGACTTGAGATGTATATCTCCTTTATATAGTACTGAAATAGCAGGATCAATACAACAGGTTTCAGTATCATCAGCTTATGTCCTTCTCCCTCAGAGACTCTTCTAGAAAGAACACATGTGAGGTAAAACAAACAAGTACATAACATATGCAACAGACAAACACTACATCTCTGTGACTATACAGCGCCATCTGCTGCCCCTGTACGGTAACTACATGCATATAAACGAAACCATAGTCTGTTGTCCATATTTCAACAAGCTCTCCCTGCAATTGGAGGCGCCCTGTAGATCTGTCCATTTTATCTATAATAATGATTGCATTAATACAAAGAAGATGCTTATAAGTAATAAATATCTTCTTTGTGCTATCCCTGTCATTTTTATAGTGAGAACTCTGAGTATGATGGAGAGCATGACAGGTGACGCTCTGCCTCCCCTGACTGCACGTCCCTGGCTGACGGACACGGATGCAAGAGGACACGGATGGGGGCATGATCCAGAGATGTATGCAAACTTGATTTTTTTCGCAGTTGAGCGATTAATGGCCCTCATTCCGAGTTGTTCGCTCGCTAGCTGCTATTAGCAGCAGAGCAAACGCTAAGCCGCCGCCCTCTGGGAGTGTATCTTAGCTTAGCAGAAGTGCGAACGAAAGGATCGCAGCGCTGCTACAAAAAAAAATTGTGCAGTTTCAGAGTAGCTCCAGACCTACTCCTACCTTGTGATCACTTCAGACTATTTAGTTCCTGTTTTGACGTCACAAACACGCCCTGCGTTCGGCCAGCCACTCCCTCGTTTCCCCAGCCACACCTGCGTTTTTATCTGGCACGCCTGCGTTTTTCAGCACACTCCCCGAAAACGGTCAGTTACTACCCAGAAACACCCACTTCCTGTCAATCACTCTGCGGCCAGCAGTGCGACTGAAAAGCGTCGCTAGACCTTATGTAAAACTGCATCGGCTGTTGTGAAAGTACGTCACGCGTGCGCACTGCGCATCATACGCATGCGCAGAAGTGCCAATTTTTTGCCTGATCGCTGCACTGCGAACGAAAGCAGTTAGCGATCAACTCGGAATGACTCCCAATGTCAGTCTGCGAATGTTCCGCCATGGTGTTGCGATGGTGGTCACAGAGAGAATTTATTTGCATATGATTGACAGTCAGGGATCGTTTGGGGGAGGTAGCGTGGAGTGGCGGCAAAATTGAGTCGTAACCGTTTTGGGGACATGTTGGAGGCTGTGACTGCAATGTCACTTCCTGCAGCCATGCGGCAACACCATATGGCTACCCACTAATTAGTTAATTGACTGATCTGCGATGGGTGCAGATATGAGATAGGTAAGCGAATAATAGGGTAGCTAGCTGTGATAGAGATAGGTAGATCAATATGAGATGAATAGACATAAGATAGCTGGTTGATAGGAACAATACAATAAGATTATAGATACGAAAGAGAAAGAAAAAAGGAAATAAATGTACTAAGCCTTGGAGATGGAGAGAAATGCTATGTAAGCTCTCACGAGCAGGGCCCTCTTCCCTCATGTGCTTTTTCTTCTCCTCATTATCTTCTACTCCATACTTCCTTTTGACGGCACCAGATTCCTTGGTTTTCTGCCACCCTGATACTTATTTCAGTGTCGTCTGCTGACGCAGCTATGTTAATATACCCTGTACTTGTCCTATATTGTCTTGAACTGTTAGTTACTGTTTTCTTGTTTTGCTTACTCGTTTTTGTACTCTGTAATTGGGCGCTGCGGAACCCTTGTGGCGCCATATAAATGAATAATAATAATATTAGAAATAATAATAAAACACCAGCCAATCAGCTCCTAACAGAACTAGCTGGTTGGCTGGTACTTTATCTCTCTCCATTTCATCTCTCTCCGAGGCTTAGTACATAGACCCTATAGATAGATATTGTATAATACCAGCACCGTGAGACAGCTGCTTACATGAATAAAACGCAATCCGTTCTCTTTCCTGGTATTGGTTTTAGTCATGGTCGTACATCATTTAAACAATCTTATGCTCCATGGCTCCGTGTATTGCTCCAACTATGTACAAATCACTTCATTATCTTTAGATCATAGCTGTCATCTCTTTTGTTTTTCTTCCCTGTACACACTCATGTTCCTCTGACTGGGGACGTGTAGCGCCTGTCATACCGTGTCTGCTCCGCCCAAAGCCTGCGCTACTTCCACCACACTGTGAGATCTGCAACCAGCATCTGAAGCAGCCCTGCCTCACCTACACGTATTCCTGTACAGAAAGCCATTACCCATGATCACCGCAGAGGGCAGTAATAAGTGGGTCTGGGACTGAGGGTCGACAGTACAAAGGTAGACACACCTTGGGTCGACGCCAATTGGTCGACACACCTTATGTCGACATGGACAAAAGGTCGAGATGGAAAAAGGTCGACATGAGCTTTTTATGTTTTTTTGGTGTCGTTTTCTTCGTAGAGTCACCGGGAACCCCAATTAGTGCACCGCGTCCCCTCGCATGGCTCGCCATGCTTCGGGCATGGTGCCTTCGCTCTGCTACCGCTTCGCTCGGCACACTTTACCGTTCCAATCGTAGTCCACGTGGATCGTTAAGTATGAAAAGGTTCAAAAAAAGAAAAAAATCGTGAAAAACGCATGTCGACCTTTTTCCATGTCGACCTTGTTCCTGTCGACCTTTTGTCCATGTCGACCTAAGGTGTGTCGACCTAAGGTGTGTCGACCTTTGTGCTGTCGACCTGGAGTCCGGATACCGTAATAAGTATATAGCTGCATCCTATGGATTTACAGGTGTCGTGAGACTACAAGTCTCAGCAAGCCCTCACTGCTGCCATTGAGCCGTGGAAGACCATGTGACCATTCCATCCCCCCGGGAGGTCAGCTGACTGTGCGGTGACACCTGTGGTCACGTGACCCGAGCACCTGCAAGGTGACGCCTGTGTGTCTGTGAATGAGTTAAATAGCATCTGCCGCTGAATGAGTGAGAAGAAAAAAGAGATCTCCCATTGTCTGACACTTACCTATGATCTTTCAGCAGATTTTGTTCCAGCATTGTAAGGAACTATTAATGCAGCGTAGATGAAAAGGACATTTCTGTTTGCTGAGTTTGCTGTGGGAAGGATTTACAATGGTGATAACAAGTGAATAAGAGAGATGTGTAAACAGAGCTAAGGATCATTCAGAGCGGGAACCCTTTCTCCTGTAACATGTATTTCTGCAGAAAGCTTGCATTAAGCTCCGTGTTATCAGCGATGTACTGTACATACACGTGTGTTAGGTTACAGCTGAATTGCACGGTGTAATTCACGGAAACACAAGCTAAGCTAAAAAATGAATTGACTTTTACTCGCATTCAGGAGGTCATGAAAGGACACCCAGGCTTCCCCAGTATGTAAGCACAAGTGTACCAGGCTAAGGAAGCTCTGCAGCATGTTATCACACGTGGGTACAAGGTTACTGACAGCAATAGAAATGGCTGCATGCGTTGCACTCTTTGGGCGGGATGTACTAATAATCTACGCGGACCATCGTCTGCTAACGCACCGATGCAATCGCATATGTACTAATACAGTATACGCGATTAGTATCGCAATGCTATGGCAGTGACCCCCTGTGAAGATTGGTGGTCCGGAGGAAGGGTCTACGGGGGCCTCCATGAGTCTCCGTCATCTCCCAGCACCGGGAGGTGACGTCTGCTGTCAGTACCGGGCTCCTCCACCTCCTCCCTGCAACCAGAAGTACAGATGGCTGTGTACCATGGGGAGGAGGTGGCTGGGATCCGGGACTGCGATGGGAGCTGCCGGCAGGGGGGCGGTGTGAGCGGCAGGTGTGACGGGATGCGGTAAAAAGCCCGTAGGCTTCTATAGGGTATCGCCATAAAAAGATGGCGATACTCTCTGCATCGAAAAAAGCGGGCGGCCGCGTCTTAGTACATTTAAAAAAATGGGGGTTTTACTGCCCTTTAAGAGCAGTATAACGCATGCTATAAGTCTTAAATTGCAACCAATTTTCTCTATCGTCCTAGTGGATGCTGGGGTTCCTGAAAGGACCATGGGGAATAGCGGCTCCGCAGGAGACAGGGCACAAAAAGTAAAGCTTTAGGATCAGGTGGTGTGCACTGGCTCCTCCCCCTATGACCCTCCTCCAAGCCTCAGTTAGATTTTTGTGCCCGGCCGAGAAGGGTGCAATCTAGGTTGCTCTCCTAAAGAGCTGCTTAGAAAAGTTTAGCTTAGGTTTTTTATTTTACAGTGAGTCCTGCTGGCAACAGGATCACTGCAACGAGGGACTTAGGGGAGAAGAAGTGAACTCACCTGCGTGCAGGATGGATTGGCTTCTTTGGCTACTGGACATTAGCTCCAGAGGGACGATCACAGGTACAGCCTGGATGGTCACCGGAGCCTCGCCGCCGGCCCCCTTGCAGATGCTGAAACGAGAAGAGGTCCAGAATCGGCGGCAGAAGACTCCTCAGTCTTCTTAAGGTAGCGCACAGCACTGCAGCTGTGCGCCATTTCCTCTCAGCACACTTCACACGGCAGTCACTGAGGGTGCAGGGCGCTGGGAGGGGGGCGCCCTGGGAGGCAAATGAAAACCTTTTTTGGCTAAAAATACCTCACATATAGCCTCCGGGGGCTATATGGAGATATTTAACCCCTGCCAGAATCCATTAAAGAGCGGGAGACGAGCCCGCCGAAAAAGGGGCGGGGCCTATCTCCTCAGCACACAGCGCCATTTTCCCTCACAGAAAGGCTGGAGGGAAGGCTCCCAGGCTCTCCCCTGCACTGCACTACAGAAACAGGGTTAAAACAGAGAGGGGGGGCACTAATTTGGCGTTAGAAATATATAAAAGATGCTATAAGGGAAAACACTTATATAAGGTTGTCCCTATATAATTATAGCGTTTTTGGTGTGTGCTGGCAAACTCTCCCTCTGTCTCTCCAAAGGGCTAGTGGGTCCTGTCCTCTATCAGAGCATTCCCTGTGTGTGTGCTGTGTGTCGGTACGTGTGTGTCGACATGTATGAGGACGATGTTGGTGAGGAGGCGGAGCAATTGCCTGTAATGGTGATGTCACTCTCTAGGGAGTCGACACCGGAATGGATGGCTTATTTAGGGAATTACGTGATAATGTCAACACGCTGCAAGGTCGGTTGACGACATGAGACGGCCGACAAACAATTAGTACCGGTCCAGACGTCTCAGAAACACCGTCAGGGGTTTTAAAACGCCCGTTTACTTTAGTCGGTCGACACAGACACAGACACGGACACTGAATCCAGTGTCGACGGTGAATAAACAAACGTATTCCTTATTAGGGCCACACGTTAAGGGCAATGAAGGAGGTGTTACATATTTCTGATACTACAAGTACCACAAAAGAGGGTATTATGTGGGATGTGAAAAAACTACCGTAGTTTTTCCTGAATCAGATAAATTAAATGAAGTGTGTGATGATGCGTGGGTTCCCCCCGATAGAAAATTATGGGCGGTATACCCTTTCCCGCCAGAAGTTAGGGCGCGTTGGGAAACACCCCTTAGGGTGGATAAGGCGCTCACACGCTTATCAAAACAAGTGGCGGTACCGTCTATAGATAGGGCCGTCCTCAAGGAGCCAGCTGACAGGAGGCTGGAAAAATATCATAAAAAGTATATACACACATACTGGTGTTATACTGCGACCAGCGATCGCCTCAGCCTGGATGTGCAGAGCTGGGGTGGCTTGGTCGGATTCCCTGACTAAAAATATTGATACCCTTGACAGGGACAGTATTTTATTGACTATAGAGCATTTAAAGGATGCATTTTCTATATATGCGAGATGCACAGAGGGATATTTGCACTCTGGCATCAAGAGTAAGTGCGATGTCCATATCTGCCAGAAGATGTTTATGGACACGACAGTGGTCAGGTGATGCAGATTCCAAACGGCACAAAGGTGTATTGCCGTATAAAGGAAGAGGAGTTATTTGGGGTCGGTCCATCGGACCTGGTGGCCACGGCAACTGCTGGAAAATCCACCGTTTTTACCCTAAGTCACATCTCTGCAGAAAAAGACACCGTCTTTTCAGCCTCAGTCCTTTCGTCCCTATAAGAGTCATATCTGCCCAGGGATAGAGGAAAGGGAAGAAGACTGCAGCAGGCAGCCCATTCCCAGGAACAGAAGCGTTCCACCGCTTCTGCCAAGCTCTCAGCATGACGCTGGGACCGTACAGGACCCCTGGATCCTACATGTAGTATCCCAGGGGTACAGATTGGAATGTCGAGACGTTTCCCCTTCGCAGGCTCCTGAAGTCTGGTTTACCAAGGTCTCCCTCCGACAAGGAGGCAGTATGGGAAACAATTCACAAGCTGTATTCCCAGCAGGTGATAATCAAATTACCCCTCCTACAACAAGAAAAGGGGTATTATTCCACATTATATTGTGGTACTGAAGCCAGAAGGCTAGGTGAGACCTATTCTAAATCTAAAAAAAATTTGAACACTTACAAAGGTTCAAATCAAGATGGAGTCACTCAGAGCAGTGATAACGAACCAGGAAGAAGGGGACTATATAGTGTCCCGAGACATCAGGGATGCTTACCTCCATGTCCAAAATTTGCCCTTCTCACTAAGGGTACCTCAGGTTCGTGGTACAGAACTGTCACTATCAGTTTCAGACGCTGCCGTTTGGATTGTCCACGGCACCCCGGGTCTTTACCAAGGTAATGGCCGAAATGATGATTCTTCTTCGAAGAAAAGGCGTCTTAATTATCCCTTACTTGGACGATCTCCTGATAAGGGCAAAGTCCAGGGAACAGTTGGAGGTCGGAGTAGCACTATCTCGGATACTGCTACAACAGCACGGGTGGATTCTAAATACTCCAAAATCGCAGCTGATCCCGACGACAAGTCTGCTGTGCCTAGGGATGATTCTGGACACAGTCCAGAAAAAGGTGTTTCTCCCGGAAGAGAAAGCCAGGGAGTTATCCGAGCTAGTCAGGAACCTCCTAAAATCAGTGCATCATTGCACAAGGGTCCTGGTAAAGATGGTGACTTCCTACGAAGCAATTCCATTCGGCAGATTTCACGCAAGAATTTTTCAGTGGGATCTGCTGGACAAATGGTCCGGATCGCATCTTCAGATGCATCAGCGGATAACCCTATATCCAAGGACAAGGGTGTCTCTCCTGTGGTGGTTACAGAGTGCTCATCTTCTAGAGGGCCGCAGATTCGGCATTCAGGATTGGATGCTGGTGACCACGGAGGCCAGCCCGAGAGGCTGGGGAGCAGTCACACAAGGAAAAAATTTCCAGGGAGTGTGATCAAGTCTGGAGACTTTTCTCCACATAAATATTCTGGAGCTAAGGGTAAATTTATAATACTCTAAGCTTAGCAAGACCTCTGCTTCAAGGTCAGCCGGTATTGATCCAGTGGGAAAAACATCACGGCAGTCGCCCACGTAAATAGACAGGGCGACACAAGAAGCAGGAGGGCAATGGCAAAAACTGCAGGGACTTTTCGCTGGGCGGAAAATCATGTGATAGCACTGTCAGCAGTGTTTCATTCCGGGAATGGAAACTGGGAAGCAGACTTCCTCAGCAGGCACGACCTCCACCCGGCAGAGTGGAAACTTCATCGGGAAGTTTTCCACATGATTGTAAACCGTTGGGAAATACCAAAGGTGGACATGATGGCGTCCCGTCTGAACAAAAAACGGGACAGGTATTGCGCCAGGTTGAGACCCTCAGGCAATAGCTGTGGACGTTCTGGTAACACCATGGATGTACCAGTCGGTGTATGTGTTCCATCCTCTGCTTCTCATACCTAAGGTACTGAGACTTATAAGACGTAGAGGAGTAAGAACTATACTCATGGCTCCGGATTGGCCAAGAAGGACTTGGTACCCGGAACTTCAAGAGATGCTCACAGAGGACTTATGGCCTCTGCCGCTAAGAAGGGACTTGTTTCAGCAAGTACCATGTCTGTTCCAAGACTTACCGCAGCTGCGTTTGACGGCATGGCGGTGGAACGCCGGATCCTAAGGGAAAAAGGCATTCCGGAAGAGGTCATTCCTACCCTGGTCAAAGCCAGAAAGGAGGTGACCGCACAACATTATCACCACATGTGGCAAAAATATGTTGCGTGGTGTGAGGCCAGAAAGGCCCCACGAAGAAATTTCAACTCGGTCGATTCCTGCATTTCCTGCAAACAGGAGTGTCTATGGGCCTCAAATTGGGGTCCATTAAGGTTCAAATTTCGGCCCTGTCGATTTTCTTCCAGAAAGAAGTGGCTTCAGTTCCTGAAGTCCAGAAGTTTGTCAAGGGAGTATTGCATATACAACCCCCTTTTGTGCCTCCAGTGGCACTGTGGGATCTCAACGTAGTTCTGGGATTCCTCAAATCACATTGGTTTAAAACCAGTCAAATCTGTGGATTTGAAGCATCTCACATGAAAAGTGACCATGCTCTTGGCCCTGGCCTGGACCAGGCGAGTGTCAAATTGGTGGTTTTTTTTCTCAAAAAAGCCCATATCTGGTTGTCCATTTGGACAGGGCAGAGCTGCGGACTCGTCCCCAGTTCTCTCCCTAAGGTGGTGTCAGTGTTTCACCTGAACCAGCTTATTTTGGTGCCTTGCGCCTACTAGGGACTTGGAGGACTCCAGGTTGCTAGATGTTGTCAGGGCCCTGTAAATATAGGTTCCAGGACGGCTGGAGTCAGGAAAACTGACTTGCTGTTATCCTGTATGCACCCAACAAACTGGGTGCTCTTGCTTCTAAGCAGACTATTGCTAGTTGGATGTGTAATACAATTCAGCTTGCACATTCTGTGGCAGGCCTGCCACAGCCAAAATATGTAAATGCCCATTCCACAAGGAAGGTGGGCTTATCTTGGGCGGCTGCCCGAGGGGTCTCGGCTTTACAACTTTGCCGAGCGGCTATTTAGTCAGGGGCAAACACGTTGGTAAAATCCTACAAATTTGATACCCTGGCTAAGGAGGACCTGGAGTTCTCTCATTCGGTGCTGCAGAGTCATCCGCACTCTCCCGCCCGTTTGGGAGCTTTGGTATTATCCCCATGGTCCTTTCAGGAACCCCAGCATCCACTAGGACGATAGAGAAAATAAGAATTTACTTACCGATAATTCTATTTCTCGGAGTCCGTAGTGGATGCTGGGCGCCCATCCCAAGTGCGGATTATCTGCAATACTTGTACATAGTTACAAAAATCGGGTTATTATTGTCGTGAGCCATCTTTTCAGAGGCTCCGCTGTTATCATACTGTTAACTGGGTTCAGATCACAGGTTGTACAGTGTGATTGGTGTGGCTGGTATGACAATGCTAAATTCCCTTGTCGTATAAACAACCCTTTATGAAGCTAAGAACACTGTACGCTGTTTACTTAAGAAGTACCGTAATGGTACGCTAGTTGCGTAACGATCGCTCAGCCGTAGGCGAGACGCTCAAGCGTCACGTTCGCTCACGGCCCAGCGATCACAGGACACGTTATTGGCTATGACTAGAGTAATGATTCGCTATGGCGTAGCGGACGCTCGAGACCACGAGGAGATCACCAGCGGCGCAGACGCTCACAACGCTATACCTTTATGTCTAAACCTTATACCAAAGAAATACACAGAATACCTTAATGTGAATACAGGGTGTAAGTGCAACCTTGTGTAACCTGACTAACTACAAAGCTGCTTGAGCGTCACCGACGCTCAAGTGAACACTTAACACTATAGAAAATACACAGATACTGGTTTAGGTTCCAAAGCCTATTAACTGTATTATATCTAGTATACTTGTAAAAAGGGGATAACAGTACAAATGATACACTACAATATAACAGAGACTTCCTAACCACAGAACTAAACAATACTATCTAATACAATACAATACTAGTCTAGGGGAGATACGAGAGAGAGAGAGAAGGGAAAGAGAGAGAGGGAGACGGAGAGAGATGAGAGAAATTGGCTCACAGAAAGACAATGATAACGGAGAGAAACTTACGCACAAGGGTAAACGGTCGCATGCGCCTGGACATCCAGCACCCGATTTTCAGCAATGAGAACCGTTGAAGAGTGAGAGCTGGATGTGGTCGGCCTGCCTATTTATGCCCCACACACAATGCAATCCTACAGTCCCTACAATCCCATTGTCCATTGGATGAAGGAATTCGACCCTGTATCACAACAAAAGGTCATAGGGTGATTCATACAGGTGGGCTGTGACGATTTCAAACAGCTCAGGTGGGTGGGGAACTAGGTTTCCCGCCGCATACCTGAGTATGAGTAAATAGTAGAAATGGACATAAACTTCTTATGTCCATAACTATTCGCACGAGCGATTAATACGCTCCAAACCAACACCGGAATATTGCTAATTAAATACTCTTCCGATGGGTACCAAACACTGCTGTATGATTCCTGTTAGACCCTTCGTACGATACAAAGAGGGATTCCTTAGCTCAGGGACCTTCTATATTAACCAAACTATCAGAAACTATCAAAGGGACCATGATCTATAAACTACATTAATTGTGAAAATATGTAACGAATGAGTCGCACGCTACGACTACATAAACTCTACCGTAAATACGCATACCGCGCCTGCGAGTGCACGCTATTGCGGGTATGCGCCTTCACGGGAGAGCGTACGCATGCGCAGCACGGACCAGTGTGCGGTGCAAATATGGCAACGTGCATAGAGACATTTTTCTGACTTTGACAGTCCACCCTTTGGCAGTCAATAATAACTGCCACAAAACATTTAAGGAGAAAAATGCAAGTCAGGGGTTAATTGATTTCCATGGTTGGGTAAGGGAGGAGAGAGGAGAAGGTGTGAAGAGGGTATGACCTAGTGAGATAGCAGAAGCATGTGTGTATGAATCCATGTTTGGAGGGTCATGTATCATCGTGCCGTACGTGTGGTAAATCAAGCTTCGAGGTATTGCGAAGTATACATTTGAATTCCTTCTTATCCTGTGGTACAGGTCTGTGGATGGGCTGTCAAACTTTACCGAGCTCTTTTCGGATTTTGAACAAAATGGGGAGCACATTTTAGTTGATGATACATGAATGGGGGAGGTATGTGGTTGCTGATATCTGTGCCTGTATTCCCTATCGTCTATGTGTGTCATTACCTGAGGGTTGTAGAGATGAAGATAAAGAACACTTATGGAAAATGCAATGATATTCTATGTCAGGGAAATGTACATCTGTCGTCGAAGTTGTGTTCGGTATCTGTTGAGAGTCGTCTTCTTTGCGCTGTATTGCTCCTTGGGCATGAGCAAATAGCTTTGTCTGAGCCATCAGATTTACAAAAAATGTTGGGCTAGCGTGAGTTTAAAAGTACTAGGGAAACTGGGGATCCATGGCAAAGTTCATCAAGTGTCCATATTTAAAGTTGTCAAATCTTCTTCTTTGGTCAATCCGTTGTCTGTATACATCTCGTCTCGTCAGCTTCCTCGTCCAAGGGGGTCTTTGTATCTTGGAGAAAAGCAGAAAAACAGGTGAAAGAAACGGACCGTATAATCGCATTTTCATCACATCCTGGTTTCTATCATTGGGTCATAAATCAAATCCAGGTTAATTACGGTTTCCTCACTCCTCAAGCTCATCACTTTTGTACTTTGTTTGCACCTCATTAAAGCCTGCCCGCATCTAAATATCAATCCAATCGATATAACGACACCCAAGATACATAGTAGAAACTTTCCAACATCCATTATGACTCCTTGAGCCCAGTCTCCCAAACCGGAGAGCCAATTTCGCGGGTTCAACCATGACACCCAACCAGTCAGCTCATTACCTACAGCAGCAAGGGTGAGATTGTGTTTTCGGCGAAATTCCCACTTTAATTGGAGAATGTCGTCCATCTTTTGGTCTATGACCTCTACCGGATCCTCGGTGCTATTTGTGATATACGTGCAACACTTTATGCCGTACTGTGTTGCCAATGTAACACAATATCCGCCTGTTACTGCTGTAAGATAATTAAGAACCATCCTATGCTGAACTAGTTCTGTTTTATAAGCTTGAAGCTCTCTTCCAGTGTATCTAAACGTGTCATCATACATTTCAGTGATATTATCTAACAAATTGGCGAGTGCGGAAATGTATCTATAATTCATCACTCCCCGAGCGGTACGAGTGAAATCTAACGCTACCAGAACCTGAATCCCGGTGGATTCATGGATAAGATCAGAGGCCGGATGCTCTAACCTTTCTGACAGTTGTCTTTTAACTCGGTGCTCGTAATGAGTGTGAGTATAAGGAGCTTGGGCACCACGGTGTATGTCCTTCATTTTGTCATGTGTAACAGTCATCACTTCAGGCAATACTTTTCCAATATAACACAATCCTTCAGAGTTTGGGGCAAGCCACTTGTACGCCTTTCTCCCGCATATGAAATATGCATCATCGGGGAGAACATATGGGACGGAGAAGGACATGACCATGTTACAAACCTTCCAGGTGAAATCTCCTGACCCTAATTCTTCCATCTGCCTAATGCACGTATCAGTTTGTACAATATGTGCACAGTATCCTGGTGATACCTCTCCAACTCTAGTAATCCTATTTCCTAAGGTATATCGATACCGGAAAGATTTTCCTCTACTGGCTATGTGGCGTACCAGCTCTGTATCTGTAGGCATTCTATCTGCTCTGTGTGAAAAGGTCATGGTAAGGTTGCTCCATGACACTTCCCAATTTCCCGGTTTTCTGGGATTGGAGATATTGAAACATAAGAGGGACCTATCCACATGGTATTGGTGGAGCTTCAAACTAGGAGGGCTGGAGATATTAAACCTCCGGTCCACCGGTCTCCCACCACTTAGCTCAAGTACCTCCCCTAACGTTAAAGGAAATGGTACTAGCCCTGATTTGCTATGACCCTGAGGTACTTGAGAGCATACCCAACAATCTGTTTGGTTTAACACGTTACCCACTAAGGAGTGATAGTCACTCAATGGATGCCGGTCTATATGGATATTAAAACTAGATTGGCATTTCTTTATGCATCCATCTTCAACCAGATTATCACAGAGCCTACAGATACAATTTTCTTCAGCTAACAATCCATCACAATTTCTTCTATCGGATCGTTTTCTGATACTCGCCTTTGCTTGTTGGTTTGGTTGATCTTGGAAAACTACGCCTCCATCATCATAATCGGAACCCATTCCAGAACCTCTCTCGACCTCTATGGTACTCTCGCCGGAACAGACTGCTCTGGTCAACATCATGGTTAACATCAAAATCCGGATCACAGTCTCTTGGGGCAAGTCCATCTTTGAGGAGGAAATAGAGAAGAATGAGAAGGGGGAAAAAGAAATTTCAAGGAAGAGGGGATGGGAAGTGGAGAAAAACAATAAAAGGGAGAAGGGAGTCGACAACTGCTTTCGGTCTTCAAGGCTCAGGTGCCGCCTCAGTCCTCCTGGAACAGACACTCCAGTGATACAACCTCTACCGTCTGTTCCTTATCACGGGACTTCTCTGGATCAGCAACCTTTTTGCAGTGGGATGAATGGACCCAAGTCTCTCTCTCAGCCACCTTCAATGCTGTGGTGCTAGTCAATAAGACCTGGTATGGTCCTTCCCATCTATCAATAAGACAACCTGAGCGTAGAAAATTTCGTATCATTACACAATCCCCAGGTTCAATGTCATGACAATTACTATCTGGTAAATCAGGAATCACCAACTTCAGATTATCATTTTGATTCCTCAACTGCTTACTCATGTTAATCAAGTACTTTACAGTTACTTCATTGTTACATTTCAAATCATCCTGAGGGTTAATCATGACATGCGGTTGTCGACCAAACAAGATTTCAAAAGGAGACAGATTAAGAGGGGACCTGGGAGTGGTTCTGATGCTATACAAAACAATGGGTAAAGCTTCTGGCCACGTCAATCCTGTCTCTGCCATTACTTTACTCAATTTATTTTTAATAGTGCTGTTCACTCTTTCGACCTTCGCGCTCGCCTGTGGACGGTACGGAGTGTGCAGCTTGCTATCAATTCCCATCAACTTACACATTCCTTGAAAGACATCACCTGTAAAATGGGTACCCCTATCACTTTCAATGATTCTAGGGATACCATATCTACATACAAATTCCTGCACAATTTTCTTAGCGGTAAACATAGCGGTATTTGTAGCTGCTGGGAAAGCTTCGACCCAATTCGAGAAAACATCTATACAAACAAGTACATATTTCAAATTTCGACATGGGGGTAATTGAATGAAGTCAATTTGTATTACCTGGAAAGGGCCGCCGGCAGGTGGGATATGGGATGGTTCTGTAGGTATTGCTTTTCCAACATTCTTTCTCAGACAGGTAAGGCATGACATTGCTCTTTTACTCGCATGAGAGGAGAATCCTGGGGCGCACCAGTATGCTCTTACCAATTTGCACATCCCCTCCTTGCCTAGATGAGTCAGCCCGTGAGCTGCTTCAGCCAGACATGGAAGGTATGCCCTGGGGGCCACCGGTTTACCATGTCCATCCGTCCAGAGCCCTGAGGACTCCTGGCCATATCCCTTTGCCTTCCAGACTGCTCTTTCCTGTGTGGAACACAAATTCTGCATCTCACACAACTTCTGTGTGTTGATGGTATTAAATACCATCAGTTGTGTGGTGTCTGTCTGTATGGGGGTAGCAGCTGCAAGCTTTGCGGCTTCGTCTGCTCGGCTGTTACCAAGGGATATTGGGTCTTGGCTATATGTATGTGCTTTACATTTGATAACAGCCACTCTGTCGGGTTCCTGTATCGCTGTTAGAAGCCTTTTTATGTGAGCTGCATGCGCTATCGGTGTACCAGCCGCCGTCATGAAATTTCTGAGCCGCCATAGGGCTCCGAAATCATGTACTACCCCGAAGGCGTATCTAGAATCGGTGTAGATATTGGCTGACTTACCCTTAGCCAATTCACATGCTCTGGTTAGGGCGGCCAGTTCAGCAACCTGGGCTGAGTGAGGTGGGCCTAGCGGTTCCGCTTCTATGGTGCCTTGGTCATCTACGACTGCGTATCCAGTACACAAGTCTCCCGAGTCTGACTGTCTATGACAACTACCGTCCGTGTAGAACGTTAGTTCTGCATCTTCCAGTGGGTTGTCACTGATGTCAGGCCTTGCGGTAAAATTTTGGGTCAAATATTCCATACAATCATGTGTATCTTCCTTTGCATTAAATCCTCCTTCCCCATCACTCTCACCTTCCACCCTTTGTGTCTGACCAGGCACACCTGGGAGAAATGTTGCAGGGTTTAATGCACTGCATCTCCTTATGGTGATGTTTACTGGGGCCATTAATGCCAATTCCCATCTCGTAAACCTTGCTGATGAGACGTGTCTGGTTTGGGCAGAATTCAATAAGGCAGATACCGCATGCGGTGTATGGATTGTGAGGTTGTGGCCTAGCACGACATCTTCGCTTTTTGTCACTAGCAATGCTATCGCCGCAACGCTACGCAAGCATGTGGGGAGGGATCGCGCTACCGTGTCTAGCTGGGCGCTGTAGTATGCAATTGGCCTGCTGGCGTCACCGTGTTTTTGTGTTAGTACACCTGCTGCGCACCCAGCACTTTCTGTTCCGTATAGTTCAAAGGGTTTCCCATAGTCTGGCATACCTAGTGCTGGTGCCTGCGTTAGGCACTGTTTGAGTCTCTCAAATGCTGTTTCAGATTCGTCTGTATGCGAAATCCGATCAGGTTTGTTTGAAGAGACCATTTCCTGCAAAGGTAACGCCAATATGGAAAACCCTGGGATCCAATTACGGCAATACCCACACATTCCTAAAAACGTCCTGATCTGTTGCTGGGTTTGTGGCAGTGTCATGTCTCTAATGGCTTGGATTCTATCAGCGGTCAGGTGTCTCAGTCCTTGTGTTAGACAGTGTCCCAAATATTTTACCTTAGTTTGGCATAATTGTAACTTGTCTTTGGAAACCTTGTGACCTGTGTCTGAAAGATGAAACAGGAGCTGTTTCGTATCCTTCAGAGATGCTTCCAGTGAATCTGAACACAGTAATAAATCGTCCACATACTGTATCAATACTGATCCACTGTCTGGTTGGAAAGACTGTAAACAATCATGCAAAGCCTGAGAAAATATACTTGGACTATCTATGAAACCTTGGGGTAGCCGAGTCCACGTGTATTGGACTCCTCTGTATGTGAATGCAAACAAATATTGGCTGTCAGGATGCAGAGGTACCGAAAAGAAAGCGGAGCAGAGGTCAATAACAGTGAAAAATTTGGCAGTGGGAGGAATTTGCATTAGGATGACAGCTGGATTAGGCACTACGGGGAACTGACTCTCAACTATTTTGTTAATCCCCCTTAGATCCTGCACTAGCCTGTAACCCCTCCCCCCACTCTTTTTAACAGGGAAGATGGGACTATTGGCTGTGCTGGACGTTCTTACCAGAATGCCCTGTTGTAGCAAGCGTTCTATTACTGGGAAAACTCCTAACTCCACCTCTGGCTTCAGAGGATACTGTGGGATTTTTGGAGCTATCCTACCATCTTTTACTTGTACAACTACTGGAGCTACGTTTGCCATTAATCCAGTGTCCTGTCCATCTTTTGTCCAAAGTGACTCTGGTATCTGAGATATCATCTCTTCTACTTGGGATGGATTCCTATTTGTCATAATGGAATGTGACATTAATTTTGATGGGGAGTCTAACATGTCTCGTACCTCCTGAGCGTGATTCTCAGGAATGTCCAAGAATACACCTTCAGGAGTACAATAAATGACGCAACCCATTTTACATAGTAGGTCTCTCCCCAGGAGATTAGTTGGTGCCGATGCAGCCAGCAAAAAGGAATGCTTGGTATGCAAAGGCCCTATTGTAATCTCGGCTGGTTTGCTAACAGGGTAGTGCTGGACTACTCCTGTTACTCCCATGGCTGGAACTGTCCTACCAGTGGTTCTCATGCCCACTGTCGAATTTATCACTGACTTGGCCGCCCCTGTGTCTACAAGAAAGTTTAAAGTTTTACCAGCTACATTGATTGCAATCTCTGGTTCGCTTCCAAGACTGGCAATCAATTTAACTGGCTGCAGATTACAGGTGTGGCCACACCCCTATTGGGTATGCTGACCTCCCTGAATCCCATTGGCAGCAACTACTTGTGGGGGAGTTAGCTGGGAACTACCAGAGGCCTGCCAGTCTCTGTTCGGGGGATATCTTTTTGTTTCCCCTGTATGTGGCTCAAAACTCCGCCTCTGTGGACCCTGCTCCCAATGTCGTGTGTTGTGTTGTTGTCTAGGGGGTTGAAAAGATCTTTGTACATTCCTTGTTCTACATTCTCGTGCAAAGTGTCCCGGTCTGTTACAAGAAAAACATGTTATTACACTTGCCTTACCCACAGGATTCGGTGGTACATACGCAGGCTGCCTTGTGGTCAGCGCCTGTATACTTACGGACATCAACTTATCACTTTGCGACTCCCTGTGTCTAGTGATGTTTTTGTCGTGATCAACAGCAGCCTCTCTCAAGGTGGACACTGACAGACCTCGCCAACATGGTTGTGTGGTCTGTACCCTAGCTTTTAATGTTTCTTTCAAACCATCCATCAGTACAGATACTGCTACTTCTCGATGGTTTGGGTTGGTCTTAATGTCTTCTATACCAGTGTATTTTGCCATTTCTGATAGTGCCCGGTGGAAATATTCTGCTGCCGTTTCGGACTCCTTTTGCTTAATGGAAAATATTTTATTCCATTTAACAACGGCTGGGAAATACTCCTTTAGCTGTAAATTTATCCTTTTTACATTATCCTGGTCGTACACATCTGTAAGCGGTACATCTTTATCTAGTCCACAATCAGCCAAGAATTTAACTGAGTCGACATTGGAAGGTAAGCAAGCTCTTAGCACTATCTGCCAATCCTTATTATTGGGCTCTAAAGTGTTTCCTAGATCCCTGATGTATTTTTGGCTTGCCACTAAATCTTTTCTGGGGTCTGGGAATTCAGACACTATGGTCCTCAATTCCATTCTAGTGAACGGGCAATACATGGCAATGTTCCTGACGGGTGTGGCTCCTGATGCATCTGTTTTCCCATTGGGAACTACTATCACCTTTACAGGAGCAATTCTAACAGCCTCATTCTGCGTAGATTCTACAACTTGTGGTGGTACAATTGTTTCAGTGTAATGCATGGTGCCGTACTTACCCGTTGACACGACCTCACCTATCCCTCCGCTAGGGGCCTTAACTAATCTCGTGGGTGGTGCAGTTCCTACTGTGGTTTCTGATATGGTGGCCGCTAGAGAGAGCGCTGAAATTGTTGCCGAATCTTCTTCTTGATCACACTCCTGAGGAAGGTTCAAAACAGGGTACATCTTGCACGGGTTAATACTTGCATGAGTTATTTGGTTAACATCATTAACATTTACAGGGTTACTAAGAGTTTGTGTTTTACAACCCAGTGCGTTTCTCTCCGTAATCAGCTTCTCTCCTGCAATGTATGGTGGAGGTGGAGCTGTGGCTATCAGCTTCCTGACTGCCCCAGATCCCGCCGCCAGAGCCAAACCTCTCTGTATCTCACCTTCCTGGTGCCATAACTGTAAGTAATCATGATGCTGAATTCGTCTCTTTGATGATTTTACGAGACATATCCTCCTCCTTAAATTTTGTAACACGTCTGGACTGAAGCTACCTATTCTTGGGAATTTGTCCCTGTCTTGTACAGTCATTCTCTCCCATTCATCACATAAAGATTCTGTGTGACTTCCGTATTTTTCACACATTACATATCGTGCCGACCCAACTGGTCGGTTCACAGAATCAACCTGAACCAGGGTTGATCGCCCCCTACCTGAGCAACTGGCCCCCATAGTCTGCAGGTGTTGCTTAGTCCTCCTTGGATTTCTGTATCAAGGTTTTCAGCAAGCCTTTACAGACAACCAAATTACTCCACAGTAGGCCGGCGGTGGCGGTTTACCGAGTACCCCACTCACTCGCCCACCTCGACCAATACGACCTGATCACACCGATATGGTGCTGGCGTACTCGATACAGGGCCCCTATGGAACCTTCAGTTTACTGGAACATATGAGGGTTACCCGCAGGACACTTACTCTTTCCAGTAAAGGTGGGGTTGTTAGATAGTTCCTGAGTGACCAGCGAACTTCCCTTCCAAAAATAAAAAATTACACAAATCACGTCAGAATGTACAGATAGCGTTTGTGACCACTTTACTCTAATGGTATTAGGTCAGATTACTAACTACTGCACACAATTACGTGCGGTCCAATCGTTCAGTACATAAGCACTACTTGTCATGTACTGAAAGATCAATGGAATCGATGTTTCCGGCCGCGATTCCTTCAGCAAGAGCTTATGGCCTATATGGGTTCTGCACCAACACCCCAGGCGTTGTGCCACTGGACTTTTATAGCGGACCTCTTTAGTACCTTACGACCTCCTGGTCTTGTTACCTTCTGTTAATGACCTCCTGGTCTGTTACCTTATGGTCCGCTATACTCTAATGCTCAAATATTATTTAACCAGGGATGCCTCCCTAGCCACCGTATATGTCACTTACACGTGTGTCCCTTGACGAGTACCCGACTTTCCTTTTGGTTCCACCTTAAAGTTATATAAACTTTTGTATACAAAACCACACTCACTCAACACATGTACACTTTTGTTTCTATATCTATTTCTGCGCAGAAATTGTCTTCAGTCCAACAGTGTTACTAATTAGGAGCAGGATCTGTTAAGCTAAATTTCAGATTTTCCAAAAATAGATTTGCGTTATTTACCGCGTCGCGTTATTTACCGCTGTGCGTTACTTATCGCCTTTGCGCTAATTCAACTTTTCGTGACTTGAGCTACGTGGGCGTAACCAGACGCTACGTTGCGTAATGTACGCTGCGTGCGTCTGCCGTTTGGATTGCGTACGCAAGTCTTTTGTTAGGGACACGTGTACGCAAAACAAAGATCCACCGTAACACAATTTCTACCTTTATCAATGTAGATGATCTCTGATCATCTACCGCACACCACACTGACTGTCTTATCTCCCAGACAAGCCGTGTGTTGGTCTATACTTTAACTATTACCTCTACTATGAAATAACAGCAAATCTCTTTTTGCACTTTCTATCAACTATAAAACTTGGCAAACAGGAATAGTGATATACGAAATTTGAAAAAGAAATGCAGATAAATGTATGCGTGCGTGTATACGCAAGACAGAAGAAAAATAAAACAGTTTTAAAAGACACAAGCGTTTTGTTCTTACTTCCGGTTCCCGGATTCCTTCAGCACTCTTTATCTAAGCGAAGCAGACGCTTATCCAATCAGCACTGCAAGGAATATGATCCCGCCCTTTGCTGATGGATAATGTCTGCTGATCTACCTAGTGCAGATATGAGAAGGATAGGACGAGTCCCCAATTGACAATGCTAAATTCCCTTGTCGTATAAACAACCCTTTATGAAGCTAAGAACACTGTACGCTGTTTACTTAAGAAGTACCGTAATGGTACGCTAGTTGCGTAACGATCGCTCAGCCGTAGGCGAGACGCTCAAGCGTCACGTTCGCTCACGGCCCAGCGATCACAGGACACGTTATTGGCTATGACTAGAGTAATGATTCGCTATGGCGTAGCGGACGCTCGAGACCACGAGGAGATCACCAGCGGCGCAGACGCTCACAACGCTATACCTTTATGTCTAAACCTTATACCAAAGAAATACACAGAATACCTTCATGTGAATACAGGGTGTAAGTGCAACCTTGTGTAACCTGACTAACTACAAAGCTGCTTGAGCGTCACCGACGCTCAAGTGAACACTTAACACTATAGAAAATACACAGATACTGGTTTAGGTTCCAAAGCCTATTAACTGTATTATATCTAGTATACTTGTAAAAAGGGGATAACAGTACAAATGATACACTACAATATAACAGAGACTTCCTAACCACAGAACTAAACAATACTATCTAATACAATACAATACTAGTCTAGGGGAGATACGAGAGAGAGAGAGAAGGGAAAGAGAGAGAGGGAGACGGAGAGAGATGAGAGAAATTGGCTCACAGAAAGACAATGATAACGGAGAGAAACTTACGCACAAGGGTAAACGGTCGCATGCGCCTGGACATCCAGCACCCGATTTTCAGCAATGAGAACCGTTGAAGAGTGAGAGCTGGATGTGGTCGGCCTGCCTATTTATGCCCCACACACAATGCAATCCTACAGTCCCTACAATCCCATTGTCCATTGGATGAAGGAATTCGACCCTGTATCACAACAAAAGGTCATAGGGTGATTCATACAGGTGGGCTGTGACGATTTCAAACAGCTCAGGTGGGTGGGGAACTAGGTTTCCCGCCGCATACCTGAGTATGAGTAAATAGTAGAAATGGACATAAACTTCTTATGTCCATAACTATTCGCACGAGCGATTAATACGCTCCAAACCAACACCGGAATATTGCTAATTAAATACTCTTCCGATGGGTACCAAACACTGCTGTATGATTCCTGTTAGACCCTTCGTACGATACAAAGAGGGATTCCTTAGCTCAGGGACCTTCTATATTAACCAAACTATCAGAAACTATCAAAGGGACCATGATCTATAAACTACATTAATTGTGAAAATATGTAACGAATGAGTCGCACGCTACGACTACATAAACTCTACCGTAAATACGCATACCGCGCCTGCGAGTGCACGCTATTGCGGGTATGCGCCTTCACGGGAGAGCGTACGCATGCGCAGCACGGACCAGTGTGCGGTGCAAATATGGCAACGTGCATAGAGACATTTTTCTGACTTTGACAGGTATGAGTCTTACCCGGGATTCAAAATCCTTCCTTATTGTGTACGCTCGTCCGGGCACAGTATCCTAACTGAGGCTTGGAGGAGGGTCATAGGGGGAGGAGCCAGTGCACACCACCTGATCCTAAAGCTTTACTTTTTGTGCCCTGTCTCCTGCGGAGCCGCTATTCCCCATGGTCCTTTCAGGAACCCCAGCATCCACTACGGACTCCGAGAAATAGAATTATCGGTAAGTAAATTCTTATTATTTTCAATGTCAGCATACCCACTCACACTCTTATTTGCGTTCACATGTTCTGATATTGTGTGTGTGTGTCTATGGGGGGGTCCTTCTTGCTCTAATCAATACGATTAATACATGTTAAAAGCACCAAAGTCAATTTAATGACCTCCAGTGACCTGAATGCAAGTGGAAATTCTTGTTAATAACTGCATGTCATATGATATACCATCCCACTAGCCCTTGAACCTGCGTCGTTAACCTCAATTCAAATGCAATTCACATGTGACCAAACGGCAGTTTTTCCCGGTCACAGTTCGAAAGGGTTTTAAAGCTAGATGAGATTTCTAAGAGCACATTGGCATGTATGCTGCATATAGGGCCTTATTCAGTAAGGATCACTATTGTGATCCCCTGCGCAGTTCCCTGATTATTGACCTGTTCTGCGTATGTGCAGAGCTGTCCTGTATGTGGCTCGCATCTTTGCAACAGCCAGGCAGAGGCATTCGCGAGGCAGGGGGGCGGAAACGGCTGGTGTTTCACCTCCGTTTTCCAGGAGTGGCGAGGCCAAGTGCGATGACCAGCCTGAGGAAGCTGAGGCTAACTCAGTTGACAATCTGCGGGGAATATCGTGACCGTCGGTCGCAACGTTGATCCCAAGCTGCGACACGTTCCAGAAATGACATGCTAATCTTCTCAGAAAGAAATTCATTGCCAGAAAATACAATGCAAAGTCTTTTGAAAGCGATGGGATTTGTGTGAGGGCCACAAAATTACCAATATTGAAGTCGGAAAGAGATGAGCCCACAAGTGCCATAGTGGGCTCAGCACAGGGGTGAGAAAATGCCTTAGCAATGATGGGGTAAATTGGCAGCAAATTGGAGCATATTTTTGTATTGATGTGATGTTTGTTATATATAATGTATTCTATTTTACAATGCTGCCTGCATACAATAGAACTTTTGCAAAGTTTCACATTTTGTACATAATACGTTATGGCGTGAATAGGAAAATAGTTTACGTGTGTTTTTCAAAGGTATCAAATTTTGCATTTGTATAATAAATATTTGTAGGATTTTTTCACGTTTAAAAAAAAAAAATATATATATATATATATATATATATATATATATATAGATAGATATCTGCAAAAACAAATTGTTCTTTATCCTAATACGTTAAACATATTTCATGTAGATAGTGAGGAGAGGGAGCGTTGGTCTGTGAATGCAGCGGCTGCCGATTTACCAGTGAGCAGAGGCATTAGTGAACAATTGGTCACGGACAATTACCTTCCCCTGATAGCTTATACAAAACAAACCAGCCTAATGCTACGCTCCTGGCATAGGAACTATAGTCTAACATTAGTCATTATGAGACATGCAGGTGCTAGCACATGCTTCATGTCCATTTTGCAGGCAAGATTTTTATACTAGACTATACTGATCAACAATACGCAAAAACTACAACATAAAATCACACCCATAGACTCAAAAAAATACTCAAATGGAGCATAATTCCTAATATACCCTTTAAAGAAAGGCTTGTCTTTCCGCACACTGGGGGTAATTCTGAGTTGATTGCAGCAGCACATTTGTTAGCAGTTGGGCAAAACCATAGGGCTAATTCAGACCTGATTGTAGCCGTGTAAAAATTTGCACTGCTACGATCAGCCACCCTCATATGCGGGGGGATGCCCAGCACAGGGCTAGTCCACCTCGCATGTCTGGCCCTCCCCCCGCCGCACGGGGGCGATAGCATCGCACAATGGCGATGCTATTGCACTCGGCGAGTAAGTCCCTACCTGCGCAGCATTGCAGCGCTGGTAGGCATCTTTCTCTAACATCCTAAGTGGATGCTGGGGACTCCGTAAGGACCATGGGGAATAGCGGCTCCGCAGGAGACTGGGCACAAAAGTAAAGCTTTAGAACTACCTGGTGTGCACTGGCTCCTCCCCCTATGACCCTCCTCCAAGCCTCAGTTAGATTTTTGTGCCCGAACGAGAAGGGTGCACACTAGGTGGCTCTCCTGAGCTGCTTAGTGAAAAGTTTAGTTTTAGGTTTTTTATTTTCAGTGAGACCTGCTGGCAACAGGCTCACTGCACCGAGGGACTAAGGGGAGAAGAAGCGAACTCACCAGCGTGCAGAGTGGATTGGGCTTCTTAGGCTACTGGACATTAGCTCCAGAGGGACGATCACAGGCCCAGCCATGGATGGGTCCCAGAGCCGCGCCGCCGGCCCCCTTACAGAGCCAGAAGACAGAAGAGGTCCGGAAAATCGGCGGCAGAAGACGTCCTGTCTTCAACAAGGTAGCGCACAGCACTGCAGCTGTGCGCCATTGCTCTCAGCACACTTCACACTCCGGTCACTGAAGGTGCAGGGCGCTGGGGGGGGGGGGCGCCCTGAGACGCAATAAAAACACCTTGGATGGCAAAAAATGCATCACATATAGCTCCTGGGCTATATGGATGCATTTAACCCCTGCCAGAATACATAGAAAAACGGGAGATAAGGCTGCCGATAAGGGGGCGGAGCCTATCTCCTCAGCACACTGGCGCCATTTTCCCTCACAGCTCCGTTGGAGGGAAGCTCCCTGGCTCTCCCCTGCAGTCACTACACTACAGAAAGGGTTAAAAAAGAGAGAGGGGGCACTAATTACGCGCAGTATTAAAGATACAGCAGCTATAAGGGGAAAAACACTTATATAAGGTTATCCCTGTATATATATAGCGCTCTGGTGTGTGCTGGCAAACTCTCCCTCTGTCTCCCCAAAGGGCTAGTGGGGTCCTGTCCTCTATCAGAGCATTCCCTGTGTGTGTGCTGTATGTCGGTACGTTTGTGTCGACATGTATGAGGAGAAAAATGATGTGGAGACGGAGCAGATTGCCTGTAATAGTGATGTCACCCCCTAGGGGGTCGACACCTGAGTGGATGAACTGTTGGAAGGAATTACGTGACAGTGTCAGCTCTGTATAAAAGACAGTGGTTGACATGAGACAGCCGGCTACTCAGCTTGTGCCTGTCCAGACGTCTCATAGGCCGTCAGGGGCTCTAACTCAGATGGCAGATATAGACGCCGACACGGATACTGACTCCAGTGTCGACGGTGAAGAGACAAATGTGACTTCCAGTAGGGCCACACGTTACATGATGGAGGCAATGAAAAATGTTTTACACATTTCTGATAATACGAGTACCACCAAAAAGGGGTATTATGTTCGGTGGAGAAAAACTACCTGTAGTTTTCCTGAATCTGAGAAATTAAATGAGGTGTGTGATGATGCGTGGGTTTCCCCCGATAACAACTGATAATTTCTAAAATGTTATTGGCATTATATCCTTTCCCGCCAGAGGTTAGGGTGCGTTGGGAAACACCCCCTAGGGTGGATAAAGCGCTCACACGCTTGTAAGGGCTCTACCCTCTCCTGAGATGGCCGCCCTTAAGGATCCTGCTGATAGAAAGCAGGAGGGTATCCTAAAATGTATTTACACACATACTGGTGTTATACTGCGACCAGCAATCGCCTCAGCCTGGATGTGCAGTGCTGGGTTGGCGTGGTCGGATTCCCTGACTGGAAATATTGATACCCTAGATAGGGACAGTATATTTTTGCCTATAGAGCATTTAAAAGATGCATTTCTATATATGCGTGATGCACAGCGGAATATTTGCCGACTGGCATCAAGTCTAAGTGCGTTGTCCATTTCTACCAGTAGAGGGTTATGGACACGACAGTGGTCAGGTGATGCGGATTTCAAACGGCATTTGGAAGTATTGCCTTATTAAGGGGAGGAGTTATTTGGGGTCGGTCTTTCAGACCTGGTGGCCACGGCAACAGCTGGGAAATCCACGTTTGTACCCCAGGTCGCCTCTCAACATGAGAAGACGCCGTATTATCAGGCGCAGTCTTTTCGTGGACAAGCGGGCAAAAGGTTCCTCATTTCTGCCCCGTGACAGAGGGAGAGGAAAAAGGCTGCAGAAATCAGCCAGTTCCCAGGAACAGAAACCCTCTCCCGCCTCTGCCAAGCCCTCAGTATGACGCTGGGGCTTTACAAGCAGAATCAGGCACGGTGGGGGGCCCGTCTCAATGAATTTCAGCGCGCAGTGGGCTCACTCGCAAGTAGACCCCTGGATCCTTCAGGTGATATCTCAGGGGTACAAATTGGAATTCGAGACGTCTCCCCCTCGCCGTTTCCTAAAGTCAGCTTTACCGATGTCTCCTTCTGACAGGGAGACAGTTTTGGAAGCCATTCACAAGCTGTATTCCCAGCAGGTGATAATCAAGGTACCCCTCCTGCAACAGGGAACGGGGTATTATTCCACACTGTTGTGGTACCGAAGCCGGACGGCTCGGTGAGACCGATTCTAAATCTAAAATCTTTGAACACTTACATACAGAGGTTCAAATTCAAGATTGAGTCACTCAGAGCAGTGATTGCGAACCTGGAAGAAGGGGACTACATGATGTCTCGGGACATCAAGGATGCTTATCTTCATGTCCAAAATTTACCCTTCTCACCAAGGGTACCTCAGGTTTTATGGTACAGAACTGTCACTATCAGTTCAGACGCTGCCGTATGGATGGTCCACGGCACCCCGGGTCTTTACCAAGGTAATGGCCGAAATGATGATATTCCTTCGAAGGAAGGGAATTTTAGTTATCCCTTACTTGGACGATTCCCTGATAAGGGTAAGATCCAGGGAACAGTTGGAGGTCGGTGTAGCACTATCTCAGGTAGTGTTGCGGCAGCACGATTGGATTCTCAATATTCCAAAATCGCAGCTGGTTCCGACGACTCGTCTTCTGTTCCTAGGGATGATCCTGGACACAGTCCAGAAAAAGGTGTTTCTCCTAGAGGAGAAAGCCAGGGAGTTATCCGAGCTAGTCAGGAACCTCCTAAAACCGAGCCAAGTCTCAGTGCATCAATGCACAAGGGTTCTGGGTAAAATGGTGGCTTCCTACGAAGCAATCCCATTCGGCAGATTCCACGCAAGAACTTTCCAGTGGGACCTGCTGGACAAATGGTCCGGGTCGCATCTTCAGATGCATCAGCGGATAACCCTGTCACCAAGAACAAGGGTGTCCCTCCTGTGTTGGTTGCAGAGTGCTCATCTTCTAGAGGGCCGCAGATCTGGCATTCAGGACTGGGTCCTGGTGACCACGGATGCCAGCCTGCGAGGCTGGGGAGCAGTCACACAGGGAAGGAATTTCCAGGGCTTATGGTCAAGCCTGGAGACATCACTTCACATAAATATCCTGAAGCTAAGGGCCATTTACAATGCTCTAAGCTTAGCAAGACCTCTGCTTCAAGGTCAGCCGGTGTTGATCCAGTCGGACAACATCACGGCAGTCACCCACGTAAACAGACAGGGTGGCACAAGAAGCAGGAGGGCAATGGCAGAAGCTGCAAGGATTCTTCGCTTGGCGGAAAATCATGTGATAGCACTGTCAGCAATTCCGGGAGTGGACAACTGGGAAGCAGACTTCCTCAGCAGACACGACCTCCACCCGGGAGAGTGGGGACTTCACCCAGAAGTCTTCCACATGATTATAAACCGTTGGGAAAAACTCGACAGGTATTGCGCCAGGTCAAGGGACCCTCAGGCAATAGCTGTAGACGCTCTGGTAACACCGTGGGTGTACCAGTCAGTGTATGTGTTCCCTCATCTGCCTCTCATACCCAAGGTACTGAGATTGATAAGATGGAGAGGAGTAAGCACTATATTCGTGGCTCCGGATTGGCCAAGAAGGACTTGGTAACCGGAACTTCAAGAGATGCTCACGGAGGATCCGTGGCCTCTACCTCTAAGAAGGGACCTGCTCCAGCAAGGACCCTGTCTGTTCCAAGACTTACCGCGGCTGCGTTTGACGGCATGGCGGTTGAACGCCGGATCCTGAAGGAAAAAAGGCATTCCGGATGAAGTCATCCCTATCCTGATCAAAGCCAGGAAGGATGTAACCGCAAAACATTATCACCGCATTTGGCGAAAATATGTTGCGTGGTGCGAGGCCAGTAAGGCCCGACGGAGGAAATTCAACTGGGTCGATTCCTACATTTCCTGCAAACAGGAGTGTCTATGGGCCTGAAATTGGGGTCCATTAAGGTTCAAATTTCGGCCCTGTCAAATTTCTTCCAAAAAGAACTAGCTTCAGTCCCTGAAGTTCAGACGTTGTAAAAGGGGTACTGCATATACAGTCTCCTTTTGTGCCTCCAGGGGCACCTTGGGATCTCAATGTAGTTTTTGGGTTCCAAAAGTCACATTGGTTTGAACCACTTAAATCTGTGGAGTTAAAATATGGGCCAGGCGCGTGTCAGAATTGGCGGCTTTATCCTGTAAAAGCCCTTATCTGATTTTCCATTCGGACAGGGCGGAATTGAGGACTCGTCCTCAGTTTCTCCCTAAGGTGATTTCAGCGTTTCACCTGAACCAACCTATTGTGGTGCCTGCGGCTACTAGGGACTTGGAGGACTCCAAGTTGCTAGACGTTGTCAGGGCCCTGAAAATATATGTTTCCAGGACGGCTGGAGTCAGAAAATCTGACTCGCTGTTTATCCTGTATGCACCCAACAAGCTGGGTGCTCCTGCTTCTAAGCAGACTATTGCTCGTTGGATTTGTAGTACAATTCAGCTTGCACATTCTGTGGCAGACCTGCCACAGCCAAAAATCTGTAAATGCCCACTCCACAAGGAAGATGGGCTCATCTTGGGCGGCTGCCCGAGGGGTCTCGGCTTTACAACTTTGCCGAGCAGCTACTTGGTCAGGAGCAAATACGTTTGTAAAATTCTACAAATTTGATACCCTGGCTGAGGAGGACCTGGAGTTCTCTCATTTGGTGCTGCAGAGTCATCCGCACTCTCCCGCCCGTTTGGGAGCTTTGGTATAATCCCCATGGTCCTTACGGAGTCCCCAGCATCCACTTAGGACGTTAGAGAAAATAAGAATTTACTTACCGATAATTCTATTTCTCGTAGTCCGTAGTGGATGCTGGGCGCCCATCCCAAGTGCGGATTGTCTGCAATACTGGTACATAGTTATTGTTACCAAAAAAATCGGGTTATTGCTGTAGTGAGCCATCTTTTCTAGAGGCTCCTCTGTTATCATGCTGTTAACTGGGTTTAGATCACGAGTTGTACGGTGTGATTGGTGTGGCTGGTATGAGTCTTACCCGGGATTCAAAATCCTTCCTTATTGTGTACGCTCGTCCGGGCACAGTATCCTAACTGAGGCTTGGAGGAGGGTCATAGGGGGAGGAGCCAGTGCACACCAGGTAGTTCTAAAGCTTTACTTTTGTGCCCAGTCTCCTGCGGAGCCGCTATTCCCCATGGTCCTTACGGAGTCCCCAGCATCCACTACGGACTACGAGAAATAGAATTATCGGTAAGTAAATTCTTATTTTTTGCCGCATCCCGGGTGATGTCACGCAGCCGCCGCGGCCCGGCCCCCACACGATGCCCCCAAATCGGCGGCCGAATGCCACCGGCCCACCCCCAATCAGGCAGAGGCGATCGCTGGGCTGAGATGCCGATCGCATCTCTGGCATGCACATGCGCACTGCAGCGATCAGGTCTCAATTAGCCCCCATGTGCACTGCAGGTGGGGCAGATGTAACATGTGCAAAGAGTAAGATTTGGGTGGGTTATTTTGTTTCTGTGCAGGGTAAATACTGGCTGCTTTATTTTTACACTGCAATTTAGATTTCAGTTTGAACACACCCCACCCAAATCTAACTCTCTCTGCACATGTTACATCTGCCCCCCCCCCTGCAGTGCACATGGTTTTGCCCAAATGCTAACAAATTTGTTGCTGCGATCAGGTCTGAATTACCCCCACTGCCCTTTGCATTCTTTTCATTCGGTGACAACAGAAGGAGGTACATAGCAATAAAGCCATTGTATTCATTTTTTTTATGACTTCATAGTAGCATTAATTTACTATATTTATCATTAAGAAACTTTATAAATATTGGGATTCAGGATAAATGACCCCATGTCTTGGATTATTTCTGCTTCCAATCTTTTTTTATTTTTTTATTTCCCAGGGAATATCTTTTGTTCTTGTTTTCGTTTAAGCAAATACTTGCCTGGGGGTCCAAACACCTAATTGTAGTAAATCTTAAACTCCTGCTTGTCTGAGGGGGTGTAGTGGCCATCCCGACGCTTGGAATGCTGGCTTTTAGAAGACTGGCGCCGGGAATCCCGACACCCATCAGAATCCCGATGCCAGAATCCGACAGTCAACATTCCGAACGTAACTATGCCGGCGAGGGTTTGGGTTAGCCTGCGGCGTGGGTGGGGGGAGGGTAAGGGTCAGGCTGCTGGAACGGAGGGTTAGGTTGCGGGAAGGGAGGGGTGGGGGTGGTAGCATACTTACCCACCAGGTGTCAGGATTCTGAGCGTCGGGTTTGCTGCTATCGGTCTTGTAACTGCCGGCATCCTAAGCGCCGGTGTCCCGTACCCAACCCTGTCTGAGATGTCCTCACTTTTTAAGTGGGTGGGATAGACCTCTTGCAGCCAGTTACTACGTCACTATGGTCAGGGTGTAATGAGCACTCTGATCTGACCGCCGACACTAGGATCTAATTAACACCCCAGAATCTGTGCTCAGTTGGGAACATATCTGTTCCTCTATGGTCTATCTGCAGTGGACACAGATGTACTGAAGAGGGGAATCAAAGAAGGACTAAGAGAGATGGGGGCCCATGTGCAGCCTCTCTGCGCCCCCTACCAGTGATTTCTGCAGCGCTGACAGGTAAGTGTCGTCTATGGGTGCAGGGTATGATGTGTAGACCCAGTGGCCCAAGTGCACTGTACACCCTGCACCCCATTATAGATACACCCATGAGGAAACTCATACTTACCTGCTTTCCCAGAACATCTGAAAGGCTCCCGAGTCTTGGTTGACTCTCCCAGATGGTCAGAAGAGTGGGCTACTCGCCCAAAGGCCGTCCGCCATACTCCCGAGGCTGCCCACTTCACTCAGACAGGGCAGCCTACAAAGAGATTGGCACTAAATTTCAGCATCCCCCCATTTCACAATGAGATCCATAGCAGAGGAGCGGAGTCTAATGTTCACCAAGGACCCTCGCAAGGGGGTTTGGGCTTCACTGCGCCCGTCATGCAGGTCTCGGCCCTCTGTCTGTGTTCACTAGTACGGAGCTGGTTTGCACTGGAGAAGACAATGTTGATTTATTGAGAGGCGTATAGATATAGGGGCAACAGAATGGGTCAGAGCCAGATTGCAGGAATAAGGAACGGAGCATGGGAAGACATGGACATACTGTAGCTTCACAGGAGAACTGGTAAGCACAAGGCTCGAACACTGGGGTAAGGTTTGGGAGCCTATATTGTGGCACCAGAGAGTGACTAGAAAGTCCCTTATATAGGTGGAGATTCTGATGCCAAAAGTCACATTTATGCGAGCCTGGCCCTTTACATTTCACACAGAGCGGTTTGTGCATTCCTATGGGAGCTGTGGCCACAGGTACACTCAGAGGCTGCAGCTGGAGAGAAACTATGGCCTGTAAGAAACTACAACAGCAGACGCCAGGGACTCTCTGCCCGTTGCCCTGCTGTAGATTCCACGGACCAGCACTGCCAGACCCAGAAAGTGAGCACCGGGTTCCGGCACGCTATGACAGGATGATTCAATCACGCCGTCATGCCACCACCTTGCCACACAACACCCCTAGTGCCACCCACTGAGGCACACCACGGCTCCCGCTCTCAGAGGTGGCAGCCAGAAAGTCGTCTGGGGAAACTGATATATGACCAGTTTCCCTCTGGAGTATTTCAGGGGCCCAAATGCATGATGCTTGGGCTGGCTGTTATAAGGACAGTGGGGGTAATTCCAAGTTGATCGCAGCAGGAAATTTTTTAGCAGTTGGGCAAAACCATGTGCACTGCAGGGGGGGCAGATATAACATTTGCAGAGAGAGTTAGATTTGGGTGGGTTATTTTGTTTCTGTGCAGGGTAAATACTGGCTGCTTTATTTTTTACACTGCAATTTAGATTGCAGATTGAACTCACCACACCCAAATCTCTCTCTCTCTGCACATGTTATATCTGCCCCCCCTGCAGTGCACATGGTTTTGCCCAACTGCTAAAAAATGTCCTGCTGCAATCAACTTGGAATTACCCCCACTGTCATGTTGTGAGAAGTGCATAAGGGAAACAGGAAGAAGCAGACTGAGAGTTAGATAGTGGAATAATCAGAGACCACCAACAGCACAGGATATAGATGTAAGGTTCCTGTCACATTCATTTATGAAAACTGGTGTCAAGTGCATATACATCAATGCCTCTAATTCCAGTTTGAAGGTCCATACGTTCTTCTCCGTCACTAAATATAATGGAGAACCACTGCGCACTAACAGCAGCTGGTAAAGGGGTGTCAATCCCTATGAAAAGTGCTATCGCCAAAAATATATAAGAAATACCAGCGCTTGATTCAAATAAATGTATTAAAAAATGGACGGATAGGATATAAAGTTAAAACATACATTTATTATACATGTAAAGAAGTAAAGCAGGCAAAAATGACTGTAGTAGTATCAGCTTTACTTTTTTACATGTATAATAAATGTATGTTGTAACTTTTAATCCTATCCGTCCATTTTTTAATACATTTATTTGAATCAAGCCACAGCGCTGGTATTTCTTATATATCCTCTGACAGAACTCCGGCAATAGTGACACCTGTACCAAACTGATTCTAGCTGTGCTTATAATTAGGGATTATTTTCCCTTTTAATGCCTTCCTAATGATAACTTCAATCAAACCTACCCACATGGTTATCATGGCTGGAATTCAATGAGTCCTCTGCTTTACGCCTCATTCTTGGGTCCTGCTGTAGCTTTCTCTCGCTCCCCTCACTCCCTGTCCTAGTACCTTCAATCTGTCATCCGATTGATGAAATGGGACAACACCACTGGCCTCTTCCATCATTTAAGGATCCACAATTATCTCTCTTAAGGGCCCTACACACATGCCGATTTGTGTTAAAGATATGAACGATCTCGTTCATAAATGAACGAGAACTCGTTCATATCTTTCAGTGTGGAGGCTCCAGCGATGAACGATGCGCGACCCCGCGCTCGTTCATCGCTGGTCCCCCGTCGGCTGTGCATGCAGGCCAATATGGACGATCTCGTCCATATTGGCCTGCACTTCAATGGAGCCGCGTGACGGGGGGAGTGAAGAAACTTCACTCCCCCCGTCACTGCCCCCCCGCCGCCGGGTCGGCCGTATCCGCCGTCGGGCAGCTCGGCGGCGGATCGGCCGATGTGTAGGGCCTATTAGGGGCAGATATATTAACCTGGAGAAGGCATAAGGAAGTGATAAACCAGTGATATGTGCAAGGTGATAAAGGCACCAGCCAATCAGATCCTAACTGTTAATTTACATATTGGAGCTGATTGGCTGCTGCCTTTATCACCTTGCACATATCACTGGTTTATCACTTCCTTATGCCTTCTCCCGGTTAATACATCTGCCCCTTAATTTAATACCCTCTGCCCCTCTGTCTTTCACACCCTTTCCTGCATTTTCTTCCTCCCCCTTTTTTTTATTCCTTTTCTATTAAAGTTGCGTGGCCTGTGATATCTCTACTAATACCGGACTTTGTATACTTCTGTTACGTGGCTTTTTTCCTGTATTTCTGTACTTTTGTATGTATCATGGTTTCATGTATTTATTGTGTGTCTCCAAGGTTGTGTGGAATAAAAACCTGTTTGAATTTAAAAATAAAAATAAATCATACCTACTTTTTTAGGTCCACATGCCAAGTGCAGTGGTGGTGGCGATGTGATTTGTGTTATCATGGCCAGCGCCCCTTGCTACCCAATACCACGTTTCGTGGTATCGCAGAGAGAAGTGGGTGGGATTCAGCAGGGTGACCTGGGAAGGTCCAGATGGGAGGTGTGGGGGGCGTTGCACAGTGACTTGCATCATCACAGTCCTGCCCCCTGCTGCTTAACGCTATAATTTCTCGCTTCAAGCAACAGGCGGAGTAGCCACAAGCAGTTTGAATCATCAAGACCTGGAAAAGAATTTCAGGCCACGAGGACAAGGACTTTGAGACAATGCCAGAGTCTACTGTGCAGCAAGAGAGTTGAGGGGTCCACACCAGTAATGCACACACGGGCCCCCTCCTCTTTTAAACCGCCCCTGATTTAGAGCACAGTTACTTCCAGGTGAACAGTGAGCACCCTTTCTGTCAGCTTAGGGTTCACATGCTGCATGGGGTTTTGTCTGCCCTGGGAATATCACAATAACCATACCTCCCGCTGTCCCATCCGCGGGCCGCAGTGGTGTAGGGGCGGAGGTGGTGGTGGTGGGGGGGGGGGCAGTTGGGAGGCTCCTGTCACCTGCTGCCTTAATTAGCAGGAGACATCAGAAGAGGGGGCATGCCAGCAGCTCTCTGCAGCTATCAGATTGCCGCAAGGCCATGCCCCCTTTCATATAGGCCATGGCCCTTTTCTCATCTACGTGCGCGCTATGCACGTACGGATGTCCTGCATCCATTTTTTAAAATGTTGGGAGGTATGCAACCTCCTCGTCCTCTATAGACATTTAGGGGCCCATTTATCAATGAGTGATAAAACTCGTTGTGAATGATAAAACTTGTTGCGTATGATAAATGATGCTCCAGCCAATCACATCCCATCTGTCATTTTTCAAACACATGACAGGAGCTGATTGGCTGGAGCACCATTTACGATAGGTATTATATTTTATCATTCACAATAAATTTTATCACTCGTTGATAAATGAGCCCCCTAGTATGATTTTCACTCCGTCCAGCTGACTTTGGTCAAGTTTTGTAAAATGTCTTCCTCCCTCTGTACTTTCTTTGATGATCCGATATTTCCAGGGATTGACAAAGGTAAACTGTTTAAACAATATAAACCTTCTGGCTTCATCCTGCACACATGCCTCAAGTTAATGATGTATTAAAAAAAAAAAAAAAGAAGCAGGCCAGCGTTGTAGTAATAACTAAATGTAATTATATCAAGATCCTAACTTCCTGCTGGACCGTGCTGTTCACAGATCTCTGATATATCAAGCGTTAACCTGTACTTCGCCAACACCAGATTTACAGGGCTTAGGCTGTTTATAGGAGTTCAAGGCAGTAATTTCATGGGGTTTTGTTTGCTTTACTGCTCCCCTCTGCTGCTGCTGCAAATAAAGACTTAAAAGCAGTGTAGTGGATCTGTGCAGCAGTCATTACCTCCCTTCAGATGGTCTCAAGATGGCAGCCTCTCAAAATAGAGGCCTTGCTTAGGTGAATTCCCTGCAGGGTAGAGCAGTACTCCATCAGCACAGGTAAATATGGATTTCCATGGCACTGCTAATACGTGGTGTTCTCACGCCTTGTTTACTAACTTTATTAGGCATGGTACTGTAAGGGAATGCAACAATTTATCATGAAGGCACGTGCATGAATGGCTGTGTGTAAATCCTTCCAGGTTAGTGTTGGATGTAGACATCTGCACAGGGTAGTGCTCTCCTACGACAGTAACAGCACGGTGCTGCCCCATAGTGATGTCTTCTCTACTTACGTCCTCTTAAGAGAATTCCCTTAACCATTCATTGACTGAATGATTATTTTATTTATTTATTTATCTATCTATCTATATATATATATATATATATATACATACACACCGTGTTTCCGCGATAATAAGACACCATGGGGCTTATTTTCAGGGTAGGTCTTATATTAATTTTGACAGCAATTCAATAAACAGGTAAGTTGTCTTCACTTTCCTCTTTTTCTGTACTCTCCTCCGCGGTGCTGCTGTAAATGGACTTTTGGAATTTTAATTTTTGACCAAAATCGATGGGTCCAGGGCTTAGGGAGTTTCTTATATGCCGCAAAACAGTTGAAGCTCCTGTTCAAAAATCATGCTCCGAAATCAACTTCTGTCACCTCAGTGATACATTTTGGGATGGTACCTAAAGTTTAAAGCAGAAATTGGGGCACTTTTGGAATTTTCATTTTTGACCAAAATCGATGGGTCCGGGACTTAGGGAATTTGTCATATGCCACAAAACGGTTGAAGCTCCTGTTCAAAAATCATGCTCCGAAATCAACTTTTGTCACCTCAGTGATACATTTTGGGATAGTACCTAAAGTTTAAAGCAGAAATTGGGGCACTTTTGGAATTTTCATTTTTGACCAAAATCGATGGGTCCGGGACTTAGGGAATTTCTCATATGCTGCAAAACGGTTGAAGCTCCTGTTCAAAAACCATGCTCCGAAATCAACTTCTGTCACCGCACGCCAGTGTCATTCACAGAAAACGAGGGGAAAGTGCACGCTCACTGTGAGAGAGTGAGACGCTGCAGCTGTGATTGGATGCAACAGCGGCATCCTTTCATGCGGGGGTGGGGGGGTGGAGCTGGGGGCATTGTAGTGTAGCGCAGGGACCGGACAAAATGGGGATTTAACTAGGTCTTATTTTCGGGGTAGGGCTTATTTTGTACTGTTCTGAAGAAGTAAGGGTAGGTCTTATTATCCGGGTAGGTCTTATTATCGGGGAAACACGGTATAAACCCGGCACTCACAATAGTTACAGCAACGGACACGGTGCCAACCACAAACAGATACAACAGGCAATGCTGGGAAGACGGCACTCACTGGACTTAAATGCATAAATGAAGACTGTACAGGTGGTAGTACAGTGTCTTCATTTATGCATTTAAATCCAGTGAGTGCTGTCTCCCTTGCATTTTATATATATATATATATATATATTAGAGATGAGCGCCTGAAATTTTTCGGGTTTTGTGTTTTGGTTTTGGGTTCGGTTCCGCGGCCGTGTTTTGGGTTCGACCGCGTTTTGGCAAAACCTCACCGAATTTTTTTTGTCGGATTCGGGTGTGTTTTGGATTCGGGTGTTTTTTTTAAAAAACACTAAAAAACAGCTTAAATCATAGAATTTGGGGGTCATTTTGATCCCATATTATTATTAACCTCAAAAACCATAATTTCCACTCATTTTCAGTCTATTCTGAATACCTCACACCTCACAATATTATTTTTAGTCCTAAAATTTGCACCAAGGTCGCTGGATGACTAAGCTAAGCGACACTAGTGGCCGACACAAACACCTGGCCCATCTAGGAGTGGCACTGCAGTGTCACGCAGGATGTCCCTTCCAAAAAACCCTCCCCAATCAGCACATGACGCAAAGAAAAAAAGAGGCGCAATGAGGTAGCTGACTGTGTGAGTAAGATAAGCGACCCTAGTGGCCGACACAAACACCGGGCCCATTTAGGAGTGGCACTGCAGTGTCACGCAGGATGTCCCTTCCAAAAAACCCTCCCCAATCAGCACATGACGCAAAGAAAAAAAGAGGCGCAATGAGGTAGCTGACTGTGTGAGTAAGATTAGCGACCCTAGTGGCCGACACAAACACCGGGCCCATTTAGGAGTGGCACTGCAGTGTCACGCAGGATGTCCCTTCCAAAAAACCCTCCCCAATCAGCACATGACGCAAAGAAAAAAAGAGGCGCAATGAGGTAGCTGACTGTGTGAGTAAGATTAGCGACCCTAGTGGCCGACACAAACACCGGGCCCATTTAGGAGTGGCACTGCAGTGTCACGCAGGATGTCCCTTCCAAAAAACCCTCCCCAATCAGCACATGACGCAAAGAAAAAAAGAGGCGCAATGAGGTAGCTGACTGTGTGAGTAAGATTAGCGACCCTAGTGGCCGACACAAACACCGGGCCCATTTAGGAGTGGCACTGCAGTGTCACGCAGGATGTCCCTTCCAAAAAACCCTCCCCAATCAGCACATGACGCAAAGAAAAAAAGAGGCGCAATGAGGTAGCTGACTGTGTGAGTAAGATTAGCGACCCTAGTGGCCGACACAAACACCGGGCCCATTTAGGAGTGGCACTGCAGTGTCACGCAGGATGTCCCTTCCAAAAAACCCTCCCCAATCAGCACATGACGCAAAGAAAAAAAGAGGCGCAATGAGGTAGCTGACTGTGTGAGTAAGATTAGCGACCCTAGTGGCCGACACAAACACCGGGCCCATTTAGGAGTGGCACTGCAGTGTCACGCAGGATGTCCCTTCCAAAAAACCCTCCCCAATCAGCACATGACGCAAAGAAAAAAAGAGGCGCAATGAGGTAGCTGACTGTGTGAGTAAGATTAGCGACCCTAGTGGCCGACACAAACACCGGGCCCATTTAGGAGTGGCACTGCAGTGTCACGCAGGATGTCCCTTCCAAAAAACCCTCCCCAAACAGCACATGACGCAAAGAAAAAGAAAAGAAAAAAGAGGTGCAAGATGGAATTGTCCTTGGGCCCTCCCACCCACCCTTATGTTGTATAAACAAAACAGGACATGCACACTTTAACCAACCCATCATTTCAGTGACAGGGTCTGCCACACGACTGTGACTGATATGACGGGTTGGTTTGGACCCCCCCCAAAAAAGAAGCAATTAATCTCTCCTTGCACAAACTGGCTCTACAGAGGCAAGATGTCCACCTCATCATCACCCTCCGATATATCACCGTGTACATCCCCCTCCTCACAGATTATCAATTCGTCCCCACTGGAATCCACCATCTCAGCTCCCTGTGTACTTTGTGGAGGCAATTGCTGCTGGTCAATGTCTCCGCGGAGGAATTGATTATAATTCATTTTAATGAACATCATCTTCTCCACATTTTCTGGATGTAACCTCGTACGCCGATTGCTGACAAGGTGAGCGGCGGCACTAAACACTCTTTCGGAGTACACACTTGTGGGAGGGCAACTTAGGTAGAATAAAGCCAGTTTGTGCAATGGCCTCCAAATTGCCTCTTTTTCCTGCCAGTATAAGTATGGACTGTGTGACGTGCCTACTTGGATGCGGTCACTCATATAATCCTCCACCATTCTTTCAATGGTGAGAGAATCATATGCAGTGACAGTAGACGACATGTCCGTAATCGTTGTCAGGTCCTTCAGTCCGGACCAGATGTCAGCATCAGCAGTCGCTCCAGACTGCCCTGCATCACCGCCAGCGGGTGGGCTCGGAATTCTGAGCCTTTTCCTCGCACCCCCAGTTGCGGGAGAATGTGAAGGAGGAGATGTTGACAGGTCGCGTTCCGCTTGACTTGACAATTTTCTCACCAGCAGGTCTTTCAACCCCAGCAGACTTGTGTCTGCCGGAAAGAGAGATCCAAGGTAGGCTTTAAATCTAGGATCGAGCACGGTGGCCAAAATGTAGTGCTCTGATTTCAACAGATTGACCACCCGTGAATCCTTGTTAAGCGAATTAAGGGCTCCATCCACAAGTCCCACATGCCTAGCGGAATCGCTCCGTGTTAGCTCCTCCTTCAATGTCTCCAGCTTCTTCTGCAAAAGCCTGATGAGGGGAATGACCTGACTCAGGCTGGCAGTGTCTGAACTGACTTCACGTGTGGCAAGTTCAAAGGGCATCAGAACCTTGCACAACGTTGAAATCATTCTCCACTGCGCTTGAGACAGGTGCATTCCACCTCCTATATCGTGCTCAATTGTATAGGCTTGAATGGCCTTTTGCTGCTCCTCCAACCTCTGAAGCATATAGAGGGTTGAATTCCACCTCGTTACCACTTCTTGCTTCAGATGATGGCAGGGCAGGTTCAGTAGTTTTTGGTGGTGCTCCAGTCTTCTGTACGTGGTGCCTGTACGCCGAAAGTGTCCCGCAATTTTTCTGGCCATCTCTTGCACGCCCCTGTCGTTTTTTAAATAATTCTGCACCACCAAATTCAAGGTATGTGCAAAACATGGGACGTGCTGGAATTTGCCCATATTTAATGCACACACAATATTGCTGGCGTTGTCTGATTTTTTTGGTATTTTCACCAGGCATGTCAACGGCCATATTCCTCCCACGGACAACAGGTGTCTCCCCGGGTGCCTGACTTAAACAAACCACCTCACCATCAGAATCCTCCTGGTCAATTTCCTCCCCAGCGCCAGCAACACCCATATCCTCCTCATCCTGGTGTACTTCAACACTGACATCTTCAATCTGACTATCAGGAACTGGACTGCGGGTGCTCCTTCCAGCACTTGCAGGGGGCGTGCAAATGGTGGAAGGCGCATGCTCTTCACGTCCAGTGTTGGGAAGGTCAGGCATCGCAACCGACACAATTGGACTCTCCTTGTGGATTTGGGATTTCGAAGAACGCACAGTTCTTTGCGGTGCTACTGCTTTTGCCAGCTTGAGTCTTTTCATTTTTCTAGCGAGAGGCTGAGTGCCTCCATCCTCATGTGAAGCTGAACCACTAGCCATGAACATAGGCCAGGGCCTCAGCCGTTCCTTGCCACTCCGTGTGGTAAATGGCATATTGGCAAGTTTACGCTTCTCCTCCGACAATTTTATTTTAGGTTTTGGAGTCCTTTTTTTACTGATATTTGGTGTTTTGGATTTGACATGCTCTGTACTATGACATTGGGCATCGGCCTTGGCAGACGACGTTGCTGGCATTTCATCGTCTCGGCCATGACTAGTGGCAGCAGCTTCAGCACGAGGTGGAAGTGGATCTTGATCTTTCCCTAATTTTGGAACCTCAACATTTTTGTTCTCCATATTTTAATAGGCACAACTAAAAGGCACCTCAGGTAAACAATGGAGATGGATGGATACTAGTATACAATTATGGACGGACTGCCGAGTGCCGACACAGAGGTAGCCACAGCCGTGAACTACCGTACTGTACTGTGTCTGCTGCTAATATAGACTGGTTGATAAAGAGATGTCGTAGTATGTATGTATGAAGAAGAAAGAAAAAAAAAACACGGGTAGGTGGTATACAATTATGGACGGACTGCCGAGTGCCGACACAGAGGTAGCCACAGCCGTGAACTACCGTACTGTACTGTGTCTGCTGCTAATATAGACTGGTTGATAAAGAGATGTCGTAGTATGTATGTATGAAGAAGAAAGAAAAAAAAACCACGGGTAGGTGGTATACAATTATGGACGGACTGCCGAGTGCCGACACAGAGGTAGCCACAGCCGTGAACTACCGTACTGTACTGTGTCTGCTGCTAATATAGACTGGTTGATAAAGAGATGTCGTAGTATGTATGTATGAAGAAGAAAGAAAAAAAAACCACGGTTAGGTGGTATACAATTATGGACGGACTGCCGAGTGCCGACACAGAGGTAGCCACAGCCGTGAACTACCGTACTGTACTGTGTCTGCTGCTAATATAGACTGGTTGATAAAGAGATGTCGTAGTATGTATGTATAAAGAAGAAAGAAAAAAAACCACGGTTAGGTGGTATACAATTATGGACGGACTGCCGAGTGCCGACACAGAGGTAGCCACAGCCGTGAACTACCGTACTGTACTGTGTCTGCTGCTAATATAGACTGGTTGATAAAGAGATGTCGTAGTATGTATGTATGAAGAAGAAAGAAAAAAAAACCACGGTTAGGTGGTATACAATTATGGACGGACTGCCGAGTGCCGACACAGAGGTAGCCACAGCCGTGAACTACCGTACTGTACTGTGTCTGCTGCTAATATAGACTGGTTGATAAAGAGATGTCGTAGTATGTATGTATAAAGAAGAAAGAAAAAAAAACCACGGTTAGGTGGTATACAATTATGGACGGACTGCCGAGTGCCGACACAGAGGTAGCCACAGCCGTGAACTACCGTACTGTACTGTGTCTGCTGCTAATATAGACTGGTTGATAAAGAGATGTAGTAGTATGTATGTATAAAGAAGAAAGAAAAAAAAACCACGGGTAGGTGGTATACAATTATGGATGGACTGCCGAGTGCCGACACAGAGGTAGCTACAGCCGTGAACTACCGTACTGTGTCTGCTGCGACTGGATGATAAATAATGATATAAAAAATATATATATATCACTACTGCAGCCGGACAGGTATATATATTATATAATGACGGACCTGCTGGACACTGTCTGTCAGCAGAATGAGTTTTTTATAGAATAAAAAAAAAAACACCACACAAGTGAAGTCACACGACGAGTGTTTAACTTTTTCAGGCAATCACAATATAGTATACTACTAACTATACTGGTGGTCAGTGTGGTCAGGTCACTGGTCAGTCACACTGGCAGTGGCACTCCTGCAGCAAAAGTGTGCACTGTTTAATTTTAATATAATATGTACTCCTGGCTCCTGCTATAACCTATAACTGGCACTGCAGTGCTCCCCAGTCTCCCCCACAATTATAAGCTGTGTGAGCTGAGCACAGTCAGATATATAATATATACATAGATGATGCAGCACACTGGGCTGAGCAGTGCACACAGATATGGTATGTGACTGTCTTGTACTCCTGGCTCCTGCTATAACCTATAACTGGCACTGCAGTGCTCCCCAGTCTCCCCCACAATTATAAGCTGTGTGAGCTGAGCACAGTCAGATATATAATATATACATAGATGATGCAGGCATGCAGCACACTGGGCTGAGCAGTGCACACAGATATGGTATGTGACTGAGTCACTGTGTGTACCGTTTTTTTCAGGCAGAGAACGGATATATTAAATAAAACAACTGCACTGCTGGTGGTCACTGTGGTCAGTCACTAAACTCTGCACTCTCTTCTACAGTATCAGCCTCAGGTCAATCTCTCTCTCTCTCCTAATCTAAATGGAGAGGACGCCAGCCACGTCCTCTCCCTATCAATCTCAATGCACGTGTGAAAATGGCGGCGACGCGCGGCTCCTTATATAGAATCCGAGTCTCGCGAGAATCCGACAGCGTCATGATGACGTTCGGGCGCGCTCGGGTTAACCGAGCAAGGCGGGAAGATCCGAGTCGCTCGGACCCGTGAAAAAAAACATGAAGTTCGTGCGGGTTCGGATTCAGAGAAACCGAACCCGCTCATCTCTAATATATATATATATATTGATAATGTCGATTAACTTACAGGAATGAAAGCTATACCTTAAACACACCTTATATACACTTTAAACCTTTAGCCGCTGCGGCCGCTTTACTTAATACACACGCAACGTACTTTATACACTGTTTGCGTACGGAGTCCCGTATCACTGTACGGACTTAGTGTACAAACGCCGCGCTGGGGGTACAAAGTACACACAGCGCGCACATACCCAGAGATACACTTTAAACCTTCACAGTAATGCAATGTAATGATATTACACTTCAAACCTTATGCAGCAATGCAGTGTGATGCTATTACACTTTAAACCTTATGCAGCAATGCAGTGTGATGCTATTACACTTTAAACCTTAGCAGTAATGCAATGCAATGATAAAACACTTTAAAGCTTAGCAGGGCAATGAGGACACGACACTAATTGTGATTTTACCGCTGGGTTCCGACACCACAGTGGATTATTTCTGAAAGGGGGTTTACAATACAAATTATACACTACAATACAAGACAATATATATAACAGAATAATGGCTACAGTCAATGTACATACGTGAGAATATTCGCGTGCGCTTCCTGGTCCAGTCCTCCGTAATCAAATAGATAACGTTGTGAGTCTTGTGTGACCAAGCCTGCTGCAGGCTCTCTTTATTCACTTCATCCAAAACATAACACAATGGATACTGTAATCTCTTTGTCCATTGGACACAGGGATGGTCATTTACAGTACAGGAGAGGTCATAGGTCTGTTTGAATAGGTGGGCGATGTCTATTTTCACTGCTCTTGTGGGTGGTCTCCTCTGGATTCCCGCCGCATACATAATGTACAGTAAATACAGTTTATATCTATATTCTGCTTCTGCACATAACTATCCGCAGGAACATGCGATCTTCCGCAGACCAACACCGGAATGTTACCCTTAAAATACCCTACAGCTGGATACCAAATGCCACCTTATAACCTTAGTCTGTCCCCTCTTATCCTATAAAAGTTCCCTTTGTTCTGCAACCATTTAAACAGCTATAACTTTCTGATGTGGTGCAAGGAGACTATGTGTACATTGTGCACTATTTGGATTAAATATGTAATGTGTTCTGATGGCCCTCCATGCGTACACAAACTCTGCCATAAATACCCATACCACGCGCCTATGCGCAGGATCGCGGGAGCGACCATACGCAAAGTGCGTACTTGTGCACGCACGGCAGAACAAGTGCACGCGTAGTGGGCATGTGTGTGCAGTATGTACGTGATGTGTGTTCTGTAATATTTTTCGGCTTTGACAATATATATACGCACACACACGTGAGACAGTGCAGGCGGCACTCGGATAAATTGCAGGACCATATCAGATTTATGTCACTGTTTCAAAGTTATTTTTTTCACTTTGTCTTCAGGACGTGAAGACGAAGTGAGTAGAAAATGTTTAAATGTTGACACAATAAACCTGCTATGGTCCTGCAATTTATCCGAGTGCCGCCTGCATTGTCTGGTGTGTATGGGTAACCTTGCCAGGTTACTCAGGAGGGCACCGGTAAGATTATTACTTGTTTTGGGTGTGCTGACAGAATATATATATACACTGCTCAAAAAAATAAAGGGAACACTAAAATAACACATCCTAGATCTGAATGAATGAAATATTCTTATTAAATACTTTGTTCTTTACATAGTTGAATGTGCTGACAACAAACTCGCACAAAAATTATCAATGGAAATCAAATTTATTAGCCCATGGAGGTCTGGATTTGGAGTCACCCTCAAAATTAAAGTGGAAAAACACACTACAGGCTGATCCAACTTTGATGTAATGTCCTTAAAACAAGTCAAAATGAGGCTCAGTAGTGTCTGTGGCCTCCTTGTGCCAGAATGACCTCCCTACAACGCCTGGGCATGCTTCTGATGAGGTGGCGGATGGTCTCCTGAGGGATCTCCTCCCAGACCTGGACTAAAGCATTCGCCAACTCCTGGACAGTCTGTGGTGCAACGTGGCATTGGTGGATGGAGCGAGACATGACGTCCCAGATGTGCTCAATTGGATTCAGGTCTGGGGAACGGGCGGGCCAGTCCATAGCATCAATGCCTTCGTCTTGCAGGAACTGCTGACACACTCCAGCCACATGAGGTCTAGCATTGTCTTGCATTAGGAGGAACCCAGGGCCAACCGCACCAGCATATGGTCTCACAAGGGATCTGAGGATCTCATCTCGGTACCTAATGGCAGTCAGGCTACCTCTGGCGAGCACATGGAGGGCTGTGCGTCCCCCCAAAGAAATGCCACCCTACACCATTACTGACCCACTGCCAAACCGGTCATGCTGGAGGATGTTGCAGGAAGCAGAACATTCTCCTTGGCATCTCCAGACTCTGTCACGTCTGTCACATGTGCTCAGTGAGAACCTGCTTTCATCTGTGAAGAGCACAGGGCGCCAGTGGCGAATTTGCCAATCTTGGTGTTCTCTGGCAAATGCCAAACGTCCTGCACGGTGTTGGGCTGTAAGCACAACCCCCACCTGTGGGCGTCGGGCCCTCATACCACCCTCATGGAGTCTGTTTCTGATCGTTTGAGTAGACACATGCACATATAGATTGTAAGCTTGCGAGCAGGGCCTTCCTACCTCTGTCTGTCTGTTTTTACCCCGTTTTGTTCTATTACTGTTGTTCTAATTGTAAAGCGCAACGGAATATGCTGCGCTATATAAGAAACTGTTAATAAATAAATAAATAAATTTGTGGCTTGCTGGAGGTCATTTTGCAGGACTCTGGCAGTGCTCCTCCTGTTCCTCCGTGCACAAAGGCGGAGGTAGCGGTCCTGCTGCTGGGTTGTTACCCTCCTACAGCCTCCTCCACGTCTCCTGATGTACTGGCCTGTCTCCTGGTAGCGCCTCCATGCTCTGGACACTACTTTGACAGACACAGCAAACCTTCTTGCCACAGCTCGCATTGATGTGCCATCCTGGATGAGCTGCACTACCTGAGCCACTTGTGTGGGTTGTAGGGAGGTCATACAGGCACGTGGAGGCCACACACACTACTGAGCCTCATTTTTACTTGTTTTAAGGACATTACATCAAAGTTGGATCAGCCTGTAGTGTGTTTTTCCACTTTAATTTTGAGGGTGACTCCAAATCCAGACCTCCATGGGTTAATAAATTTGATTACCATTGATAATTTGTGTGATTTTGTTGTCAGCACATTCAACTATGTAAAGAACAAAGTATTTAATAAGAATGTTTCATTCATTCAGATCTAGGATGTGTTATTTTAGTGTTCCCTTTATTTTTTTGAGCAGTGTATATATATATATATATATATATATATATATAGCAGCTGGTATCGGATCGGCACTCTCCTGGATATGAGTAAATTGCTCTGGTGCCTTCTGGAAAAGTTCATGCAGATGGGTACTGTAATACAAACAGCGGCACTCAGAGACTGACACAGCCGGAAAGATGTAAAGTGCTGGTGCTATTTATTCCATGATACAGGCTAAGTGTTCCAACGTTTCGGGGCACGCAAGCCCCTTTGTCAAGGTGAGCCAAATACAGAGTGTATTTGGCTCACCTTGACAATGGGGCTTGCGTGCCCCGAAACGTTGGAACACTTAGCCTGTATCATGGAATAAATAGCACCAGCACTTTACATCTTTCCGGCTGTGTCAGTCTCTGAGTGCCGCTGTTTGTATTACAGTACCCATCTATATATATATATTTTCCTATGGGAATGTGAGTGCACCGGGCTCAATGTAATGGTTAGTCGGAGTCTGTCTACAGTATCTATCTATCTATCTATCTATCTATCTATCTATCTATCTATCTATCTATCTATCTATCTATATATCTATCTACATAGACATATACATTTTTATGTATATGAAGGTAAAATGTAGAAGTAACGTTTAGAAGAACACTGATGTCCGTCGTAGTTGCCATTGTTAGGCTTATTAGTTCCCTGGTTCCTGGGACGTATCCAGTCCTGATATAATGTAAGATAACGTGTATTTTAGGCGTAGTGGCTCTATCAGGACTCAGGCCAACGGGGTTCACAGGAGAAATAATTTGTCTTTGGCCGCCTAATAACACATAACTCCATATATATTGTACAACGTTGTGCTGTGTGCTCTTTTACATCAGTATTTGTGACTATTACTATATAAACTTTTTACACTTGTTCAGACTGTATTTTAGCTGTGTATGAATGAAAGTAGACAGGTATAGCTAACAGGTTGGTATTGGAATCCCGGTGCTTGGGATGCTGGCAATCAGAATACCTACAGCGGCATCCAGATGCACAGGACCCCAACACCTAGTAGGTAAGTAGTCTAACCCTTCCCGCAGCCAAACCCTAACCCTCCCCGTTTAGTGCCTACCACCCCCCCACCCCCCCTTCTTGGTGCTTAAACTAACCCTCTCTCCCCGCAGCTTGTCCACCTCCCCTCCTACCTTGCAGCCAAACCCTAACCCTCCCCGCTTAGTGCCTATCATTCCCCCCCCCCTTCCCCCTTCTTGGTGCCTAAACCTAACCCTCCTTCCCCGCAGCCTGGCCACCCCACCTCCCCCCTTGCAGCCAAACCCTCCCCCATAGCCTAGAGCTAACCGACACCCCCAAGCAGCCTGACCCTAACCCGACCCAGCATACTTTAAGTTTGGGATGCCGGCAGTCCGGATTCCAGTGCCAACATTGTGATCCTTGTCAGGATTCCGGCATTGTTCTTCTGACCAGTGTTGGGATTCCGGCTTTGGGATCCCGAATGCCGGTATGCTGACTTAATCCCTTGTTAACGCGTGTTGTCTTTTTTTAAATGTCTAAACTTTCAGCATCGTTTTCCTTTTACTTTGTGCACCTACTCATTTTTCTGCAGCGGGGTACACTGGTATTCCACAGGGAATAACATCGGTTGTAGAGTTGGATCTTGATCCGAGGCACCAACAGGCTAAAGCTTTGACTGTTCCCAGGATGCACTGCACCGCCTCCTCTATAGCCCCCCGCCTCCAGGCACTGGAGCTCAGTTTTTAAGTTGGTGCCTGCAGTGCAGGTCACTAAAAGGGGAAGGGGGGGGGGGGGGGGGGCTGCGCTAGGCAGCCCTGAAAAGAGCTTTTTAAGAAGACTTCAAGGGGCCGCAGCACTTTTATATCATTCTGACATGCTGTGCTGCGGCTCCATCACCTCCCTCAGCGGCGCTGCATACTCCCGCGGCCTGGTTCCCGGGTACTTGCAGCGAGGATGCACCGGTTTCTAGGCACACCGCCGCTGCTGCTTTCCTGGATTGCGTGGCTGTATGACAGGGAGGAGGTAGGAGTGTCCCCCAGGTGGGACCCGCCGGTAAATCGTGATCCGGCCACGGTCCCAGGAGACGGACCGCGCCGCTGGCGTGGACACTTTGGCCGTGCAGGGACCCCACTATATCCACCAGGGCAGGGAGCACAGGTCGGATTTACTAAAATCCGTTTAATATAGGCTCCATAGTACCCAGTGGTGAAGTCCAGCAGAGGGGATAAGGCGCTGACCTGTAGCCCCTCCCCCAGCTCCAGGCGCCATCTACTGCTAATGCTCCCGCCCTGGAGCTGCATCTCTCTTTCTCCCTCACTCCATTGAAGAGATTTTGGCGCCATTACATAGCTGGGCTGATCTCCGGAACTGCTGGGCACTGTCTCCTCTGTAAAACCGCCTATATCATCAGCGCTGTGTATTTACAGACACTTAAGTATTCTACATGTCATTTTAGACAGTATTAGTTAAGAACAAGTGTACTGCTATATGAATTTAGTACAAGTATTCTGTGATATACATCCAGTGTTTACTGTGCATTGTTATATCTGTATACATACATATCTATATGTAGATTTACATATTATTGTTTATATGTAAGAATTTCTGCATTGTACCTGTGACTGTGTGTGCCTATAGCTGCTGTGTGGATTCTATTCTGTGTATCACACTTATTGCTATCACTATATTCTGTACCCTGGGGGACTAAGTGCGTCAGGGTCTCATTTCAAATATAGTGTTCCACAGGATATACTGTTTTGTATTTTTTACTGTGTGTTTCAGTCACCTCACACCGCTTAAATCCTCTGTTTCTCTAACGTCCTAAGTGGATGCTGGGGACTCCGTAAGGACCATGGGGATTAGCGGCTCCGCAGGAGACTGGGCACAACTAAAGAAAGCTTTAGGACTACCTGGTGTGCACTGGCTCCTCCCACTAAGACCCTCCTCCAGACCTCAGTTAGATTCTTGTGCCCGGCTGAGCTGGATGCACACTAGGGGCTCTCCTGAGCTCCTAGAAAGAAAAATAAGAATTTACTTACCGATAATTCTATTTCTCGGAGTCCGTAGTGGATGCTGGGGTTCCTGAAAGGACCATGGGGATAGCGGCTCCGCAGGAGACAGGGCACAAAAAGTAAAGCTTTAGGATCAGGTGGTGTGCACTGGCTCCTCCCCCTATGACCCTCCTCCAAGCCTCAGTTAGGATACTGTGCCCGGACGAGCGTACACAATAAGGAAGGATTTTGAATCCCGGGTAAGACTCATACCAGCCACACCAATCACACTGTACAACCTGTGATCTGAACCCAGTTAACAGTATGATAACAGCGGAGCCTCTGAAAAGATGGCTCACAACAATAATAACCCGATTTTTGTAACTATGTACAAGTATTGCAGATAATCCGCACTTGGGATGGGCGCCCAGCATCCACTACGGACTCCGAGAAATAGAATTATCGGTAAGTAAATTCTTATTTTCTCTATCGTCCTAGTGGATGCTGGGGTTCCTGAACGGACCATGGGGATAATACCAAAGCTCCCAAACGGGCGGGAGAGTGCGGATGACTCTGCAGCACCGAATGAGAGAACTCCAGGTCCTCCTTAGCCAGGGTATCAAATTTGTAGGATTTTACCAACGTGTTTGCCCCTGACTAAATAGCCGCTCGGCAAAGTTGTAAAGCCGAGACCCCTCGGGCAGCCGCCCAAGATAAGCCCACCTTCCTTGTGGAATGGGCATTTACATATTTTGGCTGTGGCAGGCCTGCCACAGAATGTGCAAGCTGAATTGTATTACACATCCAACTAGCAATAGTCTGCTTAGAAGCAAGAGCACCCAGTTTGTTGGGTGCATACAGGATAACAGCAAGTCAGTTTTCCTGACTCCAGCCGTCCTGGAACCTATATTTACAGGGCCCTGACAACATCTAGCAACCTGGAGTCCTTTAAGTCCCTAGTAGGCGCAAGGCACCAAAATAAGCTGGTTCAGGTGAAACACTGACACCACCTTAGGGAGAGAACTGGGGACGAGTCCGCAGCTCTGCCCTGTCCAAATGGACAACCAGATATGGGCTTTTTTGAGAAAAAAACCACCAATTTAACACTCGCCTGGTCCAGGCCAGGGCCAAGAGCATGGTCACTTTTCATGTGAGATGCTTCAAATCCACAGATTTGACTGGTTTTAAACCAATGTGATTTGAGGAATCCCAGAACTACGTTGAGATCCCACAGTGCCACTGGAGGCACAAAAGGGGGTTGTATATGCAATACTCCCTTGACAAACTTCTGGACTTCAGGAACTGAAGCCACTTCTTTCTGGAAGAAAATCGACAGGGCCGAAATTTGAACCTTAATGGACCCCAATTTGAGGCCCATAGACACTCCTGTTTGCAGGAAATGCAGGAATCGACCGAGTTGAAATTTCTTCGTGGGGCCTTTCTGGCCTCTCACCACGCAACATATTTTTGCCACATGTGGTGATAATGTTGTGCGGTCACCTCCTTTCTGGCTTTGACCAGGGTAGGAATGACCTCTTCCGGAATGCCTTTTTCCCTTAGGATCCGGCGTTCCACCGCCATGCCGTCAAACGCAGCTGCGGTAAGTCTTGGAACAGACATGGTACTTGCTGAAACAAGTCCCTTCTTAGCGGCAGAGGCCATAAGTCCTCTGTGAGCATCTCTTGAAGTTCCGGGTACCAAGTCCTTCTTGGCCAATCCGGAGCCATGAGTATAGTTCTTACTCCTCTACGTCTTATAAGTCTCAGTACCTTAGGTATGAGAAGCAGAGGATGGAACACATACACCGACTGGTACATCCATGGTGTTACCAGAACGTCCACAGCTATTGCCTGAGGGTCTCTTAACCTGGCGCAATACCTGTCCCGTTTTTTTTCTCAGACGGGACGCCATCATGTCCACCTTTGGTATTTCCCAACGGTTTACAATCATGTGGAAAACTTCCCGATGAAGTTTCCATTCTGCCGGGTGGAGGTCGTGCCTGCTGAGGAAGTCTGCTTCCCAGTTTCCATTCCCGGAATGAAACACTGCTGACAGTGCTATCACATGATTTTCCGCCCAGCGAAAAGTCCTTGCAGTTTTTGCCATTGCCCTCCTGCTTCTTGTGCCGCCCTGTCTATTTACGTGGGCGACTGCCGTGATGTTTTTCCCACTGGATCAATACCGGCTGACCTTGAAGCAGAGGTCTTGCTAAGCTTAGAGTATTATAAATTTACCCTTAGCTCCAGTATATTTATGTGGAGAAAAGTCTCCAGACTTGATCACACTCCCTGGAAATTTTTTCCTTGTGTGACTGCTCCCCAGCCTCTCGGGCTGGCCTCCGTGGTCACCAGCATCCAATCCTGAATGCCGAATCTGCGGCCCTCTAGAAGATGAGCACTCTGTAACCACCACAGGAGAGACACCCTTGTCCTTGGATATAGGGTTATCCGCTGATGCATCTGAAGATGCGATCCGGACCATTTGTCCAGCAGATCCCACTGAAAAATTCTTGCGTGAAATCTGCCGAATGGAATTGCTTCGTAGGAAGTCACCATCTTTACCAGGACCCTTGTGCAATGATGCACTGATTTTAGGAGGTTCCTGACTAGCTCGGATAACTCCCTGGCTTTCTCTTCCGGGAGAAACACCTTTTTTTGGACTGTGTCCAGAATCATCCCTAGGCACAGCAGACTTGTCGTCGGGATCAGCTGCGATTTTGGAATATTTAGAATCCACCCGTGCTGTTGTAGCAGTATCCGAGATAGTGCTACTCCGACCTCCAACTGTTCCCTGGACTTTGCCCTTATCAGGAGATCGTCCAAGTAAGGGATAATTAAGACGCCTTTTCTTCGAAGAAGAATTATCATTTCGGCCATTACCTTGGTAAAGACCCGGGGTGCCGTGGACAATCCAAACGGCAGCGTCTGAAACTGATAGTGACAGTTCTGTACCACGAACCTGAGGTACCCTTAGTGAGAAGGGCAAATTTTGGACATGGAGGTAAGCATCCCTGATGTCCCGGGACACTATATAGTCCCCTTCTTCCTGGTTCGTTATCACTGCTCTGAGTGACTCCATCTTGATTTGAACCTTTGTAAGTGTTCAAATTTTTTTTTTTTTAGATTTAGAATAGGTCTCACCTAGCCTTCTGGCTTCAGTACCACAATATAATGTGGAATAATACCCCTTTTCTTGTTGTAGGAGGGGTAATTTGATTATCACCTGCTGGGAATACAGCTTGTGAATTGTTTCCCATACTGCCTCCTTGTCGGAGGGAGACCTTGGTAAACCAGACTTCAGGAGCCTGCGAAGGGGAAACGTCTCGACATTCCAATCTGTACCCCTGGGATACTACATGTAGGATCCAGGGGTCCTGTACGGTCCCAGCGTCATGCTGAGAGCTTGGCAGAAGCGGTGGAACGCTTCTGTTCCTGGGAATGGGCTGCCTGCTGCAGTCTTCTTCCCTTTCCTCTATCCCTGGGCAGATATGACTCTTATAGGGACGAAAGGACTGAGGCTGAAAAGACGGTGTCTTTTTCTGCAGAGATGTGACTTAGGGTAAAAACGGTGGATTTTCCAGCAGTTGCCGTGGCCACCAGGTCCGATGGACCGACCCCAAATAACTCCTCTTCCTTTATACGGCAATACACCTTTGTGCCGTTTGGAATCTGCATCACCTGACCACTGTCGTGTCCATAAACATCTTCTGGCAGATATGGACATCGCACTTACTCTTGATGCCAGAGTGCAAATATCCCTCTGTGCATCTCGCATATATAGAAAATGCATCCTTTAAATGCTCTATAGTCAATAAAATACTGTCCCTGTCAAGGGTATCAATATTTTTAGTCAGGGAATCCGACCAAGCCACCCCAGCTCTGCACATCCAGGCTGAGGCGATCGCTGGTCGCAGTATAACACCAGTATGTGTGTATATACTTTTTATGATATTTTCCAGCCTCCTGTCAGCTGGCTCCTTGAGGACGGCCCTATCTATAGACGGTACCGCCACTTGTTTTGATAAGCGTGTGAGCGCCTTATCCACCCTAAGGGGTGTTTCCCAACGCGCCCTAACTTCTGGCGGGAAAGGGTATACCGCCCATAATTTTCTATCGGGGGGAACCCACGCATCATCACACACTTCATTTAATTTATCTGATTCAGGAAAAACTACGGTAGTTTTTTCACATCCCACATAATACCCTCTTTTGTGGTACTTGTAGTATCAGAAATATGTAACACCTCCTTCATTGCCCTTAACGTGTGGCCCTAATAAGGAATACGTTTGTTTATTCACCGTCGACACTGGATTCAGTGTCCGTGTCTATGTCTGTGTCGACCGACTAAAGTAAACGGGCGTTTTAAAACCCCTGACGGTGTTTCTGAGACGTCTGGACCGGTACTAATTGTTTGTCGGCCGTCTCATGTCGTCAACCGACCTTGCAGCGTGTTGACATTATCACGTAATTCCCTAAATAAGCCATCCATTCCGGTGTCGACTCCCTAGAGAGTGACATCACCATTACAGGCAATTGCTCCGCCTCCTCACCAACATCGTCCTCATACATGTCGACACACACGTACCGACACACAGCACACACACAGGGAATGGTCTGATAGAGGACAGGACCCACTAGCCCTTTGGAGAGACAGAGGGAGAGTTTGCCAGCACACACCAAAAACGCTATAATTATATAGGGACAACCTTATATAAGTGTTTTCCCTTATAGCATCTTTTATATATTTCTAACGCCAAATTAGTGCCCCCCCTCTCTGTTTTAACCCTGTTTCTGTAATGCAGTGCAGGGGAGAGCCTGGGAGCCTTCCCTCCAGCCTTTCTGTGAGGGAAAATGGCGCTGTGTGCTGAGGAGATAGGCCCCGCCCCTTTTTTCGGCGGGCTCGTCTCCCGCTCTTTAATGGATTCTGGCAGGGGTTAAATATCTCCATATAGCCCCCGGAGGCTATATGTGAGGTATTTTTAGCCAAAAAAGGTTTTCATTTGCCTCCCAGGGCGCCCCCCTCCCAGCGCCCTGCACCCTCAGTGACTGCCGTGTGAAGTGTGCTGAGAGGAAATGGCGCACAGCTGCAGTGCTGTGCGCTACCTTAAGAAGACTGAGGAGTCTTCTGCCGCCGATTCTGGACCTCTTCTCGTTTCAGCATCTGCAAGGGGGCCGGCGGCGAGGCTCCGGTGACCATCCAGGCTGTACCTGTGATCGTCCCTCTGGAGCTAATGTCCAGTAGCCAAAGAAGCCAATCCATCCTGCACGCAGGTGAGTTCACTTCTTCTCCCCTAAGTCCCTCGTTGCAGTGATCCTGTTGCCAGCAGGACTCACTGTAAAATAAAAAACCTAAGCTAAACTTTTCTAAGCAGCTCTTTAGGAGAGCCACCTAGATTGCACCCTTCTCGGCCGGGCACAAAAATCTAACTGAGGCTTGGAGGAGGGTCATAGGGGGAGGAGCCAGTGCACACCACCTGATCCTAAAGCTTTACTTTTTGTGCCCTGTCTCCTGCGGAGCCGCTATCCCCATGGTCCTTTCAGGAACCCCAGCATCCACTAGGACGATAGAGAAATATATTTAGGTTTTTTATTTTACAGTGAGATCTGCTGGCAACAGACTCACTGCAGCGAGGGACTAAGGGGAGAAGAAGCGAACCTACCTAACAAGTGGTAGTTTGGGCTTCTTAGGCTACTGGACACCATTAGCTCCAGAGGGATCGACCGCAGGACCCGACCTTGGTGTTCGTTCCCGGAGCCGCGCCGCCGTCCCCCTTACAGAGCCAGAAGCATGAAGAGTCCGGAAAATCGGCGGCAGAAGACTTCGGTCTTCACCAAGGTAGCGCACAGCACTGCAGCTGTGCGCCATTGCTCCTCATGTACACCTCACACTCCGGTCACTGGTGGGTGCAGGGCGCTGGGGGGGGCGCCCTGAGGGCAATATATGACACCTTGGCTGGCAAATCTACATCATATATAGTCCTAGAGGCTATATAGATGTAAAATTACCCCTGCCAGTATTCCAGAAAAAGCGGGAGAATGTCAGTTGAAAAAGGGGCGGGGCTTCTCCCTCAGCACACTGGCGCCATTTTCTCTTCACAGTGCAGCTGGAAGACAGCTCCCCAGGCTCTCCCCTATAGTTTTCAGGCTCAAAGGGTTAAAAAGAGAGGGGGGGCACTAAATTTAGGCGCAATATATGTATACAAGCAGCTATTGGGGGAAAAATCACTCAGTTATAGTGTTAATCCCTGCATTATATAGCGCTCTGGTGTGTGCTGGCATACTCTCTCTCTGTCTCCCCAAAGGACTTTGTGGGGTCCTGTCCTCAGTCAGAGCATTCCCTGTGTGTGTGCGGTGTGTCGGTACGGCTGTGTCGACATGTTGGATGAGGAAGGTTACGTGGAGGCGGAGCAGAGGCCGATAAATGGGATGTCGCCCCCTGTGGGGCCGACACCAGAGTGGATGGATAGGTGGAAGTTATTAACCGACAGTGTCAACTCCTTACATAAAAGGCTGGATGACGTAACAGCTGTGGGACAGCCGGCTTCTCAGCCCGCGCCTGCCCAGGCGTCTCAAAGGCCATCAGGGGCTCAAAAAACGCCCGTTACCTCAGATGGCAGACACAGATGTCGACACGGAGTCTGACTCCAGTGGCGACGAGGTTGAGACATATACAAAATCCACTAGGAACATCCGTTACATGATCTCGGCAATGAAAAATGTGTTACGCATTTTCTGACATGAACCCAAGTACCACATAAAAGGGGTTTTATTTTTGGGGAGAAAAAGCAGCCAGTGTTTTGTTCCCCCATCAGATGAATGAATGAAGTGTGTAAAGAAGCGTGGTTTCCCCCGATAAGAAACTGGTAATTTCTAAAAAGTTACTGATGGCGTACCCTTTCCCGCCAGAGGATAGGTCACGTTGGGAGATATCCCTTAGGGTGGATAAGGCGCTCACACGTTGTCAAAAGATGGCACTGCCGTCTTAGGATACGGCCACCTTGAAGGAACCTGCTGATAAAAAGCAGGAGGCGATCCTGAGGTCTGTATTTACACACTCAGGTTATATACTGAGACCTGCAATTGCCTCAGCATAAATAGTGCTGCTGCAGCGTGGTCTGATACCCTGTCAGATAATATTAATACGCTAAGACAGGGATAATATTTTGCTAACATTGAGCATATTTAAGACGTTGTCTTATATATATAAAAAAGGATGCACAGAGGGATATTAGCCGGCTGGCATCCAGAATTAATGCAATGTCCATTCTGCAAGGAGGGTATTAGAAACCCGGCAGTGGACAGGTGATGCTGCATTTAAAAGGCACATGGAGATTCTGCCTTATAAGGGTGAGGAATTGTTTGGGGATGGTCTCTGGGACCTCGTATCCACAGCAACAGCTGGGAAGAAAAATTTTTACCTCAGGTTTCCTCACAAAAGCCTAAGAAAGCACCGTATTTTCAGGTACAGTCCTTTCGGCTTCAGAAAAGCAAGCGGGTCAAAGGCGCTTCCTTTCTGCACAGAGACAAGGGAAGAAGGAAAAAGCTGCACCAGTCAGCCAGTTCCCAGGATCAAATATCTTCCCTCGCTTCCTCTGAGTCCACCGCATGACGCTGGGGCTCCACAGGTGGAGACAGGTGGGGTGGGGGCGCGTCTCGGGAGCTGCAGGGACCAGGTGGGCTTGCCCACAGGTGGATCCCTAGGTTCTGCAAGTAGTATCACAGGGATACAGGCTGGAGTTCGAGACGACTCCCCCTCGCCGTTGCCTCACATCAGCCTTGCCTGCTGCCCTCGGAGAAAGGTAGTACTGGCGGCAATTCACAAGCTGTACTTCCAGCAGGTGAAATCAAGGTACCCCTCCTTCAACAAGGCCGGGGTTACTATTCCAAAATGTTGTGGTACCGAAACCAGACGGTTCGGTGAGACCCATTCTAAAATTGAAATCCTTGAACACTTATATACGAAGGTTCAAGTTCAAAATGGAATCGCTCAGGGCGATTATTGCAAGCCTGGAAAATTTCAGGGTATCACTGGACATCAAGGATACTTACCTGCATGTCCCTATTTACCCTCTTCACCAGGTGTACCTCAAAATTGTGGTACAGGATTGTCATTACCAATTCCAGACGTTGCCGTTGGTCTGTCCCCGGCACTGAAGGTATTTACCAAGGTAATGACCGAAGTACTTATCCCGTACTTGGACGATCTCCTTATAAAGGCGAGGTCCAGGGAGCAGTTGTTCGTCGGAGTAGCACTATCTCGGGAAGTGCTACAACAGCACGGCTGGATTCTGAATATTCCAAAGTCGCAGCTGGTTCCTACGACGCGTCTACTGTTCCTGGGTATGGTTCTGGACACAGAACAGGATAAAAAGGGTTTCTCCCGGAGGAGAAGTCCAAGGAGTTTGCGTCTCTAGACGGAGACCTCCTAATACAAATACAGGTATCGGTGCATCAAGGCACGCGAGCCTTGGGAAAGATGGTAGCTTCTTACGAAGAATTTCCATTCGCCAAGTCCCATGCAAGGATCTTCCAGTGGGATCTGTTGGACAAGTGGTCCGGGGTGCATCCTCAGATGCATCGGCGGATAACCCTGTCTCCAAGGGCCAGGGTGTCGCTGTGGTGGTGACTGCAGAGGGCTCATCTTCTAGGGGGCCGCAGATTCGGCATACAGGACTGGGTCCTGGTGACCACGGATGCCAGCCTTCAAGGCTGGGGGGCAGTCACACAGGGAAGAAACTTCCAAGGCCTATGGAAAAGTCAGGAGACTTCCCTACACATAAATGTTCTGGAACTATGGGCCATTTACAATGCCCTAAGTCAGGCTAGACCCCTGCTTCAACACCGGCCGGTGCTGATCTAGTCAGACAACATCACGGCGGTCGCTCATGTAAACCGACAGGGCGGCACGAGAAGCAGGATGGCGATGGCAGAAGCCACAAAGATTCTCCGATGGGCGGAAAATCATGTGTTAGCACTGTCAGCAGTGTTCATTCCCGGAGTGGACAACTGAGAAGCAGACTTTCTCAGCAGACACGACCTCCACCTGGGAGAGTGGGGACTTCATCCAGAAGTCTTCCAAATGATTGTACACCATGGGGAAAGGCCACAGGTGGACAGGATGGCGTCCCGCCTCAACAAAAAGCTACAAAGATATTGCGCCAGGTCAAGGGACCCTCAGGCGATAGCTGTGGACGCTCTGGTAACACCGTGGGTGTACCAGTCGGTGTATGTGTTCCCTTCTCTGCCTCTCATACCCAGGGTAATGAGAATAATAAGAAGGAGAGGAGTAAGAACTATACTCATTGTTCCGGGTGGCCAAGAAGAGCTTGTTACCCAGAACTCCAAGAAATGATCTCAGAGGACCCATGGCCTCTGCCGCTCAGACAGGACCTGCTGCAGCAGGGGGCCTGTCTGTTCCAAGATGTACCGCGGCTGCGTTTGACGGCATGGCGGTTGAACGCCGGATCCTGAAGAAAAAGGCATTCCAGAGGAAGTTATCCCTACGCTATTTAAAGCTAGGAAAGAAATGAACGCAAACCATTATCACCGCATATGGCGGAAATATGTTGCGTGCTGTGAGGCCAGTAAGGCCCCAAAGGAGGAATTTCAGCTAGGTCGATTTCTGCACTTCCTACAAGTCAGAGGTGACTATGGGCCTAAAATTGGGTTCCATTAAGGTCCAGATTTCGGCTCTATCGATTTTCTTCCAAAATAGAACTGGCTTCACTGCCTGAAGTTCAGACTTTTGTTAAGGGAATGCTGCATAGTCAGCCCCCGTTTGTGCCTCCAGTGGCACCGTGGGATCTCAACGTAGTGTTGGATTTCCTGAAGTCGCATTGAGGTGAGCCACTTAAATCCGTGGAGCTACAATACCTCACGTGGAAAGTGGTCATGCTGTGGGCCTTGGCGTCGGCCAGGCGTGTATCAGAATTGGCGGCTTTGTCAAAAGCTCTTATCTGTATTTTATATGGATAAGGCGGAATTGAGGACTCGTTCCCAATTCCTTCCTAAGGTGGTAGCAGTTTTTCATGTGAACCAACCTATTGTGGTGCCTGCGGCTACTTGGGACTTGGAGGATTCCAAGTTTCTGGACGTAGTCAGGGCCCTGAAAAGTATATGTTTCCAGGACGGCTGGAGTCAGGAAAACTGACTCGCTATTTATCCTGTATGCACCCAACAAGCTGGGTGCTCCTGCTTCTAAGCAGACTATTGCTCGCTGGATCTGTAGCACGATTCAACTTGCACATTCTGTGGCTGGACTGCCGCACCCTAAATCTGTAAAAGCCCATTCCACGAGGAAAGTGGGCTCTTCTTGGGCGGCTGCCCGAGGGGTCTCGGCTTTACAAATTTGCCGAGCTGTTACTTGGTCGGGTTCAAACACTCTTGCAAGAGTCTACAAGTTTGATACCCTGGCTGAGGAGGACCTAGAGTTTGCTCATTCGGTGCTGCAGAGTCATCCGCACTCTCCCGCCCGTTTGGGAGCTTTGGTATAATCCCCATGGTCCTTACGGAGTCCCCAGCATCAACTTAGGACGTTAGAGAAAATAAGATTTTACTCACCGGTAAATCTATTTCTCGTAGTCCGTAGTGGATGCTGGGCGCCCATCCCAAGTGCGGATTGTCTGCAATACTTGTATATAGTTATTGCCTAACTAAAGGGTTATTGTTGAGCCATCTGTTGAGAGGCTCAGTTGTTATCATACTGTTAACTGGGTATAGTATCACGAGTTATACGGTGTGATTGGTGTGGCTGGTATGAGTCTTACCCGGGATTGAAAATCCTTCCTTATTGTGTCAGCTCTTCCGGGCACAGTATCCTAACTGAGGTCTGGAGGAGGGTCTTAGTGGGAGGAGCCAGTGCACACCAGGTAGTCCTAAAGCTTTCTTTAGTTGTGCCCAGTCTCCTGCGGAGCCGCTAATCCCCATGGTCCTTACGGAGTCCCCAGCATCCACTACGGACTACGAGAAATAGATTTACCGGTGAGTAAAATCTTATTTTTTTGCTTTGCATTTGCTATCACATAACACAGGTTTTTTTGCAGGTATTGTGTTTGTCTGCCTACATTGTACTGCTGCGCCCTAAGGCTATATTCTCAATAATGTCTGCTACTCAGGGCGGGAAATCCGCAGACGCACCTGCATCATGCAGTGCTGGCGCTACGGATTTGTCTGAGGAAAAGGTTTCAGCTGAGGGTTTAGGTACTGCGTGCCCTGCACCTTCCAGTCAGTTTGCAGCACCTGTGGCAAATCAAGAACCACCTTGGGCTGCTTTTTCAAATATGCTGTCCACGCTTGTAATGCGGCTTATGCCCCCTGTGGGACCTCCTGTGCCATTGCAGCCACATATTGTCCCTGTAGTCAACCCGCCTTGGGCGGATGCTCTGTCTACCCAGTTACAACAATTAAATCAGTCTTTGGTTAGACAAAAGCCTACCCCTCGGCCTGCTGGGGTCAAGGGGTCATCTAAACGGGCTATTTCTTCCTCACAATCCACTAATATTTTGGATAATTCTTACGATGAGTATGGAGATTATACTGATCAGTCAGAAACTGATACAGTTGCTTCTGATGAGGAATCTACAACTGAAGTTGATGTTCCTGACCCAGTGGAGGCTATCAAGCTGATTCTCCAGATTGATGATGATATTGAGCCCCCCCCCCCAACCGCTACGTCTAAGTTTAAACGTCAGAAGTTTGCTAAAGTCGTTTTGCCACATTCTGACCTCTTAATTGACATACGTCTGGAATCCTGGTCATCTCCAGGGAAGAAAATTTCCCTGTCCAAAACAATGCTAGCTCATTACCCTATCCCTGCGGAGTTGAGTAACAAGTGGGAAACTCCACCGCCGGTGGACTCTCATGACGCCCGTCTAGTGGTATCTTCTACTCTGCCTGTCACCACTGTCGCTTCACTGAAGGAACCGACAGATAAGCGTGTGGAGGGATGCCTGAAGTCTATTTACACACCTATCGGTGCTGTGCATAGACCCACTATGGAAGCCTCTTGGGCTGCAAAAGCTATTGAAGCATGGGTTCAGGCAATTGAGGATGAGCTACCTCTAAATTTTTCTGACACTGCCAGACAATATCTGTCGTATATTACCACAGCCTCTCACTATATTCAGGAGGCGGCCTCTGATGCAGGCGTAATGGCGGCCAAGGCGTCTACTACGTCTATCCTGGCTTGCCGGATTTTCTGGCTAAGGTCCTGGAAAGTGGACCTGGACTCCAAAAAGACCTTGGAGGTTCTTCCTTTTAAGGGAGACATACTATTTGGAGAGGATCTGAACAAGATCGTGACTGACTTGGCAACAGCTAAGACTGCATTTCTTCCAAGTACTAATCCTTCTGCTCCAAAGGCTAAGAGTACCACTTTTTGTTCCTTTCGGCCTCCAGGTAAAGCAACGGGTCAGGCATGCCGAGTCAGGCTCGTACTTTCAAAACCACCAAGCCCAAGTCCAAGCAATCTAAGGGTGGGAGGCCGACTTCTGCAGTTCGCCCAGGCCTGGTTAAAGACCACTTCAGACGCCTGGGTGCGGGAAGTTGTCTCTCACGGGTACGCGATCTCCTTCAAGAGACGTCCCCCTCACCAGTTCTTCTCGACAGTTATCCCTTCGGATCCGCTGAAAGCACAGACTTTACACAGTCTCTTGTACAATCTCTCCTAGATACTGGAGTGATTGTGCTGGTACCTCTGTCTCAAAAATGCAGGGGCTACTGTTCGACCCTGTTTCTAGTCCCGGAACCAAATGGGTCCTCCTGGCCTATACTCAACCTCAAATCTTAGAACAAATTTGTGAGGGTATCCAAATTCCGTATGGAAACTCTGCGTTACATTGTACTGCCCATGGAACCCATGGGCTATATGATATCCCTGGACATACAGGATGCTTACCTGCACATTCCTATTGCCATGTCGCATCAGCAATATCTGCAGTTTGCTATTGGCAACCTACATTATCAATTCCAGGCCTTGCCTTTCAGACTGACCACGGCTCGTCGGATCTTCACCAAGGTCATGGCAGTCATGACGGCTCTTCTCCGCCGTCAGGATGTCAGGATCCTGCCGTATCTGGACAACTTGCTGATCCTGGCAAACTCCCCAGAGGTTCTTTTCAGTCATCTGGAACTGACGGTCCAATTCCTACAAGCCCACGGGTGGCTCATCAACTGGAAGAAGTTCTCGCTGGTCCCTGTTCAGAGCATGGTGCACCTGGAGGCATTCTTGGACAGATACAACCAACGATTGTTCTTGTCTCCAGAGAAGGTCCTGAAACTTCAGGACAGGATCAGATACTTCCTCTCTCGCCAGAGAGTGTCAGTACACTCGTCGATGAAAGTACTAGGCCCCATGGTGTCGGCATTCGACATGGTAGAGTACACTCAATTTCATTCCCGCCCTCTGCAGAGGTTAATCCTTTCCAAGTGGGATGGCCTGCCTCATCGGATCAGGTCTCAAATGATCTCCTTGACGCCGGCGGTTCGTCTGTCACTGAGCTGGTGGCTACAGGACCAACAGTTGAGCAGGGGCCGTCCCTTCTGGATCTTCAACTGGGTCCTCCTGACAATGGACGCCAGTCTGCGAGGTTGGGGTGCGATGTTGGAGCAACACTCTCTCCAGGGTCGGTGGACCAGGGAGGAATCTCTCCTCCCGATAAACATTCTGGAATTGCGGGCAGTGTTCAATGTGTTGACACTGGCCCTGTGTCACAACTGAGGGCCTGAGCTGACGGATGGCAGCCTCAGTTGTAGGGGCTGAGATGTACCGGAACCTGGGAGGTTGTATCAGACCCCTGGACATGTAAGTAACATGAAGAGAAACCGCCCGAAGGCGTGACCACGACAACTTGAGTAAAAGTCAATGATATTTATTTATGACAAACTCCATGCATCACAGTAGCAGTAAAAAGAAACATCAAAATCAGCAGAGAAATAATAATACAGTTCCTGGGTACTACAGGGTGGCAGGGGCCACAGAGCTCTGGTGGTATGAGACAGTTCTTATTATCTGCAAGTTGGAAAGTCCTTACCAGGCTCAACTGTAGCAATGAGGAAAGCCCAGGGTCGTACCAGCTGGTGTTCCAGGGAAAGCTGGACTGCTGTAGATAAAATGCTGCTGTGGGTACTGGTTAGAACCAGACAGGTGTTGGCACGGAGTAGATACTGGCTGGAACCAGTTAAATAATAGATAAAGCTTGAGAGCGATGCAATATAGATGAAATGTAGAATTTGAGAGCGGAGAAATAATAATACCGGTGGAGAGTGGTAAACTGCAGAAAGGACACCGGCCCTTTAAGAGAAGCTGTACACTGCTGGAAGCTGAGCTGGAAGCAGGTGATGTTGTAGCTGGAAACAGGTGAGTCCAGAATGGATCGGAGAGTCAGGCTACACCGCAGATGGAATGCTGGTGCGGGTCTCTATAGCAGAAGTCTGGAGACAGGAGCTGGAACCTGGAAGACATTCACAGGAGAGAGACAAACTGGAACTAGGTTTGACAACCAAAGCACTGACGCCTTCCTTGCTCAGGCACAACCTATTTATACCTGCAGCAAGGAAGGCATTGGCTAGGCAATTATGCAAATTAATAATACAGACAGCAGATTGGTGAATATGATCAGATGACAGAATCCAAGATGGCTGCGCCCATGCAGACACTTGGAGGGAAGTTTGGTTTGTAATCCATGTGGTCTGGAAAACAGTAATGGCGGCGCCGGCCACCGGAGACAGGAGACGCCAGGCTGACAGGTGCACATCCAACCACGCGGACACAGCGGAGGCCGCGGCTGACGTAATCGCCACTCTGAATGCAGAAGCTCAGGAACGGCGGCGGAGGCCGCGGGAGACGCCATGCCAGATGTATAAGGCGTTACTGTGACAGCGTCCAGAGAGACAGGAGAGGATGCGGGAATATGCACATCAGGATAACAGATGGGATCCGGTCCTGGAGCGCTGAGCCAGCCTTAGGAGGCATCTGATGGGTAAGAAATGGCGTCCAGATACCCGGATCGTGACAGCACCCCCCCCTTTAGGAGTGGCCCCAGGACACTTCTTTGGCTTTTGAGGAAACTTGGAATGGAATCTCCGGACCAAGGCAGGAGCATGGACATCAGAAGCATTGGTCCATGAACGTTCCTCAGGGCCATAACCCTTCCAGTCAATAAGATACTGAAGTTGACCGTAACGGTGACGTGAGTCCAGGATCTTGGCCACTTCATACTCAACGCCTCGTTGAGTTTGGACTTTCGGAGTTGGAGGAAGTGAGGAATGAAACCGATTCAAGATTAACGGTTTCAACAGGGAAACATGGAATGTCCTGGGTATTTTTAAGAAAGGAGGTAACTGGAGTCTGTAAGCAACAGGATTGATGACTTGATCAATTTTAAAAGGACCGATGAAGCGAGGTGCAAACTTCATACTGGGAACTCTCAACCTCAAATTCTTCGTGGATAACCATACCCGATCACCCACCTTGAGAGCAGGAACTGCTCGACGCTTCTTATCCGCAAACTTCTTGTACCTGAACGATGCCTTGAGCAGAGCTGATCGTACGCTCTTCCAGATATTGGCAAACTGATGCAAGGTGATATCCACTGCGGGAACAGAAGTTGCTGGAAGCGGTTGGAACTCAGGGACTTTAGGGTGGAATCCAAAGTTGGTGAAGAATGGTGTTGAAGAAGATGAAGAATGATACTGGTTGTTATGACAGAACTCGGCCCAGGGAAGTAATTGAACCCAGTCATCTTGAGAGGAGGACACATAGATGCGGAGGAAGGACTCCAAGTCCTGATTCACCCTCTCAGTTTGACCATTGGTCTGAGGATGGTAAGCCGTGGAAAACTTTAGCTTGACTTGGAGGACTTGACATAAACTTCGCCAGAATTTGGCTGTGAATTGAACTCCTCGATCTGAGATAATTTCTTCTGGAAGACCGTGGAGTCGGAAGATCTCTTGTATGAATACTTGAGCCAACTTGGAAGCTGACGGAAGACCGGTGAGAGGAATGAAGTGTGCCATCTTGGTGAACCGGTCAACTACCACCCAGATGGTATTGAACTTGTTGCACATGGGCAAATCAGTAATAAAATCCATCGACAAATGGGTCCATGGTCGACGGGGAACAGATAGTGGAACCAGTTGCCCCGCAGGCGACTGGCGGGATACTTTATGTTGAGCACACTTTGGGCAAGATGCAATAAACTCCAAAACGTCCTTTTTCAGAGTTGGCCACCAATAGGACCTAGAGATAAACTCCAGGGTTTTTTGGATACCTGTATGTCCGGCAAAGCGGGAAGCATGGGCCCAATGCATGAGCTTCTTCCTTAGTGTCGGCTTCACAAAACTTTTCCCTGATGGGGGCGTAGAGTCCATCCCTACCGTGGAGAATGCCAACGGATTTATAATAGGATGCTTGTCTGAAGACTCTGACTCATTTTCTTGCTCCCATGAGCGGGAAAGGGCATCGGCCTTGCGATTCTGAGAGCCCGGACAGAACTGGAGTTTAAAGTCGAACCTGGAAAAGAAAAGTGCCCATCTGGCCTGACGAGGGTTGAGACATTGTGCGCCTTTCAGATATAGAAGGTTCTTGTGGTCTGTAAGGATGGTGATTGAATGAGAGGCTCCCTCCAACAGATATCTCCACTCCTCTAGAGCGAGCTTGATGGCTAGCAACTCCTGGTCGCCAATGGCATAGTTGCGTTCCGCTGGGGAGAACTTCCGTGAGAAGAAACTGCAAGGATGTAAATGGCCATCTTTAGCCCTCTGAGATAACACCGCTCCTACTCCAACGGAGGAGGCATCCACCTCTAAGATGAAAGGAGAGTCGATGTCAGGCTGTTTCAGGACAGGCGCAGAGATGAACCTCTGTTTTAAAAGATGAAAAGCTTGCATGGCTTCTTCAGACCACTTGGACGGGTTAGCACCCTTCTTGGTGAAAGCAGTAATAGGCGCCACAATGGTGGAAAAGTCTCGTATAAACTTTCGGTAATAATTGGCGAACCCTAAGAACCTCTGGACCCCTTTGAGGGTTAAGGGTACCGGCCAATTCTGGATTGCTTGTAGTTTCTCAGGATCCATCTCTAGTCCGGAACCGGACACAATGTACCCTAGAAACGGAATGGACTTGACTTCAAAGACGCATTTCTCTAATTTGCAATAGAGATGATTGACACGGAGACGGGACAGAACCTCCTTTACCCAAAAACGATGTTCCTCTAAATTGTTGGCAAAAATGAGGATATCATCTAGATAGACCACGACATGACGGTATAGAATGTCTCTGAAGATCTCATTGACGAAATGCTGGAAGACAGCTGGAGCATTGCTCAATCCGAAGGGCATGACGAGGTACTCATAATGTCCGTCACGGGTGTTAAATGCGGTCTTCCACTCGTCACCCTCACGGATCCGGATGAGATTGTATGCACCTCTCAAGTCCAGCTTTGTAAAGATGGTAGCTCCGCTAACTCTGTCAAAGAGCTCAGTAATCAGAGGTAAAGGATAGCGGTTCTTGATGGTAATGTCGTTCAAACCTCTGTAGTCGATGCACGGCCGCAGACCACCATCTTTCTTTTTTACAAAAAAGAAGCCTGCGCCGGCTGGAGAAGAAGAAGGTCGAATGAACCCCTTTGCTAGGTTCTCTTTAATGTATTCCTCCATAGAATGCGTCTCGGGCAGAGACAACGGATAAGTTCGGCCTCGAGGTGGAACCTTCCCTGGAACGAGATCAATCGGGCAGTCCCATTCTCTATGAGGAGGAAGGATATCAGCAGAAGCCTTACTGAACACATCCGTGAAATCTTGATATGGAGGAGGTGGAACATCAGACGACCTGGGGGAGGAAGAACAGACAGGCAACACTTTAAACAAACATGTCTCCGCACAGGAGGGACCCCATGCCAGGATTTGCGTAGTCGTCCAATCAATTGTAGGATTGTGAAGACGGAGCCATGGAAGGCCCAGGACCACAGGATGTGTGGCTCTTGGAATCACTAAAAGTGAAATAAGTTCGGAATGAAGAACTCCCACTCTCAGACGAACTGGTAGAGTCCTTAGAGCAATAACTGTATCAAAAATTTTACTGCCATCCACGGCAGTTAAGGAAAAGGAGGAAGGAAGTCTCTCGGTGGGTAGGGACCACCGTTTAACATAGGCTTCGGTAATAAAGTTCCCAGCTGCTCCGGAATCAAGGAGGGCAATGACGTTCTGATAACGTTGAGCAACTTGAAGCGAGACTGGGAGATTACAATCTTGAGGGGATGGAGAGGAGATCATTACTCCTAGCCGGCCCTCTCCTTGGCGAGCTAGGGTCTGGAGTCCCGGACGTTTGGGACAAGCATTAATGGTGTGAGACGGAGCTGCACAATAAAGACAGAGAGACTCGGAGAGACGTCTTCGGCGCTCAGCAGGAGTTAAACGGGAACGGCCAATTTGCATGGGCTCATCTTTAATTGGTGACAGTTGGCGAGGAGGAGCAGAAGATTTTGGAGCAGATGATCTTCCACGCTCAGTTGCTCTCTCTCTGAAACGTAAGTCAACTTTTGTACAAAGTGAGATTAGCTCATCTAACTTGGAGGGTAAGTCTCTGGTAGCTAACTCGTCTTTAATACACTCAGATAAACCATGCCAGAATGCAGCATACAGGGCCTCGTCGTTCCATGCCAGTTCGGATGCCAGGATCTGGAACTGTATAAGATATTGTCCTACAGTACGTGATCCCTGGCGTAAACGGAGAATCTCAGACGAAGCTGAAGTTACCCGGCCTGGCTCGTCGAAGATGCGCCTGAATGTTGACACGAATGCAGTGTAAGAAGATAGCAGGGTGTCGGACCTCTCCCATAACGGTGATGCCCAATCAAGGGCTGAGCCACTGAGAAGAGAGATGATGTAGGCAATTTTTGTACGGTCACTGGGAAAATTGCCAGGTTGTAGCTCAAACTGAATCTCACACTGGTTGAGAAATCCCCTGCAGAATCTTGGAGAACCGTCAAATTTTGCTGGCGTTGGAAGATGAAGACGTGGAGCAGAAACGGGTAAGGTGGATGGGGTTATAGCTGGAGTCACTGTGGTTGACGCACCGGACGCGTCTGATCCACGGAGAGTTGTCTGAATCCCATCCAGCCGAGTAGAGAGATCCTGGAGACAGCGGATGATGTGGCCCTGTGCAGCCTCCTGATGTTCAAGTCGGGCTGCCAGTTCTTGCATCGGCCTGGCCGCTTGATCCTGGTCTCCGGCTGGATTCATTTGCGTCAGTGCTTACTGTCACAACTGAGGGCCTGAGCTGACGGAAGGCAGCCTCAGTTGTAGGGGCTGAGATGTACCGGAACCTGGGAGGTTGTATCAGACCCCTGGACATGTAAGTAACATGAAGAGAAACCGCCCGAAGGCGTGACCACGACAACTTGAGTAAAAGTCAATGATATTTATTTATGACAAACTCCATGCATCACAGTAGCAGTAAAAAGAAACATCAAAATCAGCAGAGAAATAATAATACAGTTCCTGGGTACTACAGGGTGGCAGGGGCCACAGAGCTCTGGTGGTATGAGATAGTTCTTATTATCTGCAAGTTGGAAAGTCCTTACCAGGCTCAACTGTAGCAATGAGGAAAGCCCAGGGTCGTACCAGCTGGTGTTCCAGGGAAAGCTGGACTGCTGTAGATAAAATGCTGCTGTGGGTACTGGTTAGAACCAGACAGGTGTTGGCACGGAGTAGATACTGGCTGGAACCAGTTAAATAATAGATAAAGCTTGAGAGCGATGCAATATAGATGAAATGTAGAATTTGAGAGCGGAGAAATAATAATACCGGTGGAGAGTGGTAAACTGCAGAAAGGACACCGGCCCTTTAAGAGAAGCTGTACACTGCTGGAAGCTGAGCTGGAAGCAGGTGATGTTGTAGCTGGAAACAGGTGAGTCCAGAATGGATCGGAGAGTCAGGCTACACCGCAGATGGAATGCTGGTGCGGGTCTCTATAGCAGAAGTCTGGAGACAGGAGCTGGAACCTGGAAGACATTCACAGGAGAGAGACAAACTGGAACTAGGTTTGACAACCAAAGCACTGACGCCTTCCTTGCTCAGGCACAACCTATTTATACCTGCAGCAAGGAAGGCATTGGCTAGGCAATTATGCAAATTAATAATACAGACAGCAGATTGGTGAATATGATCAGATGACAGAATCCAAGATGGCTGCGCCCATGCAGACACTTGGAGGGAAGTTTGGTTTGTAATCCATGTGGTCTGGAAAACAGTAATGGCGGCGCCGGCCACCGGAGACAGGAGACGCCAGGCTGACAGGTGCACATCCAACCACGCGGACACAGCGGAGGCCGCGGCTGACGTAATCGCCACTCTGAATGCAGAAGCTCAGGAACGGCGGCGGAGGCCGCGGGAGACGCCATGCCAGATGTATAAGGCGTTACTGTGACAGCGTCCAGAGAGACAGGAGAGGATGCGGGAATATGCACATCAGGATAACAGATGGGATCCGGTCCTGGAGCGCTGAGCCAGCCTTAGGAGGCATCTGATGGGTAAGAAATGGCGTCCAGATACCCGGATCGTGACACCCTGCCTCTGGTACAGAACAAGTACAATCAGACAACACCACCACAGTGGCGTACATAAATCATCAAGACGGCACTCAAAGCCGCATGGCAATGTTGGAAGTGTCAAAAATCGTCCAATGGGCGGAACGCCATCTGCCAGCTATATAGGCAGTGTTCATTCCGGGAGTCCTCAACTGGGAAGCGGACTTCCTCAGTTGTCAGGACGTGCACGCTGGAGAGTGAAGCCTTCATCCAGGAGACTTTCAACTCCTAGTGGACAAGTGGGGCCTACCAGAAGTAGACCTGATAGCGTCTCGACAGAATCACACGGTTCCGGTCTTCGGAGCAAGGACAAGGTATCCTCAAGCAGCGTTCATGGACGCACTGGCAATTCCATGGAACTTTCGGCTGCCGTATATGTTCCCTCCAGTGTCAGTCCTGCCCAGGGTAATACGGAAGTTCAAGCAAGAAGAAGGCATACTACTTCTGATCGCTCCAGCGTGGCCCAGATGGCATTGGTTCTCAGACCTGCAGGGTCTCTCGATCGATCATCCTCTTCTACTTCCTCAATGCCCAGACCTCCTCGTTCATCTTCTACTTCCTCAATGCCCAGACCTCCTCGTTCAGGGCCCTTGTGTCTACCCGGACCTGACCAGACTGGCTTTGACAGCGTGGCTCTTGAAGCATCACTTCTGAGAGCAAACGGATTCCCTGAGGCGGTCATTCAAACTATGTTGAAAGCCCATAAACCAGCTTCAGCTCGGATTTATTACAGGGTCTGGAATTCTTACTTCACATAGTGTGCTGCTAAGAATTATGATGCATATACTGTCAGAACTTCCAGACTTTTGGCTTTTCTACAACAAGGCCTAGACTTGGGCCTTCGTCTGGCCTCCCTCAAGGTTCATATATTTGCCATGTCGGTATGGTTTCAGAGAAAAATTGCATCTCTTCCTGACGGTCACACTTTCACTCAGGGTGTTCCAAGGATTCAGCCTCCCTATGTCCCTCCTGTGGCTCCATGGGATCTGTCTGTCGACTTAAATGCCCTGCAAAAGTCTCCATTTGAACCTCTTGAGTCTGTGGACCTTAAATGTCTTATGCTTAAGGTCATGTTTCTGTTGGCCATTGCCTCTACTAGAAGGGTGGCGGACTTAGGTGCTTTGTCTTGTTGTCCACCCTTTCTGATTTTTCACCGTAACTGGGCAGTTCTTCGAACTCGCCCTGGTTATTTAACTAACGTGGTATCATCTTTTCACCTTAACCAGGAGCTTGTGGTTCCGGCCTTCATCTCTTCTGGTTTGTCGTCCAAAGAAAGCTCTTTGGATGTGGTACGGGCTCTCTGTATTTATGTGGAAAGGACTGCCTCCATCAGGAGCTCAGATTCTCTTTTTGTACTTTTTGGTTTTCAGAAACGTGGCTGGCCCGCGAATAAGTAAACCTTGGCCAGATGGATTAGAATGGTGATTGCACAAGCTTATGCACAGGGTGGGCTCCGAGCTCCTGCTGCTATCAAGGCCCATTCTACTCGGTCGGTTGGACCTTCTTGAGCGGCCCACGTGGCGCGCCCACAGAACAATTGTGCAAGGCGGCTACGTGGTCCTCAGCGAACACGTTCATCAGGTTCTATGCCTTTGATACTTCCGCCTCCCAGGATGCTTCCTTTGCATGCCGGGTTCTTGTGCCCGCTACAGTGCGTCCCCTCCCATGAGGAACTACTGTAGGACATCCCCGATGTTATTCCCTGCGGAATACCAGTGTACCCCGCTGCAGAAAAGGATATTTATGGTAGACTTATTATTGTTAAATCTCTTTCTGTGAGGTGCACTGGATTCCACAGGGCGCCCACCCTGACGCACTTAGCTTCTTTGGGTTTGTATGGCATTAGCCGCTAGTCCCTTCTCCTGTCGTGAGAATGTAGGTCTATGTGACTAACACCTACCGTCTCTCTTACCTGCTACTGCATTGGACTGGTTAACAAAACTGAGCTCCAGTGCCTGGAGGCGGGGCTATAGAGGAGGCGGTGCAGTGCATCCTGAGAACAGTCAAAGCTTTAGCCTGTTGGTGCCTCGGATCAAGATGCAACTGTACACCCGATGTTTTTCCCTGTGGAATCCAGTGTACCTCGCAGAAAGAGATTTAACAATGGTAAGTCTACCATAAATCTCCTTTTCTAATTTTCTTTTTATAAAAAGTGACTCAGAATAACCAGGCGATAAGGTCAAGGCTAGCCGCTAGCATCCCACTAAGTATATCTGGAGTATATAAGCTGCAAGCCACCCGAGTGTTAATAGTAATATGATGAATGTGTACATTCCCATTATACTTTGCAGCAAATGAACATTCTGTGCCGACACCACAGGAACATGCAGAATGCAGGTGACCGGGTGCAGGTTGCTAGAGGTTACATAGTAAAGAACAAGCAAGTAGTTAACATTCACAGAGCTGTATACATAACAAAGAGGACCTGCGATAGAGGGACTGAGCCATGATGGGTAGGACAGCTCACTTGCACTCATATAACCATGCCAGTAAAAACAGCTGGAGGCCCAGCTAGAGGAGAAGCCTGTCCTTGGGGATGGTGGGGGGGGGCACTCCATGTCAGCACGCCAGCGAGGCAGCAGCTGGGTGGCATGGCCCTTATCAGTAATATCTGTCTTAGAGTAGATGCGGGCGGGTTCCGATCTGCACTTCAGTCCCCGCGTGAGGATTAACCTGAGCCTGGGGTGGAATTACAGAAGTCTATTTGATCTGTGCCGGAGGAGCGTGCTCAGGTTCTTGGCCAGGGACCAAGCTGGTGTGGATGAAAAGCAATGTGATCTCTTCCAAAGTCTCTGCCTGTGTGCAAGTGTGTATCGGTTTCTTAATATCACAGGAGGGAAGATCATTTGAAACATACGTACTGGTTTCAGCAGCAAGTCTCCAGAGATGCCCAGATCAAAACCATATCCTAAGCATCCATCTACACACAGCGATTTCCTGTAATTGCTTTACCCACTACATGTCATTGGCCATATTGACCAGTGCAGATGACTAGAGGTTACCAGTTGTCTTGACGTGACGCCATCTTGTTGAAGACCGGGCACAGGAAACTGGGGGTCACCTTGACTTCTGGTAACCTCCACGTGAAAAATAATTGCAAAGTGGCTATTTTTAAACACGTTATCTGTTTTTCGTATTGTGATTCTTCATTGTTTATTGTGCCGCTGTCTTCAACAAGATCTGAACCCCAAATAACTGTCATAATTGTTTTAAGCACATTTGTGCAACATTAAAGAGATGGCAAAAAAATAGGAAGGCCGATGAAAATGTTTTTGTTTTTATCTACGGTAATATGTCACATGTTTTTACCATTGTATATCTTATTTGAGGTACAGTAATGTGGGTTATTGTGATTACTGTGCATAAATGTGAGTAACCCCTAGCACCTAAACAAACATTTGCTTTAATTGTCAAATTCCTGCGAAATCGTGCCAAATTAGTTCCAACTAATTGTTGTTTCTACTCATTTACCCTTTATTAGGATTTACTAACCTCACTAGAGAACTGGAGCAAATTGTTACATGCCAGCTCACCATCGACACAGATTTGATATAACTTTGTAAGGTATACCCCAAAACGTTATTTGTGGTGTCCTCTCGTACAATGGCCCTCATTCCGAGTTGATCGCTCGCAAGACGAATGTAGCAGAGTTACACACGCTAAGCCTACGCCTACTGGGAGTGTATCTTAGCTTCTTAAAAGTGCGACTGATGTATTCGCAATATTGCGATTAGCACACCTCGTAGCAGTTTTAGAGTAGCTTCAGACTTACTCTGCCTGTGCGATCAGTTCAGTGCTTGTCGTTCCTGGTTGACGTCACAAACACACCCAGCGTTCGCCCAGGCACTCCCACCGTTTCTCCGGCCACTCCTGCGTTTTTTCCGGAAACGGTAGCGTTTTCAACCTCACGCCCCTAAAACGCCGTGCTTCCGCCCAGTAACACCCATTTCCTGTCAATCACATTACGATCGCCGGAGCGATGAAAAAGCCGTGAGTAAAAATACTATCTTCATAGCAAAGATACTTGGCGCAGTCGCAGTGCGAACATTGCGCATGCGTACTAAGCGGATTTTCATTGCGATGCGATGAAAAATACCGAGCGAACAACTCGGAATGAGGGCCAATGAGCAATGTTCTTTTCTTGACAGGTCTATAATAAGTCAATAGTTTCATATGAGCTGGTTTTTTGTTTTTTGTTTCTTTTAACCATTTGGTATTCCTTACACCAGAGGTTCCCAAACGCCGTCCTCAAGGTCAAGGCACCCCAACGGACCAGGTTTTAAAGCTATCCATGGCTCAGCCATGGATATCCATGCCTTGTAAATGATTGCCACTTTAAAAAACAGTCAGTGTTCGGCCAGCAACCTCCATCTCCGGCCAACTCGCACTACAATACGCACCTCCGGCCATTACAGCTGGTCCACAATTTTTGGACATATAGAGGAGTATTCAATTGGGCATAAAGTTTTTGCTGCAAATAAACTTGAAGACCTTGCGCCTAATTTTGGATTACTGTGGGCAAGCGTGAACCCGATATCTGCAGTATCCAATTTTCAAAAAATGCACGCTGGGTTTTCAGCTTTGAAAACTCCGCTGTGTGAGAAAAAAAGAATGATACTTACCAGTCCGGTGGTCTCCTCAGCTCCCTGTCATCTACCCTCCATTTTCCACTGGGAAAGCGGCTGCTGGGAGGATAGGGGGCTTTAAGAAGGGGAGGTGGCTGTTCGGAGATGTAGGTCTCCCCGCTGCTGCCTCCAGGGGGGGTTACACACAGTAGCAGATCTTGCTACGGGCACACAGGGTTTTTGCCCGGGGCGCCACCTTCCGGAGGGCACCGCCGCCATCCGGAGAGCGCCCCTGCATGGCAAGATCCGCTACTGTTGGTCAGTGCCCCCCGGTGCTGTGAAGGAAACTAGACGCTACCCGTCTAGTTTCCCTTCGTGGACAGGACCTTTGCTGTGCGTGCGGACTGGCACATAGACGCTAGGGGTCATAATTGACCTCTAGTGTCTATGCTGTGCTATGGGAGAGACATCATGACATCTCTCCCATAGATCCGAGGAGCGGCGCCGGCGGAGGTCAGCAGCGGTCGGGAATCAGGAGCGGGGATAGTAAGTATTAATTAATTAATTATTTTTTTGTAAGCGGCGCTACTCAACTGGGGGCACAACTCTACTGGGGGCACAAATGGGGGCACAACTCTACAGGGGGCATAACTGACCACGCCCATGTATGAAGCCACGCCCCTATTTTCACCCGGGGCACCACAAGGGCTGGAACTGGCCCTAGTTACACACTGATACTTACACACACTCACACATACTACACACACTCACATATACTTGCACACACTCACACATTATACTTACACACACCGCAGCTGCAGAAGACTAGATCCCGACGCTGGAGGAAGGAGACACTGCTTCGTAAGGTGAGTAATTAAGGACTAATTAAAGTAATTGGAAACTTCCAATTGTAGGGTGGGGGGTGGGGGTCCTACAACGATGCCAGAGCAAGTCCCGCTGATTTCTCCTACAAATAACGATTTTAGGAAAAATCAGACTTGCTCTGGGGATGCGTGAAAAGAGACTACAGAAATCACTGTCTCATTTTCTTTCCCTTACTTGAATAGGGAAAACCCTGCGCCGTGCCGCGGGTCTGTCAAAACGCTGCTTTCAATTGAATATGCCCCCTGAATTAAATGTAATAGCCTGTCAATTGCAAGCATAGGCAACTTTCTGGTGAGTCTGGCTGACGGCAGGGCAGCCATGAGGCGGGAGACTGGTGTTACAGAGAGGGGGGCCCAACCCAGGCTCCTGGCACCAATTCCTGGAGAGCTGCACCAGGTTGTTAAATAACAGAGGGCCGATGCACAGGGAGGACTTCTTAAAATAAGCCTTCAACTGCGCATCAGCTCTGCCAGCCATTCCTGTGGGCCGTAAGACTCCACAATGTATGACATCACATAGGGGTGGAGCAGTGCGGCAGAATCTTTTATTGGGAGGGCAGAGGAGCCCTGTCTCTTTTGGCAGTCCCGGGCCCCATAATTTCTGAAGGCAGCCCTGGCTGATGGTATAAGTTGCAGTTTTTTATCGGGAGAGAAAACTCCCCGCTCTGGTGATCTCTGCAGAAGAGCATTAGACTAGAGCTACGGCACGGCTTCTGGGTGACCCCACTGTGCACATGCGGGATCTTACATACCCACAGGATCTTATTGCTGATCGGCGACGATGGTCACACTACGGCATCAGACTATCGGTGATTGACGGTCTGATGCCGACTGAGTGCAGCGACGGCTTCCGTTTCTCAACACGGAAATGTGTCGCCACCGTCAGAAGACAGAGATATCTTTCCCTCTTTGGGTTACGAAGCCGGACAATGGTGTTGCAGATGATGCAATGCCGAGTCTTAGGATGCAGCTCGGATCAGTAGTACAGCATGAGATGTGGCGCCCCCTGCTGCATGACCATATTAGTGCTACCTCTGCTGTTTCTATGTCAGCAGCAGCGATAGCTGCTCCAATCACATCTGAATCATGCCCGGTGAGCAATGTGGTACATTAGCTGACGGGCATGCAGAGTATGTTGGCTGCCACAGTGCTAATTCTTCTTCTCACCACATTCCAATAATGAATTCTCATGATCAGAGATTTTCTTACATTTCGCTATGGTGACGTGTCTCTGCGATCATGGGGGTAAATTTACTAAGATTGGAGTTCTATTCAAGATGAGATGTTGCCCGTAGCAACCAATCAGATTCTACTTCTTATTTATCTAGCACCTTCTAGAAGATAATACCTGGAATCTGATTGGTTGCTATTGGCAACATCCTATGTTAAATAGAACTCCCATCTTAGTAAATTTACCCCATGGTCTGATTTCTGTAAGAGTATATAACAGTCTCCCCGGGACTGCTGTTCTGCATTGTGTCTTGTCATGACTGTAGTACATTTATTGCTGCATGTGATATTACCGATGTATACACTAATAGAGTTTTCTATTTTCTTTCCTGCTGTGTAGCCTGTAGGCAGCTTTCTGATTGGTTGTTTCAGATTATTAGCTCACATTCAGCATGTGAAAGGATTTCCCAAATGAAACATTTCTCCTTTAGGGGTCCATTCTTCATCCAGTCTCCCCCAAATTGCTATCCAACTCCCTGCAAATTGCAGCAGCATGTACCAAACGGGTGTGGTATGAGTTGCTGGCAGCCGGGTTCCCGTCGGCCAGCATACCGGCACCGGTATCCCGACCGCCGGCTTGCCGACAGTGGGGTGAGCGCAAATGAGCCCATTGTGTGCTCGCTGCGCGCGCCACGCTGCAGGCATGGAGGCGCACTACGTGCGCCACGCTATCTATTCTCCCTCCAGTGGGGTCGTGGACCCCCAAGAGGGAGAAAAGGTGTCGGTTTGCCGGTTGTCAGTATTCCGGCGCCGATACACTGTGCGCCGGGATCCCAACAACCGGTATATGAATACCACCCGCACCAAACAACCAGTGGCTGCACTTAAGCAAATCCAGTATTGCTCAACTGTGGGCACTGCCACCCTTATAAGCAGTTATCCCACGAGTCCTATCACCATTTACTAGAGGCTAAAGTTTTGAGGCCAGGTATGACCCTGCAGTGAGCTGAGTTCATGAACACGCACTACCGGAGGGGCGGCAGGGGCGGAGGGGAGCTAATCTCTGGGAACTGACACCATCTGAACACAGCATCAGTTCTCACAGTCAGACTTTTGATAAAGTTAGGTCCCCATACTGATGAATGGGGACTGTGGATCACATTGGCCATGCAATGTAAGCAAGAGATCCATGATATCCCCTGTGTTACCCCTCCGGATCCCCCAGTAACATCTGCTGTCACTGCAATAGCACACACAAGAGGGCAGGAACTGGGCACTGGTGCGTTACCTGTCAGAGCAGCAGCCTGGGCTGGGAGAGCGGGGAGCTAGGAGACCGCGCAGAGATTCAGCGTCTTGGGGGTAAATTTACTAAGATGGGAGTTCTATTTAAAATGGGATGTTGCCCATAGAAACCAATCAGATTCCAGGTATTATCTTCTAGAAGGTGCTAGAGAAATGAGAAACAGAATCTGATTGGTTGCTATGGGCAACATCCCATCTTAAATAGAACTACCATCTTAGTAAATTTACCCCCTGGTGTCTAAAGGTGCATACACACGGTGCAGTGTATGCTTATGATTTTGACTATACAGTAAAAATCGTGAGGAAAGTTAATGAATATGGCAGCGTGTGTATACAGCTTGAGATACCGATGCGCGCTCCCGTGGGGTTGGTATCGCAAGAAAAGATAGTAAAAGACTATCTAGTACAAAGTCAAAATCGCACATAGCCAATATCTCAAGTAAAGGGGATACAGTCATTAGGTCGACCACTATTGGTCGACATGGAAAAAGGTCGACATTAATTTTTCACATTTTTTTCCCTTAATTTTTTGAAGTTTTTCATACTTTATGATCCGCGTGGACTACAATTGGGAACGGTAACCTGTGCCGAGCGCAGCGGTAGCAGAGCAAAACACCTCGCCCGAAGCACACAAGGGGACACGGTGCACTAATTGGGGTTCCCCGTCACTTTACGAAGAAAACGACACCAAAAACTCATGTCGACCTTTTTCCATGTCGACATACTACATGCCGACCTATTGCCTATGTCGACCTAATGACTGTCGACCTAATGACCCATACCCCAAGTAACGATAGTGAAAATCGGAGATAGTCAATATCTAGCCGTGTGTATGCACCTTTAGTCGGCTCCTTTAGCATTGCAGCGGCCATGACGTCACTATCCCGGGAGACTGACTGTGAGGAGCTCCTCGGCGCCTGCTGTTAAGGAAGAGCTGAGGGGAACGGAAATGCAGCTAAAAGCTATGCTCCGGTTTTAATAATAGTGCCAGTGGCCAATCCTGGGGACAGTGCGTGGGGTGCCCTAATATGTGGGGGCCCGGAGCGACCACCCCTTTTGCCTCCCCTATAATCTGGCCCTGGTGGCCATTCTATGTCACCATATAGGTTCTCTCCAGCCACCATCCTGAGCTGCTGAATTGACCGGGAGGTGTGAATGGGGGGAGGAAATGGGAATGGGGAATCAGAGAAGGAGACTCTCAGCCCTGAGGAAGATGAAGGTGATTGGTGTCCTGTCATCTGCTCATCCACTGCTCAGTCGGCTGAATTTCTGCCCTGTCCGAAGTCTATTGCTTCCAGGAAGTAGCCTCCCAATAATACTTACATAATGTCAGGGGCCAGGTATTCCCACACGACTGCTGCGTGGCTTTACATAGGGCTAAGTGAACATCTCTCTAGTGCCTAGTTACTAGAGAATATTCAGAATTAGCTACAGTGTATCTCTCCTGTGCACAGCCCAAAAAAAGACAAATAAATGACTATTACTATTTGGCATGTGGCCATGTAGGGAGTTTATCTGAGAGCCTCCCTTCCCACTCTTTAGGCTTTTCCCATCTGTGTTTTGGGATTAACAGGCTTACAGATCTGTACTAAAGAGCCACATTGCATGTTGAGTCCCTGCAGCTCCAGTCAAGTACAGATTTGACTTAATTGTTGTGTACATTTCAGAAGAAGAAAGCTGAAGAACATGTTCCCCCCTCCTCCCGTTTCCCTGTGAAGTTCAGCTCCTGTGATTGTTGATGGCGGAACGCGCTAAACACAGGATTCCTTTCCAAACTATTAGAAAATCTCCATTTTGCACGGGTCAGCGCCTCTGATGAGATCGGCGCCTACGGATAAGTCCGATTTCTACATTTCCTATCAGTTTTGCATTTGTAACCTCCGCCAAGAGATCATAATAGATTTACTTAATAAGTGACAGCAAAATATAGCAAAAAGATATGAAGCCTGTTTATTTTTCTACTACACTCCAGAATTTTCGGGGGAGTCAGGAATTTTGAGGAGCACTCCCAGACTACCAAAAGAGTACACCAGCCTCCTTTATCCTGCCATTTCCCAGGGTCTCATACTGAATAAATAATCACTTATTGCACACAACCCCTAGAATGAGGCCAGTTTTTGCCATGGCCATAGAAAGCCAGCTATACAGGTGGAGTGTTCTACTGTGCAGCAAAAACAGAGCATGCCTGGTTTATTTTCTGTGTTACATGGCGAGATCAATGGGGGTCATTCCGAGTTGATTGCTCGCTAGCAACTTTTTGCAGTTCTGCGATCAGATAGTCGCCGCCTATGGGGAAGTGTATTTTAGCTTTGCAAGTGTGCGAACGCTTTTACAGCCGACGGCACAAAATTTTTTTTTGCAGTTTCTGAGTAGCTCTGGACTTACTCAGCCGCTGCGATCACTTCAGCCTGTCCAGTCCCGGAATTGACGTCAGACACCCGCCCTGCAAACGCTTGGACACGCCTGCGTTTTTCCAAACACTCCCAGAAAACGGTCAGTTGACACCCACAAACGCCCCCTTTCTGTCAAACACCTTGCGATCAGCTGTGCGAATGGATTCTTCGTTAAATCCATCACCCAGCACCGATCCTCTTTGTACCCGTACGATGCGCCTGCGCATTGCGGTGCATATGCATGCGCAGTTTTGCCAAAATGTAACCTGATCGCAGCGCTGCAAAAAGTTGCGAGCAATCAACTCGGAATGACCCCCTATAACCATTACTAAAATCACTCTCTTGCAACGCTGATGCAATATAGAGGATAGGCTTGCTTATTCCTGCATATCAAAGTTTAGGTTATTGTGACACCTAGCATATTGCCTTAAACTATAAAATATTACCAAACGTACATTTCTCTACGGATAGCTCCGTGGGGAATTCTTGAGATGTTTTTGCTGGGAGACCTTGATGGCAATTTTGGAAAAGAAATTGTCCTATGCCATAAAACGTTTTATCACAGTATGGGCCTGAATCAGATGTGGCTGGAGATGCTATCCTTATGCCTTCTCCAGGTTAATATATCTGCCCCTAATAGGCCCTACACATTGGCCGATCCGCCGCTGAGCTGCCAGGAGTTATGCGGTCTGCGTCCTAAAGGGGGGTACTCACGGAGCGATATTCTAAGCAATCTGACTAGATTGCTTAGAATTTGAGCATTATCGCTCCATGTGTACCCCCTACAGCGATAGCGATGCGCAGCCCCGCGCATCGCTATTGCTGGTGCTAGATTGGCCTGCATCCCCCCCCCCCCCCCCCGCACACTCAGTACAGATCGCGTTGTGCTGAGCTGCGGGAGAGATGTGTGCTGAGCGGTTCGCTCAGCACACATCTCTCCCGCATCGGCCCGTCTATATGAGCCTTAAGACTCGGCATTAGATCACTTGACAGCACCCATGGTATTGTGCAAGCCACTCGTTGCAGGGGCCAGGCAGTGTGTGCGTCCATCTCTGTATCACGCCTTATGTCATTATTCTGGGAACAATTATTAATGGTAGACTCTTAAAGAGAGACATTTTGACAAAGCTTATTTTATAAGCAGTGGGATCATATTGTAAGGTTTGTTGCCCTACAACCAATGTTTAATGTTTAATTAGAGACAATCATTCTGTAGGTACAGCAGGGGTGTAGCTACCATAGGTGCAGGGAGTATGGGGCCAGAGCTGAGAGGGCCCCATCTTTCCTGTCATTATATACATTTTTCACCATTGTGTGGCACATAGAGGCTTTTACAAACGTTTGCCTTGTGGACTACTATATATCTTGTTATGCCCCTGTACCTGCTCATTGTAATGTGATATATAAATGAACAGAAGGGCATTAAAATGTTACATAATATGACCTGGGGCACTGTAATGTGACACAATATGAAGTGGAGGCACTATGGCAGGCATTCCCAACCGCGGTCCTCAAGGCACACTAACAGCGCAGGTTTTAATGATATCCAGGCTTCAGCACAGATGGTTAAATCAAAATAACTGGGGTACTAATTAAGTCACCTGTGTTCAAGCCTGGATATCACTAAAACCAAGACTGTTATAGGCCCTACACACTGGCCGATAATCGTCAAAGATATGAACGATTTCGTTCATTAATGAACGAGATAACGTTTATATCTTTGAATGTGGAGGCACCAGCGATGAACGATGCGCGGCCCCACGTTCTTTCATCGCTGGTGCCCCGTCGGCTGTGCATGCAGGCCAATATGGACGATCTCGCCCATATTTGCCTGCACTTCAGTGGTGCCGTGTGATGGGGGGAGTGAAGAAACTTCACTCCCCCGTCACTGCCCCCCCCCCCCGCCGCCGGGTCGCCTGTCGCCCATATCCGCCGTCGGGCACCTCGGCGGACGATCTTTAAATGTGTAGGGCCCTTTAGTGTGCCTTGAGGACCGTGGTTGGTAAACACTGCACTGTGGTATGACATGTGGTATCTACACAATTAGAAGACAAAACCGGGTAAAAACAAACAGTCATATAGGTAGGAGGGCCCTGCTCGCAAGCTTACAATCTATGGGGAAATAGGCATTGATACACGAGGATAGGTGTTATCTATTGTATAGTTGTCCACCAGATTGGAAAGGATACCACATCGCAGCAATGATGAACCCGGGTCAGGAGGGAGGGAGAGTGAAGAGATATGTGGGGGATATGCGTGGACTGTACTGTGGGGATATAATTGGATAGGAAAGCTGTGAAGGTAATGTGAGCGGTTCTGGAATTTGATAAGCTTGTCTGAAGAGTTGAGTTTTCAGGGAACGCTTGAAGGTTTGAAGACTAGAGGAGAGTCTTATTGTACGTGGTAAGGCATTCCACAGAGTGGGTGCAGCCCGCAGAAAGTCCTGTAATCGTGCATGTGAGCAACTAATGATTGCGGATGAGAGACGTAGATCTTGTGAATATAAATTGGGGACACTTTCATAATGTAAATTGGGGTACTCTGTTGCATAATGTGTACTGCCAGTCCTACAATGTGACATAACGTGAACTAGGGCTCTATTGTGGGGCATAAAATGAACAACTTATGTGGAGAGGTGTCTCTAGAAGCATTGGGACAGGGGCCCCTTCAAATGTTGCTATGGGGCCCACAAAGTTCTGGCTACGCCCCTGAGATACAGTGTAACACATCAGCTTTAGAGAATAGACTGTTTTAAGCTTCCAATATCACACACTAGTAGAATGACAACACGTTCTATGGGCCACATCTACGATCAGTTTCACAGACATGCGGAGGGGCACCCAGCACATGGCTAGTCCGACCCATATGTATGGCTCTGCCCTCCCCACACAGTATGTATGGCTCTGCCCTCCCCAAACCATTGCACTGCGGCAATACTTTAGTACCTGAGGAGTAGCTCCCTGCCAGCGCAGCTCCTGCACGCTGGCAGGGAGCTACTCGTTGCTTCCTGGGTCGCAGCGGCAGCTTGTGACGTCGTGGCCCACCCCCACCTGGTCCGGGCTTGCCTGCGTTACCCGGACCGCACCCTCAAAACGGCGGCCAAACGGCTCCGACCCGCTCCTTCTCGCCTGTCAATCAGGCAGAGGTGATCGCTGGGCTTTGATGGCCAACGCACAGCAGCGATCAGGTCTGAATTGAGCCCTATGTGCAAGACAGTACTCTGACCGTGTGTGTTCTTTATTTTGCTCCATTGAATCATAAGCATATGTTCACATATGTCTGCATTACTGCCTCAGCATTGGGGATAAAGGGCCTAATATGTGTATAGTTTGTATGTGCTCCCCATATTAGCATGGATTTCATCCTGAGTACTGTAGCTTCCTCTCACTGTTAAAAAAAAACATCATTGGTAGGTTAACAGGCTTTGTATGACGTGACTGTGTGTCTGTACTCATGTGGTACCAAATATAGGGCCTAATTCAGACCTGATCGCAGCAGCAACATTGTCTTCTAATGGGCAAAACCATGTGCACTGCAGTGGGGGAGGGGTGTAACATGTGCAGAGAGAGTTAGATTTGGGTGGGGTGTGTTCAAACAAATCTAAATTGCAGTGTAAAAATAAAGCAGCCAGTATTTTCCCTGCAGAAACAAAATAATCCACCCAAATCTAACTATCTCTGCACATGTTACATCTGCCCCCCCCCCCCCTGCAGTGCACTTGGTTGTGCCCATTAGAGAAAGATTTTGCTGCTGCGATCAGGTCTGAATTAGGCCCATAGATTATTAGCTCCAGTGGTGCAGGGTGCTAAAGGATTATGCTGAATTCAGCAGCATGTCAGTGAAATCTCATATCCAGACAATTCTATGGTCAGACGTATCGTGTAGGTTTCTCTGGGTACCTTACACAGCTTTCCATTGTATTTGTTGCCGTCTGTGTTTCATGTGATGGATGTCTAGCTTGTAGGTTAATTTGACCCTATGGCATAGTTGCCTGCCCTCCCTCATTCTGCAGGAGACTCCCTGAAATAGCAGCAATCTCCCTCACTCCCTGAATAGACCAGAAATCTCCCTGATTACACCTTATCCCCATTATGCAGCTGTTACATTCTTGGGGGGAAAATAAATCAGAGATATATACATTCAAATGGGATCATTAGTGCCATTTCCCTGCATTGGTTATAAGGCACAATGATCCCTATGGCCACTTACAGTATATGGAACCTCTTGTAAAACACAATACATGAACAAATCCTGTAAAATATCACTGGTTTTTCTTCAACAAATAGATCTTAATAACTTTGGGGCTCATTTACATTTGGATGTAAGTCATTTTCATGACGCCTCTCCTATGTAGCAATATGCGCCCATGCTGATAGGTGTTACTTTCACAATCTCCCTGAAACGCTTATTCAAAAGTAGGCAAGTATGCCCTATGGGATGGCAGGCTGCTAACTATATGCTCTATATATATACCAGGGTCTAGTCCTAGGCACAGATACCAGATACTCAAATGTCATCCGCAGGGATGGTGCCACCTTGATACAGCCTTCCCAATGAGAGTGTTCATTCCCTAAATCTTTATTGCATACATTCAGCTGTCTCTGGGATGTCCCACCACAGGTCTATGAGAACATAGCATAGGAACGTTGCCTTTCACAGAGGAGCAACAGTCTTATCCTAAAGGTGGAAATGCAGAGAAGGTGGCTATGGAGGTTATATCATTAGATACCTCTGATTTTAAGAATAATGACCTTCTGTTTTACATTTGAGCTTTGTATTGCTCATTTTTTTAGTGTCTCTGTCTTGTGCTTAGTGCAGTGGTCCCCAAACTGTGTGCCGTGGCACCCTGGGGTCCCTCAGAGCACTTGCAGGGGTGCCTTGGGCTGGTGGTCCAGGACCAATTCCAATTATTTATTGTCAGTGTAATAGGTAAAAGCAGTGCTGGTGGCTTCCAGTCATAAAATATGTGGACAAACAGGAGCAAATCTTTTCCCTCACCACACAATTGAACCTAAGGATGACATATAAACACAATTTACGTAATTTAATATTTATTTCTAAATTTCTCAATAAGAAACTTTTGGCCCAGGGGTGCCATGAAAACAATTCTGATATTCTAGGGTGCCGTGATTCAAAAAAGTTTGGGAACCACTGGCTTGGAGTGTATTGTACGAATCTGTAGTTTTGACAAATAAAGTTGTTTCGCTGATAAATGAGAGACATTTCCTAACGGTCTCCTTTCTTCTCTTTGCAGTTGTTTGAGGTGGATTAAGTAATGCTCCTCCGCCTTTATGTCATGGTGATCTCATACCTTTGTGCCATCAGCGCTGCCCCCTTCCAAAACCAGAGCACTGACCGTGATTATGGACCAGACAATTCCACCTACACCTCAGACCGACCACAGGGACCCTATAATTTCACTGAGGGACTACATGAAGGCATCTACCCAGACTTGTCAACCACATATCCCGACATGTCTGGTAAAGAATGGAACCTTTATTCCCCAAGAGTGGCCCTCTCTAGTCAGGAGCCATCAGGACCCCCTCTTCTGTTCTTGGCTGAGGAGGTAGTTGCCCATTCAGAACCAGCCAATAGGACTTCTCGGGTGAAAAGGGCACAGGGGTCGGAGTCTATCAGCCCCTCTCGGAGGGGAGATCTTTCCGTGTGTGATAGCATGAACGTCTGGGTTACGGACAAGCGCTCAGCTGTGGATGTTCGGGGTAAGACCGTAACCATCATGTCTGAAATTCAGACCCTCACAGGACCCCTGAAGCAGTACTTTTTTGAAACCAAGTGTAACCCTGCTGGTGGTACCACTAATGGTTGCCGAGGGGTGGATAAAAGACAGTGGATATCAGAGTGCAAAGCAAAACAGTCCTACGTCCGGGCACTGACCATGGATGACAAGCAGGTTGGGTGGCGCTGGATCCGGATAGATACTGCTTGTGTCTGCACCCTGTTAAACAGAAGTGGAAGGACGTAAAATTGGGGAAGGCAGAGGGTGATCCTCACCGTGGTTTACTGTGGTTAGGGAAAGCGGATGGAGCTCCTGTAGTTTTCCTTAAGCTGTTTACAATATGGCACAGCGGCCTGCATAACACATTCCTGGAGTCACGCCACAAACACACAAATGTTTGGGGGATGGAGGAGCCATGAAGCAACAGCTGCCATCAGGAGTGGTTTTAACGTTACCACGTCGCAAAGGAGCACGAAAACTGGATACAAATAGACACGCTGCCCCCGGGACTAAGGCGTCACCTCCCCGTGCTTTCTGCAGTTTAGTGCCTTTCACTTTGAATTTGCACAGTATAGTGATCAGTAAAACGGAGTTTTGTTACTAACAGCCAGTACAGTTTCAGAAGCGGCACCGTGGATAATCACCTACGTGTACCGTTACCGGTAGAGAGGCTAAAGTATGAGCAGAGCAAAAAAAGCAAGTAACTATAGACCACGTTGCAATGCAACGGTGCAAATACATTTATATGTTTTGCACGGACAGTAAAGACTAGCTGCAGGTGCATGTAGCCCACAAATGGTGGGAAGCTTTATTTCTGCACTGCAATTTAGATGTGAGTTTGGACAAGTCCCTTCCATATCTAAATCTCCCTGCACATGATACATCTGCCCCACCTGCAAAGCAGCACGGTATTACACAGGTGTAAACTGCTGTCCCTGCACATTATACATCTGCCCCACCTGCAGTGCAGCATGGTATTACACAGGTGTAAGGTAGTGTCCCTGCACATGATACATCTGCCTCACCTGCAGTGCAGCATGGTATTATACAGGTGTAAGTTAGTGTCCCTGCACATGATACATCTGCCCCACCTGCAGTACTGCACGGTATTATACAGGTGTAAGTTAGTGTCCCTGCACATGATACATCTGCCCCACCTGCAGTGCAGCATGGTATTGCCCAGGTGTAAGGTACTGTCCCTGCACATGATACATCTGCCCCACCTGCAGTGCAGCACGGTATTATACAGGTGTAAGTTAGTGTCCCTGCACATGATACATCTGCCCCACCTGCAGGGCAGCATGGCATTGCCCAGGTGTAAAGTACTTGCTCTTTTTTGCTTTGCCCCCAAGACTGAATCAGCCCCATAATCTGAAAATCCGGTTTACACATGTCTGCTATGGACAAAGTCAGCCCATGTTGGCATTTTCAATGAGAGACCTGTTTGCATTTGATTCTTATTAATTGTGTAGAAGGGAACTGCTGGAGAACGTGTGTTTATTTTACTTGTCCCCAGGTACTAGGCAGTTTACATTGTAAGCTATTATAAAGTTGTTATTCTATTTGTAAATTTTATATATCTATAAATATATATGTGTATATATATTGAGAAATATAACTTATTGTAATTTTGTTTTTATGAACCGCATGTGACAGTCCCCCCCCCTCCCCATCATTGCTTCCCGCCCATCAGAGCTGCTTTCTACCCCATATTTATTACCCCTTACTCACTGTCAGAGCATTCACCCTCATGTTTGCCACGTACTGTATATCACTGTGTACATGTGTCCATTAGTAATGGTCAGGAACAGACTTGGGGTAATGGTTTATCCATAAATGGGATTATTATACAAACTAGAACCTCTAACCTCCTCTGTAAGATATCCTATAATTGGTTGGACTTATTATTGGAGAAATAATCACATATATTCTATTATGTGTATTTTTTGTTATTTTATCCCCTTTTTGTGTGTCAGGTACAGATGTATCCTCATACAATGTGACTTCAGTCGCGCCCTAGGTCCCGTGCAACCCAGCTCGGCGCGCTAGGTCCCGTGCAACTCAATGTGCGTCTCAGTCACAAGGCAATGCGACAAAACCGCTTCGTTTGTGACGTTGTACATATCTAAAACAATTCCTGTGGTGTTAAAGTCAAAGCCCGGTGTCTCTGGTACAGACTGAGTGGTGTTTCGTTGTATCTGTGATGCAACTAAGACGCTACACCGCTCGGCAAGAATCACTCGCGCAAGGCGTCTCGCATATTCAGGCTAGGTATATGAATAAACATCTGTGGGTTCTACTTATGTTATCACAGGAAGACGTTATCTGGGAAGATGTCTATCAAAGTGTGTTCTAATTTCTACAGCATTGCCCCTAATTTACCAAAAGCAATTCCCCATGCAAATCCCCACTTTGATAAGAAATCGCCATACATCTCATAATACCAGAAATCATTGAGTGCAGAGCAGGGGTCTCTGTTAAGGGGGGTACTCACGGAGCGATCGCCGCTTAAAATCTAAGCAATCTGACTAGATTGCTTAGATTTTAAGCAGCGATCACTCCGTGTGTACCCCCCTCACAGCGCATCGCTATCGCTGGTGCTAGATTGGCCCAATCTAGCAGGTCGCCCACTTCACCCGCTGGGTGAAATGAGGCCCCCCCCCCCGCACGCTCAGCACACATCGCGCTGTGCTGAGCGGGAGGAGAGATGTGTACTGTGCAGTTCGCTCAGCACACATCTCTCCAACATCGGCCCGTGAGTGCTGGCCTTTAGAGAGTGCTTTTACACAATCACCATGGGAATCTCTCACAGTAATCCAGATGATTACACGCAGTGGAGATTACCCAAAAACCAGTGAGATTAATGAGATTACTTATTTAAATAAATGGATAATAATCACTAGGGTCTGAGAACCTTTAGCAATGCGCTGCCGATTGAATTGAATGGTGAAAATTCTCTGTGAAGCAAATAAACAGATTTAAAAATAGAAATGAAAAAAAATATTTTGAAATAGTAGTGTGGAACTACAAGTCCCAGCACTTGATGGAAGCAAGTGGATGGGATAAAATTTAATTCCTCTATAGTATATTGTTGCAGCCCTATTGTTGTAGAACAGTAGCTGCTCAACCAATCAAAAGTACCCTGCATGTATTCATAGCTTGTGATTGGCTACGATTTTCCCGTTGATTTCTATTGGCAATGCATTTTAAAGTGTAGTGGGCGGTCAGAGCGGCTTGTATTTTAGGGGGCGGGGCCGCAATAATGCAAGCAACGCTTCACCCCATCCTGTAGCATCCACTTTACTGCGCCATGGCTCCTTGGACACCAACCTGCCTGCCCCCTCCAGGAGGGGGCAGTAGAAAGGTCAGCGCCTATGAATTTATCTTAGAGAAGCAAAAACAGCAACAGGGCTACAGCTTGTTGTCTCCATATGTAGTTTTCAGTCTACATACACCTAATACCAAAGCGCTGTCAGGGCCACTAAATTAATTTCAGGCCCCATGCTGGTTGGGCATGGTCAGCTGTCAGCGGTGCAAGTATGCGGGTACGCTCGGGTACGGAGTACCCTTAAGAATGTGGCAGCGGGTACACAATTACAATGTGCCACAAAGCAGCAAGACCATGGTGCTTGGCAGCATGACGGCTACTCCCACTTTGTCAGGGTTACTGGGAGTGCGACAGTGGCTGTATTTTCCTGCTATACTGGAGGCATTACTATATATTGTTATTAAATTGGGGGCATTACTATATATTTTTAGCCTTGCCTCCAGATACCAAAAAAAAAAGGGTCTGTCACGTGGCCACACTGCTAGTGTCATGTAACCACTCCCACTAGCAGCATGTGGCCATGCCCCCTCACAACACATGACCACGCCCATTTTTTGGCACTCAGTACCACTAAGAAAATATTTCTACTTGCACCACTGTCAGCTGTACTCGGGCATGTCCTGTTGCAAATACCAAGACACTGTTGTGGTAGAGCAACCCTGGAGGGGGAATGGGTAGACTTTAATGGAACATGGCTTCTCTTGGGTCCCCATACATGTCTGACCCCCTAATACCCCTTCTTCCCCACCACCATCCCCACCTTCGCTGGTACCCCTGAGCTCTACTGCTTCTAATTTCTACCATTGTTCTCACTCCTGCAGTACAGTACATCCACCACTAGCCGATACATTGAAAGCTAGGAACTTTGTATTTGAATTCATCTTACTAGATCCAACAGAACTTCCCTTAATGATGAAGTGCCACAAATCGGACCTCCCTGTCAATACCGTAATTACGTGTCTGTGTATCCTCTATAATCCCTTACCTCTATCCATCAATTCCTAAGAGTGGACCTAGAATTGGCTCTTCTGACGTCTAGCATCCCTAGACATAGCCCATGCCGTTCAGACTGCACCAATCAGATGCCCGAAACATAGAATGTGACAGCGGGAACTAACCTACAGGTCCATCCAGTCGGCCCTATCTTTGTGTGTTTTATTGTTTTTCTGGGGTTTTTTTTGAGGAGGCGGGGGCCAGAGGTAACAGCTATAGGTGCCAGCTGTCCCAGGACCCTGATAGCAGAACAGCTGTGATATTGTTGTGGACCCATTAAGTTGTGTAACTGTATGTAGTAATAATAATGTAGCAGAACTGTCTTATCTGTTTATTGGGGTAAACATGGAACAAAGTAAATAAAATCTCAACTATTATAAATTCCAATATAAGACATTATACAGTAAAATTCTAATGAAAACTTTGGAATTTATAGAGCAATACTGTATATGTAGTTTCCCCACATAGTATTTGTGCACAGTATAATGATAGCAGATCTATAACACCCAATAACTAATACTCTTTTATCATCGTTATGTATAGATCAAATACCAATAACTAATTCATGCAAAAATGCACAACATTAAATCATTCATTCAGGCCATATGACTTATATTGGACAGTGGAATTATGGGTCATGTGACTGATGCTCAACTGGGAATTCCCATTAGACCTCTAATGGTGTATACACACTTGCCGAGAAAGTAAACATTGTCGCTCATTTTCACCCTTCCTGAGCGACGTCGTTCACTTTCTCGACAAGTGTGTATGCCGCCGTCGACGATCTATGCACGGCACCGTGGGTCGTTAACGACCCTCACTGTCGGCAGTGCATGCAGTTCAATTTGAACTGTCGTCCAAGAGCTGCATCCACGGCCCGGCTGCGGCATGATGTCACTGAGCGATATGGTCGTCGTATTGCTCAGTGTGTATGCCCGACCACCCCGCTCCGGCCCAGGAGGGGAAACACTAGGCTCATACAGCACGTCGCCTAGTGTGTACCCACCTTAAGATATTTCTATGCAAGTGTCTTAATGGGTCACTTGGTTCTTACAACTGTCACAATAGCTATTTATAAACGGCATTTTATTCATGGCCCCGCTCTTCCGAACTAAAAAAAATTAAAAATACATGAGAAATAATTTAATTAGGGAAATGTCATAAATAACGAACTCAAAGTTGTATTAATCCTGAATGTATGCGGTTTACAAACTCTGCAACCGTTCCTTTTCTCCATCGTAACTTATTTGTGTTACTATTTTCTATGACAAATAGTCTGATATGTTTCTCTGTTGTTTTATGAAACTACTCTGAAATGGAAAGAAAACGAATAAAACACTTTTTCCTATACTTTCTTGTTTTTCTTTTTATTCTTATTTGTTTGTGACCAACAGTGAAGGAAGAACACTAATGAATTCCGGATGGAACCTCGGGACTTCCAATTCAAATCTACAGCTTTTACCGTTCAATCAATTCTGAGTTGATCGCAGCAGGAACTTTGTTAGCAATTGGGCAAAACCACGTGCACTGCAGGGGGGGCAGATATAACATGTGCAGAGAGAGTTAGATTTGGGTGGGGTGTGTTCAATCTGCAATCTAAATTGCAGTGTAAAAATAAAGCAGACAGTATTTACCCTGCACAGAAACAAAATAACTCACCCAAATCTAACTCTCTCTGCACATGTTATATCTGCCTCCCCTGCAGTGCACATGGTTTTGCCCAACTGCTAAAAAATATCCTGCTGCGATCAACTTGGAATTACCCCCCATGGTTTTGCCCAGTTGCTATCAAAAATCCTACTGCGATCAACTCAGAATTACCCCCACTATACATCCTGTTTCACCTGTCCACATAAACGTCAATGGTTATATTTGGTTTAGGTAATGCTAATAATGAATGTTGAAGGATATAGAAAATTAACATGTAAAGAATAAAATAATCCAACTTTTTACCCTTCTCCACCAAAAAATCTAGTAACTTTTTGTAAAAATGACCCCCGTTTGAGAGCTATTGCTGGTCCTGTTATAGACTCTAGAATTAGGGCATTATAGGTTACTTCTCTAGGTTATACAGATCAGCATTATATTGCCCATAATCGCCCCCTTTCCCTTTTACCTGCCCCCTTTTAAATCTCCCACACAGACTTATTACTCTGCTGGCATAAGCCTGTGTGGGCTCAAAAGGAACCCAAATCTGATCTGATCAGCTCTGGTCAGCATATTTTAAGATGGGTACACACTGAGACAATATTGGCCTGATTTGTCATTTCCAGACGAATTGGAACGGCAAATTGGGCATATTGTTCATTGTGTATGCCTGATTTACGGGTGCCTGCAGTCGCTAGTGACATCGCCTGGTCGGTCTTGCTGCACAGCCAACTGGGCGATAACACTAGCTACTCACTGGCGTAACTACCACCCCCGCAGCCACTGCGGAGGCAACGCCGAATAGTGCTGCGTGTGAGGCTGGAAAGGAGGGCGCAGAGCGCTCCTCTCCTGTGTCTCCGGCAGCAGCAGCGTGTCTGTCAAATGAAGTGCCGTTCGTGAGCCAATCAGAGCTTGTGGACCGACAGTCCATCAGGAGCCACAGCTGCCAGTCCGCGAGCTCTGATTGGCTCCTGAACCGGCACTTAATTTGACAGCAATGCCGCCGCTGGAGACACAGGACTGACACAGGAGAGGCGTGCGCTGCGCCCTCCTTTCCGGACTCACACACAGGCAGCATAGCAGCGGGGAGCGGGTGGAGCTTTTGTAGCTGGCACTGAGGGTGGGCATATGTGGCACGGGGGGGCATATGTGTATCTGGCACTGGGGGGGCATATTTGGCACTAGGGGCCATGTTTGGCACTGGGGGCATATGTGTAGCTGGCACTTGGGGGGCATATGTGGCAATTGGGGAATATGTGTATCTGGTACTGTGGGGGCATACAGTATGTGGCACTGGGGGCATATGTGTATCTGGCACTGGTAGGGCATATTTGGCACTGGGCATATGTGTATCTGGCACTGGGGGGGCATATTTGGCACTGGGGCATAAGTGTATCTGGCAATGGGGTGGCATATTTGGCACTGGGGCATATGTGCAGCTAGCACTTGGGAGGCATATTTGGCAATCGGGCATATGTGTATCTGGTACTGTGGGGGCATATGTGTATCTGGCACTGGGGGGCATATGTGGCACTGGGGGCATATGTGTTTCTGGCACTATGGGGGCATATTTTTATCTTGCACTGTCGGGGAATATCTGGCACTGGGGGCACACCCCTAGCAACAAGCATTGTCCCCTGGTAACAAACACGACACCCAGCTCATGAAATCCCAAGCATCAAACATTACACCCTAGCAACGAGCATGACACCCAGTGCATGAAACCCTTGGCAACAACCATAACATCCAGCGCATGAAACCCCTGGCAACAAGCATGACACCCTGAGTATGAAAACCCCTGGCACCGTGCATGGAACCAAGAGCATGAAACCCCTGGCATCGAGCAGGTAATTTAAAAGTAATTAGAAGCCTTACTGTAGGACTTAATGTGTAATGGGCATTGCAATGTGTGGCATAATGTATCACAGGCATTACGGTGTGTGGTATACAATATCACGGGCATTGTGGTATGTGGCATAATGTCTCAGGGGCATTGCATTGTATACAAAAAAACAAGAAGAAGGCTGTGCTTTGATGCACCAATTAATTAAATGAAACAATGTACCAGAGCGATTTTGGTACTGTCATTGTACAATTTATTATTACAAAAAAAGAAAAATTAATGTTAAAAATTAGTAAACCATAAAACTGCTGCATATCACTGAATTTAGAAGTGTGAATTCACATACATATAGTTGAGTATTGTTACCCAATAGTCAGGAACTGAGTGTGGATAATTGGAGGAGTCGGTTCCAGTGATGTTCCCCTGTAGCAGAGGTACTTATCCAAGCAGCGAAGTCTCTGAAAATGAATGAGAGACCAGTGGGAGGTGCGCAGTTCACCGTTAGAGGATGGTATACTCCGATGTCTGAGAAACAAGCTCCTCGTGCATTACGGTATAGAGGAGGACTGTCCTGACTATTGGGTAACAATACTCAACTATATGTATGTGAATTCACACTTCTAAATTCAGTGATATGCAGCAGTTTTATGGTTTACTAATTTTTAACATTCATTTTTCTTTTTTGTAATACAGGTACACCACCGATTTTCCGGCAAACGATGATCCGGAACCTCTTTTAATCCGGACAATTTTGATTTGTCCGGATTAAAGGGGGTTAGGGACATCCTTTAATCTGGAACATTTTCTGCGCATGGGCGTAACACGCAAAACGCGCAAGTGTCAGTGGGTACAGCTTCCACGGACACTGCAGGTGACACAGCAAGCATCAGTGGGGCTGTTATGGCGTCCAAGGTCACAGCAAGTACCGCACATGGGTGGAACACACAGCCTGAGCCTGATACCTGTTTTGCTTATAAACAGTTTTGCATACACTACTGTGTTTATTCATTAATTAATATTATACTGTAGCATATATTTTACTATTTATTGCTTTAGAAATGTTCTGAAGGTGCAAAATTAGTTTCCACCGTTAATCCGGCAAAATCGATAATCCGGCACGGCACTGGAACCGAGGATGCCGGAAAATCGGTGGTGTACCTGTAATAATTTGTGCAATTACAGTACCAATGGGGTCATTCCCAGATGATCGTAGCTGTGCTAAATTTAGCACAGCTATGATCATTCACACTGACATGCGGGGGGACGTCTAGCCCCGCATGTCCGTGCTGCCCCCCCCCCCCCGCAGAAGTGCAAAGGCAGTGCACAGCGGCGATGTCTTTGCACTTCAAGAGTAGCTCCTGACCAGCGCAGCTTTAGCGTGCTGGCCGGGAGCTACTCATCGCTCCCCGGCCCACAGCGGCCCCCCATTCGGTTCGGCCACACCTGCGTTGTCCGGACCGCGCCCACGAAACAGCGGGCCCCCCCTTCCCGCCCAGCGACTGCCTGAGGCGATCGTAGTGGCCCGACAGCCTTTGGTCGTCTGGCATGCACTGCGGTGCCGGCGCTTGCGCAGTTCTGACCCGATCGCACCGCTGCAAATGACCCCCCAAAATCGCTCTGGTACATTGTTTAATTTCATTCATTGGTGCATCAAAGCGCAGCCTCCTTCTTGTTTTTTGTATATCTCTTATGCATCGTGGGAGTGACTTCCCCAATTTATAGAGGCAGCTGCTAAGTACAGCATCTCATGTTTTCAGCGCCCGAGTATACCTTGGTATAACCACTTATTGCATTGCAGTGTGTGGCATAATGTGTCACAGGCATTACGGTGTGTGGTGTACTGTATCACAGGCATTGTATGTGCTATAATGTCTCGGGCATTGCAGTGTGTGGCATAATGTGTCACAGGCATGACGGTGTGTGGCATAATGTGTCGGGGGCATTACGGTGTTTGCCATAATGTGTTGGGGGCATTATTGTGTGTGGCATAATGTCTAAGGGCCATTGCAGTATGTGGCATAATGTATACTGGGCATTGCTATACAGAGGAAAAATGACAAATAATGTAAGGGGCATGAATCAGGATTATTTTTCTTTCCTGTGGTGGCCAACATCTGAGCGTGCAGGTTGCAAAACTGGGGTATAAGGTAGTCTTTTCCTGCAATGCCACGCCCCTTTCAGCAAAGCCACACCCATTTCAGCACGCCCCCTTTTGTAGCAGATTCACCACATTTCTAGGGGCAATTATGGGTGGGGGTGGGGGGGCACCAGAGAATGTTGAGGCTTGGGGGAGAAAAATTTCTAGTTACGCCAATGTAGCTACTGCAGCATGTGTAATGAAGGAAGGAGTTATGTGTCTCGCTGACATTCATTACATCGTTCAAAGGGGGTCATTCCGAGTTGATCGCACGTAGCAACTTTTTGCTGCTCGTGTGATCAACTAGACGCCGCCTATGGGGGAGTGTATTTTAGCATAGCAGGGCTGCGATCGCTTGTGCAGCCCTGCTATGCTAAAAAAGTTTTGTGTAAAACAAGACTAGCCCTGCAGTTACTTACCCTGTGCGATGGATCCAGCGATGAAGATCCCGGAATTGACGTCAGACATCCGCCCTCCAAACGCCTGGACACGCCTGCTTTCGGTGCTCCACTCCCAGAAAACGGTCAGTTGACACCCCGGAGCGCCTTCCGCCTGTCACTCTTCTTGCGATCGCAGTAGCGATCGCTTTCTTTCTTTATTCTTGTCGTTGCTCGCTGGGCAATGACACGCGTGCACATTGCGGCCATCGCACATGTGCAGAACTGACCCTTTCTCACCGCTGCGAAGAACCGCAGCGTGCAAATGAGTCGGAATGACCACCCAATGTGTAACCAGGATCCAAAATGGCAGCTTGCTGGGACAACATATCGGCTGGGTACACATCATCCCAATGTGTGCCCAGCTTTAGAGTCTGACCAGGAAAGCTGAAAATTTGAATTGACTATTATTACCTGATCTAACCAAGTATCAGCCATTTTCCAGCCACGGTAACTAATCTGCGGGATCAGCTGGTAAAGTGCTGCTAAAAAAAGGCATGTAGTGTACAGCATATATTCTATAAGTCAGATCTGATCGCTCGCTAGCGTTTTTGCAGCGCTGCGATCAGTTCAGAACTGCGTATGCACCGCAATGCACAGGTACAAAGCGAATCGACGCTCAGCAATGGGTTTGTGCGAATAATCCATTCGCACCGGCGATCACAAGGAGATTGACAGGAAGTAGGCGTTTGTGGGTGGCAACTGACCGTTTTCTGGCAGTGGTTGGAAAAACTCAGGCGTGTCCAGGCGTTCGCAGGGAGGGTTCCTGACGTCAATTCTGGTCCCGGACAGGAAGAAGTGATCGCAGCGGCTGAGTAAGTCCTGGGCTACGCAGAGACTGCACAAAATCTGTTTGGGAAAAAACAAAGGTTCCCTAATGCACACCGAGTGAAAAATATTACGACATAATAGTCAGATAATACGGAGATCTTAGTTGCGTATATCTGCAGATATAGGGTTAAGCCCCCAGGCCGATCGACAAGGCTTCTCCGTCACTGGGGGTCCCTAATACTGGGTATGGGTCCGGGGTGCAGGACCCCATAACGTCGGCACAGGTCGGCTACCCCAGGTCAGCACACAAGTGAGAGTTAATAAGGGTTAATAAGAAGCACAGAAGTGCTATATAGGTGGTGTGATTAAAATAATACAAAAATATATACAAAGTGATAGGAAAAATTATAAGTGTTAATAAAGTGTTAGGGTGTGCCGACCTGAAGCAGCCATACCGACACAGGGGCCACCGCACCCCACACCCACCCCATAAATAATTACAAATATGTCTGCTACACATGCGTTCGAACACTTGCAAAGCGAAATTACACTCCCCCTGCAGGCGGCGTTCGCAGTGCTGCAAAAAAACCCTAGCAAGCGATCAGGTCTGAGGAATTAGGCCCACAGTCCGAATGTCATTTTGTACAATATCTTTACTAATTTTGTACATGGCGCAAAGTTTGTGTACCCAGAACCAATCCACAGCAAAGGTGTCACTATCTCAGTTGAGATTAAAAAATTTGTATTCCGGAATTTTGGATTAGGAAGACTCAACCTGTATAATGCAATTATCATGCTTTCTATCGTGTCATAATAATGCAGGTTACAAAACATCAAGCATGTATGCCAACACAACATTGTGTAATCTTCTTGGATTCAATAAATTAAGCAATGTTAAAGCTGGAACAGACTTGTGTAATATCTTGCCATGCTTAAATGTTAATAAACAAAATGCTAATTAATACTTTACAAGAAACAGGATACAGAGTACAATGTGGGAGATTTATCAAAGCTTGGGGAGAGGATATGATTGGCTGGTACTTTATCTAACTGCCATGTCACAGGCTGTGTTTGAAAAATGAAAGGAGCTGATTGGTTGGTACTTTGTCTCTCTCCACTTTATCTGTCTCCAATGTTTGATAAATCTCCCCCAATGTCTTGTACTCTCAAAAATACGTGGAAAGAATAATCGAAGTGGAAGTAAATGACAGGTCTGTTTTTAAAAATATGGGAGTGTAGCAAATATTTTCCTTATAAGGAGAGAGCCAATTGCTTCATCTTCTTCTTGTGCTGGAAGTTACGGCCCCTGGTGTGATTTGTAGAGAATAAATAATTGTTTTTAAACAATGATTTAACCGCTATCCAGTTTCTGAAGTTCTAATTGGAGAAGCTCCAATTGGACAACTGTAGCAACACAGAACTGAATGTAAATTTCAGAATGCTGTATTAAAATTATTATTATTATTATTATTATTATTATTATTATTATTATGGGAACCATAAATAATCTAGGTCTTATCATGCCGAAAAAGATAAAATACATTTGCATATTGTTTACTGTGTAAATTAATCAAAGGTGTATTTTCACGTAAAAATAAGTATTCTGGTGACATAAAGTACGGAATGCCCCCAAGCGTGTAACACCTTATTTTTAAACGTCTCCGGATTAATCATTAACAGTTTATTAGTATTTGAAAAATGGTGTCAGAATCTTTTAAGCAGAAATCAAATATATAAACAAGATTTTATATGGTGCAGAACGCACCCTGGTCCTTAGAAACTCGCTGCAGACATTCCGTAAAGTATTTTGAATGAATTATGGAGCGAAGCTTAGCAGGAAAGACTTGGTCTTGGAACAGTTGAACGTCTACATATTTTGTATCGCACTAACTAAAGAATGGGTTTTTCTTTTTTAAGATACGCTTTCTCTATGTTCTGTTATTCCCTGTAGCTTTTTGCTACGGAGTGTGCTGCCACTGTTTATGTCGGTGTGTGGCCATTTGCCCGCTGGTGTGTGCACCTGGGGGTCTGTAAAGTCTCTGGTATTTTCACTTATTTTTTTGCAAGTTCACCGGTGAATTTTACAACCAGTTCAACACTTTTTAGAACAGTCTGGTCTGTTATTGCCCAGACTGCTCCTGCTCATAAAACAAACAAAATATTGGTCTGCAAAGAGTGCAAAAATATTAACCAAAAAAATAATAAAATATCTTATAGAAATATCGGGGCGGCCATTGCTCCAGTATTGCGTTTACGGAACTAAATATTTATTTTGGCCAGTATGCTGAGTGGTACGGATCTGTGCGGCCTCACCGCCCTTATTCATACTCTTTTGATAGCAGTGGGCATTTACACCAGCTTATACATGGTGCAAAAGTAGCATCTGGGAGCGGGCGGTGTTTAGGCTTCCACCCAACTGCGCACAGTCCGTGGTAATGTCGCCACTCCCTCCCTGAACTTTATTTGCGTGAGTACTGCCTATTAAGGTCCAATTATGTCTACTCAGAGACAAATGGAAATATAACAGAATTGCGAACATCTCTGCATGGCATTTAGCCAGTACCAGGGCATGTACAGTGCAGAAAACACAAGGCGGAATATGGCCCAGACTTCATCAGTCCAATAATGGCTATCTTAACTCAAAGATCCAAATGCCCAATTCAGTGCAATATGTATCCTGGGGCATTCCTGAGATGGGTCCCTTCTTGAATTCCAGCCTCTGCCGCTCCTTCCCAATTACCTAAATATCACTCAGTTATGTAGCGCTGTCCGATGTCTCCATGCAGTATTTTACACTGTACAAAGTCCCCTATTTGTTGAATTGGTCCCTGGCCCCATGCATGTAGCTGCGCAGACCCTACAGCCATTGGGCGTGGCTCCTGGCTCTAGAACTGGGCTACTGTTCAGCGATACTGGTGCACAGTGCCCCCAGACTTTCTTGGGCCTCATGACAGCCGCAAACTCTGACACTATGGCACTGCCCCAGACAGCGCCGGACTGCCCATCTGGCACTTCTGGCAAATGCCACAAGGGCTGATGGTCTGATGGGCCGGTCTGGCTACATAGAGAGATGGGCTGGCAGAGCATTGCAGCCTCCCGGCACTTGACTGCCCAGTATATGAAGACGGTCTGCCTCTGTGCGCCTTTGCTCGGCCGTCCAGCATACAGAGACATGGGCGCTTTCCGCAAAGGTCACGTTCTATGAGCTGTGATCATGCCCCCTTTTCACGAGCGCGTACATAGGCACGCGTTCAGATCACGCGTTCACAGCAGTGCCAGGGCTCCAAACATTTGCGATGTCTCCATCGCAAATGGAGGCATCGCACACAGATGTACAAATGCCACAAATCCCGGTGGTCTGCGTACGCTGGCAATACAGCTTTATCGCTCCCAGTAGTTCTATGTGTGCAAATGAAATGCACATTGTAAGCGAAAAGATGCTTGGTGCGGCCAAGGGACCTGGTGCACCAAGAGGGGTTATTTGGCGCCACTGAAGGCACAGTATAAAAGGATACATCTGTACACTTTGGGCACACACATACAGGGTCTACCGGACCACATCATTATTAAACTTCTGCTTTTTAGTTTGATTTTTGGTTTTTAAATCAGTATGGGTTTCTATTTGTTACCTCTTGCTATTACGGGCGACCCGGCGGCGGGGAGAAGGGGGGGGGGGTCGATGGGTGATGGGCGGGGGGGTGAAGTTAGCCCATAGCCTTGCATACTAATATGGACAATATTGTCCTCATTGGCTTGCAGGCATAAACGACCCGGCACCAACGATGAACGACCGTGGGGCCGCGTATTGTTCATCGTTGGTGCACATTGTTCATCGTTGCTGCCTACACACTGAGCGATATGAACAATTTATCGTTCATTACTGAACAAGATTTTTTATATCGGCCGCACACATCGGCAAGTGTGTAGGACCCTTAACGTTGGGTGGTACCATAGATATTAGGGCTGCAGGAAAAAGGAACAGTAGTTATGCTATTCAGAAATAATAGTACAGTAAGTATACCATGCATGATCGTATGACATCGTCGCGTCATATAGAAGGAGCAAATACATAGAAAATAGGGAATCTAGCATTCACCTGATGACCACAAATAGTAGCATATATTAAACACATGCAGCAGAATAGACTCAGATATAAAGCTCATTAAAACATTTTGCAATAGAGAGGACTCAAATTATTATGATCATAAACTGGTTATAAAGGCGACAGTATTATTATATTAACACTGTAGTATTCCAAGCCTAAGGGCCTGATTCTCAGTTGGGAGAAAAGCAGTAACTTTTACACCTTGGTAAAACCATTCTGCGCTGCAGGTGGGGCAGATGTAACATCTTCAGGGAGATTAGATGTGGGAGGGTCGTGTCCTTACTCAAATGTAACAATAATGCTGTCCAGCATTTGTGGGGTACATGCAAAAGCAGCCAGTATTTACCCTGCATGCAAGCATAAATGTGTTTGCACCCCTTACATTGCAGCATGGTTTGTTCCAGATACAAAGTTAGTTTCTTTCTTTTATTGCAGTGTGATGAGCACAGGCTGATCGGGGCCGGGGCTGACGTCACACAGCCGCCCTGAAAACGCTTGGTAACGCCTGCATTTTTTCCTGACACTCCCAGAAAATGGTCCGCTACCACCCACAAACATCCTCTTCCTGTCAATCAGCTTGTGAATGGCTGTGCGATCTACATTTTCGCACCAGCTTGTCGCTATTTAGTGCCATGCGTGCGCATTGCGCTGCATATGCATGCGCAGTCAATCGATAATTGCCCGCTATACAAAAACGCACAGCATCGATCAGGTCTGAATTGGACCCTTAGTTCTGCAGGGGCCCAAAGGCAAATATCTTGTGGGGACACTACTCCAAAACTTTGTTGTCCAATATGATTGCATAAAGAGTTTTTTTGCGAGCAGTGCACCATGAGGGTGGTAGTGGCGAGGGTGGCATGGCAGGGGCAGCAATTGTATGGAAACCCATGAGCCAGTTCCCTGAATACCCTGCCTACAGAATGCATAACTGAGGGTCCATGAGTGCATGGAAAGAAAGACAAATCCTCCATGCAGGACTTGGCACTGCCAGTGGTGTGAATGAAAAGAGATGCCAGTGTATGCCCGCCCAATGCGTTGTCCATTAATCTGCAACACATTACAGCATTCTTTCCACAGCCTACAAGGATGATAATGTGTCCCTCATTAGGATATAACCAGCGCATCCAGACGGTTTAATTTAAGGAGGAAACATGATTCTAACCCTTTGTTATCCATATGGGACACACTTAACCCCTCTGTGACCAGACATGGATTGCACCTCATTGCCCAAAATGTTGTCTAGCAAGAACAATACAAGCTATTCATTCTATCCATATGACATCCTCAGGTAAGGCTAAAATGATGCAACCTGTCTGTGTGTCTTATGTCACCTCCGTCACCTCCTGGTCACGTGCAGGCGCGTTCCTTACATTTCTGCTACAAAGACATCCCTCCACTGCGTCCGACATCGCCGCTGCGTCCGCCTCAGAATCGACCCGTACAATGATATTTTTAAATCGTTTCCGCCTCCCGGTGTTGGTGGTAATTACAGAAAAGAATAAGTGGGGCAATGTTTTTGTAACGCCAGCAAAATAAGCACGTTTATCCCAATGCTGCAAAAGCTGTCCGGGTGTGTCCTGATCCAAACATAAATGATTCGATTTTTTACATCTTCTTCCACTTCATTTTAATTCCACAGAAGGGAACCGTTGCAGAACCTCTGACACGTCTCGCAGTCCTTATGCTTCAGGTGGCATTAATTAGCTGTTAAATATTAAAATAACGTTAAAAACTTGCATCTTCATTTATGAAGATTAGAATCTAAATGCAAAAAAAAAATGCCAAATTTTGTCAAAAAAGTTCAAATTACATGGGTTCAGTATGAAAAGGCGGTCTGTATCCAAACGCCTGCATAGCCGATCGCGGCAATGCCAACAAGGGTGCTCAGGTACCCTAGCCACTACCCCCTAACCATAACCCTCCCTTCCCGCAGCCTAACCCTAACCTCCCACCCCGCAGCCTAGCCCAAACCCCCCCGGAGTGTGCCTAAACTTATGCCCCCCCCCCCCCCTTTCACATGCTAAACCTAACCCAACAGTTAATACTTACCTTCGGGATACTGACTGGCAGGATATCGTCGTCAGGATCCTGATGTCTTCGGGATGCCATCGTCGGTATTGTGGCGTCTGACGAGATTCCGGTGTTGGTTATAACTTATTACAGCTGCCGGGATCCCAACAGCTGGTGTCCTGAACGCATACCAATTACACACATACAGTGATCTGCATGCTCCTGATGCTTCAGTTCTGTGTTCCTAGGACATTGGAAGTTCATCGTTAAGACCTCATTCTGACAATTTGCATAGAGGTTACTCTTCCCTGAGCAACCTGAGTGGGCTTACTTCCAGAGGCGTAACTAGGGTTTTTGGAGCCCAGGGCAAGATGGGAAATGGCGCCCCCCCCCCCCCCCCCCCCAAAAAAAAAAAAAACACACAAAAAGAAACATGCACGCGCGCCGAAGTTACATTGCCCCACAGTGCCGGATACATGCCCCACAGTGCCAGTTACATTGCCCCACAGTGCCGGATACATGCCCCACAGTGCCGGATACATGCCCCACAGTGCCGGATACATTGCCCCACAGTGCCGGATACATGCCCCACTCAGTGCCAGTTACATTGCCCCACTCAGTGCCAGATACATGCCCCATTCAGTGCCAGATACAATGCCCCACAGTGCCGGATACATTGCCCCACAGTGCCGGATACATGCCCCACTCAGTGCCAGTTACATTGCCCCACAGTGCCAGTTACATTGCCCCACAGTGCCAGTTACATTGCCCCACAGTGCCGGATACATGCCCCACAGTGCCAGATACATTGCCCCACAGTGCCAGATACATGCCCCACTCAGTGCCAGATACATGCCCCACTCAGTGCCAGTTACATTGCCCCACAGTGCCAGATACATGCCCCACTCAGTGCCAGATACATGCCCCACTCAGTGCCAGTTACATTGCCCCACAGTGCCGGATACAATGCCCCACAGTGCCGGATACATGCCCCACAGTGCCGGATACATTGCCCCACAGTGCCGGTTACATTGCCCCACAGTGCCAGATACATTGCCCCACAGTGCCAGATACATGCCCCACAGTGCCAGTTACATGCCCCGCAGTGCCAGATACATTGCCCCACAGTGCCAGTTACATTGCCCCACAGTGCCAGATACATTGCCCCACAGTGCCAGTTACATTGCCCCACAGTGCCAGATACATTGCCCCACAGTGCCAGATACATGCCCCACAGTGCCAGATACATGCCCCACAGTGCCAGGCCCCACTTGGTGCCAGATACATGCCCCACTGTGCCACCGGACTAGTGCTGGCAGCGGCGGTGAGGGGAGGGAGAGACGCTGCGCTCTCCTCCCCTCACATTTAGGGTTGACGGGGCGAGTGGGGCATGATGCCCTGGACGCCGGCGGCGCCCCCCTCTCCTGGGCCTGCCAAGGCACCCAGGGCACGTGCCCCACTCGCCCTACCCTAGATACGCCTCTGCTTACTTCGTATATGGAGGGATCACTATCAACATCAGTAACCGCCTGTTACTGACTCCGCCCACTGCATCATGGGCGGGTAACTGTCACCACCAGGCACCTACACCGGCACCTGGATCCGCCTACTTCTTTGTGCAGCTACGCTGCAGCAACACCTCCTGGTTGGTGTCGGCTAAATCCCCACTGGCTGCTTCCTACAGACAAGTACTGCACTTGGTAGCAGTCAGAGTGCTTCAGTTTGCAGCGACTGGGCTCATCCTCACAGCCATCCCCATTCCGGTTGGATGGAATATTGAGGAACTGCCCTTCTCATGTCATCTCCACCACAAGTGCAACAATCCTGTTGTTTGGCCTGAAAATGAATGTGGATCAGTGACCTATTAGGTGGACAAACTGGCTGAGATCCATGGTGTTGGTGAACTGACCAAGCAGCTGCATTTTTACCAAAGCATGATAAAAAAAACAAAAACAAAACCCTGCTTGATTTCAATAAGATTATTATTGGGCTTACTTTTTGTCTGCCAATATTGCAGCATGTGTTGACAGCTCTTGTCATTCTCCACAGCAGCCTTAGGAAAGGGTTTTCCCATACAGTAATAAGGGCTTGCAGTAAGTACACAGCATGAAGTTGAAAAAACAGAATGGAATGCCAGTAAACGGATTTGCACTGGTTTAAAGAGACCTCTAGTGGTTGGGACTGGCCATTACAGTTATTTAAGACATTTAATATTCTGTAAAAAAAATTCCAACAGTTTGCACAGTTGTGGTATGGAGGGTTGACAGTGTCTAGGTCGACCACTATTGGTCGACAGTAATTAGGTCGACAGGGATTCTAGGTCGACAGGCTGTCTAGGTCTACAGGTCAAAAGGTTGACATGAGGGTTGTTTTTTTGGGGGGTGTCGTTTTATCTATACAGAGACTGGGAACCCCAATTAGTGCACCGTGTCCCCTCGTTCCGCTTCCGCTGCGCTCGGCACAGGTTACTATTCCCAATCGTAGTCCACGTGGATCGTTAAGTATGAAAGAGTTAAAAAAAAGAAAAGATGTGAAAAACTCATGTCGACCTTTTGATCTGTCGACCTAGAGACCCTGTCAACCTATAAATCTTGTCGACCTGGTTGCTGTCGACCAATAGTGGTCGACCTAGACATTGTCGACCTAAGTGTCGACAATGTCTGGGAAAAGCCGGATACCGTTTGCACCTATTTATGCTCTTTATGCTCAAAGGCACCTGTTTTCATAGGAAATATATAGATTAGTGCAGTGATGCAAAATATTGGCAACTGCTGAGAGGAGGGGCTGAGCGGATTGAATTGCCATGCTAAATGTATTTATTATTTTTTACGAGTTATTTATATAGCGCAAAAATATTCCGCAGCGCTATACAGAGAATATTTTTTTTTACCATTCATCAGTTCCTGCCCCAGTGGAGCTTACAGTCTATGGCCCTCATTCCGAGTTGTTCGCTCGCTAGCTGCTTTTAGCAGCATTGCACACGCTAAGCCGCCGCCCTCTGGGAGTGGGATCGGTATGAAATACATCCAATCAAAATCCCGACGTTCAAAATCCCGACACCAATTGACCGATGGTCAAAATCCCGACAATGTCAAAATACCGACATGGACAAAATACCGACATTTCAAATGCAGACAGGTCAAAATACCGACACATGTTTTCTTGTTGTTTTTTGTGTGTATGTCGACATAAGTCAACATGGACACCATATAAAGTGTGCCGCGTCCCCTCCCATGGCTCGCTGCGCTCGCCATGCTTCGGGCACGGTGCCTCGCTACGCTCGGCACACTATTATATTCCCCCTCCAGGTCCACTGGGATGGTAAAGTATGAACAAGTCGGTTTCAATGAAAAAAATCATGAAAAACTCATGTCGGTATTTTGACCTGTCGGCATTTTACATGTCAGTATTTTGACCTTGTCGGTATTTTAAATGTCTGTATTTTGTCCATGTCGGGATTTTGACCTTGTCGGGATTTTGACCATCGGTCAATTGGTGTCGGGATTTTGAACGTCGGGATTTTGATTGGAGGTAAACTGACTGCATCCCCTGGGAGTGTATCTTAGCATAGCAGAATTGCGAACGAAAGTTTAGCAGAATTGCGAATAGAAATTTCTTTGCAGTTTTTGAGTAGCTCGAGACTTACTCAGTTCAGTCAGTTTCGTTCCTGGTTTGACGTCACAAACACACCCAGCGTTCGCCCAGACACTCCCCCGTTTCTCCAGCCACTCCCGCGTTTTTCCCAGAAATGTCAGCGTTTTTTCGCACACACCCATAAAACGTCCAGTTTCCGCCCAGAAACACCCACTTCCTGTCAATCACACTCCGATCACCAGAACGATGAAAAATCTTCGTTAGGCCGTGAGTAAAATACCAAACTTTTGTGCTAATTTACTTGGCGCAGGCGCACTGCGAACATTGCGCATGCGCAGATTGCGACTAATCGCTCCGTTGCAAAAAAATCTAACGAGCGAACAACTCGGAATGAGGGCCCATGTTCCCTACCACATGTACACTAGGGTTAATTTTTGTTGGGAGCCAATTGACTTATAGGTATATTTTTTGATCATGGGAGGAAACCAAAGTACCTGGAATAAACCAGGGGGTAATTCCAAGTTGATCGCAGCAAGACATTTTTTAGCAGTTGGGCAAAACCATGTGCACTGCAGGGGGGGCAGATATAACATTTGCAGAGAGAGTTAGATTTGGGTGGGTTATTTTGTTTCTGTGCAGGGTAAATACTGGCTGCTTTATTTTTGCACTGCAAATTAGATTGCAGATTGAACACACCACACCCAAATCTATCTCTCTCTGCACATGTTATATCTGCCTCCCCTGCAGTGCACATGGTTTTGCCCAGTTGCTAACAGAATTCCTGCTGCGATCAACTTGGAATTACCCCCAACGTCTATTCACCGCTGCTCTGTGCAAGTCATAGAGCCTCCCAACTGCCCCCCCCACCCCCCCACCGCGGGACACAACGGCCCGCAGGTGGAGCAGCGGGACAGTCCCAAAAAATCGGGACTATCCCGCAAAAATCTGGACAGTTGGGAAGTATATTATATGTATATATATATATATATATATATATATATATATATATAGTCAAAATGTATAAGTGTGCGCTCATGTGGATCAAATATAATCTCTAGTAAAATATTTAAATATTTTCTTATAATTTAAAATATTTTCACATGCATTTCTCACAAACGTGGGTGGCAGCTGATAACAAATTATGGCGATTAGTATGTGTAAAAAATAGAAGTAATCAGCGCCTAATAATGCCCAGAAAATGACGGTGGGGACATAGAATGAAATTTAGTGAAAAAAATGGGACAAACACTTATCTCAGATAGGAATCTTCGGTCCTCAGACCAATATCATCACAGTGATATGCAAAAGAGAAAAAGAAACAACCAATAGTGTGTACCGTTTAAACCTATATGTACTTATAGCATTTTCTACTTAGTGAGTGTTAATTGGAAATGCTCCCAGAATATCACACTCCACAATAGCGTAGTAGAAAGATAATTTTTCATATTTAATTAAGTACATAAAATATATCCACGGTTTAAAACGAGCAGGTATCACACGTACAAGAAACAATTGATATAAAAGCTTATCTGTCCATTAAAAGAGGGTCCAGGGTAACTTCCGACGCGTTTCGTCCTAATGCAAAGGACTTCATCAAGGGCATATATATATATACAAACTTGTGAACGGCACTCACATGACTTTCATGATAAGAAATGGGTCCTCACCCCATGTATAGCAATGTTTCGGTATTTATTTCAACCGTCATCAGGCTCAATAAACATATACAAAAAGTCTTACCTTTATAACATACAGTAACTTGAAGTGGCATGGTCCCAGGACGTCCGGAACACTGGACGTCCGCTGATGCCAGTCAGAACGGACCTCACCCATTAACCCTTCATCATGTGAAAAAAAGCAATATGGGCCCTCATTCCGAGTTGTTCGCTCGGTAAAATCTTCGCATCGCAGCGATTTTCCGCTTAATGCGCATGCGCAATGTCCGCACTGCGACTGCGCCAAGTAAATTTGCTATGCACTTAGGAATTTTACTCACAGCTTTTTCATCGTTCTGGCGATCGTAATGTGATTGACAGGAAATGGGTGTTACTGGGCGGAAACAGGCCGTTTTATGGGCGTGTGGGAAAAAACGCTACCGTTTCCGGAAAAAACGCAGGAGTGGCCGGAGGAACGGAGGAGTGTCTGGGCGAACGCTGGGTGTGTTTGTGACGTCAAACCAGGAACGACAAGCAGTGAACTGATCGCAGATGCCGAGTAAGTCTGAAGCTACTCAGAAACTGCTACGAGGTGTGTAATCGCAATATTGCGAATACATCGTTCGCAATTTTAAGATGCTAAGATTCACTCCCAGTAGGCGGCGGCTTAGCATGAGCAAATCTGCTAAAATCCGCTTGCGAGCGAACAACTCGGAATGAGGGCCATGATACAGGAATACGCTGTAAAACAAAATATACATAATCAAGGAGCTATTAAACATGCTAAGACAACAAATAAAAGAGGTAGCAATGTACAAGTAACTACCGTATTTGCTGGCGTATAAGACGACTTTTTCCCCCTGAAAAACATGCCTCCAAGCGGGGGGTCGTCTTATACGCCGGGGGTCGTCTTATACGCCGGGCGGGAAGTCGTCTTATACACCCGGTGCAAGAAGTCACGAAACAGGGGCGTGGCCTAGCATAAGGGGGCGTGGCCTCACGGGCGGACCCCCGTTTTCAGCAATCCAGGGGGTTAAAAAGATGATGTTGGCTGCCCCACCCACTTCCCCCGTGAAGTGCCTCTATCTCACCTGTGTGAGTGTACGGCGCTGCCGGCGGGTGAAGCTGTGTGAAGTCCGGCTCCTACACAGGGACAGGAGCCAGGTGCTGCATGTATTGTTACAGTGCAGCACCCGGCTCATGTCACTGAGCAGGAGCCGACATTCAGCAGTGGCAGGCGGTTAGGCAGAGCGGACAGCGGCAGCACTGACATGTCTCTTACAGTATAAGAGATTTGGAGTATCAAGGTATGCATAAGAAGGGGGGGGGGGGGGACAGCGGCTTAGGCAGGGGGGACAGCGGCAGCACTGCAGGGAAGCTGCAGGTGAAGGGGGCTTACAACTTTATGTGGTGGGTTAATACTGGTACTACAGGTATCCATAATATGGATTCAAGGGCGGACCAGACAGCTGCTAGTGACAGGGAGACGGCAGGGGTAGTCTTATATGGCGAGTACATAACAAACTCTATGTTTTGAGTGGAAATGTTGGGGGGTCGTCTTATACGCCCAGTCGTCTTATACGCCGGCAAATACGGTAATTAGTATAATAGTTACATCTAAAGATACACATATCCGAATGAACGGCTTAACTTTAACCAGCATCAGCTGACATCAAGCAACAGAGACCCTTCTGTTAGAGCATACCACTCTTATAATAAAAACTCATCTATTAATACGTTAGCATAATTCTAGATAATGGGCTTTCTAGACGTTTCAGTTATATTAAATCAAAGGAAACTGTTAAAAGACAGGGCTTCAATAGTGTTGCAGCGATAAATCCAATGAGCCTCACATTGCAATCATTTTTCTTTCTGTCACCACCTCTTCTGTTTTCAGGTTTGTGGTCGATCATCTTATAGCGTAAACTAGACAAATTATGGCCACATAATATAAAATGTTTAGCCACTGGCTGTTCAGAGACCTTACCCTCGGATGCCTGTTTGATGGCACTCCAATTCTGGGCCATACCTTCCCTCAATGTACAGGAGGTTTTCCCCACATAAAATAAGCCACAGGGACATCTAATATAATAAATCACAAACCTAGACGTACAGGTCAGACAATGTGAGATCTTAATCGACTTGCCAGACTGGGGATGAAAAATGTATCACCCGTTTCTAGTTAGATGCAAGTAGTACACCCTAAGCATCTATAATTTCCAGGCTTTTTAGAGAGAAAATTACTGGGTCTAGATATAGCAAAAGCAGAGACATCTGAGTGTACATATCCCACAAATTCCATCCTCTGCGATAACAGTGTAATAAACGCTTTGAAGCTAAGGATGACAAATCAGGATCTGCCTGTACAATCGGCCAATAGGGTACAATCACATTGCCAGCCATTACCAGTCTTTTATTAGCATATAAAAATCTCTCCTAAAAACAAGACTTGTGGCTCTGGTCGGTAACAGTCCCGGCTCCCCAGTGTTGACATGGTTTCGGTGGAGGAACTAGTGGTGGGCCCAGGTGCAACAATATGCATTGGACCCCCACGCATTCAATTATATGAATAGACAGTGTTCTCACTAATTTGTTTCAGCTGGTGCTGCACCCTGCCCACGCCCTTATGGAGGTGCCCCATTGATAACACACTGACCTTGGTAAGCCCTAGCTGGTACGCATATACAGTATTGCCCACATAAACAGTAGTGCTCACAAATCACATTACGCCACACGGTAGTGCCCACAATTCACATTGCGTCACACAGTAGTGCCCACAATTCACGTTACGCCACACAGTAGTGCCCACAATTCACATTGCGTCACACAGTAGTGCCCACAATTCACTTTACGCCACACAGTAGTGCCCACAATTCACATTGCATCACACAGTAGTGCCCACAATTCACGTTACGTCACACAGTGGTGCCCACAATTCACGTTACGTCACACAGTGGTGCCCAAAATCATGTTTCATCACACAGTGGTGCCCACAATTCACGTTGCGTCACACAGTAGTGCCCACAATTCATGTTACATCACACAGTGGTGCCCACAATTCACGTTACGTCACACAGTGGTGCCCAAAATCATGTTTCATCACACAGTGGTGCCCACAATTCACGTTGCATCACACAGTAGTGCCCACAATTCACGTTACATCACACAGTGGTGCCCACAATTCACGTTACGTCACACAGTGGTGCCCAAAATCATGTTTCATCACACAGTGGTGCCCACAATTCACGTTGCGTCACACAGTAGTGCCCACAATTCATGTTACGTCACACAGTGGTACCCACAATCATTTTATGTACTTCACACAGTAGTGCCGACAATCACATTACGCCACACAGTGGTGCCCACAATGATGTTACATCACATAGTGGTGCCCACAATCACGTTGCGTCACACAGTAGTGCCCACAATTCACGTTACGCCACACAGTAGTGCCCACAATTCATATTGCGTCACACAGTAGTGCCCACAATTCACGTTACGCCACACAGTAGTACCCACAATTCACATTGCATCACACAGTAGTGCCCACAATTCATGTTACATCACACAGTGGTGCCCACAATTCACGTTACGTCACACAGTGGTGCCCAAAATCATGTTTCATCACACAGTGGTGCCCACAATTCACGTTGCGTCACACAGTAGTGCCCACAATTCATGTTACGTCACACAGTGGTACCCACAATCATTTTATGTACGTCACACAGTAGTGCCGACAATCACGTTACGCCACACAGTGGTGCCCACAATGATGTTACATCACATAGTGGTACCCACAATCACGTTGCGTCACACAGTGGTGTCCACAATCATGTTACGTCGCACAGTGGTGCTGCTTATTCACTTCTATGGCACACATCAGACTGAAAATGAGAGCTGCTGTGAGGGGCGGCAGACCAACTATCCCCCCCCCCCTTTCCTATACCCTGGAGGTCCCTATCCTTACCTCTACAACAGAAAGAAGCCCAGGATGGCTCCGCAGCAGCATCCTCTCCTCAAGAGCCCAGTTCCTAGCCAGGGTGAATTCAGGCAGAAGCAGGCAGGATGGCTCCTCTCCTCCCTCCTGTTTTTCACGATGTGGGTGCCTGGGACGTCAGAATATTAGCAGAGGCAACAGCAGGAGGACCGCCTCAGAGAAAAGGAGCCAACAGGGAGATGAGATGATGGGTCCCTTTCTCTTCCAGCGGGGCCGCCTCCTCCTTCTACTACAGTATGTCCGTGACCCTGGTTGCGTGGCGGCTGCCGATGTGCTATAATGAGTCAGTCTGACTCATTACAGTCTGCTGGTAATGCTGGTAATAGGGTGTGCAATTCTTCTGCACACCCTGGGCCAGATCTTGACACTCTCTGGACACCTGGAGCAATGCAAATGGCAAATGAGGACAGGTCTCGGAGAGTCAAGTTAGACACTGATAATGTACAGGTAGCACCGCCATAAGGCTCAAATGTGCCCTGTGCCAGCCCACCTCCTGAGCGCCCGGTCGCACACCCCTATTTACGGCCATGTGTATAGGGGATCAGCTATAATGTACTAATAGCATTATGGTTAAGGAGTCAGAGTTATCAATGTAACACTTCTTTTCTCAACTCAGGAAAGAGTGCTGCCGATATGTACAGTGTGTATGTCCTCACGTCCTCTCAGACACTATTCGCCAAATTAGAGGTCCTGCCATACACTAGCCAAGAGATTGCAGGTCCTCCCATACACTAGTCACCAAATTGGAGGTCCTACCATACACTAGCCAAGAGATTGGAGGTCCTCCCATACACTAGCCCAGGGCCATCTTAAGAGCAGTGTGGGCCCATGGGCAAAGCAATGCACTGGGGCCCCTACCCATCCTCCAGCGATAGGGGTGGGAGCAGTGTCGGACAGGGGCATGAAGGGCCCACCTTGGGAAATGCAGTGGTAGGGGCCCATTCTTAGAGCATACTTGCCTACATTGTATGTCTCCTCTCCGGGAGAAGCCCGGAGAGGAGATGCTGCAGTAGTCTTCGGGGGGCGGGGGCGGATGGTGATTTGCATCATTTTAACCCCTTCCCCACCCGACGGACCCGCGAAAACGGGAGATTATCTCTCCATCCTGCTCGCATCACTAAGGTGCGAGCAGGATGCGGGAGACCTGCCCACTCTTCAGGGGGTGCGGGGGGCTACCCCAAAAAACGTGAGCCTCCCGCAGCTTCCGGGAGAGTAGGTAAGTATGTCTTAGAGGCTTGGCTAACCATTAGTTCATGGTCTGGGCCCTTTGATAAATAATATATATAGTAAATACTGCTAGTACATGCATGATAATGTACCGGATTAATAACAGCAAAGCACTGTAGAAAATACACCATAGTCCTGTGCAGTATAATGTAACATATTCATAATGTATAACTGAGAGGGTGGGCCCCCAGGCAGTGAGGCCCACCGGTGGTTTCCCCTGTACCCCAATGGGCCAGTCCGAGCCTGGGTGGGAGTTGCTATCATTTGATGCCCCCACCGGGCAATAGAGGGTGTTCTATCTTCTGCTCAGCATGTACGACCTGGAGCTGTAATTTCTGATAATTACTCCTTTACTGCACAGATGGTGGGAGATGGGGCGGAACGGAGAACACTAAACTGAAGAAGGGGTCTTTGGGCTGAATGAAGGGGTACATGAATTCTAGGGTTGTAGGGGGTGTTTAATATGCAGGGGAGGGGTGGGTAGTGGGGTGGGCTTAATATTCATCATTTTCCGGTAGGAGGACAGCTTGCTTGACTGCAGATATATTCAGTTACAGTAAATAGATTTCTTAGCTTTAGATAAAAAATTAGAGAGTCCCACCTTTCAGGAGCTACTGGGGACCAATGGGCAGATGTATTAACATGGAGAAGGGATAAAGCAGTGATACGTGGAAGGCGATAACGTGCCAGCCAATCATTATGGATTTGAAAAAATAAGATTTTACTTACCGGTAAATCTATTTCTCGTAGTCCGTAGAGGATGCTGGGACTCCGTAAGGACCATGGGGAATAGACGGGCTCCGCAGGAGATAGGGCACTTTAAGAAAGCTTTGGACTCTGGGTGTGCATTGGCTCCTCCCTCTATGCCCCTCCTCCAGACCTCAGTTAAGGAAACTGTGCCCAGAGGAGATGGACAGTACAAAGAAGGATTTTTGTAAATCTAAGGGCGAGATTCATACCAGCCACACCAATCACACCGTATAACTTGTGATAAACTTACCCAGTTAACAGTATGAACAACAACATAGCCACGGTACCACCGAAAACTATAACATAACCCTTATGTAAGCAATAACTATATACAAGTCTTGCAGAAGAAGTCCGCACTTGGGACGGGCGCCCAGCATCCTCTACGGACTACGAGAAATAGATTTACCGGTAAGTAAAATCTTATTTTCTCTAACGTCCTTGAGGATGCTGGGACTCCGTAAGGACCATGGGGATTATACCAAAGCTCCCAAACGGGCGGGAGAGTGCGGATGACTCTGCAGCACCGATTGAATAAACAGGAGGTCCTCCTCAGCCAGGGTATCAAACTTATAGAACTTTGCAAAGGTGTTTGTCCCCGACCAAGTAGCTGCTCGGCACAACTGTAATGCCGAGACCCCTCGGGCAGCCGCCCAAGAAGAGCCCACTTTCCTAGTGGAGTGGGCCTTAACCGATTTCGGTAACGGCAATCCTGCCGTAGAATGCGCCTGCTGAATCGTGTTACAGATCCAGCGAGCAATAGTCTGCTTTGAAGCAGGAGCGTCAACCTTGTTGGCCGCATACAGAACGAACAAAGCTTCAGTCTTCCTGATTCTAGCCGTTCTGGTCACATAAATCTTCAAAGCCCTGACTACATCCAGGGACTCGGAATCCTCCAAGTCCCGTATAGCCACAGGCACGACAATAGGTTGGTTCACATGAAAAGATGAGACCACTTTTGGCAGAAAGTGAGGGCGAGTCCTCAACTCTGCCCTATCCACGTGAAAAAACAAGTATGGGCTTTTATGTGATAAAGCCGCCAATTCGGAAACACGTCTTGCCGAAGCTAACGCCAACAACATGACAACTTTCCACGTGAGGTATTTCAACTCCACAGTTTTGAGTGGTTCAAACCAAGGTGACTTGAGGAACCGTAACACCACGTTAAGATCCCAAGGCGCCACCGGAGGCACAAAAGGAGGCTGAATATGCAGCACTCCCTTCACAAAAGTCTGTACTTCAGGAATAGAGGCCAATTCTCTTTGAAAGAAAATGGATAAGGCCGAAATCTGGACCTTTATGGACCCTAATTTTAGGCCCAAAGTCACTCCTGTTTGAAGGAAGTGGAGTAGACGGCCCAAATGGAACTCCTCCATAGGAGCGGCTCTGGCCTCACACCAAGAAACATATTTCCGCCATATACGGTGATAATGTTTTAACGTCACGTCTTTCCTAGCCTTGATCAGGGTAGGAATGGCCTCCTCCGGAATCCCTTTTTCCGCTAGGATCCGGCGTTCAACCGCCATGCCGTCACACGCAGCCGCGGTAAGTCTTGGAACAGACAGGGCCCCTGCCGCAGCAGGTCCTGCCTTAGAGGAAGAGGCCACGGATCCCCTGCGAGCAACTCTTGCAGCTCCGGATACCAAGTCCTCCGTGGCCAATCTGGAACAATGAGTATTGTTCTGACCCTGCTTCTTCGTATTATTCTCAACACCTTGGGTATGAGAGGAAGAGGAGGAAACACATAGACCGATCTGAACACCCAAGGTGTCACCAGAGCGTCTACCGCTACCGCCTGAGGGTCCCTTGACCTGGCGCAATACCGCTTTAGCTTTTTGTTGAGACGGGATGCCATCATGCCGATTTGAGGCAGTCCCCAACAATCCGTGATCTGTGCGAAGACTTCTTGATGAAGTCCCCACTCTCCCGGATGCAGGTCGTGCCTGCTGAGGAAGTCCGCCTCCCAGTTGTCCACCCCCGGGATGAACACCGCTGACAGCGCCTTTACATGGCCTTCCGCCCAGCGTAGAATCCTGGTCGCTTCTGCCATGGCCATTCTGCTCCTTGTTCCGCCTTGGCGGTTTATATGAGCCACTGCCGTGACATTGGCCCTCATTCCGAGTTGTTCGCTCGGTATTTTTCATCGCATCGCAGTGAAAATCCGCTTAGTACGCATGCGCAATGTTCGCACTGCGACTGCGCCAAGTAACTTTACTATGGAGAAAGTATTTTTACTCACGGCTTTTTCTTCGCTCCGGCGATCGTAATGTGATTGACAGGAAATGGGTGTTACTGGGCGGAAACACGGCGTTTCAGGGGCGTGTGGCTGAAAACGCTACCGTTTCCGGAAAAAACGCAGGAGTGGCCGGAGAAACGGTGGGAGTGCCTGGGCGAACGCTGGGTGTGTTTGTGACGTCAAACAGGAACGACAAGCACTGAAATGATCGCACAGGCAGAGTAAGTCTGGAGCTACTCTGAAACTGCTAAGTAGTTAGTAATCGCATTATTGCGAATACATCGGTCGCAATTTTAAGAAGCTAAGATTCACTCCCAGTAGGCGGCGGCTTAGCGTGTGTAACTCTGCTAAATTCGCCTTGCGACCGATCAACTCGGAATGAGGGCCATTGTCTGACTGAATCAGAACCGGTTTTCTCTGAAGCAATTCCTCCGCTTGACGCAGGGCGTTGTATATGGCCCTCAACTCCAGGACGTTGATGTGGAGACAAGACTCTAGGCTTGACCAGAGACCTTGGAAATTTCTTCCCAGTGTCACTGCTCCCCAGCCTCGGAGGCTTGCATCCGTGGTCACCAGGACCCAGTCCTGAATGCCGAACCTGCGACCTTCTAGTAGGTGAGCACTGTTCAGCCACCACAGGAGAGATACCCTGGTCCTGGGAGACAGTGTGATCTTTTGATGCATTTGTAAATGGGACCCAGACCACTTGTCCAAAAGGTCCCATTGAAAGGTCCTCGCATGGAACCTGCCGAAAGGGATGGCCTCGTAGAAAGCCACCATCTTCCCCAGGACCCGCGTGCAATGATGCACTGAAACCTTTTTTGGTTTTAATAGGTTCCTGACCATGGCTATGAGTACCTGAACCTTTTCGATCGTAAGAAAAACCTTTTTCTGGTCTGTGTCTAGAATCAGCCCCAAAAAGGTCAGACGCGTTGTAGGGACTAGCTGGGACTTCGGTATATTGAGAATCTAGCCGTGTAACTGCAACGTCTTCATGGACAGAGACACGCTGTCCAGCAACCTCTCCCGAGATCTCGCCTTTATGAGGAGATCGTCCAAGTATGGGATAATTGTGACCCCCTGCCTGCGCAGGAGCACCATCATTTCCGCCATTACCTTGGTGAAAATTCTCGGGGCCGTGAAAAGCCCAAACGGCAACGTCTGAAATTGGTAGTGACAGTCCTGCACTGCAAATCTCAGGAACGCCTGATGCGGGGGGAATATCGGAACATGAAGGTAAGCATCCTTTATGTCCAGGGACACCATCCAATCCCCCCCCTCCAGGCTGGCGATGACCGCCCTGAGTGATTCCATTTTGAACTTGAACCTCTTCAAGTACAGGTTCAGAGATTTCTGGTTTAAAATGGGTCTGACGAACCGTCCGGTTTCGGGACCACAAACAGGGTTGAGTAATATCCCTCTCCTTGCTGGAGATGAGGAACTGTGACAATCACCTGTTGAATATACAATTTTTCGATTGCTGTCAACACTAGCTCCCTCCCTGACGGGGAAGCCGGCAGAGCCGATTTGAAAAATCGGCGAGGAGGCAAGTCTTCGAATTCCAGCCTGTATCGCTGGGAAACAATCTCTAATGCCCAGGGATCCACCTGCGAGTGAACCCAGACGTGGCTGAAAAATCGAAGACGAGCCCCCACCAGATCTGCCTCCCCCCTGGAAAGCCCCAGCGTCATGCGGTGGACTTTGCAGACGCGGGGGAGGACTTCTGCTCTTGGGAACTAGCTGTAGGCAGCTTTTTTCCCCTGCCTTTCCCTCTGGCAACAAAGGATGATCCACGTACCTTCTTGTTTTTATTAGAACGAAAGGACTGCATTTGATAATGAGGTGCCTTTTTTTGTATGTTGCGGGGGGACATAAGGTAAGAAATTTGACTTACCAGCCGTAGCCGTAGAGACAAGATCCGAGAGGCCGTCTCCAAACAACTCCACCCCCTTGTAAGGCAAGGACTCCATATGCCGCTTTGAATCGGCATCTCCCGTCCACTGTCGGGTCCACAAGAGCCGCCTAGCAGAAATAGACATAGCATTTATTCTGGAGCTTAATAAACAAATGTCTCTCTGAGCATCCCTCATATACAAGGCAGCATTTCTGATATGCTCTATGGTCATTTGAATGGCGTCCCTATCTAAGGTGTCAATTTCCGTAGATAAGGAATCTGCCCATGCTACAACCGCACTACAAGCCCAGGCCGACGCCATAGCCGGTCGAGCAATAGTACCGGAATGATTGTAAATGTGCTTTAAGGAAATTTCCTGCCTGCGATCAGCAGGTTCCTTGAGGGAAGCCGTATCCTGAGAAGGCAGTGCCACCTTTTTGGACAAACGTGTCAGCGCCTTGTCAACTTTTGGCGAAGATTCCCATCGTATCCTATCAGTTTGTGGAAAAGGATAAGCCATGGAGAATCCTTTTGGGAACTTGTGGTCTCCTATCCGGAGATTCCCAAGCCTTTTCGCACAAGTCACTTAATTTAAATGAGGATGGAAAAGTGACTTCAGGCTTTTTCCCTTTATACATGTGTACCCTCGTGTCAGGGACAGGGGGTTCCTCAGTAATATGCAAAACCTCTTTAATGGCCATAATCATGTACCGTATACCCTTAGCCACCTTTGGCTGTAATTTTGCATCTTCATAGTCGACACTAGAGTCAGTATCTGTGTCGGTATCAGTGTCATCGATCTGGGATATGGTGCGCTTCTGAGACCCCGAAGGACCTGGCGCCCCAGGGACAGGCATGGACTGGCTACCTGACTGATCCCTAGCTTCTGCTTTGTCTATTCTTTTATGCAATAGATTGACATTTGCATTCAAGACATTCAGCATATCCACCCATTCCGGTGTCGGCGTTGCCGACGGCGACCTGACATTCAAGCACTCCCCTTCCACATTAAGCGAGCCTTCCTCGTCAAACATGTCGACACACGCATACCGACACACTTCACACACACACAGGGAACCCCTTTCCTGAAGACAGTATCCCTGTCAAGGCCCTTTGGAGAGACAGAGAGAGAGTATGCCAGCACACACCCCAGCGCAATAACCCTGGAGACCAACACAAATTGTTTTTCCCCAGCAGCGCTGTATAATATGTAAACCGCCAATTATGCCCCCCCCCCCCCCTCTCTTTTAAGCACCCTTTCACCGTGTGTAAGCAGGGGAGAGTCCGGGGAGCTTCCTCTCAGCAGTGCTGTGGAGAGAAAATGGCGCTGGTGAGTGCTGAGGGAGAAGCCCAGCCCCCTCGGCAGCGGGCTTCTGTCCCGCTCAAACTTAGTGAAATATGGCGGGGGCTCTTTTATATACATGTACAGAGCCCACCTGTACATGTATATATTCTTTATGCCATGCAGAGGTTTATATTGCCGCCCAGGGCGCCCCCCCCCCCCCTGCGCCCTGCACCCTTACAGTGACCGGAGTATGTGAGGTGTATGGGAGCAATGACGCACAGCTGCAGTGCTGTGCATAACCTCAGTGAAGCTGAAGGCTTCTGCCGCCTGACGACTTCTGTCTTCTGTACCTCTAGCTCTGTGAGGAGAACGGCGGCGCGGCTCCGGGGGTGGACGCCCAGTAAGAACCTGCGTTCACCCCCTCTGGAGCTAATGGTGTCCAGTAGCCGAGGAAGCAGAGCCTATCTTTGACAAGAAGGTCTGCTCCTCTCTCCTCAGTCTCTCGATGCAGGGAGCCTGTTGCCAGCAGTGCTCCCTGTGAAAAAGTAGTAAAAGGTAGAAAGAAAAAATCCAAACAAAAATGCTTCTAGGCAGAGAACTCTGGAGAGCTCTCTGCAGTGCACCCATCTTGCTCTGGGCACAGTTTAAAACTGAGGTCTGGAGGAGGGGCATAAAGGGAGGAGCCAGTGCACACCCAGAGTCCAAAGCTTTCTTAAAGTGCCCTATCTCCTGCGGAGCCCGTCTATTCCCCATGGTCCTTACGGAGTCCCAGCATCCTCAAGGACGTTAGAGAAATTACAGTTAGGAGCTGACTGCCTGGTGCGTTATCACCTTCCACTTATCACTGCTTTATCACTTCTCCAGGCTTAATACATCTGCCCCATGGGGATCAGAGTTCAGGAGCCAGAGCAATCTACCGACGAAAATGTAAAACTGAATACCAGACATGTAGCGCTGGAGCAGGGACCAGCTACTGGAAGGCTGATATCTCTGTTCTGGGGAAAAGGGAGAGTCCCAGCTTTTGGAGTATACCCTCAGAAAAACTCTAAGTCAGACAGAACCCAAGATATCTGGCTGGGAAGAGCAATTAATAGGCTTGGATGGGGAACACTGCTTTGAATTAGGATAACTCCGGTTCCCCAGGGCCGATTTTCATAATTCTGGTACCCCTGAAAAAAAGGAGCCCCCCAGCTATCTGCCTAGGGCCCTTATACTCCTGGGGACCTTGGGCAACTGCCCATTGAGCCCATACGAAAAGACAGACCTGCACTAGCCACCAGATTGGAGGTCCTACCATACACTAGCCACCAGATTGGTCCTCCCTTAAGGCAGGTACACACTACCCAATGTTTAAATGCCAGCAATGAACGACTATATTTGTTGAATGATATAGCTTTCAACGATATAGTGAATACACGTTCAGTGACATCACCACCGGCATTCCCGAACATGCAGTTCAGCCCAACACTGACGGGTTGAGTTGCATGTTAGCTCAAAATTGGTGAACGCTGAATGATGTGCGGAAGTGCACATCGCTCACCAATATCACCCCCATACACACTGGACGATTTAAGGCTAAAAATAAACAATAACGACATAAATGTTATTATTAGCCAGAAATCACCTAGCGTGTATCCCCCTTTACACTATCAACTAGATTGAATTCCAGACATTCACTAGCATATACCACATAGGGGGTAATTCCGAGTTGATCGCAGCAGGAACTTTGTTAGCAGTTGGGCAAAACCATGTGCACTGCAGGGGAGGCAGATATAACATGTGCAGAGAGAGTTAGATTTGGGTGGGGTGTATTCAAACTGAAATCTAAATTGCAGTGTAAAAATATAGCAGCCAGTATTTACCCTGCACAGAAACAAAATAACCCACCCAAATCTAACTCTCTATGCAAATGTTATATCTGTCCCCCCCTCCCCCCTTGCAGTGCACATGGTTTTGCCCAATTGCTAACAAACTTGCTGCTGCGATCAACTCAGAATTACCCCCCATGGTGGTCATTCCGAGTTGTTCGCTCGCAAGCTGCTTTTAGCAGCTTTGCACACGCTAAGCCGCCGCCTACTGGGAGTGAATCTTAGCTTATCAAAATTGCGAACGAAAGATTCGCAATATTGCGAAAATACTTCTCTGTGCAGTTTCTGAGTAGCTCGAGACTTACTCAGCCAGTGCGATCAGTTCAGTGCTTGTCGTTCCTGGTTTGACGTCACAAACACACCCAGCGTTCACCCAGACACTCCTCCGTTTCTCCAGCCACTCCCGCGTTTTTGCCAGAAACGGCAGCGTTTTTTCACACACTCCCATAAAACGGCCAGTTTCCGCCCAGAAACACCCACTTCCTGTCAATCACATTACGATCACCAGAACGAAGAAAAAACCTTGTAATGCCGTGAGTAAAATACCTAACTGCATAGCAAATTTACTTGGCGCAGTCGCACTGCGGACATTGCGCATGCGCATTAGCGACTAATCGCTCCGTTGTGGGGAAAAAATAACGAGCGAACAACTCGGAATGGCCCCCCATGTGCACTGCAGGGGAGGCAGAAATAACATGTGCAGAGAGAGTTAGATTTGGATGGGTTATTTTGTTTCTGTGCAGGGTAAATACTTGCTGCTTTATTTTTACACTGCAATTTAGATTGCAGATTGAACACACCACACCCAAATCTAACTCTCTCTGCACATGTTAAATCTGCCTCCCCTGCAGTGCACATGGTTTTGCCCAACTGCTAACAAGCTTGCTGCTGCGATCAACTCAGAATTACCCCCATAGACAGAATTTATATCCTTACGATGGGAAGTCTTTAGTTTTATTGCAACCATTGAGTACTAAGGATTTATTCCTTCGTATAATCCTGCCCTACATGTTATTTCTGTGCTTAATTACTCAATAGGTTGTAGGTGCAAATTGATTCTTTTTTAAAAGAGTGTTTTAGATATGCAGTTATATGAATTACCCTGATACATTTGCATGTGCAATTCAGCATCAGAGATCCCCGATGCTTTGTTCCTTGTGTATATGTAAATTGCACAGGGCACAGTTTGACAATTGTTATATATTTATATCACACATATGATAAGAGCAGGATATAATACATGTACATTTATATGATGTTTGATCATTTCTGAGGACTGCATGACTACAGTGATTCTGCATTTCAACTAATTTCTCTCCCCTTTCACACCGCAAAGCTGGGTCAGACCCTTTCACACTACACTTTCAACCCGGGTTATTGCAGAGTTGGCTCCTTTTAACTCAACCCGGGTCAGCAACTAAAACACCATGGATGTCATTTCAAATGCACTTATTTTGGCTCAGAAAGATGAGGTGTCAGAAGGGGACAAAAGGAGAGGGTGGGGGCAGCTCACAGCATTGCAGGAATCATGGCGGAGAGAGCTATGTTTTTATACACATCTTTCACTGTTCCAGTAACATACTGTACCTCCCAACTGTCATGATTTTTGCGGGACAGTCCCATTTTTTGTGACTGCCCAATGTCCCACCCGCGGGCCGCAGTGTCCCGCGATGGGGGGGGGGGGGGGGGGGCAGTTTGGAGGCTTCTGTCACTGCTGCTCTGCTTGCCAGAGCAGCGGTGTATAGACGCTATGCGCACGCGCACAGCGTCTATTCACAGGTGACAGAGGGAGAGGGGGTATGCCAGCAGCTCAGAGAGGGCTGGATATGCCCCCTCAGTGACGGTACAAGGGGTGTGACTCGCGAGCGCGACTCTGCTGCCTTCCATATAGGCCACACCCCAGTGCACGCGCCAAGGTCCCTCTTTGTACTTTTAATAAGTTGGGAGGTATACAGTAAGCTGCCTAGCAATCACTGCCTCACCCCTAATTCTTAATAGCTCTAATGCTCGCTGTTCTCTCCTGTGTAGCAGGCCTCAGGCTGCTGACATCATCAAGGCACACAAAGAACAGCCAATCAGCACGTTTACATGAATGCAGGGTTGAATAACCCGGGTTGGACACTTTAGAGTTGGACCCGTGTATAACACTGCTTTTATACTGGGTTGAAATGCATGGTTACTTCACCCGGGATATTCAAAAGTGGTGCTTTTAGACTGCACCTCGATCCTGGTCGCGACAGCTCGACCCGGCAATATCCCAGAATCTATTTGCGGCGTGAAAGGGGTAGGCTAATGGTACATTTACTAACATTTCTGTTGCAGAAAAAGGATGTAGGAGTCCCCTGTATTTTTGAAACCAGCACAGGGCTCTACTAGCCAAGGAGTTAATGTCACAGTCAGGGGACACATTTATTTAGGTCCCTGTAGCTGTGGCATTACCTCCCCCCCCCCCCCCCTCCCAACTAGTCAACATTGGACGGGGTTCCCTGTGGGAGTGGTGACCCCCACAATAAAGGGGTGTCCCCCCCTCCAGGGCCAGGGATGAAGCCTGTGTGAAGGGGGTTGCCCCCTTCTCCCGTGCATCGCGGCGGACGGCGGAGCGACGGGTTTCGGCGCGGCGGGCAGGCCCTAGCCTGGAGGGGCTTGCATCCGAAAGGATTCAAGTCCCTCCAATCGCGACGTCTCATTTTGAACAGCGCGCCAAGCGCGAGCCAATCAGGGCTCGCGCCTTGGCTGCCAATCGGAGCTCGCCGCGGCGAGCCAATCGGAGCTCGCCGCGTCATAGCTCCGCCCGCTCCCAGCGTCATATAAGAGACGCTGCAGAGCGGGAAGAGTCAGTCGAGCGTCGGACGGAGAAGAAGGAAGAGCTCCTGAGGAAGAAAGAAGACCTCCCGCGGAAGACAGAAGATCCGGCGGCGGCAGCAGCGGCGGCCGAGCGGAAGAAGAGGAGGAAGACGTCGGCGGAGAGGAAGAAGAGGCGGAAGGTGTCGGCGGAGGACGGCGACCAGCGGCGGAAGTCCGGCGGAGAGTGCTGCAGCGTGTGGAGAGCAAAAGAGCTAACGAAGCTCCCCGCTGCAGCCTCTCCCTCCGAGACAGGTAGGCGGCCTTGGGCCACCTCCACCTACCTCTGAGTCCACCCTAGAGCACCAGGGACAGGCGCTAGGCCTGCAGGGATAATCAGGCCCCCTCGGCCTGTGCCCACGGTAGGCAGGCCTCCTGCCTGAGCCCTCTTCCAGGCCACCGGCCTGCGCCCCTCACCCAGGCCTCCGGCCTGCGCCCCTCACCCAGGCCTCCGGCCTGCGCCCCTCACCCAGGCCTCCGGGCTGCGCCCCTCACCCAGGCCTCCGGCCTGCGCCCCACTCCCAGGCCTCCGGCCTGTGTCCCTCACCCAGGCCTCCGGCCTGTGCCCTCACTCAGGCTCCCAGGCCTACTGCCTTACACGGGACCCGGGGCAATTTCTGTGCGGACCGGCCCGGATTGGCTGGAGGTGGGCTGTGCGGCAGCTTCCGAGGGATCCGTGGCCGGTGTTAGGAGCCGACCGGCCCCACGCGGTGTATACTCCAGGGGATTCGGAAGTGTGGAGTAACGTCCCCGTCCCACACGTCGCCATCCCCCGGTCGTCTGGAGTGGGCAACCGTCTGCTCTGGACCCCCGTTCCCCATTGAGAGCAAAAGGCAGTGGCCAGTGGCCAGCATCTGGTAGGTAGGACTGGTTAGTCGGGGTACGCGTTTGGGCCGGGGAAATTGTTCTACTGGCTTGTTGGTTAGTGAATGTGTTTAATTTGTCCGGTCTCTGCTAGTTTGGGATAGAACCAGTAGCCTCAGTTGTCGTAGACTGTTTGTTCAGGCAGGCGTAGTTGGCTGTAGTTGTTGTTAGCCGTTAGTGTAGCCTGTAGTTAGGGAGGCTGCTCTTCTTGCCCCAACAGGAGTGGAGAGGCGCGACAATCAAGGTGACCAGCAAGTCGGGAGTGAGTATTACTCTGTGTCTGTTTTGTCATCACCCCGTATAACCGGTCGGGGGTCTGCTCACGGACGTGAGGACCCCCCCTCACCACACAACGTGCGAGTGTGTGAGAACTGGGTAGCTGAGGCCTGCCGGCCGGTGATGACCTTCCGCCCAGCCGGTGAAGGTCGCTGCTACCCCTGACGTGCCCCGTACTCCGGACGGAGGCCAACACGCACGTCTCTACCGGTTCGTTCCTTCTTCCTAGGTTCCGCATCACCCCCTGCAAGGTGGTGTTCACGCTGGTGATAGGTCCGGAAGGCGGAGTCCCCTGACGCTTCGGGCATCGTCGGTGACGGGAGTTGCACAGGTGGGTGGAGTGACGACACCTGCACGGCAGCAGGCACTACATCATCGTCTAGGCCTGTTACATTTGCGGCTGTCCCTGCCATCCGTGGGCTGTGGATAGCAGGCTGATAGCCATAAAATGTGTAAAAAAATAAGAATAAATATTGTCTTTTGCTGTGAAACTACAAGTCCCAATAAGCCTCCCCCGCGTGCTGGTACTTGGACACAAGTGCCAGCATGGAGGGCATTTAAGGGCCCACTGGTACTTGTAGTTCCACAGTAAAAGAAATATTAAAAAAAGGACACACACACACCGTGAAAGTAAAATTTTATTCAAACATACATACACACTCACACATACTTACCTAGTGCCCCTTGGAGCCCCTCGGTCCCCGTGTCAAGTAGAATCCACGGGTACTTGTACATAAAAAAATTATACTCACCTAATCCGGTGTAGATCGCTCCTCTTCGTTCCATGTAGACATCCAGGGGATAAAAAAACAAAAAAACTGCTGAAAACCCGGTCCACGCAACTGAAGGTGATCCCCTTTCCCCGAATGGCGGGACACCTCATGACTCCTGTCACTTGGGGAGCCGCCAACCAATTAGGTAGCGCCGTAAAGCGATGAACGTCTCACACGTGCATGTCTCCCAACTGTCCCGATTTTCGCGGGACAGTCCCGTTTTTCTGGGACTGTCTCGCTGTCCCACCTGCGGGCCGCAGTGTCCCGCGGTGGGATGCAGTCGAGAGGCTCCTGTCATCGCTGCCCTGCTTAGCAGAGTAGTGGTGAATAGACGCTGTGCACTGGAGACAGAGGGAGAAGGGGCATGCCAGCAGCTTAGGGAGCACTGGACATGCCCCCTCAGTGACGAAAATGGGGGCGTGGCTCACGATCGTGGTCCCTCCCGTGAAGCCACGCCCCTTTCTGGAACCCGCGCTGCTGCGCCTTGCGAGTGTCCCTCTTTGGAAAATGACAAGATTGGGACGTATGCACGTGTAATAGTGCATAGTACATATTGTACTCCAGTCTGCACCATTATTAAACTGTGATATCTTCATTTATACATGTCTAAATACTGCCACCTTGTGTTCAGAAATTAAAAGGACACTATCCCTAAATTGTAAGTTGCTTGATATAAAACAATTATGGCTTGTAACATTCCCAAATATACTGTTACAGCTGTGCAAAAATGCAATTCTACTGCTCAATCCCCACATTGTACAATTATTACCACATGAAAGTAGAGATGTAACAACTTTTATTAAAACTTATGTCCCAAATTCAATATTTACAAATTACTGTTAACTTTTCGGCTGCATTTTAGAAGGCAAAATAGTAAACATGAAAGTTGTTTCTAACTTATCAACTTGTGAGCTAGAGTTCAGCTGACATATTAATCCACAAATACCCATTTTCCACTGTCAATAAAATCCCGGGTTTTTGCACATGAACGCGCATCAACCCGAGATTTTTGTCAGTGGAAACGGCTGCAAAGCAAAAATCCTGGGTAAAGTGACCTGGGATTTTTACCCTGGTAACAAGGAGGGTTTTTAGCAGGTCTTTTGCATGTGAGCTGCAGGGGAAATAGTTTACCCGGGTCATCTGAACAGGATAACCCATTTACAGCCTGGTGATTAGCTAAAAACCCTCCCAAACACGCCACACCCACCCCGACGCCAGTCGCCGCACACCACCCACCGTCGGTCTCCGGTCTGCTGTTTGCGGTGCTTTAGAGACCACCCGCTGACGGTCTCCTGGCAGTCCTCCCACCGCCGGTCTCTGCTGGCCCGCCGCCGGTCTCCGTCCACTGTTTACGGCGCTTGAGATGACTTCAGGTGTAGTGGAAACGGTGCCGACTTGGGTATATCCCAGGTCAGCACCACTGTGGAAAGGAGGTAAATCCCAGGTCTTTCCAGCTTGGAACCATGTTCCAAATACCGGGTCAGACCTGGGATTTTGGTGGAAAAGCAGCATAAACCAGAGACCTCACCTTTGTTTTATAAGTGCCACCACAGAGTTTACAGCAGCCTAGGAGGCTTGCACCTGTGTCTGGGAGCTGGTGTAAAGTGCAACAATGTTACAATGTCCTGCAGAAAAGCTGCTCAGCCTCTGCTGGGAGGAAAATGTCATCCACATTGCTCCTTATGCTGGGCATACACCAGAGCAGTGACGGCCCTCATTCCGAGTTGATCGCAGCAGTTCATCGCATCGCAAAATGGCGAAAATCCGCCAACTGCACATGCGCAACAGCTAGACTGCGCGTGCGCAAAGGGAGCGATACGACGCTTGAGCAAAATTACTAACTGAAAATCTGCTCGTACTACACCACCGAAAATAGGGAGTGACAGAGGCGTGACAGAGGCACGGCTTCGCTATCTAACGAAATGGGCGTGAAAGTGGGCGGCTAGTGTGGGAGTATGCAACCAGCAGTAGGCGTGTTTTGAGCAGAAATGCATATACGATGGTAAATGTACACAACAAATGTTCGCTATCCTGTCGCAGCCGAGGAGTAAGTCTGCAGTTACTCTGCACTTGCGAAGTACTGTTACTAGTGTGTCTGCCCTAATTAGCAATTATTATGCCAATGAATTCACCTGTTGTCCAATTACTTAGCAAACACTGCTCAGCCAAAATACTACAAACAGCAATTGTCTGGACACATAACATTTTTATTGTTAGCACCTACACATCTGACATGCTCCCAAATAATCTTGTTTGTTTTTTTTTTGCAAAATAAACATTGATGTTAAATGCATGTTGTAATTATTTAATAGTAGCAAATGCAATCACGTGTGAATAAACCAACTTATAAACTACATCAGCTAAATCTTATCGACATAGACATATTCCTTTGTACATACCAAATAACATGAACCACATAATGCAGGTTACACTTAATGTTACTTAATAAAATGTATTTAAAAATTTTTGGGAATATGTGTCCATATCTAATATTAGGTAATGTTGCCCCTAGTAACCCCAGGTCCTATTTTTTTATTTTTAATTATATGCCCAGTTAAGTGTTGTGCAAGGCATACCTGTTTAAATTTTTAATATGCAATGTTTGTCTAAATATTCTGATTGTAACCCTTGCTCCACAAATGTCTATATGCCATGCATCTGTTTACATTACAAATGACACAACATATGATCCTAAATGTCGAAAACTTTGTGACTTTGTGCAGCTGATTGTTATTGACAAATGTGGTGAGTACACAGATTGTAACAATTACTTTTCTATAAGTGTGTGTGTATGTGAGTGTGTGTGAGTGTGATTGTGAGTGTGTGATTTTGAGTGTGTTTGTGTGTGTGTGTGTGTGTGTGTGTGTGTGTGTATGTGAGTGTGTGTGAGTGTAATTGTGAGTGTATGTATTGTTTTTCTTGTTCTTCCGCGGCTGCGAATTTCCGCTATTGCGAACTGTACCCACTGTCCTTCACAGCAATGCACACATCAATAAAGTTTATTAGATGACACCATAAATTTACAACCAATCACATGCCACCACACACTATAAATATAAGCCCATATATGGAAAACGCCATTGGCACCATGCGCGCAGCTGCATTTACCCACCGTGAGCTGCGTGTGTTGGTCACGGTGATGGACCGCCGCATAGGCCGCGCATGCCCCTTTAGCCCCAATAGGATAAAGCGCGAGGCCTACGCGGAGGTCTGCCGCATACTCCGCAGCCGCACCCGGACCACACGCTCCATTATTCAGCTTGAAAGGCGCTGGAGCGACCTCCGCCGTCGCACACCGGACCTGTTGGCGGAGCTCCGCCAACAAATCCGTACTAGACGTAGGCGCAGTAAGTTTCATATTACATTAAATAACACTGAGATTATTAGAAACTTTTAATGCAAAACTTACATATTTTCACTAAGTTATATAGTGTGAAAATTGGCACACTGACAATGAACTATTGTAGAACAAACATGACACAGTGTGTGTTGTTAGGGCAAGCAGTACTGACTGTGTATCAAAGTGCTTCTGAAAAAGTGAATGTTGTTGTACTGAGTTGCTACACAGGCTGTCAACTGAACCCAATAACTTGCTCTGTGGGGTAAATTTACTAAGGTGGGAGCTTTTTAGAACTGGTGATGTTGCCTATAGCAACCAATCAGATTCAATCTATTATCTTCTAGAAGCAGCTTAATAAATGTTACGTAGAATCTGATTGGTTGCTATGGGCAACATCACCAGTTTAAAAAAAAAACTTAGCAATTTTACCCCTGTGTCTTTAACATGGGACAGAAAAGTGTAATAGAAAAATGCTGTTATAATTTTTAAAGACACAACCTTAATATTACATATGTCATTCTAGGGCGAGCACAACGGCAAGCTGCTGCTGGAAGTCCGGACCAATCCCCTTCTCAGCCCCCCTCCCCTTCGGTCGCCCAATCCCCCTCAACTTCCCAATCCCCTTCTCAGCCCCCCTCCCCTTCTATCGCCCAAACCCCCTCTCCTTCCCAATCCCCTTCTCAGCCCCCCTCCCCTTCTGTCGCCCAAACCCCCTCTCCTTCCCAATCCCCTTCTCAGCCCCCTCCCCTTCTGTCGCCCAAACCCCCTCTCCTACCCAATCCCCTTCTCAGCCCCTCTCCCCTTCTGTCACCCAAACCCCCTCTCCTTCCCAATCCACTTCTCAGCCCCCCTCCCCTTCTGTCGCCCAATCCCCCTCTCCTTCCCAATCCCCTTCTCAGCCCCCCTCCCCCTCTCTTTACCAATACCCCTCTCTGTCCCCCTCCCCCTCTGTAGGCCAAACCACCACTCCGCCCACCTCCCCCTCCCTTTCCCATTCCCCCTCTCTGGCCCCCTCCCCCTCTGTGGCCCAAACACCCTCTCCGCCCCCCTCCCCCTCTCAATCAGACCCACCCTCTGTAAACAGCTCCCCATTCCATCCTTCTTCCCCAATCCATCCTCCTTCCCCAATCCCTCCTCCTTACCCAATACATCCTCCTTCCCCAATCCATCCTCCTTCCCCCATCCAGCCTCCTTCCCCCATCCAGCCTCCTTCCCCCATCCAGCCTCCTTCCCCATCCAGCCTCCTTCCCCACCCAGTGAATGGGCAGCAGAAGCCCCTGCGGATCTTCAGGGTAGTGCGCATGTGGCAGATGAGAGTAAGTTTTAACACATTTAAAATGTATTTGTTACCTACTTAAACTTCAAAATCAAATACATGCAGTGTTGTACTGTGGCCAATCTTGGCCCAAGGAAAAATGTTTGTGTTCTTCATCATGGTATGGATGTTGCATTTACATTTGTGTGAGTATCATTAGATGTACAGTATTTATGTCTGCAATGTTTAGGGTGTCCACTCTAGGTCGACACTCATTAGGTTGACAGGGTTGCCAGGACAACAGGGTTTATATGTGCTAGGTTGTCAGTGAAACAGTTAGACCTGAGTGGAGTTTAGTATGTTGTTGGTCTTTTACACTTGTGCCTGGGTATTCCTAATATTTGCACATTCAACTCGCATGCTTCACTTTGTTAGCCAGGCTAAGGACACAATTATTTGTGTTGTGAAAGTTACACTAAAAAATAATTATTTTAATTAAAAAAAACCTGTTTCACCTTATGTAGTAAGGCAGGCTTTCAGAGAGTGTGGGCATGCTAGGATATGTTGTCCTTCTGAAGATGTTGATATGCAGTGTGATGATGCAGGGCAAACACCAAAAAAGACAAGTCTGCTTCACTCCAGATGTGAATGAATCCCAGCATGGGGTTACATTTACTAAGATGGGAGTTTTATTCAAGATGGGATGTTGCCCATAGCAACCAATCAGATTCAACTTCTCATTTATTTAGCACCTTCTAGAAGATATGTGGAATCTGATTGGTTGCTATGGGCAACGTCCCATCTTAAATAGAACTCCCATCTTAGTAAATGTACATCATGGTGTGGTACACTTTTTAAAAATGTAAGTTAACAATAACAAACATTGCTGAGCATGATTGTGTGTTGGTATGCTACTGTTTTAACATTCAAACATCCATGATGTAGTCCCTTTGCCATTAAAGTGTGCTTTGTGGCTTGCTTGTGTAATAGATAATGTGAGTAAGTTTTTTATTTTTATTTTTGCTCTTCTTTTCAGATGGTGCAGTTGGAGATCCCACAAGCCTGCCTGGCATCCTTGCCAGCCTAAAGGCAAATTTGCAGGCCATGCTGGCCGATGTTGACCGGCTGCAAAAAAATTTTTAATTGAAAAATATTTGTTATTTGTTCAAAACAAAAAAAAACAAAAAAAAATATGTTCAAAAATAAAAAATTGTTTATTACAGTTAAGCGGTTGTTGTGTTTTTTAATGCAATAAAGGAACAGCATATTGCCTAGCAGAAATTGGTTACCTTACAAAAAACACACATCAAACTTACGATTATTAATCTTATTATTTACAAACAAACAAATTATGTCAGTTAGTAGCTTATTGTTTAGAAAAACATGTAAACACATATATTCACACACTACACCTCCACACAAAAATATGCTATTTAACATTAGGCCAGGCACAGTTTACACATCTATTTCACTTATTTATAAACAAACATGGTAATGGCCAATTCTGCCTACAAAGTGTTCTGTAGGTATTCTTTGAAGACTTAATTGGTCATGACCACAATCATTCATTACACTAATTAGATTCATAATTGAGGAAGGCTTGTTGAGTTTGAATTGAAAGGTGTAATATAACTTGAAAAAAAAACCCATTGCTGTGCGTTTTTCAGCAAAAGCGTGTGCAATGTTAAGAAGAATGTGTAAATCTACGAGAAGTTTGTATTTTTACGATGAGGTTTGTGGGAATGCGATGGGTTCGCATTAGTGCGATGTCATTTGGCATACGCCTACTTTGTGTAATACTGCGTACGAAATAGCAAAAACACGTTGGGGCGGATATTCGCTATTGTGCAACGCTTTCGCAATTTTGCGAATATGTTGTGCGAACGAAAACAATAACGATCAACTCGGAATCACCCCCGACGTGCGGTGGGGTGAAGCAGCACCAGAGCTGTAACTAGACAGTTTGGTGCTGTGTGGCAGGGACAGCATCAGTGCCCCCCTCCACCCCTCCATTGTTAGCTGTCGTGGCCGGCATTAACTTGTGTTCCCTTCCTCTGTACCCTCCCTTTCCATCTGTGCCCCCTTTTCCCCCTTCTCTGTCTCTCTCCTTCCATCCTATGCCTTATCTGGCTCTCCTCATTCCCCCCACGTTCTAAATCTCTATCTCCACTTCATCTGTCTCTCCTCTTCTTGCCTCATCTCTTTCACATCGCCCCCACTACCACCAATATGCCCCTCTCGTCCCTACTGACTTTATTCTGTTGGAGCTAGATATGTTGGGCCAGCACCATTATTGATTTCAGTGTACAGATGGGCAGCTCTCAAGTGTTAGCATAACCTCTGTGCTGCTGTGCCATGCACAGGGCACAGCGGTCGCTACAATGTGTCCCTGGGAGAGGTGACTCAGTTCAGAGCAGAAGATGAGGAAAAACATCATCTTTCATGGACATCTTCACTGGGATGAACCAAGTCAAAAGCGAATCACTCATCTCTAGTCCCTCATATATCATAAGAAGACATTTAAATAAGTTGATTTCTAATTAAAATAAATAAATAAATCAAAATAAGCCATAAAAGCCGAGAGCCTTCTTTAATGGCACTAGGGGAAAGAGGTTAGGGTTAGGCATTACATAGAGGGATAGAGATGGGCTGTGGAAGGGGAGGTTAGGTTTAGGCTCTACATCAGGGGTGGGGAACCTTTTTTCTACCGAGGGCCATTTGGATATTTATAAAAATCCTTCGGGGGCCATACAAAAATTATCAACTTAAAAATTAGCCTGCCCCCAGTCAGTAGTTATGCCCCCAGTCACTTGTTATGCCCAATTAGATTTGCCCCCAGTCAGTTGTTATGCCACATTAGATATGCCCACTGTCAGCTGTTTTGGCCCATTAGATATGCCCCGTCAGTTGTTATGCCCCATTAAATATGTCCCCTGTAGTTATGCCCCCTGTAGTTATGCCCCATTAAATATGCCCCCTAGTAGTGCCGCTTACACACACACATTAAAAGAAAGAAAAAAAAACACAATGTTCACCAGCCCTGCTCCTTCTTCCGGACCGCTGCCCTCCCTCTCCTCGAAACTATGGGAGATGTCATGCCGTCTCTCCCATAGCACCGCACAGCCACACATGTACACTGCTTGAGCCAGAAGCTGGAGCTCAGAAGTGAGCTCCTGCCTCCGGCTGCTGCTGAGGAGCTGGGCTCCCGCTGGTCGTAAAATCTCAGCGGGCGCTCTGCATCTCCTCTCGTTTAGGTGAGCCTGGCCGGGCCGGATCAAGTGGCTTTGAGGGCTTTATACGGCCCTCGGGCCTGAGGTTCCCCACCCCTGCACTACATGGAGGGATAGAGCTGGACTGTGGAAGGGGAGATTAGGGTTAGTCACTACATGGAGGGTTAGAGTTGGGGTGTGGTAGGGGAGGTTAGGGTTAGGCACTAGCGGGGAGAGGTTAGAGTTAGGCACTACATAGCGGGATAGAGCTGGACTGTGGAAGGGGAGGTTAGGATCTACATGGAGGGTTAGAGTTGGGGTGTGGAAAGGAATGTTAGGGTTAGACACTGGGGGGCTAGGGTTAGGCACTATATGGAGGAATAGAGCTGGGCTGTGGAAGGGGATATTAGGGTTAGGCACTACATGGAGGGTTAGAGTTGGAGTGTGGAAGGGGAGGTTAGGGTTAGGCACTAGGGGGGAGGAGAGGTTAGAGTTAGGCACTACATAGAGGGATAGAGCTGGACTGTGGAAGAGGAGATTAGGGTTAGTCACTACATGGAGGGTTAGAGTTGGGGTGTGGTAGGGGAGGTTAGGGTTAGGCACTAGCGGGGAGAGGTTAGAGTTAGGCACTACATAGCGGGATAGAGCTGGACTGTGGAAGGGGAGGTTAGGATCTACATGGAGGGTTAGAGTTAGGGTGTGGAAGGGGATGTTAGGGGTAGGCACTGGGGAGAGGAGAGGTTAGGGTTAGGCTCTACATGGAGGGATAGAGCTGGGCTGTGGAAGGGGAGATTAGGGTTAGGCACTAGGGGGGAGGAGAGGTTAGGCACTACATAGAGGGATAGAGTTGGGCTGTGGAAAGAGAGGTTAGGGTTAGACACTAGGGGGGGTAGGGTTAGGCACTACATGGAGGGATAGAGCTGGGCTGTGGAAGCGGAGATTAGGGTTAGGTACTACATGGAGGGTTAGAGTTGGGGTGTGGAAGGGGAAGTTAGGCACTAGGGGGGAGGAGAGGTTAGGGTTAGGCACTACATAGAGGGATAGAGCTGGGCTATGGAAGGGGAGGTTAGGGTTAGGAACTACATGGAGGGTTTGAGTTGGGGTGTGGAAGGGGAGGTTAGGGATAGGAACTACATGGAGGGTTTGAGTTGGGGTGTGGAAGGGGAGGTTAGGGTTAGACACTGGTGGGGGGGGTTAGGGTTAGGCACTACATAGAGGGATAGAGCTGGGCTGTGGAAGGAGAGGTTAGGGTTAGGCACTACATAGAGGGATAGAGCTGGGCTGTGGAAGGGGAGGTAAGGGTTAGGCACTACTTATAGGGTTAAGCTGAGTACACATCTACAGATTTATCTGTCCAATCTGTCTGGTGGTAACAAAACTCTGGCAATGCATGGGGGCAAATAACAACTACTCTTGCTCCCAAATGCTGGAAAACCACACCTGGGTGAAAATCCACCAACAAAATTCTCTGGTCTGATGAGACAAAGATTGAACTCTTTGGCGTGAATGCCAGGCATCATGTTTGGAGGAATCCAGGCACTGCTCATCACCAGGCCAATACCATCCCTACAGTGAAGCATGGTGGTGGCAGCATCATGTGTGATACCTAGCACTTGGCCCTCTGACCCGTTATAACTACCACTGCAGCCGCTGACCCGCAGGGTTTAATAGGTTGCCCGGTTGCTAGGCAACAAAAGCGGGTCCCGACAATTACCTGGAGGATCTTAGGACCCAGGAGGGAAGAAGCTGTCGGCTCGCGGGGATTGGCGGCTCAGAGAGCGGGAGAGGAGTAGGCGGGACTGGCGCCAAGAAAGAAAAAAGCAGGCGGGAGAGAGTCAGAGCGCGCCCGACCGCGGAGACGTGAAGAGAGAGAGACACGAACGGGGCGGCGGCTGACAAGGCGGAGTGCGCCCTGACGTTGAACAGAAGGGACAGCTGCGAGCCGCAGCCAAGCGGATGACACTGCTACACCAGGGGAGCAGCGGAGGAACAGATCGGACGCTGCTGCTGAGGACATCCCCGCGCCGGTCGGAAGAAGCTGCGGACAGTGGGACTGAACGAGCCACGTCAGGGCACCAGGTACTTTGAGAATCCGTGCGGCCTTTCCCCTCCCACTTTAAATGAACTGAGAGACACTCTGCAAGGGTATAAGAACTGTCAGCCCCATTCACACCAGCCCTAACTGGTCAGACAGGCGAGAGGGAAGAGCGCCCACTCCCCACATAACAAGCACCCTCAGCACGCACACCCGCACAGCAATCCACCCCAGAGGGAGTCCTCTGCGCCACCGCAGGCCTGACCACGAAAGCCCACTTGGGATCAAAGCGCTACCTATCATCCATCCCCGCGGCTATATAACAGGACCGGGGCCGGCCCTAAGAGAAGGACGCCAATGACCGGCATCCCCTCCCCACGTTACACCTAGGGCGGTGTACTCCGCAAGGCAGCGGACGCCGTTTGATCTGCGTCCCAGTGGATGTAGTTGCCCGTGCCTTTCCCCCCCAAGTTTCCATCTCCAAGGATAATAGCCCCGCGCATTGTGTGCAGGATTTACAATTCCCTCCAAGTGGAGAATAGACATAAGTCCATTGACATTTCCGTGCAAACGCACGTTGGAACTTCTCAGGATTATATATAGAGACATTGGATTAGAGATCCTTGTATCGAGTTCATAGTGCCACCTAGTGGCGGGTTCAGCATATTGCTTGTGTATTTGTGGAACTTACTTTCCTAAAGACCCAGTCAGGTTGTTAAAGTTCAGGAATGTATTTGTGTCATTATGCTGTTACATTCATATTACTTTTGTAAGTGAGATGTGAGCGATGGTAATTATCCTAACTGAAATGTGCTAGGGTTACATATCTTAGGACTGGTTTTCCCCTAGACAGGGACTAGTCCTGTTTACAATAAAGCCTTGTTACCGTGTTGCACCATAGTTATTCTTGTACGTACAAGGTGGGGTGTTGTTCGTACTGGGGTATCTCCGTCCTTCTGCCCAGGTCCAGCCGCTCGACGCAGATCCCTGCCGAGGCCGCGACAAGTAAGAACTGGGCCATCAGAGAAGCCGCCTCCGGACGGGCGTCAGACTCCAGGTACTCAGCACCACATATCACACATGCTGTGGGGATGTTTTTCAGCGGCAGGAACTGGGAGACTAGTCAGGATAGAGGGAAAGATGAATGCAGCGATGTACAGAGACATCCTGGATGAAGACCTGCTCCAGAGCGCTCTTCACCTCAGACTGGGGCGATGGTTCATCTTTCAGCATGACAATGACCCTAAGCACACAGCCAGTATATCAAAGGAGTGGCTTCAGGACAACTTCAGATCCCAGACTTGAATCCGATTAAACATCTCTGGAGAGATCTGAAAATGGCTGTGCACCAACGCTTCCCATCCAACCTGATGGAGCTTGAGAGGTGCTGGAATGGGCGAAACTGTCCAAAGATAGGTGTGCCAAGCTTGTGGCATCATAATCAAAAAGGTTGGAGGCTGTAATTGCTGCCAAAGGTGCATCAACAAAGTATTGAGCAAAGGCTGTGAATACTTATGTACGTATGATTTCTTAGTTTTGTATTTTTGATAAATTTGCAAAAATCAAAAAAAAAAAATAAGATTTTAAACCTACCGGTAAATCTTTTTCTCCTAGTCCGTAGAGGATGCTGGGGACTCCGTAAGGACCATGGGGAATAGACGGGCTCCACTGGAGACATGGGCACTAAAAAGAACTTTAGGTATGGGTGTGCACTGGCTCCTCCCTCTATGCACCTCCTCCAGACCTCAGTTAGAGAAACTGTGCCCAGAGGAGACGGACAGTACGAGGAAAGGATTTTGTAAATCCAAGGGCAAGATTCATACCAGCCACACCATTCACACCGTATAACATGGAATATATGAACCAGTTAACAGTATGAAATCAAACAGTATCAGTCAGAGACTGATCAAAACTGTAACATAACCCTTATGTAAGCAATAACTATATACAAGTCTTGCAGAATGCAGTCCGCACTGGGACGGGCGCCCAGCATCCTCTACGGACTAGGAGAAAAAGATTTACTGGTAGGTTTAAAATCTAATTTTCTCTTACGTCCTAGAGGATGGTGGGGACTCCGTAAGGACCATGGGGATTATACCAAAGCTCCAAAACGGGCGGGAGCGTGCGGATGACTCTGCAGCACCGAATGAGCAAACATGAGGTCCTCCTCAGCCAGGGTATCACACTTGTAGAATTTTGCAAAAGTGTTTGAACCTGACCAAGTCGCTGCTCGGCAAAGTTGTAACGCCGAGATGCCTCGGGCAGCCGCCCAAGAAGAGCCCACCTTTCTAGTGGAATGGGCCTTTACCGAAGTCGATAACGGCAGTCCAGCCGTCGAATAGGCCTGCTGAATCGTGTTACAGATCCAGCGAGCAATAGTCTGTTTAGACGCAGGAGCGCCAACCTTGTTGGCTGCATATAGGATAAACAGGGCCTCTGTTTTCCTAACCCGAACCGTTCTGGCCACATACATTTTCAATGCCCTGACCACATCCAGGGACTTGGAATCCTCCACGTCCCTTGTAGCCACCGGCACCACAATAGGTTGGTTCATATGAAAAGAAGAAACCACCTTAGGCAAAAATTGAGGACGATTCCGCAACTCAGCTCTATCCACATCGAAAATCAGATAAGGGCTTTTGTGAGACAAAGCCGCAAACTCCGACACATGCCGTGCCGAACCCAAAGCCAATAACAAGACCACTTTCCAAGTGAGATACTTTAATTCAACTGTCTGAAGAGGCTCAAACCAGTGAGACTTAAGGAACCGTAACACCACGTTAAGGTCCCATGGTGCCACCGGAGGCACAAAAGGAGGCTGGATATGCAGCACCCCTTTCACGAAAGTCTGGACTTCTGGAAGAGAAGCCAATTCCTTTTGAAAGAAAATGGATAGGGCCGAAATCTAAACCTTAATGGAGCCTAATTTTAGGCCCAAATTCACTCCAGTTTGTAGGAAGTGGAGAAAACGGCCCAGATGGAATTCTGCTGGAGGAGCAGTACTGGCTTCGCACCAAGACACATACTTCCTCCAGATACGGTGATAATGTTTCGATGTCACCTCCTTCCTAGCCTTTATCAGAGTAGGAATGACCTCATCCGGAATGCCCTTCTCCGCTAGGATCCTGCGTTCAACCGCCATGCCGTCAAACGCAGTCGCGGTAAGTCCTGGAACAGATAGGGCCCTTGTTGTAACAGGTCCTCCCTGAGAGGAAGAGGCCACGGATCTTCGGTGAGCATTTCCTGTAGATCCGGATACCAGGCCCTTCGAGGCCAATCTGGAACAATGAGAATTGCCCGAATTCCTCTTCGTCTTATGATTCTCAGAATCTTTGAGATGAGAGGAAGAGGAGGGAACACATAGACCGACTGAAACACCCACGGTGTCACCAGTGCGTCCACTGCAAACGCCTGAGGGTCCCTTGACATGGCGCAATATCTCGGAAGTTTTTTGTTGAGACGTGAAGCCATCATGTCTATTTGAGGCAGTCCCCACTGACTTGCAATCTCTGCAAAGACTTCTTGATGAAGTTCCCACTCTCCTGGATGCAGATCATGTCTGCTTAGGAAGTCTGCTTCCCAGTTGTCCACTCCCGGAATGAAGACTGCGGTCAGAGCGCTTACATGACTCTCCGCCCAACGAAGAATCCTTGAGACTTCTGCCATTGCCATTCTGCTCCTCGTGCCGCCTTGGCGGTTTACATGAGCCACTGCTGTGATGTTGTCTGACTGAATCAGAACCGGTAAACCTTGAAGCAAGGTCTGCGCCTGACGAAGGCTGTTGTATATGGCCCTTAATTCCAGAATGTTGATATGAAGACAAGCCTCCTGGCTTGACCACAGACCTTGGAAATTTCTTCCCTGTGTGACTGCTCCCCATCCCCGGAGGCTCGCGTCCGTGGTCACCAGCACCCAGTCCTGGATGCCGAACCTGCGACCCTCTAGAAGGTGAGCACTCTGCAGCCACCACAGGAGAGACACCCTGACCCTGGGGGACAGGCAGATTATCTGATGAATCTGTAGATGTGACCCGGACCACTTGTCCAGAAGGTCCCACTGAAAGGTCCTGGCATGGAACCTGCCGAATGGAATGGCCTCGTAAGACGCCACCATTTTTCCCAGCACTCGAGTGCAGTGATGTACCGACACCCTGTCTGGCTTCAACAAGTCCCTGACCAAGCTCTGAAGTTCCTGGGCCTTTTCCGTCGGGAGAAAGACCCTCTCTTGTTCCGTGTCCAGAATCATGCCTAAGAAAGGCAATCTGGTCGTTGGAATTAACTGTGATTTTGGTAGATTGAGAATCCAACCGTGTTGTTGCAACACCCTCAGGGAGAGTGATACGCTGTCCAGCAACTGTTCTCTCGATCTCGCTTTATCAGGAGATCGTCCAAGTATGGGATAATTGTGACACCCTGCTTGCGCAGGAGCACCATCATCTCTGCCATTAATTTGGTAAAAATTCTCGGGGCCGTGGAAAGCCCAAACGGCAACGTCTGAAATTGGTAGTGACAATACTGCACCACAAATCTCAGGAACGCCTGATGAGGTTGATAAATGGGGACATGAAGGTATGCATCCTTTATGTCTAGGGACACCATATAATCTCCCTCTTCCAGACTTGCAATGACCGCCCTGAGCGATTCCATCTTGAACTTGAATCTCCTTAAGTATAGGTTTAAGGATTTTAAATTCAGAATGGGTCTGACCGAACCATCCGGTTTCGGAACCACAAACAGGGTTGAGTAATAGCCCATCCCCTGCTGCTGCAGGGGAACTTTGACCACCACTTGTTGAAGGTACAACTTTTGAATTGCTGGCAAAACCACCTCCCTCTCTGGGGAAGACGTCGGCAATGCCGATTTGAAAAACCGGCGAGGAGGCACCTCTTCGAATTCCAGCTTGTACCCCTGGGAAACAATATCTATTGCCCAGGGGTCCACCTGAGAATGAACCCAGACCTGGCTGAAAAGACGAAGACGTGCCCCACAGGAGCGGACTCCACCCGCGGAGCCCCAGCGTCATGCGGTGGATTTAGTAGAGGCCGGGGAGGACTTTTGTTCCTGGGAACTGGCTGTAGTTGGCAGCTTTTTCCCCTTGCCCTTACCTCTGGCAAGAAAGGAAGATCCCCGAGCTCTCTTGGATTTATGCGGCCGAAAGGATTGCATCTGATAATGTGGCGCTTTCTTAGGCTGTGAGGGAACATAAGGTAAAAAAGTTGATTTACCTGCAGCAGCTGTGGAAACTAGGTCCGCGAGACCTTCCCCAAACAACTCCTCACCCTTGTAAGGCAACACCTCCATATGCCGTTTTGAGTCGGCATCACCCGACCACTGTCGGGTCCACAGTGCTCGCCTGGCAGAAATCGCCATAGCGTTTGCTCTGGACCCCAGTAAGCCTATATCCCTCTGAGCCTCTCTCATATAAAGGACCGCATCCTTAATATGGCCCAGGATCAATCAAATAGTTTCCTTATCCATGGTATCCATATCAGCAGATAAGGTATCGGTCCACGCTATTACAGCGCTACAAACCCAAGCCAACGCTATTGCCGGTCTGAGTAACGTACCGGTATGTGTGTAAATTGACTTTAAGGTAGTTTCTTGCTTGCGGTCAGCAGGATCCCTGAGGGCAGTGGTATCCTGAGACGGTAGCGCCACCTTTTTGGAAAGGCGTGTCAACGCCTTGTCCACCCTTGGGGAGGATTCCCACCGTATCCTGTCATTGATCGGGAAAGGATACGCCATAAGAATCCTCTTGAGAATCTGCAGTTTCTTGTCTGGAGTTTCCCAAGCACTTTCAAATAACTCATTTAATTCAAAAGAAGGTGGAAAAGTAACCTCAGGCTTCTTTTCTTTAAACATGTGGATTTTTGGATTGGGCACCGCGGGGTCATCTATAATATGCAGCACATCCTTTATAGCAATAATCATATAATGAATACTCTTTGCCAATTTTGGCTGCAACCTCGCATCATCATAATCGACACTGGAATCAGAATCTGTGTCGGTAACTGTGTCAACTACCGGAGAAAGTGGGCGTTTTTGAGACCCAGAAGGCCCCTGTGACATAGGGAAAGGCAGGGTATGACCCTCTGTACTGTCCCTGGACTCTGCTTTGTCCAAACGTTTGTGCAATAAATTCACATTTGCATTTAAAATATTCCACATATCCATCCAGTCATATGTCGGCCTTGCCGACGGAGACACCACACTCATGCGCTCCACCTCTTCCCTAGGAGAGCCTTACGCTTCAGACATGCCGACACGCACGTACTGACACATCACACACTCAGGGAAAACTCTATCTGGAGACAGTTTCCCCACCAGGCCCTTTGGAGAGACAGTGAGAGAGTATGCCAGCACACACCCAGTACGTTCTGGGAAACAGAAAAAAATTACCCAGATACAGCGCTATTCACTGCGCCAAATTATGTGCCCCCCCCCCCCCCTTCTTTAAAACCCTCTGTCACCGGAGATCAGCAGGGGAGAGTCCGGGGAGCCAGCTTCTCAGAGTGTGCTTGTGGAGAAAATGGCGCTGGTGAGTGCTGAGGAGGAGCCCCGCCCCCTCAGTGGCGGGCTTCGGTCCCGCTCTTTGAACAAACTGGCGGGGAGACTCAAAAACACACAAATAAATGTATATTTCCTTACAGCCAGTCCTAGAGGTATACATTGCTGCCCAGGGCGCCCCCCCCCCCCCCGCGCCCTGCACCCAACAGTGTGCGCTGTGTGTGTTCAGTGTGGGAGCAATGGCGTGCAACGTTACCTCAGTGAAGCTCTGAAGTCTTCTGCCGCCTTTGAAGTCTTCTGCCTTCCTATACTCACCCGGCTTCTATCTTCTGGCTCTGCGAGGAGGACGGCGGCGCGGCTCCGGGACGAACCGCTAGGGGAGACCTGCGTTCTGACTCCCTCTGGAGCTAATGGTGTCCAGTAGCCTAAGAAGCAGAGCCTAGCAGTTAAGTAGGTCTGCTTCTCTCCCCTCAGTCCCACGATGCAGGGAGCCTGTTGCCAGCAGTGCTCCCTGAAAATAAAAAAACTTAACAAAATACTTTCTTATCAGGAAGCTCAGGAGAGCTCCCTGTAATGCACCCAGTCTCCTCTGGGCACAGTATTAAACTGAGGTCTGGAGGAGGGGCATAGAGGGAGGAGCCAGTGCACACCCATACCTAAAGTTCTTTTTAGTGCCCATGTCTCCAGTGGAGCCTGTCTATTCCCCATGGTCCTTACGGAGTCCCCAGCATCCTCTAGGACGTAAGAGAAAAACTTTTTTCACGTTATCATTATGGGGTATTCTGTGTAGAATTTTGAGGGAAAAAATGAATTTATTCCTTTTTGGAATAAGGCTGTAACATAACAAAATGTGGAAAAAGTGAAGCGCTGTGAATACTTTCAGGATGCATTGTAGGGTCGACCCTATTGACTGTCTGTCTAATAACTGTAGATCTTCTATACCACACCCCAATTCAGAGCATACTGATAGCATTCACATTGAAAAAGGGGCACATACCATTAAATTTATATTTTAAAGCAAATCAATACAGTATATTCCAGGGCCTAATAAATAAAAAAAAATAAGAATTTACTTACCGATAATTCTATTTCTCGTAGTCCGTAGTGGATGCTGGGGACTCCGTAAGGACCATGGGGAATAGCGGCTCCGCAGGAGACTGGGCACATCTAAAGAAAGCTTTAGGACTAACTGGTGTGCACTGGCTCCTCCCCCTATGACCCTCCTCCAAGCCTCAGTTAGGAAACTGTGCCCGGACGAGCGTACACAATAAGGAAGGATTTTGAATCCCGGGTAAGACTCATACCAGCCACACCAATCACACCGTATAACTTGTGATCTGAACCCAGTTAACAGTATGACAACAGAGGAGCCTCTGAAAAGATGGCTCCCAACAATAATAACCCGATTTTTGTAACAATAACTATGTACAAGTATTGCAGACAATCCGCACTTGGGATGGGCGCCCAGCATCCACTACGGACTACGAGAAATAGAATTATCGGTAAGTAAATTCTTATTTTCTCTAACGTCCTAAGTGGATGCTGGGGACTCCGTAAGGACCATGGGGATTATACCAAAGCTCCCAAAACGGGCGGGAGAGTGCGGATGACTCTGCAGCACCGAATGAGAGAACTCCAGGTCCTCCTCAGCCAGGGTATCAAATTTGTAGAATTTAGCAAACGTGTTTGCCCCTGACCAAGTAGCTGCTCGGCAAAGTTGTAAAGCCGAGATCCCTCGGGCAGCCGCCCAAGATGAGCCCACTTTCCTTGTGGAACGGGCTTTTACAGATTTTAGCTGTGGCAGGCCTGCCACAGAATGTGCAAGCTGAATTGTACTACAAATCCAACGAGCAATAGTCTGCTTAGAAGCAGGAGCACCCAGCATGTTGGGTGCATACAGGATAAACAGCGAGTCAGATTTCCTGACTCCAGCCGTCCTGGAACATATTTTCAGGGCCCTGACAACATCCAGCAACTTGGATTCCTCCAAGTCCCTAGTAGCCGCAGGCACCACAATAGGTTGGTTCAGGTGAAACGCTGGAACCACCTTAGGGAGAAACTGAGGACGAGTCCTCAATTCCGCCCTGTCCGAATGGAAAATCAGATAAGGGCTTTTACAGGATAAAGCCGCCCATCCTGACACGCGCCTGGCCTAGGCCAGGGCCAACAGCATGACCACTTTCCATGCGAGATATTTTAACTCTACAGATTTAAGTGGTCAAACCAATGTGACTTTTGGAACCCAAACTACATTGAGATCCCAAATTTCCACTGGAGGCACAAAAGGAGGCTGTATATGCAGTACCCTTTTTACAAACGTCTAAACTTCAGAGACTGAAGCCAGTTCTTTTTTGGAAGAAAATTGACAGGGCCGAAATCTGAACCTTAATGGACCCCAATTTCAGGCCCATAGACACTCCTGTTTGCAGGAAATGCAGGAATCGACCCAGTTGAATTTCCTCCGTCGGGCCTTACTGGCCTCGCACTACTCAACATATTTTCGCCAATTGCGGTGATAATGTTTTTGCGGTTACATCCTTCCTGGCTTTTGATCAGGATAGGGATGACTTCATCCGGAATGCCTTTTTTTTTTTTTTTTTTCAGGATCCGGTGTTCAAACGCCATGCCGTCAAACGCAGCCGCGGTAAGTCTTGGAACAGACAGGGTCCTTGCTGGAGCAGGTCCCTTCTTAGAGGTAGAGGCCACGGATCCTCCGTGAGCCTCTCTTGAAGTTCCGATTACCAAGTCCTTTTTGGCCCATCCGGAGCCACGAATATAGTGCTTACTCCTCTCCATCTTATCAATCTCAGTACCCTGGGTATGAGAGGCAGATGAGGGAACACATATACTGACTGGTACACCCACGGTGTTACCAGAGCTTCTACAAGTATTGCCTGAGGGTCTCTTGACCTGGCGCAATACCTGTCGAGTTTTTTAATCATGTGGACGACTTCTGGGTGAAGTCCCCACTCTCCCGGGTGGAGGTCGTGCTGAGGAAGTCTGCTTCCCAGTTGTCCACTCCCGGAATGAATACTGTTGACAGTGCTATTACATGATTTTCCGCCCAGCGGAGAATCCTTGCAGCTTCTGCCATTGCCCTCCTGCTTCTTGTGGCACCCTGCCTGTTTACGTGGGTGACTGCCGTAATGTTGTCCGACTGGATCAACACCGGCTGACCTTGAAGCAGAGGTCTTGTTAAGCTTAGAGCAATGTAAATGGCCCTTAGCTTCAGGATATTTATGTGAAGTGATGTCTCCAGGCTTGACCATAAGCCCTGGATATTCCTTCCCTGTGTGACTGCTCCCCAGCCTCGCAGGCTGGCATCCGTGGTCACCAGGACCCAGTCCTGATGCCGAATCTGCGGCCCTCTAGAAGATGAGCACTCTGCAACCACCACAGGAAGGATACCCTTGTCCCTGGTGACAGGGTTATCCGCTGATGCATCTGAAGATGCGACCCGGACCATTTGTCTAGTAGGTTCCACTGGAAAGTCTTGCGTGGAATCTGCCGAATGGGATTGCTTTGTAGGAAGCCACCATTTTTACCCAGAACCCTTGTGCATTGATGCACTCTTGGTTCGGTTTTAGGAGGTTCCTGCTAGCTCGGATAACTCCCTGGCTGTCTCCTCCGGGAGAAACACCTTCTTTCTGGACTGTGTCCAGGATCATCCCTAGGAACAGAAGACAAGTCGTCGGAACCAGCTGCGATTTTGGAATAATGAGAATCCAATCGTGCTGCCGCAACACTACCTGAGATAGTGCTACACCGATCTCCAGCTGTTCCCTGGATCTTACCCTTATCAGGGAATCGTCCAAGTAAAGGATAACTAAAATTCCCTTCCTTCGAAGGAATATCATCATTTCGGTCATTACTTCAGTAAAGACCCGGGGTGCCGTTGCCCATCCCTACGGCAGCGTCTGAACTGATAGTGACAGTTCTGTACCATAACCTGAGATACCCTTGGTGAGAAGGGTAAATTTTGACATGAAGGTAAGCATCCTTGATGTCCCGAGACCTCATGTAGTCCCCTTCTTCCAGGTTTGCAATCACTGCTCTGAGTGACTCAATTTTGAATTTGAACCTCTGAATGTAAGTGTTCAAAGATTTTAGATTTTAGATTTTAAAATCGGTCTCACCGAGCCGTCCGGCTTCGGTACCACAATAGTGTGGAATAATACCCCGTTCCCTGTTGCAGGAGGGGTACCTTAATTATCACCTGCTGGGAATACAGCTTGTGAATGGCTTCCAAAACTGCCTCCCTGTCAGCGGGAGACGTCGGTAAAACAGACTTTTGGAAACGGCGAGGGGAATATGTCTCGAATTCCAATTTGTACCCCTGAAAATATTACCTGAAGGATCCAGGGGTCTACTTGCGAGTGAGCCCACTGCGCACTGAAATTCATTGAGAACGGGCCCCCACCGTGCCTGAACTTGTAAAGCCCTAGCGACATACTGAGGGCTTTGCAGAGGCAGAAAAGGGTTTCTGTTCCTGGGAACTGGCTAATCTCTGCAGCCATTTTCCTCTCCCTCTGTCACGTGCAGAAAAGAGGAACCCTTTTGTCCGCTTGCCAACCAGGACTGCGCCTGATAATACGGCGTCTTATTTTGAGAGGCGACCAGGGGTACATCCCCTTTTTTTTGTAAGGCAATACTTCCAAATGCCGTTTGGAATCCGCATCACCTGACCATTTTACTGGTAGAATTGGACAACGCACTTATACTTGATGCCAGTCGGCAAACATTCCGCTGTGCATCATGCATATATAGAAATGCATCTTTTAATTGCTTTATAGGCAATAATATACTGTCCTTATCTAGGATATCAATATTTCCAGTCAGGGAATCCGACCACGCCAACCCAGCACTGCACATCCAGGCTGAGGCGATTGCTTGTCGCAGTATAACACCAGTATGTGTGTAAATACATTTTAGGATACCCTCCTGCTTTCTATCAGCAGGATCCTTAAGGGCGGCCATCTCAGGAGAGGATAGAGCCCTTGTTCTTACAAGCGTGTGAGCGCCTTATCCCCCCTAGGGGGTGTTTCCAAACGCACCCTAACCTCTGGCGGGAAAAGGTATACTGCCAATAACTTTTTAGAAATTATCAATTGTTATCGGGGGGAAACCCACGCATCATCACACACCTCATTTTATTTCTCAGATTCAGGAAAACTACAGGAAGTTTTTCCTCACCAAACATAATACCCCTTTTTTTGGTGGTATTCATATTATCAGAAAAGTGTAAACATTTTCCATTGCCTCAATCATGCAATGTGTGGCCCTATTGGAAATCACGGTTGTCTCTTCACCGTCGACACAGGAGTCAGTATCCGTGTCGGCGTCTGTATCTGAGGTAACGGGCGCTTTAGAGCCTCTGTATGAGATGTCTGGACATGCACAAGCTGAGTAGCCGGCTGTCTCATGTCAACCACTGTCTTTAATACAAAGTTGACACTGTCACGCAATTTCAACAGTACATCCACTCAGGTGTCGACCCCCTAGGGGGTGACAACACTATTACAGACACTCTACTCCGTCTCCACATCATTTTTCTCCTCATACATGTCGACACAAACGTACCGACACACAGCACACACACAGGGAATGCTCTGATAGAGGACAGGACCCCACTAGCCCTTTGGGGAGACAGAGGGAGAGTTTGCCAGCACACACCAGAGCGCTATATATATACAGGGATAACCTTATATAAGTGTTTTTCCCTTTATAGCTGCTGTATTGTTTATACTGCGCCTAATTTGTGCCCCCCTCTCTTTTTTAACCCCTTTCTGTAGTGTAGTGACTGGAGGGGAGAGCCAGGGAGCTTCCCTCCAACGGAGCTGTGAGGGAAAATGGCGCCAGTGTGCTGAGGAGATAGGCTCCGCCCCTTTCTCGGCGTCCTTATCATCCGTTTTTCTGTATGTTTTGGCAGGGGTTAAATGCATCCATATAGCCCAGGAGTTATATGTGATGCATTTATTTTAGCCATATAAGGTTTTTATCGATTTATTGCGTCTCAGGGCGCTGCCCCCCCAGCGCCCTGCACCCTCAGTGACCGGAGTGTGAAGTGTGCTGAGAGCAATGGCGCACAGCTACGGTGCTGTGCGCTACCTTATCTGAAGACAGGATCGTCTTCTGCCGCCGATTTTCCGGACCTCTTCGCTCTTCTGGCTCTGTAAGGGGGCCGGCGGCGCGGCTCCGGGACCCATCCAGGCTGAACCTGTGATCGTCCCTCTGGAGCTAATGTCCAGTAGCCTAAGAAACCCAATCCACTCTGCATGCAGGTGAGTTCGTTTCTTCTCCCCTTAGTCCCTCGATGCAGTGAGCCTGTTGCCAGCAGGTCTCACTGAAAATAATAAACCTAAACTAAAACTTTCACAAAGAGCTCAGGAGAGCCCCTAGTGTGCACCCTTCTCGTCGGGCACAGAAATCTAACTGAGGCTTGGAGGAGGGTCATAGGGGGAGGAGCCAGTGCACACCAGTTAGTCCTAAAGCTTTCTTTAGATGTGCCCAGTCTCCTGCGGAGCCGCTATTCCCCATGGTCCTTACGGAGTCCCCAGCATCCACTTAGGACGTTAGAGAAATAAAAAAATACATCAGCTATTTTGTAGTATAGAAAGTCTGATTACACAACAATATTGTGCACAGTACATACATTACAGGAACAGCTGGCATTTAACAAATACAGAACTACCCCATCTCACATAAAGAAGTATATAGGGGGTCATTCAGACCTGATCGCTAGGCAGTGATTTTTGCAGCCCTGCAATCAGATAGTCGCCGCCTACAGGTGGAGTGTATTTTAGCTGTGCAAGTGTGCGATCGCATGTGTAGTAGAACTGTACAAACTGATTTTGTGCAGTCTCTGCGCAGCCCAGGACTTACTCAGCCGCTGCGATCACATCAGCCTGTCCAGGACCGGAATTGATGTCATACACCCTCCCTTCCAAAGCTTGGACACGCCTGCATTTTTCCAAACACTCCCTGAAAACGGTCAGTTGCCACCCATAAACGCCCTCTTCCTGTCAATCTCCTTGTGAAGTAACCAGCCAGCACATAAATTAAACACTTCAGAGCACGTATGTGCTAAGCGGTTCCTCTCTGCACTATATGGTCGGCCTGCTGCTAAGTCATACCTCCCAACTGTTACAGCAGGACAGTCCCGCTATTTGGCCACTGTCCCGCTGTCTCTCCCGCGGGCAGCAGTGTCCCGCAGGTGGGGGGGCAGTTGGGGGACGCTTTGATCACCCCTGCTTTGCAAAGCAGCGAGTGATCTCTGAATAGATGCCGTGCGTACACGCACGGCATCTATTTAGTGCTGGGAGGGAAGCAGGGGGCTGCCCAGCACTCGTGGAACACTGGGCACGCCCCCAAAATGCCGAAAAACTGGTCCGTGATGCTCAGCCATGCCCACTTGGTCTAGCCACGCCCCTACCACAATAAGCCACACTCCCTTTCCGGCTTGGACTATGTAAAGTTGGGAGGTATGCGCTAAGTAAAACCTTACCTTCCGGATGCTGCCAGGACAGTCCCATGTTTCAGACACTGGGGTCTATGCATGTAGCAGAGAAAAGCTTTTCTCTGCTTACCGCAATTCACAGTGCGAGTTCCCTGACTTCCCCTGCGGCACCCCCGCTCCGTGCCTGAATCAAATCACCATACTTTAGTGTGGTGAGTGTATTTCATGAAGGAACTGAAAGCTCAGCTTCCCATTTCTCCAAGGAGTTCAGGTTCACCATCTCAGGATGGCGTAACCTGTACTACGGTGCGGTAACTGCAAGGGAGCTCAATGCTTCCCTGCTCTCTGCTCGGAACCCATGCTGGCTCCGCCCTCCTGACCTTCCATCAGCCACTGCAGCCTACCCCGGGAGGTCAGCTGGCGGCCACAAGCGCACACAGGGGGGGGTTCCGAGTACCTAGAAACCCCCCCTGACCGCCGATCCATCTGCGCTGCGGAGCGATTTTGTTTTTATTTGTGTGGAGGAAATCAATGTGGCTGCACTGATTGGCTGCTCGCATGTACGGCGAGCAGCAGTGGCCGCGCACAGCTTCCGCACACAACTTTTTGACTGACGCGGGTGAGGCGCTGGGTAGCAGAGATCGTCTCCGACACTCTCACGGACTCAGCAGAAGCCTGGAGTGAGTCACATATAGGGTCGGGGGAAGTACATGCGTGAGTGTGGGGATGGGGACGGGTCTCACCGGGTGAGGGGTTGTACTGTTCTGCATGCTGTGCTTTCTGTTAATTGGGGAGGGGGGGGGGGGGTGTATTTTGTGTGTCAATGATACAGCTATATGTATATGTATTCAATGCTTATGTATAGAGGTGTATATACAGTATGTATATATATATATATACATATATATATCATCCAATTTGCAGGCACTGTCCCCTCTCAAGCAGTTTGCCGCAGTGTCTATTACAATATAACATGCATTTTTCCAAGTATGGCACTCAGCATTCTATCTTCGAGCAAACTCACGTAGCCAGCTTCAGCGACGTTTTGGGCTTTAATACCCCTTTTACAAGCAGCATATACAATTTTGTATATTCTGCTTGAAAATGGAGAATTAAAACCCGAAGCTAGCTACGTGAGTTAGATATATATCGGTAAAATATACAGTATAATCACTGCACAGCACTTCTGAATTTTTACATCCAGACTTTACTTTCCCAACTTTTCAGGGGTCAACCGTACCCCATTGTCAGTATAAATATTAAAAAAACAATATACCTTTGTATATTTATTCCGATGAGAGGGCATGGTTGACCCCAAAACATTGAGAAAGTAGAGTCTGCATTTAAAAATCGTGATGTGCCGTGCAGTGATATATATATGTATATATATATATATATATATATATATATATATATATATATATACACACACAACACAAATATCTTTATCTTGCGCTCAAAAGAAAAGCAGCACTACAGGTGAGATCACCGATGCCAAATCTCAGATTAACATAGATCAGAAAACACAATTCCTGAGTGCGCTGTATTGATTGTATAGATTTGACGGAAGTCCTTCCCAATGGGTATATCTTATACTGTGCAGGATTTTCTGGGTTCCTTCAAAAAGGTGTGAGTTTAACAAAGGGAGTGTTTCCATAGACCGGATCCCTGACCAATGGCTGACAAACCCAACGCGTTTCGTCTGTTAGACTTCATCAGGGGTAACAAAAGAAAAAATTTTTTTTAGTAGGGATAGATCTTATATCAATAAATCTGTATAATTGGTGTTCTAAGCCACCTTTTATATAAATAGGCTCTTCATGTAAAAAGTAGTTCTTAAGAATGACTTCTTAATCAGACCCTATTTAGAGCCTCTATATCTTTAGTGGTGAATCCACCTGAACAAAATGGAATAGTTCAGTACGCTGAATTTGGAATTTTTATGAATGTGTACAGAAGTGTCTGCAGCATAGCTGTGGTGTATTTACACCTGGCGTGTGTAAATACACCACGCCTATGCTGCAGACACTTCTGTACACATTCATAAAAATTCCAAATTCAGCGTACTGAACTATTCCATTTTGTTCAGGTGGATTCACCACTAAAGATATAGAGGCTCTAAATAGGGTCTGATTAAGAAGTCATTCTTAAGAACTACTTTTTACATGAAGAGCCTATTTATATAAAAGGTGGCTTAGAACACCAATTATACAGATTTATTGATATAAGATCTATCCCTACTAAAAATTTTTTTTACTTTTGTTACCCCTGATGAAGTCTAACAGACGAAACGCGTTGGATTTGTCAGCCATTGGTCAGGGATCCGGTCTATGGAAACACTCCCTTTTGTTGAACTCGCACCTTTTTGAAGGAACCCAGAAAATCCTGCACAGTATAAGATATACCCATTGGGAAGGACTTCCGTCAAATCTATACAATCAATACAGCGCACTCAGGAATTGTGTTTTCTTATATATATATATATATATATATATATATATATGACATATATAATTTATGGATATATATCTGCGCAATAATTATATATGTGTCTGTATATATATATATATATATATATATAGAGATATATATATATATATATAGAGATATATATATACCCACACGTACATACAGTATATGTACGGAACCCCCCCCATGGAAATCCTGCGTTTGCCACTGCGGCGCATACGCAGAAGGACCCGCTGGTTTACTTCAAGACTGCAGAGGAGCGCCGCTGGAGGAGACAGCATCGCTGGAGCCTAGAATACTGCATCGCTTCACCGGAAGGGTGAGTCTACATGAATTGCTACTTATAACATCTATATATAACATCGGACCGACAGACCGATGCGATATATAGTGATAAGTATCAATTCATTTTTCGACTCCTACATGAATAGACCACACTGTTCCGTCATTCCGCCTTGGTTAGCCCAGCAGCTCTGTGACGAACAACGGGGCCTTAAGTGCAGCCACACCCCATTACGGCACACTGTTGGTGCCAGCACAATGGCCCCCCTTTCCAAGTGTTGCCAGGTATGGCATAATATTTAAATAAAAGTATTCATGCGGAAAAGCAAACATGACAACTATTTCCAAATTGACTTGACACAAAAGATTCCTAGGGGTAGATTTACTAAAGCTTCTAAAAATGAAACGTGCAGGTGTTGCCCCTAGCAACCAATCAGATATAAGCTATAATTTCTCTATTGCATTCTAGAACATTATAGAATCTGATCGGTTGCTAGGGGTAACACCTACACCTGTCTGAAGCTTTAGTAAATCTGCCCGTTAATAAACGCTTCAGCTGTTGTAGAACCACAAGTCCCAGCATTCACATACTTGACAGAGAGAGTCTCAGTCGTAGGTAAACAACCTCTGATTTTGTTTGTGTGTGGCTCAGTGCTGTAAAGGAGGAGGCGTGGCCTATCACCATGGCCACAGGACAACAACAGGTCACACAATACAATAGCCGTATGCTAAGTCACTAGACCTCCTGGCTGCAGACTTTGGTGCCCTGCTATCTCTCTGCATTATTTTGTTTCGGTGCTATTATAATGGCTCTGGAAAGGAGACAAGACTGGCATCTAACCAGTACCGGCGTTGGGCACAACTACAGGGCTCAGGTTCCTTTCCCCCCTGCACACATCCAGGTAATGTGAGAATTAGCAATCTCCTACAAGATTTTACCTTGGTTATTATAATAATATACTGGATACATATACAGTAGAGGAAATGGTTACGTGTAATTCATGCATTAATCTACAGTGAAAAAGTACAACTACCAGGGGGAGAAATCCTGTAACCATACCTCCCAACATGACCCTCTCCAGGAGGGACACAATGCTCTGTTCCTGGACTTTTCTCTTAATTTATGATTGCCAGCACCTGTGCTGAAACACCTTTCTTATCCATTAAACTGTTCAACACAGGTGATGGCTATCATAAATTAAGAGAAAAGTCCAGAAGCAGAGCATTGTGTCCCTCCTGGAGAGGGTCATGTTGGGAGGTATGCTGTAACTGCATATATAATATATATTACACAGCTGCCATTAATATCTACGTGAGTTTTGGAGATATAATAATTTGGTTTGTTTCACAAAGTGGCAAGATGATTGCTCCAGATTTGTATGTGAAATGGACATTCACAGAAATATGGCAGTTTACAGTAAGCAACTATACTACATTGCTCAATGCTGTGTATGTAGTGTTCATGTTACTATATCAATGTTTCATTTGCCATATACGATTTATATATACACTAATACTACAGTATATCAGTGTTTGTGGCCTATTGAGTATTTCTTACATACAGTGATGTTACATGATATTTGTGCTCTGTTTCCCAGTCATCCCTCTTCGAGCCTCTGCCACCAGTGCAGCAGCAGACGAGTGACATCAGAGCATGTGATGGACTGATCAGTATATATGAGACGACCTCGGGCAGCGCTCATGCCAGGAAGTACCCAGGGGGTGTCCTGGCGCAGCCCAACCACCCTCTCCCTCCACCTCATTGGAAGGTTCATTATAACAAGGATCTGTGGGACAAGGTGAGAGGTGAATTCATCTCATAATGTACTAATCTGCTTGTAGCTTCCACTGACTAAATACACTGGTAGTCTACCTGAACGCCGGGGATGCTACCGAATCACAGGTGGCTCTCCCGGATGTCTGGAAAGGCAGGCATGTCTCCTGGACCCCTTTGGCTATACATCTTTATAGGGCCTATGTATGATGTTTGGAATCCCGGCAGTCGAAATCCCGATTGCCGGGATCCCGACGTAAGTATGTGGGGCTGCTTAGGGTCAGGCCGCAGGGGTGGGGGGGATGGGGAGAGGTTAGGTTTAGGCTGCGGGAGGAAGGTTAGGCTTAGTCTGCAGGGTTGGATGGGTTAGGTTGCGGGGAGGGGGGGATAGGTTTAGGCGCCACCGGGGAGGGTTAGGGTTAGGCTGCGGGGGAAGGAGGATTAGGTTTAGGCTACGGGGAGGAAGGGTTAGGTTTGGACACCACCAGGGAGGGTTAGGGTTAAGCTTTGGCGGGGGGGGGGGGGGGGTTAGGGATAGGCTGCGGTAGTGGCGTATCTATAATGGGTGTAGTGTGTGCGGTGCACACAGCCTCTGGGGTACAGGGAAGCTCACACCGCACACCCTGCACCAATGTTTTAAATACTCACCTCTCCGGAGTCCTCCTCCGGCTGCAGCATCTCTCAGCAAATATGCGCATGCGCAGTAAGGAAACCCCTGGGAAAATGGCCACCACTCCATTTGCGTATGCGCAATAGATTCTGTGCCCCTCTAGTGCTCAAACTCTATTGGGCAGACATACGCTGGCTACAGAGGAGAGGGCCCAAACAGAGGTGGATGGACGCGGGCCTCTGTTAATACGCCCTGGGCTGCGGGTAGCGAAGGATAGGGTTATAGGGTTAGGGGGTTTGGGGATTAGAGATAGAATACTTACCTAGTATGAGTCGGGATCCTGAACGTCAGGATGCCGCTGTCGGTATTCTGACCACTGGCGTCCCAATTCCGATACCATCCCGTATGAAAGGGTACAAGCTCTACAATTTGCCAGGACCATTCCAATTCTTGGGCCATCAGTGGGGGGTGGCCTAAAAGTGGGTGCGGTTTTGCTCCAATTTTGTCAAGGTTGGTCAGATCAGGATTGGGTCTGGGTGGATTGTGGGCGGTCCTTATTATGTGTTTTTATTATATGTTTAGAGTTATACACTTTGGGCTGCTATTGTGTATGATATCAGCAGCAAACGCATGGTTCAGAAATCAAAAACAGAGTTTACTGCTTTTGTTATTATCTCATCTTCTTGTAATGATTAAATACCAGTTTTACAATATGTCATGCAGCTAAAACTAAGGGAATGGAGGACCCCACTGGATCCAGTAAACCAGAGCTCCGAAATGAAATCACAATTCCTGGGGGCTCCAGCTCAGGCCACCACCAGCACCTTCCACGCAGGACCTCAGCCCTTCACTCTGGAAAATCACCTCAACAAGGGACCATCACAGGTTAGGGTTACACTGTACTGCGTATTTCAGGTTTACAGCGCACATGGGTCCTATTACTAGATAATGACATTTCATAGACAGCCGGAAGAGAACACAGACTGCTCATCACATATTTACATATAACATATACATAATGTTTCTTCTCATCATAGGCATGTGCAGGGCATTCCATTAGGGTCTGCAACCAGGGAAATCCAGAAAGTAAAAATTGGTGCCAAATTAGATGGGCATGTCTAATGCTGAGGTCTAGTGCCAATAGAGGGGTGTGTCTTGTGATGCTAGAGAGGCTTGTCCAGTGCCATTAGAGGGGCGTGTCTATTGCTGCTAGAGGTGTGTGCCTAGCACCGCTAGAGGGGTGTGTCTTGTGATGCTAGAGGGGCTTGTCCAGTGCCATTAGAGGGGCGTGTCTAGTGCTGCTAGAGGGGTATTTCTAGTGCTGCTAGATGGGCGTGTCTAGTGCCACTTGAGGGGTGTGTCTAGCACCACCTAGAGAGGTGTCAAGCAATATCATGTCATCAATAACTATCATAATCATGTCCCCCCAATCTCCGAATACTGTTTAATGCACCCCCTCAGAACTGCAGTCCATTTGCTGGAGCCACCACCATTGTGGGAGGAACTCAGAATACTGAGAGGTAGTTCTAAGGTGTGTTCCTAGAACATAAACATGCATTCAATGCCTAATCCAAACATTCTGCTCCAATCTATTCACATTTCCATCAGCTTTTCATATGGCGTCAGTTCAAAAATAAAAAGTTTGAAAAAGAAAATGAGATGAAAAACAAATGTCCTCGGTGCAAGAGATCCATTGGGGATCAGAAGCATCTCCGTGTGGACTCACCTCTGAATAGCTCACATTTCCATCTCCACACCCACGCACGCCCTCCAAACACTTATCCTGCTTGTGACACCCAGTTGCAGGGTCCAATTACGGGATGCAGTCAATTTACCTCCAATCAAAATCCCGACGGTCAAAATCCCGACATGTAAAATGCTGACATGAGTTTTTCATGATTTTTTTTCATTGAAACCGACTTGTTCATACGTTACCATCCCAGTTTGGACCTGGAGGGGGAATATAATAGTGTGCCGAGCGCAGCGAGCCATGCGTGGGGACGCGGTACACTTATACGGTGTCCATGTCGACATACACACAAAAACCTATGTCGACATACACACAAAAACAATGAAAAACACACGTCGGCATTTTGGCCTGTCGGCATTTTACATGTCAGTAGTTTGACCTTGTCGGTATTTTAAATGTCGGTATTTTGTCCATGTCGGTATTTTGACCTTGTTGGGATTTTGACCGTCGGTCAATTGCTGTCGGGATTTCGACCGTCGGGATTTTAATTGGAGGTATTTCATACCGATCCCCCAATTACACCCACTCAGCCACAGGGTGGAGGGAAGACTTACCTTACTTACAGGATCCTATCCGATTTTCACCTTCTCTTGGCTGCCCTACGCTTATATGAGCCGGGCACCCATGATGGAAAGGAAGCCGGGCGTCTGTTTGCATTACGTCCGAGCACAAAGGCCTCCAGGTCAGATACATGCAGGGCCCAGAAGCAGTGTGCTACCCTGTAAGATCCCATGTGGGGTGAATAGTGGGCAGGGGTAGCATCAGGACAGTGGCATCAAAATTTGATGGGTTCCAGTCAGAATACCAGGATGTTAGCAGGTTCTAAATTTCGATGGAATGTTGACATGGACATTAGATCGACATGTAAAATGTCAACATTCTCAAATGTGAATGTGTCTCTGGGTGCAGCTGTGCTTGGGGTGTTGCTTGCAGGGACGTGCAGTGATGTAAATGGCTCAGGGGGCACTGGCTAGTACCAGAGACAAATTTAGACACAATATATGAGCCCATGAATGCATTTGGGCATTATACACAGGTGCAGCGGACATTATACACAGGTGCAGCAGTATATACATCTGGGCATTATACACAGATGCAGCAGTATATACATGTGGGCATTATACACAGGTGCAGCAGTATATACATGTGGGCATTATACACAGGTGCAGCAGTATATACATGTGGGCATTATACACAGGTGCAGCAGTATATACATGTGGGCATTATACACAGGTGCAGCAGTATATACATGTGGGCATTATACACAGGTGCAGCAGTATATACGTGTGGACTTTATACACAGGTGCAGCAATATATACATGTGGGCATTATACACAGGTGCAGCAGTATATACATGTGGGCATTATACACAGGTGCAGCAGTATATACATCTGGGCATTATACACAGATGCAGCAGTATATACATGTGGGCATTATACACAGGTGCAGCAGTATATACGTGTGGGCATTATACACAGGTGCAGCAATATATACATGTTGGCATAATACACAGGTGCAGCAGTATATACATGTGGGCATTATACACAGGTGCAGCAGTATATACATGTGGGTGTTATACACAGGTGCAGCAGTAAATACGTGTGGACTTTATACATAGGTGCAGCAATATATACATGTGGGCATTATACACAGGTGCAGCAGTATAAACATGTGGGCATTATACACAGGTGCAGCAGTATATACGTGTGGGCATTATACACAGGTGCAGCAATATATACATGTTGGCATAATACACAGGTGCAGCAGTATATACATGTGGGCTTTATACACAGGTGCAGCAGTATATACATGTGGGTGTTATACACAGGTGCAGCAGTATATACATGTGGGCATTATACACAGGTGCAGCAGTATATACGTGTGGGAATTATACACAGGTGCAGCAGTATATACGTGTAGGCATTATACACGGGTGCAGCAGTATATATGTGTGGGCATTATACACATGTGCAGCAGTATGTACATGTGGGCATTATACACAGGTGTAGCAGTATATATATGTGGACATTATACACAGATGCAGCAGTATATACATGTGGGCATTATACACAGGTGCAGCAGTATATACATGCGGGCTTTATACACAGGTGCAGCAGTATATACATGTGGGCATTATACACAGGTGCAGAAGTATACAGTATACATGTGGGCATTATACACAGGTGCAGCAATATATACATGTGGGCATTATAGACACGTGCAGCAGTATATACATGTGGGCATTATACACAGGTGTAGGAGTATATACATGTGGGCATTATACACAGGTGCAGCAGTATATACATGTGTGCATTATACACAGGTGTAGCAGTACATAAATGTGGGCATTATACACAGGAGCAGCAGTATATACATGTGGGCATTATACACAGGTGCAGCAGTATATACATGTGGGCATTATGCACAGATGCAGCAGTGTATACTACTGGAAATTTGGTGAGTTTGATCAGAGATGAGCGGAAAAAAATTGTCGGGGGGGGGATGAGGGGGGGCACTGCCTCACCTGTCATAGACTATTTCTAATATATTCTTTGTATTTTACATATACTTTATATAGTCAAAACTCTGGCGCAAGTGTTAGTATGACAGGAAAGGCTCTGCCTCACCTCACCGCACATGACTGGGGTGTTGGTAGAGGGGAGTGTATCACTGGGTGCAGCTGTGGTTGGGGTGTTGGTAGAGGAGAGTATATGTCTGGGTGCAGCTGTGGTTGGAGTGTTGGTAGGGGGGAGTATGTCTCTGGTTGCAGCTGTGGTTGGGGTGTTGGCAGGGGGGAGTATGTCTCTGGGTGCAGCTGTGTTTATGGTGTTGGTAGAGAGGAGTATGTGTCTGGGTGCAGCTGTGGTTGGGGTGTTGGTAGAGGAGAGTATATGTCTGGGTGCAGCTGTGGTTGGGGTGTTGTTAGGGGGTAGTATGTCTCTGGGTGCAGCTGTGGTTGGGGTGTTGGTAGGGGGTAGTATGTCTCTGGGTGCAGCTGTGGTTGTGGTGTTGGTAGGGGGTAGTATGTCTCTGGGTGCAGCTGTGGTTGGGGTGTTGGCAGGGGGGAGTATGTCTCTGGGTGCAGCTGTGTTTATGGTGTTGGTAGAGAGGAGTATGTGTCTGGGTGCAGCTGTGGTTGGGGTTGGTAGAGGGGAGTATGTCTCTGGGTGCAGCTGTGTTTAGGGTGTTGGTAGAGGGGAGTATGTCTCTGGGTGCAGCTGTGGTTGGGGTGTTGGTAGAGGAGAGTATATGTCTGGGTGCAGCTGTGGTTGGGGTGTTGGTAGAGGGGAGTATGTGTCTGGGTGCAGCTGTGGTTGGGGTGTTGCTAGGGGGAATATGTCTCTGGGTGCAGCTGTGGTTGGGGTGTTGGTATGGAGGAGTATATCGCTGGGTGCAGATGTGGTTGGGGTGTTGGTAGAGAGGAGTATGTGTCTGTGTGCAGTTGGGGTTGGTAGAGGGGAGTATGTCTCTGGGTGCAGCTGTGTTTAGGGTGTTGGTAGAGGGGAGTATGTCTCTGGGTGCAGCTGTGGTTGGGGTGTTGGTAGAGGAGAGTATATGTCTGGGTGCAGCTGTGGTTGGGGTGTTGGTAGAGGGGAGTATGTGTCTGGGTGCAGCTGTGGTTGGGATGTTGGTAGGGGGGAGTATGTCTCTGGGTGCAGCTGTGGTTGGGGTGTTGGTAGTGGGGAGTATGTCTCTGGGTGAAGCTGTGGTTGGGGTGTTGGTAGAGGGGAGTATGTCTCTAGGTGCAGCTGTGGTTGGGGTGTTGGTAGGGGGGAGTATGTCTCTGGGCTCAGCTGTGGTTGGGGTATTGGTAGGGGGGAGTATGTCTCTAGGTGCAGCTGTGGTTGGGGTGTTGGTAGAGGGGAGTATGTTTCTGGGTGCAGCTGTGATTGGGTTGTTGGTTTATGGGAGTATGTCTCTGGGTGCAGCTGTGGTTGGGGTGTTGCTAGGGGGAATATGTCTCTGGGTTCAGCTGTGGTTGGGGTTTTGGTAGGGGGGAGTATGTCTCTGGGTGCAGCTGTGGTTGGGGTATTGGTAGGGGGGAGTATGTCTCTGGGTGCAGCTGTGGTTGGGGTATTGGTAGGGGGGAGTATGTTTCTGGGTGCAGCTGTGATTGGGGTGTTGGTTTGTGGGAGTATGTCTCTGGGTGCAGCTGTGGTTGGGGTGTTGCTAGGGGGAATATGTCTCTGGGTGCAACTGTGGTTGGGGTGTTGTTATGGAGGAATATATCTCTGGGTGCAGCTGTGGTTGGGGTGTTGGTAGGGTGGAGTATGTCTCTGGGTGCAGCTGTGGTTGGGGTGTTAGTATGGAGGAGTATGCCTCTGGGTGCAGCTGTGGTTGGGGTGTTGGTAGGGGGGTATGTCTCTGGGTGCAGCTGTTGTTGGGGTGTTGGTAGAGGGGAGTATGTCTCTGGGTGCAGCTGTGGTTGGGGTGTTGGTAGAGGGGAGTATGTCTCTGGGTGAAGCTGTGGTTGGGGTGTTGGTAGAGGGGAGTATGTCTCTAGGTGCAGCTGTGGTTGGGGTGTTGGTAGGGGGGAGTATGTCTCTGGGTGCAGCTGTGGTTGGGGTGTTGGTAGTGGGGAGTATGTCTCTGGGTGCAGCTGTGGTTGGGGTATTGGTAGGGGGGAGTATGTCTCTGGGTGCAGCTGTGGTTGGGGTATTGGTAGGGGGGAGTATGTCTCTGGGTGCAGCTGTGGTTGGGGTATTGGTAGGGGGAAGTATGTTTCTGGGTGCAGCTGTGATTGGGGTGTTGGTTTGTGGGAGTATGTCTCTGGGTGCAGCTGTGGTTGGGGTGTTGCTAGGGGGAATATGTCTCTGGGTGCAACTGTGGTTGGGGTGTTGTTATGGAGGAGTATATCTCTGGGTGCAGCTGTGGTTGGGGTGTTGGTAGGGTGGAGTATGTCTCTGGGTGCAGCTGTGGTTGGGGTGTTAGTATGGAGGAGTATGCCTCTGGGTGCAGCTGTGGTTGGGGTGTTGGTAGGGGGGAGTATGTCTCTTAGTGCAGCAGTGGTTGGGGTGTTGGTAGTGGGGAGTATGTCTCTGGGTGAAGCTGTGGTTGGGGTGTTGGTAGAGGGGAGTATGTCTCTATGTGCAGCTGTGGTTGGGGTGTTGGTAGGGGGGAGTATGTCTCTGGGTTCATCTGTGGTTGGGGTTTTAGTAGGGGGGAGTATGTCTCTGGGTTCAGCTGTGGTTGGGCTATTGGTAGGGGGGAGTATGTCTCTGGGTGCAGCTGTGGTTGGGGTGTTGGTAGAGGGGAGTATGTTTCTGGGTGCAGCTGTGATTGGGGTGTTGGTTTCGGGGAGTATGTCTCTGGGTGCAGCTGTGGTTGGGGTGTTGCTAGGGGGAATATGTCTCTGGGTGCAGCTGTGGTTGGGGTGTTGGTATGGAGGAGTATATCTCTGGGTGCAGCTGTGGTTGGGGTGTTGGTAGAGGGGAGTATGTCTCTGGGTGCAGCTGTGGTTGGGGTCTTGGCAGAGGGGAGTATGTCTCTGGGTGCAGCTGTGGTTGGAGTGTTGGTAGAGGGGAGTATGTCTCTGGGTGCAGCTGTGGTTGGGGTGTTGGTAGAGGGGAGTATGTCTCTGGGTGCAGCTGTGGTTGGAGTGTTGGTAGAGGGGAGTATGTCTCTGGGTGCAGCTGTGATTGGGGTGTTGGTAGAGGGGAGTATGTCTCTGGTTGCAGCTGTGGTTGGGTTGTTGGTAGAGGGGAGTATGTCTCTGGGTGCAGCTGTGGTTGGGGTGTTGGTAGAGGGGAGTATGTCTCTGGGTGCAGCTGTGGTTAGGGTGTTGGTTTCTGTGTTTCTTAAGACTTTTAACAAAGATACCTTTGATTAACTGGTACTGCTGTGTCACACATATATGCTAGAATTACTATTGATGTTGGATAATATTTGAGACTTAACACTTTATCACCCACACACAGTGTCATAGCCCTCTATAGACACACAACGATTATATTATATAGTTGCAGTTAATGTGTACATGTACTTCCTATTAGAATTCAGATCTTCTCTCCTCTCTGTACTATCATTGGCTCAACTTTCTGGAGCGGACAGCAGATACAGGGCAACCCTTTTAGCACAGGCATTGAGTTCATGATTTCTCATTGGTCATCCACTGCCAACGGTCACTTGATCAAAAGCAGATTTTTTTTTATTCAGTTGAGTGCATCCACTTTTCTAATCTTTGCTATACTCGTATCTCAATCGTGATCACACACCCTGAGAGAAATAAAGATATTGCACATACCCTGTCATCACCTAATTGACTGACTACCACACCTTGCAGTGGTGCTCTGATGGGCATCTTTTGTCATGGTAAAGAAGTCCACATGCCTGGTCTTTTATGTAATACACCCATATAGCATTATGCAAATAATATCACATGATCTCTAAATGCAAACACTCTTAGGGTGTTGGTAGAGGGGAGTGTGTCTCGGTGCTGCGGGGCATAGGTTCTTGGCAGGGGGGAGTGTGTCTCTGGGGGCTGTGGGGGTTGGGGTGTTGGTAATGTGGGCACCAGCCAGTATCTCCCCTCCTGGCCCCTGTTATGGACTTATGCCCTGGTGTCTGAGATATATCAGCTTACAGGAAGGCACCTAGCAGGATGGGGGATATTAAAAAAATTATAGTACTGAAAACACTGCTATAGCTGGCAGCAGTTAGATACCCCCACACCCTTTAATTCCCGTGAGAAGCACCTTCAAGTATTCTACCTATTACCTTCCTTCTTCATAACTGAAAAAATAGATTTTCTTCTCATCTTGTTCTAAAGCAAAGCATTTGGAAATGCCCCCACCCTCTAGTATTCCTGTGTTTGCCCCGTCTTGGATATGACAATGACCAGCTCTGTGCATTGGATGACTATATAGCAGGGGCGGATTGGGATCGAAAACCAGCCTTTATGGAAGGAGCCCTAATAGGGGTGGGGTCTGTTCTGTTGAGGGGGTGGAGTCTGTGAAGTGGGCAGGATTGCTGCTCAGAAGGCCCGGTCACATGCCGGGATGGAAAGTGTGCGCCAGAGGCGCGCAGCAAAATTTTAGGGGCGTGACTTTGTGGGGAAGGGGCGTGGCCACATAATAGCGTCAATTCACATTACACCACACAGTAGTGCCGCTTATACACATTGCACCAGGTAGAACCTCCTATACACACTGCGCCAGGTAGAGCATGTTATACATATTGCGCCAGATAGAGCACGTTCTACACTTTACGCCAGGTAGAGCATGGTATACACTTTGCGCCAGGCAGAGCACATTATACACATTGCACCAGGTAAAGCACATTAAACACTTTGCGCCAGGCAGAGCACATTATACACATTGCACCAGGTAAAGCACACATACACATTGCACCAGGTAAAGCACATTATGTACATTGTGCCAGGTAGAGCACGTTATACACATTGCACCAGGCAGAGCATGTTATACACATTGCACCAGGCAGAGCATGTTATACACATTGCACCAGGCAGAGCACATTATACACATTGCACCAGGTAAAGCACATTATACACATTGCACAAGGTAGAGAACGTTACATATATTGCACAAGGCAGAGCACGTTATACACATTGCACCAGGTAAAGTACATTATACAGTTTGTGCCAGGCAGAGCACATTATACACATTGCACCAGGTAAAGCACACATACACATTGAACCAGGTAAAGCACATTATATACATTGCTCCAGGTAAAGCACATTATACACATTGCACCAGGCAGAGCATGTTATACACATTGCACCAGGCGGAGTACGTTATACACATTGCACCAGGCGGAGTACGTTATACACATTGCACCAGGCGGAGTACGTTATACACATTGCACCAGGCGGAGTACGTTATACACATTGCACCAAGTAAAGCACATTATACACATTGCACCAGGCAGAGCACGTTATACACATTGCACCAGGTAAAGCACATTATACACATTGCACCAGGTAGAGCACTTATACACATTACGCCAGGTAGAGCACATTATACACATTGCACCAGGTATAGCATGACACAGACACACAGATGCTGATAGCCAGATGCTGACACACTCATGCTAACAGACACTGACTCACTGACGCCGGCACACAAACCGATGTTGATGCACTGATGCTGACACCAGTTAAAGCACACATACACATTGCACCAGGTAAAGCACATTGTGTACATTGCGCCAGGTAGAGCACGTTATACACATTGCACCAGGCAGAGCACGTTATACACATTGTGCCAGGCAGAGCACGTTATACACATTGCACCAGGTAAAGCACATTATACACATTGCACCAGGTAGAGAACGTTATATATATTGCACCAGGCAGAGCACGTTATACACATTGCACCAGGTAAAGCACATTATACACTTTGCGCCAGGCAGAGCACATTATACACATTGCACCAGGAAAAGCACATTATATACATTGCTCCAGGTAAAGCACATTATACACATTGCACCAGGCAGAGCATGTTATACACATTGCACCAGGCAGAGTACGTTATACACATTGCACCAGGTAAAGCACGTTATTCACATTGCACCAGGTAAAACACATTATACACATTGCACCAGGTAAAGCACATTATACACATTGCACCAGGTAAAGCACATTATACACATTGCACCAGGTAAAGTACATTATACACATTTCGCCAGGTAGAGCACATTATACACATTGCACCAGGTAGAGCGTGACACAGACACACAGATGCTGATAAACAGATGCTGACACACTGATGCTAACAGACACTGACTCACTGACGCCGACACACAAACCGATATTGATGCACTGATGGTGACACACAGACAGATGCTGACACGGTGTTGCTTGACACACAGATGCTGACACACAGAAGCCTATACACACAGACTCCTACACACATGCAGACACTGACACACGGACGATGACACACACACAAACATAACACAGACAGATGCTGACATACGGACACACTGACTGTTTCAGTTTCCCTTGCCTCCATGCATGCAGCTGCCGGGTGAGATTACCTGGTCAGATTCAATGCACATAAGTAGCCAACATACAGCCAGCAAATACCCCAGCAGTATACAGCCACCAACAGCCTCCCTCTCTCCCCCCACTCTCTCCCCCCGGTACAGTATGTTGCAACCTCCCTTTCTTCCCCCAGCAGCCTCCAGCAAACCTGCCATCTCTGTCCCCCGCAGCACCTGGCAACCCCCCTCTCACTCCCCCAATCAGCGGCTCTCTTCCCCCACAGTGGCCGGCAACCCTCCCTCCCTCTCACGGGTGGTCTTCAGGTTGCCGACTGTCGGGATCCCGGCGCACAGTATACCGGTGCCGGAATCCTGTCAGCCGGCATACCGACAGTTTTTCTCCCTCGTGGGGGTCCACGACCCCCCTCAGCGAGCCGGCAAGGGGCTCATTTGCACTCACCATGCTGTCGGTATGCTGGCGGTCGGCCTTCCGGCGCCGGTATGCTGGTCGCCGGGAGCCTGGCCGCTGGCATACCATACTACACCCCCTCTCACCACATCACAGTGGCTCAACAATTGCATTAAATTTTATTTTTAACAGGTTACCTGGGGAAGGGGGGGACCACTGCTGCCGCCTCCACTCGCTGGTAACGCTGCTGCCTCTGCCGCTGGTGATGCTGCCGCTTCCGCTTGCTGGTAACGTTGCCGCCTCCGCCGCAGGTGATGCTGCTGCTTCCGCTTGCTGGTAACGCTGCTGCCGCTGGTGATGCTGCTGCTTCCGCTTGCTGGTAGCGCTGCCGCCTCCGCCGCTGGTGGTGCTGCTGCTCGGAGATAAAAACTCTCCTCTCCTGTGCGGCCGCCGCATAGGAAACCACCACAACCCCACGGTGGCTGGAATTTCAAAAGCACTCTTTCTGTCAGGTAACGCTGCACAAGCTCCGATTGCAGCGGATGGCCTTGTAATGGGGGGGGAAGGGGGGGGCGGCCACTGATGGGACAAAGGGAACGGCCAACCAGAAACCGCCATGGAGTCCCAGCGTCCCAATCCGCCCCTGTGTATACAGTATGTCTACAGACTAGTTTTATGTTGTAGCCAAAGGCCAGCAACATAATTAACTGGCTAAATGGTAAAAAGATCATAGTAACACAGAAACGCAACATACAGATAACAGAAAAACAAAGGTAAGTAAAAATTTCTATTTATGATAAGTTACGAGAGACTATGGGGTCATTCCGAGTTGATCGCTAGCTGCCGTTGTTCGCAGCGCATCGATCAGGCTAAAAATCGTAATTTCTGCGCATGCGTACGCACCACAATGCGCAGTCGCATCGTGCGGGTACAATGACCATCGTGGGTTTGCACAGAGTATAACGAACATTCCTGTCGCACGCCCGAACGCAGGAATATTGACATGAAGTGGGCGTTTCTGGTTGTCAACTGACCGTTTTCAGGGAGTGCTTAGAAAAACACAGGCATGGCTGAAAAAACCCAGCCGTGGCTAGGGTGTTCGCTGGGCGGGTGTGTGACGTCAAAAGCCGTCACTCCGTCGTTAGAATCAACGCACAGGATAAGTAACTACAGGGCTGGTCTTGTTTTGCACAAACATTTTTTGCAGGCGCTCTGTTGCACAAGCGTTCGCACTTCTGCAAAGCGATGACCCCCCATGTACAAACTAAGAAGTTAAAGTTGGCTGAAGGTTAGAAACATGTTTCGACAAAGCATCTATCAGAAATAGGAGCTCACATGAATAAAAGAAATGCATAAACACGTGCTAGTTACAAACGTTTGTGAATAATGTTGATTGAACTGTGCACATGTCACGTGTCGATAATATGTTGGTGTCGTGTCGATAATATGTTGGTGTTTAGTCATTAGTGGCAACTACTGAAAACAAGATTGTGTCTGGAGAACCTTTCTATATAAGAGACAATGGAGTCTTGAGCCTGAATGACATATATGCGTCCACTACGGCGCGGGACTTCCGGGCATTTACCACGTGAGTAACACCACCATGTCTCCCTCTCACACGTCTGGTATAAGGAGTCTTTAGGAAACATGTCACTGTTCTGGCTGCAGTGATACAATAGTGATCCTGTCACCTGTGTGTAGGAGTTCTGTTATATAGTCCCCTGTGTGCTAGGGTACGGGTCGTTGGGTCGACTCAGCTTAGGTCGACAGTCATTAGGTTGACCATGGAAGGTTGACATGCATTAGGTCAACAGGGACAATAGGTCAACATGGTCATTAGGTTGACATGTACTAGGTCGACAGGTCAAAGGTCGACATGGGTTTTTGGACTTTTTTGGTGTCGTTTTCTTCGAAAAGTGACGGGGAACCCCAGATAGTGCACCGTGGACCCTTGCATGGCAAGCAAAGGTGCCTCGCTGTGCTCGGCACAGGTTACCATTCCCAATTGTAGTCCACGTGGATCATCAAGTATGAAAAAGACCAAAAAATAAAAAAGGTGAAAAACTCGTGTCGACCTTTTGACCTGTCGACCTAGTACATGCCGATCTAACGCATGTCGACCTAAGCTGTGTCGGCCTAACGACCGTATCCCGTGTGCTATGTGTTTGGGTAATAATACGCCCCCTTCGCCCAGGAGTGAGCATAACATATATCAGTGTGCTGTTTGTAACTGGTCCAGCCCTGCTCTTGATTTCAGCATCGTACATGTTATACTCTCTCCAGGGTGGCTCCTTTCACACATGTAGGGGTGACTCCGCCCGGGAATGAGCATAACATAATACTTGGAAGCAGCATCAGATCAGTTACATAGAGTGCACCCTACTCTGCTCAGGGGGAGGAGACAGCCAGTTCCCCCACATAAGGGTGTATGACTCATCCTCCAGTCAAATATAGGGGCAATCTGTCCCCAGATTCCTCCTCCCAGCTCTTCTGCACAAGGGGCAGCTCAGACTTAGTGACGCCACATTTGCGGTTTCAGTTCTGGAATTAAAAGTCCAAACAGGTTCCCCACATGCATGCTCATACATAAGAGCAGTGGCCCCTGGAGAGGATAGACCAGCATTGTTGGGGCCCGTAGCACAGCATAGATTACTCCAGCTGTTGTTACACCAATGCCCGTCATCTTTCTACCAGTGAACAGGTTATACTCAGGTTACATCACTTTTCTTATGTCTGTATTTCCGTCTTCTTCTGCCTAGGAAAGAACTGGAGGGCTATGCCAAAAAAGATGCCTTAACATACTGGCAGGCTGAGGATTACCCTAAGGCCTGGGGGCATGGCATGAAAGAGAACCCTTTGCCCAAGGAGATGCTGCCAACACTTCGTCGCCCCCCTCCAATGCGTGACACCATGCAGTTTCCCGTAGCCACAAAATTGCCACGGATACCGCCACGTGCAAAATCTGTCCCTCACAGAGGACTTAAAACTCTGGCACAGGAGACCTACCACTGGCCCCTGGATGCCAAAAGGTCCCGGGATGTTTACTGCCCGCTGGAATGCCCCTGGACAATGCCACATCCCGGAGCTGAGATAACATCCGTGCCTAAGATGTACGAAAAAGAATATGATACGTATGGCAGTAACCGGCCAGTTGCCGTGTAACACAAGGCACAATAAACGGTCCAACTGAAACATCTGTCATAGCGATTATAGAAAATAGTTCATTATTAATAGAGAATTGCTTTTTTTTATTTACAAATGAAAGATCGAGGCAACTGGAAAAACAAAACACATTAATGTATTCCTCTCTGGTTTGTTATTGTAGATGGTAAGGTGTAAGCTGGGGATGCGGTTATGTGACCGACGGGCGGGAGACCACCGGTCAAAACACCTGCGCCGGAATCCCGAACGCTGAATAGCCTGCCGGTCGGCATGCCGACCAACAGGGACTATTCCACGACACCCATAGAGTGGGAATACAACTTGCAGCAAGGGAAGCCAATCCCAGGCCATTTTTTCAATCCCAGGTATCGGGATTGAAAAATGGCCAATCCCGGGATTCCCGGGATTGGCTTTTACCTAGGTGGCCGCCCCCTCGCCCCACCCCGCCCCGCACACATAACTCACCATATACCGGGGGCGGAGGGGAGGGAAACATCCTGTGAACGCTGCTGGCGGCTCCCACCAGCAGCTGACAGCATAGCGTGACCTCTCATGCTGCGCTGGGGACCCGGAAGGAGGAAGCCGGGCAGCGTTTGAGCGTCCTGTGGACGCTCAACACTGATCCCTCAATCCCCGGGATTGGAGCTTCCAATCCCGGGATTGAATCCCAGCCATTTTGGGGCCTAAATCCCGGGATCCCGATCCCGGGATTGGCCACCATACTTGCAGCCAGTGCAGTGAGCCACCTAGCCCGCTGCGTGGCAAATACAGCGAGCCCACAAGGGGCTTAGTTGCACTTGACCCCCCCTCCCCTCTCCCTGCCGGCCACCTAATAGCCGAGCGTCGGTATGAGGACCGGCAGTCACACGAACCCAACCCATAAGCTGACCTTGTTATATTACTATGTACTGTACTGAGATAATGTGCTCGATAACTGGATTTCTGTTGGGCTGTTAGGCTTGGAATGAACGTTGGTTTAGGATTTCTCGTATGTAAGTGCATAAATATGGATTTACAGCATCAAGAGTATAATAATTGCCGCACACATGCTACACTGTGTATGCTTTCTCCCCATTTTATAATGAGGGAAAGAATCAAAGAGGCTGTCATTTAATAAAATATTAGAAGAAGAAAAAAAGAATGTAAGTGTTTGGAATTCCATCAGGTAAATCCTGGTTGACAGCAGTCCCTAAATAAATGATCTTCCTTATTCATGTTGAGTAATGCAGTATTCAATAATACCATCGTGAAGTGGTGAAAGTTATTTTATTACTGGAAACATTAAAAAACACAGATTAGAAAGGAATGTGACGGCTACTCAGCCACTTTAGGTTTTTTTTGGACCGAATTTACACCAAGGTGGAAAATCACAAGTTCTATAGATGTGGGCGCCGAGGGGTGGTTTCACGACTGTCGTGGGACCGTGCGTACATATTGTGTAAGGAGATGTATTAATACTATTTATTCTTATAAGGTGCAAAGAAACTCCCCTTATTATTATTATTATTAATAATAATAATACAACACTGTGCAAATCAGAGCGCTAAGTGTCAATATTGCTATGAAAATATAGGGAGGCTGCAGATGATGATGATGATGAAGTAACTTTAAGTTCCCCAGAAGAAATGTCCGCAATAATAAATTGATATATAAGGGTTTATTTATGAAACTTCTGATCGGGTTTATACCCGAAATTTAAAAGGGCAATGATTTTACTAGCAAAACACAGCTAGTATAATCATTGCCCTTTTAAATTGCGGGTATAACCATGATCAGAAATAACCTCCATAGAGCTTTATTCTATCTTTTTAAGAAGCGATGCTGAATGTTATGAATCTATGTGACTGCACTACCCCTATCTGTACACTTAGTTCCCCAAACGCCATCATTATTAGTGTGTCTGAAAACAGGTGTATTTATACGTGCGCACAGCGGTGCATATCCGCAATCCTGACGACATGCCCACGGCGCTCCCTAAACTTAGCCAACATGCCCTTTTACCTCCCAGCTATGGGGGTCATTCTGACCTGATCGCTCGCTGCAGTTCTTCGCAGCACAGCGATCAGGTCAGAACTGCGCATGCGTCGGCACCGCAGTGCACCAGCGCATGGCTGACCGCCGACGGCTAAATTTAGCACAGCTACGATCAAGTCGGAATAACTCCCTATGTCCCTTTAACCGTGGCCTCCTATGTTTCTTTGTGCACTGTGACCACAGGCCAGTTTGATGGCTTCCATACATGGTGTTGGTGTAAAGATAATATAGATTATTATCATGGTAGCTAAAATAAAGGTGCACTCCTGCACCCTCCTTGGCAGTGCACAATGGGTACAGAGGGCGTGCTTAGCAATTTATAAGTGCTAGATCTGTGCAGGATCCCCAGACCAAGATTACACTTACTTGGTCTCTGCTCCTGATTTGGCATGTCAGCACTGCCTATAATGCTTTTCAGCACTGGCCATACTGAATCTAGCCAGATTCCCTGTTAGCCAATCCGCAACCAGGCCGGTGACAATATTTTAAATTCTGCACCACAGCAGATCAATACAGTCATAGTGTCATTGCGCTGCCCCCTCAGAATGGCGTATAATAGTTATCTCGAGCAGAGCAGTCAATGGCAGTGTTAGCGGATTCGGTTTTACTCGGTTCTCAAAACCGAATCTTATTGGCTCACTGATGTCACGTGTTTTGGATAGCCAATAAGATTCGGTTTTGAGAACCGAGTAAAACCGAGTAAAACCGAATCCGCTCATCACTAGTGTTAGGACCTCAAAGCAACTCCTGGAAGGAGAGAGAAGATGACGGCAGAGCATTGAGGACTGTGGTGGCTGGCAAGTCAAGCCAGAAGACAGTAGCAGGGTCTTGAGTATGGCAGTGGACTGTATTATCTGGAGCAGTGGCTAAGGGGCATTTTAAGAGAGGAGGGAGCCGTGTGCAGATTCTGGGTGGGTTCCCTCCTCTCCACGTCGCTGCAGGCTCTGGAATTGTGCCGGGGTCTACTGCACATGTGCAGATTTCCGGAAACATGGCACCCGCCATGGTCCGGAGACATATTTCCGACTGTGCATGCGTGGCGGCCATTTTGGAAGTGATTTTTGCAGCAGCTGCAGTGCTCGTCGCGGGACTCCGGAAAGGTAAGTATAAAACAACATGGGTGCGGTGTGGGCCCCCTCTGGACCCAGGGGCCTCTTTGCACCACACACATTGCAACCATGGTAGAAACTCCTATCAGCAGTAGCTATATAGCTGGAAAAAAAGCAGTAGGGGAAAAGATGGATACCAGGTACTTTGGTCATCCTTTCTTGTATTTCTGGCACTAGGCCCATGCCACCAGTACGGCCGTATGTCTGCGCATTAGTACTGGTGTTATTACCTTTAAGCCTACAATTGTAAAGAAGACTACAAAGAAGACAAGATAACCCTGGTAGGGAGCACTCTTATCTGAGGTAACAAAATTAATTAATGTGTATTAATGAAATAATCTTAAAATTACAAATTTTATTAGATATGCCTTAAAAATTTAAGTCTACACAGTCCGTGTGAATTCACTAATAAGTATGTGATCATTTGCGAAAATATATTGAGAGATATGGTCTTATCTAGATGACCTCTGTCAGAACAATTCTATATGTTCAAGTCCGTCTACGTAATAATTCCCTTACCACTGGTGTGTGGCTAAGTAAGAATATGTTAAAAATTGGACAATGTGACCATCATCTTTATCAATTGTATAGCCCATATACAAATTCTCAAGGCAATAAGTTTGAATCATAGGTCACTGATAGATTATTTTTAGTTGGGTCACCTATACACCAGTATGAGGCCCAATTAACAAAGAGAAGTGTCTGTGAAGCCGTTTCTCAGAAATATAGTGGACATGGGCATGCCATCAGTCAGCCATGTAATGGTGCCACCTGTGTGAAAAAATGATAATTAATTTATGTTAAATCACACGCATATACAAAATGAAGGGGTGTGAGGCACCAGTACTTAAAAAAACCTATTTGTTCTATGTCAAATAGTCCTGTGTTAATCACCCAGAAGGAAATCAATTTACCTTTAATATGGATCACAGTCGCTGCTATGTAGAGGTATGAGGTACATGTGCCTCCATTTTCAGCAGTTGTCAACCATTCTGCTTACTGGGTTAAGGAAGGGGTGTGAGGTATCAGTGCTTAAAGACAGCTATCTGGATAATCAGTTGCTTCGTATCAAACAGTCATGTAATGATCGCACCAAGAAAGTTATGCCTCAGTTGTCAACAGCTAGATACACCCATGTCTTGAGAGATAATTATTTTCTGGAAAAAAACTCACGCTATATATCTCCAAATCTCTTTGCCATAATTTCTTCCACATACATCCCAGCAGTTTGAGCAGGAGAACTAAAATTGATTTGTCAGTGCTTGATGACAGCTATCTGGAGAAACAGTTGTTTGATGTCAAATGGTCATATGATGATTGCACCGGAGAAATTGTAGCTCAGTAATCAACAACTGGATCCATCCATATCTGAGAGATAATCCACTTCTAAGGAACTCACAGCATACTCACTAAGAGACCTTTTTTAAAGTTGTTAATTACAATCGTGCTTTAACAAAGGTATGAGGCACATATACCTCAATTTTTTAGCAGCTACCAAGCAATTTCAGAATGCTGAATTCAAAAACAGGTGTTAATTACAATCATGTCTTGACAGAGGTATGAGGCACCAATACCTCAACCTTTTTTAGAGTTGTTAATTACAATCGTGCTTTAACAGAGGTATGAGGCACATATACCTCAATTTTTCAGCAGCTACCAAGCAATTTCAGAATGCTGAATTCAAAAACAGGTGTTAATTACAATCATGTCTTGACAGAGGTATGAGGCACAAATACCTCAATTTTTCAGCAGCTACCAAGCGGTTTCAAAATGCTGAATTCATGTAATAGTGAAAATTGATTACAATCATACTTTGACAGAGGTGTAAGGCATATATATCTCAATTTCTCAACAACTGCCAGCCAGTTTAGGAATGCTGAATTCATAACATGGTAATTTGTTCTTTAAACACATAGAGGCGTGTGAAGTGGCCAAGATACAGATAGACCCCCCTTCTGCTGTTCTCCCGTCTTGCCAGCAGGTATAGGACGAGGAATGAGAGAGGGTAGGTGCACCCAACTTGGCCAGAAGGAAGGAAGAGGAGGTATCAAGCAAGGAGACTATAGCAAGTACTCTCTGATGCCTTGTAACAGGTAGTGCAGAGATTTAAACCTGCACATAAGCCTCTGATGCGGTACGCTCCCGAATGGTTACATTTTTAAGAGAGATAAGGGAGAAATGACCACTATTGGCTATTGCCAGTAATAAAACAAATTAATTTGTATTGTATATTACTCCATCTCTCTTTACCAAAATATCTTCCTACATATACCCCAATAGTTTAAACAAAAAAAAGAGATAGTAGAGATAATCACAGCCACTATTAGAGCTCACTGAATATCATAATCAGCTGTTCCCTCCTATGCAAATTTCAGCTACTGCTAATAATTACAGCCACTATTAGAGCTCACTGAATATAACAATCAGCTGTTCCCTACTATGTATTTTCAGCTACTGCCAGCAACCTAGTAACAAATTGTAATTAAATGTTGATCCTATATCAAAAAAATTATACATTGTCAAAAGACATGTTGCTGTTCTGAGGTTGCCCACTGAGAATAGCACTGAATCAATTTTTATAAGCAATTTATGTCCTCATGGCTATAACCCTGATATAATTGAATGAAACAGGGTATTTTCAGCATTGTGGAAGAAATCTATGGAGCCGTTAATAGATTCACCGGCCACCACCTTGTCTGTATAGTTACCACTCTTGAAATAGATTGCAGAGAGAAGAGGGGAATGCCGCCCCAGAGTCCCACATGTAAGAGTCTTTAGTTAAAGATGATCCCCGCCGCTCATCAGCCGCACGGGGTCTCGTCTGCCTGTGGCCGCTCTGATCAGCGGCAACCACACGCTCCCTCTGTTCCTACTGCCACAATGCTGTGCCGCTGACGGACCAGTGGGTCACGTGTGCGCACCACGTGACTTACCCACTTAGACCTGACGTACGTTTCACAAGGCTTGATCACAGGCCTACAATTGTGTAAAGACCAATAAGATTATTTTGCACTAAATCTGACAGAAGGCTGACAGAAGCATGAAGGACATTAAACCATAAGAGCTTTTGGGTGTTGCCACTTTAATAATATGCAGGTATTTTCCCCTTTAAGGCAGTCAGATTGCTTTTAAAAGCCAATAGTAGTTAGGAGGAATGTTTACAGTTAATAGTAATGAGAGGCAGAATATCTGCGTCTTTGTTCTGGTTCTCCCACCGTCCGTTTCCCTTTTCTTTCGGATGGTTTGTTCATGTGTGCATGGCGGTAAAGAATGGTAGCTTGTTTGTTAAGTTTTAGGCTTAGCGGGTGTTCTTGCAGTGGGGTCTGTCACAAAGCAATTGTCCTAGACTGGAAATGGTTACACCATCTGAACAGGTGAGTTGTGGAATAGAGAGTTGGACAACAACATTTGGTGTTGTGTGTTTGGTTGTCTTATCTGTTCTGTAGTGCAACCACCATTTAAAATGTTAATTTAAATATTGTCATTAATACATAAAAAAAAAAAAAAAGTAAAACGCCAGCAAATGTTGTCTTTGACTTTATTCTTAGTGATTAATGTTAAGTATCAAATATATCCTCTTCCGTTTACAATATATCGCTACACCTCCTCAACTTCAACTGTGTTTACCTACTTTAAGAGGCAAGTGGAAATGTCAATTATCCCCAACCCCCAGTTTGCTAACTTGGAATACTGTCCCAGCTTTGAATTAATACTATTGGTAGTAGTATGTACCCGTCAGCCCCAGCCCTCCAGTTGTGCCCCGCATACATCAGTTCTTCCCTCATCCGGAGGATATCCACTATTGGTCTATGTGTCAGACTGTGCTGCAATTGGATACATCAGGGTTCCCAGTCTTTTCCACTTGCAGGCAGGCCATGAAAAAGTTCCTCAAGTGAAATGTGCGTCTGGCAAACACCAGCAGCACCGAGTTGATTACAACGCCATGTACTCAACATTTTTCCGCTCTGATGTCTTGTTAAATACACTTCCTCAGCTCTGGTTTGCACTGACATAGCAACAAACCTGCTGAAGTTTTGTTATACACACAAGACCATCTATTGCACTTATTCTGAGGTTTATTTTCTCTGCTCTGGTATCGCTCACCCAGACTTCAGTGTTATTTCACCACACACTCTGGGAAGCAGCATCCTTTTGACTGCAAAGCCTCTTAGCTGCTAAGTATGTTAGTGTTAAGTATGAGGATATAAACTTTGGAGATACATGGATATGCTTCAGCTGATATGACCCCTATCTTCTCTTTGTCTTCTTCAGGTAACCTGCAACTTTATCTCACTCCTGCAACAATCTCTCACTCATGCAACTTTACATGCTTATTTGAATTGTGCTAGATAACCTGCAACTTTATTTATAATTAGTTTTCTCATATGTCCTAGAGGATGCTGGGGTCCACTTCATGACCATGGGGTATAGACGGTTCCGCAGGAGCCATGGGCACTATTAAGACTTTTCAATGGGTGTGAACTGGCTCCTCCCTCTATGCCCCTCCTCCAGTCCTCAGTTTTAGAAATGTGCCCAGGCAGCCTGGATGCACTCTGAGGAGCTCTACTGAGTTTCTCTGAAAAGACTTATGTTAGGTTTTTTATTTTCAAGGAGAAGTGCTGGCAACAGACTCCCTGCTTCGTGGGACTGAGGGGGCAGAAGTAGGAACCAACTTCCTGAAGAGTTTCATGGCTCTGCTTCTGGCTGACATGACACCATTAGCTCCTGAAGGGAACTGACCGCTAGCCGTGCCTAGATGCTCACTCCCACAGCACGCCGTCACCCCCCTCACAGAGCCAGAAGTCAGACCGGTGAGGAGAAGAAGACAGATCTTCTATCAAGAAAAGTCACGGCTGAGGTACAGCGCGGCTGGCGGGAGTGCAGCGCGCCATTGCTGCCCACACACACATGCACTGCAGGGCGTGGGGGGGGCGCCCTGGGCAGCGAAAACACTTCTATAAACTGTCAAAAAGGGGGCATAAGATGCCCAGGCACAGCCCTACTCCCACCAGTATAAATATTATGAAAAGTTTCTGAGGTGAAAAGGGCGGAGCTTCTTCCTCAGGCAGCCAGCACACTGCTCAGTGCCATGTTCTCTCTCCTCAGGCTGCAGAGACATCACTGGTCCTCCTTCACTTCTGACTACAAGTATCAGGGTGCAAACCAGGGGGTGGCACAAGCAAATTTGGTGTTTTACAAGTGTGTTTTACTGTATAAAAAGCGCTGCATGTCAGTGGGCATTCTGTGTTCACAGGCATTAGATACTGGCGCTGGGGTTGTGAACTGGCTGCTCTTAAACTGTGTCCCTCTGACAGATTTTACTGTGGGTCTGTCCCCTATAAGTCCCAGTGTGTCTGTATGTGTGTTGTACACGTGTGTAAGACATGTCAGAGGCAGGGAGTTCCTCCCCGGAGGAAACCATTTTAGGGACACAGAAGTGTAATGTGGCGGCACTGCCGGCACACCAAGAGCCTGCATGGGTGAAAGAAATACGTGATAGTATGCATCATTTCAATAGGAGATTAGATAAGTCTGAATCTCATTCTGAGTGCTGGAGAAAATCTGTGGAGGATGTGATTTTTCAGGGCTCTGTTCTTCCATCCGCAGGCGACCCCTCTGGGTCACATAAGAGACCATTTGCGAATATTGTGAATACTGATACCGACACGGACACTGATTCTTGTGTCGACGATAGTGACTCCAGAGAAATAGATCATAAATTGGCAAAAAATATACAATATATGATTGTGGCTATAAGGGAAGATCTGGAAGTCACGGAAGCCACTCCTGTACCTCAGGAGTAGGCTTATTTCTATAAAGAAAATAAATCTAAGGTAACTTTCCCTCCTTCCCACGAGCTTGATACACTCTTTGAAGGGATGTGGGTGAATCCCCCAAAAAAATTTTATATTCCCAAGAGAATTCAGATAGCTTATCCTTTCCCGGTGGAGGACAGGAAAAAATGGGAGTCACCCCCTGTGTTAGACAGTGCACTGTCCAGGTTGACAAAGAAGGTAATTCTCCCTGCACCTGGCACGGCTTCACTAAAAGAGCCGGCAGACCGAAAGATGGAAACTACATTGAAATCCATTTATGTTGCCAATGGTATGCCAATAGTAATGCTCAGGCCCACAATTGCTTGCGCGTGGGTGAGTCGCGCTATTGAAAAATGGTCAGAAAGCGTTTCATCAGAAATTTACACGATTGATAAAGATGAGATACTCCTTAAGTTAGGGAATATCAAAGACGCTGCCGCATACATGCTAGAAGCGATGAAAGATATTGGACTCTTGAGTTCACAAGCCGCTACCATGGCAGTATCGGCTCTGCGGGCATTGTGGATTCGCCAGTGGAACGCGGATGCAGATTCCAAAAGAAATATGGAGGCTCTCCCATATAAAGGTGAGGCCTTATTTGGCGATGGACTGGATGCGTTAGTCTCGGCGGCTACCGCAGGTAAGTCAACATTTTTGCCCTCTGCGCCTGCACCGGCAAAAAAAGACATATCACCCGCACATGCAGTCCTTTCGACCCAATAAATACAAAAAAGCAAGAGGTTCCCCCTTCTTTGTGGGTAGGGGAAGGGGAAAGGGAAAGAAGTCCACAGCAGCTTCAGGTTCCCAGGAGCAGAAGTCTACCCCTACTTCTGCCAAATCTTCAGCATGACGCTGGGGCTCCATTGCGGAAGGCCGCTTGGGTGGGGGCACATCTCAAACTGTTCAGCCAAGGTTGGATTCTGTCTGGCCTGGATCCCTAGGTGTTGCAAATAGTGTCCCAGGGATACAAGCTGGAGTTTCAAGACGTTCCCCCATGCCGATTTTTCAAATCGACCATGCCAGCTTCTCTTCCAGAAAGGGAAGCCGTAACAGCGGCAATCCAAAAATTATGTCAGGATCAGGTCATAGTCCTGGTACCTTTGTCACAACACGGGGAGGGGTTTTATTCAAGCCTTTTTGTAGTTCCAAAGCCGGACGGCTCGGTCAGACCGATCCTAAACCTGAAAAATCTGAATCTCTACTTGAAACTATTCAAGTTCAAAATGGAATCACTGAGGGCAGTGATTTCCAGTCTGGAGGAGGGGGACTACATGGTGTCTGTATACATAAAAGATGCTTACCTGCATGTTCCCATTTATCATCCTCACCAGGCTTATCTGAGATTCGCGGTTCAGGATTGCCATTACCAATTCCAGACGTTACCTTTCGGTCTCTCCACGGCGCCGAGGGTATTCACCAAGGTGATGGCGGAGATGATGGTTCGCCTGCGTCAAAAAGGAGTCAATATAATTCCTTATCTAGACGATATCTTGATAAAGGCGAGATTCAGGGACAGTTGTTACAAAACATCACACTCACCCTGTCAATACTCCAACAACACGGTTGGATCATAAATTATCCAAAGTCACAGTTGGAACCGACGACAACATTGTCTTTTCTCGGGATGATTCTGGACACAGAAGTTCAGAGAGTATTTCTTCCGGTGGAAAAGGCTCTGGAAATCCAGAAAATGGTAAAACAGATATTGAAACCATCAAGTGTGTCGATCCATCAATGCATTCGGTTGTTGGGGAAAATGGTGGCGGCCTACGAGGCCATACAGTTTGGCAGGTTCCATGCCAAGGTATTCCAGTGGGACCTGTTGGACAAGTGGTCGGGATCCCACCTACACATGCACCGGAAGATAATCCTGTCGTCAAAAGCCAGGATTTCGCTCCTGTGGTGGCTACACAGTTCTCACCTACTAGAGGGACGCAGGTTCGGGATTCAGGACTGGCTCCTGGTAACCACAGATGCAAGCCTCCGAGGCTGGGGAGCTGTCACTCAGGGAGAAAGCTTCCAGGGAAAATGGTCAAGTCAGGAAGCCTGCCTTCACATAAACGTGCTGGAATTGAGAGCCATTTACAACGGCCTTCAACAACGGTACATCTTCTTCAAGATCATCCCGTGCAGATCCAGTTGGACAATGTAACAGCAGTCGCGTACATAAACAGGCAGGGCGGAACGAAAAACAGAGCGGCAATGGCAGAGGTGACGAAGATCCTCCTCTGGGCAGAAAGACATGTAAAGGCTCTGTCGGCAAATTTCATTCTGGGAGTAGACAACTGGGAAGCAGACTTCCTCAGCAGACACGATCTCCATCCAGGAGAGTGGGGCCTACACCAAGAAGTCTTCACAGAGGGTACAAGTCTTTCGGGAGTTCCTCAAGTAGACATGATGGCATCTCGTCTCAACAAGAAGCTTCAGAAATATTGTTCCAGGTCGAGAGACCCTCAAGCAATAGCAGTGGATGCACTGGTGGCCCAGTGGGTGTTCCGGTTGGTGTATGTCTTCCCTCCACTTCCGCTGATCCCAAAAGTGCTCAGGATCATAAGAAAAACAAGAGTTCGAGCAATCTTCATTGCCCCAGACTGGCCAAGGAGGGCTTGGTACCCAGATCTTCAGGAGTTGCTCATAGAAGATCCTCGGCCTCTTCCTCTTCGCGAGGACCTGCTGCAGCAAGGGCCGTGCGTGTTTCAAGACTTACCGTGGCTACATTTGACGGCATAGCTGTTGAGCGCCGGATCCTAGCCCGAAAGGGTGTTCCCAAGGAAGTCATCCCCACCCTTATTCAGGCCAGGAATGGAGTAACGTCGAAACATTACCACCAGAGGCGGATTGGCCATAGGGTTTGCAGGGAAGATTCCCGGTGGGCCGACGCACCCGTGGGGCCTGTTTTGTTTGAGGACATATGGTCCTTTTTATAGACATAATAAAGATGCAAAATAATTTGCATATATGAAAATTACTTTGCCACTTAGCCTGTGATTGCAGATGATCTAGTGTATGCTCTCTCTGCCTGCTTGGCTGACATATAAGATTGAGTGAATAGTGATTGGGATACGGTTGGTGTAATAAGCAAGAAAATATATCTTTCTAAAGAATGATATAGTTTCCTAAATTCTGAAGGTGTGTCATATAACGTGCTCATAATATTTAATTTTATTTCTTTTTAACTTCCCCCTTGGTGCTGGACATGCCCACTATCTGGAAAGTCTTGGGGGAAGGGTGCTTCTGCCATGGCCCATGGCTAGACCTTACACCTCTGGCGCTGCCCATGTGGGGCCACTAGTACAAATTTTTCCAGGGCCGCTTTTTGTTCCCAATCCGCCCCTGATTACCACCGTATTTGTAGAAAATATGTGTCTTGGTGAATCCAAAAAGGCTCCTACGGAATAGTTTGAGTTGGGACGTTTTCTCTATTTTCTGCAGGCTGGTGTGGAGGCGGGCCTACGATTGAGATCAATCAAGGTTCAGATTTCGGCCTGGTCAGTGTTCTTCCAAAAACAATTGGCCTCTCTTCCAGAGGTTCAGACCTTCGTGAAAGGGGTTCTGCACATCCAGCTCGAATACGGAAAACAGAGTCTTTGTGTGTCCTGTATGCTCCCAACAAGATTGGGTGTCCTGCTTCCAAGCAGACTATTGCGCGTTGGATCAGAAGTACGATTCAGCACGCTCATACTACGCCTGGATTGCCGTTACCGACGTCGGTGAAGGCCCATTCCACTAGGAAGGTGGGCTCATCCTGGGCGACTGCCCGGGGGGTCTCGGCATTGCAACTTTGCCGAGCAGCTACTTGGTCGGGGTCAAACACATTTGCTAAATTCTACAAGCTTGACACCTTGGCCGATGAAGACCTCAAGTTCGGTCAATCAGTGCTGCAGGGTCATCCGCACTCTCCCGCCCGTACTGGAGCTATGGTATAAACCCCATGGTCATGAAGTGGACTTCAGCATCCTCTAGGATGTATGAGAAAACAGGATTTTGATACCTACCGGTAAATCCTTTTCTCCTAGTCCGTAGAGGATGCTGGACGCCCGTCCCAGTGCGTACTTTACCTGCAGTTTTGTTATTAGAGTTACACAAGTTGTGTTATATTAGTTTCAGCATGTTGCTGTAATTGGTTCATGCCTGTTGGCGTGTGTTCTGTTGAATGCCATGTTGTGCGGCATGGTTGAGGTATGAGCTGGTATGTATCTCACCACTAGTTTCAAGTAAATCCTTTCCTCGAAATGTCCGTCTCCCTGGGCACAGTTCCTATAACTGAGGTCTGGAGGAGGGGCATAGAGGGAGGAGCCAGTTCACACCCATTGAAAAGTCTTAAGAGAGCCCATGGCTCCTGCGGAACCGTCTATACCCCATGGTCATGAAGTGGACCCCAGCATCCTCTACGGACTAGGAGAAAAGGATTTACCGGTAGGTATCAAAATCCTGTTATTTTTATAGTCTTACTATGTTTGCTGAGTGATCTTTCCTAACAGCGTCTTACACGCATATTGGAAAGAGTCGCTCCAACAACTCTCCGCCGGGTCGCAACAACGCTTACCCACGGTACAATTGCTATCTCGATGGTCGTCTGTGTCGGATGTAACTAGCAGGTCCAGCAGACGTTACCAGGCTGTGGCCGGAGCACGGGGAGAAGTTAAGGCATCGTTAAAGGGAATACGGACACAGCCGCACTGTTTGGGAGGAGCCTACCAAACAGTAGCTGACGCGCCGCCACCACGGGTGCTCCAGCATCTTAGCTGCTAAATATGTTAGTGTCAAGTATGAGGATATGAACTTTGGAGATACACGGAGATAAACAGGAGAGAAACAGAAGGACAGCAGACTAACTTCCCCACTTCCACAACAAGAACTGCAAACAAAATACTACAATTAATTACCTAATCCACTACCACCAATGCCTGCAGCCTGCACAGCCTGGGCACTGACCTCCCTGTCTGAGTAAGTAACAGCCCTACTGCTCTCACACACTTTCTGCACCTCATTTATACTATCTACAACCACTGTGTAACATTCTCAGCCTTTCCGTTCCTTCCATTATACACCAAAAAACCTGTTTGCACTGTCTCTGCTTTTACTACACCCCCCTTCTCATTGTTCGTTCTATTTCTCTGACGTCCTAGTGGATGCTGGGAACTCCGTAAGGACCATGGGGAATAGACGGGCTCCGCAGGACCGCAGGAGACTGGGCACTCTAAAAGAAAGATTAGGTACTATCTGGTGTGCACTGGCTCCTCCCTCTATGCCCCTCCTCCAGACCTCAGTTAGATTTCTGTGCCCGGCCGAGCTGGATGCACACTAGGGGCTCTCCTGAGCTCCTAGAAAGAAAGTATATGTTAGGTTTTTTATTTTACAGTGAGACCTGCTGGCAACAGGCTCACTGCAACGAGGGACTAAGGGGAGAAGAAGCGAACCTACCTGCTTGCAGCTAGCTTGGGCTTCTTAGGCTACTGGACACCATTAGCTCCAGAGGGATCGACCGCAGGACCCGTCCTTGGTGTTCGTTCCCGGAGCCGCGCCGCCGTCCCCCTTACAGAGCCAGAAGCATGAAGATGGTCCGGAAAATCGGCGGCAGAAGACTTCAGTCTTCACCAAGGTAGCGCACAGCACTGCAGCTGTGCGCCATTGCTCCTCATACACACTTCACACTCCGGTCACTGAAGGTGCAGGGCGCTGGGGGGGGGGGGGCGCCCTGAGCAGCAATAAAAACACCTTGGCTGGCAAAATAATCACAATATATAGCCCCAGAGGCTATATATGTGATAATTACCCCTGCCAGAATCCATAAAAAAGCGGGAGAAAAGTCCGCGAAAAAGGGGCGGAGCTATCTCCCTCGGCACACTGGCGCCATTTTCTCTTCACAGTGTAGCTGGAAGACAGCTCCCCAGGCTCTCCCCTGTAGTTTTCAGGCTCAAAGGGTTAAAAAGAGAGGGGGGGCACTAAATTTAGGCGCAATATTGTTTATACAAGCAGCTATTGGGGAAAATTCACTCAGTGATAGTGTTTATCCCTACATTATATAGCGCTCTGGTGTGTGCTGGCATACTCTCTCTCTGTCTCCCCAAAGGGCTGTGTGGGGTCCTGTCCTCAGTCAGAGCATTCCCTGTGTGTGTGCGGTGTGTCGGTACGGCTGTGTCGACATGTTTGATGAGGAGGCTTATGTGGAGGCGGAGCAGATGCCTATAAATGGGATGTCGCCCCCTGTGGGCCGACACCAGAGTGGATGGATAGGTGGAAGGTATTAACCGACAGTGTCAACTCCTTACATAAAAGGCTGGATGACGTAACAGCTATGGGACAGCCGGCTTCTCAGCCCGCGCCTGCCCAGGCGTCTCAAAGGCCATCAGGGGCTCAAAAACGCCCGCTCCCTCAGATGGTAGACACAGATGTCGACGCGGAGTCTGACTCCAGTGTCGACGAGGTTGAGACATATACACAGTCCACTAGGAACATCCATTACATGATCCCGGCAATAAAAAATGTGTTACACATTTCTGACATTAACCCAAGTACCACTAAAAAAGGGTTTTATGTTTGGGGAGAAAAAGCAGGCAGTGTTTTGTTCCCCCATCAAATGAGTGAATGAAGTGTGAAAAAGCGTGGGTTCCCCCGATAAAAAACTGGTAATTTCTAAAAAGTTACTGATGGCGTACCTTTTCCCGCCAGAGGATAAGTTACGCTGGGAGATATCCCCTAGGGTGTATAAGGCGCTCACACGTTTGTCAAAAAAGGTGGCACTGCCGTCTTAGGATACGGCCACTTTGAAGGTACCTGCTGATAAAAAGCAGGAGGCTATCCTGAAGTCTGTATTTACACACTCAGGTACTAGACTGAGACCTGCAGATAGTGCTGCTGCAGCGTGGTCTGTAACCCTGTCAAACAGGGATACTATTTTGCGAACATAAGACGTCGTCTTATATATGAGGGATGCACAGAGGGATATTTTGCCGGCTGGCATCCTGAATTAATGCAATGTCCATTCTGTCAGGAGGGTATTAGAGACCCGACACTGGACAGGTGATGCTGACTTTAAAAGGCACATAGAGCCTTATAAGGGTGAGGAATTGTTTGGGGATGGTCTCTGGGACCTCATATCCACAGCAACAGCTGGGAAGAAAAATTTTTACCTCAGGTTTCCTCACAGCCTAAGAAAGCACTGTATTATCAGGTACAGTCCTTTTGGCTTCAGAAAAGCAAGCGGGTCAAAGGCGCTTCCTTTCTGCACAGAGACGAGGGAAGAGGGAAAAAGCTGCACCAGTCAGCCAGTTCCCAGAATCAAAATTCTTCCCCCGCTTCCTCTGAGTCCACCGCATGACGCGGGGGCTCCACAGGCGTAGCCAGGTACGGTGGGGGGCCGCCTCAAAAATTTCAGCGATCAGTGGGCTCGCTCACAGGTGGATCCCTGGATCCTTCAAGTAGTATCTCAGGGGTACAGGCTGGAATTCGAGGCGTCTCCCCCCTGCCGTTTCCTCAAATCTGCCTTGCCGACAACTCCCTCAGGCAGGGAGGCTGTGCTAGAGGCAATTCACAAGCTGTATTCCCAGCAGGTGATAGTCAAGGTGCCCCTACTTCAACAAGGACGGGGTTACTATTCCACACTGTTTGTGGTACCGAAACCGGACGGTTCGGTGAGACCCATTTTAAATTTGAAGTCCTTGAACACATACATAAAAAAATTCAAGTTCAAGATGGAATCGCTCAGGGCGGTTATTGCAAGCCTGGAGGAGGGGGATTACATGGTATCCCTGGACATCAAGGATGCTTACCTACATGTCCCCATTTACCATCCTCACCAGGAGTACCTCAGATTTGTGGTACAGGATTGCCATTACCAATTCCAAACACTGCCGTTTGGACTGTCCACGGCACCGAGGGTCTTTACCAAGGTAATGGCAGAAATTATGATACTCCTTCGAAAAAAGGGAGTTTTTAATTATCCCGTACTTGGACGATCTCCTTATAAAGGCGAGGTCCATGGAGCAGTTGTTGGTCGGAGTAGCACTATCTCGGGAAGTGCTACAACAGCACGGATGGATTCTATACATTCCAAAGTCACAGCTGGTTCCTACCACACGCCTGCTGTTCCTGGGGATGGTTCTGGACACAGAACAGAAAAAAAGTGTTTCTCCCGCAGGAGAAAGCCAAGGAGCTGTCATCTCTAGTCAGAGACCTCCTGAAACCAAAACAGGTATCGGTGCATCACTGCACACGAGTCCTGGGAAAAATGGTAGCTTCTTACGAAGCAAAATTCCATTCGGCAGGTTCCATGCAAGAACCTTTCAGTGGGACCTCTTGGACAAGTGGTCGGAATCGCATCTTCAGATGCATCGGCTGATAACCCTGTCTCCATGGACCAGGGTATCTCTACTGTGGTGGCTGCAGAGTGCTCATCTTCAAGAGGGCCGCAGATTCGGCATACAGGACTGGGTCCTGGTAACCACGGATGCCAGCCTTCGAGGCTGGGGGGCAGTCACACAGGGAAGAAATTTCCAAGGACTTTGGTCAAGTCAGGAGTCGTCCCTACACATAAATATTCTGGAACTGAGGGCCATTTACAATGCCCTAAGTCTGGCAAGGCCTCTGCTTCAAAACCAGCCGGTACTGATCCAATCAGACAACATTACGGCAGTCGCCCATGTAAACCGACAGGGCGGCACAAGAAGCAGGATGGCGATGGCAGAAGCGTCTTAGCACTGTCAGCAGTGTTCATTCCGAGAGTGGACAACTGGGAAGCAGACTTCCTCAGCAGACACGACCGACACCAGGGAGAGTGGGGACTTCATCCAGAAGTCTTCCAACTGTTGGTAAACCGTTGGGAAAGGCCACAGGTGGACATGATGGCGTCCCGCCTAAACAAAAAAACTAGATATTGCGCCAGGTCAAGGGACCCTCAGGCAATAGCTGTGGACGCTCTAGTGACACCGTGGGTGTACCAGTCGGTTTATGTATTCCCTCCTCTGCCTCTCATACCAAAGGTACTGAGAATAATTAGAAAACGAGGAGTAAGAACGATACTCGTGGTTCCGGATGGGCCAAGAAGAGCTTGGTACCCAGAACTTCAAGAAATAATATCAGAGGACCCATGGCCTCTACCGCTCAGACAGGATCTGCTACAGCAGGGGCCCTGTCTGTTCCAAGACTTACCGCGGCTGCGTTGGACGGCATGGCGGTTGAATTCAGGATCCTAAAACAAAAGGGCATTCCAGAGGAAGTCATTCCTACGCTGATAAAAGCCAGGAAAGAAGTAACCGCAAACCATTATCACCGTATTTGGCGAAAATATGTTGCGTGGTGTGAGGCCAGGAAGGCCCCAACAGAGGAATTTCAGCTGGGTCGTTTTCTGCACTTCCTACAGTCAGGAGTGACTATGGGCCTAAATTTGGGTTCCATTAAGGTCCAGATTTCGGCTCTGTCGATTTTCTTCCAGAAAGAACTGGCTTCACTGCCTGGAGTTCAGACATTTGTAAAGGGAGTGCTACATATTCAGCCCCTTTTTTGTGCTTTCTGTGGCACCTTGGGATCTCAACGTGGTGTTGAGTTTCTTAAAATCACATTGGTTTGAGCCACTTAAAACTGTGGATTTGAAATATCTCACGTGGAAAGTGGTCATGTTATTGGCCTTGGCTTCGGCCAGGCGTGTGTCAGAATTGGCGGCTTTGTCATGTAAAAGCCCTTATCTGATTTTCCATATGGATAGGGCAGAATTGAGGACTCGTCCCCAGTTTCTCCCTAAGGTGGTATCAGCTTTTCACTTGAACCAACCTATTGTAGTGCCTACGGCTACTAGGGACTTGGAAGATTCCAAGTTACTGGACGTAGTCAGGGCCTTAAAAACTTATATTTCCAGGACGGCTGGAGTCAGGAAAACTGACTCGTTTTTTATCCTGTAGGCACCCAACAAAATAGGTGCTCCTGCTTCTAAGCAGACTATTGCTCGCTGAATTTGTAGCACAATTCAGCTGGAGCATTCTGCGGCTGGATTGCCGCATCCTAAATCGGTAACAGCCCATTCCACGAGGAAAGTGGGCTCATCTTGGGCGGCTGCCCGAGGGGTCTCGGCTTTACAACTTTGCCGAGCTGCAACTTGGTCAGGGGCAAACACGTTTGCTAAATTCTACAAATTTGATACCCTGGCTGAGGAGGACCTTGAGTTCTCTCATTCGGTGCTGCAGAGTCATCCGCACTCTCCCGCCCATTTGGGAGCTTTGGTATAATCCCCATGGTCCTTACGGAGTTCCCAGCATCCACTAGGACGTCAGAGAAAATAAGATTTTACTCACCGGTAAATCTATTTCTCGTAGTCCGTAGTGGATGCTGGGCGCCCATCCCAAGTGCGGATTGTCTGCAATACTTGTATATAGTTATTGCCTAACTAAAGGGTTATTGTAGAGCCATCTGTTGAGAGGCTCAGTTATATTTCATACTGTTAACTGGGTATAGTATCACGAGTTATACGGTGTGATTGGTGTGGCTGGTATGAGTCTTACCCGGGATTCAAAATCCTTCCTTATTGTGTCAGCTCTTCCGGGCACAGTATCCTTACTGAGGTCTGGAGGAGGGGCATAGAGGGAGGAGCCAGTGCACACCAGATAGTACTTAATCTTTCTTTTAGAGTGCCCAGTCTCCTGCGGTCCTGCGGAGCCCGTCTATTCCCCATGGTCCTTACGGAGTTCCCAGCATCCACTACGGACTACGAGAAATAGATTTACCGTTGAGTAAAATCTTATTATTACACCCACTCCATTCTACATACCTCCCAACATGACCCTCTCCAGGAGGGCTGGATTTTTCTCTTAATTTATGAATGCCAGCACCTCTATTGAACAGGTTAATGGATAAGAAAGGTGTTTCAGCACAGGTGCCAGCAATAAGCAGTAAGAGGGAAGTCCAGGAGCAGAGCAATCTGCCCCTCCTGGAGAGGGTCATGTTCAGAGGAATAATATAGAATCATTCATACCTCCCAACAACACTACTTCACTGGAAGTATGGCTCCCCGATCCTGTCCCATACCAATCCTCAAGTCCCCCAATTTCCAGACCACCCACACGCATTCAGAACCCAGCCAACCTGATCCCCGTCTCCCTTGTCCCTTCCCTTCCTTTCTCCTGCGCATTCTGGAACGCTAGATCAATCTGCAACAAGCTGCCAACTATCCACGTCTTTATCTCCCACTCTTTTAACCTTCTCGTCATCACTTAAACCTGGCTCTCCTCCTCTGACACTAATTTCCCTGCTGCCCTCTCCTACGGAGGCCTCTCCTTCACCCACACGGCCAGACCTGGTGACCGCCAAGGTGGAGGCCTAACTGCACCTTTTCGTGTCATCCCACCTGAGCCCTCCCTCACCTTCTCCTCCTTTGAGGTCCACGCTATCCGCCTCTTCTACCCCATTCACCTCCATGTGGCAGTGATCTACCGCCCCACCCTGGCCGCTGTCCACCTTTACTTGACAACTTTGCTGCCTGGCTATCATCCTCAATGACTTTAACATCCCTATTGACATCACTAATGCAGCTTCCACTAATCTTCTTGCCCTTTCCACCTCCTTTGGACTTTCTCAATGGACCTCCACCCCTACTCACAATCTCAGCCACTCCCTCGACCTTGTCTTCACTCACCGATGTGATCTCTCTGATTTCTCAAACTCTTCTTTCCCTCTCTCTGACCACCATCTGCTTTCTTTCACACGCTCATCTTCCCCTCTCCTCTCCATGCCCAGACCCACCATCACCAGATGCAATCTCGGGTCTCTCAACCCCACTATCCTGTCCTCCCACGAGACTTTCCTCTCTCCTCTTTCCACTATGACTTGTTCCAATCAGGCAGCCTCCTTCTATAACTCTTCCCTTTCCACTGCTCTCGACTCTGTGGCCCCCCCTCTCCTCTGACCCCCTCCGCCGCTCCAAACCCCAACCCTGGCACACCAAACTAACACGATTCCTATAAAAATGTTCACGCTCCGCCGAACGCTCCTGGAGGAAATCTCACTTTCTGGCAGACTTTATTCTCTCCTCCTACAGCTCTGCTTTTTCTCTCGCCAAGCAATTCTTTTTCCAAGCTCTCATCTCTTCTAGGTCCTCCAGTACACGCCGTCTCTTTGAAACTTTCAACACTCTCCTTTGCCCCCCATCCTCCCTCACTGCCACTGACTTTACCTCTGCCTTCATCTCCAAAATTGAGGATATCCAACATGACATCTTCTCCTGTCACCCCACTGCTGCCCCCCCTGCCCGCATCATCCCTCCCCTCCATCTATCCCACCCTGTCGTGCTGCCGTCCCACCTCAGACAAGAAAGTCCGCTCCCTCATCTTATCCTCCCCCCCTCAACCTGCCCCCTGGACCCCCTCCCCTCCTGTCTTCTCCGCTCCCTCTCCCCCACTACCTGCTCCCACCTTGCTCACCTCTTTAATCTATTGCTCTCTACCGGCATCTTTCCCTCACCATTCAAATATGCTCTGGTCTCACCTATTCTCAAAAAAACAACAACCCTTCATCACTCACTAGCTACCGCTCAATCTCTCTTCTCCCATTCGCCTCCAAACTACTTGAACGACTGGTCTACAGCCGTCTCACAAGCTACAAGATCCGTGTTCCCCAGTCCATTATTATAATAGGGATGTTATGGCTGCAATTGATGTTATTGCCTCTGTGCGTATAAGACCTCGTAAAGCACAACGTCAAGCTCCATGGTTCGACAACAGTGTTAGTGAGCTCAAGAAAAGGGGGTGTAGACTGGAAAGATGATGGAGGAAGACTAACCTAGTGGATGACAAAATAAAATTAATAAAGCATAACGAAAAATATCAATCAACAATCACTCGTAAGAAATCACAGTTCCTGTCAAATGAGATCACGGCAGCAAACAACAGGCCAGCTCAACTTTTCTGCACAGTGGAGATGCTTTCCAAACAGCATGCCTGCAGACTGATGAAACCCTCTCCCAGGCAAGATGCAACGAGTTTGCAAACTTCTTTGCAGATAAAATATCCACCATCCGGGCTGGAATCTCCACAGTGCCATCAAAGGAGTGCCAAACTACAAAGCTTGCCAATATAAGCCACCTACCTTCATGGACCAGCTTTGACCCAGTGGATGTAAAGGACATTGCTGAAATTGCTCGGATTTTGCGTCCCACCACCTGTGATCTGGACCCGGCCTCAACCAAGCTTCTAATAGGTTGTATGGATATAATTGGTCCTGTCTTTGCAAAAATTGTTCAATGTTCTTTGCAGACAGGCATTTTTTCCTGGACCCCCTAAAGGAAGCAATTGTTAGACCGCTTCTTAAAAAACCTTATTTAGATCCCGACAGCATGACCAACTACAGACCGGTATCAAACCTTCCTTTCCTAGGAAAGGTTATTGAGAAAGTGGTTGCAAATCAGCTGGAAATCCGCCTGACAACCTATGATATTTATGATCCATTCCAATCAGGATTCAGGAGAAGACATAGCGCTGAAACAGCCCTGGTGTGTGTGTTAAATGATCTTCTGATGGCAAGAGACAAAGGTGACTGTTCAATATTAATCCTTCTGGACCTCTCGGCAGCATTTGATACCATGGACCATGGGCTTCTGATTGAGCGACTGATACATTTCTGTGATCTGGATGGCACAGTCCTAAGCTGGTTTAAATAATTTCTCACAGGCAGGTCACAGAGAGTATCATCTGGCGTATACTCATCACCACCAGTGCCATTGCCATGTGGTGTCCCACAAGGTTCTATACTATCCCCCATGCTTTTTGCAGTATACATGCTCCCGTTGGGTGAAATAATCAGGCGCCATGGCCTGGTCTACCACTGCTATGCAGATGATACACAACTGTACTTGTCCTTTGCTCGGGGCACTGATAACCCAATAGCAACCCTAAATGGCTGTCTAGCTGAGCTACAGGAGTGGATGAGCGCCTGTTGGCTGCGACTGAACCCGGATAAAACAGAGGTCCTTATGATACGACCGCACAATCAAATCCTCATTCTTTCACCTGAGGAACATAGGCAGAATCAAGCACTTAATTCCCTCAGATGATCTGCCAAAAGTCATCCATGCATTTGTATCATCTCGATTAGACTACTGTAATGACCTCTACCTTGGTCTCCCAGTAAAAGAATTGCAACGCTTACAGCTGGTGCAAAACACAGCTGCCAGGCAGTTAACCAACCAGCCCCTTTCTAGCCAAATAACACCCATCCTCTACTCCCTTCACTGGCTGCCTGTAAGATGGCGAATCATCTTCAAGATTGGCTTACTGAGTTTCAAAGCATTACATGACCAGGGCCCAAGGTACCTGAAACAGCTTCTGACCCCATACTGCCCCACTCGATTACTGCGATCTGTAGATAAAGGACTTTTAGCAGTACCTAGAATCTCCCGTAATTCATCTGGGGGTCGAGCTTTTAGTCATGCGGCTCCGACTCTATGGAACTCACTTCCCCGCATAGTGCGAGAGGCCCCAACTATAGAATCCTTCAAAAGTAGGCTCAAGACTTTCCTGTTTACTCAAGCATTTCCATAATGTCCATTTTAGTAACTCCATGCTTCTGTATTTTATGAAAATGTACTTCATTATTTTCTGTACTATATTATGCTATGTATCTGTTAAGCGCCTTGAGTCCTATTGGAAAAAGAGCGCTATATAAATAAAATTATTATTATTATTACTTCTCTGACAACTCCATCCTTGATCCACTACAATCTGGCTTTCGCCCACTCCACCCCACCGAGACCGCCCTGGTGAAAGTCACCAATTACCTGCTTTCGGCCAAATCCAGGGGCCACTTCTCTCTGCTCATCCTTCTGGATCTCTCTGCTGCCTTTGACACCATGGATCATCCTGTCCTTCTCCACACACTCCAAAACATTGGCCTTTCTAGCACCGACCTTGACTGGTTTACCTCTTACCTCACTAACCGCTCCTTCTCTGTGTTTGCCTCCGTCATCACCTCACACCCTTCCTTATATCCTTCCTGTTGGTGTCCCTCAGGGTTCTGTCCTAGGCCCCCTTCTGTTCTCCCTGTACACCTCTTCCCTGGGTGCGCTCATTAACTCCTTTGACCTTCAATTTCACCTCTATGCTGATGTCACACAACTCTACCTCTCCTGATCTGTCCCCCTCTGTCCTCTCTCAGGTTTCCAGCTGCCTCTCCACCATCTCCTCCTGGATGTCTGAGCGCTCTCTGAAGCTCAACATGGACAAAACTGAACTCATTATCTTTCTCCCAGCCAGAGCAACACCCCCTACCAATATCTCTATCACTGTTGACAACACCATCATCTCCCCTGTTCCCCAACTCCAATGCCTGGGTGTTACTCTTGACTCCTCCCTATCCTTTGCACCCCACATCCAAGCTCTGGAGCAATCATGTCGGTTCCAGCTACGCAACATTGCTGGCATCAGGCCATTTCTCTCCCAGAGTGCAACTAAACTGATCATCCATTCACTGGTCATCTCACGACTCGACTACTGCAATGTTCTCCTCACTGGCCTCACTTGCTCCCATCTTGCTCCCCTCCAATCTGTCCTCCACAGCTAGGCTTATCTTCCTCTCCCACCGCTCCACATCTGCCACTGCCCTTCGACAAAATCTACTCTGACTCCCATTCCCCTACAGAATCCTCTTCAAACTCTTCACCATTACAGACATGGTCATCTATAATTCCACTTCTCCCAACATCTCCAACCTCCTCTCCCTTCATATTCCCTCCCGCCCTCTATGGTCGGCCAATGACCGTTGCCTCTCCTCTGCCCTGGTCACTGCTTCCCATGCACGAGTTCAAGATTTTGCCCGTGCTGCTCCACTTCAATGGAACGTGCTCCCCGATCTTGCAAAGCTTCAAACGGGCACTGAAAACCCACCTATTCATCAAAGCGTACCCTTCCGATGCATAACTTAGTCCTGAGGCTACTACTCCATCTCCCTGCTTAATGCCTTGAACATCTCTGCTTTGCTTACATACTGCCATCAGGCTACCTCCCGCTTGCTTGCACCTCATGTCATCTGTCTGTCACCCCTTCCCACTAGATTGTTAGCTCTTCAGAGCAGGGCCCTCTTTCCTCCTGTTGTCAAAGCCCTCTTCTCGACACATTTCAGTCACAACTCTCTCCTACTCAGCGACCATCTTTATCTGCTTTTTCTCCTGCTGGTAAAGGCTCCTCTCTATCTATGGCTGCCAGCCCCAAGTAGTACGATGATTATTCCCTCGCTACTTACATCTTAGCTGTATTATGTTTTGAGAATTGTGGTGCTCTTTGTTACCTGTACTCTATTTTTGTTATTTATTTACTGTAATGCTAAGTTTTGTCTTCCTGTACTGTCCTTTGTACGGCGCTGCAAAACACTTGTGGCGCCCTATAAATAAAATGTAATAATAATAATCCTGAAGGATCAGCCCCCTCACTACTTTATTATTTCAGGCACTCTCATTGCTTTCATTCCCAGTTAGCGCTATCTAGTATCAGACATACCCTGGGACAGGACTACAACAGCAGATGCCTGTGATTCTTCTTTCTATTACCCTCTAATGCAAATAGCGGACCCTCTCATGTGCTGTCCACTGCATATGCACATAGTATGCAGCAGCCATTTGAATTATATTAAGAGGTTATTATTTTCTTTACTTTGACTCTATTTCAATAAACCTACATTTGATTTTCCCTACTATAGAGTACATATCAATGCATATCCAGGAAACATCGACTCCCGGAGTGAGTCTATGGCCACTCAGAATGGTCGCCACAACTGAGTCGCCAGATGCATGTTTCCTGCGTACAGGATCGCATTTGGCGGCTGATACACGCCCCAAAAATGATTTCTCACTGTATCCATAATCGCAATTCAATTGCGTTACGTGCACATTGTGGCAGTAACGCATAAGCAGACCACTGATAAATGCTCATTTGCAAAAACATCAGCATACTGAACTATGAATCAGGCTCAGAGTCAATTTAAAGGGAATTTTAGGTACTGTATATCCCTTAAAAGAGAAACATGTAAAAGCAGGGGTGTAGCCAGAACTTTGTGGGCCCCAAAGCAACATACTGAAGGGTCCCCTGCCCCAATGCTTATAGAGAGACACCTCTTTGCAGCAGTTGATCATTGTATGCCGTGCGAACGGGTCGGAACTGCGCATGCACAGCGTGCAATGATGCGCACAGCAAAAAAAGAAGATGAAACGCTGATCGCATGAAGATTGACAGCGGAGAGGCGTTCCGGGGCGGACACTCACCGTTGGATGCCATTTTCGGGGAGTGGTCGTCCGAACGCAGGCGTGTCCAGGCAAATGGAGGGCGGATGTCTGACGTCAAAGCCGGGAGGAACGTCGCTGGATCCATCACACAGGGTAAGTAGCTCCAGCCTTACTCCTAGGTTGATGAAAACTATTTTTGCTTAGCAGGGCTGCACAAGCAATTGCAGCCCTGCTAAGCTAAAATACACTCCCCCATAGGCAGGGATTAGTTGATCGCACCAGCAGCAAAAAGTTGCTGGTTGTAATCAACTTGGAATCACCCCCTTTATACTGTACAGTGTCCACAGTTCATATTAGGCCACATTTAAAAAATGGCCACAGTTCATATTAGGCCACACTATGATGCCTCCACCTCATGTTGTGCCACATTACAGTAGCTCAATTCATAATATTGTATGTAACATTATAATGCACTCCAGTTCATCTTATACCACAGTACAATGAGCAGGTCCACGGGTGTAACTAGATATATTGTAGGCTGAAAGACAAAAGTTTGTAAGGGCCCAATGGTGGAAAATGTATACAACACATGTAACTGTGACAGGGAAGGTTGCCCCTCTCAGCTCCGGGACCCATAGCAGCTGCACTCCCTGCACCTATGGTAGTTACACCCTTGTATATAGCAAATGTAACTAAGACAGGGAATGTGGTCCCTCTCAGCTCTGGGCCCCATAGCAGCTGCACTCCCTGCACCTATGGTAGCTACAGCTTTGCATAAAAAATTGGTTAGACATAGAATCATACTTGCCTACTTTCTGTCATGATTGTAGTTTTGTGAACCTGGCGTGTATGTGAAGTCCGTGTGGGTAACTGGAGGACTGTGTGTACAGTATATTGGCTGGTCTGTGGGAATCAGTGAGATGAAGAGCTCAAGGAACACTATGGATGATGAAGTAGGTACAAAAAGTAAGATTTAATGGAGTAATGATAATTCACAGAGGCTGAGTTTACCCCAATGACTGAACAGAAAAATTTAGTTAATAATTGTAAAATGATGCTGTAGCACTCTGTATGAAAAACAATGACTGTGGCTGTGACTTTAATACAAGGCTGAAGAACTGATGACTCTGGCTGTGTCTTTAAGACGAGACTAAAGAATAATGTGACTGTGTCTTCAAGATGAGACTGAAGAATACTGCGGCTGTGTCTTTAAGACGAGACTGAAGAATTCTGCAGCTGTCTCTTTAAGACGAGACTGAAGAATACTGCGGCTGTGTCTTTATGACGAGACTGATACTGGATATAACTGGCAACACAACTGTAATCCGGACTGGGTAGCAAAAGGGCAGAGTTTTACAGGAACTAAGGTAATAGTGTTACCTCTTAGGGAGCTCAGCTACTATGCTCACACTGAGCAGTGTGACTCAAGGAACTGGTGGCTTCTGTAACACATGTCTCTTTACTTATACTTCCTGGTCCTTGGTGATTGGTGAACAGGGTCAAGTGATTCAGGGAGTCTCAGGCTGGCATGGGATTGGATAGCTCATGGTCAGGTGATCTGTCCCTGTCATGTCAATTCTCCAGGTTAGGCTATGATGTGGACTGAGGCCTAGCAGGCCGGAAAATACTGAAGCCTAAACTCCTAAAATGAGCAGAGGATGCTGGCTTTTAGGCCCAAACACCAGAGAGCTGAGCACAGTGGAGAATGTATCTGGTGATCACTGGAGTCAGAGAGACATATAGTATAATGACAAATGATGATGGCTGTGTAGGCACAGCATAGAGAGACTTGCTGAATTCAGTATTCACACAGAAGGTCAATCAACACAGGTGCAGCTCGTTAACTCTCACCTTCCAGGCAGAGAACTCAGCACTCGGGGAGATCATTGCACTGGCAAGCTGCTTATCCCAGTAAGCAGAAAAGATGCAGGAACCAGGACAGATGGCAGAGGTAAGTCACCAAACATGAGAAATACAGTCAGGTTCATGACACTCTCCTGGAATGGCTGGGAGGCTTGCAAAAATTGGGAGGCACTACCGGCCACCTGAAATAGTGGGAAAGTCTCCTGCATCCTGGTCACCCCTGCCCGCACCCTGCTCATGGATGAAAAATGGGCAGGGTGATGACTTAGTCCCATCCTCCGCTTTACAATGCCGGTAATGTGGGCGTAATGTGACATCTCCATGCCCCTTGACTGCCCATATTCTGGACCCATGGCTCCCTGTGTTGCACCAACCAAGCTGCTCCGCCATAAGGTCAGAAAGTATATATAGAATGCTGCATGCTATAAAGGCTTGAGTTTTCAGGATGTGACTAGCATGCTGACCGCCACCTACCCCCCTTCATCAAACAGAAATTGGGATTGCATCGCCTGGAGGAGCACAAGAGAACAGGAGAAGACAGAGGTAAGTTATCACCAGGGACGGATTGGGAAACAAAAGTGGCCCTGGAAAAGTTTCTAGAAGTTGCCTCATGTGGGCGGCACCAAACTAACTGTAGGCGGAGCCAATACCACAGTAGGCGGGCTTACTTAAAAATGTAATGTAGGCGGAGTTACACCAACAAAAGGCAGAGCATGTCAAATTAGCTGGACCTAACACATTAAAAGTTTAGAAAGTATTGTGTTGTAGCAGGAGTAGTTAAGAAATTAATACTGGGGTGACATTTAATCCTCTGCACACTCATATCTCAGTCCATCCCCATAATTTTTCTCTGCTTCTAAGGGGTCAGTTCAACACGGATTGAATAGCGCTGGGAGGGAGCTCCTGGTGCTATTCAATTCAGAGCAATGCTGTCACTGACTAGAGGATTTCTTCTTGCACCCTTCTAAGGGTGCGAGCCGAAATTCAACAAAACTAGGTCCACAATGCTGCTTTGTGACCTAACGCTGTGCAAACAGCACCACGGCGAGGCAGTTTAGCTGGAGAATGCCTGTTCTCACGACTTAACACCTTATTTAGTACGGGAATACGGGTATTCTCAGACTTAGCATCGCGCTGCATTGAATAGCTCCAGAAGCTCCCTCCCGGTGCTATCCAATCCGCGTTGAATTGAATTAACACCTTAGTCTATCTCCCCCACTAAGTCCATCTTCTGCATATGTTCGCTCTCTTAGTCCATCTTCTGCGTGCGTCTCCTCCTGCCTCTCAGTCCATCTACTGCATGTTTCTCCCAGCCTCTCTTTTCTCATTTTCACACCTATATAATTTTCCCTTATGCATGTTTCCTTCTGTCTATTCACTAACCACCTTCTGCCTTTCTCCTTCTGCACAGTTTCAGCCTCTCTCCCCTTATACCTGCCAAGCTTCGGCCAGTCACTTGATGCAGGGCTTCTGCGCCAATGGGACAGCCACAATTGGAAGCACGCAGCCACCCTGTTTAAATAGGGGGCACAGCTTACTGCTGTACCACCTGATACTACCTTTACTGCATTTCCACTGGGTGAACAATTCTGAGCAATTCGCTTCCCCATGCTTTGACAATTGTTCCACTTTCTGCTGTCTGTTCCCCATGTGTGTATGCCTTCATCTATCAATCACCTGCCTGTCTTTCACCTTCTGTTAGCCTTCTTGTCTCCAGTTTCGTATATACAGTTTCTTCCCCATTCCCCGCCTCTTTGTGTGTTGTCTGTCCCTACTAGAGCTTAAAGTGGTTCTGGAGAGGTGGTGGAACTCATTTCCCCCGCCACCGACTCCCCTCCCATTAAGCAGAGGCGATGGTAGGGTGTTAGGCATCCCCCCCCCCCCGTAAACTACAAATTTGTGCCCTAACCCCCATACTGTCTAAAGGAACAGTGCGCACAGAAGGCGCGCGTCACAAAAAAGGTGTGCGGCATCACATGGAAAGGGCGTGGCCACACAATAGTACCCCCAATACAAATTATGCAACGCAATAGCACACTCTTAGGGGGATATTCAATTGTAAAAATAGGATTTTGGTACTTACCGATAAATCCTTTTCTCCTAGTCCGTAGAGGATGCTGGGGACTCCAAAAGGACCATGGGGTATAGACGGGATCCGCAGGAGCTTGGGCACACTGAAAAGACTTAATCTGGGTGTGAACTGGCTCCTCCCTCTATGCCCCCCCTCCAGACCTCAGTTATAGGAACTGTGCCCAGGAGAAACGGACATTTCGAGGAAAGATTTTTGTTTAAACTAAGGGCTACCAACATACCAGCCCACACCACAAACATACCGTACAACCAGAGTAACATTAAACCAGATAACAGTATGAATTAACAACAGCAACAAGCTGAAACAAGAAATACACAACCCGTGTATAAACTAATTTAACTAGCAAGAAAACACTGCAAGTAACAGTCCGCACTGGGATGGGCGCCCAGCATCCTCTACGGACTAGGAGAAAAGGATTTATCGGTAAGTACCAAAATCCTATTTTCTCTTACGTCCTAGAGGATGCTAGGGACTCCAAAAGGACCATGGGGTTTATACCAATGCTCCAGAATGGGCGGGAGAGTGCGGACGACTCTGCAGCACCGACTGAGCAAACGCAAGGTCCTCATCAGCCAGGGTATCAAACTTATAGAACTTAGCAAAAGTGTTTGAACCTGACCAAGTAGCTGCTCGGCAAAGCTGTAACGCCGAGACGCCTCGGGCAGCCGCCCAAGATGAGCCCACTTTTCTGGTAGAATGGTCTTTTACTGACTTCGGCACCGGTAGTCCGGCCGAAGAATGAGCCTGCTAAATCGTACTACAAATCCAGCGTGCAATAGTCTGTTTTGAAGCAGGATGACCAATTTTGTTGGAAGCATACAAGACAAAAAGCGCCTCAGTTTTTCTGGCAACAGCTGTCCTAGTGACGTAGATCTTCAACGCTCTTATAACATCCAGAGATTTTGGAATCGCCACAGCCTCCGTAGCCACCGGGACCACAATAGGTTGGTTAATGTGAAATGAAGAAACCACCTTCGGCAGAAATTGTTAACGAGTCCTCAATTCCGCCCTATCCGAATGAAAAATCAAGTACGGGCTCTTATGAGATAAGGCCGCCAACTCTGACAATTTCAATTCAACCTTACGCAAATGTTCAAACCAGGAAGACATGAGAAACTGTAAGACCACATGAAGCTCCCATGGAGCTACAGGAGGCACAAACGGAGGATTGATATGCATTACTCCTTTCACAAAAGTCTGAACCTCTGGGAGGACCGCTAATTCTTTTTGAAAGAAAATAGACAAAGCCAAAATCTGCAGTTTGATGGAACCTAATTTCAGGCCTGCGTCTACTCCCGCCTGTAAAAAGTGGAGAAAGCGTCCCAAGTGAAAATCTTCCGCAGGAGCCATTTTAGACTCACACCAGGAAACATACTTTCTCCAAATACGGTGATAATGTTTAGCCGTAACCTCCTTCCTAGCCTTAATGAGAGTTGGAATGACCTCCCTGGGGATACCCTTACGAGCTAAGATCTGGCGCTCAACCTCCATGCCGTCAAACGCAGCCGCAGTAAGTCTGGAAACACGCATGGACCCTGCAACAACAGGTCCTCTCTTAGAGGAAGCGGCCAAGGATCTTCCACCAGTAATTCCTGAAGATCCGGGTACCAGGCCCTTCTTGGCCAATCTGGAATGACGAGAATCGCCTGAACCCTTGCTCGTCGAATGATCCCCAGTACCTTTGGAATGAGAGGAAGTGGAGGGAACACATACACCGACTGGAACACCCACGAAGACACCAGGGCGTCCACTTGGGGGTCCCTTGACCTGGAACAATACCTCGGGAGCTTCTTGTTGAGACGAGACGCCATCATGTCGATCAACGGAATTCCCCAACGTTTTGTCACCTCTGCAAATACCTCTTGGTGAAGAGCCCACTCTCCCGGATGGAGATCGTATCTGCTGAGGAAATCTGCTTCCCAGTTGTCCACTCCCGGTAGGAAGACTGCTGACAGGGCGCTCACGTGTTGTTCCGCCCAGCGAAGGATTCTTGTGGCCTCCGCCATTGCCGCTCTGCTCCTTGTTCCGCCTTGACGGTTTATATGTGCCACCGCTGTGATGTTGTCTGACTGTACCAGGACAGGTCGACCCTGAAGTAGGCTTGCAGCAGGCCGTTGTAAATGGCTCTTAACTCGAGAACATTTATGTGGAGACAAGCTTCCTGGAGCGACCATTTCCCCTGGAAGTTCCTTCCTTGGGTGACTGCGCCCCAGCCCCGGAGACTTGCATCTGTTGTCAGAAGTACCCAATCCTGGATACCGAACTGGTGTCCCCCTAGGAGGTGAGGACTTTGTAGCCACCACAGGAGAGAAATTCTGGCTCTGGGAGATAGACTTATCTTCCGGTGCATGTGCAGGTGAGACCCGGACCATTTGCTCATCAAGTCCCACTGAAACACCCGGGCATGAAACCTGCCAAATGGAATGGCTTCGTACGCCGCAACCATTTTCCCCAGAACCCGAGTACAGTGATGGATCGACACACTCGTCGGCCTCAGAAGTTCCCTGACCATCGTCTGCAGTTCCAGAGCTTTTTCTTCTGGAAGAAATACTTTCTGTAAATCCGTGTCCAGAATCATGCCCAGAAAAGGCAGCCGAGTGGTCGGAATCAACTGAGATTTTGGCAAATTGAGTACCCAACCGTGCTGTCGTAGAACCGACAGTGACAAATTTACACTTCTCAGCAACCATTCCTTGGACCTCGCCTTTATCAGGAGATCGTCCAAGTACGGGATAATTGTAACCCCTTGTTTGCGAAGGAGAACCATCATTTCCGCCATGACTTTGGTGAAAATCCTCGGAGCAGTGGAAAGCCCAAACGGCAACGTCTGAAATTGGTAATGAGAATCCTGTATCGCAAACCTGTGGAAGGCCTGACGTGAAGGACATGTAAGTAGGCATCCTTTATGTCGACTGACGCCATAAAATCCCCCCCCTTCCAGGCTGGCAATTACCACTCGAAGAGATTCCATCTTGAACTTGAAAACTTTCAAGTATGGATTGAGGGATTTTAGATTTAGAATTGGTCTGACCGAACCGTCCGGTTTCGGCACAACAAAGAGGCTCGAGTAGAACCCCTCCGCCCGTTGGGACGTGGGAACGGGAACAATGACCCTCTGTAGACACAATTTTTGTATCGCTGCCAGCACCACCTCCCTGTCCGGAAGAGCTACTGGTAACGCCGAAATGAAGAACCGGTGAGGGGGTATCTCCCGAAACTCCAGCTTATATCCCTGAGACACAATCTCTAGGACCCAAGGATCCAGGTCTGATTGAATCCAGACCTGACTGAATATTTGTAGACGGCCCCCCACCGGTCCGGACTCCCCCAGGGAAGCCCCAGCTTCCGTGTCAGTAGCAGGCCATTTGCCTATACTAAGTTACTAACTAGAAAAGGGATAGAAAAAGGGTTTTTCAAAGATATAGGTTCATTAATAGAGGCAGGTTTGAGGAAAAGGAGAAGGCCAAACAAAAGGGTGGAACACAGTCAGTACAACTATAAACAATTGAGCACTGGCTGAGCGGCATAAAGGGTACCATTGCTTCCTCTCAGCACTGGAGTTGTGAGTTCAATTCCTGACCAGAGCTATATCTGTGTGGAGTTTGTATGTTCTACCTGTGTTTGCCTGGTTTTCCTCTGAGGGGCACTGTTTTTACCCAGAGGCAGCCATGAGCATGTTAAAATACACCAATTTCATGTATCCTGTGTACAAGGAACACAGGGGAAAGGTGTGGTGAAAATATGACGAGGTTGTCAGCGCAAAGGCCGTGGGGCATAAAGCCCATTGACTTTGGCACTAGAGACTTAGACATCTGGCTCAAAGCGCAGGCGGCGGCCATAGCTAAATGGGGCGCAGCGCCGCAAAAAATCCAGTGCAGGGCATGCAAAGCAAGAAATTAGACGCTGGGTTTTTTGCATTATGCGTGCAACTACATGCACGCATGCACGTTCTGTGGCGTGAACCACTCCATCAAGGAGTGCAACAGAGAGAGGGGTAGTCACCCGCAAAAGGGGCCCACACCAGCTGGGCCTAGGAAAAGCGAATAGTCCTGTGGAGTTGGGCAGGGGCCTGGCAGGGCTGCCCAGGTATCCCAGGATTAAGGAAGCCAATTCTCTGTGGGGGGGCTTCAAGGATGGTTTTAGGGTACCTATAACCAGAGAGGCACGCCCAACGGTAGCTCCAGGGACATAAGGTCCGTAAGGAGGCAGCTGGGGGTGGTACGCGAGAAAATCGCTAAGGAACTAGCGTTAGGCAGGACGGTGAGGCCATTCGCAGCCCTGCCATTGCAGGATGGGTAATTTCACCTTTGGGGAGGGAGGTCAGGCACATCCAGCACCTGTCCTACCCCGAAGGGGCGTTGGTGACCGACGCATTAGGCAAGGAACTATGCTCAGGGCAGTACCAGCCAGTTGATGTGGCCATTAGGACGGTCCGAGCACAAGGGAGGGTGAGCAGGTCAGTCTTATGCCCTGTTAGCCACTTGAAAGAAACCCCCCTTACTGGTGGGGGTTTTAACCCTTTTTCAAAGGCAGGAGGAATTGAAGACACTGTGTGTTGAGCCTACTTGTCCAGTTATACACACTCAAAAGCATCTGTGTTTGAAGCTCAGAGATTGGGTTTCCTGTCCAACCTACAGTAATTTAATGGCTGTCATTCAGTAAGCAGCCTTATCAGATACTCCTCTTGTGAGGTGTGATAAGTAACCCCTTGAAAGAGGCAGAGTCTGGAAGCCAGGTATCAGGCTTTATGAGCTGTCCCACATTACAGCTCCCCCCTGTGGTGAAAAATAAACATCCTGTTCTTTTACAATCCAGCAAAGGGGAAATACAACTGTCCCCTATATGAATTGCAGCATGCAGTTTAAGAAATGTAATTTACAATATAGGAATAACCAGGGCCGGTTCTACCCCTTGTGGCGCCCAGTGCGAGAGTTTCCACTGGCGCCCCCCCCCCCCGCGCCCCCGTGGCAAAACAGTTAGTGTGCGGTTGGGGGCTTCATAGGGGAGGGGCGTGGCCAGTTATGCTCCCAGTAGCTGTGCCCCCCAGTTTATTTGCCCCCTGTCGCTGTGCCCCCTCTTTATTTGCCCCCTGTTGCTGTGCCCCCTCTTTATTTGCCCCCTGTCGCTGTACCCCCCCTTTATTTGCCCCCCGTTGCTGTGCCCCCTCTTTATTTTCCCCGTCGCTGTGCCCCCTCTTTATTTGCCCTCTGTCACTGTGCCCCCTCTTTATTTGCCCCCTTTCGCTGTGCCCCCCGCTTACAAACACACACACACAAAATAATAAAAACAATACTTACCACTGCCCCGCTCCTGCTTCTTCTGCTGCTCCGTCAGTCGGGCTGCCCGCTCCTCTCTATGGGAGAGACGTCAATGACGTCTCTCCCATAGCGCCGCACAGACACTAGAGGTCAATAACGACCTCTAGTGTCTGTGCCTGGAGCCGGCTGCAGCGGACGCCCACACAGCCCACGGCGTCTGCTGCAGCCGTGGAGCGGGGAACGGAGTGCGGGCAGGAGGCGGTGCCTTCGGGGTGACTGCGGCCGCGCCCCCAGGCCGCAGCGCCCCGGGCAAAGGCACTGCTTGCCCGCACCAAGATCCGCTCCTGGGAATAACATGATACTACATGTCAGACAGTATATACACAATATCATATTTCAGGATCCGATCACGTTATGGATCCTGGCATTGGGAGCCCTAAGGGCAAAGCTGGACTTAGAGTCAGCCTTTAGGCTGCTTTCCCGGCATCAGGAGAGCTTCAGTCTCACGGGACGAAGCTGCGGTGGAGAATTTTTCAGGGGAAAATGTATTGCCGACGGGCTGCGCCATTTCGGGTGCTGTCTGCGGAGCATTTAACTCTTCCCTGCAGTTGTGCCGGCAGGTGCGCACAGGGTCAAGAGCCATAGCACACCACCTAGAGGATTTCCTGGGGGCAGGGCCACAAGCTGCAGCGCAGCCAATTGCTGCGCGAACTACAGGTCATGCTGGAGGTATTCAGCGTGCCTATCGCACCAGAGAAACTGAGGGCCCAAGACAGTTTTAGCATCCGAGGGTTTCAAAGCATCGATGTTGGCATACAATAGGAGGTTAGGAAGGTTTTTCCTAACTAACTGCTTTGAAGCGTTGGCCCACGGGCTGCCGGCAGCGGAGACGCAGAGAGGCAGCTGGTTCCCAAGGGTTTGTAACCATTGAGGTTTGCATGTAGCGTGCTACTGGTTTTGTTAGCAGAAGTTAATGGAAATGCAGCAGGATCCAATAGGGGGCAACCATTGATGTTTGCATCAGATGTTAGGAGGATAGAACGGTTTGCCTCTTCTAGCTATTTCTCGTGAGTTAGGCCCGAGCGGGGGTAGGGAGATAAGCTGTGGCAGCATGAAATTTATCACTGCGGTTTCTTAGTCAGGAACAGTGCAAGGCACGTTCAGAAACAGCCAGGGCACCTGGTCAGGTTTGGCAGTTTTGTGACAGGTGAAGCACAGGCAGCTGGCCAGTGGCGTAACTAGAAATTTTTCTCCCCCAAGCCAAAAAATTCTTCGGCGACCCCCCCCCCTCCCTTCATGCTCCATAATTGTTAGCAAGAAAGGGATAAATATGCGCGCGCCTTTGGCGCGTGCGCCAAAAAAGGGGCGTGGTTTTGTTGGAGTGGGCGTGGTTTCGCATAAAGTAGCGTGGCATTGCAGGAAAAGACTACCTTATACCCCAGTTTTGCAACCTGCACGCCCATACGTTGGCCACCACAGGAAAGAAAAATAATCCTGATTCATGCCCCTTACATTATTTGTCATTTTTCCTCCTTATAGTAATGCCCAGTATACATTATGCCACATACTGCAATGGCCCTTAGACATTGTGCCGCACACAATAATGCACGACACAATATGCACACACTGTAATGCCCCCGACACATTATGCCACACACCGTAATGTCTGTGACACATTATGCCACACACCGTAATGCCTGTGACACATTATGACAGGAATCGCAATGCCCGTTATACATTATGCTACACACTGCAATGCCCCTGATACATTATAGCACATACAATGTCTGTGACACATTATGACACACACCGCAATGTCCGTGATACATTATGCCACACACTGCAATGCCCGATACATTATAGCACATACAATGCCTGTGACACATTATGCCACACACTGCAATGACCTTGAGACATTATACCACAATGCCCGTGATATAGTATACCATACACCGTAATGCCTGTGACACATACCGCAATGCCCTGCCCGTTATACCCTATGCCACACATCGCAATGCCCGTTATGTATTATGCCACACTGCAATGACCCTGAGACATTATACCGGGTGGTCTTCTGTATGCCGGCGGTCGGGCTCCCGGCGCTCAGTATACCGGCGCCGGGAGCCCGACAACCGGCATACCGACACTTATTTTCCCTCGTGGGGGTCCACGACCCCCATAGAGGGAGAATAAAATAGTGTGGCGCGCAAAGCGCGCCACCGTGCCCGTAGCGTGGCGAGCGCAGCGAGCCCGCAAGGGGCTCATTTGCGCTCGCCACGCTGTCGGTAAGCCGGCGGTCGGGCTCCCGGCGCCGGGATGCTGGTAGCCGGGAGCCCGAACGCCGGCCAGCCGTAGTGAACCCATTATACCACATACCACAATGCCCGTGATATAGTATACCACACACCGTAATGCCTGACACATTATGACACACACCGCAATGTCCGTGATACATTATGCCACACACTGCAATGACCCTAAGACATTATACCACATATCACAATGCCCGCGATATAGTATACCATACACCGTAATGCCTGTGACACATTATGACACACACCGCAATGTCCGTGATACATTATGCCACACACCGTAATGTCCATTACACATTAAGTCCTACAGTAAGGCTTCTAATTACTTTTCAATTACCTGCTCGTTGTCAGGGGTTTCATGCACTGGGTGTCATGCTCGTTGCCAGGGGTTTCATGCTCTTGGTTCCATGCACGGTGCCAGGGGTTTTCATGCTCAGGGTGTCATGCTCGTTGCCAGGGGTTTCATGCACTGGGTGTCATGCTCGTTGCCAGGTGTTTCATGCACTGGGTGTCATGCTCGTTGCCAGGTGTTTCATGCACTGGGTGTCATGCTCGTTGCTAGGAGGTAGTCCTTGTTGCTAGGGCTGTGCTCCCAGTGCCACATATGTCCCCAGTGCCAGATATTCCCCCACGGTGCCAGGTACTTACATGCCCCAGTGCCAAATATAGTCGTCGTCCCCATGTGCCAGGTACACATATACCCCCCCAGTGCCACATATGCCCCCAGTGCCAGATATTCCCCCCCAGTGCCACATATGCCCCCAGTGCCAGATATGCCCCCAGTGCCATATATTCCCCCCCAGTGCCAAATATGCCCCCAGTGCCATATATGCCCCCAGTGCCAGATATTCCCCCCGTGCCATATATACCCCCAGTGCCAGATATTCCCCCCCAGTGCCAGATATTCCCCCCGTGCCATATATGCCCCCAGTGCCAGATATCCCCCCCAGTGCCAGATATTCCCCCCCAGTGCCATATATGCCCCCAGTGCCAGATATTCCCTCCCAGTGCCATATATGCCCCAGTGCCAGATATCCCCCCCCCAGTGCCAGATATTCCCCCCAGTGCCAGATATTCCCCCCAGTGCCATATATGCCCCAGTGCCAGATATCCCCCCCCCAGTGCCAGATATTCCCCCCAGTGCCATATATGCCCCAGTGCCAGATATCCCCCCCCAGTGCCATATATGCCCCCAGTGCCAGATATTCCCCCCAGTGCCATATATGCCCCCGTGCCATATATGCCCCCAGTGCCAGATATCCCCCCCCCAGTGCCATATATGCCCCCAGTGCCAGATATTCCCCCCCAGTGCCATATATGCCCCAGTGCCAGATATCCCCCCCCAGTGCCAGATATGCCCCCAGTGCCAGATATTCCCCCCAGTGCCAGAAATGCCCCAGTGCCAGATATTCCTCCCCCCCCCCCCTTGCCATATATGCCCCCAGTGCCAGATATTTACCCCCCCCCCCCCCGCCGTCGCTATTTGGAGGGACACGGAGGGCACAGCTCGTCTCTTCTGTGTCCCTCCAGCTGCATCATCTCCGGCGGCCGCGGGTCTAATAGGGGGAAGTGCCGGTTCGTGAGCCAATTAGAGCTCACGGACGGCACTTCCCCCTATTAGACCCGCGGCCGCCGGAGATGATGCAGCAGGAGGGACACAGGGAGGCGCGCTGTGTGCCCTCCGTGTCCCTCCAAAAAGCGGCGGAGGGAAGGAGACTGCAGACTGACATGCGGACGCTCGTCCGCATGTCAGTCTGCTGTAAATCAGTGGCGCCCCCGCAGCCCCTCGCCCCCAAGCCACCACGAGGACTGCGGGGGCAGTAGTTACGCCACTGCAGCTGGCAGAGATGCAGGAATCAGGGAGTGCCCAGCAGGGGCCAAAGCAGTTCGTCTGGCCAAGAAGCTGGCCAGGAGAAAGGTGGCATGATGGTGGCCGCCAACAGGCGAGCTAGGGGCATAAGGGCCCACAAGCTGGCCAGCTTGTATGTCCAAGCCAGACAGAGGAACAAGGGAGCCACGTGCCAGCAAGCGAGGAGGGGGCTGGCGGCAGGGCGCCTGCGCAGCAGCATCAAGTTTAGTGCAAAGCAAATACTTGAACTGGCAGGTTTGGAGCCGGGGCAGTCGGGGTGTCCCCCCCCCCCCTTTCCTGGGTAAGGAAACGGGACTCCCGCAGGAGAGAGCGCGGCGGTGCCAAGTAGTGGGAAGCGCTAGGCTGCATGCCAGGAGGACCAGCAGCTTCTTGATCGCTGATGGAATAGAAGTGAAAGGTGCCAGCCGGCAAGGTGGGTGGTACCTGGTCAGCGGGGGGCACTGTGCAAGAGAAGCGGCCCAACACAACAGTCATTCATTCGGGAGGTAATGATGTGGGGGACACGAAGTCCCTTGATATGTTAAGAAGGATTGGGATTGGCACTGACCTAGCATGGGCAAAGGGGCATTGGCACGCAGCCAGCACCGTGTGGTCTAGCATCATCTCCAGGCTGACCTGACGCGGCGTGCGAAAGGGGGCTGCCATAGGGAGGATCAGGAAGACGGTCAATGTGGCAGTAAGTGCGTGAGGGCACTGGGAGGAAAGGTCATCAGTCAGAAGGTCAAGGGCATGTTCGGGGCTGACGGAGGCATCTGTCGGAGGTTAGCAGTGACTTGTTCAACGACGCATTGCAAAAGGCAGGGGAAGTCTAGGGAAGGGCGGATTGCAGGGTGGGGGTTTTTCGGTACCCGGGCAGGCCCGAGAACCTCAGTGGCGGGAAGAAGGGGTGCACAAGGCAGGTGGAGCAGGGGAGCCAGCTGAGGTTGCAGATTCACCGTCGGCGAGGTGCCGCACGCCAGGCCCCAGCTGTCGGCGGCGGGCCGTCGGCTGCGCACCAGGCCAGAGTGATCTGTGGGGGCTGGCTCCATAGCGGGGGCGTTGCTGAGGGCCTATGGCGTAGGTATGTGGCACGCCCCGTCATAAATCAATGATAGGCATTGATAGGGTTTGTGCCTTGCCCACCGTTCTCTGTCCCTGCCCTGCAAAATGTAAAATGTAAATAAGGTAATGTTTAATAAAACTGTGGCCAATGATTAAATCCCAGATCTTGTCTCCGAGTATGATTTCAGTAGAGGAAATATTGGGGTTGGTTTAGCAGGGACGCAGCAGGCCACCCTCTCTCCCTTAATGACATGCGGGGTGGAACGGGCCCAAGTCTGTGTGCATCCGCCCCCCTGGATCTGACAGTGCCTCCTGTCACCTCACACACAGCCTGCTCCCGCCATCCACCACCCCCCCCAAACACACACGCATAGCCTTTTACCCCATCCCCGTCACCACACACACACAGCATGCTACATCCCAGTCACCACACACACACAGCCTATTACATCCCAGTCACCACACACACACAGCCTATTACATCCCAGTCACCTCACATACACAGCCTGTTAGCCCCCAAATCACCACACACACAGCCTGTTACCCACCAAGTTACCACACACACATCCTGTTACATCCCATTCACCACACACACCCACCCACCCCCTGTTCCCTGGAGTCACCACCCTCCACACAAGCCCATATATGTATGTATGAATGCATGCATACATACATACATATAAGTCAAATGCTACCTCCAGGTCCCCACAGCACAGAAGGAGGGAGGCAGGCAGCTACCAGGCAGGGTACGGGACACACAGATGATCACTTGACCCCAGGCAAAGTTGGGGGCTTGGCCTAATCACGGACCCCCCCCCCCCCACCACCGTGGCCACGCCCCCTTTTTAAAACCCCATCGCAAGCTACAGACTGTAGCCCATGAGAGGAGATGGTGGCGCTGGAGTAATGATATGCCCCACTGTGCCCAGCACTAGCAGAAGTCAAAGTCGGCCCCAGTTTGCGTTATGGCTGGGGCCGGCTCTGCTGCAGGACCCGGGGCTACACAGTCTCTCCTGCTGGCCTCTGCCTAGGGCCTGTGCTCCCTACAGCTGCTGGTGGCCGCGGCGCAGCGTGACACGTGGGGGGCGGAGCCACATATGAGAGGCGGCCCCGCATGCCACTCGGCCCACCGGGGACCACCCCGGTGAGAGCACTGGCCAATCCGGCCCTGGTTATCACCATGTAAAGAACTGCAGAGGACAGAGGTGCTTGACCATGTAAGACAGAGGTGAGAGGGGAGAGGACAATGCAAGACACAGGGCAGGGAGGGAACAATACAAGTATGAGATGGAGAACGAAATGACAGCATAGGAATGGAGAGAGTTAAACCTCCTATGAGGGGTGGACCTAACTGTGTTGAAAAGTATAGCCAATGATAGAGAGGGGAGGGATCAGTATATATAGGGATGTATAGCCTAGCTTGGTCTCTCTTGTTGCTGGTTTTCCTTCTGGTGAGTGTGACTGTTTTTGCACTTGCACAGATTTTGCTTAGCTGGCTGTTTACTTTAGAGACTTAATTTCATACTTTACTGGGCACAGTTTCACTGTTTATAACAGTACTGAACTTCAGGGCCCTTCAACCCCCCTCTCTCATCTTCCACCTACATACTTTTGTGCATTATGGCCGCCTCTCGCCCCCTCCGCTCTGCCAGTACCCCAGCTCGCTTCCGTTCTCCGGGCTGTGATGCTGGGTCCGCGGATGGGCCTGCGGGCTCACTTACCCGTTCCCCGTCCCCCGGCGCCGGTGCGGGTGCCCGCGCCGCGGTCGCTGGGCGGACCCGGTCTTCCCTGCCCCTGGTTGATGGTTCGATGCTTACCTCCGGCCGCGGGTGGCAGGGGGAGCCGGTGACACGGGGGAGCCGTCCGGAGTTGGCCAGGCGTCGGCCTTCACCGTCAGTGCTTGAGGGTGAGGCGCCGTTGCCGAGTATAGGCACCCGCGGGCGCGCGGCCTCCGGGAGCTCCCATTCCGTCTTCTCACCCGTCCCCATTGCCACGGTCGCGGAGTGGTGCCAGGCGAGGGGGCCAGGGTGGACGGAGTGCGGCGGCGGGTCGGACGAGGCCTATCGCGGGGCCACGTCCGGCGGACCCTGTTGGTGGCACAGATGCGGAGGGGATGGTGGCGGGTAGCGGCGGGACGCGCGCACGGGGTGCGCGCACGCCCGCGCGCTCAGCCAGTGGCGCCGTTCGCGCACGTGTGCCAGTGTCAGTTTCTCCCCTGCTGCCTCCCTTACAGCCGGAGTCCGGCGGGGAGTGGCGGCGGGGGGGACGCCATAGAATTATGAGCGCCAGTGTGGAGCCCCGCGGGCGTGCCTTCCCTGCAGATGGGGAGTGCTCCGGCCTGCGGGGGGAGGGTGCCCGCGGGGGGGCAGGGGCCAGGCGCAGCAGCAGTAGGGAGGGCCAGCAGGTTCAGGTCAGGCGTGAGGACTGGTGGGGGACCACGCCAATTGTGGTCAGGGGGGCCAGCGGATCACCAGTGAGGCGTGCGGGGCTGGGGTCGTCGGGCCCCTTTTCAGCGACTGCCGGCCGTCGGGTCGGGAGAGGTGCGCGGGGGCTCCCGCTAGTGCCGGCAACGATTTTTGGGGAAGTCAGGAGGCTTCCGGTGAGTTGACGTCGGCTCTGTCGACGGTGGCGGCGGCATTGGGCCCATTGGCCGCAGCAGCATCCCCGGGGGCAGCAAGGCATTCCGGCACGCGCGCTGAAGCGGCGGCGTCCGGTACTCAGCAAGGGTCAGCAGCTCAGCGAATAGCCCGCGCTTGCCGCGACCTGGGGGCGGCCGCGGCACAGTTGGGACACCGTCCGGTACTGGAGGAGCGCGGTCGCGCGGTGGGGACGTCTTTGCCCCGGAGTGCTAGGCATGCCCCAGGAGTGGCTTCCGGGTCCCGTGCTTTGTCTTCTTTTTCAGGAGATCGCGGAGTGGTGGAGTTGGACGTGAGCGAGGAGGAAGATTGCGAAGTTTCCACACCGGAAGACGCCCTGTCCGAGCAGTCGTCAGCGTCAGGTGAGGTTGACCAGTCGGCGTCGGGGTCCAGCGCGCGCTCCAGTTCTCTCAGTTCCTCCTCTTCTTCTTCCCCGTCGTCGTCGGCGTCCGACGTCAGTAGCACGACTAGGGCTAAAAAGCGTGCGACAAAGTACACTAAGAGGGCGGCGGGGCAGCAGGAAAGGCGGAAGAGACGCAAGCGGCTTAGCGAGGATGCGCGCAGGGCCAAGAAACGCCGCGATTTGCCTGGGGTTGTCCACTGTGTATATACGGCAGTTTTGAGGGGGTTGCGGGATAGCTGCCGTAGGAAGATCTGCAGGGGCGACTATGTCGATCTGTTCGGGCTTACTAAGGACGCGAAGAAGGAGTATAAGGCAGCGACAGCTAAAAAAGGCATCGGATCTGAAGCTTTCCGAACTTTCGACAACTGGCTGGCCGGTTTTTGCGTCTTTGCGGCGTGTTACCTGGAAGATAGGCCCGAAGAACATATGAACGTCATACGATACCTGCACTTGATACACGATATGCAGCACACTTCGTCAGGTATCGAATGGCGGATGTATGATGAGAAGTTCCGAGAGAAGCAGGACTGCTTACGGGTTATTGACTTCGGGTGCAAGGACGTATAGGTCTGGCTCCAGGTCACCCGGGCTTCTCAACCCACAAAGGGGCCCCGAAATCCGGGGGCAGACGGGCAGCGCGCAGGGTCATCCGCTCAAGGGAGTAGCGCAGAAGGGGGACCGAGTAGGAAAAGTAGGTTGGCCGTCCGAGGGGGTGGGCAGGCCGCCGCGAAGGGGAAGTGCTTCGCATTTAATAATGCGACCTGTTCCTACGGCAAGCAGTGTCGGTTTCGACATTCGTGCTTGCAATGCGGCGGCTTCCACCCAGCCTCCAACTGTTTTAAAGGGAATCGGCAAGGCGCGAGGGGGAAACAAAGCTACGCTAGGCCCGGCGCGAGCGGGATCGCTCCTCAGGGCCCCAACGCCAATTAATTTGGACGCCATGTCCAAATGGTTGGATTGGTATCCGAATAGAACGGATGCTCAGTTTTTGTTTCATGGTTTTAAGTTCGATTTCCACCTGCCTGTTGCGGGCGAGGTATCTGTCAAGGCTACACGGAATCTCCAGTCCGCTCGCTCCTTGCCGTCCGTTTTGCGCGAGAAAGTTGAGAAGGAGGTGCGACTCGGTAGGATGGAGGGCCCTTTTAGCTCGCCCCCTTTGGATGACTTGGTCATTTCCCCAGTAGGGGTAGTCCCCAAGAAGACTCCGGGTGCCTTTCGGCTCATTCAGCATCTTTCTTACCCGTCGGGGTCATCGGTCAACGACGCGATACCGCCGGCACACTGCTCGGTCGTGTACCAGTCGTTTGACGAGGCACTGGAGTTGGTTCGTAGTTACGGCCCGGGTGCTCTGATGGCTAAGATAGATGTGGAATCCGCCTTTCGGTTGCATCCGGACTCATTCCGTTTTATGGGTCTTCGGATCGGAGCGGAATATTTCATTGACAAATGTTTGCCGATGGGATGTTCCGTTTCCTGCTCGTTTTTCGAAAGGTTTAGCACATTTTTGCATTGGTGCGTGGAGTCTTCTTCAGGCGGTCATGGAGTGGCGCATTACCTCGATTTCCTGTGTGTGGGACCGGCGAATCCGCCGCGCTGCAGCGACTTGCTGTTCAGCATCCAGGCGTTGTTTTATCACTTCGGCGTTCCTGTAGCCGAGGATGAAACGGAGGGACCTGTTTCCTGCTTGTCGTTCCTGGGGATTGAAATCGACACGGTGGCGGGATCGTGTTGCCTTCCTCAGGCCAAGGTTGCGAAGCTCCGCGAGGTTATTCGCCAGTTCGTAAGGTCGCGGAAATTCACATTGAGGCAGGCACAGTCATTGCTGGGCCTCTTGAACTTTGCATGCCGGGTGATCCCGATGGGCAGGATTTTCTGCCGTAAGCTGGAGAGGGCGACGGCGGGGTGTGCCAGAGCGCATCATTTCATTCGTTTGTCCTCCGAGATTAAGAGGGATTTGGCCATCTGGGCCTCGTTCCTGGAGGATTTCAATGGGGTGCGTATCTGGCTGGCCCCAACGGTCGGCAATGCTCGGTTACAGCTGTTTACCGACACGGCGGGTTCCTCTGGGTTCGGTTGCTACCTAGAGGGATCTTGGTGCGTGGCCTCGTGGCCTGAGGAATGGCATCGCGACCTTTTGCTGCTGGAGCTTTTCCCCATTATGGTGTCACTGGAGTTTTGGGGCGATCGTCTGGCTCATCGCAGCATTTTGTTTAGATGTGACAATCTGGGCGTGGTGCATGCGATCAATAACCAGAGGGCGAAGTCGCTGGTGTTTCTGAGGGTGCTCGGGCGATTGCTGCTGACATGCTTGCATAAGAATGTATGGTTCTGCGCGCAGCATGTGCCAGGGCTTGAGAACGGAATTGCCGACGCGTTGTCCCGCGGGCAGTGGGAGAGATTTCGTTTGTTGGCGCCCGAGGCCGATGAGCGTGGGTTTCAATGTCCCGGTTATGTCTGGCAGGTGATCGGACCGGACTGGAGGGTCTAGCGATGCGGTCGGTGGCTCCGAACACGCTCAAGGCTTACGGGCAAGCTTGGAGTGAGTGGGAAGAGTTTGTCCGAGGACGTAGTCATGAAGGTAAGAGCGGGCATCGGATGATGCTTTCTTTTATTTGGCAGCTTTTTGTCACGGGTAGGTCCAGAGCGGTGGTGTCCTGGTACTTAGCTGGGATTTTGTTTTTTAGTAAACTCAAGGGTGTCCCTGACGTGACAAAGAGCGGGCTCCTGGTTAAGGCGATGAAAGGGTGGGCGCGCGTGGCGCCAGCGCCGCCTGATAGGCGACGGCCCATCGATGCGGCCTTGCTACCGGCTGTCATCGATGCGGTTGGCGGTATCGCGTCGTCAATTTTTTAATCGCTTTTGTTCCAGTTGGCGTTCTCCATGGCTTACCACAGAGCCTTTTCGGGTTTCGGAGCTGGTAGCGCCATCTAAGCGGACAGGCTCGCGCATGCTTCTGGATGACGTGGTGGTGGGTGATAGGTCCTTGCTGTGCAGATTGCGTCGCTCTAAGAAGGACCAAGTGGGTAGAGGTCGATGGGTCACTTTGGTTCCGTCTCTGGAGGAGAGCATTTGCCCGGTGAGGTTGGCATCGAAGTATGCAGCGGTTCGGCCCGGTGTGCAGGGGTCGTGGCTGCTGCATTATGACGGTTATCCTTTAACGAAATATCAGTTTCGTTGGATGCTGAGTCGCTGTCTGGCGAGCTTGGGCCTTTCACCCGCTGCTTTCGGTACGCATTCTTTCCGTATCGGGGCGGCGACGTCAGCTGCGTCGGTGGGGTTTTCCGTTGCAGAAATCCAGGCAGTGGGGCGATGGAAGTCGTCAAGTTACAGACGATATATTCGCCCAGTTCCATGAGTTGTTTGTTTGACTAACAGTTCAGTTTTATTAGTCGTTGTATAAGTTCATGTTGTAAAGTTAAGTACGTCCTTGTGTAGTGTGTCTGTTTGTCTCCCCTGTTCATCCTACTCAGGGATTAGCTACTCGCCGCTGCTGGCAGCGGGGGTCTGGAGTTCTTTTGCGATTTTTTGCCTGACTTGACGGACTGAATTCTAATCCACAATTCGGCTAATCAGTTCAAATCAAAGTCCCTCAGCAGGTTTTTACGCTTTCACCTCCAGCTGAGTTCCTACATGTTTTTCCCATTTTATACCCCCCCCCACCCCCGTTTTACTTTCCTTATTTTATTTTGATTTTTCCCGTTGTGTGTTTATGTTGCTTCGATTGGCTGGAAGCCTGTTTAGATCGGCTAGGCCGTGACTTCTGCAAGACACGAAAACCCCCTTTTTTCTTTTGACAGATCCTTCAGGTTAATGCGTTTAATATACTCCTGTAGGATACTTATTAACCGATTTTTACTCCTTTCCTTCTCTTCAGGTTGGGTAGAAGACGATTTGGCAATCTGGGTGGTTGGCCACTCTTATGTGTACTGGGCAGCCAGGTTTTTGGCCTCGGAGGGGGCACAGATGTTTCCTAGGGCTCATGGCGTTCGTTGGCTTGGTTGGCGGGGGATGATGTGGAAAGATCTGAAGAGTAGATTGGTCAGTCAGGTCAGCGAGCATGGAGTCCCTAGGGTGCTGGTTGTCCATTTGGGTGGCAACGATTTGGGGAAGAGGACATCTTTGGAGCTGCGGTGGGCCATGATGGAGGATCTGGCCAGTGTGGCAGCAGCGTGGACCAATTGCGTCTTGGTGTTCTCTATGATGGTGCCAAGGTTGCGTTGGCAAGGAGTGGCGGACGGTCGCCCAATTGATGAGGCCAGGCAAAAGGTGAATGCGGCGGTGGCGAAGTGGGTGTTGGCCCACGGAGGGAAAGTGGTTCGCCACCCTAGGATTCGGTAACGTGACAGTCACCTTTTTCGGCCTGATGGTGTGCATCTGTCCAAGGAGGGGATGCTGTTTTTCCTGGAGGATCTGTTTCTAGTGTTGCAGGAGTTAGGTTGAGGGTATGGTGGCGGTGCGAAGACTCTGGGGAAGAGTCTTTCGCTGTTGGCGGAAAAGAACGGCAGGTTGTAATTTGACTTGTTAGTTGCAGTTGTTTACAGTTTTGGTGTGGTTTAGGTGCTCTCACCTCCATTGACTTTTAAGGCCGCTAGACCACCCATCAGGGGACAGCGTCATCACCCATCCGGGTAGGCAGTCAGCGTGGAGGTCTGAGTCGGGCACCTATTACCTATGTATGGTTTGTGGTAAATTAGAATCGTTTGGGTTTTTAATGTTTTTGAGGTTACCGTCAGTTGAATATAGCCGTTCTTTTTTCTGCCACCATATGCCGGCTGAATCGGCATGTTAACTTAAATTTTACTTTACAGGTTTTTCTAATGGTTAGGGTACAATAAATAGCTAACAATTTTCTGCCAAATTCAAGTCTCCGTGTCATTATTTCTTGGTATTAAAGGTATTTATTTTATTTATTTATTTATTAACAGTTTCTTATATAGCGCAGCATATTCCATTGCGCTTTACAATTAGAACAACAGTAATAGAACAAGACTGGGTAAAAACAGACAGACATAGAGGTAGGAAAGCCCTGCTCGCAAGCTTACAATCTATAGGATTGAATGCTTTACTTTTGAATAAGGGTCCACACACTATCATTAGGAGGTTTAGGAGAACGAAATGACAGCATAGGAATGGAGAGAGTTAAACCTCCTGTGAGGGGTGGACCTAACTGTGTTGAAAAGTATAGCCAATGATAGAGAGGGGAGGGATCAGTATATATAGGGATGTATAGCCTAGCTTGGTCTCTCTTGCTGCTGGTTTTCCTTCCCGCCCTCCCACCCCATTTGGTAGAGGTTTTGGCACGGAGTACCTTGGCTCTGAATTGTTAGTGTGTGTTATCGTTGGCTATTTGTCGGCGGAAAAGAACGGCAGGTTGTAATTTGACTTGTTAGTTGCAGTTGTTTACAGTTTTGGTGTGGTTTAGGTGCACTCACCTCCATTGACTTTTAAGGCCGCTAGACCACCCATCAGGGGGCAGCGTCATCACCCATCCGGGTGGGCAGTCAGCGTGGAGGTCTGAGTCGGGCACCTATTACCTATGTATGGTTTGTGGTAAATTAGGATCGTTTGGGTTTTTAATGTTTTTGAGGTTACCGTTAGTTGAATATAGCCGTTCTTTTTTCTGCCACCATATGCCGGCTGAATCGGCATGTTAACTAAAATTTTACTTTACAGGTTTTTCTAATGGTTAGGGTACAATAAATAGCTAACAATTTTCTGCCAAATTCAAGTCTCCGTGTCATTATTTCTTGTTATTAAAGGTATTGAATGCTTTACTTTTGAATAAGGGTCCACACACTATCATTAGGAGGTTTATAGTATCACTGGCAGATATGCATGTGTGGCTGTGCTTACTCAGCCTCCTTTATAACAGTCTGTACCCCACAAGCTAGTGTGCTGCGTAATCTCCTTATAGCAGCCAGGCTGTGCAGCCTGTAGTGGGAATGCTGATCAGGGAGGGAGCGCGCAGCTGGTGATGGATTAAAGGCAGTTCTTTCACACATGCTGATACTGCCAGGATTCACACTTGGATGTCACTTGGAGTCACAATTCAGCGAACTCTAATGCGTTTGTCAGCCTATGGCTGTTTCCTCAGAGGATAGGCTGTTTTCCAAATCTGCAGCTTTCACACAATGCTTTCTCTGTGTCATTCACTGACATTCCTGTGACCTTCCCATTCTGCAGCATTAGGCCTAATTCACACCTGATCGCAGCAGCAAATTTGTTAGCTAATGGGCAAAACCATGTGTACTGCAGGGGGGTGGGGGGGATGATATAACATGTGCAGAGAGAGCTAGATTTGGGTGGGTTATTTTGATTCTGTGCAGGGTGAATACTGGCTGCTTTATTTTTACACTGCAATTTACATTTCAGTTTGAACACACCCCACCCAAATCTAACTCTCTCTGCACATGTTACATCTGCCCCCCCCCCCCCCCCCCCCCCTGCAGTGCACATGGTTTTGCCCATTAGCTAACAAATCTGCTGCTGCGATCAGGTCTGAATTAGGCCCATTGGGGGGGTGATTCCGAGTTGATCGCTTGCTGCCGATTTTAGCAGCTCAGCCATCAGGTAAAATAACGGCAAAACTGCACATGCATATGCGCCGCAATGCGCATGCGCGTCTTACAGGCACAAAGAGCATTGTTGCTATGCACTGGATCTAGCGACGATTCCATTCGCACAGCCTATCGCAAGGAGATTGACAGGAAGAGGGCATTTATGGGTGTTAACTGACCGTTTTCTGGGAGTGTTTGGGAAAACGCAGGCGTGGCCGAGCATTTGCAGGGCGGGTATCTGACATCATTTCCGGGACCTTCGTCGCTGCAATCATCGCACAGAATAAGTAACTACAGGGCTGGTCTTTTTTTGCGCAAAATGTTTTTGTACCACTCAGCTGCACAGGCGTTCACACACTTGCAAAGCGAAAATACACTCCCTTGTGGGTGGCGACTATGCGTTTGCACGGCTGCTAAAAGTAGCTAGCGAGCTATCAACTCGGAATGACCCCCATTGTCCCTCATTCAGCTTCAGTAGCAGAATCTGCTAAATCGCAAAATATGATACTGAAAATTCTCATGTTGGGGGCTGCCCAGCACAGGGCAAGGCTGCCCAGCATGAGAAGTGTTGCCCAGTGCTGCGATCGCATTTAAAAATGTGAATGCAATGCAGACATCGCAACCATAGAGCTTACCGATAGCCCCCCTGCATACGCAGCATGGCCAATCTACGTAAACGTAGCTTTGCATTTATTACAGAATAAGGGCCATTGTCTTATCCAAGGTGACCAAATCTTCTGTGCCAGAGTTCCAATGACTGTGACTCACTTGTCATTACTGCATAGCGTAGTGCGCTTACTGTGCCTGTTGTTAACTTTTCAGTGTTTGCTTCCAAAGCTACAACTAAAAAGTCAGACTGTGGTATGAAATTTTGAAGCATGGCTGTTGCAATTTCCTCATTTTCTATTTTCACATTAACAGAAGCAAAATGCATCCTGTCTATATAATCATTTATACTTCTGCATTCATGTACATTTGTGTTATACTCATACTTGCCGATATTGCTGCCCCTTCTTCCAGGAGGGGGCAGCCTGGTCGGCAAGTAGGGGGCGTGTCCAGTAGTGACGGGGCGTGGCTGCATGGAAACATCATTGTGCTCCGCCCCCCGTTATTCAGTGCCGAGGAAACAGGCATTGGAGAGCAGGAGGCGGAGCTACGATGATGCGATTCATCGCAAATCGTGTCATCGGGTCCCCCTCGGACAGCCCACTGGGGCTCTGTTGTGGGCAGCCAAGGGGGGGATGCGGGAGCTGGCGGCGGATGCGGGACACCTGCCGACCTTTCTAGGGGGCTGGGAGCGCCACTCGATTTTCGAGAGCCTTCCGGCCATGCCGAGAGGGTAGGCAAGTATGGTTATACTGTACAATACATACCTTAAATTTATTCTCCTCATGAGACCTCCATCCTGATATCATATGTCACTTGTAGTGCAGTCCACATTATTCTAGCTGACAGTTCCCTGCCAGGAGGGGACGGGTAGAGGCAGGCTGCAGGACAGGTGGGTTAGGATTAGGTTATAAATTGGAATCACAACATTTACAGAAGATTCCGGAAAGGAGACGGTTCTGCAGATAAGGGTGCTGGGGTTGGGGAGGGGTGCAGGATGTTGGGGGTGATTGGAGGGAAGATGAGGGGGGAGAGGGTGCTGGGGTTGGGGTTGCTGCCACATGATCTGTGGAGAAAAGACAAACAGGAAACAATATTAGGGTTTTTTTCAATAGCCCTATCTAAAGCTGTAGATAATTTTTTTCTTTCTGTAGTAAATGTAACATAGTAACATAGTATCTAAGGTTGAAAAAAGACAATTTGTCCATCGAGTTCAAACTATTTGTGGTCTCCTATGCACGATTATTTTGGTCTAAATTTTGTCTGATGCTAATGTCGGCCGTTGTGTTTTATTCCTCTTTGCATAGTAACTATAGTGCGTGACTATGCAGCATAACCCTGGATATCCTTATCCATGAGGAATTTATCTAACCCATTCTTATTTATTTATTTATTTATTAGCAGTTTCTTATATAGCGCAGCATATTCCGTTGCGCTTTACAATTAGAACAACAATTATAGAACAAAACTGGGCAAAGACAGACAGACAGACAGAGGTAGGAAGGCCCTGCTCGCAAGCTTACAATCTATAGGGAAATAGGCATTGATACACAAGGATAGATACTACCTGTAACATAATGGTTCCCCAGGTTGCTAGGTTCTTAATGGGTTGTATATGATATGATCACCCAGCAATGTTGGAAGACAAAATGTGAGTTTATGTGGACTGTACAGAGGGGATGTAACTTGATAGGGAAGCTGTGAAGGTTATGTGTGTGGGTCTGAAATTTGGTAGGCTTGTCTGAAGAGATGAGTTTTCAGAGAACGTTTAAAGGTTTGGAGACTAGAGGAGAGTCTTATTGTGCGTGGGAGTGCATTCCACAGAGTGGGTGAAGCCCGGGTAAAGTCCTGTAATTTTGAGTGGGAACAGGTAATACATGTGGATGAGAGACGCAGATCTTGTGCAGAGCGGAGAGGTCTGGTAGGGAGATATTTTGAGATGAGTGAGGAGATGTATGATGGTGCAGTTTGGTTAATAGCCTTGTATGTAAGTAAAAGTATTTTATATTTGACACGGTAGAATACCGGTAACCAATGGAGGGACTGACAGAGCGGATCAGCAGATGAAGAACGTCTGGCGAGGAAGATTAGCCTCGCAGCTGCATTTAAAATGGATTGAAGTGGTGATAGCCTATGTTTGGGAAGACCAGTAAGGAGACTATTACAATAATCAATGCGGGAGATGATGAGAGCATGGATTAGAGTTTTTGCAGTGTCTTGTGTAAGATAAGGGCGTATTTTGGATATGTTTTTAAGGTGCATGTAACATGATTTAGAGACAGATTGAATGTGTGGAACAAAGGATAGTTCAGAGTCAAGGGTGACACCTAGGCAACGAGCTTGTGGGGTGGATAGTTGCATTGTCAACAGTTATAGAGATATCAGGTTGGTAACTACTCTTAGCTGGTGGGAAAATAATTAATTCGGTTTTGGAAATGTTGAGTTTGAGGTGGCGAGATGACATCCAAGATGAAATGGCAGACAGGCATCCAGTGACACGAGCCAATACTGGTGGTGACAAATCTGGGGAGGATAGGTAGATTTGAGTATCATCAGCATACAAATGATACTGAAATCCAAAGGAGCTGATTAGTTTACCAAGACAGGAGGTATAGATTGAGAAAAGCAGAGGACCTAAGACTGAGCCTTGCGGTACTCCAACTGATAGAGGTAGAGAAAAGGAGGTAGAATCAGAGAAGTGAACACTGAAAGAGCGATTAGATAGGTAGGATGAGAACCAAGAAAGGGCTGTGTCCTGAAGACCTAGGGATTGTAGTGTTTGTATGAGAAGAGAGTGGTCAACAGTGTCAAAAGCAGCAGAGAGATCTAGAAGAATAAGTAGTGTGTAATGGCCTTTTGATCTAGCAGTGACTAGATCATTCACTACTTTGGTCAGTGCCGTCTCTGTGGAGTGTTGGGCACGAAAGCCTGACTGAAGTGGATCCAATAAGTTGTGCGAGTTAACAAAGTGTGTAAGGCGAGTGTAGGCAAGCCTCTCAAGTAGCTTGGAGGGACTGGGTAGCTGAGAAATGGGACGGTAGTTAGAGAGTGTGTTTGGGTCAGAGTTGTGTTTTTTTAGAATGGGAGTAATGACTGCATGTTTAAACAGAGAGGGAAAGATACCAGTAGAGAGAGAGAGATTACAGATTTTAGTTAAGGTTGGGATAAGCACAGGAGACAAAGTTTTACTGACCTGTGAGGGTATAGGATCAAGAGGAGAGGTAGTGGAGTAGGAGGATGAAAAGAGTGTTGATACTTCATCTTCACTTGTGGGATCAAATGAAGAGAAAGTGCCAGAGGGTTCAGGTAGGGAATTGAGCAGGTCACTGGCTGAGTTAGAGCATACCATTTCATCTCGGATTTTATCAATCTTATCCTTGAAGTAGGAAGCAAGTTCTTGTGCACGGATAGTAGCTATTGGGGGAGGTGAGGGAGGGTAAAGAAGTGATTTAAATGTATTAAAAAGTCGCTTGGGGTTGTTGGCATGATAAGAGATGAGAGATTGGAAATAGGTTTGTTTGGCAGTGTCCAGGGCCTGACGATAGGAGTGGTAGGTGGTCTTATATGTGAGAAAGTCACTTGGATTCTGAGATTTCCGCCACTGACGTTCTACTTTACAGTTTTTGTAGGTGTCTTGTTGATTTAGAGTGCCATGGTTGGCATCTAAGCCTACGTGGAGTATGATGGGTAGCTGGAGCCACTTCATCAAGGGCACTCTCTAGGGTCTGGTGCAGGTGTGATACAGCAGTGTCAGGTGTAGTAAATGTCGAGATTGGTGAGAGCAGTTGTTGCAAAGAACTGGAAAGTTGTTGAAAATGTATATTGTTAGTGTTTCTGCGGGTTAGAGGAGGCTTGCTTGGTTTTAGTGTCCTAGAATTTAAAGTAATAGAAGAGATTGTGAAGGTGATCAGGTTGTGATAAGAGAGAGGGAAAGGAGTGTTAGTGAATTCGGAAACTGAGCAGAGCCTGGTGAACACAAGATCAAGGCAGTGGCCCTCATGGTGAGTAGAGGAGTCGGACCATTGGGTTAGGCCAAGAAAGGAGGTTAGAGAGAGGAGTTTGGATGCATGAACAGATTGTGGACTGTCAAGAGCTGTATTGAAATCGCCCATAATGATGGTGGAGATGTCAGAGGATAAGAAGTGTGGGAGCCAGGCAGAGAAATCTTCTAGAAATTGTTGTTTAGGTTGCCCAGGAGGGCGATAGATAGCTGCAACACGCAGAGAGAAGGGGGTGAAAATCCTGATAGAGTGAACTTCAAATGAGGTGAATGCGAGTGATGGAATCTGAGGTAGAACAGTGTATGTGAAAAACTGTGACAGTAAGATTCCGACACCACCACCTTTACTATTATTAGGCCTAGATGTGTGTGAGAAGTGGAAACCACCATGTGACAGTGCTGCAGGGGAGGCAGTGTCTGATTGTGTGAGCCATGTGTCTGTTATAGTCAGCAGATTAAAGTTGTGAGATATGAAGAGGTCATGGATATGAAGAGGACATTCTTAAAGGTGTTGACTGAGTCCACCATTACAACTCCCTCAGGCAGGAAATTCCAAACACATATCGTCCTTACTGTGAAAAAACCTTTACGCCGCATTGTGCGGAATCTCCTCTCCTCTAACCTGAGCGAGTGCCCACCTGTCCTCTGTGCTGATCTTACCAAAAACAGGTCCTGTGCAAGCTAGGTGTATTGTCCTGTCCCTTTATATATTTGTAGATGTTGATCATGTCCCCTCTTAGTCTCCTCTTTTCCAGTGTAAACATGCCTAGCCTTGCAAGCCTTTCCTCGTATTCCAGCGTCTCCATGCCCTTAATTAGTTTGGTCGCCCGCCTCTGAACCTTTTATAACTCCAGAATATCCTTTTTGTAGTATGGTGCCCAAAATTGCACACAGTATTCAAGATGTGGCCTCACTAGTGATTTATATAATGGGAGTATAATACTCTCGTCCCTTGCATCAATTCCCCATTTTATGCATGCTAATATCTTATTAGCCTTCTTTGCTGCATTCCTACTTTGGGTACTGCTGCTTAGTTTGCTGTCTATGTGAACACCTAAGTCCTTTTCCAGTACAGAATTCCCTAATGTTACCCCATTTAGTATGTAGGTGTAAATTTTGTTCTTGCTACCACAGTGCATTAGCTTACACTTGTCTGTATTGAAGTGCATTCTCCATTTGGCTGCCCATGCTTCTAATTTAACTAAGTCATTCTGAAAAGACTCAGCATCCCGCTCCGTATTTATAACCTTACACAATTTGGTATTGTCTGCAAAAATTGAAACCATACTCTCTAGACCTTCTGTTGAACAAAAGTGGTCCTAGTACAGACCCTTGTGGCACACCACTTAGCACTTCAGTCCAATTTGAAAAAGATCCATTAACCACAACGCGTTGCTCCCTATTATCTAACCAATTTTTAACCCAAGCGCATATTGTGCTCCCTAGCCCTATTTCCTCTAGCTTATAGAGTCGCATGTGTGGTACAGTGTCTAAAGCTTTGGCAAAGTCTAAAAAGATTACATCCACCTCCTTACCCAGAACAAGGTTCGCACTTACTGTTTCATAAAAGCCAAGTAAGTTGGTTTGACATGATCTGTCCTTCACAAATCCATGTTGATTCCTTTTAATGACCTTATTGACTTCAAGGAACTTCTGAATACTATCTCTTAGAATACCTTCCAATACTTTCCAATACTTTCCCCACTGTGGATGTAAGACTAACTGGTCTATCATTACCCGGTTCAGCTTTACTTCCCTTTTTGAATATTGGCACTACTTCCGCTATACGCCAGTCTTTGGGAACCATACCTGATATAACTGAATCTTTAAAGATCAAGAATAGCGGATTGACCACAAGTCTGTCCTGTGGTTACTCATTATTAGGTAAATCCTGGATCTAGTGATTGTTACCTGGTTTGTGGATGGCAGCTTCCACATCGATGACAGATGTATTGTATGTAATCATTCTTCTGCAGCTGCAAAAATAATAAAAAGTGGACAGTTAGCGATTATAACTAGCAAGACACGTGGGCTGAACTCGCAGTGAGTCACCAGGTCATGTATGATGCCAGCAGCAGCCGTGGTACATGTATTATAGGCAGAGTGTGACATTACAGTAAGGTCTAGGACATTAGTGGCAGCATTGTGTTACAGCCTTAATTGAAAAATATAAGTGACTAAAACTTAAAGATGAGCGTGTACCAGGCAATATAACAGATACTGTACCATGCCGCACTACTATGTTATATCCACACAGCTACCGTGCCCTCCCACCTGTCCACCTGATGCTTTACCTCACTCACACTGTCCCAGGATGATGCACAGTGTAAGTTCTGTCTGACATCACAGGGACGGGGGGTAGTAACTCTGTCCCAGGATGATGCACAGTGTAAGTGCTGTCTGACATCACAGGGACAGGGGATAGTAACTCTGTCCCAGGATGATGCACAGTGTAAGTGCTGTCTGACATCACAGGGACGGGGGTAGTAACTCTGTCCCAGGATGATGCACAGTGTAAGTGCTGTCTGACATCACAGGGACGGGGGGATAGTAACTCTGTCCCAGGATGATGCACAGTGTAAGTGCTGTCTGACATCACAGGGACAGGGGGTAGTAACTCTGTCCCAGGATGATGCACAGTGTAAGTGCTGTCTGACATCACAGGGACAGGGGGTAGTAACTCTGTCCCAGGATGATGCACAGTGTAAGTGCTGTCTGACATCACAGGGACAGGGGGTAGTAACTCTGTCCCAGGATGATGCACAGTGTAAATGCTGTCTGACATCACAGGGACAGGGGGTAGTAACTCTGTCCCAGGATGATGCACAGTGTAAGTGCTGTCTGACATCACAGGGACAGGGGGTAGTAACTCTGTCCCAGGATGATGCACAGTGTAAGTGCTGTCTGACATCACAGGGGCAGGGGGGTAGTAACACTGTCCCAGGATGATGCACAGGGTAAGTGCTGTTTGACATCACAGGGACGGGGGGCAGTAACGCTGTCCCAGGATGATGCACAGTGTAAGTGCTGTCTGACATCACAGGGACAGGGGGTAGTAACTCTGTCCCAGGATGATGCACAGTGTAAGTTCTGTCTGACATCACAGGGGCAAGGGGGTAATAATATTGTCACAGGATGATGCACAGTGTAAGTGCTGTCTGACATCACAGGGACGGGGGGTAGTAACGCTGTCCCAGAATGATGCATAATGTAAGTGCTGTCTGACATCACAGGGACAGGGGGTAGTAACTCTGTCCCAGGATGATGCACAGTGTAAGTTCTGTCTGACATCACAGGGACAGGGGGGGTAGTAACGCTGTCCCAGGATGATGCACAGTGTAAGTGCTGTCTGACATCACAGGGACAGGGGGGGTAGTAACTAGTAACTCTGTCCCATGATGATGCACAGTGTAAGCGCTGTCTGACATCACAGGGACAGGGGTAGTAACGCTGTCCCAGGATGATGCACAGTGTAAGTGCTGTCTGACATCACAGGGACAGGGGTAGTAACGCTGTCCCAGGATGATGCACAGTGTAAGTGCTGTCTGACATCACAGGAACGGGGGTAGTAACTCTGTCCCAGGATGATGCACAGTGTAAGTGCTGTCTGACATCATAAGGACAGGGGGGGTAGTAACTCTGTCCCAGGATGATGCACAGTGTAAGTGCTGTCTGACATCATAGGGACAGGGGGGGTAGTAACTCTGTCCCAGGATGATGCACAGTGTAAGTTCTGTCTGACATCACAGGGACGGGGGTAGTAACTCTGTCCCAGGATGATGCACAGTGTAAGTGCTGTCTGACATCACAGGGACAGGGGGTAGTAACTCTATCCCAGGATGATGCACAGTGTAAGTGCTGTCTGACATCACAGGGACGGGGGTAGTAACTCTGTCCCAGGATGATGCACAGTGTAAGTGCTGTCTGACATCACAGGGACAGGGGGGTAGTAACGCTGTCCCAGGATGACGCACAGTGTAAGTGCTGTCTGACATCATAGGGACAGGGGGGGTAGTAACTCTGTCCCAGGATGATGCACAGTGTAAGTGCTGTCTGACATCACAGGGACAGGGGGTAGTTACTCTGTCCCAGGATGATGCACAGTGTAAGTTCTGTCTGACATCACAGGGGCAAGGGGGTAATAATATTGTCACAGGATGATGCACAGTGTAAGTGCTGTCTGACATCACAGGGACAGGGGGTAGTAACTCTGTCCCAGGATGATGATGATGATGATGCACAGTGTAAGTGCTGTCTGACATCACAGGGACAGGGGGTAGTAACTCTGTCCCAGGATGATGCACAGTGTAAAAGCTGTCTGACATCACAGGGACAGGGGGGTAGTAACGCTGTCCCAGGATGATGATGATGCACAGTGTAAGTGCTGTCTGACATCACAGGGACAGGGGGTAGTAACTCTGTCCCAGGATGATGCACAGTGTAAGTTCTGTCTGACATCACAGGGGCAAGGGGGTAATAATATTGTCTCAGGATGATGCACAGTGTAAGTGCTGTCTGACATCACAGGGACGGGGGTAGTAACGCTGTCCCAGGATGATGCACAGTGTAAGTGCTGTCTGACATCACAGGGACAGGGGGTAGTTACTCTGTCCCAGGATGATGCACAGTGTAAGTTCTGTCTGACATCACAGGGGTAAGGGGGTAATAATATTGTCACAGGATGATGCACAGTGTAAGTGCTGTCTGACATCACAGGGACAGGGGGTAGTAACTCTGTCCCAGGATGATGCACAGTGTAAGTGCTGTCTGACATCACAGGGACAGGGGGTAGTAACTCTGTCCCAGGATGATGCACAGTGTAAATGCTGTCTGACATCACAGGGACAGGGGGGTAGTAACGCTGTCCCAGGATGATGCACAGTGTAAGTGCTGTCTGACATCACAGGGACAGGGGGTAGTAACTCTGTCCCAGGATGATGCACAGTGTAAGTTCTGTCTGACATCACAGGGGCAAGGGGGTAATAATATTGTCCCAGGATGATGCACAGTGTAAGTGCTGTCTGACATCACAGGGACGGGGGTAGTAACGCTGTCCCAGGATGATGCACAGTGTAAGTGCTGTTTGACATCACAGGGACAGGGGGTAGTAACTCTGTCCCAGGATGATGCACAGTGTAAGTTCTGTCTGACATCACAGGGGCAAGGGGGTAATAATATTGTCACAGGATGATGCACAGTGTAAGTTCTGTCTGACATCACAGGGACGGGGGGTAGTAACTCTGTCACAGGATGATGCACAGTGTAAGTGCTGTCTGACATCACAGGGACGGGGTTAGTAACTCTGTCCCAGGATGATGCACAGTGTAAGTGCTGTCTGACATCACAGGGACAGGGGTAGTAACGCTGTCCCAGGATGATGCACAGTGTAAGTGCTGTCTGACATCACAGGGACGGGGGTAGTAACTCTGTCCCAGGATGATGCACAGTGTAAGTGCTGTCTGACATCACAGGGACAGGGGGGGTAGTAACTCTGTTCCAGGATGATGCACAGTGTAAGCGCTGTCTGACATCACAGGGACAGGGGTAGTAACGCTGTCCCAGGATGATGCACAGTGTAAGTGCTGTCTGACATCACAGGGACGGGGGTAGTAATGCTGTCCCAGGATGATGCACAGTGTAAGTGCTGTCTGACACCACAGGGACGGGGGGTAGTAACGCTGTCCCAGGATGATGCACAGTGTAAGTGCTGTCTGACATCACAGGGACAGGGGGGGTAGTAACTCTGTCCCAGGATGATGCACAGTGTAAGTGCTGTCTGACATCACAGGGACAGGGGGGGTAGTAACTCTGTCCCAGGATGATGCACAGTGTAAGTGCTGTCTGACATCACAGGGATGGGGGTAGTAACGCTGTCCCAGGATGATGCACAGTGTAAGTGCTGTCTGACATCACAGGGACGGGGCTAGTAACTCTGTCCCAGGATGATGCACAGTGTAAGTGCTGTCTGACATCACAGGTACGGGGGTAGTAACTCTGTCCCAGGATGATGCACAGTGTAAGTGCTGTCTGGCATCACAGGGACAGGGGGTAGTAACTCTGTCCCAGGATGATGCACAGTGTAAGTGCTGTCTGACATCACAGGGACAGGGGGTAGTAACTCTGTCCCAGGATGATGCACAGTGCAAGAGCTGTCTGACATCACAGGGACGGGGGTAGTAACTCTGTCCCAGGATGATGCACAGTGTAAGAGCTGTCTGACATCACAGGGACAGGGGGTAGTAAGTCTGTCCCAGGATGATGCACAGTGTAAGAGCTGTCTGACATCACAGGGACGGGGGTAGTAATGCTGTCCCAGGATGATGCACAGTGTAAGAGCTGTCTGACATCACAGGGACGGGGGTAGTAACTCTGTCCCAGGATGATGCACAGTGTAAGTGCTGTCTGACATCACAGGTACGGGGGGTAGTTACTCTGTCCCAGGATGATGCACAGTGTAAGTGCTGTCTGACATCACAGGTACGGGGGGTAGTAACTCTGTCCCAGGATGATGCACAGAGTAAGTGCTGTCTGACATCACAGGTACGGGGGGTAGTTACTCTGTCCCAGGATGATGCACAGTGTAAGTGCTGTCTGACATCACAGGGACGGGGGTAGTAACTCTGTCCCAGGATGATGCACAGTGTAAGTGCTGTCTGACATCACAGGGACGGGGGTAGTAACTCTGTCCCAGGATGATGCACAGTGTAAGTGCTGTCTGACATCACAGGTACGGGGGTAGTAACTCTGTCCCAGGATGATGCACAATGTAAGTTCTGTCTGACATCACAGGGGCAAGGGGGTAATAATATTGTCCCAGGATGATGCACAGTGTAAGTGCTGTCTGACATCACAGGGACAGGGGGGTAGTAACTCTGTCCCAGGATGATGCACAGTGTAAGTGCTGTCTGACATCACAGGTACGGGGGGTAGTAACTCTGTCCCAGGATGATGCACAGTGTAAGTGCTGTCTGACATCACAGGGACGGGGTTAGTAACTCTATCCCAGGATGATGCACAGTTTAAGTGCTGTCTGACATCACAGGGACAGGGGTAGTAACGCTGTCCCAGGATGATGCACAGTGTAAGTGCTGTCTGACATCGCAGGGACAGGGGGTAGTAACTCTGTCCCAGGATGATGTACAGTGTAAGTGCTGTCTGACATCACAGGGACGGGGGTAGTAACTCTGTCCCAGGATGATGCATAGTGCAAGTGCTGTCTGACATCACAGGGACAGGGGGGGTAGTAACTCTGTTCCAGGATGATGCACAGTGTAAGCGCTGTCTGACATCACAGGGACAGGGGTAGTAACGCTGTCCCAGGATGATGCACAGTGTAAGTGCTGTCTGACATCACAGGGACGGGGGTAGTAATGCTGTCCCAGGATGATGCACAGTGTAAGTGCTGTCTGACACCACAGGGACGGGGGGTAGTAACGCTGTCCCAGGATGATGCACAGTGTAAGTGCTGTCTGACATCACAGGGACAGGGGGGGTAGTAACTCTGTCCCAGGATGATGCACAGTGTAAGTGCTGTCTGACATCACAGGGACAGGGGGGGTAGTAACTCTGTCCCAGGATGATGCACAGTGTAAGTGCTGTCTGACATCACAGGGATGGGGGTAGTAACGCTGTCCCAGGATGATGCACAGTGTAAGTGCTGTCTGACATCACAGGGACGGGGGGTAGTAACTCTGTCCCGGGATGATGCACAGTGTAAGCGCTGTCTGACATCACAGGGACGGGGGTGGTAACGCTGTCCCAGGATGATGCACAGTGTAAGTGCTGTCTGACATCACAGGGACGGGGGTAGTAGCTCTGTCCCAGGATGATGCACAGTGTAAGAGCTGTCTGACATCACAGGGACAGGGGGGGTAGTAACGCTGTCCCAGGATGATGCACAGTGTAAGTGCTGTCTGACATCACAGGGACAGGGGGTAGTAACTCTGTCCCAGGATGATGCACAGTGTAAGAGCTGTATGACATCACAGGGACGGGGGTAGTAATGCTGTCCCAGGATGATGCACAGTGTAAGAGCTGTCTGACATCACAGGGACGGGGGTAGTAACTCTGTCCCAGGATGATGCACAGTGTAAGTGCTGTCTGACATCACAGGTACGGGGGGTAGTTACTCTGTCCCAGGATGATGCACAGTGTAAGTGCTGTCTGACATCACAGGGACGGGGGTAGTAATGCTGTCCCAGGATGATGCACAGTGTAAGTGCTGTCTGACACCACAGGGACGGGGGGTAGTAACGCTGTCCCAGGATGATGCACAGTGTAAGTGCTGTCTGACATCACAGGGACGGGGGTAGTAACGCTGTCCCAGGATGATGCACAGTGTAAGTGCTGTCTGACATCACAGGTACGGGGGTAGTAACTCTGTCCCAGGATGATGCACAGTGTAAGTTCTGTCTGACATCACAGGGGCAAGGGGGTAATAATATTGTCCCAGGATGATGCACAGTGTAAGTGCTGTCTGACATCACAGGGACAGGGGGGTAGTAACTCTGTCCCAGGATGATGCACAGTGTAAGTGCTGTCTGACATCACAGGTACGGGGGGTAGTAACTCTGTCCCAGGATGATGCACAGTGTAAGAGCTGTCTGACATCACAGGGACGGGGGTAGTAACTCTGTCCCAGGATGATGCACAGTGTAAATGCTGTCTGACATCACAGGGACAGGGGGGTAGTAACGCTGTCCCAGGATGATGCACAGTGTAAGTGCTGTCTGACATCACAGGGACAGGGGGTACTAACTCTGTCCCAGGATGATGCACAGTGTAAGTACTGTCTGACATCACAGGGGCAAGGGGGTAATAATATTGTCCCAGGATGATGCACAGTGTAAGTACTGTCTGACATCACAGGGACGGGGGTAGTAACGCTGTCCCAGGATGATGCACAGTGTAAGTGCTGTCTGACATCACAGGGACAGGGGGTAGTAACTCTGTCCCAGGATGATGCACAGTGTAAGTTCTGTCTGACATCACAGGGGCAAGGGGGTAATAATATTGTCACAGGATGATGCACAGTGTAAGTTCTGTCTGACATCACAGGGACGGGGGGTAGTAACTCTGTCACAGGATGATGCACAGTGTAAGTGCTGTCTGACATTACAGGGACGGGGGTAGTAACTTTGTCCCAGGATGATGCACAGTGTAAGTGCTGTCTGACATCACAGGGACAGGGGTAGTAATGCTGTCCCAGGATGATGCACAGTGTAAGTGCTGTCTGACATCACAGGGACAGGGGGTAGTAACTCTGTCCCAGGATGATGCACAGTGTAAGTGCTGTCTGACATCACAGGGACGGGGGTAGTAACTCTGTCCCAGGATGATGCACAGTGTAAGTGCTGTCTGACATCACAGGGACAGGGGGGGTAGTAACTCTGTCCCAGGATGATGCACAGTGTAAGCGCTGTCTGACATCACAGGGACAGGGGTAGTAACGCTGTCCCAGGATGATGCACAGTGTAAGTGCTGTCTGACATCACAAGGACGGGGGTAGTAATGCTGTCCCAGGATGATGCACAGTGTAAGTGCTGTCTGACACCACAGGGACGGGGGGTAGTAACGCTGTCCCAGGATGATGCACAGTGTAAGTGCTGTCTGACATCACAGGGACAGGGGGGTAGTAACTCTGTCCCAGGATGATGCACAGTGTAAGTGCTGTCTGACATCACAGGGACAGGGGTAGTAACGCTGTCCCAGGATGATGCACAGTGTAAGTGCTGTCTGACATCACAGGGACAGGGGGGGGTAGTAACTCTGTCCCAGGATGATGCACAGTGTAAGCGCTGTCTGACATCACGGGGACAGGGGTAGTAACGCTGTCCCAGGATGATGCACAGTGTAAGTGCTGTCTGACATCACAGGGACGGGGGTAGTAATGCTGTCCCAGGATGATGCACAGTGTAAGTGCTGTCTGACACCACAGGGACGGGGGGTAGTAACGCTGTCCCAGGATGATGCACAGTGTAAGTGCTGTCTGACATCACAGGGACAGGGGGGGTAGTAACTCTGTCCCAGGATGATGCACAGTGTAAGTGCTGTCTGACATCACAGGGACAAGGGGGGTAGTAACTCTGTCCCAGGATGATGCACAGTGTAAGTGCTGTCTGACATCACAGGGACGGGGGTAGTAACGCTGTCCCAGGATGATGCACAGTGTAAGTGCTGTCTGACATCACAGGGACGGGGGGTAGTAACTCTGTCCCAGGATGATGCACAATGTAAGCGCTGTCTGACATCACAGGTACGGGGGTAGTAACGCTGTCCCAGGATGATGCACAGTGTAAGTGCTGTCTGACATCACAGGGACGGGGGGTAGTATCTCTGTCCCAGGATGATGCACAGTGTAAGTTCTGTCTGACATCACAGGGACAGGGGTAGTAACGCTGTCCCAGGATGAAGCACAGTGTAAGTGCTGTCTGACATCACAGGGACGGGGCTAGTAACTCTGTCCCAGGATGAGGCACAGTGTAAGAGCTGTCTGACATCACAGGGACGGGGGTAGTAACTCTGTCCCAGGATGATGCACAGTGTAAGTTCTGTCTGACATCACAGGGACAGAGGGGTAGTAACTCTGTCCCAGGATGATGCACAGTGTAAGTGCTGTCTGACATCACAGGTACGGGGGGTAGTAACTCTGTCCCAGGATGATGCACAGTGTAAGTGCTGTCTCACATCACAGGGACAGGGGGTAGTAACTCTGTCCCAGGATGATGCACAGTGTAAATGCGGTCTGACATCACAGGGACAGGGGGGTAGTAACGCTGTCCCAGGATGATGCACAGTGTAAGTGCTGTCTGACATCACAGGGACAGGGGGTAGTAACTCTGTCCCAGGATGATGCACAGTGTAAGTTCTGTCTGACATCACAGGGGCAAGGGGGTAATAATATTGTCCCAGGATGATGCACAGTGTAAGTGCTGTCTGACATCACAGGGACGGGGGTAGTAACGCTGTCCCAGGATGATGCACAGTGTAAGTGCTGTCTGACATCACACGGACAGGGGTAGTAACTCTGTCCCAGGATGATGCACAGTGTAAGTTCTGTCTGACATCACAGGGACGGGGGTAGTAACGCTGTCCCAGGATGATGCATAGTGTAAGTGCTGTCTGACATCACAGGGACGGGGGGTAGTAACTCTGTCCCAGGATGATGCACAATGTAAGTGCTGTCTGACATCACAGGGACGGGGGTAGTAACTCTGTCCCAGGATGATGCACAGTGTAAGTGCTGTCTGACATCACAGGGACAGGGGTAGTAACGCTGTCCCAGGATGATGCACAGTGTAAGTGCTGTCTGACATCACAGGGACAGGGGGGGTAGTAACTCTGTCCCAGGATGATGCACAGTGTAAGCGCTGTCTGACATCACGGGGACAGGGGTAGTAACGCTGTCCCAGGATGATGCACAGTGTAAGTGCTGTCTGACATCACAGGGACGGGGGTAGTAATGCTGTCCCAGGATGATGCACAGTGTAAGTGCTGTCTGACACCACAGGGACGGGGGGTAGTAACGCTGTCCCAGGATGATGCACAGTGTAAGTGCTGTCTGACATCACAGGGACAGGGGGGGTAGTAACTCTGTCCCAGGATGATGCACAGTGTAAGTGCTGTCTGACATCACAGGGACGGGGGGTAGTAACGCTGTCCCAGGATGATGCACAGTGTAAGTGCTGTCTGACATCACAGGGACAGGGGGGGTAGTAACTCTGTCCCAGGATGATGCACAGTGTAAGTGCTGTCTGACATCACAGGGACGGGGGTAGTAACGCTGTCCCAGGATGATGCACAGTGTAAGTGCTGTCTGACATCACAGGGACGGGGGGTAGTAACTCTGTCCCAGGATGATGCACAATGTAAGCGCTGTCTGACATCACAGGGACGGGGGTAGTAACGCTGTCCCAGGATGATGCACAGTGTAAGTGCTGTCTGACATCACAGGGACGGGGGGTAGTAACTCTGTCCCAGGATGATGCACAGTGTAAGTTCTGTCTGACATCACAGGGACAGGGGTAGTAACGCTGTCCCAGGATGATGCACAGTGTAAGTGCTGTCTGACATCACAGGGACGGGGCTAGTAACTCTGTCCCAGGATGAGGCACAGTGTAAGAGCTGTCTGACATCACAGGGACGGGGGTAGTAACTCTGTCCCAGGATGATGCACAGTGTAAGTGCTGTCTGACATCACAGGGACGGGGGGTAGTAACTCTGTCCCAGGATGATGCACAGTGTAAGTGCTGTCTGACATCACAGGGACAGGGGGTAGTAACTCTGTCCCAGGATGATGCACAGTGTAAGTGCTGTCTGACATCACAGGGACGGGGGGTAGTAACTCTGTCCCAGGATGATGCACAGTGTAAGTGCTGTCTGACATCACAGGGACAGGGGGTAGTAACTCTGTCCCAGGATGATGCACAGTGCAAGAGCTGTCTGACATCACAGGGACGGGGGTAGTAACTCTGTCCCAGGATGATGCACAGTGTAAGAGCTGTCTGACATCACAGGGACAGGGGGTAGTAACTCTGTCCCAGGATGATGCACAGTGTAAGAGCTGTCAACGTATAAAAGGGGATCTACCTGGTGCAAACTGTAAAAAAGGGGTTCTACCTGGTGTAACATGTATAAGGAACTCTACCTGACGTAATGTATATAAAGGGTCTCTGCTCTACTGTGGTGTAATGTGTGTAAGGGGTACTCCCGTGTGGTGTAATGTGACTGACGGACACTACTGTTCGATGTGATATGAACTGGTACTATTCTGTGACCACGCCTCTTCTCTTTGAAGCCATGCACCTCCATTTTTTTCACACTGTCCCTGTTTTGAATTTTTTTATTTATTTTTTGGTGCCAAAAGGAAACTTTCGCCCTGGGCACCACAAAGTCTAGAACCGGCCCTGAGTACACATGACAGCAGATTGGGGTAACAGTAATAATGATAGAAATACTAATGTGTGGACAAATACCGCACCAAAATACAATATTTTTGGGAAATCCAGATACAAAATGAAAGGGTTTCAGGATGGTTTGCCAAAAGCAAAATACTAAAATGGTGTTATACCCAAACCCAAAGCATGTGGGTGGCGTCCCATCTCTGGGGATAATATCTCTGTACATAAACTATAAACTGATCTGTGAATGATGTTAGGAACCTACTTGATATAAATGAATATTATAAAGGCTGTCAAAGCCAGCCCGCAAACTGCAAGAGCAATGATCAAGGTGGTATAAGTCTCGGGGGTCATGGGCCCAAGGTCTCCCATTCTGATGTCACCTGTGCAAAAAAAGAAACCCATTAGGTTATTTATTATTATTAACCTTTATTTAAATCGCGCCACAAGGGATCCACAACGCCCAATTACAGAATACATAAATGAATAATCAAAAAGAAACAATAGTGACTTACGGTTGAAGACGATATAGGACAAGTAAAGGGTAAATAACACTGACATAAGTATCAGAGTGGCAGAAAATCATGGGATTAGGTGCCGTCGAGGACGGTTTAAGTAAGAGATGGATAAGCACACGAGGGTTGAGGGACCTGCTCGTCAGAGCTTACATTCTAAAGTGTGAATTCATCTCATTTACAGCCATAGCAATTCATTATCTAAAACATATATAACAACGGGTGGTCTTCAGTATGCCGACTGACGGGATCTGGCACTGTGAGGGGCATTTTTATACCTGGCACTGTGGGGACATCTGTATACCTGGCACTGTGAGGGGCATTTGTACACCTGGCACTGTGAGGGGCATTTGTATACTTGGCACTGTGGGGGCATTTGTATACCTGGCACTGTGAGGAGCATTTGTATACCTGGCACTGTGGGGGCAATTGTGGATCTGGCACTGCACTATTGGGGGCATATGTGTATCACGTCCCATTTTAACTGGCCACACCCATTTTTTTGGCGCGCGCGCCTTCCGGCGCGCACACACTGTACCTCTATGGGGCAGACCTGCTGGGGGGCAGGGTCATTTTTTAAGTTGAGAATTTTTGTATGGCCCCCGAAGGATTTTATAAATATCCAAATGGCCCTCGGTAGAAAAAAGGTTCCCCACCCCTGCTCTATAGTAACCCTCGCTCTTGTTATTGTATTACTGGGGGTGCAGGGGCAACATCAACTGTTACATTATTCTCAAATAATATTGATCATTGGGGGTAATTCAGACCTGATCACTGCTGTGCATTTGCGCACAGCGAGCGATCAGGTCTGAACTGCTCATTGTATGCACCGCAATGCGCAAGCGCGATGGTCCACTGCGACGGTGAGTGCCGGGCAGCGATGGAATGGTGCACAAAAACAGATCGCACCGGCGATTGCAAGAAGATTGACAGGAAGAGGGCGTTCGTGGGTGGCAACTGACCGTTTCTAGGGAGTGTCCAGAAAAACGCAGGAGGGACCCGGCGTTTTGTGGGAGGATTCGTGACGTCAGCTCCGGCCCCGATCGTCGCACTGGAAGAGTAAGTCCTGGGCTGTGCAGAGACTGCACAAACTGCTGTTTGTTCAGCTCTCCTGCACATGTGATCGCACACCTGCACAGCGAATTCCCCCTCCCTCTGTAGGCGGCGACTACCTGATTATTATTATTATTATGGCCAACCACAGTAATCATTACCTTATTATGATAATAGGTTTATTTTTTAGGTGTGCTTCAGGCCCTAGTCCCATTCATCACAGTGTTAATCTGGTCCTGATTATTTATGATTCAGCAAACATGGGATTCTTCTAAAAAATATATATAGATAGATATATAAAAAGATACATACAGTGCATCTGGAGAGTATTCACAGCGCTTCACTTTTTCCACATTTTGTTACAGCCTTATTCCAACATGTAATAAATACATTTTTCCCCTCAAAATTCTACACACCATACCGCATAATGATAGCGTGAAAAAAGTTTTCACATTTATTAGAAATAACAAACGAAGAAATCGTACATAAGTATTCACAGCCTTTGCTCAATACTTTGTTGATGCACCTTTGGCAGCAATTACAGCCTCCAGACTCTTTGAATATGATGCCACAAGCTTGGCACACCTATCTTTGGGCAACTTCACCCATTCTTCTTTGCAGCACCCCTCAAGCTCCATCAGGTTGGATGGGAAGCGTCGGTGCACAGCCATTTTCAGATCTCTCCAGAGATATTCAATCGGATTCAAGTCTGGGCTTTGGCAGGGCCATTCAAAGACATTACAGAGTAGTCCTGAAGGACATCTTTGCTGTGTGCTTAGGGTCATTGTTCTACTGAAAGATGAACCGTCGGCCCAGTCTAAGATTAAGAGCGCTCTGGAGCAGGTTTTCATCCAGGATACACATTGCTGCATTCATCTTTCCCTCTATCCTAGCTAGTCTCCCCATTCCTGCCGCTTAAAAACATCCCCACAGCATGATGCTGCCACCACCATTCTTGGTGGTGGCAACCACTGTAGGGATGGTATTGGCCTAAGGAGTGGCTTCCGTCTGGCCACTCTACCATACAGGCCTGATTGGTAGATTGCTGCAGAGATGGTTGTCCTTCTGGAAGGTTCTCCTCTCTCCACAGAGGAATGCTGTAGCTCTGACAGAGTGACCATTGGGCTCTTGGTCACATCCATGACTAGGGCCCTTCTCCCCCGATCGCTCAGTTTAGACGCCCGGCCAGCTCTAGGAAGAGTCCTGGTGGTTCTGAACTTCTTCCATTTACGGATGATGGAGGCCACTGTGCTCATTGGGATCTTTAAAGCAACAGATATTTTTCTGTTCCCCAGATTTGTGCCTCGAGACAATCCTGTCTCGGAGGTCTACAGACAATTCCTTTGACTTCATGCTTGGTTTGTGCTCAGACATGCACTGTCAAGTGTGGGACCTTATATAGACAGGTGTGTGCCTTTCCAAATCATGTTTAATCAACTGAATTTACTACAGGTGGACTCCAATTAAGCTGTGGGAACATCTCAAGGATGATCGGTGGAAAAAGGATGTGCCTGAGGCTGTGAATACTTATTTACATGTGATTTCTTAGTTTTTTATTTTTAATAAATTTGCAAAAATCACAAAAAAAAACCTTTTTTCAAGTTGTCATTATGGGGTATTGTGTGTAGAATATTGAGGGAAAATATGAATTTATTCCATTTTGGAATAAGGCTGTAACATAACAAGATGTGGAAAAAGTGTAGCACTGTGAATACTTTCCGGATGCACTGTACATAAATTTGAATATTGATGTTAATACAGATCTTATTGAGCATATTACTGTCAGGTATAGGAGGCCAGAATAATTCACTTAATCTGTAATTTTAGCTGCTGGAATGGAGAATTATTTGATCTGTATTGTAAAAAATAAGGTTGGAGCATACTTGCTTACTCTCCCAGAAGCTGCGGTAGATCACGATTTTTGGGGTAGTGCCCCACGGCTTGAGAAGAGTAGGCGACTCTCCCACTTCTTAAAGTGGATAGGATGGTACCATAATCACCGCAATTGCGAGGCCTCGGGAAGGGGCAGTGCTAAATCACTGGAATTACATCATATAGCTCCGCCCCTCACCACAGTCCCTCAAATTGTGGGTGTTTTCTTGTGTTGGGGGTGGGGCCTTTAGCTCCACCCACTTGCCACAGACCTGTGAATCACAGGTGTTTTAGTGTTGGGGGTGGGGTCTAATGATGAGACAGTTCAACCCTGCCTCCCAAAGTGACATACAGTGTCTCAAGTCCACGCTTCTCCTGGAGAGGAGACTGAAAAAGTAGGAAAGTATGGGTTGGGTTCAGTTAAGAGGAACAGATTGCTAAAATCCACCATTACTCAGCTGAATACCAAAGCCAATTCCTGGATTGCTGGCAGTATGGGCAGGCTGCATGCAGGTGTGGATGGCCAGCAGAACGGGCAGGCTGCATGCAGGCGTGGAGGGCCAGCAGTATGGACAGGCTACACGCAGGCGAGGGAGGGCCAGCAGTATGGACAGGCTACACACAGGCGTGGAGGGCCAGCAGTGTGGACAGGCTACACGCAGGCGTGGAGGGACAGTAGTACGGGCAGGCTGCATGCAGGCGTGGAGGGACAGCAGTATGGGCAGGCTACACGCAGGCGTGGAGGGCCAGCAGTGTGGACAGGCTACACGCAGGCGTGGAGGGACAGCAGTACGGGCAGGCTACACGCAGGCGTGGAGGGTCAGCAATACGGGCAGGCTACACGCAGGCCTGGAGGGCCAGCAGTACGGGCAGGCTACACGCAGGCGTGGAGGGACAGCAGTACGGGCAGGCTACACGCAGGCGTGGAGGGTCAGCAATACGGGCAGGCTACACGCAGGCCTGGAGGGCCAGCAGTACGGGCAGGCTGCACGCAGGCGTGGAGGGCCAGCAGTATGGACAGGCTACACGCAGGCGTGGAGGGTCAGCAATACGGGCAGGCTGCACGCAGGCGTGGGGGGTCAGCAGTACGGACAGGCTGCACGCAGGCGTGGGGGGTCAGCAGTATGGGCAGGCTGCACGCAGGCGTGGAGGGACAGCAGTAACAGCAGTACGGACAGGCTGCACGCAGGCGTGGAGGGACAGCATTACGGACAGGCTGCACGCAGGCGTGGAGGGACAGCAGTGCGGGCAGGATGCACGCAGGCGTGGAGGGACAGCAGTATGGGCAGGCTGCACGCAGGCGTGGAGGGACAGCAGTATGGGCAGGCTGCACGCAGGCGTGGAGGGACAGCAGTATGGGCAGGCTGCACGCAGGCGTGGAGGGCCAGCAGTGCGGGCAGGATGCACGCAGGCGTGGAGGGCCAGCAGTACGGACAGGCTGCATCCAGGTGGAAGATGTATGATGCCTCCTAGAGTGGAGAATCAGACAAATGGAGAAGCTGCGTCTAACAACCTGTCAGCTCCTATTATACTGCAGGCCAAAGTGCAGTCCGGACATGGGTCTGGATTGCAGCAGCAGATGTACCACGTTTAGGTCACTGGCCGTAGTTTGGACGGGATCCGGTCTGAAGATCGACAGTGTCTAGGTCGACAATGTTTAGGTCGACCACTATAGGTCGACAGTCGCTAGGTCGACATGGATGGAAGGTCGTCAGGGTTTCTAGGTCGACATGTGCTAGGTCGACAGGTCTAAAGGTCGACATGAGTTTTTCACAATTTGTTTTTGGGGGGGATTTTTTCATACTTAACGATCCACGTGGACTACGATTGGAACGGTAAAGTGTGCCGAGCGAAGCGGTAGCGGAGCGAAGGCACAATGCCTGAAGCATGGCGAGCGAAGCGAGCCATGCGAGGAGACGCGGTGCACTAATTTGGGATCCCGGTCACTTTACGAAGAAAACGACACCAAAAAAAACAAAAAACCTCATGTCGACCTTTAGACCTGTCGACCTAGCACATGTCGACCTAGAAACCCTGTCGACCTTCCATCCATGTCGACCTAGTGACTGTCGACCTAAACATTGTCGACCTAGATACTGTCGATAAAACGAACCACACCCAGTTTGGACACCCCTGGCCTAAGAAACCTTTCCTCAGATATATTTTTATAAGTGTGTTCAATGAAATGATTTTATTTATCTTTCCTTGTATTGATGCCTGAATTTCTACGAAATGTGGGGAAAAAAAGGAAGAGAATTAGGAGGCGTAATTAATTGGTTACTGCCAACCCACTCTATAGATAGCATTTCAAACTGAAGACCACTTACTGTGTGGAGTCTGAGATACATGATAAGAGCAGCAAGGTGTTTCACTGACAGCAGATCGGGTCACGTTCGTCCTTCCGGGATTAACATGATCATTCATTTCAGGATGTACAATATCCGTCAAATATCACTTAGTAATGATTCACTAATCTGTTCCGGGGAAACAGAATCAGAAGATCCCTTCAGCCTTCACACCCCCACAGGAACTCATAGCACCAGATGGGGAGGGGTCACGCTGGAACATTTAAATGAGGGCTTCATTGAACAAACGGACCACTCCGGCCCAGGTACTGAGCCTCACCCTTCAGCCTGCGCGTGGTGCTCCCTATCAGAAGGTAAGTCTCCCTAACATTTTTTAGAACCGGTACCTGGATTAATTGTGCTCAAATCAAAAGCCAGGTGGATTATAGGTGCAAACTTATTATAATTATCTTTGATCTGTGTAATGCAAGTTAGACAGTGACAGCTGGTCACCATGTTTAGGGCAATGATGTATTATTGTGTATTCCTAGTTTGCAGCCACCCTAAGGGAGCACAGCATATGATAGGTGATGTTATGTACGTTTTATCCTTGCATAGGGCATACTAGAAATTAACAACAAACTGTAATAACCACAAACCGTGTCAGTAACAAATGCTTCATCATGAATACAGGTTGCAAACTTGGGAGAAAAAACACACAACACACCGTCAGAGCTGCATTTAAGTACATATATGAGCATACACACTGAGTGACGTTGTGCCTGTGGTGTTCTTTATCAGTAACTTATATTTATACTCTTATCCGTCTAGGATGTTCAGTTCCCAGGTGTTGGTGCAACTCCTGGTTGTTTACTTGTCTGCTGTGCAAGGACACCGGACCTGCCACCTCACCAACGCCACCATCTCGGCAGAGAAAGACCACTGCCCAAGGTGCATCACCTTCACCACCACCATCTGTAGTGGTCATTGTCATACAACAGTGAGTCTTGCTCTGTATTTAGGTGTAGTATTACGGGGGACATGTATTAAGCCTTGGAGAGAGATAAAGTATCAGCCAATCAGCTCGTTATTTATTTATTTTTTCAAACACAGCCTGTAACATGGCATTTAAGGCCAGTACACACGGAAGATTTGTGCTGAGCGATCTAGCACAGACCGCTCAGAACACAGCGCGATGTGTGCTGATCGAGGGGGGGGGGGGGGGGACGCTCGGCGGCGAAATGAGTGATGTGCTAGATTGGCCAATCTAGCACTGGCAACAGCGACGCGCAGGACCACGCATAGCTATCGCTGTGGGGTATACACACACAGAGAGATCCGTGCTTAACTTCTAAGCAATCTAGTCTGGTTGCTTAGAATTTAAGCACGGATCTCTCCGTGTGTACCCCCTTTAGGAGCTGATTGGCTGGCGCTTTATCTCTCTCCACTTAATAGATTTCTGATATTTTATCTCCGCCCTCTTTGTCTCTCTCTCTCTCCAAGACTTAGTAATAAGTTCCTTAATATTTTAGCGTAATGAGAACACTGAATGGTGTACAATTTGTGAGTAGTTACGATGGTATCCGGACTCCAGGTCGACACCAAAAAAGTGGTTGACACACCTTAGGACGACATTGACAAAAGGTTAACATGGAAAAAGGTCGACATGAGTTTTTCACACTTTACGATCCACATGGACTACGATTGGGAACGGTAACCTGTGCCAAGCGCAGCGAGGCACCTTGCCCGAAGCATGGCAAGCGAACGTGGTGCACTAATTGGGGTTCCCGGTCACACTACGAAGAAAACAACACCAAAAAAACATAAAAAAAACTCATGTCGACCTTTTTCCCATGTGGACCTTGTTCATGTTGACCTTTTGTCCATGTCGACCAGTTGGTGTCGACATAAGGTGTGTCGACCTGGAGTCCCAGACCCGTTACAACTACGGGGCCTATACATCAAACCAGTTATTTGTAAAAGAAGGCAAATCGCTAATAATTGTGTCACTATTGGCCAAAAATATTTGAGTCAATATCACGATTACTGCTACGTAGACCCCAATAAGCGACCCCTACTGAACAGGCACTATGATAAACAGCCTCTCCGTATTGAGTCCATGTGTATATATATATTGTTTCTTCAGGATTCGGTGTACAAAACAGCCCTGTACCCACACGAGCAGCAGATCTGTACCTATACAGACATCCGTTACAGGACCATCAAGCTGCCCGATTGCCTGCCCGGCACAGACCCCTTCTTCACCTATCCTGTGGCGGTGGGCTGTGGCTGCGGCCACTGCAAGATGGACTACAGCGACTGTACCGTGCACAGCAGCGAGCCAGACGTCTGCGTGAAGAGCCGCATTGAGATTTAATCATTCACATAAACACAGCGCAGCATATAATCACCTATTAAGTTGTCTTTGGTCTCCGCCCTCTTTATACATATATGTTGAAATAATGTGATATATTTGCATGTTTACATCTGGCAATAGCACCTGAGTATGTGTGTGTGTGTACACCTCTGTAAGGTGAACCCAAATAAATGGAAGGGCTTCATGCATCACTACCTCATTCTTCCGAGACTTGCCTCAATGATTTTGCACAATATTACAGCTGTTACTGTCTTCAGGACAACTGAACTTTAGAACTGAATACAGATGGGTCCATGTTTATCTTGACCTTTAATAGGATAACTGAGACTGGGCAGTCAGACTTAATCCCCATGTTGCGTCTAGGGACAGCAAACTAGCCAAGATAACCGTGGACCCATCTGTAGCTCTAATTAAAAGCATAAGATAACAAATTGTTCAGTGCAACAGTGGTTTTTCCAAACGAGCAAGGTTACATCAATCTCATGAACACAGGAGAGAACATTAAAAATGGGAGGCGGTCAAGATCCCGCCGGACGGAATCCCGGCGGTCGAAATACCGACACCGGAATCCCGACCGGCACAATCCCGACATATTCTCCCTCCGTGGGTGTCCACGACACCCATAGAGGGAGAATATAATAGTTTGCCGAGCGTAGCGAGGCACCGTGCCCGCAAGGGGCTGCGTTCCGCTCGCCACCCCTGTCGGGATTGTGTGGTCGGGATTCCGGCGTCGGTATTTCGACCGCCGGGATCCCGTCCAGCGGGATTTAGAACTGATCCCTTAAAAAGATAGTCACTACATCTAATGGCTAAACAAAATCTCAAGTGGCACATAGGATAATTACAATTAGCCCCTTGCATAATCACAGCTAATTATGCAATTTAATCCACAGATCTGAATAGAACATTCCCAGTGCCAAGGAAACTGCAAGCCAATCAGAACCTGGAAGCTTTAGGCTTCGGTGCTTTTCTTGTGTCTGCCAATATGATAGAAGTGTAGGTGACTGGCACAGAGCACTTCTTGAGGAACAGATGATGGGGAAAGAAGTGCAGCCTGGAACACCAGGAGCCTTTCAACTGGGCTACTCAAAAGTATTCTAGAGAGTTGGGAAGGTGGCTCCAGTGATTTCTAGGATTCCTCGATGATGGGTCATTCAGATAGTTTCCCCAAATGACAGTTCCTTAAAATAATAATTTCTCTTTAAATGAGTGTGCAGGGAGAGAGAGCAATACAGTGTATCACACTGGTAATTTAATGATCAAAGAGAATACATGTAAACTCACCCTTGACGGGAAACCACGCGTTGGACAAACTCGCACTGTTGTCCTAAGGTGCGAATGGAAACATGGAAAACTAGGAGTTGTGGTGATCCTGTATTCTTCTTATGCCACAGATAACCCAGGGGAAGGAAAGTGATATGTCAACATGCTGTATATCAGTATGACCAGGTTATTCTGTGCTTTATAAACGCTACAATATATACTATACCCACATTCAACAGAATAGGACTATGCCTTGGAGATTTTATTTGCAGAATTGGGATGTAGTAATTATAATGGATTTGATGTAAAACACAAGTAAGAAGTACCAATAGTGTGCACAGCTGCTAGAGGTGCAGTAATTCTAAAAGAGGCTTTTCCCACATCCAGCACAATTCATGTACAGACAACACATAGAATACCGCTTTACCAACACTGTACATCACGGTAGCTTAATTTACAACAAGCTCCCCCCTGCTCTGTATACTGTTCCTCCGTTTGTGATACCCAGAAAGACTGGCGGTCGTATATCAAAGATACATAGTATAATAGGATTTGAGTAAGAAGGACATATACTGGATTTGGGAGGTTTGTAATGCCCTTTACACAGTTGCCGATGTGGCTGACCCGTCGGCGGGGGGGGGGATTGGGAGGGGGGAGAATCGATGGGGGGAGTGAAGTTTCTTCACTTCATGACGTCACCCAGCGCCATAGCCCTGTTTGCTAATATGGACGATATTGTCCATGTTGGCTTGCAGGTATAAAACGAGCAGGCACCAACAATGAACGACCGCGGGGCTGCGCATCGTTGATCGTTGGTACCTGCACACTGAAAGATAAGGAGAGTTATGGTAGGCTTACCATTGTTAACTCTCTTTCTGCTAGGTACATTAGGTTCTACAGGGAAACATCGGGGTCTTGGGTGTAGAGTGGATCTTGATCCAGAGGAACCAACAGGCTAAAGCTTTAGGCTTTCCCAGGATGCATTGGGGTCTCCTCTATAACCCCGCCTCCAGGCACTGTGAGCTCACTTTCGTTAACCAATCCAATGCAGGAGCAGATAAGAGAGAAGGTAGATGTTAGTCCCACAGAACCACATTCTCACGACAGGAGAAGGGACCAGCGGCTAATGCCATACAAACCAATAGAAGCTAGGTGCGTCAGGTAGGGAGCCCTGTGGAACCCAATGTACCTCGCAGAAAGAGTTAACAATGGTAAGTCTACCATAACTCTACTTTTCTGCAGCAGGTTACATTGGTTTCCACAGGGAAACATCGGGGATGTCCTAAAGCAGTTCCTCAAGGGAGGGGACGCGCCTTAGTGGGTATGAGAACCCGGCGTCCAAAGGAAGCATCCTGGGAGGCGGAAGTATCAAAAGGTATAGATATATATATATATCTATAGAACCTAATAAACGTGTTCACTGAGGACCGTGTAGCCGCCTTGCACAATTTTTCAGCGGAAACGCCACAGCGGGCCACCCAAAAAGGTCCAACAGACCGAGTAGAATGGGCATTAATAGCAGCATGACCTGGGATGACCATTCTAATCCATCTGCCCAAGGTTTGCTTATTCGCAGGCCAGCCACGTTTGTGAAAACCAAACAAAACAAAAAGGGAATCTGACCTCCAAATCATAGAGGCAGTCCTCTCCACATTTATACGGAGAGCCTGTACCACATCCAAAGACCACACTTTGGAGGACAAATCAGAAGAGATCGGAACCACAATCTCTTTGTTCAGGTGGAAAGATGACACCACCTTAGGTAAATAAACTGAGCAAGTTCTAAGAACTGCGCGGTCACGATTAAATAAAGGAAAGGGTGGTCGACAGGACAATGCGCCTAAGTCCGACACCCTTCTTGCAGAGGCAATAGCCAGTAAAAACAAGACCTTGGCTGTGAGCCATTTAAGGTCCACTGTCTCAAGAGGTTCAAATGGAGACTCTTGCAGGGCATTCAGGACAACAGACAGATCCCATGGAGCCACAGGAGGGACATAGGGAGGCTGAATCCGTAGGACACCCTGAGTGAATGTATGAACGTCAGGTGTAGATGCAATTTTTCTCTGAAACCATACCGACAAGGCAGATATGTTTACCTTGAGGGAGGCCAGACGAAGGCCTAAGTCCAGGCCTCTTTGCAGAAAAGCCAGCATTCCGGAAGTTCTGAATCTGTATGCAACATAATTCTTATCAGCACACCAGGTGAAGTAAGAATTCCAGACCCTGTAATAAATCCGAGCAGATGCCGGTTTGCAGGCTTTTAACATAGTTTGGATGACCGCCTCAGAGAATCCTTTGACTCTCCGGAGTGATGCCTCAAGAGCCACGCCGTCAAAGCCAGCCTGGCCAGGTCCGGAAAAAGACAAGGGCCCTGTATGAGGAGGTCTGGGCGCTGAGGAAGTAGAAGAGGACGCTCTGTCGATAGACACCGTAGGTCTGAGAACCAATGCCGTCTGGGCCACGCTGGAGTGACTAGAAGTAGAAATCCCCCGTCTTGTTTGAACTTCCGCAGGACCCTAGGCAGGAGTGACACCGGAGGGAATACGTAGGGCAGCCGAAACTTCCATGGAATTGCCAGTGCATCTACCAACGCTGCTTGAGGATCCCTGGTCCTTAATCTGAAGACCTGGACCTTGTGATTGTGTCGAGATGCCATCAGGTCTACGTCTGGTAGGCCCCACTTGTCCACTAGGAGTTGAAAGACTTCTGGATGAAGACTCGAATCTCCAGCATGCACGTAAGAGGCGACTGAGGAAGTCCGCTTCCCAGTTTAGGACCTCCGGAATGGACACTGCCAATATTGCTGGCAGATGGCATTCCGCCCAACTAAGGATTTTTGACACTTCCATCATAGCCATGCGGCTTTGAGTGCTGCCTTGATGGTTTATGTATGCCACTGTAGTGGTATTGTCTGACCGTACTTGAACCGGCCTGTTCTGTACCAGACGCAGGGCGAGAGTCAATGCAGTGAACACAGCCCACAACTCCAGAATGTTTATTGGGAGGAGTGACTCCTCCTTGGTCCAGCGACCCTGAAAAGAATGTTGCTCCAACACTGCAACCCATCCCCTCAGACTGGAGTATGTCATCAGCAGGACCCAGTCGGGGATCCAGAAGGGACGGCCCCTGCTCAATTGCTGGACCTGTAGCCACCAGGTCAGCGACAGATGAACCTCCAAAGTCAAAGTGATCATGTGAGATCTGATCCGATGAGGTAGGCCGCCCCACTTGTAAAGGATTAACCTTTGCAGAGGGCGAGAATGAAATTGAGCGTACTCTACCATGTCGAACGCTGACACCATCAGGCCAAGTACTTGCATCACCGAGTGTATCGACACTCTGGGGTGACAAAGGAAGCATCTTATCCTGTCTTGAAGTTTAGGACTTTTTCTGGAGACAGAAACAGTCGTTGACTGTGTGTATCCAGGAGTGCCCCCAGGTGCACCATGCTCTGAGCTAGAACCAGCGAGGATTTCTTCTAATTGATGAGCCACCTGTGGGCTTGTAGGAAGCTTACCATCAGTTGCAGATGACTGAGGAGGACATCGTGGGAATTTACAAGAATCAGCAAGTGGTCCAGATACGGCAGGATCCTTACTCCCTGGCGACGGAGATGGGCTGTCATTACAGCCATGACCTTGGTGAAGATCCGAGGAGCCGTAGCCAGTGCAAATGGCAAAGACTGGAACTGATAGTGGTGGTTGCCTATAGCAAACCGCAGATACTGCTGATGCGACATGGCAATAGGTATATGCAGGTACGCATCCTGTATATCCAGGTATACCATATAGTCTCCGGGTTCCATAGGGAGTATAATTGAGTGCAGTTTCCATACGGAACTTGGACACTCTCACAAACTTGTTCAGTGATTTGAGGTGGAGTATAGGCCGGAAAGACCAATTGGGTTTTGGAACTAGAAAAATGGTCGAGTAGTAACCTTTGCCTCTCTGGGCCAGAGGAACCGGCACTACCACTCCTGTATTCAGGAGAGAACTCACAACCTTTTGCAAAGCTTGCGCTTTTAACGTATCCGAAGGGATAACTGCGGTGCAAAACTGGCGAGGGGAACGTCTCTTGAAGGAGACTGCGTACCCGTGAGAGACAACTTGTCGCACCCATGCGTCTGAAGTGGTAATTAACCAGACCTGGGTGAACTGCAGAAGTCGGCCTCTCACCCTGGGGTCTCCCAAGGGGAGGCCCGCCCCATTATGCGGCAGGCTTGTCTTGTTTAGAAGCAGGCTGACAGGCTGCCCACGACTGCTTTGCCTTAGGCTTAGGGGTTTTGGGAGCACGAGATTGTCTCAGGTATGCCTGACTTTTTGCTTTCCCTTGAGGCCGAAAGGAACGAAAAGTGGTACCTTTAGCCTTCTGTGCAGAAGGATTAGTATTTGGGAGAAAGGCAGTCTTAGCAGTCGCCAATTTAGACACAATTTTATTTAGGTCTTCCCCAAACAAAATGTACCCCCTTAAAGGGGAGTACCTTCAAGGTCTTTATGGAGTCTAGGTCCACCTTCCATGGCCTCAACCACAGAATACGGCAAGCCAGAACAGACATAGTCGACGCCTTGGCTGCCAACACACTCGCCTCAGAAGACGCCTCCTGAATATAATAGGCAGTGGTGGCAATGTGAGACAGGTATTGTCTTTCATTGTCAGATATTTCCTCGGGCAGCTCTTCCTCTAATGCCTGAATCCATGCTTTATTCCTTTTGCAGCCCATGCGATCGCAATAGTGGGTCTATGTACAGCACCTGTAAAGGAGTAAATAGACTTCAGGCATTATTTATTATTTATTTATAAACAGTTTCTTATATAGCGCAGCATATTCCGCTGCACTTTACAATTAGAACAACAGTAATAGAACAAAACTGGGTAAAAACCAGACAGACAGAGGTAGGAAGGCCCTGCTCGCAAGCTTACAATATATAGGGAAATAGGCATGGATACACAAGGATAGATGCTACCTGTTGCATAATGGTCCATCAGATTGCTAGTTCTTAATGGGTTATATGATATGATCACCCAGCAACGTTGGCCAAGTGTCAGGAGGGTGTGAGTAAAGAAAGACATGTCATGTTATGTGTGTAACAAGGTTATAGTTAGTGTTTTGGGTCATGAATTAATGGATAGTTTGGGGATATATATATATATATATATATATATATATATATATACATGTTTACCTTAAGAATATATTTCTTTATTGTATATGTATAATATGTGAGTATAAGCATGTTTGAAGGTAGAATTTATGAAATACATATTTATAATTGTATAAGTTGATGGATATATGGGCAGGGGCTTAACATGCAAAGAAGAATAGAGGCAGAGGGAAAGCAGTATGGGCTCAATGACAGCTGTCAGTGACCATTGTGTGAGGCACTGACAGCTCTGACAAGAAATTCTGAGGGGAGCACGAGCGCCCTGCAAGCGCTGTATTGGCTGATAACCTGGGGAGAGTAGCGTGCCGTGAGCGGGAAAAACTGGGGCAGCACGAGACTCTTGCAGTTTGGGGGGTATTGAAACTGTCACTGAACTGGGGGGCCGCGTGCGGTGAGCGGGAAAAACTGGGGTTCACGAGGACTGTTTAGGGCTATAAAAGAGGGAGAGCCGCGCTGGGTGTTCAGTGTGGGAGCCGCTGAGGAGAATGCTTCTCTCCCCTCTCCGCGCTGCACAGGAAAGAGCTGTGCTGTAAACATAGCGGCGCTGGAGTGGGAGGAAGATACCTACCTCTGTACCGGCAACCTGAAGTTCCTCCCTGCCGCTGAGAGTCCCGATCGCTAGAGGAGGCGAAGCCGAAGAAGGGGGACTGGAGGCGCGGCTAACCTAGACGGACGCCCCGTCCCGCCGTCCATGCCCTGAGGCATAATTAAGGGGCGGAGCAGAGGCGCTACTAACAGCTGAGGCGGCGCCCGAACATCAGTCCCTGCCCCAACACGTCAGAAAGTGGGGGGGACTGAGGCACGGTGATCCACTGAAGGGAGTCCGCAAAGAAGCCCACCTTTGGGGGAGTGTCGGAAGGAGGGGTCGCTGAAGACAGCGGGACAGCAGCAGTGGTTAAGTCAGCCTCCTAGCTGAAAGTAAGAGCGGGGGAGAGCTGTGAATTCCAGATGAACGAAAGAATTCAAATGTCCTCCAATTGGTGAGCTGATTGAAGAGGTGAACTCTATCGTGATTGGCCCTCAGCTGGAGCTGGGGGTGAAGACAGCTAAGGTCTGTGACACTCAAATTTTTACACTGAAATAGCACCATCATCATACAATCAGACAATAGACAGGTGGTCCTACACAAGATAGACTTTGATGGGCACTTATTTGCTGGGCATTAAGAAAGAGTACTGCCTTATTACTTTGCTTTGTGCAGTGAAGGACAACCTAATGAACTAGTAGCAAACAACAGCCCATTTAACTCACTGACTTTTGCTGGTTTCCTAATACTTCCCTGTAAGGAATGTAATGGCAGGAGGGAAGGTGATATCTGCTACCAGGAAGGATCACTTATGTTATACAGTGTAAATTCTTATTTGGAAACGTATAGTTCCACAGACTAGTAACTTAGTTCAGCTATCAACAGGGTTTTAGCCCAAAGAGATTTTAAAGGGATCTCTAATGGGGGAATTGTTACCACATCTCCGGAGTTAATATTTTATGACAAGGAGAATTTCATATGGCAAAGATACAATTCCACTTCATAGAGAGGAACTTTTGTATACAGCTAGGATAGAAACATAAGTAACCAACTATTGGGACCACTACAAGCTACTGCTACAGTGTTTCATGTAATGAGATATCCTTAACAGGAAACCACTACAACAGTATCCCTTGGAACAGCATTTATAATTGAATCTATGACACTGGAATACAATTGCAATAGTGTTTATCAGCCACTGCTTAAATACTTCCTCCTCCATATAAACGGAGAATAGAATACCACTGTCAGTTTACTGAGTCCTTCTATACATGGAATGTTTGTTTTTATGGTATGGGCCCTTTTGTGCACATTAGTTTAACGAGTACCCGGGTAACTCAATCTCAATTGGACACAAGGGAAAGTTTTTTGTATTGCATGCAAACTACTATGTATAGGATTAGCAGTAGTATATAACTATATATATATATATATATATATATATGTATATATTGAATATAATATTGTCTGTATGATCCACAAGACCTTTTATAAATGCAGAAGTGTTTTAATAGGATTATATAATTAAAATAATATTACTTACCGTTATCTGTGTTGCTTGACTTGGATCCTGGACATCTGTAAGAAAAGAAAGGTACAATATAAAATGTGATAAGTAGGTGATTTAAACACTATCACACATACATCTCATGGGAAGGGCTTTCCCAAGTGAGCCTTAAAATAATCAGCTTGGGTGGAGGCACATACAATGAGTAACCATCCCTTAAGGAAATACTGAATAGTATCATATTAAATTAGTAATAGGGAAGGAGGGTTACATGTGTACTGTACAGAGAGGATGTAATTAGATAGGGAAGCACTGAAGGTTATGTTGGTGGGTCTGGAATTTGATAGGCTTGTCTGAAGAGGTGAGTTTTCAGGGAACGTTTAAAGGTTTGGAGACTAGAGGCGAGTCTTATTGTGCATGGGAGGGCATTCCACAGAGTGGGTGAAGCCCGGATAAAGTCCTGTAATTTTGAGTGTGAACAAGTAATGCGTGTGGATGAGAGCCGCAGATCTTGTGCAGAGCGGGGAGGTCGGATAGGGAGATATTTTGAGACGAGTGAAGAGATGTATGTTGGTGCATTTTTGTTAATAGCCTTGTATGTAAGTAAAAGTATTTTATATTTAATATGGTAGAATACCAGTAACCAATGGAGGGACTGACAGAGCGGATCTGCAGACGATGAACGTCTAACAAGGAAGATTAGCCTTGTAGCTGCATTCAAAATGGTTTGTAGTGGTGAGAGGCTATGTTTGGGAAGACCAGTCAGGAGACTATTACAATAATCAATGCGGGAGATGAGAGCATGGATTGGAGTTTTTGCTGTCTTGTGTAAGATATGGTCGTATTTTGGATATGTTTCTTAGATGACTGTAACATGATCTTGAGACAGATTGAATGTGGGGAACAAAGGACAGTTCAGAGTCAAGAATGACACCTAGGCAGCGAGCTTGTGGGGTAGGGATGATTGCTGAGTTATCAACAGTGATAGAGATATCAGGTTGGTAACTACTATTGGTCGTTGGAAATATAATTAATTTTGTTTTAGAAATATTAAGTTTGAGGTGGCGAGATGTCATCCAAGATGAAATGGCAGAAAGGCATTCAGTGACACGGCCCAATATAGATGGTAACAAATCTGGGGAGGATAGGTAGATTTCAGTATCATCTGCATACAGATGGTACTGAAATCCAAAAGAGTTGATTAGTTTGCCAAGAGATGTGGCATAGAGAAAAGCTGTACTCCAACTGAGAGAGGTAGCGAAGAAGAGGTGGAATCAGAGAAACGAACACTGAAGGAGCGATTAGATAAGCAGGATGAGAACCAAGAAAGGGCTATGTCCGGAACACCTACGGATTGTAATGTTTGTATGAGAAGAGAGTGGTCAACATTGTCAAAAGCAGCAGAGAGATCAAGGAGAATAAGTAGTGAGTAATGGCCTTCAGATTTAGCAGTGACCAAATTATTCACTACCATAGTCAGTGCTGTCTCTGTGGAGTGTTGAGCACGAAATCCTGACTGAAGTGGGTCCAGTAGGCTGTGTGAGTTAAGAAAGTGTGTGAGGCGAGTGTAGGCAAGTCTCTCAAGTAGCTTGGAGGGGCATGGGAGCTGAGAGATGGGACGGTAATTTGAGAGAGAGTTAGGGTCAGAGTTTTTTTTTTTTTAGAATGGGAGTAATCACTGCATGCTTGTACAGAGAAGGAAAGATATCAGTAGACAGAGAGAGATTACACATTTTCGTTAAGGTTGGGATGAGCACAGCAGACAGAGCTTTACTAATTTGTGAGGGTATAGAGTCAAGGGGAGAGGTAGTAGAGTAGGCAGATGAGAAGAGTGCAGATAATTCATCTTCATTTATAGGATCAAATGAAGAGAAGGTGTTAGAGGGTTCAGGAAGGGAATTGAGCAGGTCACTGGCTGTGGAAGAGCATATCATTTCATTTCAGATTTTAATCTTGTCCTTGAAATATCCCTTCACACACTTATCTGTTGGTTCCGTCAGTGAAGTGACAGTGGTGACAGGCAGAGTGAACGACACCACTAGGCGGGTGACATGACAATCCACCGGTGGTGAATTTTCCCACTTGTTACATAACTCTGCCGGGAGAGGATAGCGAGCCAAGGCCAGTTTAGACAGATGGAATTTCTTCCCTGGATTAGACCAGGGCTCCTACCTGATGTCCACTAATTGGTCAGACTGGGGTAATATGTTTAAACGGCAGAAGGTGGTTAAAAAAAAAAATCTATAAGTTTTCTTAGCCACAGTAGTTGAATCCTCATCATCAGTGATTTGTAGGATTTGCTTAATAGCAACCACAAGGGCAGAAACATTAATTTGCAATGGAGAATCCTCGTCAGAAACACCTGATTCAGTGTCTGACAAGACAGTAAGCTCCCCCTCCTCTTCAGATAAGAGAGATTAGTGGATTGTGAGGAGGAACCAGCCCACTTAAGATGACCCAGAGACACTAGAGTGACCTGGAGTAGATTTTTGTCTGACCAAGGAATGATTTAATTGCTGCAACTGGTTAGACAAATTTTCCGCCCAAGGCGGATTAATCATAGGGACAATTTGTGGCTGTAATGGCACAGGTGGTCCCATAGGGGGCGTAAGGCTTTCCACCAGAGTACCCAGTAGGTTTGTGAATGCAGCCCAGGGTGGATTCTGATTGGTTACAGGAGCTGCGGGCTGACTGGGAGATGTACGAGACATAGTACACAGACCATCATACACAGCTTCCCCATCTGGTAAATTTTTTGCGCATGCTCTGTATGATGCAGGAGCGTCCACAGACTTACTGCCCTTATTGTTAGACATTGTACACAAATGCAACAGAGCGAATTAGTACGATAAAGCCAGAGTACAATACCTGTGAATTGTTATAATGTTATGAAGCACCTGTATTCTGGAAGCAGACACCAGGTGGTTGGCGCGACCCACAGCAGAGGCGCGGAGTCTAACACACCGGGGGGTGTTCACCAGGGAACCCCGCAAGTGGATTTGGGCTTCGCTGCCCCTGATGTGCAGGTTGCGGCCCTCTGCCTGGGTCACCTGGTATCTGCACGGGAGTCCACAAGGTATAAACAGGATAATTTACCTGGAGAAATGCAGCTGGTAAGGCAGGGGTTACTTGCAGAGTGACTGACACAGCAAGGCAATGGCAGAGGTTTGATGAGAGCTGAACTGGGACACAGAGGGAAACAAACTTGCAGGCTGAAAGTTCTGGAAAGCAGAGCTGGAATTTGGCAGGATTCACAGGGGTTTGTTTGGAGTCTGGATACAGAATTGCAGGTACTGAATGGAGAGGAACATGCAGAAAGGTCTGAGGGATTAGACTGCTGTTTGCAAAACTGGACAGGTGCAGGATTACTGAGGCAAGGTGCAAGACTGGCTGGGATGGTGCACAGATATCTTGAAGCAGGGATTCCAAGGCAGAAGGACACACTGGATATTTAATTGTAGTAGATACAGGTCCAAGATGAACTGGATGCAGGACTGGCAGGAATACTGGGACCAGTTACCAGGACACAGGGGACTGGGAACTTGCACAGCGTGCACTGGCCACGTGCTGAGCACACAGGAACAGGCTCTATTACTCTCTGATACTGAACTCTATCACTGGCCAAGTAGTATGTGGATACTCCCTAGTTAAAGGGAGACAGACCAATCACATGATAGTCAGGCTGAAGTTGCAGGTAATGAGGTCCAGGAGATCAGTTGCTAGGAAACGAGAACAACAGAAGGGAGCAGCCGGATCCAGGTGCTAATCAATGCAGAAAGCAGAACGGACAGATTTGCAGTCGCTGCACACATAACATGAATAAATCCGTTAGTAGGTGACTGTAGACAGTACACACCACCAGCGAATAAATCCGGTATTATGTGACTGAGTACACAGTAGAATACACGTCATGGGTAAATACTGTGACGAACTATAATATATATATATATATATATATATATATATATATATATATATATATATGACCCTGACGCACCTAGTCCCTTAGGGTACAGAATACAGTGATAGATATATCTAGGAAACACTGAAAGTGAAACCACACAGCAGATACAGGCACACACAGTCACAGGCAATGCAGATAGTTATTATGACAATAAAACTGCACTGGACTAATATATGTACACTATATATATATATATATATATATATATATATATATATATACATACACACACACACACACACATATATATATATATATACACACACACACACACATATACACATATTTTATATATATATATATATATATATATATATATATATATATATATATATATATATATATATATAAAAATAGGATTTTAATTGCCTACCGGTAAATCCTTTTCTCGCAGCCCGTAGAGGATGCTGGGGTCCACATTAGGACCTTGGGGTATAGATGGGTCCACTAGGAGCCACTGGCACTTTAAGCGTTTGAGAGTGTGGGCTGGCTCCTCCCTCTATGCCCCTCCTACCAGGCTTAGTCTAGAAACTGTGCCCGAGGAGACAGACAACTTCAAGAGAAGGATTTTACATAGATACTGGCGAGATTCACACCAGCTCACACATACAAGGCAAACCAAGCTAACTAGCTTGAAACATCAACGGCTGAACAATATTACTTAACCAATTAACAAAACAGTACTAACCCGAGAACTATGCAGTACTGAACAAAGTAACCACTGCAGGATCACGAAGTGCTCTACGGACTGCGAGAAAAGGATTTACGGTAGGTAATTAAAATCCTATTTTCTCTTACGTCCTAGAGGATGCTGGGGTCAACCTTAGTACCATGGGGATGTACCAAAGCTCCCAGAACGGGAGGGAGAGCGAGGAAGCTCCTGCAGAACTGACTGACCAAACTTCAAGTCCTCAGAGGCCAAAGTATCGAACTTGTAGAACTTTGCAAACGTGTTCGACCCTGACCAAGTAGCCGCTCGGCAAAGCTGTAAAGCCGAGACACCCCAGGCAGCCGCCCAGGAAGAACCCACCTTATGAGTAGAGTGGGCTTTAACAGACGTAGGACACGGAAATCCTGCCGTAGAATACGCATGCTGCATAGTGAACCTGATCCAGCGAGAGATCGTCTGCTTAGAAGCAGGACACCCAAGTTTCTTGGGATCATACAGGACAAACAGTCCAATTTTCTTTGACGAGTAGTCCTCTTCACATAGATTTTCAGAGCCCTTACAACATACAAGAACTTTGATGAAATTGAGAAGTCAGCAACAACTGACACCACAATAGGTTGGTTGATATGAAATGTTGACACAGCCTTCAGAAGGAACTGCTGACGTGTCCGGAGCTCAGCTCTATCTTCAAGTAGGGGCTCTTACAAGACAAAGACCTCAGCTCCGACACACGTCTAGCAGAAAGCTAAGGTCAACAGAGTGACAGCCTTCCATGTGAGAAACTTGACCTGAACCTCCCGTAGAGGCTCGAATCCGATTGGAGAAACTGCAGCACCATGTTAAGATCCCAAGGTGTCGTAGGCGGCATAAAGGGAGGCTGGATGTGCAGAACCCCTTTCAAAAAGGTCTGAACCTCCGGGAGGGAAGCCAGCTGTTTCTGGAAGAAAATGGATAGGATTGGAATCTGGACCTTTACGGATCCCAACCTCAGTCCCATATCCACACCTGCTTGCAGGAAGAGGAGAAACCGTCCCAGTTGAAACTCCACCGTAGGAAACTTCTTGGACTCACACCAAGATACATATTTTTTCCAAATACGATGGTAATGTTTAGACGTTACGCCTTTCCTAGCCTGTATCAGGGTAGAAATAACCTTGTTCGGAATGCCCTTCCGAGCTAATATCTGGCGTTCAACCCCCATGCAGTCAAACGTAGCCGCTGTAAGTCTTGATAAGCAAACGGCCCCTGCTGCAGCAGGTCCTCCCGAAGAGGAAGAGGCACGGCTCTTCTAGCAGTAGATCCAGAAGATCCGCGTACAATGACCTGTGACTCCACCAACTTCTGGATGGCTTCCTGTAGGATAGCCTTGTCTGCCAGCAAAACCGGCACCCAGGGATCCAGGCTGGACGACACCCAGACGTGGCTGAAATTCCTCAGACTCACCCCCACCTCCAGGCCGCGCTGTCCACCATCATGCTGAGGACTTTGGCGTACCTGAAGCAGGCTTCTGTTCCTGAGAATCCGCAGCAGCAGGTTTCTTGGATTTTGGCCGACCTCTTCTAAAGAAGGTGTTGAACGGCTTGGCCTTTTTTCAGCAGCCCGAAAGGACTGTGATGAAGCTGAAGAAAAAGGTTTCTTCGTAGCAGGTGCAGCCGAGGGAAGAAAACGTGACTTACCCGCTGTAGCTGTGGAAATCAACGCATCCAATGCTTCCCCAAAGAGAGCCTGACACCTCTCCTGGATTCCGCGTTGGCAGACCACTGGCGCAGCCAAAGTCCTCCATGAGCTGAGACAGACATGGAAGATATCCCTGCAGCCATCGAACCCAGGTCTTTCATGGATTCCACCATACATCCTGCAGAATCCTGAATGTTACGTAAAAACAATTCAACGTCACTTTTATCCATTGTATCCAAATCCTCAATTAACGTGCCTGACCACTTTACTGTAGCTTTGGAAATCCATGCACAGGCAATAGTAGGACGTAGTATTGCTCCTGAAGCCATGTATATGGCAACCAGAACCTTTCTAGGGATCTGAAATGTTTTCTCCGGGTTTTCTCAAATATAGCATTTAATTCCTTAGACGCAGGGAAGGTTAGCAAGGCTTTCTTATTGTCAATGAAGTAAGCCTCCTCAACCTGCTCAGGTGTTGTATCAGCAATACTCAACACATCTCTAATGGCCTCTATCATCAACTACACCCCTTTTGCAAGAGATGCCGCCCCCCGCAGCACATCCCCCTCACCGTCTGCCGTGTCAGAATCGGTATCCGTGTCATCTTGCATAATCTGGGCAAGAGCATGTTTTTGGGAGCGTACATTAGGGGGCCCTGAGGTAACCGAACCAGACCAAACTGCCATCGAGTTCTGTAAAACCTGAGTTGCAGACTCATTTTGTGCAACTCTAGTAGAAATCTGAGAAATCATACTTTTAAGAGAGGCTAACCACTCAGGCTCCCTTGCTGGGACCTGCGCTAACACAGTGCAATCCTGATTACATGGAATGGGATCATCCTGAGAGGACATATCCTCTGCAGCATATGTCAAAGTCAAAAATATTACATAAGAGAACCTACAAACTACACACATTTAAGTCGCTATACTTGCAAATATGCGCAGCGAGCACAGCAATATATGGTAACACACGCATTTACACGGACTTGCCACAGAGATGGATTCGACACTTATTTCATACAGTACATAATTATAATATCAAGCGCCAGAGCTCATGATGATTTAGAATTATATATATTGAAGTAATGTCATGAATGTGTATTATTTGAACGAAACCAGATACACCGGTCATATTTACTATTAAAACAACCAGCTTAATGTGTAGATTAATTTGATACTTGTTATTAAGTTGTAGGACATTGCAGCGAATAGTTATGATTGAATGTATAAAAGCTAAAATCACTTTGTTAGAACAATGAATGATACAGTGAACAGGGAACTCCGGCCAGCCCCTTTGGCAGTCTTCAGGGCTGAACCTGATCAGCATATACAAAGAGAATAGTGACTCGATCATAAATGAGAGAGAGACCCCTCCCCCAGGAACTAGTCACACAGGAAGGTAGTTCCTGTCTCTTGTGGGCTCAGAGTCAGTTGCTTTTGGTCTGAGAGGGAGATGGAGGACTTGCTGGCAGATCAGTTCCTGTATTTATTTACAGAGAGAGGGAGACATAAGCTACATTGGAGGGAATGGTAATTGTATCGCTGGCATGTAACTGAAATTGTATGTAATTGTATGTAACTATGTATTAACTGCTTACTGTATGAGTTGTAACTATAGGTATACTGTACTTTGTAATATATATTGAATCCATATCCTTTTTAAAAACAAATATATATATCAATGAGCTTTGGAACTCATAATGTGTGGGTGTAGTGTTTTCTCTTATGGGATGCAGTGTTGTGCGATGTACAGCGCACATTTATGGGATTTGGTAATAAGATGTGCAGGCATTTACAATATATATTAGAGCGGGCATTTTAAATATTTGTGAGAAATCTAAAAATGGCATTCATAGATGGGGGCTCTGCTCCGCGATATCACGTTCTTAATAATGCACTGTACATTACAAACGCGGCTGAAATTGACCGGCTCCAATGGACGCATTGAGAAGCTGATGAAAAAATCATATCCGTGTGTATTGTGTTGTGTTATTAGTAAGATGCTGATATGAAATTTAAGGGACAATTCGTTTCTCATAATATTTAAGATGCTAAAATGTATTTTTATTGTTGCAAAACAAGGTTCAAATGAGTCATATTGTGTTTGATTCAGATTGGATTGCTTATCTGTTAAGTAGGGTTAAAAGTACATTTAAAAGTTGCTGCAATAGCCTTGACATAGTGTTTTTTTTAACTCAGGCCTAAAATAACTTCAGGGGCTTGCATGGTGTGTGATTTCTTTATGACAAAGGAAGTCGCATGGTCTGTCCTCCATTTTGGACTAACCACATGGCCTGTCCACCATTTTGTGTAACCCTCATGGATGTGGAAGGGGGAGGAGCAGCGGCCATGTTGGGAAGGTCATTTTTCTAAATGGCTGATTTTCACTGCCCAGAATAATCAGCTCTCCCTGGTCACAATCAATCACCATTTATGAGTTACCAATGCATTTATTTAACCCATGCCATAGTCAATTACAAATAGTTTCAGATGGGGCTTAATGAAAGTTATTAGTAAGATGAATACTTGACGTAAGAACGACACACAGATATAAACAAAGGTTTTTCTCTTTTACCTCCAAGATTTAGCTAACTCTGCTTACTATAAGATAGCCATTGAAATGCAAATGAACCTGTGTAACTGCTTTTTCTTAGCAGTGAACAACCCTCTTGAACAGGCAGTCAAAAGCACACAGCATTGATATGCAAATTAGAGGCTTTAAAGGAAATGCATTCATTTCAGTAGGTGTGTACTGTGTGGGGGTTATATGAGAGTCAAGTGATATATATTATATAAATATATATAATATTATTATAATTATGTGTATATTTATATCAGTGTATGTTCTGCAAGATAGCTATCCAATCTGAATCATACCATTTGAATTATTGATTATTGCTAGATTCATTTAGAACTATGTGAAAATCGGAGATATTTGGTGCTATATAGTTAAAAAAAATATTTAAGGAAGTGTAAGACACACACACAGCCTGGCCTAGTAGTAAAGGTTTATACAGAAGAAACGGTGCGTTGTGTTAAGTGAGCGATTATAGTTAATATTGCTCACATTGATAGAATTGTGTGATTTGTGCTATTGCGGACGTACGGTTTTTGTACACGTGTCTTGGACAAAGTACAAGACTGCGTACGCAGCGTAAGGGACACGCACGGTCGCGTGTTTACGCAACGTGTGTAAGGGTACGACCGCTAAGTACAAATTACACAATAGCATTGTTTAGTTTACGGGCGGAACAGTAGCCACACTACAATAGCACAAATTGCTCGGTTTCCAAAATTTAGTTTAAATAAAACCTTTTCTACTGTATTACCTCTGGGGAAAGCTATCAGTTAACAGGAAAGGATATTTTTCTGATCAGAAAACTATAGAGTGTTAGTGTGGGCTGAAAAAGGTGTGAATGTATTGAACCCCGCTTGGTGAACTTGGTGAGCACGGTCTAGGTGAATACGTGCAACGGAGTGTGATAAAGCTTTTTAAAGGTGTTGTTTTCTTGGTATTACACTCCGGCTGTTTTGGAGCACAGTGTGAAGACTCCAGTGATCCTACAACTTATAGATAGCAAGTATCTATAAGCGGTACGATTGGACCGCATGGTTGTGTGAGCAATACGTGGCGCAACGTGATACGAAGTTTTGCATATTTGTGCGCAAATCTCATCATCATACGCGTTGTGTAGAGCACATGCAAGCGTGATTTGTGTAAACATTGTCTTTTAGGCAGATATTACATAGTAACATAGTATCTGAGGTTGAAAAAAAGACAATTGTCCATCGAGTTCAACCTATTTGTGGTCTCCTATGCATGATGATTTGACTAAAATTTCTGACTGATGCTGCTGTCAGCCATTGCATTTTATCCCTATTTATAGTAACTATAATGCATGACTATGCACCATACCCCTGGATATCCTTATCCATTAGGAATTTATCTAACCCATTCTTAAAGGTGTTGACAGATTCCGCCATTACAACTCCCTCAGGCAGGGAATTCCAAACACGTATTGTCCTTACCGTGAAAAAGCCTTTACGCCGTTATTGTGCGGAATCTCCTCTCCTCTAACCTGAGCGAGTGTCCACGAGTCCTCTGTGTTGATCTAACCAAAATCAGGTCCCGCGCAAGCTCTGTGTATTGTCCCCTTATATATTTGTAGATGTTGATCATATCCCCTCTTAGTCTCCGCTTTTCCAATGTAAACATGCCTAGTCTTTCAAGCCTTTCCTTGTATTCCATCGTCTCCATGCCTTTAATTAGTTTGGTCGCCCTCCTCTGAACCTTTTCTAGCTCCAGGATATCCTTTTTGTAGTACGGTGCCCAGAATTGTACACAGTATTCAAGGTGTGGCCTCACTAGTGATTTATATAACGGGAGTATAATACTCTCGTCCCTAGCATCAATACCCCGTTTTATGCATGCTAATATCTTATTAGCCTTCTTTGCTGCAGTCCTACTTTGGGTACTACTGCTTAGTTTGCTATCTATGAGGACACCTAAGTCCTTTTCCAGTACAGAATCCCCTAATTTTACCGCATTTAGTAGGTAGGTGTAATTGTTGTTCTTGTTACCACAGTGCCTTACCTTACACTTGTCTGTGTTGAAGCGCATTCTCCATTTGGCTGCCCATGCTTCTAATTTAACTAAGTCGTTCTGAAGAGACTCGGCATCCTCCTCTGTATTTATAGCCTTACACAATTTGGTATCCTCTGCAAAAATTGACACCATGCTCTCTAGACCTTCTGTTAGGTCGTTAATGAAAATATTGAACAATAGCGGTCCTAATACTGAGCCTTGCGGCACACCACTTAGCACTTCAGTCCAAGTTGAAAAAGATCCATTAACCACAACGCGCTGCTCCCTATTATCTAACCAATTTTTGACCCAAGTGCATATTGTGCTTCCTAGCCCTGATTCTTGTAGCTTGTAGATAAGTCTTATGTGTGGTACAGTATCGAACGCTTTGGCAAAGTCTAAAAAGATTACATCCACATCTTTACCCTGATCTAGGTTTGCGCTTACTGTTTCATAAAAGCCAAGTAAGTTGGTTTGATAGGATCTGTCCTTCATAAACCCATGTTGATTCCTTTTAATGACCTTATTGACTTCAAGGAACTTCTGAATACTATCTCTTAGAATACCTTCCAATACTTTCCCCACTATAGATATAAGACTAACTGGTCTATAATTACCTGGTTCAGCTTTACTTCCCTTTTTGAATATAGGCACTACTTCCGCTATACGCCAGTCTTTGGGAACCATACCTGATATAACAGAATCCTTAAAGATCAAAGATAGCGGTTTTGCCAGTTCAGAGTGAAGCTCCATTAGAACCCTTGGGTGAATACCATCGGGCCCTGGTGATTTATTTATCTTTAAATGTTTTAATCGGTCACAGACTACTTCCTCGCTTAAATAAGTACCTATCAGTGGGATATTCTCATTATTGAGATTATGTGTCAGTCCCTGAATTGGGTCATCTCTAGTGAATACTGTTGAAAAAAACTCATTTACTGTGTCCGCTATGTCATTATCATTTTTGCTTAAGACTCCCAACTTGTCTTTTAAAGGGCCTATACTCTCCTTCTTTAATCTCTTGCTATTAATGTATTTAAAGATTTTTTTGGGATTCGCTTTGCTTTCCATTGCTACTAGTTTTTCAGTATTTACTTTAGCCGCTCTTATTTCCTTTTTGCTAATTTTGTTACATTCCTTATAGTGCTGAAATGACTCTGCTTCCCCGTCAGATTTGTATTTTTTAAATGCTCGCCTTTTCTTGCCCATAAGTTCCTTAATCTTTTTGTTAAGCCACATCGGTTTATGATTTTTATTCCTTTTTTTGCTGCTCATAGGAATAAATTTGAGTGTATTTTTAGCTAGCAGGAATTTTAGTACCTCCCATTTCTCCGTAGTATTTTTTCCTAAAAACAAACCTTCCCATTCAATATCCCTGAAAAATACCCTCATCTTATTAAAATTTGCTTTGCTAAAGTTTAGAGTCCTAGTTGAGCCAGTATAGGGCTGTTTATGGAAACTGATATTGAATGTGACCATATTGTGGTCGCTGTTTCCTATGGGTTTCCCTACTATAATACCTGATACCAAATCCTCATTGTTTGTTAATACCAGGTCTAAGATTGCATTGTACCTAGTTGGTTCCTCAATTAGTTGGACTAAGTAGTTATCATTAAGTGTGTTTAAAAACATATTGCCCCTAGCAGTATCACACGAATCGTTTTTCCAGTTTATCTCTGGATAGTAAAAATCTCCCATCACTGTGTCTCCTACTCCTGCTGCTCTTTCAATTTGCTTTAGTAACAATTCCTCATCAGATACGTTGATACCAGGCGGCCTATAGCATACACCCAATACTAACTTTTTCTTCCTTTTTCCTCGCATGCAATTTCTACCCATAACGTCTCGACAGTGTCTACAGTCCCCTCCTGAATATCTTCCCGTATATCAGGTTTTAAAAACGGCTTTACGTAAAGACACACCCCTCCACCCTTTTTATTTAGTCTGTCTCTCCTAAACAGTGTATAGCCCTCTAGATTGACTGTCCAATCATGAGATTCATCCCACCAAGTTTCAGTAATGCCTATAATATCATACTGTTTGCTTGCTGCAAGTATTTCTAGTTCACCCTTTTTACCAGTAATGCTTCTGGCGTTTACATACATACAACTAAGATAAGTATTTTCCCTTGCGTTAGGGACATCTTTCACCTTATGTAGCAATGATGACCTGTAATTGTCATTGGTTAGTGCTTTGGTAAAATCCCTTTTAGTACCCATATTCACTGGGTACGGTAAGTTACTCCTAAAGGCCCAGGGCATATAGGCCGAAGTAGGGCCTGCATTGGCTACACGTGTCTGCTAAAAAGGGCGGATCCGTGGTACTCGGAGCAGAAGAAGTTAGTGGAAGAACTTTGAGGACTTCCACCGTTAGACTACTGTGTTTGGAGCATTTTAGGAAGTTTTCCCGTGTTAAAAGGATCCACAATTGGAGCCAAGTGCACAACACAGGGACGTTCCTCAGTCAGGGTTCAGACAGCAGAATTGAGACCCAGGGTGTCAGCTCGGTTGGTAATGTGAGGGAAGTATGGTCCCCACACTGAGACCTTTTGTGATGAATGGACACGAATGACTGTGGGGGATAAAGCATCATTTCCTGGAATAGGTAGTTTTTGAACCAGAGGTATTGCAGAACTTAAGGATAAGAATATGTCTGATAAAATCCCGAAAACAAAGGGTCAGACATACAAATTGTTTAAACCTGCGACAGCAAGAGGGGTTGGTGAGTTTGATCCTAAGGTATTGCAGGTGGTATGTTTAACCAAAGTCATATAAGACAAGAATGGGAATATAAGAACTGTTTGAACTTGTAGCAACAATAAATAAGTAGGAAGAAAAAAAAAAGAAGAGAATGCAAGTACACCGCCTTATGTAGATGTGGAAGCAGTTACGGCCAGCGTACAAACTATAGAAAATAATAAAAATATGAAAAATATGACTGTAACCTATATATGTACTATCACTGACCTGATTGGAAAGTGTTGTGGACTCGGGGCTTCTTCCGGTGACCGGGAAGAGGAACCGCTACTGGGTCGCAGTAGAGATGGCCGGATGTAGGTCTTCCTCATACAGGATTAAGACGGCAGGCAGGAGGCACGGAGGAATGCTTGAAGGTCTCCTGAAAGACAAGACTTGTAAAGATGCTGAATGCTGAGGCACTGAGATGCTGGAGGCACAGGTATTGAGGCACGGAAGTGCCGGAGGCACAGCGATGCTGAGTGCTGAGGCACAGAGGTGCTGGAGGCACTGAGGTGCTGGGGGCACAGGTATTGAGGCACGGAGGTGCCGGAGGCACAGGTATTGAGGCACGGAAGTGCCGGAGGCACAGCGATGCTGAGTGCTGAGGCACAGAGGTGCTGGAGGCACCGAGGTGCTGGGGCACAGGTATTGAGGCACGGAGGTGCGTGGAGGCGCTTGGAAGCACGGAGGTGCTTGGAGGCACAGAGGTGCTTGGAGGCACGGAAGTGCTTGGAAGCACGGAGGTGCTTGGAGGCACAGAAGTGCTTGGAGGCACGGAGGTGCTTGGAGGCACGGAGGTGCTTGGAGGCACGGAGGTGCTTGGAGGCACGGAGACCGCAGGAACGTGGGAGCCCTGGAGATCACAGCTTCTGACAGCAGAATTGATGATACTCAGGCACCGGAGCTCTGCCCGGCGTCTGAATTTAAACTTCCCGCCTCTCTCTGATTGGCGGAGAGCGCCGATGATGTCACCCGTCCATCTGACCCATGGGGACGCCAGGCGCACCCGCGACGCCCGTCCCCCGGACATCCGCCGGGACCAGCGCCGACAGAGCAACATGAGCCGGGACCACCAGCGGGGACAGCCGCCAGGAAGCCCAGCGCACCCGGAGGGGTAAGCGCAGCGGTGGCGGCATGACAGTACCCCCTCCTCTAGGAGTGGCCTCAGGACACTTTCCTGGTTTAGTTGGGTGTCTGGAATGAAAGATTCGAATTAGTCGGGGAGCGGTGACCTCAGAAGCCTTTATCCAACTTCTTTCTTCAGGTCCATAACCCTTCCATTCCACCAAATATTGTAAACCCTTGTGATAGTAACGAGAGTCTAGAATAGTTTTAGTATCTCGAAGTCTGTCCCTGTTTCAGTCTCCATTGAGGTGGGGCTAGAGGCCTTTGAATGAAAACGATTAAGGACGAGAGGACGAAGAAGAGAAACATGGAAGGCATTAGGTATACGTAGGTGAGAAGGCAAACCCAGCTTACAGACCACAGGATTCAGGACTTGTAGCACAGGGTAAGGACCGATGAATCTTGGAGCAAACTTCATGGTGGGCACCTTCAACCGGAGATTACGTGTGGACAGCCAAACCCTGTCACCAACCTTGTATTGAGGAGCGGCTCGCCGTTTCTTATCTGCGAAGAACTTGTACCGGACTGAAACCTTCTTAAGATTAGCATGAACCTTACTCCAAATTTGTCCGAAGTGTCGTAGAGTGGACGTTACAGCTGGAACCTCTTCTGTCGGAAGGCTTGGTAATTCTGGAACACGTGGATGGAACCCGTAGTTGACGAAGAATAGAGAGTCCCCAGTGGAAGAATGAAACGAATGGTTATGGGCAAACTCCGCCCAAGGCAACAACTCCACCCAGTTGTCCTGTGAAGGGGAGAGATAAAGACGAAGGAAAGTCTCTAGATCTTGATTGACTCGTTCCGTTTGACCATTCGTTTGGGGATGATAAGCGGATGAAAACTTAAGTTTAATCTGTAGGTTCGAACAGAGGGCTTTCCAAAACCTTGCGGTGAACTGTACCCCACGGTCAGAGACTATTTCTTGTGGCAACCCATGCAACCGAAAATGTTCTTGGATGAACAGTAGAGCTAGTTTCGGAGCTGTCGGTAGACCAGTCAAAGGCACGAAGTGTGCCATCTTCGAAAAACGGTCAACGATTACCCAGACGGTGTTGCAACCCTTGGAACAGGGCAAGTAAGTGATGAAGTCCATGGAAATGTGAGTCCAGGGTCTCACAGGGTTAGGCAAAGGACGAAGTAACCAAGCAGGAGGCAGGCGAGGAGATTTATGTTGTGTACACTGTGGACAAGAATTAACGTAATCCAGTACATCCTTCCTCATGGTGTTCCACCAGTAAGACCTTTGCAGAAACTTTACACATCTTCTGGGCACCGGGATGACCGGAAAACTTGGAGTTATGGACCCACTGTAATATTCTTGGCCGGAATCTAGCTGGTACGGACATTCTTCCAGGAGGAGGAGCTGGAGTAGTTAAAGCAGCGGAGACAGAAACTGGATTTAGAATTAAACTCCGCTCAAAAAATTCGTCCTCGTCTGTGGAAACTTGTGAACGGGACAGCGCATCTGCTTTAATATTGAGAGTCCCGGCCCGGTACTTGATAACAAAAGAAAATCGAGTAAAGAAAAGTGCCCATCTCGCTTGGCGAGGATTCAAGCATTGTGCGGATTTGATGTACAGCAAATTTTTGTGATCCGTGTAAATGGTAAACACATGTTTAGCCCCTTCCAAGAGGTATCTCCACTCTTCCAAGGCGGATTTAATTGCCAAAAGTTCCTGGTCTCTAATAGTGTAATTTCGTTCGGCCGGAGAGAATTTACGAGAGTGGAAGCCACACGGATGTAACTTCTTATCAGAGGAGTACTGAGAGAGAACGGCCCCAACCCCGACTGAAGATGCGTCAACCTCTAGGAAGAAAGGTTCATCGAAATTTGGTTGTTGGAGAACTGGAGCGGCCATGAAAGCTAACTTCAAGTGGGAAAATGCCTCAATAGCTTCGGGAGGCCACAAACTCGGATTAGAGCTCTTTCTTGTCAGGGCAGTAATGGGCGCAACAATGGTGGAGAAACCTCTAACGAATTTCCTGTAGTAATTCGCAAAGCCCAGGAACCTTTGTATTGCTTTCAAAGAGAGAGGCTGAGTCCAGTCACGAATGGCAGAAAGCTTTTCCGGATCCATGCGAAGCTCCGTCCCCGAGATGATATAACCGAGGAACGGAATTGATGTTACTTCAAAGGTACATTTGGAAAGCTTAGCATAGAGATGATTCTCTCGTAAACGGTGGAGCACTTCTTTGACTTGAGTCCTGTGTTCAACAAGATTCTTGGAAAAAAATCAGTATGTCGTCCAAATATACCACAACACTCTGATATAACATATCTCAGAAGATTTCGTTGACGAATCCCTGGAAAACAGCAGGAGCATTACTAAGACCGAACGGCATCACCAAGTATTCGTAATGCCCAACTCGGTTATTGAAGGCAGTCTTCCATTCATCCCCTTCTCGGATGCGTATAAGATTATAAGCTCCCCTCAAGTCGAGTTTGGAGAAAACGCGGGCACCACGAACCCTATCAAATAACTCTGTGATTAATGGCAAGGGATATTTATTCTTGATAGTGATATTGTTTAAGCCCCGGTAGTCGATACATGGTCTCAACCCCCCGTCCTTCTTCTTCACGAAAAAGAAGCCCGCTCCAGCAGGGGAGGAAGAGGGGCGAATAAATCCCTTGAGCAGATTGGACTTAATATATTCCGACATAGCTTGAGTCTCGGGAAGTGATAGGGGATATGTGCGACCACGAGGTGGCGTCTTCCCTGGGACAAGGTCAATAGGGCAGTCCCAAGGCCTATGAGGTGGTAACAGATCAGCTGCTTGTTCCGAAAACACATCCTTGTATCCTTGATATGCCTCCGGAATATGCTCTTCATCCGTCTTGGAAGAGACACGGAGCGGACAAACAGGAGTGAGACAATTAGCGTGACAAAAGGAACTCCAGGACAGAATTTGTGAAGACTTCCAGTCAATGTGAGGATTATGAATTTTTAGCCAAGGCATTCCAAGGACCAGATCATGGTGCATTTCTGGGATCACCAAGAGTTCCAGACTTTCTTGATGTAGAGCCCCGATCTGCAGCTTAACTGGCTCCGTGCGCCACATTATGAGACCCTTGGAAATTCTAGTCCCGTTGATAGCCGTCAACTAAATAGGCCGCTCGATAGGCCGTAACTTTAAACCCATGCTTTGGACACAGGAGGAAGAAACAAAGTTCCCCGCAGCCCCGGAATCCAACAGGGCTTCACAAGACTTGGAGGCTGATTCGGTGAATAGAGTTACAGGAAGCAAACAGTCCAAAATTGGAGAAGATTTTGTCGTAACCCCCAGCTTGACTCCTCCGGAACAAGCTAGGCCTGCCCGTTTCCCGGACGGGATTTACAAAACTTGAGAAAGTGATCTGCGGCTCCACAGTAAAGGCAAAGTTTACCCTCACGACGACGCTGTCGTTCTTCCGGAGACAGTCGGGATCGGTTAATTTGCATGGGCTCGTCCGAGCTAGGCATAGCCACCGGTCTAGGAGTAGGATTCCGGAACGATCTGAGCGGCTACGTTCTCTTCCACGCTCCTACATCCGAAGATCCACCTTGACGCAAAGGGAAATCAACTCTTCTAATGGATCCGGCAGATCCCTTGTAACCAGCTCATCTTTCAGCCGATCGGAGAGACCGTTCCAGAAGGCAGCTCTCAGGGCATCATTATTCCAGCGTAATTCAGAGGCAATGGTCTGGAAATGAACCACGTACTGACCCATGGAACGGGAGCCCTGACGAACACGGAGCAAATCGGAAGAAGCAGTGGTCATCCTGCCGGGTTCGTTGAAGATTCTTCGAAAGGACGTGATAAAGTTGGTGTAGTTGGAAACCACGGGATCAGATCGTTCCCACAATGGAGACACCCAATCCAATGCTGATCCCTCAAGCAGGGAAATGATATACGCTACCTTAGAGCGATCCGTAGGGAAGTTATGAGCGAGCAGCTCGAAGTGCACCTCGCACTGATTTAAAAAACCACGGCTATTCTTTGGGTTCCCATTGTAGCGGGAAGGAGTAGGAAGCTGAAGACGTGACCTGGTACCAGCCGGAGGTTGGACATTACTGGAAACAGCAACTGGAGCAGTTACGGAAGCTGGAGCCGGAATTGCGGAGGCTAAGGATGCTTGGATTTGATCCAATCGGCCTGACAGTTCCTGGAGATATTGCATCACCTGATCCTGTGTCGCCTCTTGAGACTGAACTCGGGAAGCCAAACTTTGGATGGCGCTCGACTCTGTGTTCCGATTCCCCGGGTCCATGTGGCCTGAGTATACTATCACTGACCTGATTGGAAAGTGTTGTGGACTCGGGGCTTCTTCCGGTGACCGGGAAGAGGAACCGCTACTGGGTCGCAGTAGAGATGGCCGGATGTAGGTCTTCCTCATACAGGATTAAGACGGCAGGCAGGAGGCACGGAGGAATGCTTGAAGGTCTCTTGAAAGACAAGACTTGTAAAGATGCTGAATGCTGAGGCACTGAGATGCTGGAGGCACAGGTATTGAGGCACGGAAGTGCCGGAGGCACAGCGATGCTGAGTGCTGAGGCACAGAGGTGCTGGGGGCACAGGTATTGAGGCACAGGTATTGAGGCACGGAAGTGCCGGAGGCACAGCGATGCTGAGTGCTGAGGCACAGAGGTGCTGGAGGCACTGAGGTGCTGGGGGCACAGGTATTGAGGCACAGGTATTGAGGCACGGAAGTGCCGGAGGCACAGCGATGCTGAGTGCTGAGGCACTGAGGTGCTGGGGGCACAGGTATTGAGGCACGGAGGTGCGTGGAGGCGCTTGGGCGCTTGGAAGCACGGAGGTGCTTGGAGGCACGGAAGTGCTTGGAGGCACGGAGGTGCTTGGAGGCACGGAGGTGCTTGGAGGCACGGAGACCGCAGGAACGTGGGAGTCCTGGAGATCACAGCTTCTGACAGCAGAATTGATGATACTCAGGCACCGGAGCTCTGCCGGCGTCTGAATTTAAACTTCCCGCCTCTCTCCGATTGGCGGAGAGCGCCGATGACGTCACCCGTCCATCTGACCCCCGGGGACGCCAGGCGCACCCGCGACGCCCGTCCCCCGGACATCCGCCGGGACCAGCGCCGACAGAGCAACAGGAGCCGGGGACCACCAGCGGGGACAGCCGCCAGGAAGCCCAGCGCACCCGGAGGGGTAAGCGCAGCGGCCGTGTCGGCATGACATGTACTAATGAATGTTGAAGTTTTATGTAGGAGGAGAAGGTGACCTGATCGTTTTCAGCCATTTCTCATGCACCCAGAGGAGTATCCAACCGGTAAAAGAAGAGCAGTAGCCTGTGGGGAAAGTGGCTGAGACCAGCGGAACAGGTAAGTTTGGTATCATTCGTGTACATATATAGTAAAATCCAAAAAAATTAAACAAAAACAAATCAAGAAAGTAACGTCAGACATGGAGAAAAACCTGTCCGCATATTAGTATTTGCCAGCAGGAAAGCGGACAGAGACAAGGTAACCCCAGGGTATTTCTTTCAGTTACCATATAAGAAGTATTTGTTCCTAGTAATGCCCCTAGTAAAGATGAGCTCGGAAATGTTTGATGGACCATGTACAGACCCTTAATACGGGATGAGAAGGATTGAATGAATACTTCGCATGACCTAGAAGCTTGTTAAACTTTTTGTTTTGTTTTTGTCTTTTGCAGAAATAGAAAACTCTCCATCTGGATAAGACCACTGGTAAACACTAATTCGGCAAATGGGAGGTGGCTGTCTCTGTGCAAATGGACGGGCTCAATAAGGCATTGAGTGTCAGGGTGCAGACTTCTTTGCAAAATTGGAAAGGTCACAGTAGCTAATCTTAGATAGTGTGCTATTAAACATCACCAGAATAGTGTTAGGCACAGAGAACAACAGGTGGAGAGGTTGAGGTAAGTATACTGGCACATACAGGAAAGACCCATCAGTTCAAACCCCAGATCCCTAATGGTCAATTAATTAATGTTACACTTGGAAGGAAGGGCATTTTGCCAGAGATTGTAGGAGTAGTAGGACACATAGTCCATATAGATCCCCTAGACAGAAAACACAGGCCACATTATTAAACACATAGACGGGACCAAGGGACATATAGTAAAGAATCATAAGCCATATAGAAAACACAGATTCGGCTCATGGGAAGAACAAAATAAATGCAACTTACTAATGTTACATTTCGCTGTTCTAGATGCATGTCCATCACAGGTAGAGGAAATTAACTCACAGATACCGGGTTCCCTATGAATTAGGATGGACAGGACACTGGATTGATGGCTGGGATAGTCCCAGTAGAGATAAGACACACAGAATCACTTCCCCGTAGTGCCCAATCCAGTTGTCAATTTTTTATAAAATCTTCTCCACCTCTACAAACTCATCTGTCACCAACCTCTATTCTGTTTCTCTACAGTTTCCTCTTCATCTTTTGTGTTCACACAGGGTGGTACAATACATGGACCCAAGTACAGTTCAAACTCCACATACCTAGGTCCTTCAGAGTTCTGCCCAAACCCAGTATATCTCAACAGCACGATGACACCAGTATTACTGCAGTGTGCCTTGTCATGCACAAAGGGTGGAGAATGGGAATACTGGTGAAGGGAAATTTTGTATAGACACCGATATGCCTGTTGGTGAATGGCAAACCTGACATTTTCTTTTTCATTTTCTTCTTCCTTCTCTCCTACAGAGATGTTTCTTTTTTCTTTTTGAGTTATGCTCATAGTACTCTACACTGCAAACACACGATAGTTAAATTAAGATACAAACATTTGTGTTCCCTGTAGGAAGAGGCAGTCTGGAGGACAAAGGGGTATTGGCAGGAGTCCTCAGGACTGTGGACACGGTACGCCAGTAGCCCCCAGAGCATACCTTCCAAGTCTAGCTGAGGTGGCACACGGTCTGACTCATCTAGGCAAAGAGGGTAGGTGCAGGCTGATGAGAGCCTACTGGTGTGCGCCAGGATTCTATTCTCATGCAGGTAAGAGAGCAATGACCTGTCTTACTTGCTTGAGGAAGAATATTAGTAAAGCAATACCAACAGAGCCATCCCATATCCCTCCTGCAGACGGATCTTTTCAGGAAATACAAATCGACTTCGTACAGTCAACACCCTTTAGGAATTATTGTTATGTATTGGTGTGCACTGATGTTTTATCAAACTGGGTAGAGGCATTTCCTGCCACCACGGATGCTGCTGTGTTTACCGCAAAGAAAAATTGCGCAGAAAATTGTGTGTAGATAAGGATACCCCTGGAAGTAGGAGCAAAGCCTGAAATTGTACTATTGTCATAATAAATACTGCCACTAGTATTATGTAGCTTCGGAACCACTCCCAGATCTTCACTCGACGAATCACCCTCTTCGAAATTTGTTTTTGTTTTGGTATTTGTCTCTTTTTGGGTTGTTTTTGGAAGACAAATGTCATGATTGATCCGCACAATGATCAGAAATACACCAATGAGGTGACAGTACAGTACCTTATTGAGATGAGCCAGCATTTGAGAACTTGACAAAAGAACTTGAAACTGTTGATTGCTGGTATGCCAAATGCTAACTGTCTTGATTATGAACCAAGAGACTGTGTGATTGTTCTTACGCTCAGGTTGCCTAATAGACAGGTGGGAAGGACCATACCAAGATTTGTTGACAGCACTAAAGGTAGCCGAAAGAGAGATTTGGGTCCACTCGTCCCACTGCAAGAAGGCCGCTGACCCGGAAAGAACTTGTGACAAAGTAGTTTATTGCTCACATTCATCGAGTTTGGGAACTGTGTGATCGAAGTGAACTGTGTGTTCCAAGTGAACTGTGTTCTCAAAGAGCAAGGCAAAGAGATCGCAAAAGTATCACCAGAGACTCTGTTCCATGAAGACTGAGAGACGGCACTGTTGGACACTACCTGAGCGTGCTAAAGGACTGCAGAAAGACCAGTCATTGTAATTGATTTGTTATGAACAAGAGTTGTTTTGTTCTATTTCTCTTTTCTCTCTTTCCCGCTGACAAACATTTTCTTTCAGGATATTCTATTTTTGCGAGGTTTTTTTTTTTTTTATGAGGAGTCGAGTGTGAGACTGGAACTGGTTCTGTAGGAAGGAGTGATCTCCCTATAGGATTCCAGGATTAGCCGATCAGTTTGTTAAAAAATCAGAGAAAAATCAAAGGTCTAGTAGTTATGGAGTTCAGAGGTAATCAGGAACAGTCAGACAATGGCTATTCACACATTGCAGATAAAGAGCTCATTATGAGTGGCTCTCCCCGAACTCCGAAGGTTTACGTTATTTAGGAAGGACACTATTTATGTTATTTGTTCAATGATTAAACAGAATTAGCATACGTTCCAGAAATGAAAACAATGTTCAGAAAATGATAGGAATATGTAGATCATGAAAATTTTATGTGTCACTGTCACGATTTATTTGTGTCTTTTTCACCTACCCAGCAGAACCTCAATAGAATCCAAACATCAGTGTACAAAGACGTAGGTACATGTATGTGTGAAATGTTCGTCGCAAATCAGACATTATAGGCCAAAGCACTGTCCCAGCATACTCTATAGGTTGAATGTTGTCCCACACCCAACCAGTGGTCCCGTGACCACCGAGTGCATATAGAGGATGTCTCGTCCTCCTCCCTGCCTTCCCCAAATATAGTCAAGTGTCTGATTTGCGAAATGCATACATACTTGTGTCTAGGTCACCGATAATGGTATAAAATATTTTTTTCTCATGTTAATAATTGATGCCAGTTATTGTTTACTGCCAAAGGGTGGACTGTCAAAGTCAAAAATATTACATAAAGAGAACATACAAACTACACACATTTAAGTCGCTATACTTGCAAATATGCGCAGCGAGCACAGCAATATATGGTAACACACGCATTTACACGGACATGCCACAGAGATGGATTCGACACTTATTTCATACAGTACATAATTATAATATCAAGCGCCAGAGCTCATGATGATTTAGAACTATATATATTGAAGTAATGTCATGAATGTGTATTATTTGAACGAAACCAGATACACCGGTCATATTTACTATTAAAACAACCAGCTTAATGTGTAGATTAATTTGATACTTGTTATTAAGTTGTAGGACATTGCAGCGGATAGTTATGGTTGAATGTATAAAAGCTAAAATCACTTTGTTAGAACAATGAATGATACAGTGAACAGGGAACTCTGGCCAGCCCCTTTGGCAGTCTTCAGGGCTGAACCTGATCAGCATATACAAAGAGAATAGTGACTCAATCATAAATGAGAGAGAGAGAGAGACCCCTCCCCCAGGAACTAGTCACACAGGAAGGTAGTTCCTGTCTCTTGTGGGCTCAGAGTCAGTTGCTTTTGGTCTGAGAGGGAGATGGAGGACTTGCTGGCAGATCAGTTCCTGTATTTATTTACAGAGAGAGGGAGACATAAGCTACATTGGAGGGAATGGTAATTGTATCGCTGGCATGTAACTGTAATTGTATGTAACTATGTATTAACTGCTTACTGTATGAGTTGTAACTATAGGTATACTGTACTTTGTAATATATATTGAATCCATATCCTTTTTAATAACAAATATATATATCAATGAGCTTTGGAACTCAGATAATGTGTGGGTGTAGTGTTTTCTCTTGGTGCTCTGTGTAAGGGCTTGTATTGTTTAAGTGCTGCTTGGATTTATAAGTGTGAGTTGTAAACAGCAAAAGGTGAGTTAGTATACAGAAAAAGGTGAGTTTTATAATACACAATCCGAAACACACATTTGCAGTACCATTAAACTTCTGGTGAGGCTGCAAGGGGCTGACCTTGTGAGTGAGTGAGAGGGTCTCTTACTTGAAGTAGCAGAGGAGCTGTGATTGTGCGTGTGTGAGGGGCATTTTTTTAAAAAATTTTTTTAGCAGGAGCTGGAAGCCGAGTGAAAAGGAGGTGCAGTGAGCTGGAACAACTGTAACTGCTAAGTGGAGTATAGGTGCCGCAGGAGAGAGTACTACGGCTGCATAAAAGTGAAGGACCAAGAACCGCACAAAGATAGATAAGTATAAGCCAGCTTAATTATTGTATAAGTGAGATTGCTTGTCTTCTACTTTTTATTTTTGCTGCTTTTTCTTTGAGAGTAACAGGGAGTTAGACCTTACAAACAATATGGGAGGGGCTGTGATTGGGGACCTCACTCAGTGCATGTCGTGCAAGATGTATGCACACCTGGAGCTACCGGCCCAGTGTGATTACATCTGCACGAGGTGTGTGCGAACGGTTGCCCTGGAAGCCCAGGTAACTGATCTAGAGCAAACCGTTACGCGACTGAGGGAGATTCACAATCTCGAGCGTAGTTTAGACAGAACGGTAGAGGAGTTGCGGGAGAGGTCACTGGTAAAAGAGGATGATGATCAGGTAGCCATTTGGGTCACAGTTAGAAGGAAGAAAAAGAGGGGGAGGCTCGACATCTCCGAACTATCAAACCCGAACAAATTTGCCCGATTGGACGAGGAATCGGAGGATGATAGTGAAGAAATGACGGTGCCGGAGGAGGCTGCTCCCTCTAGCATCCAGAGGAGCGGTCCCTCTGGCGCGGTTGGGATAAAAGATAGTGAGGTACCTAGTCAGATAGGGCAATCTGCTACCGGGACCGTGATCGCCATACAGTCTGTTGTCTCCCGGGTGCTCGGGTACGGCACATCGCGGACCGGGTAGATAGATTGTTGGGAGGGGCTGGGAAAGACCCGGCGGTCTTGGTGCACGTTGGCACCAATGACAAAGTTAGCGGAAGGTGGGATGTCCTTAAGAAAGACTATAGGGACTTAGGAAAGAAACTGAAGGCAAGGACATCTAAGGTAATATTCTCGGTATTTTTACCCGTGCCACGCACTAGTCCAGGGAGGCAGAGGGAGATTAGGGAGGTAAATGTGTGGCTTAGGGATTGGTGCAGGAAAGAGTGGTTTGTGTTCCTGGAACACTGGGCGGACTTCTCAGTCAGGCGCCATCTCTTTTGTCGTGACGGATTGCACCTGACTGAGGAGGGGGCAGCGGTGCTGGGGGGGGGGGGGGGGGGGAAGGATGGTTAGAAGGTTGGAGATTTTAAACTAGGAGCCTGGGGGGAGGGTTTAGCTAGAAACTACGTATCATGCAGTGAGAATAGTGGGGATGGCGGTAGTAAACGAAATGGGGGAGAAGTTGGGGGGAGGGTAAGAGCAGGCGGTAAGGTTACTAACATGGGTACTAAAAGAGATTTTACCAAAGCAATAACCAATGACGATTACAGGTCATCATTGCTACATAAGGTGAAAGATGTCCCTTACGCAAGGGAAAATACTTATCTTAGTTGTATGTATGTAAACGCCAGAAGCATTACTGGTAAAAATGGTGAACTAGAAATACTTGCAGCAAGCAAACAGTATGATATTATAGGCATTACTGAAACTTGGTGGGATGAATCTCATGATTGGACAGTCAATCTAGAGGGCTATACACTGTTTAGGAGAGACAGATTAAATAAAAAGGGTGGAGGGGAGTGTCTTTACGTAAAGCCGTTTTTAAAACCTGATATACGGGAAGATATTCAGGAGGGGACTGTAGACACTGTCGAGACATTATGGGTAGAAATTGCATGCGGGGAAAAAGGAATTAAAAAAGTTAGTATTGGGTGTATGCTATAGGTCGCCTGGTATCAACGCATCTGATGAGGAATTGTTACTAAAGCAAATTGAAAGAGCAGCAGGAGTAGGAGACATAGTAGTGATGGGAGATTTTAACTTATCCAGAGATAAACTGGAAAAACGATTCATGTGATACAGCTAGGGGCAATATGTTTTTAAACACACTTAATGATAACTACTTAGTCCAACTAATTGAGGAATCAACTAGGTACAATGCAATCTTAGACCTGGTATTAACAAACAATGGGGATTTGGTATCAGGTGTTATAGTAGGGGAACCCATAGGAAACAGCGACCACAATATGGTCACATTCAATATCAGTTTCCATAAACAGCCCTATACTGGCTCAACTAGGACTCTAAACTTTAGCAAAGCAAATTTTGAAAAGATGAGGGTATTTTTCAGGGATATTGAATGGGAAGGTTTGTTTTTAGGAAAAAATACTACGGAGAAATGGGAGGTACTAAAATTCCTGCTAGCTAAAAATACACTCAAATTTATTCCTATGAGCAGCAAAAAAAGGAATAAAAATCATAAACCGATGTGGCTTAACAAAAAGATTAAGGAACTTATGGGCAAGAAAAGGCGAGCATTTAAAAAATACAAATCTGACGGGGAAGCAGAGTAATTTCAGCACTATAAGGAATGTAACAAAATTTGCAAAAAGGAAATGAGAGCGGCTAAAGTAGATACTGAAAAACTAGTAGCAAAGGAAAGCAAAGCGAATCCCAAAAAATTCTTTAAATACATTAATAGCAAGAGATTAAAGAAGGAGAGTATAGGCCCTTTAAAAGACAAGTTGGGAGTCTTAAGCAAAAATGTTAATGACATAGCGGACACACTAAATTAGTTTTTTTCAACAGTATTCACTAGAGAGGACCCAATTCAGGGACTGACACACAATCTCAATAATGAGAATATCCCACTGATGGGTACTTATTTAAGCGAGAAAGTAGTCTGTGACCGATTAAAACATTTAAACATAAATAAATCACCAGGGCCCGATGGTATTCACCCAAGGGTTCTAATGGAGCTTCACTCTGAACTGGTAAAACTGCTATCTTTGATCTTTAAGGATTCAGTTATATCAGGTATGGTTCCCAAAGACTGGCGTATAGCGGAAGTAGTGCCTATATTCAAAAAGGGAAGTAAAGCTGAACCAGGTAATTATAGACCAGTTAGTATTACATCTATATAGTGGGGAAAGTATTGGAAGGTATTCTAAGAGATAGTATTCAGAAGTTCCTTGAAGTCAATAAGGTCATTAAAAGGAATCAACATGGGTTTATGAAGGACAGATCCTGTCAAACCAACTTACTTGGCTTTTATGAAACAGTAAGCGCAAACCTAGATCAGGGTAAAGACGTGGATGTAATCTTTTTAGACTTTGCCAAAGCGTTCGATACTGTACCACACATGAGACTTATCTACAAGCTACAAGAATCAGGGCTAGGAAGCACAATATGCACTTGGGTCAAAAACTGGTTAGATAATAGGGAGCAGCGCGTTGTGGTTAATGGATCTTTTTCAACTTGGACTGAAGTGCTAAGTGGTGTGCCGCAAGGCTCAGTATTAGGACCGCTATAGTTCAATATTTTCATTAACGACCTAACAGAAGGTCTAGAGAGCATGGTATCAATTTTTGCAGATGATACCAAATTGTGTAAGGCTATAAATACAGAGGAGGATGCCGAGTCTCTTCAGAACGACTTAGTTAAATTAGAAGCATGGGCAGCCAAATGGAGAATGCGCTTCAACACAGACAAGTGTAAGGTAATGCACTGTGGTAACAAGAACAAAAATTACACCTACCTACTAAATGGGGTAAAATTAGGGGATTCTGTACTGGAAAAGGACTTAGGTGTCCTCATAGATAGCAAGCTAAGCAGTAGTACCCAAAGTAGGACTGCAGCAAAGAAGGCTAATAAGATATTAGCATGCATAAAACGGGGTATTGATGCTAGGGACGAGAGTAATATACTCCCGTTATATAAATCACTAGTGCGGCCACACCTTGAATACTGTGTACAATTCTGGGCACCGTACTACAAAAAGGATATTCTGGAGCTAGAAAAGGTTCAGAGGAGGGCGACCAAACTAATTAAGGGCATGGAGACGATGGAATACAAGGAAAGGCTTATAGGACTAGGCATGTTTACATTGGAAAAGCGGAGACTAAGAGGGGATATGATCAACATCTACAAATATATAAGGGGACAATACACAGAGCTTGCGCGGGACCTGTTTTTGGTTAGATCAACACAGAGGACTCGTGGACACTCGCTCAGGTTAGAGGAGAGGAGATTCCGCACAATACGGCGTAAAGGCTTTTTCGCGGTAAGGACAATACGTGTTTGGAATTCCCTGCCTGAGGGAGTTGTAATGGCGGAATCTGTCAACACCTTTAAGAATGGGTTAGATAAATTCCTAATGGATAAGGATATCCAGGGGTATGGTGTATAGTCATGCATTATAGTTACTATAAATAGGGATAAAATGCAACGGCTGACAGCAGCATCAGTCAGAAATTTTAGTCAAATCATCATGCATAGGAGACCACAAATAGGTTGAACCCGATGGACAATTGTCTTTTTTCAACCTCAGATACTATGTTACTATGATGCAGTGTTGTGCGATGTACAGCGCACATTTATGGGATTTGGTAATAAGATGTGCAGGCATTTACAATATATATTAGAGCGGGCATTTTAAATATTTGTGAGAAATCTAAAAATGGCATTCATACATATGACACAGAGTCCCTGGACATAGCTGAATGGAAGCCACAAACACTCCACACACACACACACACACACAGGGAAGGGCAGACAGAGTTTCCCCCCCAACAATGGCAAGAGACACACAGAGATTGGAGCCAACCCACACACAGCGCAACAAGATAGGGAGATCCCTAACCAGCGCTTACTGTGTACCCTAATAGGTTGCACAGCACACATATACAGCCTCCACCCCCCTTCTACAACCCCCTGGTACCGTAAAAGTTAGCTGGAGTTGATTTGGAGGGACAGCTCTCACTGACAGCGCTTCTGCAGGCAGGAAAATGGCGCTGAACGCGGCTGGGTTCTCCTGAGTTCCGCCCCCTTTCATGGCGCTGCTTCCTGCTCTTCTGAAGATTATACTTGCCTGAGGAACACTACTGGCAGCGATCCTGGGACCCTGACATGCTTGGTGGTCAGTGTAGGGTGTAGGTGCTGGCTCAGGGCGCCTCTCACAGTGCCGCACTATGTACCGCTGAGCCCCGGAGCGCAGTTAGTACTGCGACAGTCCATAATCTGACAGACAGCCCCATCAAGTTTACGACGAACACTAGCCAGACTGATATTTGTTTTCTGGATGTCCAAATTAAAATACAGGAGGGGCATTTGGTCAGCAGCCTTTACAAAAACACAACTGACCGGAATACATTGCTACGATACGACAGTTTACATCCGTCGTCCACTATCACAGGGCAATCATTTTCTCAGTTTCTACGTGTCTGCAGAATTTGTTTTGATGAACAGGAAACACATAAGCAATTGAGGGAAATGGAACAAAGAATCCTTGCCAGAGGTTATCCCCCCAAAGTGCTGCAGGCAGCTAAGACAAAAGCATTAAGTCGCCAAAGAGAGGATTTACTTAATTCCTCCAATAAGAAAGACACATCCAATATTATCCCATGGGTAAGAGACTATAATGTTAAAAGTGATTCCATTAATAAGAAGGCCAAGAAACTTTGGCCTATCTTAACGTCAGACCCCGAATTACAGGTATTACAGAACAAAAGGTTACCCAGTTACTCTAAGGGGAGGAGCCTTAAAAACATATTGGTTAAGATTGGGCGGTGTTCTTTTAAATTTAGACATGTCAATGTCCAGATTAGAAAAAATGGTTGCTTTAAGTGCACTGGCTGTACGACGTGCTCACACATCACATTCTTTTTCTGGCAAAAAATTCCCTATCTGGCGGCCTTTGACATGTTCGACGAAGTTTGTGATATACACTATCATACGCCTCTGTGGTAGGTACTATATAGGAATGACAAAATGCCAATTTAAGACCAGAATGGCTAAACACAGGCAAGCAATTAGAAACACATTGACCACAGGTGAAGGTGAACAACCGGTCGCTCATCATTTTCTAGAGTCCAAACATAGTATGGCTACTTTTATCATGTCCCCGAATCTCCCAAGGTGGGCATTAGGGGAAAATTGCTCCTGCAACTGGAGTCCAAATGGATATATAAGTTAAATACACCAAGACCAGGGGGCTTTAATGATAATCTGGGACTGATAAATTTCCTATAAAAAATCTTTTCTGATAAAAGAGTTTTATGAAGAGTTCGAGCCCGTTGTGCGGGAGGTTGTCCTTAAATGTTATTACATTTTATTTCATCTATAGGTGCTATTACATTATGGGTACATATGATTTGCAGTGGTCAGTACACCTTACTGAAACCTTGGGGTCAAATGTATGAGAGTTCATTTTGAAAAGCAGTCTCATTGCTATATCACTGTATGCACTAGATTGACTTAAGCTACATGAGGACGTGTATAGTCCATTTTATCTTAGCACTACAGGTATGTTCTTAATTGTCTATTTTTATTATTATGCTTGGTTTTTTTTTTAAGTTTAGGCCTCGTCACTTTGCTAGGAGGTCTGTGTATTGATGTCTAGCCTTTTAAGCACTTTTTTAGCTCATTGTATACAAGACTGTGTAAAAGCTTTTTGTACTGCTGGAGTGATATGCACTGCATGCGCTGATCTAAGTGTTTTGTATACTAGCGTCACCATGGCCACCCGGCTGGCAGCCGTGACATCGCTACCGCATCAGTTGATGCGCACCGGGACGAGTGACAGAAAGTCAGGACGGCGTGGCCAGCGGTGAATGCCGGTGGGGTATTTTCCATGGGGGGTAAGTTTGTCTATATATTGTTGCACTGTTTTCACTTATCCTGATGAAGGGGACGGTGGTCCCCGAAATGTTGATTTAATGTAGCACTTTAATACACATTTTCAGAGTTTACAAGGTCTCCGAGTGCCGCCTCTTATTGCACAGCTATCATCTAGGGTGAGACCCTGGGGAGGGCACCGGAGCAGGACAATCCCGCCGTGGATCCTTGGAGTGCCGGAGTTGTAAAAGTCGTGTGTGTATATATATGTATATATATATATATATATATATATATATATATATATATATATGAAAAGAAAAACTGCGGCACTCAGGGACTGGTGAAAAAGCAAATGTATTCAGCAATACATATATAACATGGATGTTATATATGTATTGCTGAATACATTTGCTTTTTCACCAGTCCCTGAGTGCCGCAGTTTTTCTTTTCATATGGCATGCACTTCTGAGGGCACCGGGGCAAGCTGATACCCTTATTGGGAGTGCCGGGCTTTTTGCTTCAATATATATATATATATATATATACACACATATATATACACACACACACACATACACTAGGTGCTTCAACGCGCCCTACGGGCGCTCTTCACACCGTCGCAAGGGGCTACGCCCCTTTAACCCTTGCATGCCTATATGGGGTTCAATATTTGTATTATATGGAGTATTACCTGCATTCCTTTGTTAGTGGTTAAATATTGCACAATGAAAAGGCGTGCGATGGTGAAGGAGGCGCAGCCCCTTGCGACGGCGTGAACAGCACCTGCAGGGCACGATGTACAGAATGAGCGGGTGCGGGGGGGATTGCGGATGGGTAAGGGTGTCTGTAGATGCTGCAGGTGGAGGGGGGGCAGATGCGGGGGGAAGGGTCGGGATGTGCTGCGGGTGGGGGAGAGACAGAAGAGTGGGGGCTGTAGATGGGGGAGGGGTCCGGAGGCACTGCAGGTGGGGGAGGGGCAGGTGCAGGGATGTTGCGGATGGGTGAAGGGTTCCGGAGGTGCTGTGGGATGGGAAGGGGCGGGGGTGGGGTAGGGGGTCCGGAGGCACCGCGGTGGGGGAGAGGCAGGTGCGGGTGGTGCGGCGGACGGGGAAGGGGGTCCGGAGGCGCTGCAGGTGGTGGAGGGGCAGGTGCGGAGGTGCCGTGGGTGGGTGAGGGGGAGACCGCGAATGGAGGAGGGTGTCTGCAGATGCTGTGGGTGGTGGGGGAGTGGGAGCCGCTGGTGGTGTAGGGGGTCTGGAGGCACAGCGTGTGGGGGAGGGGTGGAGTGTCGCATGTGGTGGAGGGGAAGGTGCGGATGTGTGGTGCATTGGGGAGGCGCTGCGGGTACTGTACCTGCCAAAAAGGTAGTTGGAGGGTATGCAGTGACGGGGCCAGGACAGGGGTGACGGGGCCAGGACAGGGGTGACGGGGCCAGGACAGAAATTACAGGGACAGGATAGGGGTGACAGGGACAGGATAGGGGCGGCAGGACCAGAATTTGGTTGACAGGCCCAGGATAGGGGTGACAGGGCCAGGATAAGGGTGAAAGAACCAGGATAAGGGTGACAGGGCAAGGCCAGGGGTGACAGGGCAAGGCCAGGGGTGACAGGGACATGACAGAACACAGGGCACGGGAGAGATTGGTATTAGGGACAAAACAGTGGTGACAGACAGATGTGTCTTACCGGAGTCACTGCTGCTGGCTGCTGCTGTTCCACTCCAACCTGTTGGGATCTGCTGCTGGTGGAGATTTGGCATGGCTGACGCTCTCAGGCTGGAGTACTGCTTCCTCTGCCCGTCCGCATCCCTCCCCCCCACTCCTCAGTCACACACCGCGGACCTCGCGCGGCTGCCGGGCACTGTGGTAAGGGGAGACTGGGAGTGACTGGATAGCCCCCAGGAGACACTGCGGCTGGAGGGAAGAGGGGGTCGGAGCCTGCAAGCAGCGTGGACTTCTGCAGCGCTGCCCGCCGGCTAAAGTGTGTGAAGGAGCTGGGCGCACCTCACTGCGGGCGGCAGCGCTGCAGCTAGCGTTGGGGTTGCCGGGGCTGGAGATAACAGAGGCAGTACGGAACCTGCACAGCGGCAGGTGCCCCACAAAACTGCAGCTAAGAAGCGTGGAGTGTGCCAGAAAGTGACGCTCCTCCGCGTCAGAGAGACCCTGCTGAGTATGCTGATGTGGGGGGTCAAGCACACAGTAAGCCGGTGCCCGTCTGTCTGTATGGCATACCCCCTCACACACCCCCATACCTCCCAACTGTCCCGATTTTAGCGGGACAGTCCCATTTTTTCGGGTCTGTCCCACTATCCCACCCGCGGGCCGCAGTGTCCCGCGGTGGGGGGCAGTTGGGAAGCTCCTGTACTCGCTGTTCTGCTTAGCATGCACACAGCGTCTATTTAGTGGAGACAGAGGGAGAGGGGGCATCAGGGGGTACGGATTAAGGGTGGGCCCAGGGGGTACATACCCCGGGCCTCACAGTTTTAGGGGGCCCCCCGGCTGGAGTAGCTCTGTCCCAGCTCTGAAGCTCCCCCGTCCTGCCAGTAACAGAGCAGCATTGTGCTACAGTCAGCACACGCTGCTGCCTGTTGGCAGGTCTGTGGTGTTACAGGGAGGCAGCAGTCTCCCTGCTGTCTTCTGCCTGTGCGGGTGTGTAGGGGGGAGCGACCACCCCCTCTGGATTTACCCCTAGCTGAGGGGCCAAAATCCCATAAAAAAAAAATAATAATCCCGGAATTTGCATAAGGAGGCGTGGCCACGAGGGCCGCAATTAGGCCACGTCCCCAAACCCACAGCAGGCACAGCAATGAGATAGGGTTCCTGTCTCAAGTGCCCTGGGCCCCCCGGACTCATAATCCGCCGCTGGGGACTTGCCAGCAGCTCACAGAGCGCTGGGCATGCCACCTCACTGACGAAAACAGGGGCGTGGCTCGCGATCGCGGGTCCACCCGCGAAGCCACGCCCCCTTTCCAGTTAGCCATGCCCCCTTTTTGCTGTGTGTGTGTCCCTCCTGCCTGAAGAAAGTTGGGAGGTATGCACCCCTGCCTGTGCCATGCCCATACCATCTGCTCCTGCTCCAAGTCTCCTATAGATTTGCCCAGATCTGTGACTCATTTGACTAACTCCGCCCAGTGTTTTGACTCCACCCAGCGTTAGCAAATGAAGCACAAAGTCACAGATCTGGGCTATTATATAGGGGAGATATAGATATATACACACATATACACACATACACTAACTATATATTTAAATAAATAAAAACACAGCACGGTCCTAGACCGGAGGTATATATCAGAATACTTGTACGTACAATATATCCTGTAATAGGTACACTTTTTCTTAACTAGCGCAGTCTGTATAAAGACATGTAGAAATCTCAAGTGTAAAGTCACAGCGCTGTATACAGGCGGCTTTACAAGGGAGACCTTGCCCTGCAGTCCCAGAGACCAGCCGTAGCTATGCTCAGAAGATGGCGCCAAGCGTCTCAGTCAGGGAGTGAGGGTGAGTGTGAGGCAGCTCCAGGGTGGGAAAATCTCTCAGTAGATGTCACCCTGGGCCGGGGAGAGGCTACAGGTCAAGCGCCAGCTGTCCTATGCTAGACTTCCACACCAGGTACTAGCGAGCCTTCTTAAATGGGGCATTAGTACACCTGACCTGTGCTCTATTGCCCTGGTGGTCTAGTGGGGTCCCTGCTCGGTGACCGTGTCCACAATAGCGCCGTGACCCGTCTCCCTAGGCCGCAGACGGAACACAATTTAATGTCGGGTCCCGTCTGGGGGACTCTCTAACCTCCTCCCCATAGCAGCCACGCGACTGCGACTGTGTGCCTAAAGCTGGAGCGTCTCCATCTTAAGTACCCGGGAACAGGCTGCGGCAGTATGCAAAGCCGCTTGGGAGGTGATGGAGCTGCAGCGCTGAAGTGTCACCATGACATACAGCCCTGATATCCCAGTTTTGAAGAAATTTTCAGTCAGAAAAAAGCTTTTTCAGGGCTGCCCAGTGCAGTCCACCTGTTAAGTGACCTGCTGCAGACACCAACTGAAAACTGAGCTCACATTGCCTGGAGACTGGGTTATAGAGGAGGCCCCAATGCATCCTGGGACAGCCTAAAGCTTTAGCCTGTTGTTGTCTCTGTATCAAGATCTGTATCAAGATCCACTCTACACCCAAGACCCCGATGTTTCCCTGTGGAAACCAATGTAACCTGCTGCAGAAATGAACAATTTCTTGACCGAGATTGTTCATATTGGGCGCACACATCGGCAAGTGTGTAGGGCCTTTAAGACATGCACATCAGGAGCTAACCTTGAGAAAGGGGAGGGTCGCGTCGGTGCCCCCTGGGCAGACCCCTTTTTGCAGATGGTGCTTGGACTAATCCAGTATGTGAAAGAGACCCAAGACCAGAGGATCCCCTTACTGCAGCCGGGAAGAATACTGGAGAAAAACGCTTTTAAGAACGGACAATTGCCAATTCTCTCCAACAGCACAGACCTATCGCTCATACACACTAGCCGATAGATCCGCGATATATCGGCCGTTCAAGAGAAGTTCAACATGTTTTACAGAAATGACGTCACCAGTCTGAGGAAGCAGACGTCAGTTCTGTGGAATGCGTTGCAGCAAACTGGTATTACTGACCCATTCAGTATCTTTAATTTAAATTTTTTAGTTATTTATGTTTTTTTATTTTTTTGTTTGACAGACAATATCATTGCGGATTTTGCCTGCCAGAATCAGCAGTAAGGGTGGTGCCACAATGGGGACCTATAGACACTGGTGGGCAGGGGTTATGCCATTGGGGGGGGGGGGGGGGGGGGATATTGTTACACTGGGAAATCAACATGGGAGGGTACAAGATGCCTCCTAAACATTTTTTTAAATAACTTAATAAAAAAAACAAAAAAGAGACCTGCCTTTTCTTTACTAAAAATATTACTTTAGTGGTAACACTCCTACTCTTGTGCTATTATTGTTGTTGACCTGTAAGTACCATAAGTGCAAGTACCCAAAACCTCACCGAATATAGCGGCAGATGTATTAAGCCTGGAGAAGTGATAAAGCAGTGATAAGTGCAAGGTGATAACACACCAGCCAATCAGCTAAATATGTAAATTGACAGTTAGGAGCTGACTGGCTGGTGCATTATCACCTTGCACTTATCACTGGTTTATCACTTCTCCAGGCTTCATACATCTGTCCTATAGAAACACAAAATGTGACGGCAGATAAGAACTGTTTCGCCCATCTAGTCTGCCCCTTTTTTTTACCATATTTTTATCTCAAACCTTATTTGAGCCTTATTTCTTTGTAAGGATATCCTTATGATATATTTCTAAAACTGTAAGAACAAATGTACGGTACAAACACACAAAGACGGTATTTTTTTTTAATTATATATAAAAGAATAAAGAAAGCAGATGAAGGCATGTAACAAGTTTTGACAGCACCAAAGGGTAGAACAAATAGAACAAAACGGACAAGTAGATAAACCATTCCAGCAATCAAGATGTGTCCATTGTATCTCCTTCTGCAGAGACAAAGAAAAGACACGTAAGAGTCTTCATCAGTCGTCATCTTACAGTATATGTTAGAGTCACTGTGCTGCAAGAAGCATTGCCAGGATAGTGGCAGATGACCCGTGCTAACTGCGGCTAAGTCAATATGCAGTATTAGTGAATAGACAACATATACAGGAGGGCCTCACATGCAAACACACCCACTGTAATAGATTGGTAGTTTGTGCAAGTGTGTTACCTGTTTTACCCTATGCAGACAGTGTCACATTTAGTTGGGAAGTTAGTGTCCTAGATTTAATCTAATATTCAGACTAAAAACAGCTTTATTTAAAATTTCAGCTCATGTTCATTACATGCAAATGCAGTAAATTCACTGCATGCCGAACAAGAAATAAAACGCATTTGCACCCCCCTGCTATACTCACTCCCAACTAACTGAATAGGGCCCTTTAAAGGAAACATTGTCAGAATATGTTTGCAAATGTTTGTTTGTTTTTATTTTATGTTTTATCTGTGCAATAAACGCAGCTAAAAGACAAATATTAACTTATCGCAGCGTGAATGCATTTTTATAGACTCAATGGGGTCGATTCAATTCGGCAACAGTTGAATAGCGCCGGGAGTTTGCTCCCAGCGCTATTCAATACAGCGACGACTGACCCTCAATTGTCGGAAATTCTTCTCTCATCCCCGGGTGATGAGAGAAGAAACCAGACAAAAGTGCTGCCGCGCGGCTGGCGCGAGGCTGATTCTGTCGGGAATCAGCATCGCCGCGGGTAGTTAAGTCGGAGAATGCCCGTTCTCCCGACAAAACTACCTGTTAAGTCGGTGAGAATGGGCCATCGCCGACCTAACTGGAGCTGAATTGAATAGCGTCGGGAGCTAATTCCCGGCGCTATTCAACTGTTGCCGAATTGAATCGATCCCAATGAGGTTTTAAGGCGGGTACACACTGAGAGGTCTATCTGCAGATAAATTGATCTGCAGATATATCTATGAATGGATCGGGCAGTGTGCTGTGCATACACACTGCCCGATCTGTCGGGGACTGACGTCATGAACTGGACGGGCGTGTACACACACCCGCCCAGTTCAGCTGTCAATCACCGCCGGCCGCCACAGTAAGTGTACGGGCGGCCGGCTGGTCGCTCGTACACACACACAGCGATGCGCCAACAGATATATTGGCCACTAGATATATTGGCCACTAGATATATTGGCCGTCGGCTGTGCTGCGGGGCCGACGTGATAGGTCTGTGAACGACGGAGTTCACAGACATATCGCCCGTGCACACTGGCCGACGGACCCGCAATATATCGGCCGTTCTACATCGGCCAGTGTGTACCCACCTTTAGGCTATTAGTGAAAAGCAACAGAGCAGCATAACAAACAGGAGAGGTATAACAGAGCCATAAATAAAAAGCAAAAAGTATGTCTGAAATAAAATAGAATAGAAACACTTAGGCTCTGGCCACAGATAGCAGCCAAGCGGGTCCCACTCTTGGCCAGGAAGCGGGGTTTTGTGTTCACACGGATCCTGTTCTTCGGGATCAGTGACACACGAGATTTCAATAAAACACAGTGCGGCACAAGTATGTACGTGTTCACATTGAAATGCCGCCGTCCTGTCATCCGGGCCGACTGCAATGAGACTGCCGCACGTGTGGGCGCCTGCACAGGCGTCCATGTGCAGTCTCCTTGCAGCCCAGCGGGTCCCGTTCACTTGCCCGCGATGTGTGGCCAGAGACTTAACAAACAATTTGTTACAAAATGAATTGTAACAAGTTTCCCTATTGCTTAGGGCTCTCAAACTCAGTACTCAAGACTGGAAATAGTGCATGTTTTCCAGGTCGCCTCACATAATCACAAGTGAAATAAGTAGCTCCACCTGTAAATCTTTTAAAATGTGTCAGTGAGTAATGAATACACCTGTGCACCTGCTGTCCCTGTGAAATAAACAGCCCTCCAAAAAAATAAGAATTTACTCACCGGTAACTCTATTTCTCATAGTCCGTAGTGGATGCTGGGGACTCCGTAAGGACCATGGGGAATTAGCGGCTCCGCAGGAGACTGGGCACAACTATAAAGAAAGCTTTTAGACTACTGGTGTGCACTGGCTCCTCCCACTAAGACCCTCCTCCAGACCTCAGTTAGGGAAACTGTGCCCGGAAGAGCTGACACAATAAGGAAGGATTTTGAATCCCGGGTAAGACTCATACCAGCCACACCAATCACACCGTATAACTCGTGATACAATACCCAGTTAACAGTATGATAACAACTGAGCCTCTCAACAGATGGCTCAACAATAACCCTTTAGTTAAGCAATAACTATATACAAGTATTGCAGACAATCCGCACTTGGGATGGGCGCCCAGCATCCACTACGGACTATGAGAAATAGAATTACCGGTGAGTAAATTCTTATTTTCTCTAACGCCCTAAGTGGATGCTGGGGACTCCGTAAGGACCATGGGGATTATACCAAAGCTCCCAAACGGGCGGGAGAGTGCGGATGACTCTGCAGCACCGAATGAGCAAACTCAAGGTCCTCCTCAGCCAGGGTGTCAAACTTGTAGAATTTTGCAAACGTGTTTGACCCCGACCAAGTAGCTGCTCGGCAAAGTTGAAGAGCCGAGACCCCTCAGGCAGCCGCCCAAGAAGAGCCCACCTTCCTCGTGGAATGGGCTTTTACTGATTTAGGATGCGGCAGTCCAGCCGCAGAATGTGCAAGCTGAATCGTACTACAGATCCAGCGAGCAATAGTCTGCTTTGAAGCAGGTGCACCCAAATTGTTGGGCGCATACAGGATAAAGAGCGAGTCAGTCTTTCTGACTCCAGCTGTCCTGGAAACATAGATTTTTAGGGCCCTGACTAGATCCAACAACTTGGAAGCCTCCAAGTCATTTGTAGCCGCAGGCACCACGATAGGTTGGTTCAGATGAAAAGCTGATACCACTTTGGGGAGAAACTGGGGACGAGTCCTCAATTCTGCCCTATCCATATGGAAAATCAGATAAGGGCTTTTACATGACAAAGCCGCCAATTCTGATACACGCCTGGCCGAAGCCAAGGCCAACAACATGACCACTTTCCACGTGAGATATTTCAAATCCACGGTTTTCAGTGGCTCAAACCAATGTGACTTCAGGAAATCCAACACCACGTTGAGATCCCAAGGTGCCACTGGAGGCACAAAAGGGGGCTGAATATGCAGCACTCCCTTAACAAAAGTCTGAACTTCAGGTAGTGAAGCCAGTTCTCTATGGAAGAAAATCGATAGAGCCGAAATCTGGACCTTAATGGAACCCAATTTAAGGCCCATAGTCACCCCTGACTGTAGGAAGTGCAGGAAACGGCCCAGCTGAAATTCCTCCGTTGGGGCCTTCCTGGCCTCACACCACGCAACATATTTTCGCCATATGCGGTGATAATGGTTTGCGGTTACTTCTTTCCTAGCTTTAATCAGCGTAGGAATGACTTCCTCCGGAATGCCCTTTTCCTTCAGGATCCGGTGTTCAACCGCCATGCCGTCAAACGCAGCCGCGGTAAGTCTTGGAACAGACAGGGCCCCTGCTGCAGCAGGTCTTGTCTGAGCGGTAGAGGCCATGGGTCCTCGGACATCATTTCTTGAAGTTCCGGGTACCAAGCTCTTCTTGGCCAATCCGGAACAATGAGTATAGTTCTTACTCCGCTTCTCCTTATTATCCTCAGTACCTTTGGTATGAGAGGAAGAGGAGGGAACACATAAACCGATCGGTACACCCACGGTGTTACTAGAGCGTCCACAGCTATCGCCTGCGGGTCTCTCGACCTGGCGCAATATTTTTCTAGCTTTTTGTTTAGGCGGGACGCCATCATGTCCACCTGTGGCTTTTTCCACCGGTTTACAATCATTTGAAAGACTTCTGGATGAAGTCCCCACTCTCCCGGGTGGAGGTCGTGCCTGCTGAGGAAGTCTGCTTCCCAGTTGTCCACTCCCGGAATGAACACTGCTGACAGTGCTAACACGTGATTTTCCGCCCATCGGAGAATCCTTGTGGCTTCTGCCATTGCCGTCCTGCTTCTCGTGCTGCCCTGTCGATTTACATGGGCGACCGCCGTGATGTTGTCTGACTGGATCAGTACCGGCTGGTTTTGAAGCAGGGGTTTTGCCTGACTTAGGGCATTGTAAATGGCCCTCAGTTCCAGAATATTTATGTGCAGGGAAGTCTCCTGACTTGACCATAGTCCTTGGAAGTTTCTTCCCTGTGTGACTGCTCCCCAGCCTCGAAGGCTGGCATCCGTGGTCACCAGGACCCAGTCCTGTATGCCGAATCTGCGGCCCTCTTGAAGATGAGCACTCTGCAGCCACCACAGCAGAGACACCCTTGTCCTCGGAGACAGGGTTATCAGACGATGCATCTGAAGATGCGATCCGGACCACTTGTCCAACAGGTCCCACTGAAAGGTTCTTGCATGAAACCTGCCGAATGGAATCGCTTCGTAGGAAGCTACCATTTTTCCCAGGATCCGCGTGCAGTGATGCACCAACACCTGTTTTGGCTTTAGGAGGCCTCTGACTAGAGATGACAGCTCCTTAGCCTTCTCCTCCGGGAGAAACACTTTTCTCTGTTCTGTGTCCAGAACCATCCCTAGGAACAGCAGACGTGTCGTAGGGACCAGCTGTGACTTTGGAATGTTTAGAATCCAGCCGTGCTGTTGTAGCACTTCCCGAGATAGTGCTACCCCTACCAGCAACTGCTCTCTGGACCTCGCCTTTATCAGGAGATCGTCCAAGTACGGGATAATTAAAACTCCCTTCTTTCGAAGGAGTATCATCATTTCGGCCATTACCTTGGTAAAGACCCTCGGAGCCGTGGATAGACCGAACGGCAACGTCTGGAATTGGTAATGACAATCTTGTACCACAAATCTGAGGTACTCCTGGTGAGGATGGTAAATGGGGACATGTAGGTAAGCATCCTTGATGTCCAGTGATACTATGTAATCCCCCTCGTCCAGGCTTGCAATAACCGCCCTGAGCGATTCCATCTTGAACTTGAATTTTTTTATATATGTGTTCAAGGATTTCAAATTTAAAATGGGTCTCACTGAACCGTCCGGTTTCGGTACCACAAACATTGTGGAATAGTAACCCCTTCCTTGTTGAAGTAGGGGCACCTTTACTATCACTTGTTGTGAATACAGCTTGTGAATTGCCTGTAACACTGCCTCCCTGCCTGAGGGAGTGGTTGGCAAGGCAGATTTGAGGAAACGGCAGGGAGGAGACGTCTCGAATTCCAGCTTGTACCCCTGAGATACTACTTGAAGGATCCAGGGATCCACCCGTGAGCGAGCCCACTGATTGCTGAAGTTTTTGAGACGGGCCCCCACCGTACCTGGCTCCGCCTGTGAAGCCCCAGCGTCATGCTGTGGACTTAGAGGAAGCGGGGGAGGACTTTTGCTCCTGGGAACTGGCTGTATGCTGCAGCTTCTTTCCCCTACCTCTGCCTCTGGGCAGAAAGGACACGCCTTTAACCCGCTTGCCCCTATTGGGCCGAAAGGACTGTACCTGATAATACGGTGCTTTCTTTGGTTGTGAGGGAACATGGGGTAAAAATGTAGACTCCCAGCTGTTGCTGTGGAAACGAGGTCCGAGAGACCATCCCCGAACAACTCCTCACCCTTATAAGGCAGAACTTCCATGTGTCGTTTGGAATCTGCATCTCCTGTCCACTGCAGAGTCCATAACCCTCTCCTGGCAGAAATGGACATTGCACTAATTTTGGATGCCAGCCGGCAAATATCCCTCTGTGCATCCCTCATGTATAAAAGTGCGTCTTTTATATGCTCTACGTTTAGCAATATAGTGTCCCTGTCTAGGGTATCTATATTTTCTGACAGGGAATCTGACCACGCAGCAGCAGCACTGCACATCCAGGCTGAAGCAATAGCCGGTCTCAGTATAACACCTGTGTGTGTATATATAGATTTCAGGATAGCCTCCTGCTTTCTATCAGCAGATTCCTTCAGGGCGGCCGTATCCGGAGACGGTAGTGCCACCTTCTTTGACAAGCGTGTGAGCGCTTTATCCACCCTAGGGGATGTTTCCCAGCGTGGCCTATCCTTTGGCGGGAAAGGGTACGCCATTAGTAACCTCTTAGAAATTACCAGCTTTTTATCAGGGAAAGCCCACGCTTCTTCACACACTTCATTTAACTCTTCAGATGGAGGAAAAGCTACTGGTAGTTTTTTCTCTCCAAACATAATACCCTTTTTTGTGGTACCGGGGGTAACATCAGAAATGTGCAACACATTTTTCATTGCCTCAATCATGTAACGTGTGGCCCTACTGGAAGTTACATTAGTCTCATCGTCGTCGACACTGGAGTCAGTATCCGTGTCGACATCTGAGGTAGCGGGCGTTTTAGAGCCCCTGATGGCTTTTGAGACGCCTGGGCAGGCACAGGCTGAGAAGCCGGCTGTCCCACAATAGGTATGTCGTCAAACCTATTATGCAAGGAGTCGACACTGTCGCGTAATTCCTTCCACAGCACCATCCACTCAGGTGTCGACCCCGCAGGGGGTGACATCACGTTTACAGGCATTTGCTCCGCCTCCACATCAAACATGTCGACACAGCCGTACAGACACACCGCAAACACACAGGGAATGCTCTGACAGAGGACAGGACCTCACAAAGCCCTTTGGGGAGACAAGAGAGAGAGTATGCCAGCACACACCAGAGCGCTATATAACACAGGGATCCCACTATCAATGAGTGTTTTCCCTTATAGCTGCTTTTTTATATATATCATATATATATATTATCTATACTGCGCCTAAATTTAGTGCCCCCCCCTCTCTTTTTTACCCTTCTGTAGTGTTCAGACTGCAGGGGAGAGCCAGGGAGCTTCCTTCCAGCGGAACTGTGAGGGAAAAATGGCGCCAGTGTGCTGAGGGAGAAGCCCCGCCCCCTTTTCGGCAGACTTTCTCCCGCTTTTTCTGGAATACTGGCAGGGGTAATTTTACATCTATATAGCCTCTAGGACTATATGATGTATATTTGCCAGCCAAGGTGTCATATATTGCCCTCAGGGCGCCCCCCCCCCCCCAGCGCCCTGCACCCATCAGTGACCGGAGTGTGAGGTGTACATGAGGAGCAATGGCGCACAGCTGCAGTGCTGTGCGCTACCTTGGTGAAGACCGAAGTCTTCTGCCGCCGATTTTCCGGACCTCTTCGTGCTTCTGGCTCTGTAAGGGGGACGGCGGCGCGGCTCCGGGAACGAACACCAAGGTCGGGTCCTGCGGTCGATCCCTCTGGAGCTAATGGTGTCCAGTAGCCTAAGAAGCCCAAACTACCACCTGTTAGGTAGGTTCGCTACTTCTCCCCTTAGTCCCTCGCTGCAGTGAGTCTGTTGCCAGCAGATCTTACTGTAAAATAAAAAACCTAAATATACTTTCTTTCTAGGTACTCAGGAGAGCCCCTAGTGTGTACCCAGCTCAGCCGGGCACAAGAATCTAACTGAAGTCTGGAGGAGGGTCTTAGTGGGAGGAGCCAGTGCACACCAGTAGTCTAAAAGCTTTCTTTATAGTTGTGCCCAGTCTCCTGCGGAGCCGCTAATTCCCCATGGTCCTTACGGAGTCCCCAGCATCCACTTAGGACGTTAGAGAAAAGCAGACGAAGGTGGTTTGATGTGTACACAACGGTGGCCATATTGGATACTCCAGTCAGTATTCAGACATCGGCATCCCGAGCAGCAGAATTCCGGCAGGGGGATGAGCGCAACGGAGCCCTGCTACGCTTGCCACAGGTTCTGTTCTCCATCTATGGGTGTCGTGGACACCCATAGAGGGGGAATCTCCTACCTCGGCGGTATTCCGGCGGCGGTGTGGTGCCCCGTCGGTGTCCCGGCATCGCTGTTGCAACAGCCGGTATCGTGACGAGTGATATGCGAACCACATACCATCTGATTCTATGCACCTCATTGTGTACAGGAACTCAGACAGCTCGTCCCCGCGGGTTGGGTATATGTGACCGGCAGTCACAATACAGACGCTGGGATCCTGGCTGTATGATGGCCTGGAGGGGGGGGCGCAATGTCAACAAAGCTCCTTGCAGGTGCGGTGGATCGCTGCGCTCTCCACAGGTCCTATTTCCACTCTACGGGTGTCGTCCCTGTTGGTCTGCATGCCGACCGGAGGTATATTTAGGGTTCGGTCCCCTGACCGCCGGTCACAGAATCGCAACCCGTCTCCACTTCTCATCAAACTCTGACACCCTGACTGACCTGCATGTGTTCTGAATAGACAGGGTAGGGTATATAAAGAGCAGCGGGCTCTACTGGTGAAGGCCTAGAGAGCGGATGTACTTGTACAGGCGCTGACTAGGCATTGTGGTGCCATCAGTGGGGAGAATCTGTGGTGATGGGCGCTGTGTGAGATGGTATCCCAGGACAGGTGACGCAGGAATACTGCCAGCACGTAACGGCAGGAGTCCGCAGGCATCTGTAAACATACACTACTGTGGGGACATAGTAGGTGAGATACCATCAGGCTGGTAATGGTTAATTGTATAGTGTACTGTGTGTGTATAATTCAAATAAAGGGCATTTGCCATTTTACTAAACGGTTTACCTGAGTGATCAGAGAATCCGTATCCTCACACTGTGCACCATAAAAGTTTTTTTGTTTTTTTTTACACTAACACCCGTATCCACTGCAACACAAGTAGTGCATAAGCCTCAAGTATATTTGCACTAGAAATGGGTAATACCTAGGGGTGGCCTACAAAATTTTTTGTGGGCCCAATTCCCTTAGGGAACCCAGCCCTGATGCCACCAAACCATAGGCACAGATCCAAGAGCAATGCTTCCCAACTCCAGTCCTCAGGATACGCCCAACAGTGCATGTTTCACAGATCTCTGCAGTATCACACGTAAAATAGTTACGCTCCACCTGTGATCTTTTATTAATATGTGTCGGCTACAGTAGTAATGAGTACACCTGTGCACTAGCTAGGACATCTGGAAAACATGCACTGTAAGGGTCATCAGAGGACTGGAGATGGGGAAACTCTGCACTAGAGATCTGTGCAGTACTTGTAAACCATGGTGGCTTCGCTGGGGTGATAGAAACTGATGGAGTTCTTTCCAGTAGGTCAAAAAGACCATCAGTAAAAGTTGTATTTTCCACTTGGAATCTGCTTAATCCTCAACGAAGCCCAGAAAAATGCAAATAATGGATTGCAGGAAAATTTGCACGGTAAAACTACAGCCTACCCTTCTTATTCAGTGACACACAGTTCCTGGTCATACATATTATGGATTACAGGAAAATTTGTACATAGACTTCACGTTTGCATCACGTCTCCAACAACTAAACTAGATGAAAATTTCACGCAACTGACGAGGTCTAAAAGAACAGAAACACAAATTTGTGGTTCCACCGAGGTGACAACATCTGGCTAATGCCATCTGTAATCAATCTGCTGTAACACTTCCAGCTGAGACCTTTCTCCAAGACGTAGGGTCTCTGATGTGGCACTTAACCACTGATACCGGAAAAGACGTAGGCTGGCCACACCACAAATGCTCCTGGGTGGAAGAGACTGTCTAGGTGGGTGACTATGTCATTAGACCAAGACAGCTTTCCTCTTTCTTGTGCTCCTTAAACTTGAGAGCATTAACAGGCTGGAAAGAGCTATTCCCCCTGCGTCATGACTAATCATTTAATACAGTCAATGTTCAAACAATAATTACCTGCAAAGGTGGGGGCTTGAGTCCTTCGTAAGTACTCCATGCATTAAGCCAGAACGGTTGCTAAAATCCATGCCGCAATTACAGTAGTCCTGCATCAAGATCAGCAATGGCCAGACATTCATATGCCTTCCGAATGTGGTAAACCATGTTCTTCAGTTCAGTCCTGGCTTATCAGACAACAGATCTTCTGAAAGCTGTACCGACCAGCCACTCAAAGTCTTGTTAACCCATGCAGATGTGAAGATGGGTCCAAGAGGCCTCAGCAGCAATATATTTGGACCTTAAACAAGATGGCTTTGTATTCCTATCTGTGCCATCCTTAAAAGACGCAGCATTGGGAATCACAGCTTTTGTGTTCTTGACAAGCGCATTATTAGTGAATTCACCTTAGAGGGACTCCTATTGTCACTAAGAGGGATAGTGTCTGAAGCCTGCATGAGAATTGGAACTTCTTGGCAGATTTGACCCTTGCCTCAAAAAGAAATCCACTAGTTGAGCATCTTCAACAAAGATAAATCTGTAGAAATCGGATCCTCACTAAATGTAAAAAACTTGCCTTCTGCCCGCAGCAAGTTGACCAATCCCAGCCTTCTAGAGCAGGGGTTGCCAAACTCAACTTTCAAGAACCCCCAACAGTTCCTGTTTACCAGACCACCAGCGGTCTTTTATAATGTTTCAGCTAGTAATGAATATACCTGTTCACCAGCAAGGCAAACTGGACAACATGACTTGTTAGGGGTCCCTGAGGACTAAGTTAGGCCACCCGTGTTCTAGATGAATCCATATCCAAACAGGAGGAAAATTAAGTGGCTTGAGGATTCTTCTTGAGAGGAAAGCTTGAGTCAGATCTCTTCCATGTCTGGACTACTGCAGCACTCTGGCGTCTGTCAGACCTAGTTGAAGTGGTAACTTCCAAAACCCTGTCTAAGCTCTGTTACATTTACATGTCACACCGTGCTTCGCGTAGGACGCCCTCCTCCTTTGTGTGGATGGGTTTTGATATTTGGAAATGCGGATTATTAGAAAACCATCAGAATATATGCCAGTAAATCTGGACCAGATATTAAGACTTTTGAGTGAGAAGACTATGTACGTTCTTGTATGCACCAATATTCTTGGCAAGGTGACCATACCATATATGATCATATTCCTAAAATCTCTAAGTATTCATAACACCCCTAATATGTATTCCACAGCAAACCTATCCACGTTCGCATACCAATTTGTAACCTCATCTGGGTGCCGTCAGGACCAAAAATTGGCCTTCGTGCTCAGTATAACCCTGTGTATCGGAATGGCCTTGCACTTCATAACTGTAACCTAAATTACATGGCAGCACAATTACACAATGGTAACACACGGAAACGTCCAATTAAGTCACCTGAGGCAGCTACTTATGGTGGAGAACATTACATTACCAAACTACACACTATAACACCGGCTTCTAGCACTGCAATGATTTACACAAAATGACACCAGTTGGCATAATGCACACAAGGTACAAGGGGTGCACACACAGGGGTGTATTCATTAAGAGTCAGAAGCTGCCGTCTTGTCGGAAAGACGGCAGCTTCCGAATGATTTAGGTCGGAAGGGGTTCCGACCTATTCAGTAACGGCTGTTTTTTCCCCCGACAAGTCGGGAATTCCCGACTTGTCAGAAAACACGTGGATCGGTGGAATAGCCACGGATCCACGTGCTTTTGTCGGAAACGCGGCCAAATCAGACAGGTTTTGGCCCCGTTTCCGACAATCTCAATCAGACTTTAAAAAAAAGTCGGACTGAGGAGAGGAGACCGGGGAGCGGGGCGAGGGAGGGAGAGAGAGAGAGAGAGAGAGAGAGAGAGAGAGTGCTTACCGGCGGGCAGGTACCTATGACAGGCGTCTAACCGGCCAGGCTCCTCTCTCCCGGCAGCGCACCCCGGCCGGCACTGGGCTACATGGCTCCCTACAGCAGCTCCCTGTGATCTCACACACGGGGGGCTGCAGACAGCAGCAGCACAGACGAGGCACACTGCTTGCTGGATCCATTCCGACAAATGCATGTCGGAATGGATCAGACTATTATTGAATACACCCCATAATGCTAAACCAATGGTCTGCCTAAACACCAACATCTGAGATCCAGGTGTACATATAATTAACTTGTTTTTTTTTTAAATTAAAATCGATGTATTTTGAGCTGTGAGGTAAACAGGAACTTTCCTAGCTTAAGAACCCGTGGACCTGATATATGTTTGTAAGTAAAGCAAATTATCAAGCAACTGGGCAAAGCCATGCTGCACTGCAGGTGGGGTAGATGTAACATGTGCAGAGAGTGTCAGATTTGGGAGGAGTGTGTTCAAAATGAAATCTAAATTTGCATTGTAAAAATAAAGCAGACAGTATTTATCATGCACAGAAACAATATAACCCACCCAAATCTAACACTCTCTGCACATGTTACATTTGCCCCACCTGTAGTGCAACCTGGTTTTGCCCAGTTGCTTGTTAATTTGCTTTACTTACAAACATGACTCAGGCCCAGTGTTATATATATATATATATATATATATATATATATACACACCCTGCCCAACTACAATGAAAATGTACACTTGAAAAACTGGCATCGGATAGAGCACGTGCAGACCAATTTGGCTAAATACATAGAGGCACAAAGGTCCGTATTTGAATGTGATAATTAGAGCAGATGTATTAACTTCTGCACCATTCCTATAGACATTTACAGTAATGCTGAAACTGTTACCGCTATGTACAGTCAAGAAAAAATTTGCTTCATGTCTGCCGGCACACATATCGAAAGTCTAGAATATAGCTTGTTATGAATTAACAAATAAATGTACTGTATGTAAATATACTTTATTAACAATGTTGATTTTCAAATAAAAAGGTATTCACAGTCTGCATGTCTCAGCCACCTAAATATTTCTTGTTCAAATGTATGCTCAGTGTCACCGGAAGGAGAGGCCTCACGTGCACTTACTCATTTCATTGAACATAAAGGCATCCTGGTATTCTTTCATGTACTGCGTGGATCGGGACTCGTCAAGGAACAGGGAGTACACTCTCTTTATGTCATCCACCTGCACATCATTCCCCTGCAATACAATAGTGGTCAGGTTACAGGGAGTACACTCTCTTTATGTCATCCACCTGCACAATCATTCCCCTGCAATACAATAGTGGACAGGTTACAGGGAGTACACTCTCTTTGTGTCATCCACCTGCACATGGTAACCCTGCTATACAATAGTGATCAGGTATTAGCCAAATATAGCGGACCTAATGCGAGTCCTAATGAGGACACGTCCCGTGATCTCGAGTAAATTGCACAGGCGGCACAACTAACACACAACTTCCAGGAGCTATAAGCAAATCTGAGTCATACGCATCTTGCGTGCTTCTTGACGACAGCTCAAAAGCATTCGCACATACGGAGACTATAGCCATAGATGCGCAGAGGGTGTGCGCCCGACATTTTCAGCTGCATCTTCTGCACCAAGCATGGAGTTAGGTGGAAGTGCCGTTACTAGTGACAACGCCTGCTCTCACGGCCGGAAATGTACGAGTCAGAATACTGGCAGATAGTCACATAAGACATATGATTGCTGTAGGTGTCTGTATTTGCAACAGCGCTGTGACCCCAAATTAGGCCCGCTGAGCATTATGAAGCCTAAATACAGCTTCACCACTTTGCGTGTTCAGTGTACACCCCGCTGTGAGCCAGGCTGTCCTGCTGCATTCTGACAACTGCTAGTCCACGTGTAATGACTGGGGGCCTGATTAATGTACGCAATTCCAATACTTACGCCCATTTTCTACCTCTCTGAGATCTCTCTGAATATGGTCACTTGTGTCTCATATGTTGAATGGGAAAGCTTGTGGATCTTTGCCCAAAATAATCCTTCTTTTAAAGAATTAAGTATCATGTTAAATCAAACTATTTCAAAACCTTTCCACAAGTTGGTTTTGCCAAGGAAGAAAGTTACTTGCTAACAAACTAGAACTCGCTGCCATACTAGCTTAGAAGGAATAAAACCAATGGGGGTCATTCAGACCTGATCGTAGCAGCAAATTTGTTAGCAGCTGAGCAAAGCCATGTGCACTGCGGGTGTGGCAGATGTAACATGTGCAGAGAGTTAGATTTGGGTGGGTTATTTTTACAGATGAGCGGGTTTGGATTTACTTGGTTCTTTACGCCAGAATTATCGCCATTTCTTATTTTCTGGATTTTTCTTATTGGCTAACCAAAACACGTGATGTCCGCTAGCCAATAAGGAGATTCGGGTAAATCCGAGTGAAACAGAACCCGCTCATCTCTAGTTATTTTGTTTCTGTGCAGGGTAAATACTGGCTGCTTTATTTTTACACAGCAATTTAGATTTCAGTTTGAACACACCACACCCAAATCTAACTCTCTCTGCACATGTTATATCTGACAACCCCCCCCCCCCCCCCCCTTCCACAAGTTAACAGTTTAGCCAAACTGCTAACAAATTTGCTGCATTGCCCCAATGTCTTTCAGTGGCCAATTCGCAGTCTTCTCAAACCAATCAACTTGTGGGAAGACTATGTCCTTTGCTGCATCCCAACAAACCTGACCTAGCTTGTACAGCGGAAATATTGTTCCGTCCCAGCCACAGACTTATCTATAAAGACTAGTGGCTGTAAATGCCTGTCATAGAGGGTTTATCTACTGGACTAGGGGCGATAAATGCTGAATAAATGAGGTTTCAGCTTTTTCAAATGTACTCCTTTATGTTTTACTTTTATATCTTTTTGGAGGGAAGAATATATAGAGGATTTCCTATTTTAAAAAAAAATAAAATAAAAATAAAGAAATACAAAATAAAACATAAAAGATACTTTTTCAAGGCAATGTGACTCACCTTCCTCTTCCTGCAAACCAGACTTGCGGCAGTAATGAGCTGTATTGAGTATCTCAGAGATGTCTCCAGGCCGATCCGGGTCAAAACAGTGTAGGCATCTTCACACATATCCACATCTTCCTCTTCACATCTACACAAAATGGATAAATCAATGTCACAGCACAATAGCTCACTAAAAAGCTTAGTGTGTCTGGATCGCGGTTACAAGTGCTGAGCTTACAATCCGCAGTCACACGGTTACTTGTACAATGGAGACCCTCTTACCGGATCTTCAGGATCTGCTTGGTCTCTTTCTCATTGTAAGGTGACGTGGAGATGATCAGTAACCGGTCCAGTAAATCAATAGGGATACCATGAGGACTCTGGTAGTTTGTGCCACGGATCCTGTAAAGGGGAAACAAGCAGCATTTTAAATGATAGGAAGTGTGTGTAAAGATTATTGGCATGATCAGAATTATATATGTACATGGTTTGCATTATGCGACATGAATAATTGGTCCATCAGGATCATGCCCCAAGACCTTACTAAGTAAAAATGTATCCAGTAGAACTAAAACCACATTCATAAAGTAACAGACCGGCTACAAAGACAAATAAAATAATAGAGAATATAGGGTTTGATTTCCTCATAAAACCTGTAACCATTTAGTTTGTGCGATTAAAGAAAAACCCACATATATGAATGATAATAAAACTAAAGAACTCTTAGACTTCCCACCACCGTTCAGCAGCGACAAGTCAATGCAGAACATCTAAACATATTACATAAAGGTGATAACAGAATGGCGCTATACTATTCTTACGTACCTTGTGATACCCCTATTTGTGGCCATAATAAGGACTGGGGCCATGTCACTTTCCAGAGCCCGATTCAAGAACGAGAAGCACTCAATATCCAGCATGTGAACCTCGTCAATGAACAGCACCTGATGGAGGACAGGCAGAAAAATCTGACATTTAAAGAGTGCAGAGACTACAGGAGACATGCAGCCATCATGACTTCATATAGGTCCTTGGAATCCAACAAAATGTCAGAATATGCAGACATCGGTCTACGTACCCCTGGAATGATCTCCGCTTTCCCTTCCTCTCGCCACTCTGCCACCTTAGCGTTGATTTGCTCCCGGACCTCTGATTTTATTTCTCCCGTATCGCCTGCATCGTGAAGAAAAGTCAGGATACTAGTTTTGTGACATATCAACGCAAGAGGGCTATTTTAAGGCAAATTATGGAAAGTACCCAAACAATCTTCCTTTAAACCAAAGCTTACTGGAAAAATGAACAATTGTATCAACATAAGTGGAGCAGGGAAATGGAAATGAGAAAACCACATGTGCCTGCAGAAAGATGGCTGGTCTCTGACGTGGGGGCAGCCATCTTGTTGGCTTAGCCAATATTTATGAGAGTGCTGATTAACTGACCATTATCAGTTAAGGCTATGAATATTGGCATAAAAGTGCCTCAAGAGAGGTCAGGGTTCCTTTCATGTCACCCTATTTAGACTTCTTGCAAACTGCATTGTGCGTACTTGTCAGACATTACTAATGAGGAATAGGAGGATTTTGGTACTAACCGATAAATTCCCTTTTTTCGGAAGCCATAGGGGACATTGGCACAACTTCAAGACCGTGGGGTGATGATGGTGGCTTTACAGGGAGCTGGCACTTTAAATAATCTAAGAAGTGAAACCGGCTCCTCCCCCTCTATCCCCCGGGATCCGGTCTCTAAGTCGACAGTAACTAGGTCTACAATGTCTAGGTCGACCATTAGTGGTCGACAGTAACTAGGTCGACAGGGTCTTTAGGTCAACAGGGTCTTTAGGTCGACATGCTCTAGGTCGACAGGTCAAAGGGTCGACATGCGTTTTTCGCCATTTTTTTCTTTTTTTTTAACCTTTTCATACTCAACGATCCACGTGGTCTACGATTGGAACGGTAATCTGTGCCGAGCGAAGCGAATGCACCATGCCCGAAGCATGGTGAGCGAAGCGAGCCATGCGAGGGGACACGGTGCACTAACTGGGGTTCCTGGTCACTCTACGAAGAAAACGACACCAAAATAACATAAAAAAACTCATGTTGACATTTTGACCTGTCGACCTAGAACATGTTGACCTAAAGACCCTGTCGACATAGACATCCTGTCGACATAGTTACTGTCGACCAATGGTGGTCGACCTAGACATTGTCGACCTAGTTACTGTCGACCTTCCATACCACACCCCTATCCCCCATCATCCCTCAGTTAAGAATTAGCAGAGAGGAGACGGGAACAGGATAACAGAACTACACGAGGGAAGAAAGCACATAACAATTAAAACACAACAGAACAACAACGAAGGCAAGAGAACAGCAACAGCAACGGGTGGACGGCCAGTGTCCCCTATGGCTTCCGAAAAAGGGATTTAAATCGGCAAGTACCAAAATTCTCCTTTTTCTATTAGCCACTAGGGGACACTGGCACAACTTCAAGGCCTTGGGGGCATCCCAAAGTTTCCCCCTTGGGCGGGAGATCGCTGAAGAACTTGCCAAACAAGACTAAAAAACCGTGAAGATGAAGCCGCAAAAGTATCGAACTTGTAGAATATAGTAAACGTATGAATACTGGATCAAGTGGCTGATCGACATCAGAGACATGGTAGCCCCCCTACTACTTGCCCACAAAGACCCAACTGAGCGTGTAGAGTGGGCAGCAGTGGATAATGGAGTTACTCTAGACTGGTGGAGACAGACCTGATGAATGGTCAACCAAATCCAGTGGGCCATGGTCTGTTTAGTAGCAGGCCACCGCCGATGCGGGAGATCTTAAAGAACGAATAAAGCAACAGACTTCTGTAAAGATGCTGTACAATCTATAAATCTACAAAGTTCTCACTACAACCAGAGTAGGGGGAGTTCCAGAATCTTCCCGTAAGGCTGGTACCACGATAGGCTGATATGAAAAACCGACACGACCTTAGGAAGAAAGGAAGCATGTGTTCATAACTCTGCCTGTAAGGATGAAAAATCAAGTAGGAAGGTTTGCAAGACAAGGCACTCAATTCAGATACCCTCCGGGCTGAAGCCACGGCTAATAGAAAAACATTCTTGCAAGCAAGATATTTAATGTCGGTTTCATCCAAGGACTCAAAATAGGATGACTGAAGAAAATCCAGCACCAGATTTAAATCCCAAGGAGCTGTAGGTGGAACAAACGGAGGCTGTACCTGCAAAATGGCTTGTAGAAAAGTTTGCACATACGGCAGGAGCGCTAGGCATTTCTGAAAGAAAATCGATAAAAGCAGATACCTGAACTTTCTGGGATCCTAGACGGAGTCCAGAATCCAAACATGCTTGAAAAAAATAGCAAGAACCGTGAGACAAAAGGAATCCAATGGAAACCCCTTTCGGTCACTGAAAGAGATATAAGACCGGCAGATGCGATGATAGTGGGCTGCAGTCACTAGTTTCCGTGCCCGCAACATCGTGGGAATCACACCCTCCGGAACCCCTTTGCGTTTTAGGATGTCTGCCTCAATAGCCATTCCGTTAAATGTAGTTGTGGTAAGTCTGGATGCACGAAGGGTCCTTGTTGCAGTAGATCCGGACGCAGAGGAAGAGGCCAAGGATCGTCTGCCCGAAGAGAGCGCAGGTCTGAAAACCAAGTCCTTCGAGGACTATCTGGTGCCACAAGGATCACCATGAGTGGCCCTCTTGATTCTCGAGGATCCGAGACAAAAGAGGGAACGGAGGAAACACGTATACTAGGTCGCACGGCCAGAGCGTCCACAGCTTCCGCTTGAGGATCCCGTGTTCCGGAAATGTATCGAGGAAGCTGATGATTGAGTTGGGATGCCATGAGATCCACCTCTGGACATCCCCAGCATTGTATCAGGACATCGAATACCGCTGGGTGAAGTGCTCATTCTCTTGGATGGAGATCCTGCCGGCTGAGATAGTCTGCTTCCCAATTGTCCAATCCTGGAATGAACACTGCAGAGCGAATGACTGCGTTGAATTCTGCCCACTGGAGAATGCGTGTCACCTCTTGCATCGCCATGCGACTGCCAGTTCTGCCTTGTTTGTTTACGTACGCTATAGCAGTCACGTTGCCTGATTGAACCTTTACCGCAGTGGATCTAAGAATGTGTGCAGCTTGTACTAGCGCACTGCAGATTGCTCTCAGTTCCAACACATTTATTGGCAATAGTGATTCTTGTGGAGACCAGTGGCGCTGAAGATGGAAGTCCAACACAACCGAGCCTCATCCTCTGAGGATGGCGTCCGTCGTTAGAAGTGTCCAGTCCCATATACAGAACCGCCTGTCTGCAGTGAGATTGTGCAGTTGGAGCCACCAAAGAGGCGATATTAGTATCTCGGGTTTTGACAAACCAACAGTCGAATGTGCAGATAAGAACCGACCATTGATGTAATAGGGCCAACTGGAAGGGACGTGAATGGAAACTCCAGAATTTCAAAGGTCGCTACCCTTTTCCCCAGCATATGAATGCATAAATGGACTGATACCTGACGTGGCTTGAGAACAGCCTGGACTAATCTTTGTATACTCTGTGCAGGGTCAATACCGGCTGCTTTATTTTTACACTGCAAATTAGATTGCAGATTGAACACACCACACCCAAATCTAACTCTCTCTGCACATGTTAAATCTGCCTCCCCTGCAGTGCACATGGTTTTGCCCAACTGCTAAAAAATTTCCTGCTGCGATCAACTTGGAATTACCCCCTATGTACGTTGGTGTTTAAGATCACACCGAGAAACTGGATGGAAGGTCAGATTTCCGAAAATTGATTATCCATCCGTGCTCTACCAACACACTGCATGTTAATAGAGCATGCTCCTGTAGAAAGTGATCGGATGGAGCTTTGAGGAGGTATGGTATTATTGTGACTCCCAATGATCTGAGGTGAGCAATCATCACTGACATGACCTTGGGTAAGTACTCTGGTTGCTGTGGACAGTCCGAATGGTAATGCGCTGAAATGAAAATTGTCTTGTTGAATCGCGAGCCTGAGAAACACTTGGTGAGGATCCCAGATCGGAATGTGCAGATATGCATCCTTGATGTCCGAGATATCATAAATTACTTGCATTCCAGGCTCGAAATCACTGGAGTTGAGCGACTCCATTTTGAACTGGTAATAAGTTAGAAACTGATTTAAATGATTGGAATAGTAACCCTTCTTTCGTTGAAGCAGTGGTACTGGCATTAACACTGCAGATTCCACTAAGGTCTGTATTGCACCTTGAAGGGCTACACGTTTGTCCAGAAAAATTGGAAGACACGTTGCAAAATATTACTATGGTGGCAAAGCGTTGAAATCTAGCTTGTACCCTAGGGAGACATTGCAAATCCACGCACTGTCGGAAATTTTGAACCAGGCATCTTGAAATTTTCAAAGCCATGCTCCCACCGTACTTGGGCCCCGGTGGGGAGACTGTCATACAGCGGTCTTTTCTGTACACTTTGGGTCTTGACGACAAGAAATGGCTGGTTGCTTGCCGCAACCTCTACCTCGGAAGTGTGTAGTTCTTCCGCGTTCTCTTAAAGGTTGAGTGGAGCAAAAGGAGCTAAAGGAAAATCCAGCATAAGAGCATTTAGGAGGAGGTGGAAGGGTTGGCAAGAAAGCAGATTTACCACCCATAGCCTGTAAAATTAACGTGTCTAGTTCTTTTCCAAAAAGAATGTCACCTGTAAACGGAAGTGCTTCTGCCACTCTCTTAAATTCCGTGTCTACCTGCCATGACCTTAGCCAAAGGACTCTTCTGGCCGCAAAAGTCGATGCTGAAATCCGGGAATTCACATGGCCAATATCTCTAGCTGCTTCCCCTAAATATATAACAGATTCCTTAATATGTTCCGCTAGAATTACTACATCTTCTCCCGGAATACTATTTTATAAGTCCTTCCAAAGCTGGTCTAATGTAGCCCATATGGCATACAATCCTTCGATTTCAACCGCATCTGTGAGAGAAATCGAAGTACTGTATGCACATTTAAGGTACCATGCAACGCAATGCGTGGGCACGCCGCTCGAATATCACGTCTCATGATAGTATGTGCTGCACTTCATATTTATTGCATCGCAGTGCGATCATGTGTTTTTAAAAACACATGCAATATATCGCACTGCGATGCGTGATGGCCACCCGCCGGTGACGTGCCTATCACTTGATTACCATACGATCTATCGCATGATAATAAATCAGCGATGAAATCGCAACTGAACTGTAAGTAAAATGCAGAGACAACCTTCGGCAGGAACTGCTGCCTAGTGCGGAGCTCCGCTCTGTCCTCGTAAAAGACCAAGTATGGATTTTTACACGACAAGGCCCCCAATTCTGAGACACGTCGAGCAGAAGCCAGGGCCAGTAACATCACCGTCTTCCACGTGAGGTACTTGTCTTCTACCGTCATCAGAGGTTCAAACCAGGAGGACTGTATAAATTTCAACGCTACATCCAGATCCCAGTGTGCCGTAGGTGGCACAAAAGGAGGTTGGATGTGGAGTACCCCTTGCAAGAAGGTCTGAACTGGCAACACTGCCAATTTCTTCTGGAAGAAAATGGAGAGGGCTGAAATCTGGACCTTAATGGAACCCAGACGTAAGCCCTTATTCACACCAGCCTGCAGGAAATGTCCCAAGTGGAACTCCGCAGGCGGATACGTGCGTTCCCCGCACCAAGAGACATATCTTGAATTATCTTCACCAGATATGATGATAGTGTTTTGACGCCACATGTTTCCTGGCCAGAACCATGGTAGCAATAACCTTTTTGGAAAGGCCCTTATGAGCTAGGATGTTCCGCTCAACCTCCATGTCAAACAAAACATGTCAAACATGTCAAAGCATGTCAAACGAAGTCGCCGTAAGTCTGGGTAGACGAACGGTCCTTGTTGAAGATCTCTTTGTAGTGGTAGAGGCCAAGGGTCTTCGACTGACATGTCCAGAAGATCCGCGTACCACGCCCTAACGAGGCCAATCTGGGGCAATTAGAATTGCCTGGACTCCTTGATTTCTGATGCTTGGAAGCAACGGAATCGGAGGAAACAGGTAGACCAGCCGGTAAGGCAAAGGCCTGAGGGTCCCTGGTTCGTGAGCAATACCAGTGAAATTCCATGTTGAGTCGAGAAGCCAGTCTATTTGCAGCCCCCCCCCCCCCCCCCGGTTGATGACCTGCTGGAACATCTGTTGGTGGAGTCCCCACTCTCCCAGGTGGAGATCGTGATGACTCAGGAAATCCGCTTCCCAGTTGTCCACACCCGGAATGAAGATTGCTGACATTGCTCTTGCATTTCTTTCTGCCCAGAGGAGTATCTACGTGATTGATGTGATTGATGTACGCCACTGCTGTGGCGTTATCCGACTGCACCTGGATTGCGTGTTTCCTGAGCAGAGGAGATGCCTGAAGCAGAGCATTGTAGATCGTCCGAAGTTCCAGAATGTTGATCGGAAGAAGGCGTTTGTAGGCTGACCACCTACCCTGGAACTGCGCCCCTTGGGTGACAGCTCCCCATCCTCGTAGACTCACATCTGTCGTGAGGAGGGTCCAATCCTGAATTCCGAAACTCCGGCCCTCCAGGAGATTGGAGGACTGCAGCCACCACAGGAGGGAAATTCTGGCCTGAGGCGACAACTGTATCATCCGGTGCATCTGAAGATGTGAACCGGACCAGTTGCTCGGGAGATCCAGCTGAAAAGTTCTGGCATGGAACCTGCCATATTGGATGGCCTCGTAGGAGGCGACCATCTTTCCTAACAATCTTATGCAGAAATGGATGGACACTCGAGTAGGTCGGAGTACCATGCGGACCATCTCCTGAAATGTTCTCGCCTTGTCTTCCGGTAGAAACACCTCTGGGCCCCAGTAATCCAGCAACTTCCCCAGGAACAGAAGCCTCCGAGTTGTCTCCAGGTGGGACTTCTGTAAGTTGAGGATCCACCCATGGTCTGACAGAAGATGGATAGTGCGTTCGATATGGAGCAATAAAAGCTCCCTGGATCTTGCTTTTATCAGAAGATCGTCCAGGTAAGAGACAATATTGACCCCCTGGACCCGGAGTTGGAACATCATCTCCGCCATCACCTTCGTGAATACTCTCGGGGCTGAGGACAGGCCGAAGGGCAGAGCCTGGAATTGGAAGTGATAGTCCAGCAGGGCAAACTGTAGGTACACCTGATGAGGCAGCCAAATCGGAATATGGAGGTAGGCGTCCTTGATATCCAAGTAGACCATGAATTCCTGTTCTTCCAGGCTCGCAGGGATTACATTTTGAACTTGAACACCTTCAAATAAGGATTGTCTATTCAAAATGGGTCTTACCAAACCGTCCGGTTTCAGCACCACAAATAGGTTGGAGTAAAACCTCCTGCCGCGTTGCGGTATTGGTACTGGAACAATGACGTGGGACTGGACCAACTTTTGGATGGCCTGTTGCAACGTAACTTGCATATCCTCCAAAGCTGGTAAGCTTGATTTGAAAAATCGTTAGGGAGTACTGTCCAACTCCAGCTTGTAGCCTTAAGAACCGAGATTTCTGACCAAGGTATACTGGCAAGAAGTCTCCCAGATGTGGCTGAAGTGACGCAGTCGAGCTCCCACCTCGAGGTGGATGGGCACCGCCATGCTGAGGCCTTAGCAGAAGCAGAACTGGTGGTCTGATCCTGAGAGCTGGTGCTTGCAGGTTTTCTGGATTTACCTCTGGTGCCTCTAGTCGCATTGGAGGCACCTCTGGCCTTAGATCAAAATCTGTGAGACCGAAAGGACTGGACAGATGGCCCCGGATAGGAGCGTCTCGCCGGCGGGGCCTCAGAGAAGAGAAATGTGGATTTCCCAGCCGTAACGTTAGAAATCCAGGTATCCAATTCAACCCCATTGAGCCATTCCCCAGAAAAGGGGAGGGATTCTACACTACGTTTGGATTCTGCGTCCGCAGTCTACTGACGCAACCACAAGGACCTGCGCACCGACACCGCCATGGCAGACGTCCTAGCATTAATGTCCCCCATCTCCTTGAGCGAATCACAGAGGACACGTGTAGTGTCCTGAATGTGTTTTAGGAGGGTCACCACAGTGCCAAGGGCATATCCCCCCGAGAGGCCCAGGAATGAATGGTATGGGTCATCCAGCAACCCGCAATGACCGCTCTTTGAGACACCTGCTGCCATGTAAATAGATTTGAGTGTAGTCTCTATCTTCCTATCCCCAGGATCCTTCATGGTAAAGGAGCCTGGAGCAGGCAGTAACGCCTTTTTGGACAGGCGAGAGACTGATACATCCACCTCAGGGGGTTCCTCCCAAAATTTCATACCTTCAGGAGCAAATGGGAAAGTGCGCAAATTTTTTTTGGACACTTGGAATTTTTTGTCTGGATTTTTCCAGGCCAGCTTGAATAGGTCATCTAACTCTGTAGAGTCAGGGAAAGTGACATTAGGCTTGTTTTTGAATAAAGAAAAACAACTGCTGTGAAGCAGCGTCCTCTAGAGGGAGCTTTAACACATTCCTTATAGTCAGAATTAGGGGTTCAATACCCTGAGCATAATCAGGATCCCCGCTATCAGGAACCAAGTCATCCCCATCCTCCTGTATATCATCTGTGTCAGAGAGTAGAGCAGGTAACCCACGCTTCTGTGGACCTGCATGAGAGAGGGGGGGCTGTGGTGCATCTGCCCTAGCAGCTAAATCTGCAACAGCTTACTGTAGTAGCGGAGTCTTCTGCACATTAGCAGTGACCTGGGATGACATATCTGACATCAAAGTTTTAAGAGACCCTAACCAGTGGGGCTCTGGAACCTCTCTCCCAGCCCCTTCACTGATTTGCAAAGATTGGCTGCATTGTTCACAGGAAACAGAATCAGTAGATAATGAAGATAATCTGGTGTGACATACACTGCACAGCTTGTGTTTCCCATGTTTCACAGTAAGCACAATAACACACAGTTATATTGCAAGCCTACTGTATGTGAGAGAGAGAGAGAGAGAGAGAGAGAGAGAGAGAGAGAGAGAGAGAGAGAGAAGGGTCCCGTACGCCGCGCCCGTGGTCAGCCCTCCCTAGCAGGGCCCCCGGTGTGTACTCACCAGCGATGTCACCTTCAGGCAGCGTTTGGGGTGTACGGCGTGCTGCAGCTGTGACAGCCAAGGCGCAGTGCCCCGCTGAGCAGCAACCCCTCAGGACGGTGGTCCTGCAGTGGGGAAGCGGCTCTGCACCTCGTAAGGCCGGTGACCGTTCCCTCTCCTAACTACCATGGAGCAAGTATGCGGTTGCCCAAAACCATATATAAGCAGCACTGCACACAGAAGAAGTCGGCATGTTCACTTCATTCACAAATATTATGGAGCTCAGAGGACACTGGAGAGTCATGATCTTCTAACGCTACAAGAGTGGTATGCGGCAGCAGGAGAGTTTTGATAGTCTGAAAGCTGATTTTCGGGAGGAAGCACTGCCCCGAACCACTGTGTTTGAGTGGTTTGCAGAACTGCTGCATGAGAGATGGTCCCTGAAAGACTAGGATTGCTGTGGCCGACTTATGTCCACATCACAGAGGACAACGTTGCTGCACGGGCCATAATTGAGGTCGACGCCAGGGTGACCGTGGTCAAGTTAAAGAAGGAGATAGTCTGCTTGTTACTCCACGAAAAGCTTGGCCTGAGCAAGGTTTCTGCATGCTGGATGCCCCATCAGCTGACTCGAGAGCAGGAGGCGGCTCCGGTGACTTGGTGCCAGAACATACTGGCCAGGTTTAATGGCAGTCGCTCAATCTCTGTCTGTGAGATCATTGGTGGCGAGGAATCCTGGATCTACAGTTTCAACTTAGAGACCAAACAACAGTCGTCCCAGTGGACTCGAGTTGGAGGTGCACCGCCACAGAATTTCTGACGTGACCGCAGCGTGGCCAAGCAAATGGTGGCTGTTTCTGTGGCCAAGACTAGTCATGTAGCTACTGTACCACTTATACAGCAGCACACAGTCACTGGTACGCAAACCAAGGCCTACAGCAGTGGTCTCCAACCTTAATTGGGGTGTGAGCTACTTTCGGAAAATAAAACCTCTGAAGAAGCTACCCCTTTCCTCCAATGCGCGTGCGTTCCTGCGAAAGTGGGTGTGGACTCACTAAAGTGTGTCACAGCTACAAGTAATGCACAGTGCCAGATACACAAATAATGCCCCTCAGCAGTGCCAGATATACAAATAATGCCCCCCACCAGTGCCAGATACAATGCCCCCACCAGTGCCATTTAATTATTTCACATGTGACTCTGTAAGGAAACCTGGAAATGTGAACTGTTGGGGACAAAGTTTAGGAACCACTGTTACATAAAGGTTTGTATATTCCATCTAAATCAGTCACATTTGGAGGTGCACAAATATCACGGAGGAGTCTATGATACTGTAGGTAGAAGTCAGAAGGAACGGACAGATGTCACAGCCATTTATCTGTAAGCAGAATTCATCTCCTGGAGACGCACCTGAGAAGAGTGCAAGGAATCCCTGCGTCCTGCTATTAATGACATCGATTTCATGTAACGACACGGTATGGACAACTTCCTTGCGTTTTTGGAGCTCCCCATCCGGGCACTGCACGAATTTAGTCTGGAGAAAGACAGGAGGGATGTCAGCTTTAAGACTCCCTGAAAAACCCTGAAGCACATCTCATCAGTGCACACTCATACCTGGGATCCCATGGCGTCATAATCCCGCGCCCTGGTGAACGCACGACCTAGCTTTGTAATCTTGCCTGTTGCTTTATCAATGGTTATGACATCCCTACAAAACAGAGCACTGTAAAAATGTATCACACATACAAGATGACCCCTTACAGAAGGGAAAGAAAAAGTATATAGATGGTCAGAGGACTGTATACACCCAGTCTGTACTGTTGCTTTATGGGAAACAGTGACCTATCCTCGGTTTCATAAATGCAAGATGTGTTTGATTAAAGCACATGTAGAGCTTACCCGGCCTGGACTTTTTCCTTTGTCAATGATTCAATCATCTTTGTTCCTAGGTCATAAATGGTCTCCATCTCTGTTGTTTTCAAGGTCAGTTTACCCACTTTGGCACCCTTACAGGAAGAAATAAAAGCAACTGTAAGATATAGTATATATTTTTATTCTATAAACTAGGATACAAATGTTTTGCAGGTAATCGGCACATTTATAACCATAAACAAATATAGAAGTGGATGCAAAACCTAACTCTGGCTGACAGCCTTCCAATAACACACAGTACATGAAAGTCTCAGGACTTGACCTACGACCATGTATATACAGCCTGAACATAGCTGCACCCTAAACAACTGGACAGAACAGCTAGTTACAGTGGTTAACATCAGAGTTACATTTTCACATGTAACTAGAGAGAGATTTACATGTAAGCCACCCGGCTAATGTTCCCATGGAGATGACACTGAAAGTAGGACTCATGAAGAATACACAGAACTCACTGTTCCCGTCGCTGGCCTGTCAATCTGAACCTCCACAACTTCACCTTCAATTATTTCTGTTTCTTCCCTGGAAAGAAATCAGGAACATCTTTAGATTGTATGATCCTACAGTGAGGGGCTCAGGCCAAGTTTCACAGATAAAATAAGAATTTACTCACCGGTAATTCTATTTCTCGTAGTCCGTAGTGGATGCTGGGAACTCCGTAAGGACCATGGGGAATAGCGGGCTCCGAAGGAGGCTGGGCACTCTAGAAAGATTTATGACTACCTGGTGTGCACTGGCTCCTCCCACTATGACCCTCCTCCAAGCCTCAGTTAGGACACTGTGCCCGGACGAGCTGACATAATAAGGAAGGATTTTGAATCCCGGGTAAGACTCATACCAGCCACACCAATCACACCGTACAACTCGTGATACTATATCCAGTTTGACAGTATGAAAACAACTGAGCCTCTCAACAGATGGCTCAACAATAACCCTTTAGTTAGCAATAACTATTTACAAGTATTGCAGACAATCCGCACTTGGGATGGGCGCCCAGCATCCACTACGGACTACGAGAAATAGAATTACCGGTGAGTAAATTCTTATTTTCTCTGACGTCCTAGTGGATGCTGGTAACTCCGTAAGGACCATGGGGATTATACCAAAGCTCCCAAACGGGCGGGAGTGCGCGGATGACTCTGCAGCACCGAATGAGAGAACTCTAGGTCCTCCTCAGCCAGGGTATCAAATTTGTAGAATTTTGCAAACGTGTTTGCCCCTGACCAAGTAGCTGCTCGGCAAAGTTGCAAAGCCGAGACCCCTCGGGCAGCCGCCCAAGATGAGCCCACCTTCCTTGTGGAATGGGCATTTATAGATTTTGGCTGTGGCAGGCCTGCCACAGAACGTGCAAGCTGAATTGTACTACAAATCCAGCGAGCAATAGTCTGCTTAGAAGCAGGAGCACCCAGCTTGTTGGGTGCATACAGGATAAACAGCGAGTCAGATTTTCTGACTCCAGCCGTCCTGGAAACATATATTTTCAGGGCCCTGACAACGTCTAGCAACTTGGAGTCCTCCAAATCCCTAGTAGCCGCAGGCACCACAATAGGCTGGTTCAGGTGAAACGCTGACACCACCTTAGGGAGAAACTGGGGACGAGTCCTCAACTCTGCCCTATCCATATGGAAAATCAGATAAGGGCTTTTACATGATAAAGCCGCCAATTCTGACACTCGCCTGGCTGAAGCCAAGGCCAATAACATGACCACTTTCCACGTGAGATATTTTAGATCCACGGTTTTTAGTGGCTCAAATCAATGTGATTTTAAGAAACTCAACACCACGTTGAGATCCCAAGGTGCCACAGGAGGCACAAACGGGGGCTGAATATGCAGCACTCCTTTCACAAATGTCTGAACTTCAGGTACTGAAGCTAGTTCTTTTTGAAAGAAAATCGACAGAGCCGAGATCTGTACTTTAATGGAGCCTAGTTTTAGGCCCATATTCACTCCTGCTTGCTGGAAATGCAGAAATCGACCTAGCTGAAATTCCTCTGTTGGGGCCTTTTTGGCCTCGCACCATGCAACATATTTCCGCCATATGCGGTGATAATGCTTTGCCGTAACATCTTTCCTGGATTTAATAAGCGTAGGAATGACTTCTTCCGGAATACCCTTTTCCTTCAGGATCCGGCGTTCAACCGCCATGCCGTCAAACGCAGCCGCGGTAAGTCTTGGAACAGACAGGGCCCCTGCTGTAGCAGGTCCTGTCTGAGCGGTAGAGGCCACGGGTCCTCTGAGAGCATCTCTTGAAGTTCCGGGTACCACGCTCGTCTTGGCCAATCCGGAACCACGAGAATTGTGTTTACTCCTCGCTTTCTTATTATTCTCAATACCTTTGGTATGAGAGGCAGAGGAGGGAACACATAAACCGACTGGTACACCCACGGTGTCACTAGAGCGTCCACAGCTATCGCCTGAGGGTCCCTTGACCTGGCGCAATATCTTTTTAACTTTTTGTTGAGGCGGGACGCCATCATGTCCACCTGTGGTTTTTCCCAACGGTTTACCAGCATCTGGAAAACTTCTGTATGAAAACCCCACTCTCCCGGGTGGAGGTCGTGTCTGCTGAGGAAGTCTGCTTCCCAGTTGTCCACTCCCGGAATGAACACTGCTGACAGTGCTAGTACATGATTCTCCGCCCATCGGAGAATTCTTGTGGCTTCTGCCATCGCCATCCTGCTTCTTGTGCCTCCCTGTCGATTTACATGGGCGACTGCCGTGATGTTGTCTGACTGGATCAGCACCGGCTGGTGTAGGAGCAGGGATTTTGCTTGACTTAGGGCATTGTAAATGGCCCTTAGTTCCAGAATATTTATGTGAAGGGAAGTCTCCTGACTCGACCATAGTCCTTGGAAGTTTCTTCCCCGTGTGACTGCCCCCCAGCCTCGAAGGCTGGCATCCGTGGTCACCAGGACCCAGTCCTGTATGCCGAACCTGCGGCCCTCTAGAAGATGGGCACTCTGCAGCCACCACAGTAGAGACACCCTGGTTCTTGGAGACAGGGTTATTAAGCGATGCATCTGAAGATGCGATCCGGACCATTGGTCCAACAGGTCCCACTGAAAGATTCTGGCATGGAACCTGCCGAAGGGAATTGCTTCGTAAGAAGCTACCATCTTTCCCAGGACCCGCGTGCAGTGATGCACCGATACCTGTTTTGGTTTTATGAGGTCTCTGACTAGAGATGACAACTCCCTGGCTTTCTCCTCCGGGAGAAACACTTTTTTCTGGACTGTATCCAGAATCATACCCAGGAACAGTAGCCGTGTCGTCGGAACCAGCTGTGACTTTGGGATATTCAGAATCCAGCCGTGCTGGTGCAGCACTTCCTGAGATAGTGCTACTCCCACCAACAACTGTTCCTTGGACCTCGCCTTTATTAGGAGATCGTCCAAGTACGGGATAATTAAAACTCCCTTTTTTCGAAGGAGTATCATCATTTCCGCCATAACCTTTGTAAATACCCTCGGTGCCGTGGACAGTCCAAACGGCAGCGTCTGGAATTGGTAATGGCAATCCTGTACCACAAATCTGAGGTACTCCTGGTGAGGATGGTAAATGGGGACATGCAAGTAAGCATCCTTGATGTCCAGGGATACCATGTAATCCCTCTCGTCCAGGCTTGCAATAACCGCCCTGAGCGATTCCATCTTGAACTTGAATTTTTTCAAATTCAAGTATGTGTTCAAGGATTTCAAATTTAAAATGGGTTTCACCGAACCGTCCGGTTTCGGCACCACAAATAGTGTGGAATAGTAACCCCGGCCTTGTTGAAGTAGGGGTACCTTGATTATCACCTGCTGGGAATACAGCTTGTGAATTGCCGCTAGCACCGCCTCCCTGTCTGAGGGAGCAATCGGCAAGGCAGATTTTTGGAACCGGTGGGGTGGAGACGCCTCGAATTCCAGTTTGTACCCCTGAGATACTATTTGAAGGATCCAGGGATCCACCTGTGAGCGAGCCCACTGATCGCTGAAATTCTTGAGGCGGCCCCCCACCGTACCTGGCTCCGCCTGTGGAGCCCCACCGTCATGCGGCAGACTTGGAAGAAGAAGCGGGGGAGGACTTTTGCTCCTGGGAACCTGCTGTTTGTTGCAGCCTTTTTCCCCTACCTCTGCCTCTGGACAGAAAAGACCCGCCTTTTCCACGCTTGTTTTTCTGGGTCCGAAAGGACTGAACCTGATAAAACGGCGCCTTCTTAGGCTGTGAGGGGACATGGGGTAAAAATGCTGACTTCCCAGACGTTGCTGTGGAAACTAGGTCCGAGAGACCATCCCCAAATAATTCCTCACCATGTGCCTTTTAGAATCTGCATCTCCTGTCCACTGGCGAGTCCATAAGCCTCTCCTAGCAGAAATGGACAATGCACTTACTTTAGATGCCAGCCGGCAGATTTCCCTCTGTGCATCTCTCATATATAAGACTGAGTCTTTGATATGGTCTATGGTTAGCAGGATCGTGTCTCTGTCTAATGTGTCAATATTTTCTGACCGTTTATCTGACCACGCAGCTGCATCCATGCTGACGCAATAGCTGGCCTAAGTATAATGCCTGAGTGTGTGTATACAGACTTCAGGATCGCCTCCTGCTTTCTATCAGCAGGTTCCTTGAGGGCGGCCGTATCCGGAGACGGTAGTGCCACCTTTTTAGACAAACGTGTGAGCGCTTTATCCACCCTAGGAGGTGTTTCCCAACGTGACCTATCCTCTGGCGGGAAAGGGAACGCCATTAGTACCTTCTTAGGAATTACCAATTTTTTATCAGGGAAAGCCCACGCTTCTTCACACACTTCATTTAATTCATCTGATGGGGGGAAAAATAAGAATTTACTTACCGATAATTCTATTTCTCGTAGTCCGTAGTGGATGCTGGGGACTCCGTCAGGACCATGGGGAATAGCGGCTCCGCAGGAGACAGGGCACAAAAATAAAGCTTTAGGATTAGGTGGTGTGTACTGGCTCCTCCCCCTATGACCCTCCTCCAAGCCTCAGTTAGGATACTGTGCCCGGACGAGCGTACACAATAAGGAAGGATATTGAATCCCGGGTAAGACTCATACCAGCCACACCAATCACACCGTATAACTTGTGATCTGAACCCAGTTAACAGTATGACAAACGTAGGAGCCTCTGAACAGACGGCTCACAACAATAACAACCCGAATTTGTTTGTAACAATAACTATGTACAAGTATTGCAGACAATCCGCACTTGGGATGGGCGCCCAGCATCCACTACGGACTACGAGAAATAGAATTATCGGTAAGTAAATTCTTATTTTCTCTAACGTCCTAAGTGGATGCTGGGGACTCCGTCAGGACCATGGGGATTATACCAAAGCTCCCAAACGGGCGGGAGAGTGCGGATGACTCTGCAGCACCGAATGAGAGAACTCAAGGTCCTCCTCAGCCAGGGTATCAAATTTGTAGAATTTTGCAAACGTGTTTGCCCCTGACCAAGTAGCAGCTCGGCAGAGTTGTAATGCCGAGACCCCCCGGGCAGCCGCCCAGGATGAGCCCACTTTCCTTGTGGAATGGGCCTTGACAGATTTAGGTTGTGGCAAGCCTGCCACAGAATGTGCAAGTTGAATTGAGCTACAAATCCAACGAGCAATCGTATGCTTAGAAGCAGGAGCACCCATCTTGTTGGGTGCATACAATATAAACAGTGAGTCAGACTTTCTGACTCCCGCCGTTCTTGAAATATATATTTTCAATGCCCGGACCACGTCCAACAACTTGGAATCCTCCAAATCGTTAGTAGCCGCAGGCACCACAATAGGCTGGTTCAGGTGAAACGCTGACACCACCTTAGGCAGAAAATGAGGACGTGTCCGCAGTTCTGCCCTGTCCGTATGGAAAATCAGATATGGGCTCTTATATGATAAAGCCGCCAATTCTGATACTCTCCTGGCTGAAGCCAGGGCCAGTAGCATGGTTACTTTCCATGTAAGATACTTCAACTCCACCGATTTGAGCGGCTCAAACCAATGGGATTTGAGAAAATCCAAGACTACATTAAGATCCCACGGTGCCACTGGGGGCACAACCGGGGGCTGTATATGTAGTACTCCTTTTACAAAAGTCTGGACTTCAGGAACTGAAGCCAATTCTTTCTGGAAGAAAATCGACAGGGCCGAAATTTGAACCTTAATGGACCCCAATTTGAGGCCCATAGACAATCCTGTTTGCAGGAAATGTAGGAATCGACCCAGTTGAAATTCCTCCGTGGGGGCCTTCCTGGCCTCACACCACGCAACATATTTTCTCCAAATGCGGTGATAATGTTGTGCAGTCACCTCCTTCCTGGCTTTTACCAGTGTAGGAATGACCTATTCCGGAATGCCTTTTTCCCTTAGAATTCGGCGTTCAACCGCCATGCCGTCAAACGCAGCCGCGGTAAGTCTTGGAATAGACACGGTCCCTGCTGAAGCAGGTCCCGTCTTAGAGGTAGAGGCCACGGATCCTCCGTGAGCATCTCTTGAAGTTCCGGGTACCAAGTTCTTCTTGGCCAATCCGGAGCCACTAGTATCGTTCTTACTCCCTTTTGCCGTATAATTCTCAGTACTTTTGGTATGAGAGGCAGAGGAGGGAACACATACACTGACTGGAACACCCACGGTGTTACCAGAGCGTCCACAGCTATTGCCTGAGGGTCTGTTGACCTGGCGCAATACCTGTCCAGTTTTTTGTTGAGGCGGGACGCCATCATATCCACCATTGGTTTTTCCCAACGGTTCACAATCATGTGGAAGACTTCTGGATGAAGTCCCCACTCTCCCGGGTGTAGATCGTGTCTGCTGAGGAAGTCTGCTTCCCAGTTGTCCACTCCCGGAATGAATACTGCTGACAGTGCTATCACATGATCTTCCGCCCAGCGAAGAATCCTTGCAGCTTCTGCCATTGCTGTCCTGCTTCTTGTGCCGCCCTGTCTGTTTACGTGGGCGACTGCCGTGATGTTGTCCGACTGGATCAACACCGGCTGACCCTGAAGCAGGGGTTTTGCCAGACTTAGAGCATTGTAAATCGCTCTTAGCTCCAGTATATTTATGTGAAGAGACATCTCCAGGCTTGACCATACTCCCTGGAAGTTTCTTCCCTGTGTGACCGCTCCCCAGCCTCTCAGACTGGCATCCGTGGTCACCAGGACCCAGTCCTGTATGCCGAATCTGCGGCCCTCTAACAGATGAGCACTCTGCAACCACCACAGAAGAGACACCCTTGTCCGTGGCGATAAGGTTATCCGCTGATGCATCTGCAGATGCGATCCGGACCATTTGTCCAGCAGATCCCACTGAAAAGTTCGTGCGTGGAATCTGCCGAATGGAATCGCTTCGTAAGAAGCCACCATCTTTCCCAGGACTCTTGTGCATTGATGCACAGACACTGTCCCTGGTTTTAGGAGGTTCCTGACAAGTTCGGATAACTCCCTGGCTTTCTCCTCCGGAAGAAACACCTTTTTCTGAACCGTGTCCAGAATCATTCCCAGGAACAGCAGACGTGTCGTCGGGGTCAACTGAGATTTTGGAAAATTCAGAATCCACCCGTGTTGTTGCAGCACTAGTTGGGTTAGTGCTACTCCGTCCTCCAGCTGTTCTCTGGACCTTGCCCTTATCAGGAGATCGTCCAAGTAAGGGATAATTAATACGCCTCTTCTTCGCAGAAGAATCATCATTTCGGCCATTACCTTGGTAAAGACCCGAGGTGCCGTGGACAATCCAAACGGCAGCGTCTGAAACTGATAATGACAGTTTTGCACTACGAACCTGAGGTACCCTTGATGTGAAGGGCAAATTGGGACATGCAGGTAAGCATCCTTTATGTCCAGGGACACCATAAAGTCCCCTTCTTCCAGATTCGCTATCACTGCTCTGAGTGACTCCATCTTGAACTTGAATTTTTGTATGTACAGGTTCAAAGATTTCAGATTTAGAATAGGTCTTACCGAGCCGTCCGGCTTCGGTACCACAAATAGCGTGGAGTAATACCCCTTTCCCTGTTGTAGGAGGGGTACCTTGACTATCACCTGCTGAGAAAACAGCTTGTGAATGGCTTCCAATACCGTCGCCCTGTCTGAGGGAGACGTTGGCAAAGCAGACTTTAGGAACCGGCGAGGGGGAGACTTCTCGAATTCCAACCTGTAACCCTGAGATACTACCTGCAGAATCCAGGGGTCCACCTGTGAGCAAGCCCACTGTGCGCTGAAATTCTTGAGTCGACCCCCCACCGCTCCTGAGTCCGCTTGTAAGGCCCCAGCGTCATGCTGAGGGCTTTGCAGAAACCTGGGAGGGCTTCTGTTCCTGGGCAGGGGCTGCTTGCTGCCCTCTCTTACCCCTTCCTCTGCCCCGAGGCAGATATGACTGTCCTTTTGTCCGCTTGTTCTTATAGGACCGAAAGGACTGCGGCTGAAAAGACGGTGTCTTTTTCTGTTGGGAGGGGGTCTGAGGTAAAAAAGTGGATTTTCCGGCAGTTGCCGTGGCCACCAGATCCGATAGACCGACGCCAAATAATTCCTCCCCTTTATACGGCAATACTTCCATATGTCGTTTGGAATCCGCATCACCTGACCACTGTCGCGTCCATAAACTCCTTCTGGCAGATATGGACATCGCATTTACTCTCGATGCCAGAGTGCAAATATCTCTCTGCGCATCTCGCATATAAAGGAAAGCATCCTTTAATTGCTCTATAGTCAATAAAATACTGTCCCTATCCAGGGTATCAATATTTTCAGTCAGGGAATCCAACCAGATGACCCCAGCACTGCACATCCAGGCTGAGGCGATGGCTGGTCGCAGTAGAACACCAGTATGTGTGTATATACTTTTTAGGGTAGTTTCCAGTCTCCTATCCGCTGGATCCCTGAGGGCGGCCGTATCAGGAGACGGTAACGCCACTTGTTTTGATAAGCGTGTGAGCGCCTTATCCACCCTAGGGGGTGTTTCCCAGCGCGCCCTAACCTCTGGCGGGAAAGGGTATAATGCTAATAACTTTTTTGAAATTAGCATTTTTCTATCTGGGTTAACCCACGCTTCATCACATACATCATTTAATTCCTCTGATTCAGGAAAAACTACAGGTAGTTTTTTCACCCCCCACATAATACCCCTTTTTGTGGTACTTGCAGTATCAGAGATATGCAAAGCCTCCTTCATTGCCGTGATCATATAACGTGTGGCCCTACTTGAAAATACGTTTGTTTCATCACCGTCGACACTAGATTCAGTGTCTGTGTCTGTGTCGACCGACTGAGGTAAAGGGCGCTTTACAGCCCCTGACGGTGTCTGAGACGCCTGGGCAGGTACTAACTGGTTTGCCGGCCGTCTCATGTCGTCAACTGATTTTTGTAATGTGCTGACATTATCACGTAATTCCATAAACAAAGCCATCCATTCCGGTGTCGACTCCCTGGGGGGTGACATCACCATTATCGGCAATTGCTCTGCCTCCACACCAACATCGTCCTCATACATGTCGACACACACGTACCGACACACAGCAGACACACAGGGAATGCTCTTATCGAAGACAGGACCCCACTAGCCCTTTGGGGAGACAGAGGGAGAGTTTGCCAGCACACACCCAAGCGCTATAATATATATGGGAACAACCTTATATAAGTGTTGTTCCTTATAGCAGCTTAAATAATAAGAATTTACTCACCGGTAATTCTATTTCTCGTAGTCCGTAGTGGATGCTGGGAACTCCGTAAGGACCATAGGGAATAGCGGGCTCCGAAGGAGGCTGGGCACTCTAGAAAGATCTTAGACTACCTGGTGTGCACTGGCTCCTCCCACTATGACCCTCCTCCAAGCCTCAGTTAGGTACTGTGCCCGGACGAGCGTACACAATAAGGAAGGATTTTGAATCCCGGGTAAGACTCATACCAGCCACACCAATCACACCGTACAACTCGTGATATGAAACACAGTTAACAGTATGAAACAATAGAGCCTCTCAACAGATGGCTCAACAATAACCCGATTTAGTTAACAATAACTATGTACAAGTATTGCAGATAAACCGCACTTGGGATGGGCGCCCAGCATCCACTACGGACTACGAGAAATAGAATTACCGGTGAGTAAATTCTTATTTTCTCTAACGTCCTAGTGGATGCTGGGAACTCCGTAAGGACCATGGGGATTATACCAAAGCTCCCAAACGGGCGGGAGAGTGCGGATGACTCTGCAGCACTGAATGAGAGAACTCCAGGTCCTCCTCAGCCAGGGTATCAAATTTGTAAACGTGTTTGCCCCTGACCAAGTAGCTGCTCGGCAAAGTTGTAAAGCCGAGACCTCTCGGGCAGCCGCCCAAGATGAGCCCACCTTCCTTGTGGAATGGGCATTGACAGATTTTGGCTGTGGCAGGCCTGCCACAGTATGTGCAAGCTGAATTGTACTACAAATCCAACGAGCAATAGTCTGCTTAGAAGCAGGAGCACCCAGCTTGTTAGGTGCATATAGGATAAACAGCGAGTCAGATTTTCTGACTCTAGCCGTTCTGGAAACATATATTTTCAGTGCCCTGACAACGTCTAGCAACTTGGAGTCCTCCAAGTCCCTAGTAGCCTAGGCACCACAATAGGCTGGTTCAGGTGAAACGCTGACACCACCTTTGGGAGAAACTGGGGACGAGTCCTCAATTCTGCCCTATCCATATGGAAAATCAATTAAGGGCTTTTACAAGACAAAGCCGCCAACTTTGATACTCGCCTGGCAGAAGCCAAGGCCAATAACATAACCACCTTCCACGTGAGATATTTCAGATCCACGGTTTTTAGTGGTTCAAACCAATGTGATTTTAAGAAACTCAACACCACGTTGAGATCCCAAGGTGCCACAGGAGGCACAAACGGGTGCTGACTCTGCAGCACTCCTTTTATAAATGTCTGAACTTCAGGTACTGAAGCTAGTTCTTTTTGAAAGAAAATCGACAGAGCCGAGATCAGTACCTTAATGGAACCCAATTTAAGGCCCATAGTCACTCCTGCTTGCAGGAAATGCAGAAATCGACCTAGTTGAAATTCCTCTGTTGGGGCCCTTTCGGCCTCACACCATGCAACATATTTTTGCCATATGCGGTGATAATGAGTTGCTGTAACCTCTTTCCTGGCTTTAGTAAGAGTAGGAATGACATCCTCCGGAATGCCCTTTTCCTTCAGGATCCGGCGTTCAACCGCCATGCCGACAAACGCAGCCGCGGTAAGTCTTGGAACAGACAGGGCCCCTGCTGCCGCAGGTCCTGTCTGAGTGGCAGAGGCCATGGGTCCTCTGATATAAATTCTTGAAGTTCTGGGTACCAAGCTCTTCTTGGCCATCCACGAGTATCGTTCTTACTCCTCGCCTTCTTATTATTCTCAGTACCTTTGGTATGAGAGGCAGAGGGGAGAACACATAAACCGACTGGTACACCCACGGTGTTACCAGAGCGTCCATAGCTATCGCCTGAGGGTCCCTTGACCCGGTGCAATATCTTTTATAGCTTTTTGTTGAGGCGGGACGCCATCATGTCCACCTGTGGCCTTTCCCAATGGTGTACAATCCTATTGGAAGACTTCTGGAGGAAGTCCCCATTCTCCCGGGTGGAGGTCGTGTCTGTTGAGAAGATCTGCTTCCCAGTTGTCCACTCCGGGAATGAACACTGCTGACAGTGCTAACACATGATTTTCCGCCTATCGGAGAATCCTTGTGGCTTCTGCCATTGCCATCCTGCTTCTTGTGCCGCCCTGTTGGTTTACATGGGCGACTGCCGTGATGTTGTCTGATTGGATCAGTACCGGCTGGTTTTGAAGCAGAGGCTTGCCGGCCTCAGGGCATTGTAAATGGCCCTCAGGTCCAGAATATTTATGTGTAGGGAAATAACCTGACTTGACCAAAGTCCCTGGAAATTTCTTCCCTGTGTGACTGCCTCCCAGCCTCAAAGGCTGGAATCCATGGTCACTAGGACCTAGTCCTGTATGCCGAACCTGCGGCCCTCTTGAAGATGGGCACTCTGCAGCCACCACAGTAGAGATACCCTGGTCCTTGGAGACAGGGTTATCAGCCTATGCATCGGAAGATGCGATCCGGACCACTTGTCCAACAGGTCCCACTGAAAAGTTCTTGTATGGAACCTGCCTAATGGGATTGCTTCGTAGGAAGCTACCATTTTTCCCAGGACTCGCGTGCAATGATGCACCGCTACCTATTTTGGCTTCAGGAGGTCTCTGACTAGAGATGACAACTCCTTGGCTTTCTCCTCCGGGAGAAACACTATTTCTGGTTTATGTCCAGAACCATCCCCAGGAACAGTAGACGTGTCATAGGAACCAGCTGTGACTTTGGACTGTTTAGAATCCAACCATGCTGTTGTAGCACTTTCCAAAATAGTGCTACCCCGACTACCAACTGCTCCTTGGACCTCGCCCTTATAACGAGATTGTCCAAGTACGGGATAATTACAACTCCCTTTTTTTTTTTTTTGAAGGAGTATCAACATTTCGGCCATTACCTTGATAAAACACCCTCGGTGCCATATACGGTCCAAACGGCAGTGTCTGGACTTGGTAATGGTAATCCTGTACCACAATCTGAGGTACTCCTGGCGAGGATGGTAAATGGGGACATGCAGGTAAGCATCCTTGATGTCCCAGGATACCATGTAATCCCCCTCGTCCAGGCTTGGAATAACCGCCCTGAGCGATTCCATCTTGAACTTGAATTTTTGTGTTCAAGGATTTTAAATATAAAATGGGTCACACCGAACCATGCGGTTTCGGTACCCCAACCCGTGTGGAATAGTAACCCCGTCCTTGTTGAAGTAGGGGCACCTTGAGTATTACCTGCTGGGAATACCGCTTATTAATTGCCTCTAGCACAGCCTCCCTGCCTGAGGGAGTTGTCAGCAAGGCATATTTTAGGAAACGGCTGGGGGGAGACATCTCGAATTCCAGCTTGTACCCCTGAAATACTACTTGAAAGAAACAGGGATCCACCTGTGAGCGAGCCCACTAATTGCTGAAATTTTTGAGACGGCCCCCCACCGTACCTGGCTACACCTGTGGAGCACCCGCGTCATGGTGTGGCCTCACAGGAGGCGGGGGAAGAATCTTGATTCTGGGAACAGGCTGACTGGTGCAGCTTTTTTCCCTCTACCCTTGTCTCTGTACAGAAAGGAAGCGCCATTTGACCCGCTTGCTTTTCTGAAGCCGAAAGGACTGTACCTTTGTCTGTGAGGAAACCTGAGGTAAAATTATTTCTTCCCAGCAGTTGCTGTGGATACGAGGTCCCAGAGACCATCCCCAAATAATTCCTCACCCTTATAAGGCTCTCTATGCGCTTTTTAAGTCAGCATCACCTGTCCAGTGACAGGTCTCTAATATCCTCCTGACAGAATGGACATTACATTTATTTTGGATGCCAGTCGGTAAAATATCCCTCTGTGCATCCCCCATATATAAGACAACGTCTTTAATATGTTTTTATGTTTGCCAACTAGTATCCCTGTTTGACAGGGTCACCGACCACGCTGCAGCAGCACTATCTGCAGGTCTCCGTCTAGTACCTGAGTGTGTAAATACAGACTTCAGGATAGCCTCCTGTTTTTTATCAACAGGTACCTATTAAAGTGGCCGTATCCTAAGACGGCAGTGCCACCTTTTTTGACAAACGTGTGAGCGCCTTATCCACCCTAGGGGATATCTCCCAGCGTAACTTATCCACCTGGCGGGAAAGGGTACGCCATCAGTAACTTTTTATAAATTACCAGTTTCTTAACGGGGGAACCCACGCTTTCACACACTTCATTTATTCATCTGATGGGGGAACAAAACACTGCCTGTTTTTTCTCCCCAAACCTAAAACCCATTTTTAGAGGTGCTTGGGTTAAAGTCAGAAATGTATAACACATTTTTTATTGCCGGGATCACGTCACGGATGTTCCTAGTGGATTGTGTATATGTCTCCACCTTGTCGACACTGGAGTCAGACTCCGTGTCGACATCTGTGTCTGCCATCTGAGAGAGCGGGCGTTTTTGAGCCCCTGATGGCCTTTGAGACGCCTGGGCAGGCGCGGGCTGCGAAGCCGGCTGTCCCACAGCTGTTACGTCATCCACCCTTTTATGTAAGGAGTTGACACTGTCGGTTAATACCTTTCACCTATCCATCCACTCTGGTGTCGGCCCCACAGGGGTCGACATAACATATATCGGCCTCTGTTCTGTCACCATATAAGCCTCCTCATTCAACATGTCGACACAGCCGTACCGACACACCGCAGACACACAGGGAATGCTCTAAACGAGGACAGGACCCACAATAGCCCTTTGGGGGGACAGAGTAAGAGTATGCCAGCACACACCAGAGCGCTATATATATATATATATACAGGGACTAACTGAGTTATGTCCCTAACAGCTTTTATATAATATACTGTATACAGTGCCAATTTTAATGCCCCCCCTCTCTTTTCCCTCTTACTGTACTGTAGAATTGCAGGGAAGAGCCAGGGAGCTTCCCTCCAGCCGAGCTGTGAGGGAAAAATGGTGCCAGTGTGCTGAGGAGATAGGCTCCGCCCCTTTTTCGCGGCCTATTCTCCCGTTTTTTTTTTACATTCTGGCAGGGGTATTTACCTCATATATAGCCCCTGGGGCCATATATTGAGGTATTTTAGCCAGCCAAGGTGTTTTATTGCTGCCTCAGGGCGCCCCCCCCAGCGCCCTGCACCCTCAGTGACCGGAGTGTGAAGTGTGTGAGAGGAGCAATGGCGCACAGCTGCAGTGCTGTGCGCTACCTTGGTGAAGACGGAGTCTTCATGCCGCCGATTTTCCGGACCATCTTCTTGCTTCTGGCTCTGTAAGGGGGACGGCGGCGCGGCTCCGGGACCGAACATCAAGGCTGGGCCTGCGGTCGATCCCTCTGGAGCTAATGGTGTCCAGTAGCCTAAGAAGCCCAATCCGGCTGCAAGCAGGCGAGTTCGCTTCTTCTCCCCTTAGTCCCTCGCTGCAGTGAGCCTGTTGCCAGCAGGTCTCACTGAAAATAACAAATTCTAAGACTATAACTTTCTAAGAGCTCAGGAGAGCCCCTAGTGTGCATCCAACCTCGGCCGGGCACGAAATCTAACTGAGGCTTGGAGGAGGGTCATAGTGGGAGGAGCCAGTGCACACCAGGTAGTCTAAGATCTTTCTAGAGTGCCCAGCCTCCTTCGGAGCCCGCTATTCCCTATGGTCCTTACGGAGTTCCCAGCATCCACTAGGACGTTAGAGAAATATCCAATATATCGCCAAAAAATGCCCCCCCTCTCTGTTTTACCCTGTTTCTGTAGTGCAGTGCAGGGGAGAGTCCTGGGAGCCTTCCTCACAGCGGAGCTGAGCAGGAAAATGGCGCTGTGTGCTGAGGAGAATAAGCCCCGCCCCCTATTTCGGCGGGCTTTCCTCCCGTAGTTTTAGATAACTGGCATGGGTTAAATACATACATATAGCCTCAATGGCTATATGTGATGTATTCTTTTGCCATAAGGTATTAAAATATTGCTGCCCAGGGCGCCCCCAGCAGCGCCCTGCACCCTCCGTGACCGCTTGGTGTGAAGTGTGTGACAACAATGGCGCACAGCTGCAGTGCTGTGCGCTACCTTCATGAAGACTGAAGAGCCTTCTGCCGCCTGTTTCCGGACCTTCAATCTTCAGCATCTGTAAGAGGGGTCGGCGGCGCGGCTCCGGGACGAACCCCAGGGTGAGACCTGTGTTCCGACTCCCTCTGGAGCTAATGGTGTCCAGTAGCCTAAGAATCCAATCCATCCTGCACGCAGGTGAGTTGAAATTCTCTCCCCTAAGTCCCTCGATGCAGTGAGCCTGTTGCCAGCAGGACTCACTGAAAATAAAAAACTTTTTCTAAGCAGCTCTTTAGGAGAGCCACCTAGATTGCACCCTGCTCGGACGGGCACAAAAACCTAACTGAGGCTTGGAGGAGGGTCATAGGGGGAGGAGCCAGTACACACCACCTAATCCTAAAGCTTTATTTTTGTGCCCTGTCTCCTGCGGAGCCGCTATTCCCCATGGTCCTGACGGAGTCCCCAGCATCCACTTAGGACGTTAGAGAAACTACGGGTAGTTTTTTCTCCCCAAACATAATACCCTTTTTAGTGGTACCTGTATTTATATCAGAAATGTGTAACACCTCTTTCATTGCCTCAATCATGCAGTGAATGGCCTTAGTAGGCATCAGGTTAGACTCATCGTCGTCGACACTGGTGTCAGTATCAGTGTCGACATCTGGGTCTGCGGTCTGAGGTAGCGGGCGTTTTAGAGCCCCTGATGACCTGTGAGACGCCTGGACAGGCACGAGCTGAGAAGTCGGCTGTCCCACATTTGGCATGTCGTCAAATTTCTTATGTAAGGAGTCTATACGTGCACTCATTTCTTTCCATAAGCTCATCCACTCAGGTGTCTGCCCCGCAGGGGGTGACATCCCTTCTAAAGGCATCTGCTCCGTCTCCACATCATTATCCTCATCAAACATGTCGACACAGCCGTACCGACACACCGCACACACACAGGGAATGCTCCAACAGAGGACAGGACCCACAAAAGCCCTTTGGGGGGACAGAGTGAGAGTATGCCAGCACACACCAGAGCGCTATATAATGCAGGGACTAACTGAGTTATGTCCCCTATAGCTGCTTTTTCTATATAAATGTATACTGCGCCTAAATTTAGTGCCCCCCCTCTCTTTTTTACCCTTTTCTGTAGTGTGGACTGCAGGGGAGAGCCAGGGAGCTTCTTTCCAGCGGAGCTGTGAGGGAAAAATGGCGCCAGTGTGCTGAGGGATATAGCTCCGCCCCTTTTCCGCGGACTATTCTCCCGCTTTTTCCTATATTCTGGCAGGGGTATTTTCCACATATATAGCCTTTGGGGCTATATATTGTGGTATTTTTGCCAGCCAAGGTGTTATTATTGCTTCTCAGGGCGCCCCCCCCCCCCCCCCCCAGCGCCCTGCACCCTCAGTGACCGGAGTGTGAAGTGTGTGTGAGGAGCAATGGCGCACAGCTGCAGTGCTGTGCGCTACCTTGGTGAAGACTGATGTCTTCTGCCGCCGATTTTCCGGACCTCTTCTTGCTTCTGGCTCTGTAAGGGGGACGGCGGCGCGGCTCCGGGACCGAACACCAAGGCTGGGCCTGCGGTCGATCCCTCTGGAGCTAATGGTGTCCAGTAGCCTAAGAAGCCCAAGCTGGCTGCAAGCAGGCAGGTTCGCTTCTTCTCCCCTTAGTCCCTCGCTGCAGTGAGCCTGTTGCCAGCAGGTCTCACTGAAAATAAAAAACCTAATTTCTATACTTTCTTTCTAAAGGCTCAGGAGAGCCCCTAGTGTGCATCCAACCTGGGCCGGGCACAAAATCTAACTGAGGCTTGGAGGGGGGTCATAGTGGGAGGAGCCAGTGCACACCAGGTAGTCATAAATCTTTCTAGAGTGCCCAGCCTCCTTCGGAGCCCGCTATTCCCCATGGTCCTTACGGAGTTCCCAGCATCCACTAGGACGTCAGAGAAATTCTTTTAATACAATGGACACGCAAATTAGCAAACATGAAAGCACAATGGATTAGTCCTAACATTGGTCTGCTTACTTGATTCGGACACCGATAGAGCGCCGGAAAGCCTGCGTCAAAGCTTCTGTTTTGCTCATCTCCAGAGAGAAGATCTCACTGCCAGCGATGGCAGTAAATGGTGTATCTGGGCCTAAGGCTTGAGCCATACCTGTTACAGCAGACAGACAGAAGTCAAACACTTGTTCACAACCAAGACAGCTCACTTTGTATATATGAGGGTGGTTCAATAAGCAAGATAACAAGTCCTCTCATTGCGTAAAATTATTCAACTTCTACATATACGTATAATCCATAGTATGACCTTGGTACAGATTTATTTTCCACATAGGGCCCGATTCAGATGGACGGAATTGCAGTTGCGGCACACAAGCGGCTTTGCAATTCAGTCCACCAAACTACAAATGTAGCAACACCTCCTGCATTGCATTTGCGATCTGAGTGCAGCGTCCGTAGATGCTGGCGGTGATCACCATTGCGACCATCGGTTGCAGGTTTGGCCAGGCTGAGTAAGCTGAGGCTTACTCAGCCTGGCCGGTTCCTGGCAGCTTGGGAGGCAGTGAAATATCCTTGCAGCCACGCAGACCCTGGCCTCATCCCTCCCGGAAAATGCTGACCAGGAACGCTCCCTCTCCGCCTCCAAAACACTGTAGCTTGTCAATCAAGCTGTGGCTTGGAGACACTGCGAGCTGACTTGCAGATGGAGGGCTGCACATCAGGTGAATTAGGACCATAGTCCCCATACTTATTTAAGCATTTGTCCCAACGGCATCTATAACAGCACAGTAAAAATTGTGTCAACTAAAGCCAGGACATGATGGCTTGCTGAACTTCACAATCAGATGCAATTTGCCATTAATCCATGTACTTCTCAAATGCTTCTGTTCTCCTGAATTAGACCTTCAATGTGGCACAAATAGACATCTGTGGTGGATGTTCATGGCCGGCCGGCCGGCTCGCTGCTCATTCTGAACGCCTGTCCTTCATTATCAAAGGCCGTGCACCAAACCCAAACCTGTTCCTAAGACATGGCATCACCATACACCTCAACCAGTTGGTGATGAATGTCAACTGCTGATGTGCACCTTAGATGCAGAAATCCAACCACACTACGCACCTCAATGTGTGACCATGTGTCCCCCAGCCCGCCATCTTAACCTGATGCTGGGAAAGTATGACTGATATGAGGTGCAGTCTGATGGATGTAAGGGGAAGCAGCGGCCTACCTGCTCTAGCCTGGCGGGATATTAGACTGTAATAGAGGACATCACACACGTGCGAGTTCTTGTTACTTTACTTATTGATCCACAATCATAGTACAGAGAATATTAGATCTAGCTTTAGAATTCACAATAATCTATTCATAATTTGCTGATGAGCAAACCTCAGAGCTAGAGCTATACTGTATGGCCCGCTGCTCTTTAATGGTGGAAACCACCAAGGGTCACAATGTATCAGAGTTCACACTACAAATAATTTCCCACATATGTGGAATCATCTCTGACAAAGCTATAAAGTTTATGCACCTTAATAGCAATTCTGTAAGAAGCATTACCCACAGCGCACAATGAACATGTATAAAGAAAACAGCAATACCCATAGCAATGGCGGTTTTTCCTGTGCCCGGTTGCCCAGCTATTAACACGGCTCGTCCTGCAATTTTTCCTTCTTTGATCATTTCCAATATAACCCCAGCGGCTCGTCGAGCTGCCAGCTGTCCAACCATGCCTTGTGATACCTGCAGAGACACAGAGAAGGCTGAGACGAGATGGAGAGTGGCAGAGGAGGCGGAGGCATGGCCTGAAAGGCGCAGAGGAGGCGGGGGCATGGGCACACCCGCAAAGTAAACAGAGGTCTTCATAAACCGATCATCTGCTGCATGCGCAAGAATATTTCCGTAATCATTCATGAACAGATTTACCAAGGACCATCATTAATCAACATGGCCATAGGCAGTTTCACTTCCAAAAAGACAGATTTCTATTTAATTTTAATACTGTTCAGCATGCAACGAAACTAAGTGCCCGTCCAAATGCAGTATTAGATTTCTGGTTTATTAGACCTGGGGTAGACAGTCTGTGGCACTACACATCTCAGCAAACAAAATTGTGGCAGGGGATGCTGGGATGTGTAGTTCCACAGGTTGCCTACCTTTGTATTAGGCCATGCCTGTTTTAATTTCCTTTTGACAGATGTGATGAAAACTAAATAAATGAGAATGTTTCAGAGAACAACAAAAGACACACTATGGGGGGGAATTCAATTGTTAACTGTACCGGCCAAGCACCTACTGTTTAAAAGTGACAGGAGATGGCGCAATTCAAGTAGAAAGGTCTGCACTGGCTGCTGTTTGCGTCCAATCGGAGCAACAATTGGATTGCTCTGTCGGGCGCCATCTAGTGGCAGCCAGCACCAACAGCAATTGAATTCCCCCACTGTATACATAAGAGATGAGCCAGAAGCATCATATAAATAAAAGATGATCCAAACACATTATATACATAGAAAGCACACAAACTCCTCCCACTAACTTGCGAACAGTCCACGGGCTGGATTTACTACTCAGAGATATTTAGTAAACCAGGCTGGCTTAGTATTTACTTCTGTTCCCACTTTATATCCATCAGCCAGAGCCACTTATCATCGGCGACAAACTGATGAATAGTAAATCTAGGCCCAATACTTAATGAAGATATGGACCCGGCTACTAAGGGGGGAGATGTATCAAACTGTTTAACGCGTGGAGATGTAGCCCATAGCACCAGTTGACTTCTTGCTATCGTTTTAAACAACATATTTGATAAATGCTAGCTAGAAGCTGCCAACTTCTCCACACTTTAGGGGTCTTTAACATGCGCCCCTTCAGCTGCTGTGGAACTATACATCCCAGCAAGCCCTGCCACAGTTTTGCTATTCGGACATACTAAGGGGTATATTCAATTGAGGTCGGATCCATTCTGACATGCATCTGTCGGAATGGATCCGACAAGGGCTATTCAATGCCCATCTCAATTCGACTTTAAAAATGTCAAATTGAGATGAGGGACCGGAGAGGGGGGACAGCCGCGTTGCAGGAGGATGTGTCACAGCCACCAGACCTCACGGCAGCGTCCACCCGGCTCCGTGAGCGGCGGCTATGACACATCCTCCTGCAGCGCTGTACTGTAGCGCTGCTGTCCCCCGTCTGTCCGCGGCTCTCCCCCGTCTCCTCCTCTCAGGTCCCTCATCTCAGTCCGACTTTTTTTATTAAGTCAAACTGAGATGGTCGGAAACGGGGCCAAAACATGTCGAATTTGGCCCAGTTTCCCTCAGAAGTATGCGAATCGGCAGCTATACCACCAAATCACGTACTATTCGACAAGTCGAATTCCCCGACTTGTCGAATAAAAATGCTGGGGACTGAATAGGTCGGAACCCCTTCCGACCTTAAAGTTGAAAACTGCAGTCTTTTCAACAAGACGGCAATTTCGACCTTAATTGAATATACCCCTAAAATAACTGCGGCTGTCCATGTTATGGGGTATATGCAATTAGCGGCGAATCGCGGCAATTTTTCGGCCGTTTTTTAATTCGACACAATTCGACAGTCTAATTTCGGCAAGTGGGTGCCGAAATTGACCATATTCAATAAAAAACGGATTCGACAGTCCCGGTGACGAAAAACGGCCGATTTGATGGATTTTGTTCCGATTTTTAAAAAACGGGTAAAAACACGAAAAAAAAAATTGCATGGGGTCCCCCCTCCAAAGCATAACCAGCCTCGGGCTCTTCGAGCTGGTCCTGGTTCTAAAAATCTGGGGGAAAAATGGACAGGGCATCCCCCGTATTTTTAAAACCAGCACCGGGCTCCACTAGCTGGACAGATAATGCCACAGCCGGGGGTCACTTTTATACAGCGCCCTGCGGCCGTGGCATTAAATATCCAACTAGTCACCCCTGGCCGGGGTACCCTGGGGGAGTGGGGACCCCTTCAATCAAGGGGTCCCGTCCCCCCCAGCTACCCAAGGGCCAGGGGTGAAGCCCGAGGCTGTCCCTCCCCATCCAAGGGCTGCGGATGGGGGGCTGATAGCCTTGAGAAAATGACAAGAATATTGTTTTTTCCTGTAGTACTACAAGTCCCAGCAAGCCTCCCCCGCAAGCTGGTACTTGGAGAACCACAAGTACCAGCATGCGGGAGAAAAACGGGCCCGCTGGTACCTGTAGTACTACTGGGAAAAAAATACCCAAATAAAAACAGGAGACACACACCTTGAAAGTAAAACTTTATTTCACACCTGCCGACACACACATACTTACCTATGTTGACCCGCCGACTGCCACGTCTCCTGATCCGACGATCCGGGGTACCTGTGAATAAAATTATACTCACCTCAATCCAGTGTCCAGATATAAATCCTCGTACTTGGCAAAACAAATAAACGAACACCCGGACCAGCGGACTGAAAGGGGTCCCATGTTTACCCTTTCCCCGAATGCCGGGACCCCACGTGACTCCTGTCACAGAGGTCCCTTCAGCCAATCAGGAAGCGCTATTTTCGTTGCACTCACCTGATTGGCTGTATGCGCGTGTGAGCTCAGGCAGCGCATCGCACAGCTCCCTCCATTACTTTCAATGGTGGGAACTTTGCCATCAGCAGTGGGGTTACCCGCGGTCAGCCGCTGACCGCGGGTGACCTCACCGCTGACGCAAAGTTCCCACCATTGAGTATAATGGAGAGGCTTTGCGATGCGCTGTCTGACAGCTCAGACGTGCAGCCAATCAGCAGAGTGCCAGGACGTTGCGCTCGCTGATTGGCTTAAGAGACCTTTCTGTGACAGCAGTCACGGGGGGGGTCTCTGCATTCGGGGAAAGGGTAAACGTGTAAACATGGGACCCCTTTCAGTCCGGCATGGTCGGGTGTTCGTTTATTTGTTTTGCCAAGTACGAGGATTTATATCTGGACACTGGATTGAGGAGAGTATAATTTTATTCACAGGTGCCACGGATCGTCGGATCAGGAGACGTGGCAGTCGGCGGGTCAACATAGGTAAGTATGTGTGTGTCGGCAGGTGTGAAATAAAGTTTTACTTTCAAGGTGTGTGTCTCCTGTTTTTATTTGGGTATTTTTTTCCCAGTAGTACTACAGGTACCAGCGGGCCCGTTTTTCTCCCGCATGCTGGTACTTGTGGTTCTCCAAGTACCAGCTTGCGGGGGAGGCTTGCTGGGACTTGTAGTACTACAGGAAAAAACAATATTCTTGTCATTTTCTCAAGGCTATCAGCCCCCCATCCGCAGCCCTTGGATGGGGGGGGGGACAGCCTCGGGCTTCACCCCTGGCCCTTGGGTGGCTGGGGGGGGGGGGGACGGACCCCTTGATTGAAGGGGTCCCCAGGGTACCCCGGCCAGGGGTGACTAGTTGGATATTTAATGCCACGGCCGCAGGGCGCTGTATAAAAGTGATTTCCGGCTGTGGCATTATCTGTCCAGCTAGTGGAGCCCGATGCTGGTGTAAAAAATACGGGGGACCCCTACTCTTTTTGTCCCCCGTATTTTTTGCACCAGCACCAGGCGCAGAGCCCGGTGCTGGTTTTAAAAATACGGGGGATCCCCTGTCCATTTTCCCCCCAGATTTTTAGAACCAGGACCGGCTCGAAGAGCCCGAGGCTGGTTATGCTTTGGAGGGGGGACCCCACGCCATTTTTTTCCGGGATTTTACCATTCCATCTAATTAAAAAATAAAATAAAATAAAAATTAAAAATATATAAATAATACTTGTGCCTCCCAAAAAGACAAACCAAGTACCTAATCCCTTCTAATATAAATAGATATGCTATTACCAATAAAAAAAACATCCAAAAAAACATGTTTTAAATTTTTTTTATTAGATTCACCCACCAAAGTGTGGCGGATTGAAAATGACGAATTTACTGTCTGAAAGCACTGTTGTCGAATTTCCAAACTTCAATTGAATATACTTTTGTCGAATTGCCGCATTTGTACCATTGCAGAAAAGTCGAATTTGACAAATGTCGAATTTCAAAAAGTCGAATTTTGAAAGTCCGTTTTTTTTGACGGGAATTACTGAATTGCATTGTCGAATTTTTCTTTTTTGGGCGAAAAAGTCCAGTTTTTCGACAATTTCGGGAATTCGACCGCAATTGCATATACCCCTATGTGTAGTTCCACAGCAGCTTAGAGGGCCGCATGTTCAATATCTCTGCTTTAGAAGGTTTAATACATTTTCTGCTTTGTACACTGTATAATGAATTAATAAAAAGTGAATAAGGCAAAAAATAAGAATTTACTCACCGGTAATTCTATTTCTCGTAGTCCGTAGTGGATGCTGGGAACTCCGTAAGGACCATGGGGAATAGCGGGCTCCGAAGGAGGCTGGGCACTCTAGAAAGATCTTAGACTACCTGGTGTGCACTGGCTCCTCCCACTATGACCCTCCTCCAAGCCTCAGTTAGGTACTGTGCCCGGACGAGCGTACACAATAAGGAAGGATTTTGAATCCCGGGTAAGACTCATACCAGCCACACCAATCACACCGTACAACTCGTGATATGAAACACAGTTAACAGTATGAAACAATAGAGCCTCTCAACAGATGGCTCAACAATAACCCGATTTAGTTAACAATAACTATGTACAAGTAATGCAGATAAACCGCACTTGGGATGGGCGCCCAGCATCCACTACGGACTACGAGAAATAGAATTACCGGTGAGTAAATTCTTATTTTCTCTAACGTCCTAGTGGATGCTGGGAACTCCGTAAGGACCATGGGGATTATACCAAAGCTCCCAAACGGGCGGGAGAGTGCGGATGACTCTGCAGCACCGAATGAGAGAACTCCAGGTCCTCCTCAGCCAGGGTATCAAATTTGTAGAATTTTGCAAACGTGTTTGCCCCTGACCAAGTAGCTGCTCGGCAAAGTTGTAAAGCCGAGACCCCTCGGGCAGCCGCCCAAGATGAGCCCACCTTCCTTGTGGAATGGGCATTGACAGATTTTGGCTGTGGCAGGCCTGCCACAGTATGTGCAAGCTGAATTGTACTACAAATCCAACGAGCAATAGTCTGCTTAGAAGCAGGAGCACCCAGCTTGTTAGGTGCATATAGGATAAACAGCGAGTCAGATTTTCTGACTCTAGCCGTTCTGGAAACATATATTTTCAGTGCCCTGACAACGTCTAGCAACTTGGAGTCCTCCAAGTCTCTAGTAGCCGTAGGCACCACAATAGGCTGGTTCAGGTGAAACGCTGACACCACCTTTGGGAGAAACTGGGGACGAGTCCTCAATTCTGCCCTATCCATATGGAAAATCAAATAAGGGCTTTTACAAGACAAAGCCGCCAATTCTGATACTCGCCTGGCAGAAGCCAAGGCCAATAACATAACCACCTTCCACGTGAGATATTTCAGATCCACGGTTTTTAGTGGTTCAAACCAATGTGATTTTAAGAAACTCAACACCACGTTGAGATCCCAAGGTGCCACAGGAGGCACAAACGGGGGCTGACTATGCAGCACTCCTTTTATAAATGTCTGAACTTCAGGTACTGAAGCTAGTTCTTTTTTGAAAGAAAATCGACAGAGCCGAGATCTGTACCTTAATGGAACCCAATTTAAGGCCAATAGTCACTCCTGCTTGCAGGAAATGCAGAAATCGACCTAGTCGAAATTCCTCTGTTGGGGCCCTTTCGGCCTCACACCATGCAACATATTTTCGCCATATGCGGTGATAATGAGTTGCTGTAACCTCTTTCCTGGCTTTAGTAAGCGTAGGAATTACTTCCTCCGGAATGCCCTTTTCCTTCAGGATCCGGCGTTCAACCGCCATGCCGTCAAACGCAGCCGCGGTAAGTCTTGGAACAGACAGGGCCCCTGCTGCCGCAGGTCCTGTCTGAGTGGCAGAGGCCATGGGTCCTCTGATATAAATTCTTGAAGTTCTGGGTACCAAGCTCTTCTTGGCCATCCACGAGTATCGTTCTTACTCCTCGCCTTCTTATTATTCTCAGTACCTTTGGTATGAGAGGCAGAGGGGAGAACACCTAAACCGACTGGTACACCCACTGTGTTACCAGAGCGTCCATAGCTATCGCCTGAGGGTCCCTTGACCTGGTGCAATATCTTTTATAGCTTTTTGTTAAGGCGGGACGCCATCATGTCCACCTGTGGCCTTTCCCAATGGTGTACAATCCTATTGGAAGACTTCTGGAGGAAGTCCCCATTCTCCCGGGTGGAGGTCGTGTCTGTTGAGAAGATCTGCTTCCCAGTTGTCCACTCCGGGAATGAACACTGCTGACAGTGCTAACACATGATTTTCCGCCTATCGGAGAATCCTTGTGGCTTCTGCCATCGCCATCCTGCTTCTTGTGCCGCCCTGTTGGTTTACATGGGCGACTGCCGTGATGTTGTCTGATTGGATCAGTACCGGCTGGTTTTGAAGCAGAGGCCTTGCTGGCCTCAGGGCATTGTAAATGGCCCTCAGATCCAGAATATTTATGTGTAGGGAAATAACCTGACTTGACCAAAGTCCCTGGAAGTTTCTTCCCTGTGCGACTGCCCCCCAGCCTCAAAGGCTGGAATCCATGGTCACTAGGACCTAGTCCTGTATGCCGAACCTGCGGCCCTCTTGAAGATGGGCACTCTGCAGCCACCACAGTAGAGATACCCTGGTCCTTGGAGACAGGGTTATCAGCCTATGCATCGGAAGATGCGATCCGGACCACTTGTCCAACAGGTCCCTCTGAAAAGTTCTTGTATGGAACCTGCCTAATGGGATTGCTTCGTAAGAAGCTACCATTTTTCCCAGGACTCGCGTGCAATGATGCACCGCTACCTATTTTGGTTTCAGGAGGTCTCTGACTAGAGATGACAACTCCTTGGCTTTCTCCTCCGGGAGAAACACTATTTCTGGTTTATGTCCAGAACCATCCCCAGGAACAGTAGACGTGTCATAGGAACCAGCTGTGACTTTGGACTGTTTAGAATCCACCTATGCTGTTGTAGCACTTTCCAAAATAGTGCTACCCCGACTACCAACTGCTCCTTGGACCTCGCCCTTATAACGAGATTGTCCAAGTACGGGATAATTACAACTCCCTTTTTTCGAAGGAGTATCATCATTTCGGCCATTACCTTGATAAAACACCCTCGGTGCCATGTACAGTCCAAACGGCAGTGTCTGGACTTGGTAATGGTAATCCTGTACCACAAATCTGAGGTACTCCTGGCGAGGATGGTAAATGGGGACATGCAGGTAAGCATCCTTGATGTCCCGGGATACCATGTAATCCCCCTCGTCCAGGCTTGCAATAACCGCCCTGAGCGATTCCATCTTGAACTTGAATTTTTTTATGTTCAAGGATTTTAAATATAAAATGGGTCACACCGAACCATGCGGTTTCGGTACCCCAACCCGTGTGGAATAGTAACCCCGTCCTTGTTGAAGTAGGGGCACCTTGAGTATTACCTGCTGGGAATACCGCTTATTAATTGCCTCTAGCACAGCCTCCCTGCCTGAGGGAGTTGTCAGCAAGGCATATTTTAGGAAACGGCTGGGGGGAGACATCTCGAATTCCAGCTTGTACCCCTGAAATACTACTTGGAAGAAACAGGGATCCACCTGTGAGCGAGCCCACTAATTGCTGAAATTTTTGAGGCGGCCCACCACCGTACCTGGCTACACCTGTGGAGCACCCGCGTCATGGTGTGTACTCACAGGAGGCGGGGGAAGAATCTTGATTCTGGGAACAGGCTGACTGGTGCAGCTTTTTCCCTCTACCCTTGTCTCTGTACAGAAAGGAAGCGCCATTTGACCCGCTTGCTTTTCTGAAGCCGAAAGGACTGTACCTTTGTCTGTGAGGAAACCTGAGGTAAAATTATTTCTTCCCAGCAGTTGCTGTGGATACGAGGTCCCAGAGACCATCCCCAAATAATTCCTCACCCTTATAAGGCTCTCTATGCGCTTTTTAAGTCAGCATCACCTGTCCAGTGACAGGTCTCTAATACCCTCCTGACAGAATGGACATTACATTTATTTTGGATGCCAGCCGGCAAAATATCCCTCTGTGCATCCCCCATATATAAGACAACGTCTTTAATATGTTTTTATGTTTGCCAACTATTATCCCTGTTTGACAGGGTCACCAACCACGCTGCAGCAGCACTATCTGCAGGTCTCAGTCTAGTACCCGAGTGTGTAAATACAGACTTCAGGATAGCCTCCTGTTTTTTATCAACAGGTACCTATTAAAGTGGCCGTATCCTAAGACGGCAGTCTTTTTTGACAAACGTGTGAGCGCCTTATCCACCCTAGGGGATATCTCCCAGCGTAACTTATCCTCCTGGCGGGAAAGGGTACGCCATCAGTAACTTTTTATAAATTACCAGTTTCTTAACGGGGGAACCCACGCTTTTCACACACTTCATTTATTCATCTGATGGGGGAACAAAACACTGCCTGTTTTTTCTCCCCAAACCTAAAACCCATTTATAGAGGTGCTTGGGTTAAAGTCAGAAATGTATAACACATTTTTTATTGCCGGGATCAAGTCACGGATTGGATTGTGTATATGTCTCCACCTTGTCGACACTGGAGTCAGACTCCGTGTCGACATCTGTGTCTGCCATCTGAGAGAGCGGGCGTTTTTGAGCCCCTGATGGCCTTTGAGACGCCTGGGCAGGCGCGGGCTGCGAAGCCGGCTGTCCCACAGCTGTTACGTCATCCACCCTTTTATGTAAGGAGTTGACACTGTCGGTTAATACCTTTTACCTCTCTATCCACTCTGGTGTCGGCCCCACAGGGGGCGACATCACATATATCGGCCTCTGTTCCGTCACCATATAAGCATCCTCATTCAACATGTCGACACAGCCGTACCGACACACCGCAGACACACAGGGAATGCTCTAAACGAGGACAGGACCCACAAAAGCCCTTTGGGGGGACAGAGTGAGAGTATGCCAGCACACACCAGAGCGCTATATACTGCAGGGACTAACTGAGTTATGTCCCCTATAGCTTTATATATATATATATATATATATATATATATATATATATATATATATATATATATATATATATATATATATATATATATATATATATAATGTATACTGCGCCTAAATTTAGTGCCCCCTCTCTCTTTTTTTAACCCTTGTAGACTGCAGGGGAGAGCCAGGGAGCTTCCCTCCAACGGAGCTGTGAGGGAAAATGGCGCCAGTGTGCTGAGGAGATAGGCTCCGTCCCTTTTTCGCGGCCTATTCTCCCGTTTTTTATGGACTTCTGGCAGGGGTATTTACCTCATATATAGCCCCTGGGGCTATATATTGAGGTATTTTTGCCAGCCAAGGTGTTTTTATTGCTGCCTCAGGGCGCCCCCCCCCAGCGCCCTGCACCCTCAGTGATCGAAGTATGAAGTGTGTGAGAGGAGCAATGGCGCACAGCTGCAGTGCTGTGCGCTACCTTGGTGAAGACGGAGTCTTCATGCCGCCGATTTTCCGGACCATCTTCTTGCTTCTGGCTCTGTAAGGGGGACGGCGGCGCGGCTCCGGGACCGAACATCAAGGCTGGGCCTGCGGTCGATCCCTCTGGAGCTAATGGTGTCCAGTAGCCTAAGAAGCCCAATCCGGCTGCAAGCAGGCGAGTTCGCTTCTTCTCCCCTTAGTCCCTCGCTGCAGTGAGCCTGTTGCCAGCAGGTCTCACTGAAAAGAACAAATTCTAAGACTATAACTTTCTAAGAGCTCAGGAGAGCCCCTAGTGTGCATCCAACCTCGGCCGGGCACGAAATCTAACTGAGGCTTGGAGGAGGGTCATAGTGGGAGGAGCCAGTGCACACCAGGTAGTCTAAGATCTTTCTAGAGTGCCCAGCCTCCTTCGGAGCCCGCTATTCCCCATGGCCTTACGGAGTTCCCAGCATCCACTAGGACGTTAGAGAAATAAATGTGCTATAACCCAGATCAACCAGTTCTGCTGTAGAGGTCAGAAGTGAAATACTGGATTGTCACATGGTACATCACACTCGCACCATATTAAGCAAGCGCTCATATTGCTGGCCTTACCGGCCGAGGTTCCAGTGCATCGTCCAGTCCAAGCCCTCGGATGTGAGAATGGGCACCTAACAAACAGATCACACAATGGTTAAAAACCTATAATCTTCACATGTACATAAGAATAACGTATTATTTGCAATACTCTTATGTAGTATATACTGTTTAATACAAAAGTAACATTATAATGCCATGCCATAGTACACATCAGACACCACGCGTTTTTGCTTTCTGTGCAAACTATAATCAGCGAGTTCTGAGGTCAGAAGTCACATGATACGAGAAGCCGGTCATATCAAGCAGCGTTTGCTCTGCCCCAACATTGGTAGCGTCTGAGTGATAACATGTATTTATTACACACAGGAAGCCAAATATAAATGGTAAATTTGACTTTAAAGATTGTTAACATCAGCCATATTATTCCTTACCATCAGCATCCCTCATTTACCCACAGCAACAGAGGCAGGCAGTACCTTTACAAATACCCTAATGGGCACATTCCAGCAGGGAACAACTCCCAACCTACAGTGCATCATGTGGCATTAGTTGAGGGAGCATTTTCTTTTTTCTTACGAACAGGGAGATGTGTATAGGTATAAAGACTACTCCATATCCCGTTGCATTCTTATCATCAACTTAACATTAGGACTGATTCTAAGGGGTAAATTTACTAAGAAGGGTTGTTCTATTTAAGATGGCAACCAGATTCTACTTCTCATTTATCTAGCACCTTCCAGAAGATAATACCTGGAATCTGATTGGTTGCTATGGGCAACATCCCATCTTAAACAGAACTCCCATCCTAGTAATACCGCTTTCAGATCGCTAATGCCAGGTCGCACCCCGGAATTGGAAACAGGTCCTTCCCGGGTGCAACCTGGCATTGGAGCCTCAGAACTGGCTTCCCATCCTGGCATATTGCCGGTTCAGCTTGCCATCGGGGGCAGCGCTAGGAGATTAGATCATCTCAACGCCACTTCTCCCAAAGCTATGATCGGGTACCGGGTTGCATCGACTCAGGTAACCCGTCAACACTGCACCTGACCTAGTAATAACTCTTCTTTATTCCCAGGTTGAATTACCGGGTCAGACGGACCGGGAATTTGGGACTGGCCCTTTCACATCGTACAGCTACCCACGTTGCCCCGGCAATATACCTGGTCGATACCGGACTATTTATGCGGTATAAAAGGGATATAAATTTACCCCATAGTGGCATGCAAAGTGGCTGTAGTTGTGGTCAGCAGCAGAATGAAGCCTGATGTACTACTTTATGTTAATATAGTGTTCACGCTAGGCTGTTTTAGCAGGGCGCGCACCCTGTCCGATTTTTTAAGGGCAAAATCCGCCCTGCCCTTTCTGCGGCGCCTTGCTAAACAGCCGCACACTTCCTGCCCTCCCAGCGTGTAAAGATGCCGTGCGCATGTATGCTGTGGGAGAGCATGCCCCAAAAGGGACGCCGCCGGCCGCCCCCTGTAATAACGTATGCGGGCCGCACCGCTCACTTAAATTACGTTTCATGGCCACGCCCCCTTTTCGGACACACGTGTGCCCCCGCTGTCCGGCGCCCTGCCCTCTACATTTTCTAGAGGGAACACTATTAATATGAGAATCCGTTCAACTAATATGACTGTTTGTGCGTGTGCAAGCGGTAACCCCGCGCTGCCCAGTGATTTTACACCGGCTGACGCAACTGTTATGATAGGTCTTAAAACTTGCACTTGTGTAGGGAAAAGGAGTGGGTGGGCAAGGGAAAACCAAACAGAAGAGACAGCTTGTTAGAAAGAGGGGGATAATGAGAGCGCTGGTCAATGAAGTTTGCAGTCATGACCGGTTTTTATATACCAGCAGGAATTCTATGGCTGCGTATCATAAACGGTGGGATAGGTGGAACGTAGAACCCAAGATCCAGATTAATGTCCCTCTTGTGTGTAGTCAACATGCGCATCTGATGTTAAACGCGTTCTATTGCTCTGTATGCCCCATTTTTCCTCTTTATGGTCCTAGTGCGGATGATAGGACAACACTGTGTGGTAACTGATGTTTTCACTGTTCATTTCTGCAGCTTTCTCATGTTTTGTCCTATAACGACATTTCTCCATTTCACTATGTATGTTATGGCTTTTGTGATTCTTTAATGTGTCACCCCTGCAGCTGGCAGAATATGACTTTGCTTATTGTGTAGTCTGTATTGCTAGGTTATTGGTCTTTTTATTACAGATTGAGTCTCCCTTATCCAAAATGCTTGGGACCAGAAGTATTTTGGATATCGGATTTTTCCATATTTTGGAATAATTGCATACCATAATGAGATATCATGGTGATGGGACCCACGTCTAAGCACAGAATGCATTTATGTTTCATATACACCTTATATACACAGCCTGAAGGTAATTTTAGCCAATATTTTTAATAACTTTGTTTAATGCACAAAGTGTGTGTACATTCACACAATTCATTTATGTTTCATACAGACCTTATACACACAGCCTGAAGGTCATTTAATACAATATTTGTAATAGTTTTGTGTATTAAACAAAGTTTGTGTACATTGAGCCATCAGAAAACAAAGGTTTCACTATCTCACTCAAAAAATTCCGTATTTCAGGATATTTGGATATGGGATACTCAACCTGTATTTGTATGTACTTAATTGAACAAATCTTTTCAATAAAAAGTACTTAATTTAAAAAATAAAATAAAAAAAGGAGGGGGAGGGGCCAGAGGAACAGGGGAGGGAAGCGAGCCTGGGACCTGCAGATTGGGGCAGCATCGTCTAAAGAGGTAAACTGTTTATAAAGAACCCGGCATTGCAACAGTGTCGGAAATACCATATTTTCCAGATGACATGGTACTTGGCCAATGTATTTTGTTGAAGGCTAGTAATGTATTCCATTGCTTTATCCTTTATGTCACCACCAGCCATCTGTGTGGCTTCTAGTATACCCATAGGCTATAACATGGGTCTTCAACCTTTAGCCCTCCAGCTGCGGTGGAACTACACATCCCAGCATGCCTTGCCACAGTATTACTATTGAGGCATGTTAAAACTGAGTTAGGGCATGCTGGGATGTGTAGTTCCACAGCAACTGGAGGGCCACAGGTTGAAGACCCATGGCCTATAGAGTACATTACGCCACTTCATGGTACATTAGTAACTTTACCAATGCTTAACTTGCGCTACTGTGGTGGAAACATGCATGTGATAAGAGATAACACTACATAACGGGCATTTTACAAAGTGTGCTAAAGCTCAGAGCATGATATACACAAAATTAAACTTCACACTTTAAATATTCTATTAAATGCCTGCATTACCCATATAGCTAATAAGGAGTATTTAACGGCTCACTATACTGCTAAAGTGGGTTTGTAATAAATACAAAACTATTTTAATTCCTGTATCGAAGCAATTAAGAAACTCCTTTATTCAAGACCTTTTTAAAACAGAAAGTTTTAGAATATTAGAACTTTAGTGAATTTAATGGTGTATAACAATCCTAAATTCCCATAGCCAGAGGGCATGTGGAAGTTTGGGTGTTGCTAACTGACAGAACTTATTACTATGGAAACGGCTTGTTGATTGTTGAGCTGTCTCTATGGGAACCTTCTTACAGACTGACACAGGAAATGATCATCAGCATCTACATTAATATTGCACAAGTTGCAGTAACAATACGCATCATCATATTAGTGCAGTAAAATATAAAGACACATAACTGGGCACTTATTTGTATTTATTATTTAAAGATAAATTGTCTAATCTCCCTTACCTAACAAGAATAGCAAACAACTATTTTTTTTAAATGAATAAATATGAAATACTTACCTATTCTCTCTATTCTGGTTACATCTCGTACCTCAGGGACCTTGGTTGTCTAGGAAAAAATATTACCCATTACCTAAGGAACACGACCGTGTATATAATGTACAAGTAAAAAGTGCATGCAAAAGGTGCTGTCCTGGTACAGTAGGTTCAGGATTTTATACCCCAACAGAACATGTGGCGTGATCTCTTTGCTCCATTCAATAGGCCTTAATGTTAAATGACAACAACTCCCAGCTAACAGAGACAGTAACTTATATTGCAGAAAAACAAATGTCTGCAGATCATCATTTACTTGCACGTATCAAGCTGACTGTATTGCTGTACCATTTAGTGTACATGGGTAGTGGTTCCCTAAATTTTTGAGGTGCGGCGCCCATAAGTCCATTCCCACATACAGGGAGCACAGCACAATGCCGTGCCCATTTCCCCACACAGGTCGCCCGGCACAGTGCCAAGCTCATTCCCTCACTGCGCCCGACACAGCGCTGAGCCCATTCACCTGCACAGAGAGTACGGCAAGCGTCTGTGCCCACTCCTCCACACAGGGAGCCCATTCCCCCACACAGGAAGACTGGTATATCGCTGTGCCCATTACTCCGTACAGGGAGCCCGGAACAGCGCTGTGCCCATTTCTCCACACAGGGAGCCCGACATAGTGCCAGACCCATTCCACCACACAGGGAGCCCAGCAAAGCACAGAACCCATTCCCCCCCACACACAGAGGGCCCAGCAAAGCACTGAGCCCGACGCAGCGGCGTGCCCATTCCTACACACAGGGAGCCCGGCACAGCACCATGCCCATTATGCTTTACAGGGAGCCTGGCACAATGCTGTTCTCATTCCCCCACACAAGCAGCCCAGAACAGCACTGAGCCCATTCCCCCACACAGGGAGCCCGATACAACTCTGAAACCATCCCATACACAGGGAGCCTGGCAAATCGCTGTGCCCATTACTCCACACAGAGAACCCAGCACAACACCATTCCCAACGCACAACGAGTACGGCACATTGAGGGAATGGGCTCAGCACACAGGGAGCCTGGCACAGCGCTGAGCTCCTCCTGTTACATATGTCCCAGTTCCCAGGGAGCCCTGTTCAGTGCTGTGCCCATTACCCCACACAGAGAACCCAGCACAGCACCGAATCCATTCCCACCGCACAGCAAGCACGGCACAGCGCTGAGCCCATTCCCCCACACAGGGAGCCTGGCACAGCGCTGAGCCCATTCCCCCACACAGGGAGCCTGGCACAGCGCTGAGCCCATTCCATCACACAGGGAGCCTGGCACAGCTCTGAAACAATCCCAAACACAGGGAGCCTGGCACAGCGCTGAGCCCATTCCCCCACACAGGGAGCCTGGCACAGCGCTGAGCCCATTCCCCCACACAGGGAGCCTGGCACAGCGCTGAGCCCATTCCCCCACACAGGGAGCCTGGCACAGCGCTGAGCCCATTCCATCACACAGGGAGCCTGGCACAGCGCTGAGCCCATTCCATCACACAGGGAGCCTGGCACAGCGCTGAGCCCATTCCATCACACAGGGAGCCTGGCACAGCGCTGAGCCCATTCCATCACACAGGGAGCCTGGCACAGCGCTGAGCCCATTCCATCACACAGGGAGCCTGGCACAGCGCTGAGCCCATTCCATCACACAGGGAGCCTGGCACAGCGCTGAGCCCATTCCCTCACACAGGGAGCCTGGCACAGCGCTGAGCCCATTCCCTCACACAGGGAGCCTGGCACAGCGCTGAGCCCATTCCCTCACACAGGGAGCCTAGCACAGCGCTGAGCCCATTCCCCCACACAGGGAGCCTGGCACAGCGCTGAGCCCATTCCATCACACAGGGAGCCTGGCACAGCGCTGACCCCATTCCATCACACAGGGAGCCTGGCACAGCCCTGAGCCCATTCCCTCACACAGGGAGCCTGGTACAGCACTGAGCCCATTCCCTCACACAGGGAGCCTGGCACAGCTCTGAAACAATCCCAAACACAGGGAGCCTGGCACAGCACTGTGCCCATTACTCCACACAGGGAACCAGGCACAGCACCGAATCCATTCCCACCGCACAGCGAGCATGGCACATTGCTGAGCCCATTCCCTCACGCAGGGAGCCTGGTACAGCGATGTGCCTATTACTCCACACAGAGCCTGGCACAGCGCTGAGCACCTCCTGTTACATATGTCCTGCTTCACAGGGAGCCCTGTACAGTGCCGTGCCCATTCCCAGACACAGGGAGCCGGGTACAGTGCGGTGCCATTCCCCCACACAGGGAGCCCTGTACAGCGCTGAGTCCATTCCAGTACAGTGCCGTGCCCATTCCCAGACACAGGGAGCCGGGTACAGTGCGGTGCCATTCCCCCACACAGGGAGCCCTGTACAGCGCTGAGTCCATTCCGGTACAGTGCCGTGCCCATTCCCAGACACAGGGAGCCCGGCACAGCGCAGAGTCCATTCATCCGCACAAGCACAGTAACCCGGCACAGCACTGAGCCCACTCCCCCACACAGAGAGCCCGACACAGCGCCGTGCTCATTACTCCACACAGGGAGCCCGGCGCAGCGCTGACCCCTCCCCTGTTACAGCCCACGTCCCGGCTGTAGCTACCATGATCCACAGTCTCTTACCGCCATAGCCGCCATGCTGCTGCAGCCTCACCTCACCAACCGCCGGGTGCGCAGGAGAGTAGACTCAGAGGTGTAACACTGATACCGCCCCGGCAGGAAACAGCACCCCTCACTGAGCGTTCCAGAGCTGAGGCACCCGCCCAGACGAGAGGAGGGGACGGGGACGGGGACGGGGACAGGGACAGGGACAGGAACAGGATTGTGGCTCGTCTCAGACTCCATCAATACCGCTGACTGACAGTGTGCTGTACAGAGCCGGCCTTTGGCATAGGCAAACTAGGCAAATGCCTAGGGCATTTGGTATGCTTAGGGGCACCAGCAGCTTCTGCTGATTAAAATGATATGCGGCATGCCTATATTTTGTGTGTGACTGCGGATGTATCTGCATACGAAATGCTACGTTGCGTGTATTCCTGGAAATCACTGTAATGTAGCATTTCGTATATGCAGAGAAAGTCAGTCGCACACAGAATATAGGCATGCTGCATATCATTCTAATCAGCAGAAGCTGCTTGTGCATCCTAGCCACATAGTAATGCAAATAAGACGCATTTTCATAAACAAAATGCGCCCGATGTTAGCAGAGCTGCCAGCTGACTCACGCCAGGCATCTCCAACAGAACTAGCGGCGGTGCTAGGGGGCACCAGCCAAAATCTTGCCTAGGGCATCATATTGGTTAGGGCCGGCTCTGGTGCTGTATACTAACTTTATTTATTTATATATATATATATATATATCATTCATAGTAACGCTGAGGACATAGTGGTTACTATACGCAGCTTGCAATATGTAATGTACACAGGCACCAAAATGAGTATTTAGTATAATGGCCATCTCAGGGTACCATGATAATGATTGTGAGCTGCCATGCAGGCTAGGTAACTACTGAGAGCAATCACATGGTGGTAAGGTGGGCACAGGGTGCTGTATGCCACTGTGAATGTATCATAGCAATGCTGGAGGCCACCAACTGTACCTTGCATAATAAGAAAGAATGTAAATTTTAATATACATGTGATTGAAGTGCACCCAATGTCCATGGTCTTTCTTTCCGTCATAATATGGCATGTTTATGGGCTATATTTGCATACCTCCCAACATGACCCTCTCCAGGAGGGACACAATGCTCTGCTTCTAGACTTCTCTCTTAATTTATGATTGCCGGCACCTGTGTTGAACAGGTTCATGGTTAAGAAAGGTGTTTCGCCACAGGTGAAGACAATCATAAATTAAGAGGGAAGTCCAGAAGCAGAGCATTTAGTCCCTCCTGGAGAGGGTCATGTTGGGAGGTATGTATTTGGATCACCGCACTGTTAGAAAACAAATCAATGTAGAATATGATTGGTAATGATATAGAGAATATTTCCTCTTGCTGCAGAGAATTGCCCTAGGTTTCGATTACTGCCCCTGTTGCACAGAATGCCCCGTGTTACAGCGACTGCACCTGTTAGATATTGCCCCATGTCGCAGGGAGTAGACTGCCCATGTTACATAGTGCCCCTTATTGCAGAGACTGCACCTGTTAGATATTACCCCATGTTGCAGAGAGTAGACTGCCCATATGACATAATGTCCTGTATTGCAGAGACTGCACCTGTTAGATATTACCCCATGTTGCAGAGAGTAGACTGCCCATATGACATAATGTCCTGTATTGCAGAGATTGCACCTGTTAGATATTACCCCATGTTGCAGAGAGTAGACTGCCCATGTTACATAATGCCCCGTATTGCAGAGACTGCACCTGTTAGATATTACCCCATGTCGCAGAGAGTAGACTGCCCATATGACATAATGTCCTGTATTGCAGAGATTGCACCTGTTAGATATTACCCCATGTTGCAGAGTAGACTGCCCATGTTACATAATGCCCCTTATTGCAGAGACTGCACCTGTTAGATATTACCCCATGTCGCAGGGAGTAGACTGCCCATTTGACATAATGCCCCGTATTACAGAGATTGCACCTGTTAGATATTACCCCATGTTGCAGAGAGTAGACTGCCCATGTTACATAATGCCCCGTATTGCAGAGACTGCACCTGTTAGATATTACCCCATGTCGCAGAGAGTAGACTGCCCATATGACATAATGTCCTGTATTGCAGAGATTGCACCTGTTAGATATTACCCCATGTTGCAGAGAGTAGACTGCCCATGTTACATAATGCCCCTTATTGCAGAGACTGCACCTGTTAGATATTAACCCATGTCACAAAGAGTAGACTGCCCATATGACATAATGTCCTGTATTGCAGAGATTGCACCTGTTAGATATTACCCCATGTTGCAGAGAGTAGACTGCCCATGTTACATAATGCCCCTTATTGCAGAGACTGCACCTGTTAGATATTACCCCATGTCGCAGGGAGTAGACTGCCCATTTGACATAATGCCCCGTATTACAGAGATTGCACCTGTTAGATATTACCCCATGTTGCAGAAAGTAGACTGCCCATGTTACATATTGCCCCTTATTGCAGAGACTGCACCCAGTGCCAGATTAACGTCCTCATGGGCCTGGAGCTGAAATTTATGAAGGGCCTATTGTGTGTCACCACAAGGGGTGTGAGCAGCATGGCAGGTGTGTGACTATTGAAATAAGGGTGTGCCCACTGATGTGGGGGTGTGGTCTGTGATGTGGGGTGTGGCTAGCACCATACACAGCATAGCTACTCACCAACCTTACACCACCTCATTATCCCACCTTATGTGAAGCACACCCTGTAAGGATTATATCTCTGAACCACCTCGATTTGATGACCCCTTAGGTACCCGTGAGAGTATCTCTTAACACAAAGAGTAAGCACGCAGCTGTAGTTAAGAATCACTCTGTTTATTGTAAAAATTACAGCGTACTATATAGATAAGAAACATGGGTGTATACAATATGTGCAAGCATATGATTGGATAAATAGAAGTAGCATACAACATTACATGCAGGATATTTAGTAACACACAGAAGTAGAAGTAACAGGTTTGATCTGGTATGTAACTGTCCTTGAAGATAAGACACAAACAAGCCTTATATTGTATGAACAGACAAGGGCATCCTGTAGAGAGTGCGTACGTGTCTATTCAAGCACATAACAGTTCATATAGCATGTTTAACCCTTCAATCCCCTCTTAGAATCATATATTTATATAACATGATTCTTTACATGGAGCTTTTTATTTCTATATTCAGTTAGGTATTGCTTATAGGCTGCAGGGGAGTTAGGAGGGATTGTAAGGACGGCTTTATACATAAGCGAGTTTTCAATACCTTTTGTGGCGAGTTTTCTGCAGCAGGGTATAATGCAAAAGAAAACAACACAAAAAATTGCTATCACAATCAATATGTAGATTCCTAGTTGAACAAGACCCTGTTTCCAATTTTCAAACCAATCAAAGTATTGGCTCCAGGGGTTGTCAATACCAGAATTTCTTTTTTTAGCTCTATGGATAAATCATCTAGTTTTTTTATGGCTAGGGTAACTTTACCATTTGGGAGGTGGCTTCTAATTGTTCAGCTATACCTTTGAGTGCAACTTTGGTATCATTAATGAATCTCTGTTGGTTATAGTAGATATAATTGATCCATGCAACATTTTTATTGACAGTTATTATAGGGATTAAGGATTCAAATCCTGCAGCTACTTCATCTCTAGCTTTGAATTCGTCTGGCACCCCTCTTGGGACCCCAATTGTGTCAATATAAACATGTGGATCGAAGCTACCTATTGGAGTTTCCCTTTTTCTTCTATGTGTGGGAGCAGTGTTTGAGGTAGGGGAACCTTCATTAGTTGGGAGTATGTGTAATGGCATAATTATTTTGGCTAAGGCACATTGACCTTTCCATGGGATATTTAATCTAGTTCTGAGTTTTAAATCTCCACAGATATAATAAATGTCCCCTAGGGACTTGGTTTGATTAACTAGGATGGTGTTACGTGTTTCTGAGCAGTATCCAGGAGGAAAATTTTTAAAATCCTTACCAGAGTGGCTAGTGGAGTTGTAGCAGGTGTAGTTACCTGGGTATATAGTTATTGTGTTACCAGGGTTGGGGTTTTTTGAGAGTATGGGGTATTCCTTTTTCCACATTTCACATTGGCTGTCATTGGTTTTGGTGCCGTTGTAAAGGCTGAAAAAACAACTTTCCTGCTCTAGGGGTATATTAAGGGGCACTGTGCCTAGGTGAGGCCTAGATCTGCCACAAACATAGCAGTTACTTTTATTATGTTTATTGGCGCTATATTTCATCCATTCTAACCAGAAATTGATGTCAGAGAAACCAGTTTCAATAGCTAGGATGTCTTCAAAGGTGGGATTGTTAATGGCTATCATATCCTTGAAGGTAGCTATATGAGGCCTTAGGGGTTTACCTTGGGGGATAGCCTTAGACTGATACGCTGGATTGTTAAACATGTCCCATAAATGAAAGCTTTGCCTTTCGCTATAGTACCCTGTTCCCCACCATATTCCAACTACATAGGTACCTTTATCTGCTCTGCTGGGGCGTTCTATGTTTAATCTGAACCTATATGCACTTGGGCCCTCGTCCATCTTAAAGATAGACATTCTAGAGAGTAGAGGTATTCCACCAGGTTGGCTCCATCTATTTAAGGCATCTGATGGTCTGTACCCCCAGTCAATTCCTGTGTTCCACCCCACAGATCCCCAGGAATCACAGTTGTATCCCCACCATGAATCAGTAACACAAATATAAACTGTCTCAGATATTCCTGATTTTCTTTTTTTGTGTATAGAGTGTTTTGCTTCAGCAAGCTTGGAGAACATAAAGTAATCTAAGACATAGGTGGCTACGTGTGTGTTGGAGGAGTTATACCATAAGGTGGTCACCCCTTCCTTTTGTGAGATGTCAACCTCAGTTCTACAGGGAAGTGTTAGGACTGTGATGAGGGTTAGGATAACACATGCCCAGCGGGGTCCGTGGTTCACAATCATCTTCTCCATGTGTGAGGTCATCTTGGTTGGAGGTCAGGGCTGTCTGCCCCCGTTAGTACCTCTCCTCGTTGGAGGTCAGGGCTGTCTGCCCCCGTTAGTACCTCTCCTGGACTTGCTTCGCGGTTTGGGCTGGGTATCTTCTTTACTCGGGATGCATGGATCCAGGTGGGCCCCTCCTCAGTAAGGACAGCTGTTCTGGTTACTGCAACAACTTCTGTTTCTGGACCATAGGTGAAGTCTCCTGGACTCTTATTCCTGGGAAGCACCTTCACCACGACTCTGTCTCCGACCTGGAAAGGGTGTGTTGGTTCCTGTGGGTTAAAAGGATTTTTACAAACAACCTTGTGTTCAATTTCATCTAGTTTTGTTATCAGGGACCTAACGTACTCTTCCCTTATGAGTTCTAAGTCGCCTTCCTGTATTATTAGTGGTTTCTTAGCCCAGGGTGTGGGGAAGGGTCTTCCCATGAGTATTTCAAAAGGTGAATAACCTAGGGTTTTCTGGGGAGTCATTCTGATTTCTGCTAGTATGATAGGGAGGGCTTGCTTGAGGTATACATGGCTTCCCCTCTTTGCAGATTAATCCTGTTTTAGGATTCTTCTGCATTATTGGAAACAACCAATCAGCTAAATCTTTGGGGGAGGCAGAAACTTGGAGTTCAGTAAATAGATACTGATCATCTATCATGGGTGGGGTTATGACGGCCATGGCTTGGTATGTGGAGTCATTTGGTCTAGCACAAGAGCCGTCAACAGAAACATGGTCAGAGCCAGGAACAGGTATGGGGGACATGTCCAGTCTGGGAGATGTCTCAGTCTCTATGGTCAGACAGCAGTCATGGTCGTCGGGCAAGTCATCTTGGGGACCTTTGAGACCAAGAAGAGCGTTTAGAATAGGGGCAGGACCTGAAGTTGTATTAGCATACTTGATGGTGAGGGAGGGATTTCCCAGCAATTGTACTTCATAGCCACTAAGGCGTTGGGCAGACATGTGTTGTGTATGTAATCCTTTAAGAATGGCCAAAACATCATGGGTTGTGTGAAGTACAGTGGTGTGTCCTAGGGTGAGTGTAGTTGCCATTTCAGCTACCATTGCACAGGCCGCTAGTGCCCGAAGACAGGCAGGCATACCTTGGACCGACACAGGCATTACTTTGGAAAAGAATGCCACGGGGCGCAGCTTGCCTCCATGAAATTGAGTCAGTACCCCCGCCATGGTTTTACAGTTGTCCCTTGCATATAAATGAAACGGCAGTACATAGTTTGGGAGGCCCAGTGCCGGACTTTTTACCAACATACATTTTAGACTTTCATATGCAGTTAACATTTCTTGTGACCATTGAATCTGTTTAGGTTTGTCATTGAGAGTGGCTTGTCTCAAGATATTGTCATAGTAGGAACAATCAGATATCCACTGTCTGCAATAATTAATCATGCCCAGAAAGGATAGCATTTCCTTCTGAGTAGTTGGGGTGACCAGGCCCAATACAGACTGAATGCGTTGTGGACTGATTTTCCTTTCTCCCTCTGTGAGTACAAAACCCAAATAATCGACATGCTTTTTACACCATTGCATTTTTGTTTTAGACACATTCACAGAGCCAGTTTAACAGTGATATACCATCCTCTCGGCAGGCCTCCTCCGTTTGACTACAGAGAAGCAGATCATCTGCATACTGTAGCAGGACAGAACCATAGGGGGGGTGCCAGGGAACTGCTTGCCCTCAAAAGAAAAAGCAAAAAGTAATTGTGTCTGAGGGTCCACTGGTATGCTGAAAAATGCATTTTTTTAAATCAATTACTGGGAAAAATGCAGCGTGTACAGGGATGGCTGAGATGAGTGAGTTTACATCAGGTACAATAGGTGCAATGGGAACAATTAGCTGATTAATTGCCCTAAGATCTTGTACAAACTTTATAGTCCCATCTGATTTAGCTACAGGGTTAACTGGTGTGCAGTATGGGGATACTACATGTTTGAGAATGCCTTGCTTTAAAAATTGTTGTACCATGGGTCTAAGACCCTCTATCTTTTCTTGTGACAAAGGGTACTGTTTGTGGTACACTGGCTGTGAGTCTGGTTTGAGTGTGGCCTTGTATGGTGTGCAAGATATCAGTCCTGTGTCGAAGGGACCTTCTGCCCACACAAGGGGGTCTATTGTATCTAGTTCAGTGGTCTCAGTGAGCACGGGGAAGTGTGGTGAGGTTATGTCCATACCCCCACCAGTAGGGGTGATGGTTATCTGTAGTTCAGTAAGGAGGTCTCTTCCCAGCAAGTTAACTGGACAGTCAGGTATGACAGTGAATGAGTGAGTCCCTATGTAATGTCCCCGTGGTGTGTCAATAGGGATAGGTACAGTGGAGTAAGCTTTTGTGGGTATCCCATTGATTCTTATTGCATGAAAGTCGGGACACCCTCCTCCGGGCCCCGTCAGCGGGGCTGTCCCTACCAGTCAATCTGGAACCTTGGGGGGTCCCTGGGAACGTTGCTAAGGGGGGCAGATTCAGTTGATGGCTGCCTAGGTTTGTTAAGGGGGTAGGGGCAGTCCCTAGCCCAGTGTCCATCCTAGCCACAGTTAAAGCAGGATGTATGTCGTCTGTTTGGAGGTGCAGGGGGACCCCTATTATGTGGGGTGTCCCGCTGGGGGCGAGGGTTCCTGTGTTGCCTCCGGAGGTTCTGAAAACTGTGGGTCAGTACGTTTTGAGTAGTCTTTTTAATGTCAAAACAGCCTGCTGCTTCCTTCTCATATAAATGTTTACTGAATTCCTCAATGTTGTCTGAGGTCCAACTAGAAACACTTTGTTTTACTGTCAAGGTCACAGAAGGCAGCAGGTTGTTTATAAATGTGGAAATAATTAAGCTGTCAGTATTTACTAGGGTGAGACCTGCTTCGTCTGACCAGCATTTTTTTAAATCTCTTCCAGAATTCAGTCACATTCTCACTAGGTTTCTGTTTGCAAGCTACTGTTAGGGACGAGCGGGTTTTAAACACTGCGTCCAGATGTTCACTCAGTTCATCCCACTAAATTGTCTAGCCAGGGGTTAACAAGGTAGTAATTTGTAGGGGAGACACGAGCAACATATTCCTTGCAGGTCTCTCCCGGGAGGGGAGGGGGGTATTCAGTCTCTTTACTCTGATCTGATCCCATATTACCAATAAGTAACTAACGTGTCTAAACTGAATTAATAACAATCTTTATCATAAAAAAAAACATAGATTGTTCCAAACACAGTGTCATATAGTGCGTGTACACTTACCACCCACGCAATATATTTCTAAAAGAATTCACAAATAACAGGGAAGGGGAACAATAGTCTATGTATGCATTCAGCTGATCTGATCATAGATCATTGGTAACATGTGGGAGTGCATATTTCCTACACAAACTACCGGGAACAGAAAACAACAACAGTACAACTTGTGATACCAAATGTACGTACACTTACCACCCGTACAATTAATATCTCTGCAATCGTGGACAATGTTATTTGTTACAAATCAACTTTCAAATGTACTTAAAATCACTGTAAACAACAATGTCCTCTGGCACTCAGTGTCCGTGCACTTACCACCCGTTCACTGAGTGTCCTTAATAGAAAAATTACAATATGAGTACTTATAAGACAGACATACAAATATTTAGGTGATCAAATCGAGGAGGCGTTGTTATTTGGACCCCTGGTCCATCTATGGTATCCCGGATACCTGTGCCTTTAAAGATTATATGGACCCCTGGTCCTTCTATGGTATCCCTGATACCTTTGCCTTTAAAGATTATATGGACCCCTGGTCCTTCTATGGTATCCCTGATACCTTTATGTGGCGCCCGGCGCCTTTAAGAAAACAAGTTTCTTTTCTGCCAAGTCCCGGACTTGGATTGTATTTCTTGTCACGTGTTCCCGGAACACGAAATGAGTTCAGATCTAGTAGTAATCGCAATCCCTGAACGGAAAAGACAGACAATAAAATTCTCTATCTTACCGGGCAGGGGACGATCGCCTAGATTCCGGCTACGAGCCCCCAAACTGTAAGGATTATATCTCTGAACCACCTCGATTTGATGACCCCTTAGGTACCCGTGAGAGTAACTCTTAACACAAAGAGTAAGCACGCAGCTGTAGTTAAGAATCACTCTGTTTATTGTAAAAATTACAGCGTACTATATAGATAAGAAACATGGGTGTATACAATATGTGCAAGCATATGATTGGATAAATAGAAGTAGCATACGACATTACATGCAGGATATTTAGTAACACACAGAAGTAGAAGTAACAGGTTTGATCTGGTATGTAACTGTCCTTGAAGATAAGACACAAACAAGCCTTATATTGTATGAACAGACAAGGGCATCCTGTAGAGAGTGCGTACGTGTCTATTCAAGCACATAACAGTTCATATAGCATGTTTAACCCTTCACACCCCCTGTTATATTATTGACTACTGAGAAATAAAATCCATTAAAAAACACAAACTATGGTTTATTAATGAAATGCAACAATTTCTATTTATAAAGTGCTGTAAGAGAAGTGTCATCCTTCTCATACAGATAGTTTGCTGTTGCACACTGTTCAAACAAATTGCGTTTTTCCTGTGTCATAAAAATGCTTAGTTCAAAGGTACAGCAACGTATTAACTTAAATTTTGTAGTTAAATTGTGTCACAAGAGTGACACAAAAGACGCAGTGGTCATCGTGAGGATGTTGATGATGATGATCATCCAGGAAGGCCTTGCAAAAACAAATGTAAATGTAGAAAAAAAAAGCCAACTTTTAGAACAAATTCAAGAGGATTCACATTTTGTTTAGATAAAGTTATTACTGGTGATGAAACATGGATCTCCCAGTACGATCCTGAGACAAAACGCCCGTCCACGCACTGGAAAACACCATCATCACCAAGAATGAAGAAAGCACGTCAAAGCAAATCTAAACTCAAAGCCATGTTCATTTTATATATATATATATATATATATATATATATAGAGAGAGAGCAAGCAAAAAAATCTGCGGCACTCAGGGTCTTGTGAAAGCGTAATTTGTATTAAAACATCAACATAGTGTCCATCGACGTTTCGGGGACTTCAACCCCTTTGTCAAGATGTGTGCAAAATGACAAATCTTGACAAAGGGTTGAAGTCCCCGAAACGTCGATGGAAACTATGTTGATGTTTTAATACAAATTACGCTTTCACAAGACCCTGAGTGCCGCGGATTTTTTTGCTTGCTGTCTGATTTCCAACCGAGGGCACCGGGGCATTTTGGACACATAGAGGAGTGCCGGGCTGTCTTCACACGTTATATATATATATATATACATACAGATGTGTTCATTTACAAAAGTCATGGCATAGCGGGTCACGTGCGTATGCAGGCTCCCACTATGCATTCACTACAATGGGGCTGCAGCTGATACGGATGTACATGGCATATCGCGATCTACAGAATGCTGCTATACGTAGAAAAGCTATAGCGGGAAAGATCTGTATCAAGGGTATTATTTTGGAAGACTGGGTTCCAGAAGGCGCAACAGCGATTTAACATTACTACAAAATGTTCTAGAGTTGTGTAAAAATAGTTTCATCCAACGCTCCAGCCCACACAGCTCTCTCTCTGTGAAGCAGTATTTGGCCGAGAGACAGACTGCAGTGCTAGAACACCCTCCCCACTCACCAGATCTAGCACCATGTGACTTCTTTATTTTCCATAAAGTCAAATCTGTACTCAAGGGACCCGTTCTGCATCAGTTATTGAGGTAAAGAGGAAAACAACGGAGCTGTGAGACAGCTGACAGATAATGAGCTACAGCACGGCTTTGACCAATGGAAAATAAGAATGCAGCAGTGTGTAAATGCAGAAGGGGAGTACGTAAAAGAGGGATGTAGTCATATATATATGCTTCTGATGAAGGACTTCTAAGTCCGAAACGCGTAAAGCAGGTGGATTTCTTTGGACTCTGGACTTTTGGACTTACCTCTGGAAACATCTTGGGAACGGTGATATCTTCCTTTGACGGTTGGACCGGCTGGTTCCGAATCTATCTGTCGTGAGAATCATCTTACCCTATTGAGGAGGTTCTATATGCTTTGTTATGTTTTATTTAATGTGAGTGCAATTCTGTAATAAATTCAGTTTTAGTTTTTAACCAACAGTGTTGCACTAAATATTTCTCTTTATTTGAGCCACACATTTGGCGGAGAAGGAGAAACAGACATATGGAGGATGATGGGCATATTTAATTATTATAAAATGTGAGTGCAACATCATATATCTTAAAGTGTATTCCACCCAGACCCCACAGTGTTACACTAAGAATATTTTCCTCCTATTTTGAGGCTAATACTTGGAGTGAACCCCTGGAGAGAAGGACGACATTCTTGGAAGAAATCTTCTATCCCCAGCAAGGAAAATTTAAAGGGACTGTATTGTATTTTATACCATATCTGCGCCACAGGGTCTCTCTCTTTTTCTATTGTAAGTATTTGGCCGAGAGACAGACTGCAGTGCTAGAACACCCTCCCCACTCACCAGATCTAGCACCATGTGACTTCTTTATTTTCCATAAAGTCAAATCTGTACTCAAGGGACCCGTTCTGCATCAGTTATTGAGGTAAAGAGGAAAACAACGGAGCTGTGAGACAGCTGACAGATAATGAGCTACAGCACGGCTTTGACCAATGGAAAATAAGAATGCAGCAGTGTGTAAATGCAGAAGGGGAGTACGTAAAAGAGGGATGTAGTCATATATATATATAGATGTAGCCACGCTCATCCTTGCCACGATGCATATGCACATACATATATGTGCCAGCTACCAAGCTAAATACACATTGGACTGTTCATGGTGCCGCTTCACCGTGCATTATGACATCACAGGTCTTGTAAGATTCTGTGTTACGGAGCAGTCTTACCACAAGCGAACTGCAAACAACGAATGTGATTGGGATCCTGCGGCACCCCAGGTGGTCCAGTGTGAGTATTTAGCTCGGTAAGTATAATGGACCTTATTCAGCTTGAGTTGTAGATTTGATTATTTAGCAAAACTGCAACTGCTGACGATCAGATGCTGGGGGCCGCCCAGCACACAGCAAGGCCGCCCAGCATGCTAATGGCCGCCAGCAATGCGACTGCAATTCAATTGTGATCGCATCGCTGGCCCTGCAATATAAGTGATGGCCCCTGCCTGGCTGCGAAGGCATGCGCAGCGCCACCATCTTATCTGTCTGATGTTACACGCGGCCGCCCCCGAAAACAACCCAGACCCGCCTGTGTTCCTGTCGCATTGCCGCCCCCGACCGCCCCGCAAATACCCCTGCCTGTCAATCAGGCTGAACCATTTGTATTACTGCAATGTGATCGCATTTCCCTGCCCATGCACGCACAGTGTGTGCACTGGGCCCATATTTGGGGATATGTGATTGCATCTCAGATGCAAATCAACCTGAATAAGGCCCTATGTCTGTAAGCAGCACCCTGATGAAAATTGCAATATTGCACCTGCCCCTTCATATCTCATACATATCTCATACAAATATTGCGTTTTTATTCTACAAAGGTTAAGGCTAGGCTGCGTGGCAGGAGGATAAGGTTTAGGCAGCGGGGATGGAAGGTTAGGTGCACTTACAGGGGGAGGTTAGTGTTAGGCAGCGGGTAGGGAGGGTTAGGGTAAGGACGGTATGGGAGAGGGTATAACCAGTGGTGCAAGTAGAAAAAATGTCTTACAGGTACTGTGTGCGCGCACTGAAAAATGGGCGTGGCCAAATGCCATATGGGGCGTGTCCAATGGAAATGTGGGCGTGATACACATATGGGGGAGGGGCAGATACACATATGACCCCCACAGTGCCAGATACACGTTGCCCCACAGTGCCAGATACACGAATGCCCCACAGTGCCAGATACACGAATGCCCCACAGTGCCAGATATGCATTGCCCCCACAGTGCCAGATATACATTGCCCACAACAGTGCCAGATATACATTGCCCGCCACAGTGCCAGATATACATTGCCCCCCACAGTGCCAGGTATACATTGCCCCCCACAGTGCCAGGTATACATTGCCCCCCACAGTGCCAGGTATACATTGCCCCCCACAGTGGCAGGTATTCCTGAAGCAGCAGAATCCCCCTTCCCCTGCTCACCGCTGCTGCTGACTTGTGTGAGGGGAGGAGAGCGCAGCCTGCGCCTCTCCTTCCCCTCAGTCTCCGGCGGGTGAGTTCAGTATTTAGCGCCGATACGTGAGCCAATCAAAGCTCTGCGAGCTCTGATTGGCTCACGGGCGGCGCTGATTTGAAAGAAGACATTGAGGGGAGGAGAGGCGCAGGCTGCGCTCTCCTCCCCTCACATCAGCGGTAGCAAGCGGCGGCCCGTCGGTGTGGGTACGGCGTACCCACGGCGAAATTCTTAAGGGTACGCCGTACCCACCCGTACCCGCATACTTGCACCGCTGGGTATAACACCCTTTACTCACCCCCATTGGCTTATACTCCCATTGGTATTTCATATGTCGGGATCTCGTGCGCCGGCTTTCCCTACTGAATATATATATATATATATATATATATACATATTGTATATTTATATATAAATATATATGCATACTGGACCGATATATGAGTATATTTTAGACTCTGCATATGTGTATATATATATATATATATATGTATATTCGTACTCAACAATAAATACTCAGTCTCTGCGCAAATTATCCGTGTAATCCAGAGTTTCTCTCCTGTAAATCCTCCAAGTGCAGCTGCATCCAACTCCAAGCCAATGGAGTATAGGGTATTGATGCTGGGAAGAATTAGGAGAACGCACTCATGAGTTTAAAAGGTAATAATCTTTATAATAAAAAATAAATATCCACATACATGTTAGTTTAAGAGTTCAAGTGCGACAATAATGAAAACCGTCAGTGCTGTGCTTTGTGTCGGTCTCACCAACTCTCTCACGCTGGCTCCGGACCCGGCGGGTGACGTCACACTGTCCACGGTTTGTAGCTACCTCCAACGCGTTTCGACCAATCGTGGTCTTTGTCAGGGGATGTGGATAATGTCCATCATAGGGCTCTGATATACTCGCCCTCGTTTAAATATTTAAATCTGAACCCTCTCATTGGTTCTCACTAATTAGTAGAACATTTGGATACACACTAAACCATGTTTGTAACATTAAACACCTACACAATACAAATGACATCATACATATGGTAGAAGGTACAAGCCTCGTCCAACACATTTAAATTACTTGAATCCACTTCTATTACCATTTGTAAATTTAACCTCCGTTTCTACCGTGTCGTAATAACACCTGTAGTAAGAGCTAATTAACACCCTTTACTTAGCCGCACTCTGGTGGTCATTCCAAGTTGTTCGCGCGGTAATTTTCTCTTTCATCCACTAGGGGACACTGGATCATCATATACATTAGGGGTGTGAAGTCTTGCAACCGGAAGTGTGGCACAATCTAAATTAAAATATTGTCTGCACAGCCGGCTCCTCCCCCCTCACGCCCCCCATCCCTCAGTTTAAAAAATTGTGCTTGGAGGAAGCACATAGGAGCTTTTGCTCCACAAAATATTTATTTATTTTATTTTATTTATTTTTTCTTTTCCTTCTCTAGCATGAGAAATAGCCCGATCCCTCCTAACAAAAGGAGGATGCAGGCAGAACTTACTTTGAGAGACCCTATCCCTCCTAATAAAAGGAGGGTGCAGGAATCACTGGAGGGAGACTAAGGTCCCAGCTAAAGGGATCAACTGCTCTCTTCACAGAAAATCCGGAGCACAGAGACAGTGAGTAGCCCCTAGAGGGACATCTACACTTAGGTAGTTTGGGGTTAAGGTGGCTGTGGCTCCCTGCAATAGGGTAATAGAAGTACAAGACGCTGTTTCCTCACACAAGGAAGCCGACTTACAAGTACAGCATCCCCCGCCCGCCACCCCCCTCTTCCCTCCGCAGACATGATCAGCAGCAACGTCAGGGAGAGGACTAACCTTCTCCAAGGGGTCTCCTGCCGCCCGCTATTAGAGCGCAGCCTACCGCGAGGACATGAGCAGGGGAGCCGGGCAGGCCGCCCGCACACATGTAATAACCGGAAAGCCAGCCTGGCTTACCTATGCCGTCCTCTCTCTCGCTCTCCGGCACAACGCCGTATCAGTAGGGGTACCGGAGTTGCCGCTGTTGGTAGCGCTGCTCTTCGATCCCAACGGCCGCTCTAGGGAGCGCGGGCACAGCATTTCCGCCGCCCGCTAGTAGAAGCACAACCGCCCGCTAATAGAATAACCGCCCGATAGGGATCCTATAACAGCCGCTCTAGTGTGCACTCCCCGCCGCCCGCTTAGGGAGCGCAGCTGCCCGCAAAAGGACCCCTTCCACCGGCCGCTCTGGGAGCGGAGGGTTAAGGGGAGCTGGCGGGGTATTTAACAGAGTGTGGGGCGGTCGGCCTGGACATTGTGGGGGATATAGGTAGAAGGTAGTGTTTTAATGATGTGAGCACATATTTTTAATGGCAGCCATCTTTAATATATTCAGAGGCGCCAAGATTGCTTCTCAGCAACAATAACGCCCCCTTTAGTGGAGCCATTTTTCTCAGCCAGTCAGAACTGAGGGAGGGATTTCTCTACCTAGTAGTTACAGGATAAGAAAAATAGTTTACTACTCCCTCTGCTGGTAGTTTTTATGTTAGGTCTCTGCTGCAAAGGATTTTCTAGGAGTTTTTAATCAAGCATGTTTATGCGTTTTATTTTCAATGGACTTCTACTTCAAAGATCCTGTGAAAATAAAGGGAACGTTCTGGATATCAACCCGATGTCAGTACTGAATCACAGTTACATGTGTGGGGTTGCAATGAGGCTGTTTAGAATAATTATTATTTTATTTCAAATTTTCTCTTTCAGTGAATCCAGTGTACAATTGTTCCCGTCATATATTACGGTACTCCGTTACCTATTATACAGATGAGATGCACTACAAGTATTCTGCGGGGGTGCATTGTCACCTTCACATGCACAAACAAAGATTTTTCTACTAAGCACGGTAACTCCAGTTACCTTTGGCATCCATCAAATGATATATTATATGTACATAATGCCTCCAACGGACGCTGCTGACAGGTCCGGCGGGGGAGGGAGCTTCAGACGATGTCACCCAACTCAGCGCTATCTGTGTCAACAGTTGGTGGGCTGGTGGGGAATAGTTAAATAAGTATTTATATTTGTTATTTATTTCTTACTAGACAGAAGATTTCTAACTGTTTGAGAATACTCGTCAGAGCTCCTAATTCTCTCTACGGCCCTTCGCCACCTATGCTAATGGGTGAAGGTCGGGCGGAGTTGGTATGTATGTTTTCTCTAAAGATAAATTGCAAGAGATTACTTTGGGGGCTTACATAGATGAGCACTACGCTTTACAGCCCTCGTGTGCGCGATAAGACTGGGCATACAACCAGGAGGCCAGTGAGCCATCAAGGTTGTGAAAGGATTACCCTGACATATATTTCACTGCTTGAGTAGGGGCTGTGAGCCCATCCTAAACGGGGAGGTTTTCAGGCTTAAGACTTCCTCCATCCGCACATATGTGACAAGATGTCCTAACACGTCAGTAAGACCCTTTTACCTGCCTTAGAGTACGAGTGGTAAGATGTGCTGGCTCTCTTAACGGTGTACGAACCGTTAGATGCGTAACTAACTAGAGGCGATCAGTCCATGCTTCCGGCTGTCTAATTAAGTTTTTCTTTGACTAGCGGGGCATAGCCGAAGGTTAGCCTCATATCCTTATCAGGCTGTTAGGGAGGTTAGCATCCATCCCGATCTCGGCTGTGTCTCTCAATGATTTTCTGTGACAACAGAAATTCGGTTCCCACAGAAGGGGAAAGAATACCATAACGTTGGTAGCGCACCTCTGCTTAACCTGCAAACGGGACATCCTTACTCATTACAGTCCCACTGCAAAACAGGGGTCATGTGTAGGTTGACAGTGACAAGAAGATATAACCTCTAGTTCCAAGACCATCTCAAACGGAACTGAGAGATCGCTGTTTCAGTAAAACGGTTAAAATTACCGAGTTGGAAGGCAATTTCCATGAAGGGCTATGCCTCCTTTGGCCAAATAATTATCAGACATAAGATTTCTGCCTACCGAATGTCATAGAATATACCAATAGGCAGTAGCTGTTATTCTGGCCCAGTATTGAACTAGTTTGGTTCTCGATTCGGAATGGTGCGACTATTCAAAATAGCCAATAACAGGTCTATATACCAACGCACCTTGGATACGAGGTTCTAGGGAGACCGGATTCGAGACTTGCGTAGAGAATTTGGTATCAAAAACGGGGTTGTTTCCCTCTATTACTGAAAGATATTGACAACACCTAAGCTGTCATTCCGTTCAAAAGCGCAGGCATTGATAACCACGTTTCGGTGTTTCCTACAAAGAGAGTTGCTGGGACCAAACGTATAGTGTTTGTCCACATTAAGTAATCCAACGGGCTGCGCTATTATTATTATTAATATCCCTACTCTGGAGGTAAGGGGTTCTCTTCGTATACTGTTTTGTCATGCCCATATCGGTCATACTGATATTCATTTTCAAGGTTTGTTGACCCATTTTCTACTGGCCTACTTATTCCAGAGAAATCAACCCAAGGGTGATAAGGGTCACAAGTTTGAAACTGTTGGAGGTCGAGATCAGGATGCTCTGCTGATATAAGCCATCCTCCAGAAACAGCTGCTCAAGGAAGCCGCCTGATCAATTTCTCACTAAAGGTGGGTGGATTGGAATTTCCAGGAATCCACCCTAATGCCAATTCCAAGGGTTCAATTTCCAGGTTTCATCTTGGAGACTGTACAAATGCAGAGCAAGATCCAGGACATGCTGAGGCTGGTGGATCAGGTACTACAAACAGACGGGTTCTCTACCTCTGGGGTACAACGTCTCGGGAGACTCTGCAGTACGGCAGTTTTTCACTACAAACCTTTCCAGGTGATCCTCATTGCTAAGAGAGCAAGTTCGCATTTGGTTTCGATTTCACAAGTTGTTGATTTCATTCACAAACTTCCCTCATATTGAGGGTCGTTACTAACGAATCTCGCAGCAGGGAAGAGATTTGGTTTTTAGAATTGGGGGATCCTCACAACGGATACCAGTTTCGAAGGTTGGAGTGCCATCCCAGAGTAACATCAGTTTCAGAACGGATGGACGTCACAAGAAAATAGTCTACCCATAGACAGTCTCGAGCTGATTGCAGTTACAATACATCTTCGTTTAGCCAAAAAAAAAAACCACCTAGTGATGGGACTCGGACAATGTCACAACGACAGCATGTGTAAACCATCACGAAGGAACAAGGAGGGCACTAAAAGTAGCCACAAAGATCTTGTTGTGGGCAGGAAGGCACAACATCTTCTTTTTCAGTATAGTTCATTCCACGAATGCAACAGTATCGCAGTAGACAGAATATGCATCCAGGTATCGAGATGGTGAGGGGGGCTACCTCCTGTAGGCCTACTGGCCTCTCGACACAACCATCAGCTACCTAGGTCTGTGGCCGGCACATGGTATCTAGAAGTGGAAGCATGACACTTCCTTGGTCTTCCAGAAGTGTTTACAAGCTTCCATCATTTCAGTTTATACCCAGGGTATTCACGAGGACCAAACGGAAAGGGGTGTGGGCGACTTGTCATTCCACCACACTGGTTCCGCAGCAGTTAGTGCACGGTTTTCCGAGGTCTGCTAGCGGTAGACCCGTGGAGACTGTCCTTCAGAGAGAAAGTTTACAGCGTCTATTCCTATAAAGACAGCGGGAGCCGGTCACGACCTTGCATTGTTACAGAAGATGGACTGGGGTCAGGACTACGAGTTGGCTTCCGGGGGGATTCCCTCTGTCTAGACTTTACGTTTTCTCCGGACCGGTTTACTTGGTGGCCTGTGTTAGGCTACTTCACAGTTAAGATTTTCACCTCTCCATCCTTTTTCGACAGTGCTTAGCATCCTTACAGGGGTTTTCAGATTTTTTAAAGAAAAGTTCTGAGGATACCTCTTTTTCCGAGCACTCCATGGCGCTGGGGGGGCCTCACCTTCAGGTGGGAATGTTTCAATTCAACGACCTCTGAGCTTTTGGTAGAGAGCAGGATGAATTTTCTCTCCAGGACAGTCCTGTTGTTACTTGCCTTAGTATAGACCAAATGGGTCTCTGATTGGGAGCCTTGTGGCGGAAGTGTCCCTTTTCTATTTCTCCAGGGCGATAGGGAAGTACTTCGTACACGGGCAGAGTTTTCTCCCATAGGTTGTGGGGGGGGGGTTTTCCCGTAGGCCAGCCAATGGTGATGCCATCTTTTTGATGGGGCAGTGTCTTTGGAGGTTGTACGAGCTGTACAGATATCCGTGCAAGTTAAGTCGTCCATCTGACTATAGGACCGATTGTTGTTCTTTTTGATGGTACAAGGAGGAGTTGGTCTACGTCTACACAAACGCTGTCCAGATAGCTTAGGATTACCACTATGCAGTAATTATCCTGTGGTATATGGTTTCCGTTTCGGGCTGGTGCCCATGCCGCGAGATCGGTGGGCACCTCATGGGTGACAGCCACTCAACATTACAGAGTGGCAACGTGGTCTGCAGACACAAGCTTCTACAAGTTTGATACTTTTGCGTCCAAAGATTTGAAGTTTGGACGTATGGTTTGACATGCTACTGACAGCACTCCCACCCTTGGGAGTAACTTTGGGACGTCCCCTAATGTATATGATGTTCCAGTGTCCTCTAGTGGATGAAAGAGAAAAGAGGATTTTGGTACTTACCGATAAATCCATTTCTCTGAATCCTCTAGGGGACACTGGACGCCCGCCTCGGTGCTGTCAACCTGCTGTGTTACAGGTTCTTGTTGAACTGTTCGTGCAAACAGCATTGGTTTTCTGTTAACAGACTGCTAGGTTGCTGTTTGACTTTGTTGTACGGTAGGCTCCTCGCCATTGGTTTTGTAGTCTCATGTCCTAGTCTCTCCGTCAAATTTTCCAAACTGAGGGATGGGGGGCGTGAGGGGGGAGGAGCCGGCTGTGCAGACAATATTTTAATTTAGATTGTGCCACACCTCCTGTTGCAAGACTTCACACCCCTAATGTATATGATGTTCCAGTGTCCCCTAGAGGATTCAGATAAATGGATTTATCGGTAAGTACCAAAATCCTCTTTTCTTCGCATCGCAGCGATTTTCCGCTAATTGCGCATGCGCAATGTTCGCTCTGCGACTGCGCCAAGTAAATTTGCTATGCAGTTAGGAATTTTACTCACGGCATTACGAGGTTTTATCTTCGTTCTGGTGATCGTAATGTGATTGACAGGAAGTGGGTGTTTCTGGGCGGAAACTGGCCGTTTTATGGGTGTGTGTGAAAAAACGCTACCGTTTCTGGGAAAAACGCGGGAGTGGCTGGAGAAACGGAGGAGTGTCTGGGCGAACGCTGGGTGTGTTTGTGACGTCAAACCTGGAACGAAACTGACTGAACTGATCGCAGTGGCAGAGTAAGTCCCGAGCTACTCAGAAACTGCTAAGAAATTTCTATTCGCAATTTTGAGAATCTTTTGTTCGCAATTTTGATAAGCTAAGATTCACTCCCAGTAGGCGGCGGCTTAGCGTGTGCAATGCTGCTAAAAGCAGCTTGCGAGCGAACAACTCGGAATGAGGGCCTATATTGGAACGTGGTTAATACCTTCTCCATTACAATTTTATCACAAATAGCATCAGATAATATACTAAAACCCTATATATTCAATACTTATAAAACCCAGATATTTGATTGGATTTATTTAATGGAACTCAGCTGTTCTCCACATAACTTTTTATAAGATGGATAAGTATGTTTCTTCATAAAATTAATATTATATCCTTCATTCTCATTAAAGCCACACTACAACAATCTCAATACTTATAAGAGGCTATAAGCTCCCGTATCACTATATTTCATATATACTAAAAGGAACCTTTATTCATATAGTTTATATATCAATACAAAGCAGTTCATACAATACTTATTAATAAACTCTACTGTGTCTATCTGAGTTCCAGAGTGAGACCCGTTCATCGGGACTTAGCCACTGCCATTCACGGACCTCTAGGAACCCAGACGGACACTCTACTCATTCAGAAACAGCACTATGTCGCAACCTTCATTAAGGCAAAGGGTACAAACGTATTCAAAGTATATATCCAATATGTTTCTCGCTGAGATAGTTTTTTCAACAAATCTCCTTTCCTTTCATCCAGACATATTTTTTCTATTGCTTTAAAAGTAAACCCTTTCAAACTCAAGTTTGCACATTCTTTAAAATGTCGAGGGACACTATGATTTTCCACTTTATGACGAATATTACGTGTGTGCTCTAATATGCGTAATTTCAAGGTCTGTTTTGTCTTTCTGACATAACGTTTCCCACAACTACACTCAAAAGATAAATAACATGAGTGCTCAGGCAACTTAGTTTCCCTTTAATCTTCCATGATTTCTTAGTGCTGGAATAAAAAAAACTGTTTATTATCCCTATGGGCGTATTGGCACACTTTACATTTCTTACAAGCAAAGAAGCCTTCAATATTATTATCACTTTTATTATCCTCAATGGGTTTTAAATTACTGGGAGCTAGCTTATTTTTCAGAGAACATGATTTTCTTGAAACGATCCTGGGATGTTGAGGGATAACTTCTTTTAACAGAGGATCGAGACATAAAATAGCCCAATGTTTGTTTAGTATCTTCTAAATCTCTCCTCCCTTACTATTAAATCTAATGACAAATGGAACCCCATAGGCATTGGTTAAATTCTTATCTTTTTCCTTATATGTCGTTAACGCTTTCCTATCTCTATTCAATGCTCTCTCATAGCATTTTTTTTATAAGCGGTTCTGGATGGTTCTTTTCCCTAAATCTCATACTATAGATATTTGCTTGTTCCTCAAATGTTTCCAGTTTTTAACAGTTTTGCCTTAGTCTTACAAACTGAGAATAAGGAATATTTTCAATCCATTTTTTATAGCGGCAACTCTGAAAATTAACATAACTGTTCCTATCTATCCCTTTAATATGGGTATAGGTGTTAACCAAGTCACCTCTAATATAGTCCTTACTATCCAGTATGAGATCTAGAAATTCAATGGTATCTTTTTTTTTTTTTTAATATTAAATTTTTATTGAGTTTTCAAACAGCTTACATATACAAATACAATTAAATCGGAGGGTAAAAAGAAAAAAAAAACAAGAGGAGGGGGGGGGGGTAAACATACAAAGCATAACTAATAAAGACATGTGGGGAAGGGAAGGTACGTATCAGGAATATCATGGTACAACAATGGGATGTTAGTATAGTGAGTGGTAGGGGGATTGCATCACTTAGTTAGTCGATGCCAGTGTGTATTGGGGAGCAAAGCACAGCAAGGTCTGGAGTGTCTGCTAGGGCTCTGTTTTGGCCTAGATTTTCCTTATAAAGGGACCATTTAAACCATTTTTTACTTATGGAGGACCTACTTGGAGCCCAGTTGTCCTCTGCTATTTCAAACATATAATGTTGATGGACACTTTTTTCTATCAATGAAATATTGGGAATAACTGCAGACTTCCATTTGGAAGCGATGGCGGCTTTAGTAGCTATGAGGATATGTCCCAAAATATATCTGTCACTGCTGGACATCTCCTTCCCGTAATAGTGAAAGAGTGCTAAGAGAGGATCGGGCACAAGGGCTATTCCCAATATATGGGAAATGAAAAGAAACACTTCAGTCCACAAAGTCCGGATCACCGGGCATAACCAAAAAATGTGCAAAATATCGCCCACCATCCCACAGTTTCTCCAGCAACTAGCGGAGACATCAGGCCAGATTTTATGTAAACGGTCCGGTGTTAAATATACTCTATGGACCAGTTTATAGTACATTTCACTATGGTTTACACATTTAGAGATTCTAAAACAAGACTTAAATATGTATTTCCAGGTATCCTCCGTAAATACTGCTGGGAGGTCTCTTTCCCATTTGGTCTGTGCAGGGAACACCCCATGGTGAGATTTGGATACAATATGTTGATACCATCTAGAAATGCCTCCTCTATTGCCTCTAGGTTTGAGGAGTGACATCAGTATTTTAGGGGGATCAGTATGTGGGGCCCTACTTGGAGAGCAACTCTGAAGCCAATGTCGTAATTGTAAATATTTATGAAAGTCTTGTTTAGGTACCTGAAATTGATCCTGAAGTAAGGAGAAGGGGACTAAGGCTCCATCTCTGAGAACATCTTTCAAAGTGTTAAGACCCAGGGTTCGCCAGTGGTGTAACTGCAAATCTGGGATCAACAGGGCTATAGCATTGAGGGATAGCTCGGGGGAGGGCAGAGCCCCAGGGGGGAGAGACTTTGATACCTCCTTCCATGCCAGTAAGGTTGCGTGCACTGCTGGGCACTCAGCAACTCTGGCTGGGATTGATTTGAAAGGCAACCATAACATGTCTGATAGTGTGTAGGGGAATATTGCTTCCTGTTCCAGGGAAACCCACGGTTTAACATTGCCCTGCGTGAACCAATCCCTAACTTGGGTGAGTATGCAAGCGATATGGTATCTTTCCAGGTCTGGGTATGCTACTCCCCCGGCATCTTTTGGCGCTGTCAACGTGGATTTAGCTACTTTCGGCTTTAAGCCCCCCCATATATATTTAGTCAATAGGCGATTAAATCTATTACAGACTTCTTTAGGGAAAACCCTCGGGATGGTACGAAAGAGGTACATCAGCTTTGGCAAAAGGACCATCTTTGCCGCCGCTACCCGTCCGACCCAGGACACCTCCTGCATCATCCAATCTTTAATTAACACTTCAAATGCACGATAAAGCGGGTCATAGTTGCACCCCATTAAGTCTCGCCCTCTAGATAGGTGGACCCCCAGATATTTAAGCGATCTAAGTTGCCACGCATATTTATAATCATTCTTTAGACGACTCAGAGTGCTGTCAGAAATGTTTAAGGGGAGGGCCTCAGTCTTAGTAGTGTTCAATTTGTAGTAGGAGACCGCTGCATAGGAGTTTAAAAGAGAGTGTAGATGGGGTAGAGACGATTCGGGTTCCCTAAGACATACCAGTATATCGTCTGCAAAAAGACTTATTTTATGTGGCCTCCCTCCCACTACTGGACCCACAATGGAGTCTGCCACCCTGATTCGTTCTGCCAGTGGTTCCACAGCTAATATAAAGATAAGGGGTGATAATGGGCATCCCTGCCGGGTCCCATTTGTAATATTAAATATAGAGGAGCTGCACCCATTGGTGAAAACCGAGGCCGAAGGGGAGGAGTACAAGGCATAGATCGAACCTAGTATCCTGCCCGTGAATCCAAAATGGCCTAAGGTAACCCTCAAATAATCCCAATGGAGCCTATCGAATGCTTTTTCTGCATCCAAAGATAGAAGCAGAAGAGGCTCGTTCCTGGCCTGGCAGCGGTCAATCAGGTTAATAACCCTACGTGTGTTATCTGACGCTTGCCTGCCCAGAACAAAACCAACCTGATCCGGATTAATTAAATCAGGCAGGAGGGGAGCGATCCTATTCGCAACCATTTTAGCGAACATTTTGAGGTCGGAGTTCAGTAATGCTATTGGGCGGTAGTTCTGAACCACCGTAGGGGATTTTCCCGGCTTAGGGATGGTAACTATTCGAGCTTCTAACATCTCTTTCGGAAAACACGTGGAGCTAGAGGCTTCATTATAGACTGACTTTAAGAGCGGGGCAAGGGTAGATTTGAATGTTTTATAGAAACTGGAGGGGTATCCATCCGGGCCAGGGGCCTTATTTACTGGACAGGAGTCAATGACTGCTTCGACTTCGTCAAGTGACCAGGGATTATTAAGGGATTCGCGAGTTTGTAAATCTATGTTAGGGAGCGATAGCCCTTCCAAGAATCCGGTAATGTCAGCCGGGGTAGGTTGAGGGGTACTAGGGTCATCCCTTAGGTTGTACAACCGTGAGTAATAATCAGCAAACGCATTTGCTATCTCAACCGGATCGGTTACTTTAACTCCTGAAGATGTATGGATCGCATGTATACGTTCCTTAGCTCTACGTCCCCTTAATTTACGCGCCAGTAACCGACCCGCCCTATTACCCAGCCTATAATATTTTTGATTTAACCGCTGCAGGTTGCGGTGGACCTCAGTTAGGGCAAAGGAGTTTACTTTGTCGCGGGCACTGAGAAGTTGTTTATAAAGGGCTTTATTATCGGGGCTAATTTTATGTGCAGCTTCCAGCCGGGCGGCCTCTTTTTCGGCTGAGGCTTGTCTCTTCCTATAATCCCGTTTAAGTCTAGCCGCACTTTGAATTGCAGAACCTCTAATCACGGCTTTCAGAGAACACCAATGGGTGAAGACGGATGTGTCCCCGGGGGAGTTAGTGGACAGATATAAATCCAGAGAATGCTGGATGGCCTGAATAGCCTCGGGGTGGGTCAGCAAATGTTGGCCCATTCGCCAGGGGGCATGGGGGACTACCCTTTTATTGGCATCCCAAACAAGCATAAGCGGTGAGTGATCCGACCAGGACATGGGTAATATGTCTATCTTGCTAATGGCCGCTAAAGTCCATTTATCAGCTAGTGCTAAGTCTATTCGTGAATATGAACTATGTACGTGAGAATAGAAAGTATAGTCCCGTTCAGTCGGATGTTTAGCCCTCCAAACGTCATACAGTGCATACTCAGCTAGTAGTTGACCAAATTTGCCTGTGGGTTCCTGGGGTGGATTGCTACGGAGGGTCCGGGTCGGGCGGGAGCGGTCAACAGTAGGATCCAGTACCATATTAAAGTCACCTAAAATCAAAAGGGCTCCTCTAGTATGTTCCCTAAGAGTTCTACAGAATGTTCTAAGAAACGGAATTTGTTTGGCATTAGGTGCATAGCACGAGACCAAAGTGGTTTCAACATTTTCTAATTTGCCTACTATGATTAAATATCTCCCGTCAGGGTCCTCATATTTGTTGGACAGAACAAACGAGCAATGTTGTGCTATAAGAAGGGCCACGCCAGCTTTCTTGGCGGGTCCGTTAGCCATATAACATTGGGGATAGCATGAATTAGTGAAGGATGGGGGGTTTAGACTCTGAAAGTGGGTTTCTTGTACTGCTACCACCTGTGCCTTGAGTTTATGGAAAGAATTCAGGGCTACTCTACGTTTATGGGGAGAATTTAGCCCTTTGGCATTAATCGAGACTATATTAACCATAATCCATCACTACCGGGACTGATACTTCCCTAAAGCAATTTCCGTGAATAAACCAATATACCTGAAAGGGGGAGGGGGACATGTCTGGGAACAGGGATGAAGACAGAAAAAAAATTAGAAAAACAAAACTGAATCGATCTCTCATGAGATCATAACCAGTCGCCATAATAAGGCGGCTGTGTGGTCTATAGGGGGGGTTAGTGGCATAGCGCCTACCCATTGCCAAACATTAATACTGTAATCTTATGCAGGACACATGAACATCTCGATTCTATTAGAGCATGTAGGTTCCTATGTTAGTAAATAGAACATACAGAACTTAAAATGTGTGACAAGAAAACAATCCAACCTGAGATAATGGCATAACAGCCAACAATGAAATCAATGGCATCTTTAAAGACTCTCCAGCGGCTCGCTCCCTTTATCAAATACCTGTGTTATATCAACTGATTTATTTCGGAAGGGGACCGGCCTTATCAGGGAAGCTCCAAATACCTTGCTTATAAGAAAGGGAAAAAAGCAAATTAGGACGCCCATAGGATACAGTATACAAATCTAGGAGTACTGCTGAAGCATGGACCGAACTCCCACTTCATTCAAAGTCTCTCCCGGGTCGTAACATTTCCCCTGGGTGGAGTATAGGTACAGCTAGCAATACAGTCATCATAGCTAGAGAGCCATCAGGAAGGTGTGGAAAGGTAGTATATTTGGAAGCTTTCACGACTCATGTAGGTCTCCTCACTTTACCGAAGACCAGTCCTGCTGGAGTCTACGGGGTGAGGAGTCCACAGAGGGTTCCGTAATGTTCCAGGATTTGAGCAGCTTTATTCCTTCATCCGCGGAGGAAATTGAGACCGTGGAGCCATCTCGGTGGATCAGCAGCTTGGTGGGGAAACCCCAACGATAAGGAATATCCGCCTTTCTGAGGGCTGTCGTGACGGAGTTAAAGGACCGCCGTTTATATAGGGTGGCTGCGGATAAATCTCCAAACAGTTGAAGGCCTTTAAGGGTTGAAGATGTGTCCGACGTTGGTCTGGATGCCTTTAGCAAGGCCTCCTTCACGTGGAAGTAGTGCATTTTCATAAGGACATCTCTAGGCGCGTCCCCTGGAGCTGCTCTAGCCTTTGGCAGTCGGTGTATCCGGTCGATGATGAGGTCTGTCGGGGGGGACTGGGGTAGTAAAGCTTTGAATAGGGCCACGGCATAGTCGTGTAAACTGCTATGTGACACAGACTCGGGGACTCCCCGTAGTTTAAGATTGCTTCGACGCGATCTGTCCTCCAAATCTGTGACTTTGTCCCGCAAAAGCTTAACCTCTGCTTCCAAAGCGTCATGGGCGTCTAGTAGGTTGTTGTGGGATCCCACGACCTCCTCCATTTTGGTTTCCAGATGGTCAGTGCGGCCACCTAGGTCATCTATGGATTGTTGACATACCGATAATGTGGTGCGAAATTCCGCTGCCACATCTTCCTTGAAGCGAGACAGAAGTAATTTCATCGTGCCCACAGTTAAAGCGTCACAATCTTTGACATTGTCCAGGCTTGTGGCAGCTTTGGGGGTTGAAGGTGGTACCTCCTGGGAGGGGGGAGTTTGCGGGATCTTATCTGTCGTGGAGGGACCGGTGGTTTTAGAGCCCGACATCCTTGTAGATGATTTGAAAAAAGAAAGCTGCTGTGCAGGCTTTGATGACTTATTGCGTCTAGCCGGCATACTAATGCCCGGGGGAAATGGGTCGACGGTTCCGATCACTTAAATTGAAAACTTGTATAATATGGAGATTGTATAATTCAGGGGCTCCGCTGTCTCCAAGATCCTCGAGATGTCACGTAGATATTGGCATGGGTAGAGGAAGCTGCTTGTTTTACATTGGTATGGGCAAGGCCGGCAAGGCTAGGCGACTAGACATCCTCTTCTATGTGTAGTCCCGTGCTCCGAGTAGCCCGAGTACCCCCAGGGAAAGGCCACAGATTGTGTAGAGGCAAGGTTATGCACAGGGGCCTCTATGGGGATCTATTATTCTATAACGAGGAGGTACTTTTGATGAGGTCGAGTGCAAATCCCCAGGTGCTGTCCAGCCACCAAGGATGGGTTTAAACTGCTATATGAGGCGACCCCGAAGCAGAGGGGTTAGGTTTGGATGTTTGTCATACGCTTCGGTCTGCGTTTCTCCTCCGTTCCCTCCTTTGAGCCGCCCACAGCCGCGGGCGGACTCTCAGAGGGCCGGGGCTCTCCGAGTTGCCTGCCGACTACGGGTAGTTGGTATCACCGATCTTGACCGCAAGGGGAGGGGCGCTTCCTTCGCTCCGGGAGGCTCCTACTTCTCAGTTTAGCACCCGCTATATCCGGATCTCAACCGAACAAGGGTGGTACTCCTTTCGTTTTCTTTTTTTTTTTTTTTTTTTTATTGTTTCAATGGCCTTATAGTATCAGCCCAGCAGCAGGGTAGGGCCTCACTGCTTATATGTGACACCCTCGGCCACCTCTTGGGGTTCCCAGGCTCCCTCTCTGGGCTACTGCCGTTCCGCTGCCCCTCTCCTCCGCATCCAAAATGGCCGCCGTTCGCGCCTCGATGCGAACCCTCCTGCAGCCGTGCGGGCTCCTGTTTCACCCAGCCAGCCGGCTGGGGCTCCGGTGCTGTGTGCAGTGCTGTCCCCGTGAGTCTCTGTGCTGCGGCAGGTCGGTCTAACTCACCCGACACCACGAGTCAGATCCCGTCAGGCAGGGGGAGAGCCGCAGGCGGGCCGGCCGTCTTCACTGAGCAGCGCGCCACGGGAGGTCAGCGCGAACACACGGGGGAGGGATGCACAGTCACCCCAGTGTACCGAGGGTCGTAGGGTGCTCACCTCCACAGCGTCCCGGCTTCTCCTCCGATCCGCCGCCGCTTCTCCCTCTCAACGATCCTCCCGCTGGCTAGCTGCCGCTCGTCCTTCAGGTCGTGCTTCTCGGTCTCAAGCTGGTCCCTGGTCTCCCACGCCAGCCAGACCGGGTCCCCTGGCAGGTCAGCAAGGTCCAGGCGGGTCCCTCCGATATCGTGGTAAGGCCGACCGCTCGACTGGGGGGAAGCGTGTAAATCTGGGCCCCGGCTTCAGGGCAGCGAGTGGGCCGCAATCCGCGGGAGCCAGAAAACCGGCTCCCCGATTCCGCAGCTCTCACTCACTACCTCCTCTGCTGCTTTGGGGTGATATTCCTTGTGCTTGGGGCGAAAAAATATTTGGGAAAAGGCTATTTATTAATATAGAAACTCCCAGGTCCCTGGGAGCTCACACAATATGCAGCTTGCTCAGTCAGCCTCCAGGCCACGCCCCCCAATGGTATCTTTTTGATAATTAGAGGTAAAACGCAAGTTATAATTATTATTATTTAGATGTACCATAAATTCATCAAAAATATCATTACCTCTTGACCAGACAATCACAATATCATCTATAAAACGCTTATACAGGTGTATATGATTTAAGAAAGGATTGTTATTGTCAATAACCTCCATTTTCCCAAATATAAATTCGCTAAACTTGGGGCGTAAGCTGTTCCCATCGCCACACCGCACTCTTGATTAAAAAATGTCCCTTGGAAATAGTTATTTTTGAGTATATATTCTATACATTCCAATATAAACCTTTTTTTTATTTTCAGTTAAATCTGAGTCTCCGTCTAAATACATTTTTGTGGCCTCTAGTCCCCCACATGTGGGATGCTAGTGTAAACGGCCTCAACATCAATCGTGGCCCAATTATATTCATTTCTCCATTCTGGCTCACCAAGTTCCTTTAGAATCTGTGTGGAGTCTTTGATGTATGACTCCAATTTCAATACATAACCCTTTATATGAGCATCTACATATTCTGAAATATTCAAGGAAGCCGATCCTATTCCGGACACTATAGGGTGTTTGGGTGGCTTATCTAGCCGCTTATGTATTTTTGGTAGACTGTAAAATATAGGGACCCTAGAAAATGGATTAAACATATAACCATACTCATCGGAATTAATGCTACCATCTTTTATTCCCTTATCTAATAAACTTCTCACTTCTTCTACAATACGATCAGTGGGATCTTTAGACAATTTTTTATGTTATATTATCATTCATGAGTTTCTCACACTCCCTTAAATAAGCAATCCTATTTAGCAACACAACACCCCCTCCTTTGTCCGCCATCTTAATGACCAAAAGAGGATCACTTTCTAGGGTCTTTAAAGCAGGCTCTTTCTCCTTTACTCAGATTATCTTTAAACTTAAATTAATCACTGCATAATTTATCCAGATCTTTTTTAACTAGACTCGAAAATGCATTGATATAGCTCCCCCTTGATTCTATTGGGTAAAAATTAGATCTCTTTTTGAATATTTTACCATCATTTGAACCAGTTGTTCCCACATCAGTTTTTTTTTTTTTTTTTTTTGCAAAGTGGCGTTTTAATATCTATAAACAGCTCAGACCCATTGGAAACCGTATTAGGGGCAAAAGATAATCCCTTAGATAATAATGTAATTTCATTTACTGCTGATTGCTGTGACTTGCTGCTGCTAATGTAATATCAATAACCAGTGGCGTAAGTTCATCACAGTTGCCCGGAGGCAAGATAAATTTTGGTGCCCCCCTATTTCCTATATTAGGATAAATATATGTATGTATGTGTGCATTAATGTATATACTGTATTTATACATTTAATTGTCTTTTATTTTAAATTAAACATTTCTTAGCAGTCATACCCAGGATTAGAACCCATGACCTGTTACACTAACAGCAGACACTTTACTGATGGAGCTATTTGCTCCTGTAGAGGAAGCATTATAATTCTAGCTACATGAAGTTACATGTAATTGTCAGAGAAGTATCTTCATATAGTTACAATTCTCATATTTCCTATACAGGAGCAAACAGCTTCATCAGTAAGGTGTCTGCTTCCAGTGTAATAGGTCGTGGTTTCTATTTTCTAATCCTTGGTGTGATACCTGTAAAATGTGTATATTCAGTATAATAAAGAGGGTGTGATTTGTAAGGTGCAGGGACCAGTGAGGAAGTCGGCCACTGAAAAGACAGCAACAGCTATCAATTATTTGAATTCAATAGTGTCATAGAATGGGAGGAGAGGTGCCCCCTTCAGAGCAGGAGCCCGGCGGCAGATGACTCCGTTGCCTCCCAGAGTTCTGCCTCTGTCAATAACACTATATGTATGCATGCTCCTACTAACGTTACTAAGACGGGCACGGCTGACAGGAGGGTAGGGCAGTGAAAGTGCTGTAATCACCGCTCACAGCGCACTGCTATCGGCGTCCGACCTGGGACCACGGGCAGGGAGCAGTGGCAGGCCGCACGCGGCGGGTATCCGGAGCCGCTGCATTCGGCTCGGATCACATAGTGTGAGAGCCGCAGGAAAAGGGTCAAAGCGGCTGTTAACATCTAATAGAAATATAACACTGCACCCTACCATAGAAGCAATTTACGAATAGGAGTAATAATGGAAACGGGACAGTATCAGCCATAGAATACCTGTGCAATATCTTTATGGGAATGGATATTATTGTTTATCTATAGTGAATGCATATGTGAATGAGTACACACTAATGTTCCCTAAATAAAGAATAGCTCTATATTTATGGCCATGGGAAATTCACTAATATAGAATATGGTGTCATTAGTGACATAAAGGACACGAATATATTGGCATAAACGATATAGAGATATTATATAAGTGGAATGTATATTTAATATTATATAAGAACGGTGCAATTATACTCAATACAGATTATAAAAAAAACATATATGTATCCAGCCCTATCAGTGTTGGAGCAAGTGTCACAAATAAAACACATATCTCTGCAAAAACAAGTTTATTGATACAAATAAGAAAAGAGTTACAAACTATGGGGGTAATTCAGAGTTGATCGCAGCAGGAACTTTGGGGGTCATTCCGAGTTGTTCGCTCGCAAGCTGCTTTTAGCAGCTTTGCACACGCTAAGCCGCCGCCTAATGGTAGTGAATCTTAGCTTATCAAAATTGCGAACGAAAGATTAGCAAAATAGCGAATAGACACTTCTTAGCAGTTTCTGAGTAGCCCCACACTTACTCGGCATCTGCGATCAGTTCAGTGTTTGTCGTTCCTGGTTTGACGTCACAAACACACCCAGCGTTCGCCCAGACACTCCTCCGTTTCTCCAGCCACTCCCGCTTTTTCCCAGAAACGGTAGCGTTTTTTCGCACACACCCATAAAACGGCCTGTTTCCGCCCAGAAACACCCACTTCCTGTCAATCACATTACGATCACCAGAACGAAGAAAAAAACCTCGTAATGCCGTGATTAAAATACCTAACTGCATAGCAAATTTACTTGGCGCAGTCGCACTGCGGACATTGCGCATGCGCATTAGCGACTAATCGCTCCGTTGCGAGAAAAAAATACAGAGCGAACAACTCGGAATGACCCCCTTTGTTAGCAGTTGGGCAAAACCATGTGCACTGCAGGTGGGGCAGATGTAACATGTGCAGAGAGAGTTAGATTTGAGTGGGTTATTTTGTTTCTGTGCAGGGTAAATACTGGCTGCTTTATTTTTACACTGCAATTTAGATTGCAGATTGAACACACCCCACCCAAATCTAACTCTCTCTGCACATGTTATATCTGCCTCCCCTGCAGTGCACATGGGGGGTCATTCCGAGTTGTTCGCTCGCTAGTAGATTTTAGCAGCATTGCACACGCTAGGCCGCCGCCCTCTGGGAGTGTATCTTAGCTTAGCAGAATAGCGAACGATAGATTCGCAGAATTGCGAATAGAAAATTCTTAGCAGTTTCTGAGTAGCTCCAGATCTACTCACAGATTGCGATCAGCTCAGGCCGTTTTGTTCCTGGTTTAACGTCACAAACACGCCCTGCGTTCGGCCAGCCACTCCCCCGTTTCTCCAGACACTCCCGCGTTTTATCCTGGCACGCCTGCGTTTTTCCGCACACTCCCTGAAAACGGACAGTTTCCGCCCAGAAACACCCACTTCCTGTCAATCACACTCCGATCACTTCAACGATGAAAATTCTTCGTTCGGACGTGAATAAATCTACTAAGTTTTGTGCTAAAATACTTACCGCATGCGCACTGCGTACCATGCGCATGCGCATTTTTTGCCTTAATCGCTCCGTTGCAAAAATCGGCAACGAGCGTACAACTCGGAATGACCCCCATGGTTTTGCCCAACTGCTAACAAAGTTCCTGCTGCGATCAACTCTGAATTACCCCCAATATGTGTGATATGATACTCTTTAGCAACATATTAGTGAAAACAATTCATGATTGCTGAATAATACTGAGAGTCAGCAGAATTTTAAAGCTAAAGTTATCATCGGCAGCAGGGGATATTGGGGGTAATTCCAAGTTGATCGCAGCAGGAAATTTTTTAGCAGTTGGGCAAAACCATATGCACTGCAGGGGAGGCAGATATAACATGTGCAGAGAGCGTTAGATTTGGGTGGGTTATTTTATTTCTGTGCAGGGTAAATACTGGCTGCTTTATTTTTACACTGCAAATTAAATTGCAGATTGAACACACCCCACCCAAATCTAACTCTCTCTGCACATGTTATATCTGCCCCCCCCCTGCAGTGCACATGGTTTTGCCCAGTTGCTATCAAAAATCCTGCTGCGATCAACTTGGAATTACCACCATTATGCTGTGATTAGAAGATCAACACAGCAACAGCAGTCTCTGTGGATAAAATATTAATTTTAATTCACAATTTCTTAAACTTCTTTTCACTTTTCTTACTTAATTTTATATATATCATGTGGCTGAATTTAAAAAAAAAAAGTTAATAATAAAAGGTATATTTTATACAGTTAATTGTAAAAATCAGGTTCTTAGTGCACCCAGAAAACAGCTTTTTTTTTCTGTGTGTTGTTGTAGTCTCCTAGGCTGAGGGTAGCACTCCCTAACAATCAAAGCAGTGGAGGTCATTCCGAGTTGTTCGCTCGGTAAAAATCTTCGCATCGCAGCGATTTTCCGCTTAATGCGCATGCGCAATGTCCGCACTGCGACTGCGCCAAGTAAATTTGCTATGCTGTTAGGTTTTTTACTCACGGCTTTTTCATCGTTCTGGCGATCGTAATGTGATTGACAGGAAATGGGTGTTACTGGGCGGAAACAGGCCGTTTTATGGGCGTGTGGGAAAAAACGCTACCGTTTCCGGAAAAAACGCAGGAGTGGCCGGAGAAACGGGGGAGTGTCTGGGCGAACGCTGGGTGTGTTTGTGACGTCAAACCAGGAACGACAAGCACTGAACTGATCGCAGATGCCGAGTAAGTCTGAAGCTACTCAGAAACTGCTACGAGGTGTGTAATCGCAATATTGCGAATACATCGTTCGCAATTTTAAGATGCTAAGATTCACTCCCAGTAGGCGGCGGCTTAGCATGAGCAAATCTGCTAAAATTCACTTGCGAGCGAACAACTCGGAATGAGGGCCAGTGTGTATAGCACATGATTAAACTGTGGCAAGGGAAAAAGAACATTTATTTTTATAAACATCCTCACCGGGATTGTCTCCTGTTCTATATGCAATTTTGACTATGCTATATTGTCTATGTGTGCTTCCGATTTTGGCTCTGTGCAAGTTTTGGCTATGGTCAGAGCCGGCCTTAGGCATAAGCAAACTAGGCAAATGCCTAGGGCATTTGGTATGCTTAGGGGCACCAGCAGCTTCTGCTGACTAAAATGATATGCGGCATGCCTATATTCTGTGTGTGACTGCAGCTGTATCTGCATACAACATGCTACGTTGCAGTGTATTCCTTGAAATCACTGTAATGTAGCCGCAGTCGCACACAGAATATAGGCATGCTGCATATCATTTTAATCAGCAGAAGCTGCTTGTGCATCCTAGCTGCATAGTAATGCAAATAATATGATGCATTTTCATAAATAAAAGGCGCCCGACGTTAGCAGAGCTGCCAGCTTACTCATGCCAGGCATCTCCTGCAGAACTAGCGGTGGTGCTAGGGGGCACCAGCCAAAATCTTGCCTAGGGCATCATATTGGTTAGGGCCGGCTCTGGCTATGGTCAATTTTGACTATACTTTAAGTCAAAATTTACTTGCCTGCACAGTCTATTTTTTCTTGTGATACTGACCCCGTGGGACCGCACATCATACTTACCGACTTTTTGGCTGCTCTCTCTGGGAGAGAGCAGCCAGGTCGGCTCGGCAGAGGGGCGGGCTGCGATGTGCGTGCTGCGATGTGCGTGCAGAGGGGGGTGGGCCGGAGGCGGACCGGGGGTGTGGCGGAGGCGGACCGGGGGTGTGGCGGAGGTGGGCCAGGGGCGTGACCACGGGATCGTGTCGTGTAAGCCCCGCCCCCGCTGTGTAATGCCGCTATTACCGGCATTATACAGCAGGGGGCGTGGTTATGATGATGCGATTCAACAAGAATCGCGTCATCGCCTGCCCGGACCGCCCACTTTACTCGCTAAGTGGACGTCCGGGCAGGGGGGGACCCCTGTAATCGGGAGACTTGCCTGCTCTCCTGGGGGCCGGGAGGGTCACCCGATTTTCGGGAGCCTCCCGGCCATTCCGGGAGAGTAGGCAAGTCTGCCGCACATCGGTATCGCAAGCTGTGTACACGTGGTGCGATTTGCACTTACTTTCCTCCCGATTTTTACTATATGCACCTTAAGCCTTTACAGATGTCCTATGTATATATATATATATATATATATATATATATATATATATACACACACATTTTTATATATATATATATATATATATATTCACTTAGGCTAGGGTTACCACCTCATCCCTTTACTTCTGGACACATTAATTACACAGGTTTGGTGGCTGGTTGACTTCAAGACTCCATTTCACCTGGTTTTAACCAGCTATGTGTCCAGAATGAAAGGGATGAGGTGGTAAATAACCCTAACTTAGGCCATACTTGCCTACATTGTATTTCTCCTCCCCGGGAGAAGCCCGGAGAGGAGACGCTGCAGGAGTCTTCAGGGGGCGGGCCCGGACTGTGACATCACCAAGCCCCGCCCCTCACCAGGGAAATGCCGCGATTCACAGGTCCACGGGAAGGGGGCGGGGCTAAAATGACGCGATTTGCGTCATTTTAACCCTTCCTCACCCAACGGACCTGCAAATACGGGAAAATATCTTTCCATCCTGCTGGCATCACTAGGGTGCGAGCAGGATGCGGGAGACCTGCCCACTCTTCCGGGGGTGCGGGGGGCTACCCCAAAAAACAGGAGCCTCCCGCATCTTCCGGGATAGTAGGTAAGTATGACTTAGGCACACCTTAAATTGTCTTCAGGTGTGACCTATATAGACTAGATTCCATGAGCATTCAATAGCATATACTATATTCAGTATATTGCACGTTATGACATTTTTAATAAGGTGTTTTTTTTTTTTATCATTTATTGTCAGTTCCTATTGTCATTGCAGAGGTCTGTGATCAGATAACTGCCGCCCAGACAGAGTGATAACCCGCCCCGTGCAAGTCTGTGTATGGCTTGTGAAAATCTCTGCGATCGCCGGTCAGCTGCAAATCCGTTCGCAACTCGCTCACCATCTAATGATTTTTCCAGCATAGCCCAAGACCTACTCCTACAGTGTGATGAAAACGTTTTTCCTGACACTCCCAGAAACCGGCCAGTTACCATCCCCCAAACGTAGACTTCCTGTCAATCAACTTGCATACATCCAGCAATCAAAAAGTTGCTGGATTTTCTTGCTATTTCGCCTCGTGCAAGCATACTTCGATCCGTACGCATGCGCAGTCTACCGATAATCGTCCGGCTTGCAAATCTGCAGAACAGGAATCACGTCTGAATAACCCCCTGTGTTAGCCTATGGGGTGGGGGTGGGTGGCAGGGCAGTTTGGGCACCACTGGGGAGGGTTAGGCTGCGGGGGCTTGGGTTAGGTGAAGACACCACTATGGAGGGTTAGGCTGTTGAGGGGGGTGGGATTAGGCTGCGGTGAGGGGGGTTAGGTTTAGGCCATAGGTGCCTTCCTTGCTACACCCTCCTCCGGGAGGTGGCAGCGTGTTAGGCAAATAGAGGCATGGCTAGCGGCAATGTGGGCTGTCCGGAGGCGTGGCCTTCAGGGGAAGTGAGCAGTCCAGGGGTGTGGCATCGCGATCGCGTCATCGTGGCCCCCCACTAGACAGTGCAAAGAAAACAGGCACTGTATAGCGGGGGCGGAGCTACGATTCAGTGCGAATCACGTCATTGTACCCTCCTCGGGCAGCCCACTTGTTCTCTGCTGTGGACGTTGGTGCGGGTGACTGCCAGGGAAAGCGGGAGATCTGCCCACCTTTCCGGAGGACTGGGAGGACCACCCAATTTTCGGAGCCTCCCGGCCATTCTGGGAGGATAGGCAAGTATGGTTTAGGCACCACTGGGGAGGGTTAGGCTGCAGGGGTAAAGGATTAGGCTGCGGGGAGGCGGGAAGGGGGGGATTTAGGCACCACCAAGGCAGGTTAGGCTGCTGGAAGGGAGGGTTTCGGGGGGTAGGTAATTAGACTTACAAGACCCATGTTGGGATTCTCATCATCGGTATGCTGCTGTCGGTCTTTTGACCGCCGGCATCCCAAACGCTGGTCACCCGTATCACACCCCAATGCACTATACCATATAGCTGCAGGTTTACAAAGTTGTCACATACACACAGTGTCAGACTGGGGCATGAAGGGTCCTCCAGGGGAATGCAGGGATGGGGCCCATGTTTAGGGGTGTGGCCAATCTCCAGAGGGGGTGTGGTCAACTGCCACAGATGCTTGGCTAACTATTAGCGAGTGTATGGTCTGGGCCCCTTATAAATATATATAGGAAATACTGCATGTATGATAATGTAGCAGAATCATAACAGCAACGCACTGTAGAAAATACACCATAGTCCTGTGAAGTATAAGGTAACAAGTTCATAATTCAAATGCACAGTCTGAAACCTGATCCCTAGAGTAGGAAGTGGGGGCCCAGGCAGTAGGGCCCACCAGGGGATTCCCCTGTACCCAGTGCTTAAAATGGTCCTAGAGAGGTGGTGGAACTCACCCCCCACCACCTATGCTTGTTAAAGAAAGGGAGCGCGTGACACACAAAAGGGGGCATGGCCTCGAAAAAAGGTCCGTGGTCACCCAGTAGTATCCCCAATTCAAATTACGCCGCACAGTAGCACAATCTTATTCACATTACGCCACATAGTAGTGTCCCTAATTCATGTTATGACACACATTAGTGCCCCTTATACACAAAGCCCACAGTAGTAGCACCCCTAAAACACATAATGCCCCCCATAGTTATGTCCCCAGTAGATGTGCCCCCTGTTATTATGCCCCCAGTAGGTTTGCCCCCAGTTGGTGTGCCCTCGTAGTTATGTCCCCAGTAGATGTGCCCCCTGTAGTTATGCCCGCTGTAGATATGCCTCCAGAAGGTTTTCCCACAGTAATTATGCCCCCAGTTGGTGTGCCCCCAGCAGTAACGCCCCCCGTAGTTATATCCCCAGTAGATGTGTCCCCTGTAGTTATGCCCGCTGTAGATATGCCCCCAGTAGATTTGCTCCCAGTAGTTATACCCCCAGTTGGTGTGCCCCCAGTAGTAATACCCCTGTAGTTATGTCTCCTGTAGATGTGCCCCCTGTAGTTATGCCCGCTGTAGATATGCCCCCAGTAGGTTTGCGCCCAGTAGTTATGCCCCCAGTCTGTTTTCCCCCCGTAGTTATGTCCCCAGATGTGCCCCCTGTAGTTACAGTATGCCCGCTGTAGATATGCCCCCAATAAGTTTGCCCCCAGTACAGTGGCGGAACCAGCGAGCGGTGGGCCCATGTGCGACAAAATGGCTTGGGCCCCCCCCCCCATCCCCCATTCCATCCAAGTCCACCCCCTCACCCCTGGAGAGGATCTGGTGAGGGGAACCTGCTCAGGGAGGTGGATACCTAGCAACAGTGCCGTAACTAGACATTTTAGCACTGTGTGCAAGAAACGGCATTGGAGCCCCACCCCTGCATGCAAAACAGGGGCAGTGCGCGCCGTAGGCACGCGCAAAAATACATAGTGGCGTGGCTTCGTGGGGAAGGGGTGTGGCCACAAAATAATACCAATTCATAAAACGGTGCACAGTTGTCTCCATTATTCAAATTACGCCGCACAGTAGCACCACTACACCAGGTAGAGACCCTTTTACACCTTACGGCGGACAGATTCCTCTTTTTACACATTACAGCAGACAGCGTCCCCTTTTTACACATTACGGCAGACAGCGTCCCCCTTTTTTACACATAACGGCAGACAGCGTGCCCTTTTTACACATAACGGCAGACAGCGTGCACTTTTTACACATAACGGCAGACAGCGTCCCCTTTTTACACATAGCGGCAGACAGCGTACACTTTTTTCACATAACGGCAGACAGCGTGCCCTTGTTACACATTACGGCAGGCAGATTCCCCCTTTTTACACATAACGGCAGACAGCGTGTCCTTGTTACACATAGCGGCAGACAGCGTACACTTTTTTCACATAACGGCAGACAGCGTGCCCTTGTTAAACATAGCGGCAGACAGCGTACACTTTTTTCACATAACGGCAGACAGCGTGCCCTTGTTACACATTACGGCACGCAGATTCCCCCTTTTTACACATTGCGGCAGACAGCGTGTCCTTGTTACACATAGCAGCAGGCAGAATCCCCCTTTTTACACATTGCGGCAAGCAGATTCCCCCTTTTTACACATTGCGGCAGGCAGATTCCCCATTTTTACACATAGCGGCAGGCAGATTCCCCATTTTTACACATTGCGGCAGGCAGATTCCCCCTTTTTACACATTGCGGCAGGCAGATTCCCCATTTTTACACATAGCGGCAGGCAGATTCCCCGTTTTTACACATTACGGCAGGCAGATTCCCCATTTTTACACATAGCGGCAGGCAGATTCCCCATTTTTACACATTGCGGCAGGCAGATTCCCCCTTTTTACACATTGCGGCAGGCAGATTCCCCATTTTTACACATAGCGGCAGGCAGATTCCCCGTTTTTACACATTACGGCAGGCAGATTCCCCATTTTTACACATTGCGGCAGGCAGATTCCCCGTTTTTACACATTGCGGCAGGCAGATTCCCCGTTTTTACACATTGCGGCAAGCAGATTCCCCGTTTTTACACATTGCGGCAGGCAGATTCCCCATTTTTACACATTGCGGCAGGCAGATTCCCCATTTTTACACATTGCGGCAGACAGTCCCCCTTTTTTGTAGGAAAGAAAGAAAAAGAGAAAGAAAGAAAGAAAGAAAGAAAGAAAGAAAGAAAGAAAGAAAGAAAGAAAGACAGAAAGAATGAATTATACTTACCCTCTCCGCTGGCTCAGGCTCCTCGGTGCAGCGTCAGACGATTCCCGGGCAGTAGAGAATGAGGAGGAGGGAGGTGGAGGAGGGAGCCGCAGCAGCGCTGTGTCATTGGTGGAGGCGCTGCTGCCCCTCTGCTTCACTATAGGCTGTACTTGGAAGACAGCCTATAGTGAAGCAGAGGGGCAGCAGCGCCTCCACCAGTAACAAAGCGCTGCTGCGGCTCCTTCCTCCACCTCCCTCCTCCTCCTTCCCCCGTCCGTGCCGCTGCTCCTCTCCTCTGTGGGCGGCTGTGCGCTGCGGGCAGCGGTTGCCCGCAGCACACAGCGGCATGTAATGAGTCAATTTGACTCATTACATGCTTGGGCCCCTGGACAGAGGCGGGCCCCAGTGCAACGCACTGCTTGCACTGGCGGTAGTTCCGCCTCTGCCCCAGTAGTTATTGCCCTAGTTGGTATGCCCCCAGTAGTTATGCCCCAGTTTGTTTGCCACCCAGTAGACATGCCCCCAATTCCCCCCTCTAGTAGCGCTGCTTACACACACAAAAGATAAAAAAACAAACAAAACCACAATACTCAAATGTCCCGCTCCTGCTTCCGGACCGCAGCCTCCGTCTGGCGCCCGCTCCTCACAGCTATGGGAGAGACATCATGACATCTCTCCCATAGCGCACAGTCGCACACACTGCCTAAGCCGGAGCTCAGGAGTGAGCTCTGGCTTCCGGCTGCGCTTAGGTGGAAAGTATCAGCGTCCACTGCTAACACCGTCTCAGCAGGTGCCTGGCATTTCCCTAGGTTAAGTGAGCCGGAACTGCGTTCCGTCTCCAAATGGAACTAGCGGAACGCAGTTCCGCCCCATTCCTACTCACTTTAACCTCTGCCTGTACCCTTGTGGACCAGTCCAACCCTGTATACGCAGGATACGGTCATTAGGTCGACCACTATTGGTCAACATGGTCATTAGGTCGACATGATCATTAGGTCGACATGTACTAGATCGACATGGAAAAGGGTTGACATGAGTTTTTCACATTTTTTTTAAAATTTTTGGACTTTTTCATACTTTACGATCCACGTGGACTACAATTGGGAATGGTAACCTGTGCCGAGCGCAGCGGTAGCGGAGCGAGGCACCTTGCCCAAAGCATGGCGAGCGAAGCGAGCCATGCGAGGGGACACGGTGCACTAATTGGGGTTCCCGGTCACTTTACGAAGAAAACGACACCACAAAAAGTAAAAAAAACATCAAGTTGACCATTTGACCTGCCGACCTAGTACATGTTGACCTAATGACCATGTCAACCTAATGACTCTGTCGACCAATAGTGGTCGACCTAATGACTGTCGATCCAACGACCCATACCGGTATACACAGTCGTTCCCAGGGACATTGCCAGAGTCAGTGGCATGTACAGTATGAAATGGGTGCAAGGTGCGCAGTGCACACGGGGCCCTGGGTCCAGAGAGGTCCACACTGCTCATCCTGCACCTTTTCCTATACTTTCAATGGAAGTTTGGAGAGCCAAAAATCGGTACAGACCATCAAAAAAAGGTACTGTACCTATTAAAAAGGTACAGTTGGAGGGTATGTGATAGTATGCTGAAAAGCAACACAGGGGGTAGGTGATAGTCATGTTGGCACGCCCCATTTTCAGTTGCCATGCCCCTTCTGGTATGTGGCCACACCCCTTCTGGTGCGTGGCCAGATGGTGCTTCATTTAGGTTTTTTTTTAGGGGGGGGCGCCACTCTTCATCTTGCCCTGGGCTCCGAGCTAAAGAGGAGGGGGACCAGATGGAGACTGCACCTGTCATCTTCTAATATGGCCATGGCAGAGCATATTTGGATATTCTGGGATATGTAGAATAATATTTATTGAGGAGGGGTATTTAAATTTGCAAACAACATGCTAGAATAAAATGGAGGAAACATGACACTCTGGGATTTCTAGTGCTCCAAGGGCCTAATTTAGGTACACCCACTCAGCAACAAAGGGTGTGTGGCCATGATTTTATAAAAGGTTGCGCTCCAGGGTCCACATGACCAGCAAGGGTCTGTGCCTACATACAATTATATTGCGCAATTCTTCCCACCCCCTGCCTGCACGTACACCACGCGCCGCAGACACTTGCCACTCACTATAACTGACAGTAACATTAGCCAATCCCTCCTCTTCTTCCTTGCCTATAGCAGAGCTCCGCCCTCTACTCTAATGCCGTATTTTTCAACCCACGTGTCCGCATCACCAAACCAATCTCTGGCCAGGGAAACGTACACAGCAGGGCGAGTACGCTCGTCTCCATTTTAACTCCGGGCAGTGGGGGCGTGCCCCGTGCGTGAGGGCTGGTGGTGAGCGGAGGTGTTGCTGGCTGTCACAGTGTTGCAAGGGGGCAGCAGCAGCGGAGTCAGTCAATGTGGAGGGTTAGTGGGTGCAAGCAGGAGGTGACAGTTCAAGGACAGGCCACCCTTGCCACCGCTGACTGACCCTGGTAACCAGCCCTCAGAGTGCAGCAGCCCGGCTCTGTCACCCTCCTGCAAGATGCCCCTCGCCCGCAGCCTGTCCGTCACCTCCCTCACCGGTCTGGAGGACTGGGACGATGACCTGGACCTGGACAACACTGTGCTGTTCGAGGTGGCCTGGGAAGTGGCCAATAAAGGTAACCCTGCTGTGCCCTCTGGGCACCTCTGTGGGCTAGTGCAATGTCAGTGTGTCATATGCAGGATGTAGGAAGCATCTGTCTATATGGTGCAACCAGCAGGAGATTGCACAGCATGCCATGGGGATCACTCTGCCAGCCAGCAAGCATAGGGCAGCAGTCTGCAGGCACTATATGGTGTACATAATGCACTTCATGGTGCAGGGCAGGCTGCATAAAGATAATATGGGTGGTCTTCAGTATGCCGGCTGTCGGGATCCCGACGCACAGTATACCGGCGCCGGAATCCCGACACTTATTCTCCCTCGGGGGGGGGGGGTCCACGACCCCCCTGGAGGGAGAATAAAATAGCGTAGCGCGCCACCGTGCCCGCAGCGTGGCGAGTGCAGCGAGCCCGCAAGGGGCTCATTTGCGCTCGCCACACTGTCGGTATGCCGGCGGTCGGGCTCCCGGCGCCGGTATGCTGGTCGCCGGGAGCCCGACCGCCGGCATACCATACTACACCCGATAATATACATAAAGCATACAGGATATACTTACATAGTGCATACATCATGGTTACATGATATAATATCTACATGATATATGTGTGCTAGTATTGTGAAATTTAATTTTAGATACAAGTATAGTCATCTGGCATTCACCAGGTGTCAAGGGTTCACTAATTTCTAACTTTCGGTCATGCTCGATGATTTTGTACACTGATGATGCTGCGAATTGTTATCGCAGGGACAGCTTGCGCCTGCATGCGATAATTGATACATCCGTGCAATGTAATCAATTATCGGAGTGCGAATATGGACGATTTTATCACCTGTCATCCGCAGCCTATGGTGACAAATAGGCCCCTTAGGGCTTTTTCCCGTTCCTGTATTGTATTTAATTATGTAAAGTGTAGGGTGCTTTCACATGGCACGGCCCCGGAACGGCTGCCGGGTTGCAGCCGGAAATATCCACTGAAAAGTCCGGCTGCCGGGGCCGTGACGTCCTTGTATGCAGTGAACCGTGTGTGTGAATGGGAGCTTTCGCGCACAACTGTTTTTTCTCAAGCCGTGTCTGCTGCTGCGCATGCGCACAGCATTACACACGGCGCAAAGCCGTTGTGTGTGAAAGACTCTGCCGCATGACAAAAAGCCAGACAAAGTTGGTCCGGCTTTTTGCCATCCGGGCAAAAACGCTGCGTGTGAAACAGCCCTTAGTGCTCATACACGACTACTCTGTCTTGTGTTGGTGTTTTGATCTCAATAGAGTAGTGGGTAGCACCTCAACACCAATTTCATAGGAATTTAAGGGTCTATTTACTAAGCCTTGGATGGAGATAAAGTACCAGCCAATCGGCTCCTAGCTGTCATTTTTCAAACCCAGCCTGTGGCATGGCAGTTAGGAGCTGATTGGCTGGTTCTTTAACTCCAGCGACTTTATCTCCATCCAAGGCTTAGTAAATCGACCCCTTAATTGGATACCAATATAGATATGTTGATTGTGAGTTAAGCCCTTAATAATCTGATATTACAGTAAAATCATATACTGGTGCGGGACTGTTCCTGTTAGTGCTTATGAATGAACAACACACTGTACAATTATCTGGCCGATCAGCGATAAACTGCATATTGGATGGATAATTGTACAGTGTATACCAGGTAAATGACTTTATAGCCGAAACCTATACTGTATATAAAATAATTAATTTGGAAATGGCTTGAGATACATTCCCCGGCACATTTGTGGATCTCAACAATGAGGACACATCAGAGAGCCTATCTACAGCCTGTGCTGCTTGTTGCTGGGACAGGGGGGGGCGGTTGTAGACCTTGTGGCGTCCAGGACGAAAGTTTCCTATGTCCCCCCCGACAGGTAAAACAGGCTTAGTGTGCGTGGTAGGCGCGCGGCAAAAAATAGGAGTGTGGCTTCATGGAAAGGGGCGCCCTTGTAGTTGTGCCCCCAGTACTGTGGCCCCTGTAGAGTTGTGCCCCTAGTAGCGCCGCTTAACAAAAAAAAATGTAAGTAAATAAAATAAAAAAAACTCACCTGCTCCTGCTTCCCGACCGCTGCTGCCCTCAGTCTCCGGCCACAGGCGCAGCTCATCGGACTCTCCCATAGCACTGCACCCACCTTGCCGTGCTTCCGCTCCCGCAATGCCGTGCGGTGCACGATGACGTCAGGCGCACCGTACAGCACCAGTAGTGGCTCTTGCCACGGCGGCGGCGCCCTCGGGACAGCGGCACCCCAGGCAAAAAGCCTGCTTGCCCGTGGCAAGAGCCGCTACTGTGCTGGGAGTACATGTCTTGCCTACATATGGCACAGTTTAGGCAATGCACCAGATGAGGGCCTGGATACTGAGGTTGCACCTTCTTCCTGCCAGGGTTACACCATGCTTTTGCAGAGCAAGGCGTCCTGGTTGTAGCATGCTCTGCCTCTGCATGTAGTAATTTAGTATGTTCGTCTGGCACATGTACAAAGCATACGTGCAGCATCTCTCATCAATTGTCTAAAATGCTTCAGTCTACAGCAATGCCCCCAGGGCGCACACACAACATTGTCAGAAAAATGATCTTTTTGCTTTTAAATACAGGTATAGAGTTCATGATACAATTTGTGTACTGTTCCATATTATTTATGTATTACCAGTTATTTATATAGCACGCACATAGTGGGTCATTCCGACCTGATCGCTCGCTGCAGTTCATCGCAGCACAGCGATCGGGTCAGAACTGTGCATGCGCCGGCGCATGGCTAACAGCCGACGGCTGTCGTTGCCTAGCGATCGCCACTGGCTGATTGACAGGAAGAGGCGATCGCTGGGCGGTACGCCGTCGTTTTGCAAGCGCGATCCGGCCAACACAGGCGTGGTCGGAGCGTGCGGGGGGCGGGCCGCAGCGGCTGCGTGCCGTCACAGGAGGTGCGCTGGCTGGGAGTTACTCTTCAAGTACTAAAGCATTGCCTCTGCGCGATGTTTTTGTACTTGTACGGAGGGGGGGGGGGGGGGCGGCCTGACATGCGGGCGGACTAGCCCCGTGCTGGGCGTCCCCGCGCATGTCAGTGTAAGTGATCGTAGCAGTGCTGAATTTAGCACAGCTACGATCAGGTTGGAATGACCCCCATATTCCGCAGCGCTTTACAGAGACTATTTGGCCATTAACATCAGTCCCTGCCCCAGTGGAGCTTACACTCTATATTAACATATACACGCTAGGTCCTTGGTGGGAATGGAACCCATGACCTCAGTGCTGCGAGGAAGTAATGCTAACCATTACACCGTCCGTACTGCCCAAATGATTGTTATTGGCTGTGTGATATCTCACGTTATTTATCATCATAATGATCTTTATTACCGGTCAGCGACGGGTGGGTGCGAAACGGGCGTTCAAAAGGTGATTGACAGGAGGAAGCCATTCGTGGGTGGTAACTGACTGTTTATTGGGAGTGTCTGGAAAAACGCAGGTGTGCCCAATCGTTTCCAGGGAGGGTGTCTGACATCAGCTCCAGCCTCAATCAGCCCGTTCTGATCGCATTGGAGGAGTGAGTCTTGGGCTGCGCAGAGACTGCACGCAGTGGAATTTAGCAGCTCGGCGTACACATGTGATCGCACACTTGCACAGCAAATTTACACTCCCCCCTGGAGGCGGCGACTATCTAAACGCAGGACAGCAAAGTTAGCAGCCCAGCGATCAAGTCTGACTCACCCCCTGTGTTATCCGTTAATTGCTGGCCACTGAGTGCAGCATAGTCAATACTGAGAGGGCAACAAGACAGAGAGAGAATTAGCTGCAGCTCCAAGAATAAAATAAAACAATGGGGGTAATTCCAAGTTGATCGCAGCAGGATTTTTGTTAGCAGTTGGGCAAAACCATGTGCACTGCAGGGGAGGCAGATATAACATGTGCAGAAAGAGTTAGATTTGGGAGGGTTATTTTGTTTCTGTGCAGGGTAAATACTGGCTGCTTTATTTTTACACTGCAAATTAGATTGCAGATTGAACACACCCCACCCAAATCTAACTCTCTGCACATGTTATATCTGCCCCCCCTGCAGTGCACATGGTTTTGCCCAATTGCTAACAAAAATCCTGCTGCGATCAATTTGGAATTACCCCCCCCATATACTATACTCTTGTGCAAAGTGGTAGCTGCATAAATAGCTCTGCATTTTTAAGAAAAAAACGGAGATGCAGTTTTGATAATATTGATCTATTTAATGTGCAAATCTTCGAGACGGCCAGCTACTGTCTAAAGGCTGCTATCAATAGAGATCGCACCGCTTGGAAATGGATTGTGCCTCCTGGGTTGAGACGTTTTTCCATATTCCTCATTGCGGTGAGACACTTGCGTGTTCATGTGCTGAACAAGGAGATAGGTAAATAGGCAGTAATGCGGAAACACCAATTGTGCTATTAAATTATGCTTATCAAGCGATAAGAGAATACCTTATCAGTCTAGTGACAAATGGGAAGTGTAATCTGCTTATAAATTGGAGACTAATAGAAATTATTTGCTCTATGGGGAATCGTGGCGTTAGGATTGTTCTACTGAAAAGTGACCGCGTATGCCGGTGTAATTTTTTTTTTTTTCGTTTTTTTTTTTTAAATTGTAATCTTATTTTTCGATTTTTTTATTTATTTTGTCAAAAATAAGGTATAGAAGCGCCTGATTCTTCAGCAAATATAATGGACATCTGTAAATAAAGGCAAGATTAAATAGCAGATTATAATTAATGGGGAGGGTGTATTCTAAATGAATGTTTTTTAATAAATTTTACAAAACAGTCACTAATTCACCCTCATTCTCAGTCTCTACTCTGACATTCACTCGCTCAGTTTGTCTCTGCCATGACATTTTCCCATTGGATTGTAAGCTCTTTGACCAGGTCTCCCTGATCTTTGCTTTATACAGTATGTCTGTAATTCTATTTGCCTTCTGGAAAGATGGAAAGAGGAGGATGATGGGGGAAGCACAGATTCCAGAAGGGAAGCCCAGGGAGACCTTGAACTTTCAAGGACATTGTGATGTATGGAAATGAGCCAGCAGAGAACAGTGCAGACAGCTGTATCGTTGTTTGAACAGGATCTTGGTAATGCAATCAATGGGATATTTTCCAAAGCATTCAATTCTGTTCCATATAATAGTCTTGTTCCCAAGATAAGTGTCCTATGTCTAGGGGATAAGGTTTGAACTTGCGTAGAGGCATAAACGGAACACATTGTGCAGCCATTAGTAGTTTCCTCCTAGAACCACTACTGGGGACGGTCTAATTTCATTATGAGCTTGTAGGTGGCTAAGGATGTCATTTGTCCACATGTGCTGATGACCCTAAGCTACGTAGGGTTACACAGGGCACAGGTAGTCAGTTCCTACAGAGAGGGTTTATTGTCTAATGGGGCTGTGCAATTACACATTAAATATAATACAGATAACTATAAGGCTATGCACCTTGACCTATGCTGCTCGTGTAATAAATGGAATACAGTTGGAGAACTAGGATTGAGAGGGGATTTACAAAGCTGAATAGCTGCACACCCCGTGCCAGCCAGCGCTTGCAAAGGCAAATAAAGTCCTGGCATGTGTAAAACAGAGATAAATGCCTGTGATGCAAGTGCGTTGTGTAAAGGTCCATACACACTTAACGATATAATGAGCGACGTCGCTCATTTTCCCCCTCCTTGAGCGACGTCGCTCATTATATCGTTAAGTGTGTATGCCGCCAGCGACGACCGATGCGCGGCCCCGCGGGTCGGCAACGATCGTCGCTGTCGGTAGGGCATGCATGAAGGATGTGGACTGTCGTCCACGACCTTCATGCAGGGCTGGCGGGGGTGTGACGTCACTGAGCGATATGAGCGGTCATATCGCTCAGTGCGTACAGGCGGCCGCCGACCGGCCGGCCCGGGAGGGGGAAACGTTAGACGATGTCGCTCACAGAGCGACATCGTGTAATGTGTATGGGCCTTAAGTCCTCTGGATCAGGACAGAGACACCTGCTCCCTGCTTGATTCCTTAGGGTGCTGGAAGTTCCAGGGTCTACACGGCGTTAAGCTGTGTACACTATAAGATTTTGCCCAATGATATTAATGAGTAGGACGAATCAGACTGACCAAAGCCATCCTGTAAACGGGCAAAATACATACTACACCCTACAGACCCTTTCCATTCCAAATCCCATAGCTGATCAGTGTCTCCGTACAACTGTCGGCAGATGTCTGCTAGAGGTCTGCACACTGCACTTTCTGATACCAAAACAACTGGGCCGACATAACGCGTGCAACACGAGTCCATCCAATGAGCCCTGGTGCTGCATACACACTACACAATTATTGGCCCTATCTGACCATGCCGGGCCGAGAATCGCATACTGTGTATCCAGCTGTGGTCCCATGGGGTACAGTTAAGCAATACCCTCAACTGGCCCTAACCAATTTGATGCCCTATGCCAGTGGTTCTCAAACTGTGTGCCATGCCTCCCTGGGGTGCCTTAGGGAACCTGCAGGGGTGCCTTGGAGTGGTGGTACAGGACCAATTAAAATTATGTATTGTCAATATAATAGGCAAAACCAGTGCCAGTGGCTGCTAATCATAAAATATGTGGACAAACAGACGCAAATCCTGTCTCTCGCCAGATAACTGAGCCTAAGGATGACATATAGACACATTACTTTATTTTAATATCTTTTTCAAAATTTCTAAAATAAGAAACTTTTGTCCTAGGGCTGCCGTGAAAAAAATTCTGATACTGTAGGGCACCGTGATTCAAAAAAGTTTGGGAACCACTTCCCTAGGCAATAATTTGGCTGGTACCCTCTAGCACCGCCACTATTTCAACCTCTGACCCAGCACCCATCTCCGAGCACAGCACCCATAACCCAGGAACACACACCACAGCAACACCCATCACCCCTCACCCATAGCAATCCTCATTTTGGTACCCTTGCCACAAGGAACATTGGCGCACCGTATTGCCTCTTATTCACATTACACTGCACCGCATTGCCTCTTATTCACATTACACTGCACCGCATTGCCTCTTATTCACATTACACTGCACCGCATTGCCTCTTATTCACATTACACTGCACCGCATTGCCTCTTATTCACATTACACTGCACTGTATTGCTCCTTATTCACATTACACTGCACCGTATTGCCGCTTATTCACATTACACTGCACCGTAATGCTCCTTTTCTCTAACGTCCTAGTGGATGCTGGGACTCCGTCAGGACCATGGGGAATAGCGGGCTCCGCAGGAGACAGGGCACATCTAAAAAAGCTTTTAGGTCACATGGTGCGTACTGGCTCCTCCCCCTATGACCCTCCTCCAAGCCTCAGTTAGGTTTTTGTGCCCGTCCGAGAGGGTGCAATCTAGGTGGCTCTCCTAAAGAGCTGTTTAGAAAAGTTTTTTTTTAGGTTTCAATCTCAGTGATTCCTGCTGGCAACAGGATCACTGCATCGAGGGACTTAGGGGAGAGATTTCCAACTCACCTGCGTGCAGGATGGATTGGAGTCTTAGGCTACTGGACACTTAGCTCCAGAGGGAGTCGGAACACAGGTCAGCCTGGGGTTCGTCCCGGAGCCGCGCCGCCGATCCCCCTTACAGGCGCTGAAGAGACGGCAGAACGGAGGTCCGGAAAGCAGGCGGCAGAAGACTCCTCAGTCTTCTTGAAGGTAGCGCACAGCACGGCAGCTGTGCGCCATTGTTGTCACACGGCTCACTGACTCAGTCACGGAGGGTGCAGGGCGCTGCTGGGGGCGCCCTGGGCAGCAATATAATTACCTTTAGTGGCAAAATAAATACATCACATATAGCCATTAAGGCTATATGTATGTATTTTAACCCAGGCCAGTTTCTTAAAAACCGGGGAAAAGCCCGCCGAAAAAGGGGCGGAGCTTATTCTCCTCAGCACTCAGCGCCATTTTCCTGCTCAGCTCCGCTGGTGAGGAAGGCTCCCAGGTCTCTCCCCTGCACTGCACTACAGAAACAGGGTAACAAAGAGAAGGGGGGCATAAATTGGCGATATTTATATATTAAGAGCGCATATATAGTAAACAACACCTTCTAGGGTTGTTTATATACATTTATAGCGCTTTTGGTGTGTGCTGGCAAACTCTCCCTCTGTCTCCCCAAAGGGCTAGGGGGTCCTGTCTTCGATTAGAGCATTCCCTGTGTGGCTGCTGTGTGTCGGTACGTGTGTGTCGACATGTATGAGGACGATGTTGGTGTGGAGGCAGAGCAATTGCCGATGATGGTAATGTCACCCCCTAGGGAGTCGACACCGGAATGGATGGCTTTAGTTATGGAATTACGTGATAATGTCAGCACATTACAAAAGTCAGTTGACGAAATAAGACGCCCGGCAAACCAGTTAGTACCGGTTCAGGCGTCTCAGACACCGTCAGGGGCTGTAAAACGTCCTTTACCTCAGTCAGTCGACACGGGTACCGACACAGATGAATCTAGTGTCGACGGTGAAGAAACAAACGTATTTTCCAATAGGGCCACACGTTATATGATCACGGCAATGAAGGAGGCTTTGCAGATCTCTGATACTGCTGGTACCTCAAAAAGGGGTATTATGTGGGGGGTGAAAAAACTACCTGTATTTTTTCCAGAATCAGAGGAATTGAATGACGTGTGTGATGAAGCGTGGGTTAACCCCGATAGAAAACTGCTAATTTCCAAGAAGTTATTGGCATTATACCCTTTCCCACCAGAGGTTAGGGCGCGCTGGGAAACACCCCCTAGGGTGGATAAGGCGCTCACACGTTTATCAAAGCAAGTGGCGTTGCCGTCTCCTGATACGGCCGCCCTCAAGGATCCAGCAGATAGGAGGCTGGAAACTACACTGAAGAGTATATACACACATACTGGTGTTGTACTGCGACCGGCAATAGCCTCAGCCTGGATGTGCAGTGCTGGGGTAGTGTGGTTGGATTCTCTGACTGAAAATATTGATACCCTGGATAGGGACAGTATTTTATTGACTCTAGAGCAATTAAAGGATGCTTTCCTTTATATGCGAGATGCTCAGAGGGATGTTTGTACTCTAGCATCAAGAGTAAGCGCGATGTCCATATCTGCCAGAAGAAGTTTATGGACGCGACAGTGGTCAGGTGATGCGGATTCCAAGAGGCATATGGAAGTATTGCCATATAAAGGAGAGGAATTGTTTGGGGTCGGTCTTTCGGACCTGGTGGCCACGGCAACTGCCGGCAAATCCACTTTTTTACCTCAGACCCCCTCCCAACAGAAAAAGACACCGTCTTTTCAGCCGCAGTCCTTTCGCTCCTATAAAAAGCGACCAAAAGGACAGTCTTATCTGCCGCGAGGCAGAGGAAAGGGTAAGAAAGGGCAGCAAGCAGCCCCTGCCCAGGAACAGAAGCCCGCCCCGGCTTCTACAAAGCCATCAGCATGACGCTGGGGCTTTACAAGCGGACTCAGGAACGGTGGGGGGTCGACTCAAGATTTTCAGCAATCAATGGGTTCACTCACAAGTGGACCCGTGGGTCCTGCAGATAGTATCTCAGGGTTACATGCTGGAGTTCGAAAGGTCTCCCCCTCGCCGGTTCCTAAAGTCTGCTTTACCAACGTCTCCCTCAGAAAGGACGTCGGTTTTGGAAGCCATTCACAAGCTGTATTCTCAGCAGGTGATAGTCAAGGTACCCCTCCTACAACAGGGAAAGGGGTATTATTCCACACTATTTGTGGTACCGAAACCGGACGGTTCGGTAAGGCCTATTCTAAATCTGAAATCCTTGAACCTGTACATAAAGAAATTCAAGTTCAAGATGGAGTCACTCAGAGCAGTGATAGCGAATCTGGAAGAAGGAGACTTCATGGTGTCCTTGGACATAAAAGATGCTTATCTACATGTCCCGATTTACCCCTCACACCAAGGGTATCTCAGGTTCGTGATACAAGGCTGTCATTATCAGTTTCAAACGCTGCCGTTTGGGTTGTCCACGGCCCCTCGGGTCTTTACCAAGGTAATGACCGAAATGATGGTTCTTCTACGAAGAAAAGGCGTATTAATTATCCCTTACTTGGACGATCTCCTGATAAGGGCAAAGTCCAGAGAACAGCTGGAAGTCGGTGTAGCGCTAACACAAGTAGTGCTTCAGCAACACGGGTGGATTATAAATCTTCCAAAATCTCAATTGACCCCGACAACACATCTGCTGTTCCTGGGCATGATTCTGGACACGGTTCAGAAAAAGGTATTTCTCCCGGAAGAGAAAGCAAGGGAGTTATCCGAACTTGTCAAGAACCTCCTAAAACCAGGAACTGTGTCAGTACATCAATGCACAAGAGTCCTGGGAAAGATGGTGGCTTCGTACGAAGCGATTCCATTCGGCAGATTCCATGCACGAACATTTCAGTGGGATCTGCTGGACAAATGGTCCGGATCGCATCTGCACATGCATCAGCGGATAACACTGTCACCGAGAACAAGGTTGTCTCTCCTGTGGTGGTTGCAGACTGCCCATCTGTTAGTGGGCCGCAGATTCGGCATACAGGACTGGGTCCTGGTGACTACGGATGCCAGCCTACGAGGTTGGGGAGCAGTCACAAAGGGAAGAAACTTCCAGGGCGTGTGGTCAAACCTGGAGACGTCTCTTCACATAAATATACTGGAGCTAAGAGCGATCTACAATGCTCTAAGCCTGGCAAAATCGCTGCTTCAGGGTCAGCCGGTGTTGATCCAGTCCGACAACATCACGGCAGTCGCCCACGTAAACCGACAAGGCGGCACGAGAAGCAGGAGTGCAATGGCAGAAGCTGCAAGGATTCTGCGCTGGGCGGAGAATCATGTCGTAGCACTGTCAGCAGTGTTCATCCCGGGAGTGGACAACTGGGAAGCAGTTTTCCTCAGCAGACACGACCTTCACCCGGGAGAGTGGGGACTTCATCCAGAAGTTTTCCACATGATTGTGAACCGTTGGGAAAAACCAAAGGTGGACATGATGGCGTCTCGCCTCAACAAAAAATTGGACAGGTATTGCGCCAGGTCAAGAGACCCTCAGGCAATAGCTGTGGACGCTCTGGTAACACCGTGGGTGTACCAGTCAGTGTATGTGTTCCCTCCTCTGCCTCTCATACCAAAGGTACTGAGAATTATACGGAAAAGAGGAGTAAGAACAATACTGGTAGCTCCGGACTGGCCAAGAAGAACTTGGTATCCGGAACTTCAAGAGATGCTCACGGAGGATCCGTGGCCTCTACCTCTAAGAAGGGATCTGCTTCAGCAGGGACCTTGTATGTTCCAAGACTTACCGCGGCTGCGTTTGACGGCATGGCGGTTGAACGCCGGATTCTAAAAGAGAAGGGCATTCCTGAGGAAGTTATTCCTACTTTAATTAAAGCCAGGAAAGAAGTGACCGCACAACATTATCACCGCATTTGGAGAAAATATGTTGCGTGGTGTGAGGCCAAGAAGGCTCCAACGGAAGAATTTCAATTGGGTCGATTCTTACATTTCCTGCAAGCAGGATTGTCTATGGGCCTCAAATTGGGGTCCATTAAAGTTCAAATTTCGGCCTTATCAATTTTCTTCCAGAAGGAATTGGCGTCAGTGCCTGAAGTACAAACTTTTGTCAAAGGTGTACTACATATACAACCCCCAATAGTGCCTCCAGTGGCACCGTGGGATTTGAACGTGGTTCTAAATTTTCTCAAATCTCATTGGTTTGAGCCTTTAAAATCGGTAGATTTAAAATACCTTACATGGAAGGTAACCATGCTGTTGGCCCTGGCTTCAGCCAGGAGAGTTTCGGAGTTGGCAGCTTTGTCATACAAAAGCCCATATCTGATATTCCATTCGGACAGGGCAGAATTGAGGACACGTCCTCAATTTCTCCCTAAGGTGGTTTCGGCATTTCACTTGAACCAGCCTATTGTGGTGCCTGCGGCTACTAGCGACTTGGAGGACTCCAAGTTACTGGACGTTGTCAGAGCATTAAAAATATATATTTCAAGGACAGCTGGAGTCAGAAAATCTGACTCGTTGTTTACATTGTATGCACCCAACAAGTTGGGTGCTCCTGCGTCTAAACAGACGATTGCACGTTGGATATGTAGTACAATCCAACTTGCACATTCTGTGGCAGGCCTGCCACAGCCTAAATCTGTAAAGGCCCATTCCACAAGGAAAGTGGGCTCATCCTGGGCGGCTGCCCGAGGAGTCTCGGCATTACAACTTTGCCGAGCAGCTACGTGGTCAGGGGAGAACACGTTTGTAAAATTTTACAAATTTGATACTCTGGCTAAAGAGGACCTGGAGTTCTCTCATTCGGTGCTGCAGAGTCATCCGCACTCTCCCGCCCGTTTGGGAGCTTTGGTATAATCCCCATGGTCCTGACGGAGTCCCAGCATCCACTAGGACGTTAGAGAAAATAAGAATTTACTTACCGATAATTCTATTTCTCATAGTCCGTAGTGGATGCTGGGCGCCCATCCCAAGTGCGGATTGTCTGCAATGCTTGTACATAGTTATTGTTACAAAAATCGGGTTATTACTGTTGTTGTGAGCCATCTGTTCAGAGGCTACTTCGTTTGTGTTATCATACTGTTAACTGGGTTCAGATCACAAGTTGTACGGTGTGATTGGTGTGGCTGGTATGAGTCTTACCCGGGATTCAAGATCCTTCCTTATTGTGTACGCTCGTCCGGGCACAGTACCTAACTGAGGCTTGGAGGAGGGTCATAGGGGGAGGAGCCAGTACGCACCATGTGACCTAAAAGCTTTTTTAGATGTGCCCTGTCTCCTGCGGAGCCCGCTATTCCCCATGGTCCTGACGGAGTCCCAGCATCCACTACGGACTATGAGAAATAGAATTATCGGTAAGTAAATTCTTATTATTCCCATTACACTGCACCGTATAGCTCCTTATTCACATTACACTGCACCGTATTGCCGCTTATTCACATTACACTGCACCGTATTGCCTCTTATTCACATTACACTGCACCGTATTGCCGCTTATTCACATTACACTGCCCCGTATTTCCTCTTATTCCCATTACACTGCACCGTATTGCTCCTTATTCCCATTACACTGCACCGTATTGCTCCTTATTCCCATTACACTGCACCGTATTGCCTCTTATTCACATTACACTGCACCGCATTGCCTCTTATTCACATTACACTGCACCGCATTGCCTCTTATTCACATTACACTGCACCGTATTGCCTCTTATTCACATTACACTGCACTGTATTGCTCCTTATTCACATTACACTGCACCGTATTGCCGCTTATTCACATTACACTGCACCGTAATGCTCCTTATTCCCATTACACTGCACCGTATAGCTCCTTATTCACATTACACTGCACCGTATTGCCGCTTATTCACATTACACTGCACCGTATTGCCTCTTATTCACATTACACTGCACCGTATTGCCGCTTATTCACATTACACTGCCCCGTATTTCCTCTTATTCCCATTACACTGCACCGTATTGCTCCTTATTCCCATTACACTGCACCGTATTGCTCCTTATTCCCATTACACTGCACCGTATTGCCTCTTATTCACATTACACTGCACCGTATTGCCTCTTATTCACATTACACTGCACCGTATTGCCTCTTATTCACATTACACTGCACCGTATTGCTCCTTATTCACATTACACTGCACCGTATTGCTCCTTATTCACATTACACTGCACCGTATAGCTCCTTATTCACATTACACTGCACCGTATAGCTCCTTATTCAAATGACACTGCACCGTATTGCTCCTTATTCACATTACACTGCACCGTATTGCTCCTTATTCCCATTACACTGCACCGTAATGCCGCTTATTCACATTACACTGCACCGTATTGCCGCTTATTCACATTACACTGCACCGTATTGCCGCTTATTCACATTACACTGCACCGTATTGCCGCTTATTCACATTACACTGCACCGTATTGCCGCTTATTCACATTACACTGCACCGTATTGCCGCTTATTCACATTACACTGCACCGTATTGCCGCTTATTCACATTACACTGCACCGTATTGCCGCTTATTCACATTACACTGCACCGTATTGCCGCTTATTCACATTACACTGCACCGTATTACCGCTTATTCACATTACACTGCACCGTATTGCCGCTTATTCACATTACACTGCACCGTATTGCCTCTTATTCCCATTACACTGCACCGTATTGCCTCTTATTCACATTACACTGCACCGTATTGCCTCTTATTCACATTACACTGCACCGTATTGCTCCTTATTCACATTACACTGCACCGTATTGCTCCTTATTCACATTACACTGCACCGTATTGCTCCTTATTCACATTACACTGCACCGTATAGCTCCTTATTCACATTACACTGCACCGTATAGCTCCTTATTCAAATGACACTGCACCGTATTGCTCCTTATTCACATTACACTGCACCGTATTGCTCCTTATTCCCATTACACTGCACCGTAATGCCGCTTATTCACATTACACTGCACCGTATTGCCGCTTATTCACATTACACTGCACCGTATTGCCGCTTATTCACATTACACTGCACCGTATTGCCGCTTATTCACATTACACTGCACCGTATTGCCGCTTATTCACATTACACTGCACCGTATTGCCGCTTATTCACATTACACTGCACCGTATTGCTGATTATTCACATTACACTGCACCGTATTGCTCCTTATTCACATTACACTGCACCGTATTGCTCCTTATTCAAATGACACTGCACCGTATTGCTCCTTATTCACATTACACTGCACCGTATTGCTCCTTATTCCCATTACACTGCACCGTAATGCCGCTTATTCACATTACACTGCACCGTATTGCCGCTTATTCACATTACACTGCACCGTATTGCCGCTTATTCACATTACACTGCACCGTATTGCTGATTATTCACATTACACTGCACCGTATTGCTCCTTATTCACATTACACTGCACCGTATTGCTCCTTATTCAAATGACACTGCACCGTATTGCTCCTTATTCACATTACACTGCACCGTATTGCTCCTTATTCCCATTACACTGCACCGTAATGCCGCTTATTCACATTACACTGCACCGTATTGCCGCTTATTCACATTACACTGCACCGTATTGCCGCTTATTCACATTACACTGCACCGTATTGCCGCTTATTCACATTACACTGCACCGTATTGCCGCTTATTCACATTACACTGCACCGTATTGACGCTTATTCACATTACACTGCACCGTATTGCCGCTTATTCACATTACACTGCACCGTATTGCTGATTATTCATATTACACTGCACAGTATTGGTGATTATTCACATTACACTGCACCGTATTGCTCCTTATTCACATTACACTGCACTGTATTGCTCCTTATTTACATTAAACCGCATTGCTTCTTATTGACATTACATTACAGTACTCTTCATAGACCCACCTGTGCTGGCAGGGTGTGAGTGCTAGCTGGACCAGGCTCTGGATGGAGAATGAATGGCACAGCTGAGAGGGGAGACACTGGCATTCCAGTGACAGCATACTGTGTGTAGGCCTCACACAGGCTCTGCTCATCATGTGACCTGGCAACTGTCAAGTTCCTTCTAAGCTCCGCCCTCTCTATGCTTCTGGCCACAGCTAAATTGCTCATGTCTGTACAGATTGCACATCACCAGGGCAGCCATTGATTTGTACTGGGCCCCACAGAAATTGTGGGGCCCAGTACAAATGAAAAGGGCTGGGCCCCCCACCTCCACGGGTGGTAGCAGAGACACAGATATGGTATTGTGTAGAGACACAGGTATGGGGGGGGGGGGGGAAGAGAGCAGAGACACAGTAACAGGAAGGGGCAGGTAAACAGATTTCGGGGTCCCAGAGACACAGATGTGGGGAGGGGGCAGAAACAGAAATAGTAAAGGGGACATACTGTAGGAGAGAGGGGCAGAGGTACCGCTGTGCACCGCAGCTGCAATCTCACATTTGCATCTTCAGTGCAGTGCACACTATTTAGCCAGTGAAAGCAGGTGGGGAGGAGAGGAGAAGAACTGCAGGTGGATCAACTATGGAGGCAGAATGGAGGCATTCTCTGATCTTGCTCCTGCTAGCGCTGGTTGATTTGTTAATTAATGAATAACTAATCACACAGCTTAGCGGAGTGATGAGTCCTTCATTCATATCCCTCTCTAGCCAGTGCTAGCCGTTTGCATTGTTCTGTGTAATGATGAACTCTGCCGGCGGCTGGGCTCTGTCAGCTATCAGGGCCCGGGACTCCAGTCCCAGAAGTCCCCCCACCTGATAGCAACCCTGTACATCACCAGCCACACTGCACAATCACATTCACATTAGACTATCACAGCCCTAGTAGAAATGCACAATCAATCAATCAATCAATCAATCAATCAATCAATCACAATGTACACCATTGCACACTCGCAGCCACATTGCACACCTCCATATAGATTGCACACTCACAGCCACATTGCACACCTCCATACAGATTGCACACTCACAGCCACATTGCACACCTCCATACAGATTGCACACTCACAGCCACATTGCACTACTCCATACAGATTGCACACTACCATGTAGATTGCACACTCACAGACACGTTGCACACTACCATGCAGATTGCGCACACGCACACACACATTGCATAGTACTATTCACAGACAATCATATTCCCAGTAACACAGAATACTTACAGCCCTATTGGACTGCCGCCCAAGTAACTTAGGACAGAGCCAGTGCAGGTCGGAGCTGGGTCTCCCTTCCGGCAAGCTGCTGGGTCCTAGTACCCCGCAACGGTCTGTCCCGCAAACGGCCGCTGCTTGCAGTTAAGCTGAGCCGGTCCTAGGCTTGGGATGCCCCTTGGCATCCCAAATGCCCTAGGTATTTGTCTAGTTTATCTATGCCTAGGGCTGGCTCTGACTCCTCAACCCACTTAACAAGCCCCTAAACCTTTATCATTGTGATAATGCTTTACTAATGCAATGAAGTCTGAGCTGTCCCATAAAAGCACGTTTCTTTACCGATTGCTGTGATTGCCATGTCATAGCATTCGGGGAGATATCCATCCAAAGCCATTAGTAAAAAAGGTATGCAATTTAACATGCTGCATTTTGCTGATTCCCTGACTGATCACCGTGGATGTCTCTTTACAAGTCCAGGCTGTTGCGGCATTTGCATATTTGCACAAAGTATCTGTGTACACATTTGCAGCTGCGGCGTCATTAGTGTCCCAATCTAACCAGGACCTTAGTCAACATTTTGTCAAAATGATTGTGTATCTTGCTTAATATTCCACTTTTCACCCTAGAAATGTCAGTCATTATTTCCTGCAATTGCCGTAACACTGCTGTAGTGTAGGCAACGTGCTCTGTATTAGCATCAAAATAACTGCAGTGAGCTGACATATCGCAGGCGATCACTCCGGCAGCCTCCCGGGCGGCAGGATCGGCCAAGATATATCGTATGCTGTCATTTTGCATACGATATAGCTTGGGCGATGCCACCATGCCTGCGGGGTCCGACCTATCACGAGTGCAGCACGTTCAATCTGGAGGATCCGATCCGTTGCTCATGGGAACGCGCATCGGATTGGATCGGAAACGCCTCCAAAATGCCCGATTTCACCCGATATATTGGGCCGAATGCCCGAAATCGGATTAAATCGGGCATTATCGTTCTAGTGTATGGGGCCCTTAAGTGAAAACAACATAACAAAGCAGAAACGTTACAAACAATGTGATTTAAAAAAAAAAAAAACCCATGGACAATCACCTGCGGAGTATTGCTGGAGAGTGAATATCACAAATAATTACTGAGTACACCTAACCCGGGCTAATCTTTTGGCCATTTGTGTAATTAATTGGCAATCTGGCAGTGCTGGGGAAACTTCTCCCACACTGAAAGTGACTTCTGATTAAGTCCAAATGAGTAAGCTTGATGAATCATTGGGAAGGTGACAGAAGGCAGCTGGGAGTGACTGAGAGCTGGGGTTAAATAATAGTCTACAGGTACCATCTATTACTGAGCAGGTAAATGCAGCGTGACGGGCCCATAATGTCTCCGTGTCCTGTATATACAAGAGCAATCACTAATGCCTGAATCATAGTGTAGATGTGTATAAGGAAGATGGAGGCTGATATACCTGCCTGAAATGTCCCTGTGACCCCACCAACTGATGTAGGGCTTTACAGCAAGTGAATGGCCTTTTGTAGTGTTCTTTCTAGCACCCTATACCTTTCAAAACCTGTGCAGTTCCTCCTTTCCTGCTTGGGGTGTCGCTCTCTGTTGTGGTGCTTCTAGCACAGTCTGGTCTGTATCTCAGTGCTGAGATACAGACCAGACTGTACTAGAAGCACCAAAGCAGATAGCGACACTCCAGGTAGGAAAGAGCAACTGCACGGTTTGTGAAGGGATCAGTATAATTTGCAGTTGGACGGGATGCCGGCTGTCAGTATACCAATAGTGGCATCCCATCCATCAGAATCCCGCCAGCCCCCATTGAGTCCCCTAACCCTCAACTTTCCTCTACCCTAACCCTCCCTTGGGGGTGTCTAACCCTCCCCTGCTGCCTAAACCTAACCCTAACCTCCGCCTCTTAGTGCCTAAACCTAACCCTCTCTACCCCCCTACCCCCACCGCGGCATCCCGCTGGCATCCCGCTGTGAGGACGTTTCAGGATACCGGCTTTCTATAATGTGACGGCAGCATCCCGTGCGGCGTCGGTATGTTGACGCCGGCATCGCGTCCTACATGGGGATCCCGGCATTGGTATATTGACTGCCGGGATCCCATCCGTCGGGAAGCCAACTGCTTCCCATTGTGAAAGGTGCAGGGTGCTAGAAAGAACACTAGAAATGTATGAAGAGACTGAGTGCTCCTTACAATTAAGTTGCTGTTGCATTATATGCTTACGGAGTAAGACATATAATTCCTTGTATACACATTGCTTAATGCGTGGTATGTTTCTTACAAGGGGACTGATAGAATGTGCAAAGCCAACTTGACACGCCTAAGTGCACGTGTACAGTTCATGGCTAGGAAACTATGCGTATTCAGCCATAGGATATATTCATTTAAGATGGGAGTGTTCATTATAATGAATATTATGCTGCCTCATGTTATGCCAAGTAAACCTTGCTTATTAGGTAAGAGGCAGCCAGCCAGAATACATTTTAATGTACAATTCCCCTGAGTTACCATTAATCTTTAGCACTATGAGAATGCTATTTGAGGAAGGGTTGCCCCTACTCCGATATTTACCTTCAAGATGTCAACTGCTGGTGTTCCAGCGGCGGTTTCCTGAGGGTGTCAGGATTCCGGCATTTGTCACATGACCACCGGGATGCCAAACGTACAGTATACTAGCAGAATCAATTTCCTATAGTTAATTCTGGATATTAGAAGTCCCTTTTGAGGTCTATGGCCAATCTAAAATCTCTCCGCCTGACTTTTTTTTTGTGTGCATAAAACATGATATCGGCATGGATGGCTGTCCCTCTACACCCTGCATCACCATTCTGTCCATTATAGTACCTGGGGTATTCTTTTTTACGGTTATAGATTGGACCTGAAAATAGTCCAATGCTCTATAGTGGTCCTATTGAAATTGATAGACTGCCGAACAAAATGTGATACAAAAATACAATTCTGTCTGCCTGTGCGATTATCTTCTGACAGTGCTAACAGGCCCCAATGACGCTGATGGTGATCCAGTGTCTTGGACACCGTCCCACATGTGTTACAGAAAATAGGAGCTAATACTGTACTGTACGAACCAATGAATGAAGATATATATATATATATATATATTAGCTTTTTTGTCTGCGGAATTCTTAACGCAATAAGACTATTTTCATTGCGCCCGTCTTCAAGTTTATGTTCACTACCAGACCCCTAAAAGAATTAGCGTGAAGATACATAGCCTATATGTTAACGGACAGTGTAAGGAACATATCAATTTTCAAACTGCGATCAGCTTAGCCACCCTGAAAACTGTGGATTTGACACTCGGTCATTTTCTTCATTTTATTTTTCACTCCTTCTCACCCCCCATGCTGATGGGGGCTGAACTTGGACTTAAACGGCATCGGAAGTGTCACTATTCATCTCCCCGACCCCAAACACTATGGATTTTTACATGTCACCCCCTTCCCACCCCCAAGGGTGCTAGGGGTGTCCTACCCCCACAGTATTTGTTTCCCGAGGGTGGTCTTCAGGTTGCCGACTGTCGGGATCCCGGCGCACAGTATACCGGCGCCGGAATCCCGACAGCCTGCATACCGACAGATTTTCTCCCTCGTGGGGGTCCACGACCCCCCTGGAGGGAGATTAAATAGTGGGCTCATTTGCGCTCGCCACGCTGTCGGTATGCCGGCGGTTGGGCTCCCGGCGCCGGTATGCTGGTCGCCGGGAGCCCGGCCGCCGGCATACCATACTATACCCTTTCCCGATTGTATGTGACATGTGAACCAAGTTCTTTTAACCACCCGTGTTATCTACCATCGTGGGCAGATGGGGGAGAGGAGATAGTGGTAACGACCTCTATTCATGAGGTAGAACAGACTCTGACACCCTAATGTGTAGGTAATATGGGCCTACCTATTGAAGCTGGGACTTGTAGCTCCACAAAAGCTGTAGAGTTGAAGTTTGCCCAAGCCTAATGTGGGCAGGCTACAATAAAGTAAATGCTACATTTAAAAATATCAGATTTTTTAATGCCGTTTTTTCCTATTCTAGTTACATAGAACCGTGACATATGATATTTGTGCCTCCTCTGTTATGCCTCCTCTGTTATACCGCGCAAAAAAGTGGGCGTGGTATAACAAAAAGTGGGCGTGGTATAACAAAAAAAGGGACGTAGCCTTGCTGTAATGACTGTCTCGCACGAAATAACACATTGGCCCCCACAGGTAAAAACCTCAAACACATATGCCCCCGCAGTGCCAGATACACATATGCCCCCACAGTGCCATGTGCCCACAGTGCCAGATATGCCCCCACAGTGCCAGATAAGATATGCCCCCACAGTCCCATGTGCCCACACTGCTAGATATGCCCCCACAGTGCCAGATTACAGATATGCCCCCACAGTGCCAGATATGCCCCCATAGTGCCCCACAGTGCCAGATATGCCCCCACAGTGCCAGATACAGATATGCCCCCACAGAGCCATGTGCCCACACTGCTAGATATGCCCCCACAGTGCCAGATTACAGATATGCCCCCACAGTGCCATGTGCCCGCAGTGCCAGATATGCCCCCACAGTGCCAGATATACCCCCACAGTGCCATGTGGCCGCAGTTCTAGATATGCCCCCAGTGCCAGATATGCCCCCACAGTGCCAGATTACAGATATGCGCCCACAGTGCCAGATATGCCCCCACAGTGCCAGATATGCCCCCACAGTGCCAGATATGCCCCCACAGTGCCAGATTACAGATATACCCCCACAGTGCCATGTGGCCGCAGTTCCAGATATGCCCCCACAGTGCCAGATATGCCCCCACAGTGCCAGATTACAGATATGCCCCCACAGTGCCATGTGCCCACAGTTCCAGATATACCCCCACAGTGCCAGATACAGATATGCCCCCACAGTGCCATGTGCCTGCAGTGCCAGATATGCCCCCACAGTGCCAGATATGCCCCCACAGTGCCAGATATGCCCCCACAGTGCCAGATATGCCCCCACAGTGCCAGATACAGATATGCCCCCACAGTGCCATGTGCCCACGCTGCTAGATATGCCCCCACAGTGCCAGATTACAGATATGCCCCCACAGTGCCATGTGCCCGCAGTGCCAGATATGCCCCCATAGTGCCAGATATGCCCCCACAGTGCCAGATTACAGATATACCCCCACAGTGCCATGTAGCCGCAGTTCCAGATATGTCCCCACAGTGCCAGATACAGATATGCCCCCACAGTGCCATGTGCCCACACTGCTAGATATGCCCCCACAGTGCCAGATTACAGATATGCCCCCACAGTGCCATGTGCCCGCAGTGCCAGATATGCCCCCACAGTGCCAGATATACCCCCACAGTGCCATGTGCCCGCAGTGCCAGATATGACCCCACAGTGCCAGATATGACCCCACAGTGCCAGATATGACCCCACAGTGCCAGATATGCCCCACATTGCCAGATATGCCCCCATAGTGCTCAACGTGCTGTGTGGAGAGCGCAGCGCGCGCTTCTCCTGCCTGCCCCTCAGTCTGGTCTCCTGCGGTGACGGCAGCGTGTATGGCTCAAATCAAGCGCCGGTTCGCGAACTCTGATTGGCTAACGAACCGGCGCGTGATTTGAGCTATACACTCCGCCGTCACGGCCGGAGACCAGACTGAGGGGCAGGATGGCAGGCAGGAGAGGCGCAGCTTCGGGTGGATGGGCAGCGGATCTCAATCGACTGTTTGGCCACCCCTGCTATAGGATGTAGTTAATATCCCAGCAGTCACTATCCAGACTGACAGAATAGTGACAGTGGCATCCTGATGGGCAGAATCCTGACAGTAAGTACTGGGGTTACAGGACGGGAGGTTAAGGATTAGGGTTATTATAGTCACTGGGCTCTGTCTGGATTTTGAATGTCTGGATGCCGCTGTCTGCATTGTGATCAGTGGGTTGGTGACTGCCCGAATATCAATACAGGTTGAGTATCCCATATCCAAATATTCCGAAATACGGAATATTCCGAAATACGGACTTTTTTGAGTGAGATAGTGAAACCTTTGTTTACTGGTGGCTCAATGTACACAAACTTTGTTTAATACACAAAGTTATTAAAAATATTGTATTAAATGACCATCAGGCTGTGTGTATAAGGTGTATATGAAACATAAATGAATTGTGTGAATGTAGACACGCTTTGTTTAATGCACAAAGCTATAAAAAAATATTGGCTAAAATTACCTTCAGGCTGTGTGTATAAGGTGTATATGTAACATAAATGCATTCTGTGCTTAGATTTAGGTCCCATCACCATGATATCTCATTATGGTATGCAATTATTCCAAAATACGGAAAAATCCCATATCCAAAATACCTCTGGTCCCAAGCATTTTGGATAAGGGAGACTCAACCTGTACCATACCATGCTTAGAAGTTACAGTATACATTGTTTATCTACTACATGGAGGCAATAAACCATTGTGTTCACTACTGATGCATGTCAGGGAAAAGTCCAGGATGTGTGTATCCGTATGAAATGTGTCAATGAATTATAATGTTACACTTCCATTTCAGCTGCCAATGTGTTTTCCTAGTGATAACATCGATCTGATTCTGCAGACTGTGCAGGCTGTGGTCTCTCTGCAGGCTGTGTCTGGTGGCTGCGGCGTCTGTGCAGGCTGTGTCTGGTGGCTGCGGCGTCTGTGCAGGCTGTGTCTGGTGGCTGCGGTGTCTGTGCAGGCTGTGTCTGGTGGCTGCGGCGTCTGTGCAGGCTGCGGAGGCTGCGGTGTCTGTGCAGGCTGCGGTGTCTGTGCAGGCTATGGCGGCTGCGGTATCTGTGCAGGCTGCGGTGTCTGTGCAGGCTGTGGTCTCTCTGCAGGCTGTGCCGGCTGCGGTGTCTGTGCAGGCTGTGGCGGCTGCGGTGTCTGTGCAGGCTGTGTCTGGTGGCTGCGGTGTCTGTGCAGGCTGTGTCTGGTGGCTGCGGTGTCTGTGCAGGCTGTGTCTGGTGGCTGCGGTGTCTGTGCAGGCTGTGTCTGGTGGCTGCGGTGTCTGTGCAGGCTGTGGCGGCTGCGGTGTCTGTGCAGGCTGTGGCGGCTGCGGTGTCTGTGCAGGCTGTGGCGGCTGCGGTGTCTGTGCAGGCTGTGGCGGCTGCGGTGTCTGTGCAGGCTGTGGCGGCTGCGGTGTCTGTGCAGGCTGCGGTGTCTGTGCAGGCTGCGGTGTCTGTGCAGGCTGCGGTGTCTGTGCAGGCTGCGGTGTCTGTGCAGGCTGTGGCGGCTGCGGTGTCTGTGCAGGCTGTGGCGGCTGCGGTGTCTGTGCAGGCTGTGGCGGCTGCGGTGTCTGTGCAGGCTGTGGCGGCTGCGGTGTCTGTGCAGGCTGCGGTGTCTGTGCAGGCTGCGGTGTCTGTGCAGGCTGTGGCGGCTGCGGTGTCTGTGCAGGCTGTGGCGGCTGCGGTGTCTGTGCAGGCTGTGGCGGCTGCGGTGTCTGTAGTCTTATTTCCTGATGGAAACAAAGGTGGGCCTTGTTCTCTGGGAGCTGATCTCTACATGATAACAGCTTTGCTGGAAGCTGTGCTGGTACTTCGGCTGCGTTCCAGCCTCTAATTTGATGGTTGGGGTACATAGATGTGCTTAGATTTAAATTCCATCTCTACAGACAGTAAATCAGAAAGCTGGACCCAGAATAACATCCAGCTTGGTCTGCTGTATAAATACTGCTAAAGCTGAAATTCTTTTTGTGAAACAAGCGGACAAAGATGAAATGAAGTACGTCGGGAAATTATCACACAGGGGGATTCCTAATTACGAATTGTCCTGGATTTTGACAATCTTGGTTTAAAAATGTATTTTCAGGTTTCTCCGACGTCCTAGTGGATGCTGGGGACTCCGTAAGGACCATGGGGAATAGACGGCCCCGCAGGAGACTGGGCACATCTAAAGAAAGATTTAGGACTATCTGGTGTGCACTGGCTCCTCCCCCTATGCCCCTCCTCCAAGCCTCAGTTAGTATCTGTGCCCGGCTGAGCTGGATGCACACTAGGGGCTCTCCTGAGCTCCTAGAAAGAAAGTGTTTGTTAGGTTTTTTATTTTCAGTGAGATCTGCTGGCAACAGGCTCACTGCATCGAGGGACTAAGGGGAGAAGAAGCGAACCTACCTAAGTGGTGGTAGTTTGGGCTTCTTAGGCTACTGGACACCATTAGCTCCAGAGGGATCGAACACAGGACCCGACCTCGTCGTCCGTTCCCGGAGCCGCGCCGCCGTCCCCCTTACAGAGCCAGAAGCAAGAAGGTGGTCCGGAAAATCGGCGGCTGAAGACTTCGGTCTTCTCCAAGGTAGCGCACAGCACTGCAGCTGTGCGCCATTGCTCCTCATGCACACCACACACTTCGGTCACTGATGGGTGCAGGGCGCTGACACCTTGGCTGGCAAACTGGCACCATATATAGTCCTAGAGGCTATATAGGTGCTTTTTAACCCCTGCCAGAATCCATAAAAATGCGGGAGAAAGTCCGTGAAAAAGGGGCGGAGCTATCTCCTTCAGCACACTGGCGCCATTTTTCCCTCACGGCTCCGTTGGAGGGAAGCTCCCTGGCTCTCCCCTGCAGTCAATACACTACAGAAAGGGTTAAAAAGAGAGGGGGGGCACAATTTAGGCGCAGTATACAATATATATAGGCAGCTATAAGGGAAAACACTCTTATATGTGATATCCCTGTGATATATAGCGCCCTGGTGTGTGCTGGCATACTTTCCCTCTGTCTCCCCAAAGGGCTTTGTGGGGTCCTGTCCTCTGTCAGAGCATTCCCTGTGTGTGTGCTGTGTGTCGGTACGGCTGTGTCGACATGTATGAGGAGGATAATGATGTGGAGGCGGAGCGAATGCCTGTAAATGTGATGTCACCCCCTGCGGGATCGACACCGGTGTGGTTGGACTTATGGAAGGATTACGTGAAAGTGTCAACTCCTTACACAAAAGGTCGACGACACAGAACAGCCGGCTACTCAGCTTGTGCCTGTTCCAGCGTCTCAAATGTCATGGGGGGGCTCTAAAAACACCCGCTACCTCAGATGGCAGAAACAGATGTCGACACGGATACCGACTCCAGTGTCGACGACGATGAGACTAGTGTACCCTCCAAATAGGTCCACCCGTTACATGATTGAGGCAATGAAAAATGTATTACACATTTATGATAATACCCCAGGTACCACATAAAAGGGTATTATGTTTGGTGAGAGAAAACTACCAGTAGTTTTTCCTGCATCTGAGAAATTAAATGAGGTGTGTGAGGAAGCGTGGTCTTCCCCCGGTAAGAAATTGATAATTTCTAAACGGTAATTGGCAGCGTACCCTTTCCCGCCAGAGGATAGGTCACGTTGGGAAACACCCCATAGGGTAGATACAGCGCTTACACGCTTATCAGAAAAGGTGGCACTACCGTCTCCGGATACGGCCGCCATGAAGGAACCTGCTGATAAAAAGCAGGGGGTTACCCTAAAAGATATAGTCACACACTTGGGCATTATATTGCGACCAGCCATTGCTTCGGCATGGATGTGCAGTGCTCCCGCTGCGTGGTCAGATTCCCTGTCGGAAAATTACTATGGATAGGGACAATATTTTGCTGACAATAGAGCATATAAAAGACGTGGTCTTATACATGCGTGATGCACAGAGGGATATTTGCCCGCTGGCATCAAAAATAAGCGCTAGGTCCATTGCCGCCAGACGGGGGTTATGGACTCGGCAATGGTCAGGCGATGCCGACTCGAATCGGCACATGGAAGTTTTGCCCTATAAGGGGGTAAAACTGTTTGGGGATGGTCTTTCAGACCTCGTTTCCACAGCTACTGCTGGGAAATCGACTTTTTTTGCCACAGGCTACCCCACAACAAAAGAAAGCACCGTATCATCAAGTACAGTCCTTTCGGCCCCAGAAAAGCAAGAGGGCTAGAGGCTCATCCTTTCTGCCGAGAGGCAAAGGTAGAGGAAAAAGCTGCAGCACACAGCTAGTTCCCAAGAGCAGAAGTCCTCCCTGCGTCCGGTAAGTCCACAGCATAACGCTGGGGCTGCTCAGGCGGACTCGGGTACGGTGGGGGCCCGTCTCAGAAATTTCAGCGCCCAGTGGGCTCTCTCACATGGATCCCTGGGTCCTTCAAGTAGTATCTCAGGGGTACAGGCTGGAGTTCGAGACGTTCTTCCCCCCGCCGTTTCCTAAAATCTGCCTTACCGGCACCTCCCTCTGCCAGGGAGGCGGTGTTGGTGGCTATTCAATACTATAATCACAACAAGTGATTGTCAAGGTGTCCCTCCCTCAGCAAGGAAGGGGTTACTATTCCACAATGGTTGTGGTACCGAAACAGAACGGTTCGGTGAGACCCATCTTAAAATTAAAATACTTTAACTTTTATATCAGAAGATTCAAGTTAGAGATGGAATCGCTCAGGGCGGTTATTACGAGCCTGGACGAGGGGGATTACAGGGTCTCCCTGGACATCAAGGATGCGTACCTGCATTTACCCTCCTCACCAGGAGTACCTCAGATGTGTGGTACAGGACTGTCACTATCAGTTCCAGACGCTGCCGTTGGAGTTGTCCACGGCACCGAAGGTCTTTACCAAGGTAATGGCCGAAATGATGATACTCCTTCGCAAGAAGGAAGTTTTTATTATCCCGTACTTGGACGATCTCCTGATAAAGGCGAGGTCCAAAGAACAGTTGGTAGTAGGGGTAGCACTCTCTCTACAACAGCACGACTGGATTCTCAATATTCCAAAGTCACAGCTGGTCCCGACGACACGTCTTCTGTTCCTGGGAATGATTCTGGACACAGACCAGAAAAGAGTGTTTCTTCCAGTGGAAGCACACGAGTACTGAAAAAATATGGTAGCTTCGTACGAAGCATAATTCCATTCGGAAGGTTCCACGCAAGGACGTTCCAGTGGGACCTGTGGGACAAATGGTCCGGGTCCCATCTACAGATAAAACAGCGGATAACCCTGTCTGCAAGAAACAGGGTGTCGCTGCTGTGGTGGCTGCATAGGGCTCATCTACTAGAGGGCCGCAGATTCGGAATACAGGACTGGGTCCTGGTGACCACGGAGGCCAGCCTTCGGGGCTGGAGTGCAGTCACACAGGGAAGAAATTTCCAAGGAGATTTCGCTTCACATAATTATTCTGGAGCTAAGGGCCATTTACAATGCCCTAAGCCAAGCAAGGCCCCTGCTTCAGAACCAGCCGGTACTGATCCAATCAGACAACATCACGGCGGTCGCCCATGTAAACAGACAGGGCGGCACGAGAAGCAGGATGGCGATGGCTGAAGCCACAAGGATTCTCAGATGGGCGACCTACACCCGGGAGAATGGGGACTTCTTCCAGAAGTTTTCCAAATGCGGGTAAACCGTTGGGAATGACCACGGGTGGACATGATGGCGTCCCGCCTCAACGAAAAGTTGAAAAGATATTGCGCCAGATCAAGGGACCCTCAGGCGATCGCTGTGGACGCTCTAGTGACACCGTGGGTGTACCAGTCGGTTTATGTGTTTCCTCCTCTACCTCTCATACCCAGGGTACTGAGAATAATAAGAATGCGAGGAGTGAAAACCATACTCGTGGTTCCGGATTGGCCAAGAAGAGCTTGGTACCCGGAACTTCAAGAGATGCGGGCAGAGGACCTTTGGCCTCTGCCGCTCAGACAAGACCTGCTGCAGCAGGGACCCTGTCTGTTCCAAGACTTACCGCGGCTGCGTTTGACGGCATGGCTGTTGAACACCGGATCCTAAATGAAAAGGGTATTCCGGAGGAAGTCATCCCTACCCTGATCAAAGCCAGGAAGGATGTCACCGCAAGACATTATTACCGCATTTGGCGGAAAAATGTTGCTTGGTGTGAGGCCATGAAGGCCCCGAAGGAGGAATTTCAACTGGGTCGATTCCAACACTTCCTGCAAGCAGGGGTGACGTTGGGCCTCAAATTGGGGTCCATCAAGGTCCAGATTTCGGCTCTGTCGATTTTCTTCCAGAAAGAACTGGCTTCACTGCCTGAAGTTCAGACTTTTGTCAAAGGAGTTCTGCATATTCAGCCTCCTTTTGTGCCCCCAGTGGCACCTTGGGATCTCAATGTGGTTTTGGCATTCCTGAAATCACATTGGTTCGAACCACTTAAGACTGTGGAATTAAAATATCTCACGTGGAAAGTGGTCATAAGATGGATAGGGCAGAATTGAGGACTAGTCCTCAGTTTCTCCCGAAGGTGGTCTCAGCTTTTCACTTGAACCAACCTATTGTGGTGCCTGCGGCTACTAGGGACTTGGAGGATTCCAAGTTGCTGGACGTAGTCAGGGCCCTGAAAATTTATGTTTCCAGGACGGCTGGAGTCAGAAAAACTGACTCGCTGTTTATCTTGTATGCACCCAACAAGCTGGGTGCTCCTGCTTCTAAGCAGTCTATTGCGCGCTGGATTTGTAGCACTATTCAGCTGGCGCATTCTGCGGTAGGATTACCGCAGCCTAAATCAATAAAAGCCCATTCCACAAGGAAGGTGGGCTCATCTTGGGCGGCTGCCCGAGGGGTCTCGGCTTTACAACTTTGCCGAGCAGCTACTTGGTCAGGGGCAAACACGTTTGCTAAATTCTACAAATTTGATTCCCTGGCTGAGGAGGACCTGGATTTCTCTCATTCGGTGCTGCAGAGTCATCCGCACTCTCCCGCCCGTTTGGGAGCTTTGGTATAATCCCCATGGTCCTTACGGAGTCACCAGCATCCACTAGGACGTCAGAGAAAATAAGATTTTACTCACCGGTAAATCTATTTCTCGTAGTCTGTAGTGGATGCTGGGCGCCCATCCCAAGTGCGGATTGTCTGCAATACTTGTACATAGTTATTGTTACAAAAATCGGGTTTTGTTGTGAGCCATCTCTTCAGAGGCTCCAATTGTTATCATACTGTTAACGGGGGTTCCTATCACGTGTTATATAGTGTGATTGGTGTGGCTGGTATGAGTCTTACCCGGGATTCAAAATCCTTCCTTATTGTGTCAGCTCTTCCGGGCACAGTTCCTAACTGAGGCTTTGAGGAGGGTCATAGGGGGAGGAGCCAGTGCACACCAGATAGTCCTAAATCTTTCTTTAGATGTGCCCAGTCTCCTGCGGAGCCGTCTATTCCCCATGGTCCTTACGGAGTCCCCAGCATCCACTACGGACTACGAGAAATAGATTCACCGGTGAGTAAAATCTTATTTTTTCTCTCTGATAGTAATTTGTGATGGGGGAAATGACCCATGGGTATAACCAGTCCCAAAGCTCTACTCCAGGCCTGGCCAACCTGTGGCTCTCCAGCTGTTGTGAAACTGCACACAGGGCTGTTTCTAGCCAATTTGGCTCCCAGTGCGAGATTTAAAAATGCGCCCCCCCATGACATAAACAAATGTGCCCCCCCCCACCCCCCCCTTGATAAAGCTAAATATTTATCTTATATAAAACCCTTTATGAGGTCTAAGAACACTGTACGTTATTCACGTATGGAGTACCGTAAGGGTACGCTCGTTGCGTAGCAATCGCTTAGCTGTAGTCGAGACGCTCAAGCGTCACGTTCGCTCACGGCCAAGAGATCACAGGCAGGCACGCTATTGGCTGCCGTCTAACGTAATGATTCGCTATAGCGTAGCGGACGCTCGGGATCACGAGGAGATCACCAGCGGCGCTGACGCTCGCAATGTTAAACCTTTATATCTAAACCATAAACAGTATATTATGCAGTAAAACCTTAGTGTAGAAATAGGGTGTAGATGCAACCTAGTGTAACCTTATTAACTCAAATGCTGTTCGAGCGTCACCGACGCTCTGAGAATACTAAACACTATAAGAAATACACAGATACCTGGGCTTAGGGTCCAACGCCTAATATATATATATATATTATGAATGATATACTTGCAAAAGAATTAACACAATACAAGTTATACACTACAATATAACATAGACTACCTAACCAGATAACTACACAGGAAATACAATACAATACAATTACGTTTTAAGGGAAAATAAGAGAGAAAGAGGAGAAGAGAGAGAGAGAGAGAGAAATGGCCCACAATAACAGTAAGAACAATATGGTTGCGGAGAAACACTTACGCACAAGGGGAAACGATCGCATGCGCCTCTGGACATCCAGCTCCCGATTTTCAGCAATGATAACCGTTGAAGAGTGAGCTGGATGTGATCGGCTTGTCTATTTATGCCCCACACACAATACAATTCAATGGTCCCTACAATCTCATTGTTCATTGGACACAGGAATTCGGCTTCGCACTATAACAAAAGGTCATAGGTTGATTCATACAGGTGGGTTGTGACGATTTCCAACAGCTCAGGTGGGTGGGATACTGGGTTTCCCGCCGCATGGCTAAGTAAGAGCAAATAATAGTAAATGGACATAAACTTCTTATGTCCATAACTATTCGCACGAGTGATTAATCCGCTCCAAACCAACACCGGAATATTGCTAATTAAATACTCTTCCGATGGGTACTAAACACCACTGTATGACTCCTGTTAGACCCTTCGTACAATACAAAGAGGGATCCCTCTGTCCAGGAACATGCTATATTAACTAAACTTTCAGAATCTATCAAAGGGACCATGATCTACAAAATACATTATATAGTTAAAATATGTAACGATTGAGTCGCACGCTACGATCACATAAACTCTACCGTAAATACGCATACCGTGCGCCTGCGGGTGCCCGCGACTGTGAGTATGCGCACGCACGGGAGAGCGTACGCATGCGCAGCGCGGACGTATATGAGGTGCAAATATGGCAGTGTGTATAGAGATATTTTTCTGACTTTGACAGTCCACCCTTTGGCAGTCAATAATAACTGCCACCTTCTAAAACATTTCAAAAAGAGAAAAATATATGTCAGGGGTTAATACATTTCCATGGTTGGGTAAGGGAGGAGAGAGGAGAAGGTGTGAAGAGGGTATGACCTAGTGAGATAGTAGAAGCATGTGTGTATGAATCCATGTTTGGGGGGTCATGTATCATCGTGCCGTACGTGTTGTACATCAAGCTTCGAGGTATTGCGAAGTATACATTTGAATTCCTTCTTATCCCGTGGTACGGGTCTGTGGATGGGCTGTCAAACTTTACCGAGCTCTTTTCGGCTTTTGGTTGTAACAAAATGGGGGAGCACATTTTAGTTGATGATACATGAATGGGGGAATATGTGATTGCTGATATCTGTGCCTGTATTCCCTATACTATGTGTGTAATTACCTGAAGGTTGTAGAGATGAAGAAAAGACATAATTACGGTAAATGCAGTGGTATTCTATGTCAGGTAAATGAACATTTGTCGGTTGAAGTCTTGTTCGGTGTCTGTTGAATGCAGTCTTCTTTGTGCTTTTGCCCATAAGGTGCGAGCAAAAGCTTTGTCAATGTCCATAGATTTACAAAAGTGTTGGGCTAGCGTAATTTTAAAATTTCTAGGGAAACTGGGGATCTATGGCAAAGTTCATCAAAAATCTGTGTATCAGGTTGTCAAAACTTCTTCTTTAATCCATCTGTTGTCTGTATATCGGCTCATCAAATTCCTCGTCCAAGTGGGTCTTTTTACCTTGGAGAAAACGGAAAAACAGGTGAAAGAAACGGACCGTAGAAATCGCATTTTCATCACATCATTGTTTCTACATTTGGGTCATAAATCAAATCCATTGGAATTACAGTTTCCTCACTCCTCGGACTCATTACCCTAGTACGACGATTGCACTTCATTAAAGCCTGACCGCATCTAAATATCAAACCAATTGATATGACAACACCTAAGATACATAGAAGAAACTTCCCAACATCCATTATGACTCCTTGAGCCCAGTCTCCTAAACCAGAGAACCAATTTCGCGGGTTCAACCATGACACCCAACCAGTCAGCTCATTACCTACAGCAGTGAGAGTGAGATTGTGTCTCCTGCGAAATTCCCACTTCAGTTGGAGAATATCGTCCATCTTTTGGTCTATGACCTCGACCGGGTCCTCGGTGCTATTCGTAATATATGTGCAACATTTCACGCCGTATTGTGTTGCCAGTGTGACACAATATCCGCCTGTCACTGCTGTGAGGTAATTAAGAACCATTCTATGCTGTACCAGTTCTGTTTTATAAGCTTGAAGTTCTCTTCCAGTATACCTAAACGTGTCATCATACATTTCAGTGATATTATCTAACAAATTTGCAAGCGCAGATATGTATTTATAATTCAACACTCCTCTGGCGGTGCGAGTGATGTCTAACGCGATTAGAAACTGAATCCCGGTGGATTTATGGATCATGTCAGAGGCCGGATGCTCTGTTCTTTCTATCAGGTGCCGTTTAACTACGTGCTCGTAATGGGTGTGAGTATAAGGAGTTTGGGCAACACGGTGTATATCTTTCATTTTGTCATGTGATACAGTCATTACTTCAGGCAGTACTTTTCCAATATAACACAATCCTTCAGAGTTTGGGGCAAGCCACTTATACGCCTTTCTCCCGCATATGAAATATGCATCATCGGGGAGAACATATGGGACGGAGTAGGACATAACCATATTACACACCTTCCATGTGAAATCTCCTAACCCTAATTCTTCCATCTGCTTAGTACACGTATCAGGTTGTACGATATGTGCACAGTATCCTGGTGATAACTCTCCAACTTTAGTAATCCTATTTCCTAAGGTATACCTATATCGGAAAGATTTTCCTCTACTGGCTATGTGGCGTATAAGCTCTGTATCTGTAGGCATTCTATCTGCTCTATGCGAAAAGGTCATGGTTTGGTTACTCCATGATACTTCCCAATTTCCCGGCTTTCGGGGATTGGAGATGTTAAAACATAATAGGGACCTATCCACATGGTATTGGTGGAGCTTCAAACTAGGAGGGCTGGAGATATTAAACCTCCTGTCCACCGGTCTCCCACCACTTAACTCAAGTACCTCCCCTAACGTTAAAGGAAATGGTACTAGCCCTGATTTGCTATGACCTTGAGGTACTTGAGAGCATACCCAACAATCTGTTTTATTTAACACACTACCCACTAAGGAGTGATAGTCACTCAATGGATGCCGGTCCATATGGATATTAAAACTGGATTGGCATTTCTTAATGCACCCATCCTCCACTACGTTGTCACAGAGCCTACAGATACAGTTTTCTTCAGCTAACAATCCTTCACAATTCCTTCTATTGTCAATGCTATCGGATCGTTTTCTGATACTCGCCTTTACTTGTTGGTTAAGTTGTTCTTGGAAAATTACGCCTCCATCTTTATCATCAGAACCCATTCCAGAACCTCTCTCGACCTCCATGGTACTCTCGCCGGAACAGACTGCTCTGGTCAACATCATGGTCAACAGGAAAATCCGGATCACAGTCTCTTGGGGCAAGTCCATCTTGTAGGAGGAAACGGAGAAGAATGAGAAGGGGGAAAAAATAATTTGAGGGAGAGGGGATGGGAAGTTGGAGAAAAACAATAAAAGGGAACAGGGGATCGACAACTGCTTTTGGTCTTGTGATTTTCAATGCTCAGGTGCCGCCTCAATCCTCCTGGAACAGACACTCCAGTGATACAACCTCTACCGTCTGTTCCTTATCACAGGACCTCTCTGGATCAGCAACCTTCTTACAGTGGGACGAATGAACCCAAGTCTCTCTCTCAGCAACCTTCAATGCTGCAGTGCTAGTCAATAAGACCTGGTATGGTCCTTCCCATCTGTCAATAAGGCAACCTGAGCGTAGAAAATTCCGTATCATTACATAATCCCCAGGTTCAATGTCATGACAATTACTATCTGGTAAATCAGGAATCACCAACTTCAGATTATCATTTTGATTCCTTAACTGTTTACTCATGTTAATCAAGTATTTTACAGTCACTTCATTGTTACACTTCAAATCATCCTGAGGGTTAATCATAACATGCGGTTGTCGACCAAACAAGATTTCATAGGGAGACAGATTAAGAGGGGACCTGGGAGTGGTTCTGATGCTGTACAGTACAATGGGTAAAGCTTCTGGCCATGTCAATCCTGTCTCTGCCATCACTTTACTCAGTTTATTTTTAATAGTGCTGTTCACTCTTTCCACTTTCGCACTCGCCTGTGGACGGTATGGAGTGTGCAGCTTGCTATCAATTCCCATCAATTTACACATTCCTTGAAAGACATCACCTGTAAAATGGGTACCCCTATCACTTTCGATAATTCTAGGGATACCATATCTACATACAAATTCCTGCACAATTTTCTTAGCAGTAAACATAGCGGTATTTGTGGCCGCCGGAAATGCTTCGACCCAATTTGAGAAAACATCTATACAAACAAGTACATATTTCAAATTTCGACAAGGGGGTAATTGTATAAAGTCAATCTATATTACCTGGAAAGGGCCGCCGGCAGGTGGGATATGAGATGGTTCTGTAGGTATTGCCTTTCCGATGTTCTTTCTCAAACAGGTAAGGCATGACATTGCTCTTTTACTCGCATGAGATGAAAATCCTGGGGCACACCAATATGCTCTTACCAACTTGCACATCCCTTCCTTGCCCAGATGAGTCAGCCCGTGAGCTGCCTCAGCTAAACATGGAAGGTATGCTCTGGGGGCCACTGGTTTACCGTGTCCATCCGTCCAGAGTCCTGAGGACTCCTGGCCATATCCTTTTGCCTTCCAGACTGCCTTTTCCTGTGTGGAACACAAATTTTGCATCTCACACAACTTCTGTGTGTTGATGGTATTAAATACCATCAGTTGTGTGGTGTCTGTCTGTCTGGGGGTACCAGCTGCTAACTTAGCAGCTTCGTCTGCTCGGCTGTTACCAAGTGATACTGGGTCTTGGCTATATGTGTGTGCTTTACATTTGATAACAGCCACTCTGTCGGGTTCCTGTATCGCTGTTAGAAGCCTTTTTATGTGGGCTGCATGCGCTATCGGTGTACCAGCTGCCGTCATGAAATTTCTGAGGCGCCATAGGGCTCCGAAATCATGGACTACCCCGAATGCGTATCTAGAGTCGGTGTAGATATTGGCTGATTTGCCCTTAGCCAATTCACATGCTCTGGTTAGGGCGACCAGTTCAGCAACCTGGGCTGAGTGAGGTGGGCCTAGCGGTTCCGCTTCTATGGTGCCTTGGTCATCTACGACTGCGTATCCAGTACACAAGTCTCCCGAGTCTGACTGTCTATGACAACTACCGTCCGTGTAGAACGTAAGTTCTACATCTTCCAGTGGGTTGTCACTGATGTCAGGCCTTGCGGTAAAATTTTGGGTCAAATATTCCATACAATCATGTGTGTCTTCCTTTGTATTAAATCCTCCTTCCCCACCACTCTCATCCTCCACCCTTTGTGCCTGTCCAGGCACACCTGGGAGATACGTTGCAGGATTTAATGCACTGCATCTCTTTATGGTGATGTTTACGGGGGCCATTAGTGCCAATTCCCATCTTGTAAACCGCGCTGATGAGACGTGCCTGGTTTGGGCAGAATTCAGCAAGGCTGACACTGCATGTGGTGTATGAATTGTGAGGTTGTGACCTAGCACTACATCTTCGCTTTTCGTTACTAGCAATGCTATTGCAGCAACGCTTCGCAAGCATGTGGGGAGGGATCGCGCTACCGTGTCTAGCTGAGCGCTGTAATATGCTACTGGCCTGCTGGCATCACCGTGCTTTTGGGTTAGTACGCCTGCCGCGCAATCAGCACTTTCTGTTCCGTACAGCTCAAAGGGTTTCCCATAGTCTGGCATACCTAATGCTGGTGCCTGCGTTAGGCACTGTTTAAGTCTCTCAAATGCCGTCTCAGACTCGTCTGTATGCGAAATCCGATCAGGTTTGTTTGAGGAGACCATCTCCTGCAAGGGTAACGCTAGAATGGAAAACCCTGGGATCCAATTACGGCAATACCCACACATTCCTAAAAATGTTCTGATCTGTTGCTGGGTTTGTGGCAGAGTCATGTCTCTAATTGCTTGAATTCTATCAGCGGTCAGGTGTCTCAGTCCTTGTGTTAGACAGTGTCCCAAATATTTTACCTTAGTTTGGCATAATTGCAACTTGTCTTTGGAAACCTTGTGTCCTGTGTCTGAAAGATGAAACAGGAGCTGTTTCGTATCCTTCAGGGATGCTTCCAATGAATCAGAACACAGTAGTAGATCATCCACGTACTGTATTAATACTGATCCACTCTCTGGTTGGAAAGACTGTAAGCAATCATGCAAAGCCTGGGAAAATATACTTGGACTATCTATGAATCCTTGTGGTAATCGAGTCCATGTGTATTGGACTCCTCTGTATGTAAATGCGAACAAATATTGGCTGTCAGGGTGCAGAGGTACCGAAAAGAAAGCGGAGCAGAGGTCAATAACAGTGAAAAATTTCGCAGTGGGAGGGATTTGCATTAGGATGACAGCTGGATTTGGCACTACGGGGAACTGACTCTCAACTATTTTGTTAATCCCCCTTAGATCCTGCACTAGCCGGTAACCCCTCCCCCCACTCTTTTTCACAGGGAAGATGGGACTATTGGCAGTGCTGGACGTTCTTACCAGAATGCCCTGTTGTAACAAGCGCTCTATTACTGGGTAAACTCCTAACTCCACCTCTGGCTTCAGAGGGTACTGTGGGATTTTTGGAGCTATCCTACCATCTTTTACTTGTACAACTACCGGAGCTACGTTTGCCATTAATCCAGTGTCCTGTCCATCTTTAGTCCAAAGTGACTCTGGTATCTGAGATGTCATTTCTTCTACTTGGGAGGGAGTCCTATTTGTCATAATGGTATGTGACATTAATTTTGATGGGGAGTCTAACATGTCTCGCACTTCCTGAGCGTGATTCTCAGGTATGTCCAAGAATACACCTTCAGGAGTACAATAAATGACGCACCCCATTTTACACAGTAAGTCTCTTCCCAGGAGATTGGTCGGTGCCGATGCAGCCAGCAAAAAGGAATGCTTGGTATGTAAAGGCCCTATTGTAATCTCGGCTGGCTTGCTAACAGGGTAATGCTGGACTACTCCTGTTACTCCCATGGCTGGAATTGTCCTACCAGTGGTTCTCATGCCCACTGTCAAATTTATCACTGATTTGGCCGCCCCCGTATCTACAAGAAAGTTTAATGATTTACCAGCTACATTAATTGCAACTTCGGGTTCACTTCCAAGGCTTGCAATCAATTTTACTGGCTGCAGATTACAGGTATGGCCACACCCCTATTGGGTATGGTGACCTCCCTGAATCCCGCTGGCAGCAACTACTTGTGAGGGAGTTAGCTGGGAACTACCAGAGGCGTGCCAGTCTCTGTTCGGGGGGTATCTTTTTGTTTCCCCTGTATGTGGCTCATAACTCCGTCTCTGTGGACCCTGATCCCAATGTCGTGTGTCGTGTCGTTGTCTAGGGGGTTGATAAGATTTTTGTACATTTCTCGATCTACAGTCTCGTGCAAAGTGTCCTTGTTTGTGACAAAAATAACATGTTACCACATTTGACTTACCCACAGGGTTTGGTGATATTAACACAGGCTGTTTTGTGGTCAGGGCCTGTATACTTACTGACATTAACTTATCACCTTGTGACTCCCTGTGTCTGGTGATATTCCGGTCGTGATCAATAGCAGCAGCCTCTCTCAAAGTAGCCACAGACAGACCTCGCCAACATGGTTGTGTGGTCTGTACCCTAGTCTTTAATGACTCTTTTAAACCATCCATCAGTACCGATACTGCTACTTCTCGATGGTTTATGTTTGTTTTAATGTCCTCTATGCCTGTGTATTTTGCCATCTCTGATAATGCTCTGTGAAAATACTCTGCAGCTGTTTCTGACTCCTTTTGTTTAATGGAGAATATCTTGTTCCATTTAACTACCGCTGGGAAATACTCCTTTAACTGTAAGCTTATTCTTTTTACATTATCTTTGTTGTACACATCTGTAAGAGGTACATCCTGATCTAATCCACAGTCAGCTAAAAATTGAGTTGCGTCGACATTGGAGGGTAAACAAGCTCTTAGCAGTACTTGCCAATCTTTATTATTGGGCTCTAAAGTGTTTCCTAGGTCTCTGATGTATTTTTGGCTAGCAACTAAATCTTTTCTAGGGTCAGGGAATTCAGACACTATGGTCCTTAATTCCATTCGGGTAAACGGGCTATACATGGCGATATTCCTAACAGGAGTGACTCCTGAAGTGTCCGTTTTCCCATTTGGCACTACTATTACCTTAACAGGATTAATTCTAACAACATCATTCTGTGTAGATTCTGCAGTTTGTGGTGAAATAGTTTCAGCATAGTGTATGGTGCCGTACTTACCCGTTGATACGACCTCACCTGTCCCTCCGCTAGGGGGCTTTGTTACTAATCTTATGGGTTGGGCCGTGCCTACTGTTGTTTCTGATATGGTGGCTGCTAGAGAGAGCGCTGATATTGTTGCCGATTCGTCCTCTTGATCACACTCCTGGGGAAAGTTCAAAACAGGGTACAACTTGCACGGGTTAATACTTGCATTGGTTAATTGGTTAACATTATCTTTAACATTTACACAGTTGCTAAGTGTTTGTTTGTTACACCTTAGTGCGTCATTCTCCGCAACCAATTTCTCTCCTGATATGTATGGTGGCGGTGGGGCCGTGGCTATCAGTTTCCTGATCGAGCCAGATCCCGCCGCCTGAGCCAATCCTCTCTGTATGTCACCCTCCTGTTGCCACAACTGCAAATAATCATAATGCTTGATTCGTCTCTTTGCTGATTTAATGAGACATATCCTTCTCCTTAAATTCGTTAACACTTCTGTGTTGAAGCTACCTACTCTTGGGAATTTCTCCCCGTCATGTACTGTCATTCTCTCCCATTCATCACATAAAGCTTCTGTGTGACTTCCGTACTTTTCACACATTACGTACCTTGCCGACCCGACTGGTCGGTTTATAGAATCAACCCGAACCGAGGTTGATCGCCCCCTTCCTGAACAACTGGCCCCCATAATTTGCAGGTGTTACGGAACCTTACAAAAAACCAAGATATTCACGATAGGTTGACGGTGAAGTTTACCGAGCACCTCACTCACTCGCCCACGCCGACCAATACGACCTGATCACACTGATATAGTGCTGGCGTACTCGACCCAGGGCCCCTATTAACCTTTGTTTACTGGAACATGTGAGTGTGATCCGCAGAGCATTAACCCTTTCCAGTAAAGGTGTGGTTGTCAGATAGTTCCTGAGTGACCAGCGAACTTCCCTTTTTGAAAAAATAAAAAATTACACAAATCACGTTCGAATGTACAAATAGCGTTTATGACCTTCGTACACAAATAGTACCGGTCAGGTTTACTAATGCACACAATTACGTGCGGTACAATCGTTCAGCACATAAGCAACTAATCTTATGTACGGAGCGACCAGCGGAATCGAAAATTGCGGCTGCGAATTCCTTCAGCAAGAGCTTGTATGGCCTATATGGGTGTTGCACCAACCCTTTTTTTGGTGTTGTGCCTGTGGACTCTATAGCGGACTTCCTTGTCTGCTGTACCTAGACCTCCTGGTCTGTTATGACCTCCTGGTCTGCTACAGTATGACCTCCTGGTCTGCTACACTCTAATGCTCAAATTTTATGTTTAACCAAGGATGCCTCCCTAGCCACCGTGCATGTCACTTACACGTATGTACCTCACGAGAACTCGATGATTTCTTTTGGTTCAATCCTCAAAATTGTAAAAACACACTCACTCACCACATATACACTTTTGTTTCTATTTCTATCTCTGCGCAGAAATTTCTCTTTAGACCAGATGTGTTACAAATTAGGAGAAGGATCTGTTAATTTAAATTTCGAATTTAAAATAGATTTGCGCTACTTATCGCCTGTTGCGCTATTTATCGCTTGTTGCGCTATTTATCGCCTGTTGCGTTACTTATCGCTTGTTGCGCTATTTATCGCCTGTTGCGTTACTTATCGCTTGTTGCGCTATTTAAAAATCAACACTATCGTGTGACTTGAGTTACGTGGGCGTACCCAGACGCTCCGTTGCGTAATTTACGCTGCGTGTGTCGGCATTTGCGTACGCGAGTCTCTCACTTTGTTAGAGACACGTGTACACCAGTCTTTGTCCACCGTAACACAACTAACACGTTTTATCAATGTAGATGATCCTCGATCATCTACCGCACACCACACCAATCTCTCCTTTTACCTTTAGGTAGAGCTGTGTGTATTTCTATACCTTAACTGTATTACCTTTACTCTTTAACTATGAAATAGCGGCAAATCTCTTAGTACGTTTATCAATTATACAATGGCAAACAGGAGAGTGATATATGAAAATACACGAATGAAAAGAAATGCAGATATGCGTGCGTGTGTACGCAAGACAGAAATAAACAGTTTTAAAAAGACACTATCGTTTTGTTCTTACCTCCGGTCCCGGATTCCTTCAGCACCCTTTACTAAGCGAAGCAGACGCTTATCCAAACAGCACTACGAGGAATATGACCTCCCGCCCTTTGCTGCTGGATAATGTCTGCTGAAATTACCTAGTGCAGATATGTGAAGGACGGGCGAGCCGCCAATTGATAAAGCTAAATATTTATCTTCTATAAAACCCTTTATGAGGTCTAAGAACACTGTACGTTATTCACGTATGGAGTACCGTAAGGGTACGCTCGTTGCGTAGCAATCGCTTAGCCGTAGTCGAGACGCTCAAGCGTCACGTTCGCTCACGGCCAAGAGATCACAGGCAGGCACGCTATTGGCTGCCGTCTAACGTAATGATTCGCTATAGCGTAGCGGACGCTCGGGATCACGAGGAGATCACCAGCGGCGCTGACGCTCACAATGTTAAACCTTTATATCTAAACCATAAACAGTATATTATGCAGTAAAACCTTAGTGTAGAAATAGGGTGTAGATGCAACCTAGTGTAACCTTATTAACTCAAATGCTGTTCGAGCGTCACCGACGCTCTGAGAATACTAAACACTATAAGAAATACACAGATACCTGGGCTTAGGGTCCAACGCCTAATATATATATATATTATGAATGATATACTTGCAAAAGAATTAACACAATACAAGTTATACACTACAATATAACATAGACTACCTAACCAGATAACTACACAGGAAATACAATACAATACAATTACGTTTTAAGGGAAAATAAGAGAGAAAGAGGAGAAGAGAGAGAGAGAGAGAAATGGCCCACAATAACAGTAAGAACAATATGGTTGCGGAGAAACACTTACGCACAAGGGGAAACGATCGCATGCGCCTCTGGACATCCAGCTCCCGATTTTCAGCAATGATAACCGTTGAAGAGTGAGCTGGATGTGATCGGCTTGTCTATTTATGCCCCACACACAATACAATTCAATGGTCCCTACAATCTCATTGTTCATTGGACACAGGAATTCGGCTTCGCACTATAACAAAAGGTCATAGGTTGATTCATACAGGTGGGTTGTGACGATTTCCAACAGCTCAGGTGGGTGGGATACTGGGTTTCCCGCCGCATGGCTAAGTAAGAGCAAATAATAGTAAATGGACATAAACTTCTTATGTCCATAACTATTCGCACGAGTGATTAATCCGCTCCAAACCAACACCGGAATATTGCTAATTAAATACTCTTCCGATGGGTACTAAACACCACTGTATGACTCCTGTTAGACCCTTCGTACAATACAAAGAGGGATCCCTCTGTCCAGGAACATGCTATATTAACTAAACTTTCAGAATCTATCAAAGGGACCATGATCTACAAAATACATTATATAGTTAAAATATGTAACGATTGAGTCGCACGCTACGATCACATAAACTCTACCGTAAATACGCATACCGTGCGCCTGCGGGTGCCCGCGACTGTGAGTATGCGCACGCACGGGAGAGCGTACGCATGCGCAGCGCGGACGTATATGAGGTGCAAATATGGCAGTGTGTATAGAGATATTTTTCTGACTTTGACACCCTACACACAGCTAGATAAGAAAAAAAACGTGCGCGCGCACCCAGCAAGGGGGTGTGGCCTCATCTAAGTGGGTGTGGCCTCATTTCAATGGGCATGGCCTCGTCTGAAAAGATTACCTCACAATCCAGTTTTTGACCCTGCTCCAACAGATCACGACCGCCACAGGAAAAAAAAATTCTACCATATTAACCCCCACACAGTAATGCCCCCTGCACCATATTTTGCCACACACCGCAATGCCCTTGATACATTAAATCCCCACACTACGGCAGGCAAAATTCCCTTTTTCTCACATTACTGCAGGTGTCCCCATTTTACACATTGAGAGAGAGAGAATACTTACAGAGGCGATTACCGCTCTTTGGCCCGCCTCACCAGTCGCTCCTCGCGCCGGCCTTTCCCTCTTTCTAACTTGGATCCCCCTCTGTACTCCGCTCGGGGGAGGGGGGGGGAGTTTCGCGGAGTGACGGGGTTGCGTCGTGACGTAACGATGCAACCGCGTCATTCCGTGAAACTCCGCCCCCCGAGTGGGTTACTCGGGGAGAAATAGGAGGGGGAAGCAGGGAGCCACAGTTAGTGCAGCGGTGGGCGCCCAGTGCGGTTGCACTGCTCGCCTGCCCCAAGAAACGGCCCTGACTACACTTCCCAGCATGCCCTGCCACAGTTTTAGCATTCCCTAATAGCAAAAACTGGCAAAGCATGCTCGGACTTGTAGTTTCACAACAACTGGAGAGCCACAGGTTGGCCAGGTCTGCACTACTCCGTTCTCTGAACATAACTAGCTTGATGCACAGTTTGTTACTAATTGGACATTAAAAAATTAAAAATAGCGCATCTATGCCGATATGTTGAAGCGGATGCATCGCAACTGTGGGTGTAATTCAGATCTGATCGCAGCAGCAAATTTCTTAACTAATGGGCAAAACCATGTGCACTGCAGGGGGGAGGGGGGGGGGGGAGATATAACATTTGCAGCGAGAAACTAGAAGATATATATTGAACTCTGCCTCTGCGCAAATAGCAGCCTGTGGAATTCAATTGGTGTGAAGCGTTGCCCACACTTCAGTCATACATAGAACAAAAACAATATCACCAATGTAGAGTCCCTCGGCGCTTAACAATATATAATAATATGAGGAATCTCAATCTGATGTCAGCCTCCGGCGTTGAATTCTCTATTTCCAAAGTGTCCCTCAAAGATAATAAATACAAACACCTCATAGGGCAATATTGCATTCAACAGATGACACAGTGTGAATAACAATAATTTGAGCCTCTTACCATATGGAGGGGTCTACACTGATAGTAGACAAACTGAAGTTCCGTGTGGGGTAAACTCGCAAAATTTTGCAGGGCTACGATCATGACCATAGACATGCGGGAGGACGCCCAGCACAGGGCTATTTCCGCTCCGCATGACCCCCATTGTAAAGTGCTGATAATGTCAAATATTACCTTAAAACATAAAGCTATATACTACTACCGTGGAGCCGCTATGGCCGCCAGACTTATTACACACACTACGGACTAAGTACGCTATTTGCGTACTGAGTACCATATGGATACGCACTTAGCGTATCAGATGCTGTGCCGTGGGCACGACGCACACGCGGCACGTACGCACACAGAGTAATATACTGTAAACCTTATTAATGAAAACAGTGTAAGGATGTGCTTATACTTTAAACCTTAAATAGCACTGGCGATACAAAGTATCCGCAGTGCATACACCTTAACAATGCAGGTTAATCTAAAACAGGTTAAACAGGTTAATCTACTTTAAAAGCCCAGGCAGGAAAGTGAAAACACAACACTGTTTGTGGTAAACCACTGGGCTCTAACACCACAGAGGATTATTCAGAGAAAAGGGGTAAACAGATACAAGTTATACACTACAGGCTAACAAGGAAATCTAAACAGAATAATAGAGAATAATGGCTACAGAGAATATACATACGTGGGGAATCGTTCGCAAGCGCGTCCTGGACCAGTCCTCAGCTATCAGGGAGAAAGCCTTCTGAGTCTTGTGTGCTGGCCAGGCAACAGTGGTCTTTTTATACACAACATACATTCACAATACAATGGTCACTGTAATCTCATTGTTCATTGGACACAGGGATGTGTCTCTACATTACAGCAAAGGTCATAGGTGGATTTGAACAGGTAGGCGATGTCCTTCCCCAACTGCTCTGGTGGGAGGTATCCTCTGGATTCCCGCCGCATGTGTAATTTACAGCAAATACAGTTAATGTTCATAATCTACTTTTGTACATAACTATACGCAGGAGCAAGCGATCTTTTCCTAACTAACACAGGAATGTTACCCTTAAAATACCCTACAGCTGGATACTAGACATCACCTACCAACCTTTACCTGACCCTTCCTATCATGCAAAGACGAATCTCTCTGTCCAGGAACTGTTTAAACTATCATTACTCGCTGACATGATCTAAGGGAACTATATCTACAAAATGCACTATTTGGGTTAAATATGCTGCGTTCGAGTCGCACGCTACACGCTCACAAACTCCGCCGTAAATACACATATCATGCGCACGAGTCGCTGGAGCGTCTCTTACGCAACTTGCGGGTATGTGTACGCACGGGGGACCGGGTGCACGAGCAGCGTGCATGTGCATGAGGGGTTAGTACAATGAATATGTATAACAATATTTTTCGACTTTGACAGTGCCGAGGGACTCTACAGTGGTGATATTGTTGTTTTTGTTTTTTTTTCTATTTACAGAGAGAGTTAGATTTGGGTGGGCTATATTGTTTCTGTGCAGGGTAAATACTGGCTGCTTTATATTTACACTGCAATTTAGATTTCAGTTTGTACACACCCCACCCAAATCTAACTCTCTCTGCACATGTTACATCTGCCCCACCTGCAGTGCACATGGTTTTGCCCATTAGCTAACAAATTTGCTGCTACGATCAGGTCTGAATTAGGCCCTGTGTCGGTCAACATGGCTCATGACGCGTATATATGTCCTTGGAGACGGGACAGACTTTAGGAGATTATTATATACTGTAGTAGATGAACATTACAGAGCACAGATGGAGCAATGCTGAGGAATAATTTTTCTCTATGCAGCTCTTCTATGCCGTGTTTAATACTAGCCTCACTTCTCTATCATGTCTGTGATTTCACTAGTAGGAGGTTGTTTTAAGTTGCATACACACGGTGAGATTCTCGCTATGCGATAGGGACTAGGTCGGTATCGCAAGCATATAATGACTGTGCTTGCGATACTGGCTTTGTCCGATTTTGGCTAAGTGTCAATTTTGACTATGTTTTCTACGAGATAGTCAAAATTGACTTGCCTGCACAGTCTATCTAGGCTTGCGATGCCGACTGCGCATCGGGATCGCAAGGTGATTTTCACCTTGCGATCTACACTAACTTTCCTTATAATTTTAACTATATAGTCAAAATCGTAAGGGAAAAATCTCACCGTGTGTACACACCTTTTAGAGTTTTATTTCTCTGACCAGTGTCTCTGTACTATAGTGCTGTTGTATCATTCTGTGGGCTCTGATGTTGCTTTGTTTGTTGTCTTATTTACCGGTCAGGCAGGGAAAGGTCTGAATAGTGCTGGCGGCTCTCGCTGTGCCAGATGCCTGGCATTTCCTCTGGGCCGGTCAGATGTTCTTGGCTTAGGGTCCTCTGCAATGTACCGCACATGATACAGGCAAATCACGGGTAGGATTTCTGTAACTCGTGCTGTAGTAACAGCTACTGACAACTTGGCTCTCTGCTGTGATTCAGGGCACCAAACACCGTTCCATAAATCTAGAATATTCCTCTACGTGTTAGTGCTGAAATCATTAAGGACAAATACTTCCTGTGCTTTTCTCTGCTGGCTGCAAGAAGGCCTCTTAATCAGAATTCATACATTTTGGATGACCCTTTTGAAAACATGATGTCCATAGAAACCAATCCGGTATTTGTTGTCTTAGCCATGTGGTCTAGAACAGGATTAGATCCAATTGCTATGGTCTTACCCCATCTATCTCCTGATAGTAAAAGTGTCCATTAGCCACTTTCCCAGATTCAAGGCAATTTGCAGTGAAATGTGTCATCGTGGCCACTTGACATTACCCCCACCCACTCCAGACAAAGGAAGTCATGGCACCATGCCCTCCATACATGCCCCCCTTTGTCATCCCCTCTGCAAAATATGCTTTACTGTAGAACATGCCCTCTATATTAAATGCATTGTTCATAGATTCATACTTGTTGTTTTGAAGCAGGTGCATTAATGTATAGAATGGTCTACGGTGCTCCTACATGTAGAACCCTAAAACATATGATGCAACAATAACATATAATTGGACATGAGTATTCACCAAGTGCTCCTATCGCTCACACAATGTCACTTTCTGCTGCTAAAGCCTCCAACTATAGTCTCCTGTAATAATAGAAGCATGTGCATAAGAGTCTGGTGCATCTGCAGCTGCCTTCCCATACTGCCGCGTGGTTACTGTATTGCGCTAAAGTGATAACTGGCCCGCGTGCGCCATTTAGCCATGCGCTTGCATCCACTGTTCTTACTTCCGCAGCTGTCATTCGTTGTAGCAGGACTTGCAGCTTCCCTATGCTAGATGGAAGACATCAGTCAGAAAGAAGCGTCCCACCTACCACTGCACGCATCCAACAAGCATGGATGTTGACTTACAATCCCTCCAGACGGGCCAGTTCCGTGTGCCTGTGTGGTCGCTGGCTTAGAAAGGCCTGTTTCACTAAAAGGCAGCACCATTGACGGATGCACCAGTTTGTGCACACTTGCATGCCCTGTCCGTGTGTGTACACCATGCCTGGCGCATACACAGCCGGCCGTGTCTTCCTACAGCGCATGCACAGTGTGCAGATGTCAGGGACTTCCGCCGGCATTTACACTTTCATTAGGCTTGGAATTAGCCCAAATATATGGCCCAGATCAAGCCTTGAGAGTGAAAAATTGCACACTGATAAAGTACCAACCAATCAGCTCCTAACTGTCATTCTTTCAAACACAGGCCCAAATGTATTAAGCCTTAGCAAGTGATAAAATGGACAGTGATAAAGCATCAGCCAATCAGCTTCCTAACGGCCATGTTACAGGATGTGTTTGAAATATGACAGGCGCAGATTTGTTGGTACTTTGGGGTCTGTTCATGAAGCAGTGAAAAGAGTGGAGAAATAGACCAGTGGAGAAGTTGCCCATGGCAACCAATCGGCATCTCCCTTACATTTTATAGAATGTACTTGATAAAGGCTTCCTTCAAAACTGATTGGTTTACTATGGACAACTTCTCCACTGGTCTGTTTCTCCACTGATTTCACTGCTTCATGAATAGCCCTCTTTCTCTAACGTCCTAAGTGGATGCTGGGGACTCCGTCAGGACCATGGGGTTTAGCGGCTCCGCAGGAGACAGGGCACAATAATAAAAGCTTTAGGATCAGGTGGTGTGCACTGGCTCCTCCCCCTATGACCCTCCTCCAAGCCTCAGTTAGATTTTTGTGCCCGGCCGAGAAGGGTGCAATCTAGGTGGCTCTCCTGAGCTGCTTAGAATAAAAGTTTAAGTTAGGTTTTTTATTTTCAGTGAGTCCTGCTGGCAACAGGCTCACTGCTACGAGGGACTTAGGGGAGAGAAGTAAACTCACCTGCGTGCAGGATGGATTTGCTTCTTAGGCTACTGGACACCATTAGCTCCAGAGGGAGTCGGAACACAGGTCTCACCCTGGGGTTCGTCCCGGAGCCGTGCCGCCGACCCCCCTTGCAGATGCCGAAGTTGAAGAGGTCCAGAGGTCCAGAAACAGGCGGCAGAAGACTTTCAGTCTTCATAAGGTAGCGCACAGCACTGCAGCTGTGCGCCATTGTTGTCAGCACACTTCATACCTGCGGTCACTGAGGGTGCAGGGCGCTGGGGGGGGCGCCCTGGGCAGCAATGTATTATACCTTTTTTATGGCTAAAATACATCACATATAGCCCTTGAGGCTATATGGATGTATTTAACCCCTGCCAGATCTCACAAACTCCGGGAGAAGAGCCCGCCGTTTTAGGGGGCGGGGCCTATTCTCCTCAGCACACGGCGCCATTTTCCTGCTCAGCTCTGCTGTGAGGAAGGCTCCCAGGCTCTCCCCTGCACTGCACTACAGAAACAGGGTTAAAACAGAGAGGGGGGGCACTTATTGGCGATATGATTACATATGTGAAAATGCTATAAGGGAAAACACTTGTATAAGGGGTTGTCCCTGTATAATTATAGCGTTTTTGGTGTGTGCTGGCAAACTCTCCCTCTGTCTCCCCAAAGGGCTAGTGGGGTCCTGTCCTCTATCAGAGCATTCCCTGTGTGTGTGCTGTGTGTCGGTACGTGTGTGTCGACATGTAGGAGGACGATGTTGGTGAGGAGGCGGAGCAAATTGCCTGTATTGGTGATGTCACTCTCTAGGGAGTCGACACCGGAATGGATGGCTTATTTAGGAATTACGTGATAATGTCAACACGATGCAAGGTCGGTTGACGACATGAGACGGCCGGCAAACAAATTAGTACCTGTCCAGGCGTCTCAGACACCGTCAGGGGCTTGTAAAAACGCCCATTTACCTCAGTTGGTCGACACAGACACTGACTTCAGTGTCGACGGTGAAGAAACAAACGTATTTTCCTTTAGGGCCACACGTTACATGTTAAGGGCAATGAAGGAGGTGTTACATATTTCTGATACTACAAGTACCACAAATAAGGGTATTATGTAGGGTGGGAATAATCTACTTGTAGTTTTTCCTGAATCAGATAAATTAAAGTGTGTGATGATACGTGGGTTTCCTCCGATAGAAAATTATTGGAGGTATACCCTTTCCCGCCAGAAGTGAGGGCGAGTTGGGAAACACACCTTAGGGTGGATAAGGCGCTCACACGCTTATAAAAACAAGTGGCGTTACCGTCTCCAGATACGGCCGCCCTCAAGGAGCCAGCTGATAGGAAGCTGAAAAATATCCAAAAAAGTATATACACACATACTGGTGTTATACTACGACCAGCAATCGCCTCAGCCTGGATGTGCAGCGCTGGGGGGGCTTGGTCGGATTTCCTGACTGAAAATATTGATACCCTTGACAGGAACAATATTTTATTGACTATAGAGCATTTTAAGGATGCATTTCTATATATGCGAGATGCGCAGAGGGATATTTGCATTCTGGCATCAAGAGTAGATGTGATGTCCATATCTGCCAGACGATGTTTATAGACACGACAGTGGTCAGGTGATGCAGATTCCAGACGGCACATGGAAGTATTGCCGTATAAAGGGGCGGTCCATCGGACCTGGTGGCCATGGCAACAGCTGGAAAATCCACTTTTGTTACCCCAAGTCACATCTCAGCAGAAAAGGACACAGTCTTTTCAGTCTCAGTCCTTTCGTACCCATAAAGGCAGGCGGGCAAAAGGCCAGTCATATCTGCCCAGGGTTAGAGGAAAGGGAAGAAGACTGCAGCAGGCAGCCCATTCCCAGGAACAGAAGTCCTCCACAGCTTCTGCCAAGTCCGCAGCATGACGCTGGGGCCATACAAGCGGACTCAGGTGCGGTGGGGGGTCATCTCAAGAGTTTCAGCACGCAGTGGGCTCACTCGCAAGTGGACTCCTGGATCCTACACGTAGTATCCCAGGTGTACATTGGAAATTCGAGACGTCTTCCCCTCACAAGTTCCTGAAGTCTGCTTTACCAACGTCTCCCTCCGACAGGGAGGCAGTATTGGGAAAAAATTCACAGGCTGTATTCCCAGCAGGTGATAATCAAAGTACCCCTCCTACAACAAGGGAAGGGGTATTATTCCACACTATATTGTGGTACTGAAGCCAAACGGCTCGGTGAGATCTAAAAGATTTGAACAATTACATACAAGGGTTCAAATCAAGATGGAGTCACTCAGAGCAGTGATAGCGAACCAGGACGATATGGTGTCACTGGATATCAGGGACGCTTACCTACATGTCCAAATTTTGCCCTTCTCACCAAGGGTATCTCAGGTTCGTGGTACAGAACTGTCACTATCAGTTCAGACGCTGCCGTTGGATTGTCCACGGCACCCCGGGTCTTTACCATGGTAATGGCCGAAATGATGATTCTTCCTAAAAGAAATATGGACGCTTTCCTGATAAGGGCAAGGTCCAGAGAACAGTTGGCGGTCGGAGTAGCACTATCTCAAGTAGTTCTACGACAGCACGAGTGGATTCTAAATATTCCAAAATCGCAGCTTTTTCCGACGACACGTCTAATGTTCCTAGGAATGATTCTGGACACAGTCCAGAAAAGGATGTTTTCTCCCGGAGAAGAAGGCCAGGGAGTTATCCGAGCTAGTCAGGAACCTCCTAAAACCAGGAAAAGTATCAGTGCATCATTGCACAAGGGTCCTGTGAAAAATGGTGGTTTCTTACAAAGCGATCCCATTCGATAGATTTCACGCAAGAACCTTTCAGTGGAATCTGCTGGGAAAATGGTCCGGATCGCATCTTCAGATGCATCAGCGGATAACCCTGTCTCCAAGGACAAGGGTGTTTTCTTCTGCGGTGGCTGCAGAGTGCTCATCTATGAAAGGGCCGCAGATTCGACATTCAGGACTGGATCCTGGTGACCACGGATGCCAGCCTGAGTGGCTGGGGAGCAGTCACACAAGGAAAAAATTTCCAGGGAGTGTGATCAAGTCTGGAGACTTCTCTCCACATAAATATACTGGAGCTAAGGGCAATTTACAAGGCTCTAAGCTTAGCAAGACCTCTGCTTCAAGGTCAGCCGGTATTGATCCAGTGGGACAACATCACGGCAGTCGCCCACGTAAACAGACAGGGCGGCACATGAAGCAGGAGGGAAATGGCAGAAACTGCAAGGATTCTTCGCTGGGCGAAAAATCATGTGATAACACTCTCAGCAGTGTTAATTCCGGGAGTGGAAAACTGGGAAGCAGACTTCCTTAGCAGGCATAACCTCCACCCGGGAGAGTGGGGACTTCAGCGGGAAGTCTTCCACATGATTGTAAACCGTTGGGAAAAACCAAAGGTGGACATGATGGCGTCCCGCCTGAACAAAAAAACTAGACAGATATTGCGCCAGGTCAAGGGACCCTCAGGCAATAGCGGTGGACGCTCTGGTAACACTGTGGGTGTACCAGTCAGGGTATGTGTTCCCTCCTATGCATCTCATACCAAAAGTACTGAGAATCATAAGAAGGAGATGAGTAAGAACGATACTCGTGGTTCCGGATGGGTCAGGAAGGACTTGGTACCCGGAACTTCAAGAGATGCTCACGGAAGAACCGTGGCCTCTACCTTTAAGAGAGGACCTGCTCCAGCAGGGGCCTTGTCTGTTCCAAGACTTACCGCGGCTGCGTTTGACGGCATGGCAGTTGAACGCCGGATCCTGAAAGGGCATTCCAGATGAAGTCATCCCTACCCTGGTCGAAGCCAGGAAGGATGTAACCGCAAAACATTTTCACCGCATTTGGCGAAAATATGTTGCGTGGTGTGAGGCCAAGAAGGTCCCTACAGAGGAATTCCAACTGGGTCGTTTCCTACATTTCCTGAAAACAGGACTGTCTATGGGCCTAAAATTAGGGTCCATTAAGGTTCAAATTTCGACCCTGTCGAATTTCTTCCAGAAAGAACTGGCTTCAGTGCCTGAAGTTCAGACGTTTGTAAAAGGGGTACTGCATATACAGACTCCTTTTGTGCCCCCAGTGGCACCTTGGGATCTCAATGTTGTTTTGAGTTTCCTAAAGTCACATTGGTTTGATCCACTCACCACTGTGGAATTAAAATATTTCACATGGAAGGTGAAGATTCTATTAGCCCTGGCTTCAGCCAGGCGTGTGTCAGAATGGGCGGCTTTATCATATAAAAGCCCTTACTTAATTTTTCATTCTGACAGGGCAGAATTGAGGACTCGTCCTCAATTTCTCCTTAAGGTGTTTTCTGTTTTTCACATGAACCAACCTATTGTGGTACCTGCGGCTACTAGGGACTTGGAGGACTCCAAGTTACTTGACGTTGTCAGGTCCCTGAAAATATATGTTTCCAGGACGACTGGAGTCAGAAAATCTGACTCGCTGTTTAGCCTGTATGCACCCAACAAGATGGGTGTTCCTGCTTCTAAGCAGACGATTGCTCGCTGGATTTGTAGTACAATTCAGCTTGCACATTCTGTGGCAGGCTTGCCACAGCCAAAATCAGTAAAAGCCCATTCCACAAGGAAGTGGGCTCATCTTGGGCGGCTGCCCGAGGGGTCTCTGCTTTACAACTTTGCCGAGCTGCTACTTGGTCAGGGGCACACCCTGACTGAGGAGGACCTGGAGTTCTCTCATTCGGTGCTGCAGAGTCATCCGCACTCTCCCGCCCGTTTGGGAGCTTTGGTATAATCCCCATGGTCCTGACGGAGTCCCCAGCATCCACTTAGGACGTTAGAGAAAATAAGAATTTACTTACGATAATTCTATTTCTCGTAGTCCGTAGTGGATGCTGGGCGCCCATCCCAAGTGCGGATTGTCTGCAATACTTGTACATAGTTATTGTTACAAAAATCGGGTTATTCTTGTTGTGAGCCATCTTTTCAGAGGCTCCTTCGTTGTTATCATACTGTTAACTGGGTTCAGATCACAGGTTGTACGGTGTGATTGGTGTGGCTGGTATGAGTCTTACCCGGGATTCAATATCCTTCCTTATTATGCACGCTCGTCCGGGCACAGTATCCTAACTGAGGCTTGGAGGAGGGTCATAGGGGGAGGAGCCAGTGCACACCACCTGATCCTAAAGCTTTTATTATTGTGCCCTGTCTCCTGCGGAGCCGCTAAACCCCATGGTCCTGACGGAGTCCCCAGCATCCACTACGGACTACGAGAAATAGAATTATCGGTAAGTAAATTCTTATTTTATCACGCTCTGTTTATCACTTTTTAAGGCTTATTACATTTGAGCCACAGTTTGTAACATGGCAGTTAGGAACTGTTAGGAAGTGGTTGGTACTTTATCACCGTGCAAATTCACTCTCCATGTGTTTGTCCTATCCTATAGCACATTGCCTACAGATGTGTCCCCTTATATCCTTGCTGCAGTCACACTAAACTGCAGTTGAAGTTGCGTCATGCCGTGGCGGGACTCTAGTGCTGAGCCTCTTTTTTTGCATTTTTTTTCTGTAAAAATGCGTCTTAGATGCAAAGTAATGTAATAGTACGCACAATCAGCTTCTGCTGTGTATAATTGCAGCTCTGTCTGCATCCAAAATGCCATGTTAGTGTTTTCCACTTTCCATGAAAACACTGTTGCATACCATTTTGTATAAAAAAAAAAAAAAAAAAAAGGAAAACGCAGTTACACACAGAATATGGGCATGCCGCATATAATTTTAATCGGTGGAAACTGCTGGTGCGTCCTATTACATTACTTTGCGTCTAAGGCACATTTTCCACTGAAAAATGCAAAAAAAGATGCTCAGCGCTACCAAATCACACAACACTCGCGCGTTATGTGTAACGCAGTTTTTAGCACACGGAGCAAAGATGTAAGAGGACACATCTGTATATGAGAGGACCTGCATCATTGCCGGTGTGAGAGAATGTACATTTACTGTAGTGATCTGAAAGAAGAGAGAGCTCTCGTGTAATGTTATTTACAGTCACTTTCCTGGTTTTTATTGGACATTGTTGATCTTTGATAGTTTAAAGTTGATTTTTTTAAATCCTTTCTCTAACGTCCTAAGTGGATGCTGGGGACTCCGTCAGGACCATGGGGTTTAGCGGCTCCGCAGGAGACAGGGCACAATAATAAAAGCTTTAGGATCAGGTGGTGTGCACTGGCTCCTCCCCCTATGACCCTCCTCCAAGCCTCAGTTAGATTTTTGTGCCCGGCCGAGAAGGGTGCAATCTAGGTGGCTCTCCTGAGCTGCTTAGAATAAAAGTTTAAGTTAGGTTTTTTATTTTCAGTGAGTCCTGCTGGCAACAGGCTCACTGCTACGAGGGACTTAGGGGAGAGAAGTAAACTCACCTGCGTGCAGGATGGATTTGCTTCTTAGGCTACTGGACACCATTAGCTCCAGAGGGAGTCGGAACACAGGTCTCACCCTGGGGTTCGTCCCGGAGCCGTGCCGCCGACCACCCTTGCAGATGCCGAAGTTGAAGAGGTCCAGAGGTCCAGAAACAGGCGGCAGAAGACTTTCAGTCTTCATAAGGTAGCGCACAGCACTGCAGCTGTGCGCCATTGTTGTCAGCACACTTCATACCAGCGGTCACTGAGGGTGCAGGGCGCTGGGGGGGGCGCCCTGGGCAGCAATGTATTATACCTTTTTTATGGCTAAAATACATCACATATAGCCCTTGAGGCTATATGGATGTATTTAACCCCTGCCAGATCTCACAAACTCCGGGAGAAGAGCCCACCGTTTTAGGGGGCGGGGCCTATTCTCCTCAGCACACTGCGCCATTTTCCTGCTCAGCTCTGCTGTGAGGAAGGCTCCCAGGCTCTCCCCTGCACTGCACTACAGAAACAGGGTTAAAACAGAGAGGGGGGGCACTTATTTGGCGATATGATTACATATGTGAAAATGCTATAAGGGAAAACACTTGTATAAGGGGTTGTCCCTGTATAACTATAGCGTTTTTGGTGTGTGCTGGCAAACTCTCCCTCTGTCTCCCCAAAGGGCTAGTGGGGTCCTGTCCTCTATCAGAGCATTCCCTGTGTGTGTGCTGTGTGTGTCGACATGTAGAAGGACGATGTTGGTGAGGAGGCGGAGCAAAATTGCCTGTATTGGTGATGTCACTCTCTAGGGAGTCGACACCGGAATGGATGGCTTATTTAGGAATTACGTGATAATGTCAACACGATGCAAGGTCGGTTGACGACATGAGACGGCCGGCAAACAAATTAGTACCTGTCCAGGCGTCTCAGACACCGTCAGGGGCTTGTAAAAACGCCCATTTACCTCAGTTGGTCGACACAGACACGGACACTGACTTCAGTGTCGACGGTGAAGAAACAAACGTATTTTCCTTTAGGGCCACACGTTACATGTTAAGGGCAATGAAGGAGGTGTTACATATTTCTGATACTACAAGTACCACAAATAAGGGTATTATGTAGGGTGGGAATAATCTACTTGTAGTTTTTCCTGAATCAGATAAATTAAAGGGTGTGATGATACGTGGGTTTCCTCCGATAGAAAATTATTGGAGGTATACCTTTTTCCCGCCAGAAGTGAGGGCGAGTTGGGAAACACACCTTAGGGTGGATAAGGCGCTCACACGCTTATAAAAACAAGTGGCGTTACCGTCTCCAGATACGGCCGCCCTCAAGGAGCCAGCTGATAGGAAGCTGAAAAATATCCTAAAAAGTATATACACACATACTGGTGTTATACTACGACCAGCAATCGCCTCAGCCTGGATGTGCAGCGCTGGGGGGGCTTGGTCGGATTTCCTGACTGAAAATATTGATACCCTTGACAGGAACAATATTTTATTGACTATAGAGCATTTTAAGGATGCATTTCTATATATGCGAGATGCGCAGAGGGATATTTGCATTCGGACATCAAGAGTAGATGTGATGTCCATATCTGCCAGACGATGTTGATAGACACGACAGTGGTCAGGTGATGCAGATTCCAGACGGCACATGGAAGTATTGCCGTATATAGGGGCGGTCCATCGGACCTGGTGGCCATGGCAACAGCTGGAAAATCCACTTTTGTTACCCCAAGTCACATCTCAGCAGAAAAGGACACAGTCTTTTCAGTCTCAGTCCTTTCGTACCCATAAAGGCAGGCGGGCAAAAAGGCCAGTCATATCTGCCCAGGGTTAGAGGAAAGGGAAGAAGACTGCAGCAGGCAGCCCATTCCCAGGAACAGAAGTCCTCCACAGCTTCTGCCAAGTCCGCAGCATGACGCTGGGGCCATACAAGCGGACTCAGGTGCGGTGGGGGGTCATCTCAAGAGTTTCAGCACGCAGTGGGCTCACTCGCAAGTGGACTCCTGGATCCTACACGTAGTATCCCAGGTGTACATTGGAAATTCGAGACGTCTTCCCCTCACAAGTTCCTGAAGTCTGCTTTACCAACGTCTCCCTCCGACAGGGAGGCAGTATTGGGAAAAAATTCACAGGCTGTATTCCCAGCAGGTGATAATCAAAGTACCCCTCCTACAACAAGGGAAGGGGTATTATTCCACACTATATTGTGGTACTGAAGCCAAACGGCTCGGTGAGATCTAAAAGATTTGAACAATTACATACAAGGGTTCAAATCAAGATGGAGTCACTCAGAGCAGTGATAGCGAACCAGGACGATATGGTGTCACTGGATATCAGGGACGCTTACCTACATGTCCAAATTTTGCCCTTCTCACCAAGGGTATCTCAGGTTCGTGGTACAGAACTGTCACTATCAGTTCAGACGCTGCCGTTGGATTGTCCACGGCACCCCGGGTCTTTACCATGGTAATGGCCGAAATGATGATTCTTCCTAAAAGAAATATGGACGCTTTCCTGATAAGGGCAAGGTCCAGAGAACAGTTGGCGGTCGGAGTAGCACTATCTCAAGTAGTTCTACGACAGCACGAGTGGATTCTAAATATTCCAAAATCGCAGCTTTTTCCGACGACACGTCTAATGTTCCTAGGAATGATTCTGGACACAGTCCAGAAAAGGATGTTTTCTCCCGGAGAAGAAGGCCAGGGAGTTATCCGAGCTAGTCAGGAACCTCCTAAAACCAGGAATAGGATCAGTGCATCATTGCACAAGGGTCCTGTGAAAAATGGTGGTTTCTTACAAAGCGATCCCATTCGGTAGATTTCACGCAAGAACCTTTCAGTGGAATCTGCTGGGAAAATGGTCCGGATCGCATCTTCAGATGCATCAGCGGATAACCCTGTCTCCAAGGACAAGGGTGTTTTCTTCTGCGGTGGCTGCAGAGTGCTCATCTATGAAAGTGCCTCAGATTCGACATTCAGGACTGGGTCCTGGTGACCACGGATGCCAGCCTGAGTGGCTGGGGAGCAGTCACACAAGGAAAAAATTTCCAGGGAGTGTGATCAAGTCTGGAGACTTCTCTCCACATAAATATACTGGAGCTAAGGGCAATTTACAAGGCTCTAAGCTTAGCAAGACCTCTGCTTCAAGGTCAGCCGGTATTGATCCAGTGGGACAACATCACGGCAGTCGCCCACGTAAACAGACAGGGCGGCACATGAAGCAGGAGGGAAATGGCAGAAACTGCAAGGATTCTTCGCTGGGCGAAAAATCATGTGATAACACTCTCAGCAGTGTTAATTCCGGGAGTGGAAAACTGGGAAGCAGACTTCCTCAGCAGGCATAACCTCCACCCGGGAGAGTGGGGACTTCAGCGGGAAGTCTTCCACATGATTGTAAACCGTTGGGAAAAACCAAAGGTGGACATGATGGCGTCCCGCCTGAACAAAAAAAACTAGACAGATATTGCACCAGGTCAAGGGACCCTCAGGCAATAGCGGTGGACGCTCTGGTAACACTGTGGGTGTACCAGTCAGGGTATGTGTTCCCTCCTATGCATCTCATACCAAAAGTACTGAGAATCATAAGAAGGAGATGAGTAAGAACGATACTCGTGGTTCCGGATGGGTCAAGAAGGACTTGGTACCCGGAACTTCAAGAGATGCTCACGGAAGAACCGTGGCCTCTACCTTTAAGAGAGGACCTGCTCCAGCAGGGGCCTTGTCTTTTCCAAGACTTACCGCGGCTGCGTTTGACGGCATGGCAGTTGAACGCCGGATCCTGAAAGGGCATTCCAGATGAAGTCATCCCTACCCTGGTCGAAGCCAGGAAGGATGTAACCGAAAAACATTTTCACCGCATTTGGCGAAAATATGTTGCGTGGTGTGAGGCCAAGAAGGTCCCTACAGAGGAATTCCAACTGGGTCGTTTCCTACATTTCCTGAAAACAGGACTGTCTATGGGCCTAAAATTAGGGTCCATTAAGGTTCAAATTTCGACCCTGTCGAATTTCTTCCAAAAAGAACTGGCTTCAGTGCCTGAAGTTCAGACGTTTGTAAAAGGGGTACTGCATATACAGCCTCCTTTTGTGCCCCCAGTGGCACCTTGGGATCTCAATGTTGTTTTGAGTTTCCTAAAGTCACATTGGTTTGATCCACTCACCACTGTGGAATTAAAATATTTCACATGGAAGGTTAAGATTCTATTAGCCCTGGCTTCAGCCAGGCGTGTGTCAGAATGGGCGGCTTTATCATATAAAAGCCCTTACTTAATTTTTCATTCTGACAGGGCAGAATTGAGGACTCGTCCTCAATTTCTCCTTAAGGTGTTTTCTGTTTTTCACATGAACCAACCTATTGTGGTACCTGCGGCTACTAGGGACTTGGAGGACTCCAAGTTACTTGACGTTGTCAGGGCCCTGAAAATATGTTTCCAGGACGACTGGAGTCAGAAAATCTGACTCGCTGTTTAGCCTGTATGCACCCAACAAGATGGGTGTTCCTGCTTCTAAGCAGACGATTGCTCGCTGGATTTGTAGTACAATTCAGCTTGCACATTCTGTGGCAGGCTTGCCACAGCCAAAATCAGTAAAAGCCCATTCCACAAGGAAGTGGGCTCATCTTGGGCGGCTGCCCGAGGGGTCTCGGCTTTACAACTTTGCCGAGCTGCTACTTGGTCAGGGGCACACCCTGACTGAGGAGGACCTGGAGTTCTCTCATTCGGTGCTGCAGAGTCATCCGCACTCTCCCGCCCGTTTGGGAGCTTTGGTATAATCCCCATGGTCCTGACGGAGTCCCCAGCATCCACTTAGGACGTTAGAGAAAATAAGAATTTACTTACCGATAATTCTATTTCTCGTAGTCCGTAGTGGATGCTGGGCGCCCATCCCAAGTGCGGATTGTCTGCAATACTTGTACATAGTTATTGTTACAAAAATCGGGTTATTCTTGTTGTGAGCCATCTTTTCAGAGGCTCCTTCGTTGTTATCATACTGTTAACTGGGTTCAGATCACAGGTTGTACGGTGTGATTGGTGTGGCTGGTATGAGTCTTACCCGGGATTCAATATCCTTCCTTATTATGCACGCTCGTCCGGGCACAGTATCCTAACTGAGGCTTGGAGGAGGGTCATAGGGGGAGGAGCCAGTGCACACCACCTGATCCTAAAGCTTTTATTATTGTGCCCTGTCTCCTGCGGAGCCGCTAAACCCCATGGTCCTGACGGAGTCCCCAGCATCCACTACGGACTACGAGAAATAGAATTATCGGTAAGTAAATTCTTATTTTCTTTCCCATTATCTCCCTGTAAATGCAGAATAAAGCCTCCTAGGAGGTCTATAAAGCTAGTGCAAATGCACATGAAATGAGTTTATATGGTGATAATAATAACCACAGTATTATTATTATTATTATTATTATTATTATTATTATCTGTCCTTTTAAAGGGGTGGTAAAGAACCAGTGAGTTTTAACCCTAAGTAAGTGTCGAAGTAAAAAAAAAAAAAAACAACAACAACAAAAAACGACGTGAATTTCCGCAATTTCTTGCGTCAGTGGTCCAGTTCTTTATAAGCCACCTTTAATTTCAGGCGTGACTGCTTTGTGGGTACTATGGCTGTATATGCAGCATTGGCTATATAGCGTATATCCCATGTTATGTTCCTGTTTATGTCCTATGTACGGTGCTGCAGACTTTGTGCCGCCATATAAATAAGAGGATAACAACATAATGTCATCATTATTATTTTATTTTATGTTAACAGCGGTTCTTTGTTTTCTTTCCTCCAGTGGGTGGAATATATACGGTTATACAGACCAAAGCCAAGATCACCACCGACGAATGGGGGGAAAACTACTTCCTCATCGGCCCATACTTCGAGCACAATGTGCGGACTCAGGTTGAGTTGATTGAACCTCCGAATCCTGCTATCAAGCGCGCGCTGGATTCCATGAACTCAAAGGGCTGCAAGGTGAGTAGAGGCAAGGCCAACACATGATGACGGTGTACACTCAGCCTGGTTACTTTGCAGACGTACATCTAAATGCTTGCCTATCTGATACACTAGACGCATCTTTCTGCATCCTGTGCAGAGCTGGCCTTGGGCATAGGCAAACTAGGCAAGTGCCTAGGGCATTTGGTATGCTTAGGGGCACCAGCAGCTTCGGCTGATTAAAATGATATGCGGCATGCCTATATTCTGTGTGTGACTCCGGCTGTATCTGCATACAAAATGCTACGTTGCAGTGTATTCCCGGAAATCACTGTATTGTAGCATTTCGTATGCAGATACAGCCGCAGTCGAACACAGAATATAGGTATGTTGCATATCATTTTAATCAGCAGAAGCTGCTTGTGCACCCTAGCCACATAGTAATGCAAATAAGTAGCATTTTCATAAACCAAGGCACCCGACGTTAGCAGTGCTGCCAGCTGACTCATGCCAGGCATCTCCTGCAGAACTAGTGGCGGTGCTAGGGGGCACCAGCCAAAATCTTGCCTGTGTATACAAGGAGCTGTTTATAAACAACCTTCATTTAAATGTTATTTGCCATAAATATTTAACAAAGGATATAGACATAATACTACTCTTACTGCTTTAGACAGGTTTTGTTTAGGTACATTAAAACCAATGAATAAACACAGCAGAGATAAATCCATCACACACAAGTAATACTGCACTAATCAATACAAAGTACAAAGTACTAAATACCGGGCTGGCAGAATAAGTGAGGATCAAGACACACCAATAAAAGTATGATATAGGATTAATACAAGATACAAATATACAATATTTAACAGAGTTGAATATAAAAAAATCATTATATTCATTATATTGGACTAATCTAGGTCACATATATGCCCTAGAAATGATAGTTCATGCTGGCAGAGAATAATATAAAATGAGCCATTTTTATAATTCATCCCATTGATTTATATGCAAATATTGGAGATAAAAAGAACCTCTTATGGCTGGAAGTGTGTGTTTGGAACTACAAGTCCCAAGAGTATGTGACCAGTCACTGATCCAATGAGTAAAGGGAGCTGATGATATTACCAGATGATACTGCTAGAGTAATGCTCTCCCATGTCCAACATGCGGTGGGGTTAGCCTCCTGGTGAGCTGATCTTTAGGTTGGCGGTGGCGCTCACCCCTACAGCACTTCCAGCCCAGACAAACGATTGGTGCAGTCAGGAGACACCAGGGAAAGTCTGTCAGAACTAAACAAGCGGCTCAGGTATCCAGTAATAGCGTGATCCAGGTCCTCTGACTAATAAATAGGGCATTTTTTAAAGATCTTAAAATGACGAGTGGGGTAGAATGTCTCCACAAAGGATATCACAATATGTCAGGTTCAAACATTTATAAGCAAACATAAAAGAGAGAGGTTCCGTCTCTCGTCTTACACACCCCTTGGGGGAATCTCTCCTATGCTAGTAAAAAAAAAAGCCCCATCTTCACATTAAATAAATTGGGGGGATCACCAGCCACCTCTCGTGCCATAAATATTTAACAACCGATATGGACCTAAGACTCCTCTTATTGCTATAGACAGCTTTTATTTAGGGTCATTAGAACCAAGGAATAAGCACAACAGAGATAAAATCCATGTACTGTGTAGGTTGCTGGCAACACTACATATTTTTGACATAGTACAGTATATAAATAAGGTAAGAATGAGACATTGCTGTAAACCATGGAAACTGAGATGAATATTGCTCAATGCACAACAGTTCACTAGGAGCGAAGGGGCGTGCCAGACTGGTGTGCGCATCCAATCACAACACAGCGACCAGTTGGGGTCACCGGTGTCTGATCCCTATGACTGCAAGCTTCTGAGCAGGACCCTTTTAACCTGTTTAACTGCTTTTAACCGGCCTCATTTTATTAGTTTGTTCCCAATTGTAATGCGCAACAGTATATGTTGGCGCTATAGAAATAAAACATAAGTTACACTAATTCTTACACTATTTTGAATGCCCTTTTCACCTGGAGTAAAGGTATTTGAGATGATTGAGTCTTGGTACGTCATTGTCCTTTAGTAGGGTCTCTTGAAGATTTTTTATTTTTTTTTGCAATTATTCTGTATTATGATCTCATGTTGGAGCATTTGGAAGGTGGAAGTAATGTTGAGGGACAGTATGAAGCATAAAGGGCCCCATACACTAGTGCGATATTGCACGATTTCGTGCAATTGCGATTAGTTCCTGAGATGGATAGCATGAAAAATGTCAAATTGCATGTACTTTTCTTGCGATTGCGCGCTCCCGTGTGTCACCCTTGCAATCGCATATCACACGTGCTGCACATGAGATTTATCTCAATTGCATGGAAAATAGGTTTAATAACATTAGATTGCCTGAGATAAATCAATGTAAAAATACACTCCAGCATGAAATCGCAATTGCAGGCCTCCTGGGAAGCTCCCGGCCAGATTGCAGGAAAATTGCATGCAAATCATTGCTGAGATACATCTCCCTAGTGTTTGGGGCCCTTAAGATCTGCTGTCCAGAGCACTGAGTTATTAGTAAAGTCCGCATAAAAAGCTTCAAGGATACCACGGCAATATAATATGTAGCCGCTAGCCATAGAGTAGTAAGATATTAGAAGACTCAGTAATATATGAGTAATTGGAGATGTCTGAACTAATAATGATTTCTCTGACGTCCTAAGTGGATGCTGGGACTCCGTAAGGACCATGGGGAATAGCGGCTCCGCAGGAGACTGGGCACAACTATAAAGAAAGCTTTAGGTCTAACTGGTGTGCACTGGCTCCTCCCACTATGACCCTCCTCCAGACTTCAGTTAGAATCTTGTGCCCGGCTGAGCTGGATGCACACTAGGGGCTCTCCTGAGCTCATAGAAAGAAAGTATATTTAGGTTTTTTATTTTACAGTGAGATCTGCTGGCAACAGACTCACTGCAGCGAGGGACTAAGGGGAGAAGAAGCGAACCTACCTAACAGGTGGTAGTTTGGGCTTCTTAGGCTACTGGACACCATTAGCTCCAAAGGGATCGACCGCAGGACCCGACCTTGGTGTTCGTTCCCGGAGCCACGCCGCCGTCCCCCTTACAGAGCCAGAAGCAACGAAGAGGTCCGGAAAATCGGCGGCAGAAGACTTCGGTCTTCACCAAGGTAGCGCACAGCACTGCAGCTGTGCGCCATTGCTCCTCATGTACACCTCACACTCCGGTCACTGATGGGTGCAGGGCGCTGGGGGGGGGGGCGCCCTGAGGGCAATATATGACACCTTGGCTGGCAAATATACATCATATATAGCCCCAGAGGCTATATAGATGTAAAATTACCCCTGCCAGTATTCCAGAAAAAGCGGGAGAAAGTCCGCCGAAAAAGGGGCGGGGCCATCTCCCTCAGCACACTGGCGCCATTTTTCCCTCACAGCTCCGCTGGAAGGAAGCTCCCTGGCTCTCCCCTGCAGTCTGAACACTACAGAAGGGTAAAAAAGAGAGGGAGGGGGGCACTAAATTTAGGCGCAGTATAGATATATATATAAGATATATAAAAAAGCAGCTATAAGGGAAAACACTCATTTATAGTGGGATCCCTGTGTTATATAGCGCTCTGGTGTGTGCTGGCATACTCTCTCTCTGTCTCCCCAAAGGGCTTTGTGGGGTCCTGTCCTCTGTCAGAGCATTCCCTGTGTGTTTGCGGTGTGTTGGTACGGCTGTGTCGACATGTTTGATGAGGAGGCTTATGTGGAGGCGGAGCAAATGCCTGTAAACGTGATGTCACCCCCTGCGGGGTCGACACCTGAGTGGATGGTGCTGTGGAAGGAATTACGCGACAGTGTCGACTCCTTGCATAAAAGGTTTGACGACATACCTAATGTGGGACAGCCGGCTTCTCAGCCTGTGCCTGCCCAGGCGTCTCAAAAGTCATCAGGGGCTCTAAAACGCCCGCTACCTCAGATGACAGACACAGATGTCGACACGGATACTGACTCCAGTGTCGACGACGATGAGACTAATGCAACTTCCAGTAGGGCCACACGTTACATGATTGAGGCAATGAAAAATGTGTTGCACATTTCTGATGTTACCCCAGGTACCACAAAAAAGGGTATTATGTTTGGAGAGAAAAAACTACCAGTAGCTTTTCCTCCATCTGAAGAGTTAAATGAAGTGTGTGAAGAAGCGTGGGCTTCCCCTGATAAAAAGCTGGTAATTTCTAAGAGGTTACTAATGGCGTACCCTTTCCCTCCAGAGGATAGGTCACGCTGGGAAACATCCCCTAGGGTGGATAAAGCGCTCACACGCTTGTCAAAGAAGGTGGCACTACCGTCTCCGGATACGGCCGCCCTGAAGGAATCTGCTGATAGAAAGCAGGAGGCTATCCTGAAATCTATATATACACACACAGGTGTTATACTGAGACCGGCTATTGCTTCAGCCTGGATGTGCAGTGCTGCTGCTGCGTGGTCAGATTCCCTGTCAGAAAATATAGATACCCTAGACAGGGACACTATATTGCTAAACGTAGAGCATATAAAAGATGCACTTTTATACATGAGGGATGCACAGAGGGATATTTACCGGCTGGCATCCAAAATTAGTGCAATGTCCATTTCTGCCAGGAGAGGGTTATGGACTCGGCAGTGGACAGGAGATGCAGATTCCAAACGACACATGGAAGTTCTGCCTTATAAGGGTGAGGAGTTGTTCGGGGATGGTCTCTCGGACCTCGTTTCCACAGCAACAGCTGGGAAGTCTACATTTTTACCCCATGTTCCCTCACAACCAAAGAAAGCACCGTATTATCAGGTACAGTCCTTTCGGCCCAATAGGGGCAAGCGGGTTAAAGGCGCGTCCTTTCTTCCCAGAGGCAGAGGTAGGGGAAGGAAGCTGCAGCATACAGCCAGTTCCCAGGAGCAAAAGTCCTCCCCCGCTTCCTCTAAGTCCACAGCATGACGCTGGGGCTTCACAGGCGGAGCCAGGTACGATGGGGGCCCGTCTCAAATATTTCAGCAATCAGTGGGCTCGCTCACGGGTGGATCCCTGGATCCTTCAAGTAGTATCTCAGGGGTACAAGCTGGAATTCGAGACGTCTCCCCCCCGCCGTTTCCTCAAATCTGCCTTGCCAACCACTCCCTCAGGCAGGGAGGCAGTGTTACAGGCAATTCACAAGCTGTGTTCACAGCAAGTGATAGTAAAGGTGCCCCTACTTCAACAAGGAAGGGGTTACTATTCCACAATGTTTGTGGTACCGAAACCGGACGGTTCGGTGAGACCCATTTTAAATTTGAAATCCTTGAACACATACATAAAAAAATTCAAGTTCAAGATGGAATCGCTCAGGGCGGTTATTGCAAGCCTGGACGAGGGGGATTACATGGTATCACTGGACATCAAGGATGCTTACCTGCATGTCCCCATTTACCATCCTCACCAGGAGTACCTCAGATTTGTGGTACAGGATTGTCATTACCAATTCCAGACGTTGCCGTTCGGTCTATCCACGGCTCCGAGGGTCTTTACCAAGGTAATGGCCGAAATGATGATACTCCTTCGAAAGAAGGGAGTTTTAATTATCCCGTACTTGGACGATCTCCTGATAAAGGCGAGGTCCAGAGAGCAGTTGTTGGTCGGGGTAGCACTATCTCGGGAAGTGCTACAACAGCACGGCTGGATTCTAAACATTCCAAAGTCACAGCTGGTCCCTACGACACGTCTACTGTTCCTGGGGATGGTTCTGGACACAGAACAGAGAAAAGTGTTTCTCCCGGAGGAGAAGGCCAAGGAGCTGTCATCTCTAGTCAGAGGCCTCCTAAAACCAAAACAGGTGTCGGTGCATCACTGCACGCGGATCCTGGGAAAAATGGTAGCTTCTTACGAAGCGATTCCATTCGGCAGGTTTCATGCAAGAACCTTTCAGTGGGACCTGTTGGACAAGTGGTCCGGATCGCATCTTCAGATGCATCGTCTGATAACCCTGTCTCCAAGGACACGGGTGTCTCTGCTGTGGTGGCTGCAGAGTGCTCATCTTCAAGAGGGCCGCAGATTCGGCATACAGGACTGGGTCCTGGTGACCACGGATGCCAGCCTTCGAGGCTGGGGGGCAGTCACACAGGGAAGAAACTTCCAAGGACTATGGTCAAGTCAGGAGACTTCCCTGCACATAAATATTCTGGAACTAAGGGCCATTTACAATGCCCTAAGTCAGGCAAAACCCCTGCTTCAAAACCAGCCGGTACTGATCCAGTCAGACAACATCACGGCGGTCGCCCATGTAAACCGACAGGGCGGCACGAGAAGCAGGACGGCGATGGCAGAAGCCACAAGGATTCTCCGATGGCCGGAAAATCACGTGTTAGCACTGTCAGCAGTGTTCATTCCGGGAGTGGACAACTGGGAAGCAGACTTCCTCAGCAGGCACGACCTCCACCCGGGAGAGTGGGGACTTCATCCAGAAGTCTTCCAACTGATTGTAAACCGTTGGGAAAGGCCACAGGTGGACATGATGGCGTCCCCCCTAAACAAAAAGCTAGAAAAGTATTGCTTTAGGTCAAGAGACCCGCAGGCGATAGCTGTGGACGCTCTAGTGACACCGTGGGTGTACCGGCCGGTTTATGTGTTCCCTCCTCTTCCTCTCATACCAAAGGTACTGAGGATAATAAGGAGAAGAGGAGTAAGAACTATACTCATTGTTCTGGATAGGCCCGGAACTTCAAGAAATGATCTCAGAGGACCCATGGCCTCTGCCGCTCAGACAGGACCTGCTGCAGCAGGGGCCCTGTCTGTTCCAAGACTTACCGCGGCTGCGTTTGACGGCATGGCGGTTGAACACCGGATCCTGAAGGAAAAGGGCATTCCGGAGGAAGTCATTCCTACGCTGATTAAAGCTAGGAAAGAAGTAACCGCAAACCATTATCACCGCATATGGCGAAAATATGTTGCGTGGTGTGAGGCCAGGAAGGCCCCAACGGAAGAATTTCAGCTGGGCCGTTTCCTGCACTTTCTACAGTCAGGGGTGACTATGGGCCTAAAATTGGGTTCCATTAAGGTCCAGATTTCGGCTCTATCGATTTTCTTCCAGAGAGAACTGGCTTCACTACACATTGGTTTGAGCCACTTAAAACCGTGGATTTTAAATATCTCACGTGGAAAGTGGTCATGTTGTTGGCCTTGGCTTCGGCCAGGCGTGTATCAGAATTGGCGGCTTTGTCATGTAAAAGCCCTTATCTGATTTTCCATATGGATAGGGCAGAATTGAGGACTCGTCCCCAGTTTCTCCCTAAAGTGGTATCAGCGTTTCATCTGAACCAACCTATCGTGGTGCCTGCGGCTACAAAAGACTTGGAGGCTTCCAAGTTGTTGGACGTAGTCAGGGCCCTGAAAATATATGTTTCCAGGACAGCTGGAGTCAGAAAGACTGACTCGCTATTTATCCTGTATGCGCCCAACAAGTTGGGTGCACCTGCTTCAAAGCAGACTATTGCTCGCTGGATCTGTAGTACGATTCAGCTTGCAAATTCTGCGGCTGGACTGCCGCATCCTAAATCAGTGAAAGCCCATTCCACGAGGAAGGTTGGCTCTTCTTGGGCGGCTGCCCGAGGGGTCTCGGCTCTTCAACTTTGCCTAGCAGCTACTTGGTCGGGGTCAAGCACGTTTGCTAAATTCTACAAGTTTGACACCCTGGCTGAGGAGGACCTAGAGTTTGCCCATTCGGTGCTGCAGAGTCATCCGCACTCTCCCGCCCGTTTCGGAGCTTTGGTATAATCCCCATGGTCCTTACGGAGTCCCAGCATCCACTTAGGACGTCAGAGAAAATAAGAATTTACTCACCGGTAATTCTATTTCTCGTAGTCCGTAGTGGATGCTGGGCGCCCATCCCAAGTGCGGATTGTCTGCAATACTTGTATATAGTTATTGCTTAACTAAAGGGTTATTGTTGAGCCATCTGTTGAGAGGCTCAGTTGTTATCATACTGTTAACTGGGTATTGTATCACGAGTTATACGGTGTGATTGGTGTGGCTGGTATTAGTCTTACCCGGGATTCAAAATCCTTCCTTATTGTGTCAGCTCTTCCGGGCACAGTATCCTAACTGAAGTCTGGAGGAGGGTCATAGTGGGAGGAGCCAGTGCACACCAGTTAGACCTAAAGCTTTCTTTATAGTTGTGCCCAGTCTCCTGCGGAGCCGCTATTCCCCATGGTCCTTACGGAGTCCCAGCATCCACTACGGACTACGAGAAATAGAATTACCGGTGAGTAAATTCTTATTTTTGAAATACATTGAGTAGTTGCTTTAGATTCCCATCACTATGAGTTTGGCATAAATGTATGTGATAGGCTCTCAATGTTCCAGGAGGAACATTGAGGCCGTCACCCTACGTGGAGGATAAAGTATGTACATTAGTAGCTCAAAGATAAACACTGAGAGCTTGGACTGATGTGCTATCCACACCATCAGCCGGGGAACTAATGTGACCTGTGTATAGGAAGTACTCGGGAGCTTTGTACTGTAGATCAATGACCTGAACTAATGTATTTTCATTTTGTACTTGTCCTCACCTCCCCAGGTGAGAACACGAGATCAGTGTAAAGTGTTTTTAAGTTAAATAGGTGCATGCAGCAAATCTTTGAAAGTGGGTGCGGTAATAAAATAACTATTGTCATTTATAGAGGGGTAGCTATGTGCGAAGGGCTTATAGGGATATTAGGGGTGACTTTATTGCGCTGTTGTGGCGAGTTTCACCGATTTTGGTGGCCACTAATTGGCAGCTGGTTCTAGTGAAACAGGCGTCAGGATGAGAAACTTAAACAGCTGTTCCCTGGAAAACTCGCTTCATCCTGCAGCTGGCTGCAAAATGTCCCACTGTTTTCTGTGCCGCTCACTCTTATCGTTTTTATTCTACATCAGATTAAATACCATCAAACACGAGTGAGTTGTATTCTTTTTCCAGTTCTGTTTATAGGCTAGAAATTACACAAGTTCATAAATGGAGCGTGTAAGGACTGAGAATAGCGAGCCTCAGCGAGACCATCTGCTCTGCCGCAAAATCCGGTTCTAGTGAAAGCTCACTGCCATTGCTCATCTTTACTAAACTGCCGAACTCTGAGCTGCGCGCAGTGCGGGTGCTATTCCAGACATCCACTGCAGATAGCACGTCTGTGCGACTTTACACTCATTTATTGAGTCGTACGCCCTTTTCTTCCCATCTGCAAGTCTCCCGGAATAGTAACATCCACCGCGCCTGGGAACGGACACTGTCACAGAAGTCTGACAACAAGAGTTCTGTTTTTAAACCTAAATTCCCTTTTACTATTGAGCACAGCACACTTGTCTAATGCCCAGGCCTTTGTGAGGTGTTAAGCAACAAATTCTGTACACATGCAATAAACCTTAAGTAATCATTTTGACACTGAGATACTGGAATGCTGCCTTGCAAAAGAAATAAGACTTTGGTTGCAGTGTAAAGGTTATCAAGTGTTTCGTTTTTTTAAACTTCTTTTTATTAAAGTGTACCAGTTGCGTGCATACAGCAGAGGTAGCCATGTTATGGACTGAACCAATATCTAGACTGGGAATTAATTGGTGCTCTAGGACATCACATCGTCATTAAACAGAAAGGGCCTCAATGGTGTCTTTTTAGTTTCTAGGGAACTAAGAAACTGCGTTCTCATGAATATTGTTCCAGGCCAAAAATGTCTGCCACCACCAATGCCATAACAGTTTGGCAGTGTGCAGGCCCCGCCCCCTGAACGAATGACATCACACCAAGGGGGCAGGGCCGCCAGCCGTGGGAAGCACGACACTGCCCGCTCTAGGCGGTTGTGCAGGCTGCAGGGGGCGTGCTATTCTAGGCAAGCTACTAGCCAGATGCAGGGATGGTGCCGCCCCCAGGGCTTGACACCCTGGGCGGCAGCACCTCTTACATACCCTTAGTTTCCGCCCTGGCCTCCACTTTGACAAAGCGATAGGTAAACTTTATGGAGCCGATGCAGAATTGAACATGTGTGTTTGTGTAGTGTATCTAGCGTGTTCTTGATTCACTTGTATCTCGCGGACCTATGTGTTTTCACGTCCGCGATCATGGAGGCTTCTTATTGCGTACTTGATTTATAGCAGTGGGCGGTGTTTGTGTTGTGGGGGCGTGGTGGGCGAAACGGGGGAGTGTCGCGAGTGTTTTCGGGGCGGCTGCGTGACGTCACACGCAGCCATTCCAATAAAAAGAATGGCAGTAGACCAGGCTGTGCTGCAGGGACCAACCTCTAGTTGTGGACGCATCGTGATGTGGCGCCACACCTACTGGGTGACCCCCAGCATGTAAGGAGATGGACGCAGATCTTGCTGCGGATGCAATGAACTGCGTTCATCTCTGAATAACCCCCGAAGACCATGCACTGGCCACATGGCGTGATACACACTGCTCCTGTCTGCGCTCTAATGCCACACGTTGTCATATACCGTATACTGTGTTCCATTTTTTTCTTTACGTGACCTTAAGAGGTTTTTTCAAGTGTATCCATCATCTACCCGCACTGGAGACCATTCTTTTATAGGCTTAACCAATATTGATGAAAGTGCAATGTATCTGTTTAATAGCGAGCATTGATATAAGCAAGGCGCGAGCTACTTCGTAGTCCCTGGTGCTCGGTAAACTGATAGGGTGGATGTTTATTCCACAAATGTGCTGTGTCCACTGTAGCTAGGTGACCCTTTAATGCCGATTAGTACCAGAACAGAAATATGTGTGTGACCTCAGCCGTACGTACTGGCTTGGCATACTGAGTTCTCTGCACTGTCTTACTATATATTGTATTTGCCTTGCCCTTCAGAGCAAAATATCCCATCTTGTGACATTGCTAAACATTCTGTCTTGTCTGAATCCCTCCCCCTTCTGTCTATGAGCTCGGGAACACATGTTCAAGCACTAAATTTAGCGTTCCTCCACAGTGACCTGGTGTCATGCAGGGATTCAGTTACTGCCCGTCAGAAAGGTCACGGCTAAAAATTGTAGTCCACATTTGCGCTAGGCTTTGAGTTGCAGGACTAGATCACCGCGTTCGTTTGGATGATCCTGACTGCTGTGCGGGAGGTGGAAGGTGACCCTTTGGGGTCAGGAAGTCACGAGGATAGTAAAATATCTTTCACAATGGTAACTTTATAGGACAGCTAAAATACAGGTAGATAATGGATGAACTTAACATGTGACATTCATATGGTGCAGAAACATTGACCTGCTGGAAAAAAAAACACCTTTGTGTGTTCAGCATGTCAGGGCCCTGTGATCCAAGTGGGCAGTGTACTCTATTCTCTAGCACTGGCTTATGGTCTCTGCTGGCATTGCAATGCATATGACTTATGTTATCGCAGATAGAAGGTGACGGCAAAGCACATTCCTACTCCGGAGCCATAGATCAGTGGTTTGCTTACTGGGGGCTCTGCATTGTAGAACTTCTGGCCAGCTGATTTTGGGGGGTAACAGGTAAAAGAGACTTCCGGCTGGCTGTGCTGCGTGGCCAACTGGAAGATACTGTGTGCGAGCCGGTGCAGTGTAATGAAGGACAGAGTGCGAGGTCGTTCATTACATCGTGTAATGTGTACCGGCAATCTGCTATGCTCTGGGGTGAAGGGAAATCACCCAGGCCATCGGCTCAGTTTCTGCATCTGCACACAAAGGGATATATTCAGTTGTGCTCAGATTTTTTTTTTTTAAACTGTTTTTCCTATTCAGTTGATGAAAAAATGAGCCGCAGTGATTTCTATACAGCAAGAGCAAGTCTGATTTCTTTTCCTAAAACCGTTCTTGTAGGAACAATTATCGGGACTTGCTCTGGAACCCTTGCGGCACTCCCCTGATGACTGACTAAGTCACAGGTTCTCAAACCCGGTCCTCAGTACCCCTCATAGTGCATGTTTTGCAGGTAACCCAGCAGGCGCACAGGTGTATTAATTACTCACTGACACATTTTAAGAGGTCCACAGGTGGAGCTAATTATTTCACTTGTGATTCTGTGAGGAGACCTGCAAAACATGCCCTGTGTGGGGTCCTGAGGACCGAGTTTGAGAACCTATGGACTAAGCAATTGTTCTCAATTGGCTTAATAAGGCCCTAATTCAGAGGTTCCAAAACTGTGTGCCGTGGCTCCCTGGGGTTCATCGGGACACTTTCAGGGGTGCCCTGGCTTGGTGGTCCAGGACCAATTCAAATTATTCATGGTCAATATAATAGGAAAAACCAGTGCTGGTGGCTGCCAGTCAGAAAATATGTGGCCAAACAGAGGCAAATCTTGTCCCTCACCACACAACTGACCCTAAGGATGACATATACACGCGATCTACTTAATGTAATATTTCTTTCTAAATTTCTCAATAAGACATTTTTGGTCTAGGGGTGGCGTGAAAAAAAATCTGATATTCTAGGGCGCCGTGATTAAAAAAAGTTTGGAAACCACTCCCCTAATTACTCTCCTTCTGAAGCTGTGACGTCTTCCTCCAGATCCCGACAGGCTGGTCTTCTGCGGCAGCGGTGTATGTAAGTGTGTGTGTGTGTGTGTGACACCCACCCCCAGTGTATGTGTCCAGAGGCAGCAGCAGGGAGAACTACATCTCCCAGCAGCCCCCTTCACACCAGGCATTGCCCTCCGCAGTGGAAGGATGGATGGGAGATGACCGGGAAGCCGCTGAGCCCACCAGACTGGAGGCTGGAACACAGTTTTTTTTTTTTTCCTTTTTTTTTTTTTCCTTTTTTTTTTTTTTCCTGCGTGGTTTTGACTGTTAAATACACACAACAAATGTTTTTTTCATTTGATAGCAGGGGTATTACGAACATGCATGCCTGCAGTAATCCAAAATTGGGCTCACGGTTTTTTTTGTGGCGCAAAACTTCCATCCAATTGGATATGCCCCAAAGTGCTACAAAGTGCTACAAGTTTCTCCAATACGAGCTCCGTTGTGCTCTGTATACAGACTTCATCACACATAATATACAAGTGTTGCATATCAAATTAATCAGCACAGTCTCCTGGTGTGTCCTATCTGTGTTATGTCTGAAAACACCATTTTGGCAAGAAAAGACGCATGACGTTAGCAGAATTGCATGGAACCTGGCAGCTCACTCGTGACGGGCATCTCCAGCTGTGTGGCGTATTAAGGCTGGATGTATGAGGATGCACCTGTACTGCTCTGTTTAAGCTTAGTCTTGTTTAATTGTAAGAGGTAATGGAACATATATTTCTTTTCTTTTTTCTCTAACGTCCTAAGTGGATGCTGGGGACTCCGTCAGGACCATGGGGAATAGCGGCTCCGCAGGAGACAGGGCACAAAAATAAAGCTTTAGGATTAGGTGGTGTGTACTGGCTCCTCCCCCTATGACCCTCCTCCAAGCCTCAGTTAGGTTTTTGTGCCCGTCCGAGCAGGGTGCAATCTAGGTGGCTCTCCTAAAGAGCTGCTTAGAAAAAGTTTTTAGGTTTTTTATTTTCAGTGAGTCCTGCTGGCAACAGGCTCACTGCATCGAGGGACTTAGGGGAGAGAATTTCAACTCACCTGCGTGCAGGATGGATTGGATTCTTAGGCTACTGGACACCATTAGCTCCAGAGGGAGTCGGAACACAGGTCTCACCCTGGGGTTCGTCCCGGAGCCGCGCCGCCGACCCCCCTTACAGATGCTGAAGATTGAAGGTCCGGAAACAGGCGGCAGAAGGCTCTTCAGTCTTCATGAAGGTAGCGCACAGCACTGCAGCTGTGCGCCATTGTTGTCACACACTTCACACCAAGCGGTCACGGAGGGTGCAGGGCGCTGCTGGGGGCGCCCTGGGCAGCAATATTTAATACCTTTATGGCAAAAGAATACATCACATATAGCCATTGAGGCTATATGTATGTATTTAACCCATGTCAGATATCTAAAACTCCGGGAGAAAAGCCAGCCGAAATAGGGGGCGGGGCTTATTCTCCTCAGCACACAGCGCCATTTTCCTGCTCAGCTCCGCTGTGAGGAAGGCTCCCAGGACTCTCCCCTGCACTGCACTACAGAAACAGGGTAAAACAGAGAGGGGGGGCATTTTTTGGCGATATTTTGATATATTTAAGCTGCTATAAGGAACAACACTTATATAAGGTTGTTCCCATATATATTATAGCGCTTGGGTGTGTGCTGGCAAACTCTCCCTCTGTCTCCCCAAAGGGCTAGTGGGGTCCTGTCTTCGATAAGAGCATTCCCTGTGTGTCTGCTGTGTGTCGGTACGTGTGTGTCGACATGTATGAGGACGATGTTGGTGTGGAGGCAGAGCAATTGCCGATAATGGTGATGTCACCCCCCAGGGAGTCGACACCGGAATGGATGGCTTTGTTTATGGAATTACGTGATAATGTCAGCACATTACAAAAATCAGTTGACGACATGAGACGGCCGGCAAACCAGTTAGTACCTGCCCAGGCGTCTCAGACACCGTCAGGGGCTGTAAAGCGCCCTTTACCTCAGTCGGTCGACACAGACCCAGACACAGACACTGAATCTAGTGTCGACGGTGATGAAACAAACGTATTTTCAAGTAGGGCCACACGTTATATGATCACGGCAATGAAGGAGGCTTTGCATATCTCTGATACTGCAAGTACCACAAAAAGGGGTATTATGTGGGGGGTGAAAAAACTACCTGTAGTTTTTCCTGAATCAGAGGAATTAAATGATGTATGTGATGAAGCGTGGGTTAACCCAGATAGAAAAGTGCTAATTTCAAAAAAGTTATTAGCATTATACCCTTTCCCGCCAGAGGTTAGGGCGCGCTGGGAAACACCCCCTAGGGTGGATAAGGCGCTCACACGCTTATCAAAACAAGTGGCGTTACCGTCTCCTGATACGGCCGCCCTCAGGGATCCAGCTGATAGGAGACTGGAAACTACCCTAAAAAGTATATACACACATACTGGTGTTATACTGCGACCAGCCATCGCCTCAGCCTGGATGTGCAGTGCTGGGGTCGTCTGGTTGGATTCCCTGACTGAAAATATTGATACCCTGGATAGGGACAGTATTTTATTGACTATAGAGCAATTAAAGGATGCTTTCCTTTATATGCGAGATGCTCAGAGAGATATTTGCACTCTGGCATCGAGAGTAAATGCGATGTCCATATCTGCCAGAAGGAGTTTATGGACGCGACAGTGGTCAGGTGATGCGGATTCCAAACGACATATGGAAGTATTGCCGTATAAAGGGGAGGAATTATTTGGCGTCGGTCTATCGGATCTGGTGGCCACGGCAACTGCCGGAAAATCCACCTTTTTACCTCAGACCCCCTCCCAACAGAAAAAGACACCGTCTTTTCAGCCGCAGTCCTTTCGGTCCTATAAGAACAAGCGGACAAAAGGACAGTCATATCTGCCTCGGGGCAGAGGAAGGGGTAAGAGAGGGCAGCAAGCAGCCCCTGCCCAGGAACAGAAGCCCTCCCAGGGTTCTGCAAAGCCCTCAGCATGACGCTGGGGCCTTACAAGCGGACTCAGGAGCGGTGGGGGGTCGACTCAAGAATTTCAGCGCACAGTGGGCTTGCTCACAGGTGGACCCCTGGATTCTGCAGGTAGTATCTCAGGGTTACAGGTTGGAATTCGAGAAGTCTCCCCCTCGCCGGTTCCTAAAGTCTGCTTTGCCAACGTCTCCCTCAGACAGGGCGACGGTATTGGAAGCCATTCACAAGCTGTATTCTCAGCAGGTGATAGTCAAGGTACCCCTCCTACAACAGGGAAAGGGGTATTACTCCACGCTATTTGTGGTACCGAAGCCGGACGGCTCGGTAAGACCTATTCTAAATCTGAAATCTTTGAACCTGTACATACAAAAATTCAAGTTCAAGATGGAGTCACTCAGAGCAGTGATAGCGAATCTGGAAGAAGGGGACTTTATGGTGTCCCTGGACATAAAGGATGCTTACCTGCATGTCCCAATTTGCCCTTCACATCAAGGGTACCTCAGGTTCGTGGTGCAAAACTGTCATTATCAGTTTCAGACGCTGCCGTTTGGATTGTCCACGGCACCTCGGGTCTTTACCAAGGTAATGGCCGAAATGATGATTCTTCTGCGAAGAAGAGGCGTATTAATTATCCCTTACTTGGACGATCTCCTGATAAGGGCAAGGTCCAGAGAACAGCTGGAGGACGGAGTAGCACTAACCCAACTAGTGCTGCAACAACACGGGTGGATTCTGAATTTTCCAAAATCCCAGTTGACCCCGACGACACGTCTGCTGTTCCTGGGAATGATTCTGGACACGGTTCAGAAAAAGGTGTTTCTTCCGAAGGAGAAAGCCAGGGAGTTATCCGAACTTGTCAGGAACCTCCTAAAACCAGGGAAAGTGTCTGTGCATCAATGCACAAGAGTCCTGGGAAAGATGGTGGCTTCTTACGAAGCGATTCCATTCGGCAGATTCCACGCACGAACTTTTCAGTGGGATCTGCTGGACAAATGGTCCGGATCACATCTGCAGATGCATCAGCGGATAACCTTATCGCCACGGACAAGGGTGTCTCTTCTGTGGTGGTTGCAGATTGCTCATCTGTTAGAGGGCCGCAGATTCGGCATACAGGACTGGGTCCTGGTGACCACGGATGCCAGTCTGAGAGGCTGGGGAGCGGTCACACAGGGAAGAAACTTCCAGGGAGTATGGTCAAGCCTGGAGATGTCTCTTCACATAAATATACTGGAGCTAAGAGCGATTTACAATGCTCTAAGTCTGGCAAAACCCCTGCTTCAGGGTCAGCCGGTGTTGATCCAGTCGGACAACATCACGGCAGTCGCCCGCGTAAACAGACAGGGCGGCACAAGAAGCAGGACAGCAATGGCAGAAGCTGCAAGGATTCTTCGCTGGGCGGAAGATCATGTGATAGCACTGTCAGCAGTATTCATTCCGGGAGTGGACAACTGGGAAGCAGACTTCCTCAGCAGACACGATCTACACCCGGGAGAGTGGGGACTTCATCCAGAAGTCTTCCACATGATTGTGAACCGTTGGGAAAAACCAATGGTGGATATGATGGCGTCCCGCCTCAACAAAAAACTGGACAGGCATTGCGCCAGGTCAAGAGACCCTCAGGCAATAGCTGTGGACGCTCTGGTGACACCGTGGGTGTTCCAGTCAGTGTATGTGTTCCCTCCTCTGCCTCTCATACCAAAAGTACTGAGAATTATACGGCAAAAGGGAGTAAGAACGATACTAGTGGCTCCGGATTGGCCAAGAAGAACTTGGTACCCGGAACTTCGGGAGATGCTCACGGAGGATCCGTGGCCTCTACCTCTAAGACGGGACCTGCTTCAGCAGGGACCGTGTCTATTCCAAGACTTACCGCGGCTGCGTTTGACGGCATGGCGGTTGAACGCCGAATTCTAAGGGAAAAAGGCATTCCGGAAGAGGTCATTCCTACACTGGTAAAAGCCAGGAAGGAGGTGACTGCACAACATTATCACCGCATTTGGAGAAAATATGTTGCGTGGTGTGAGGCCAGGAAGGCCCCCACGGAGGAATTTCAACTGGGTCGATTCCTACTTTTCCTGCAAACAGGATTGTCTATGGGCCTCAAATTGGGGTCCATTAAGGTTCAAATTTCGGCCCTGTCGATTTTCTTCCAGAAAGAATTGGCTTCAGTTCCTGAAGTCCAGACTTTTGTAAAAGGAGTACTACATATACAGCCCCCGGTTGTGCCCCCAGTGGCACCGTGGGATCTTAATGTAGTCTTGGATTTTCTCAAATCCCATTGGTTTGAGCCGCTCAAATCGGTGGAGTTGAAGTATCTTACATGGAAAGTAACCATGCTACTGGCCCTGGCTTCAGCCAGGAGAGTATCAGAATTGGCGGCTTTATCATATAAGAGCCCATATCTGATTTTCCAAACGGACAGGGCAGAACTGCGGACGCGTCCTCATTTTCTGCCTAAGTTGGTGTCAGCGTTTCACCTGAACCAGCCTATTGTGGTGCCTGCGGCTACTAACGATTTGGAGGATTCCAAGTTGTTGGACGTGGTCCGGGCATTGAAAATATATATTTCAAGAACGGCGGGAGTCAGAAAGTCTGACTCACTGTTTATATTGTATGCACCCAACAAGATGGGTGCTCCTGCTTCTAAGCAGACGATTGCTCGTTGGATTTGTAGCACAATTCAACTTGCACATTCTGTGGCAGGCTTGCCACAACCTAAATCTGTCAAGGCCCATTCCACAAGGAAAGTGGGCTCATCCTGGGCGGCTGCCCGGGGGGTCTCGGCATTACAACTCTGCCGAGCTGCTACTTGGTCAGGGGCAAACACGTTTGCAAAATTCTACAAATTTGATACCCTGGCTGAGGAGGACCTTGAGTTCTCTCATTCGGTGCTGCAGAGTCATCCGCACTCTCCCGCCCGTTTGGGAGCTTTGGTATAATCCCCATGGTCCTGACGGAGTCCCCAGCATCCACTTAGGACGTTAGAGAAAATAAGAATTTACTTACCGATAATTCTATTTCTCGTAGTCCGTAGTGGATGCTGGGCGCCCATCCCAAGTGCGGATTGTCTGCAATACTTGTACATAGTTATTGTTACAAACAAATTCGGGTTGTTATTGTTGTGAGCCGTCTGTTCAGAGGCTCCTACGTTTGTCATACTGTTAACTGGGTTCAGATCACAAGTTATACGGTGTGATTGGTGTGGCTGGTATGAATCTTACCCGGGATTCAATATCCTTCCTTATTGTGTACGCTCGTCCGGGCACAGTATCCTAACTGAGGCTTGGAGGAGGGTCATAGGGGGAGGAGCCAGTACACACCACCTAATCCTAAAGCTTTATTTTTGTGCCCTGTCTCCTGCGGAGCCGCTATTCCCCATGGTCCTGACGGAGTCCCCAGCATCCACTACGGACTACGAGAAATAGAATTATCGGTAAGTAAATTCTTATTTTTTAAATGTTTTATATGGTTTCTTTTGCATCAGTTAACAATGTGGCACTTTAGCAGAAGTATATTTGTATATTATAAAATTAAGTTGTTATGAAAACTGCAGACAAGGTCATATTTTCACTCCTCATCCCACGTTGTGCTCACAGATGAGTATATAGCAGATGTAATATAGTCAGTCCTAGCAGTAGTTACAAGACAGATGTTTCAGAGGAGCTCAGAACACTACCCCCCCCCCCCCCCACACACACACACAGTTGTGTTCTCCTGTTTTAATGCAATGCTGTTCAAAATGGCTAAATTGCTCTCTAATGTACTTTCATTATTTTCTTATTCAGCTTCATCACTATTTGTTTACTTAATTATTCAGTTTCTGTAGTACATATAACATTTGTAAAGAATATAAAGCTTCTTTAAGTATGCAGATTGTTATGCTGTGTGATTGTCTGGCGTTCCTGGAGATTTACATCTGTTGAGCAGGACCAGTGGCTCGGTTACACCGATGTTGAACATTTATCTACAGCAGACTGCACCCAAATAGGTGCAGCCACTTCTATAATGGTCGTTCTAGTGCAGAGGTTCCCAAACTGTGTGCCGTGGCTCCCTGGGGTGCCTCGGGACACTTGCAGGGGTGCCCTGGGTTGGTGGTCCAGGACCAATTTAAATTATTCATGGTCAATATAATATGCAAAACCAGTGCTGGTGGCTGCCAGTCATAAAATATGTGGCCAAACAGAAGCAAATCCTGTCCCTCACCACACAACTGACCCTAAGGATGACATATAAACACAATCTACTTAGAGTAATATTTCTTTCTAAATTTTTGAATAAGAAATTTTTTAACCTAGGGGTGCCGTGAAAAAAATTCTGATATTCTAGGGCGCCGTGATTCAAAAAAGTTTGGAAACCACTGGTGCTAGTGTTCAATATGCACCAAATATGCAGAGCTTCTCTTTACATTACAAGTATTGAGACTGGAGGGGGGGAGGTTCAGGGGAAATTTAAGGAAAAATTACTTCACAGAAAGGGTAGTGGATAAGTGGAATAGCCTCCCATCAGAGGTGGTAGAGGCTAAGACTGTAGGGCAATTTAAACATGCTTGGGACAGGCATATGAATATCCTTACAAAGAATTAAGGTTAAAAAAGGGTTGAGATTGCCTAAAGGATAAAATAAAAAAGGGGCAGACTAGATGGGCCAAGTGGTTCTTATCTGCCGTCAAATTCTATGTTTCTATGTTTAAGTATTATTGCTGCAGAGAATTTGCATTGCATGGCATATGTAGTTATACTGAGAAAGCTCTATATTCCAGTGATGGGCAAAAGGTGGCCTAGGGCTGCGTGGGTACCTCTGAAATGTCTACTCCTTCCAGATTTAATGTCTGCCTTGTGTGTTATAGCTGCGCCGCTTGTGTAAAATGCCTACTGGCATGTTAGTACAGATGTTTCTTTTTCCCTGATTAAATGTATTATTTTAATTTATAAGTGAAGCCAGCCAGGGGCAATGTGCATCTGTTTGGATGGTAAGAGTACTTGCCCAGGTGACCCCTGTATTGTGTCTGATTTGCCTATCACTGACGTATCGCTGATGTAGTCCTTTGACCTTTTTCAGTAAGCTTCTGGACTAGCCTTGCTGATAGTTGGAGGGATCAGGCTGTACTTGGGAGTCATTTGGTGGTGGTGGGGGATTAGAGGACTATTCATAATCAATCTTAAAGACAAACAACACTATTTGTTCTGCGCAGGTTTACTTTGGTCGCTGGCTGATAGAAGGCAGCCCGTATGTAATCCTCATCGACATTGCAGCCACAGCCTGGAGCCTGGACCGCTGGAAGACTGAGTTATGGGATAGCTGCACCATTGGGATCCCGTGGTATGACCGAGAGGCCAATGATGCCGTCTTGTTCGGCTTCCTAACCGCATGGTTCCTTGGTGAGGTACGTGTAATTCTCTTAGTAGAAAGATAGTTTAAAAACATGTGCAAATTGATTCACAGGTGCAGCTAAAAATTCTATCTCAAAGTGTACATCCCTTTACACTTAAAACACACAAGTTGAGGGAAAGAGAGAGATACAAACTTAAAGCGCTCCTATAAAAACCCAAGTTTACAAACACACACCCAGTGGGTAATTAAAATCCATTGGTCACATACACTGGTGTTTCAAGAGATGAATAGGAATCCAACGTTGGTTATAGGCAGGTGGATCTAATTCTCATATAAAATGTAAGACAAAGAAAAAGTGCAATAGTGCGATTATCCTTTTAAAAGTGCCTGAATTTATTTGAATATTGCACTTACACCAAGCAGATGAGGTCAGTAGCATATAAAATAAACCCTCATTGGCAGTACAGCAGCAAAGGACTGAATGATAACAGTCCTTATAATATCCAGCGCTGATATCTAACAGATGCAGCTAGACCTACACACCAATTATGCTCTGGTACCCGGATGTGAATTCAGAAGAACAACTGACTGGCTGAATTCACATCCGGGTACCAGAGCATAATTGGTGTGTAGGTCTAGCTGCATTTGTTAGATATCAGCGCTGGATATTATAAGGACTGTTCTCATTCAGTCCTTTGCTGCTGTACTGCCAATGAGGGTTTATTTTATATGCTACTGACCTCATCTGTTTGGTGTAAGTGCAATATTCAAATAAATTCAGGCACTTTTAAAAGGATAATCGCACTATTGCACGTGTAATCCTCTGTCAGGTTTGTACTGTCGAGGAAGCTCTATCTGTCTATCTATCTATCTATCTATCTATCTATCTATCTATCTATCTATCTATCATTCTTTCTTGACAAGCGGCTAAACAAGAAATAAACAGATGTAAATTGTGTAGAATATTGGTTAGTACAGAGCTCAGGGATTTTTGCTTACATGTGATCTTGCACAGTACTAAAACCCAGGTCATGCAATCAAAAAATTGCTTTTATCAGCCTAGAGCTACGTAGCTTGTACAGTGTGTGATTGGTTGCCACGTGAGACTGCACGGTTTACATTTGCACTTGTGTTCGTTAATAACCCCTAATAATTTATCTCAGCTTTGCAATAAGTGCAGTCTTGATGTTTGTCTAAGTGGCGGTACTGTACTTTTTGTCGAGTGCAGAGGAAATTTGAGGATGAGGATGGAAATGTGTCCCCTGTCATGCTTTGAATTCTTAAATGAATGTTACAATCCTGAGTGTTCAATTTGACTATGGACAACCATGTGAGTCATAAGCCAAGCGGTGGTACATGTGAGTCATACTTATGGCAGATAACCATGCATGGTGACTGATGGCGGGTTGTTTTGTCCAAGCAATTTTATTCAGTTGACTTTTGCACACATCAATTCCTGATATAGCCCTATAGGAGGTCATGCTTCTCTGGGTGACATACCCTCACACACACACTGTTTGGTCTGCTGCCTGTTCTCCTCTGTGCGTTTTTCTCCAAGTTTGATTTACCTTCCCCGTCCCTTTTTCTCCCACAGTTTGCAGCACAGTGCGGAGAGGAGAAGCCCTTTATACTCGCCCATTTCCATGAGTGGCTAGCTGGCGTTGGCTTATGTATGTGCCGAATTCGCAAACTCCCAGTGGCTACCATCTTCACCACACATGCCACTCTACTGGGCCGGTATCTGTGCGCTGGAAGTGTGGACTTCTACAACAACCTGCAGACGGTGAGGCTAGCACCGCAACATAGCTCTGGTTGCTTGGGGGTGGGGAGGGGGGGTCAGAATATTGCTAAATTAGTGACAGAGTAGATGTCAGAACCCTTTCGTAGATTTTGTGAACGATCAGCTGCTTATGGGGCACCATGGAACCTTGAGATTTTTGTACATACAGTAAAGATGTTTTCATTCCATTATAACCGCAGTTATCAATATTTCACTAGCATCCATAAGGGATATTGGGGGAAACTAGTACGATGGGGTATAGACGGGGTCCAAAGGAGCCAGTGCACTTTACATTTCTTCAACTGGGTGTGCTGGCTCCTCCCCTCTATGCCCCCTCCCACAGGCAGTTTAGAAAAAAACTGCCCTCTGGAGAGGATGCACATCTCTGAGCTCCAGAGAGTTTTCTTTAATTTCATTTAAAACTTTTATTTCTCGAACGTCCTTGAGGATGCTGGGACTCCGTAAGGACCATGGGGAATAGACGGGCTCCGCAGGATATAGGGCACTTTAAGAAAGCTTTGGACTCTGGGTGTGCACTGGCTCCTCCCTCTATGCCCCTCCTCCAGACCTCAGTTTTACACTGTGCCCAGAACAAGATGGGTGCACTGCAGAGAGCTCTCCAGAGTTCTCTGCCTAGAAGCATTTTTGTTTGGATTTTTTCTTTCTACCTTTTACTACTTTTTCACAGGGAGCACTGCTGGCAACAGGCTCCCTGCATCGAGAGACTGAGGAGAGAGGAGCAGACCTTCTTGTCAAAGATAGGCTCTGCTTCCTCAGCTACTGGACACCATTAGCTCCAGAGGGGGTGAACGCAGGTTCTTACTGGGCGTCCACCCCCGGAGCCGCGCCGCCGTTCTCCTCACAGAGCTAGAAGTACAGAAGACAGAAGTCGTCAGGCGGCAGAAGCCTTCAGCTTCACTGAGGTAACGCACAGCACTGCAGCTGTGCGTCATTGCTCCCATACAGCTCACATACTCCGGTCACTGTAAGGGTGCAGGGCGCAGGGTGGGGGGGGGGCGCCCTGGGCAGCAATATGAACCTCTGCATGGCAAAAAGACTATATACATGTACAGGTGGGCTCTGTACATGTATATAAAGAGCCCCCGCCATATTTTACTAAGTTTGAGCTGGACAGAAGCCCGCCGCCGAGGGGGCGGGGCTTCTCCCTCAGCACTCACCAGCGCCATTTTCTCTCCACAGCACTGCTGAGAGGAAGCTCCCCGGACTCCCCTGCTTACACACGGTGAAAGGGTGCTTAAAAGAGAGGGGGGGGGGGGCACATAATTGGCGGTTTACATATTATACAGCGCTGCTGGGGAAAAACAATTTGTGTTGGTCTCCAGGGTTATTGCGCTGGGGTGTGTGCTGGCATACTCTCTCTCTCTCTCTCTCCAAAGGGCCTTGACAGGGATACTGTCTTCAGGAAAGGGGTTCCCTGTGTGTGTGTGTGTGTGTGTGTGTGTGTGTGTGTCGGTAAGCGTGTGTCGACATGTTTGACGAGGAAGGCTCGCTTAATGTGGAGGGGGAGTGCTTGAATGTCAGAAGCTAGGGATCAGTCAGGTAGCCAGTCCATGCCTGTCCCTGGGGCGCCAGGTCCTTCGGGGTCTCAGAAGCGCACCATATCCCAGATCGATGACACAGATACAGACACATATACTGACTCTAGTGTCGACTATGAAGATGCAAAATTACAGCCAAAGGTGGGTAAGGGTATACGGTACATGATTATGGCCATTAAAGAGGTTTTGCATATTACTGAGGAACCCCCTGTCCCTGACACGAGGGTACACATGTATAAAGGGAAAAAGCCTGAAGTCACTTTTCCATCCTCATTTGAATTAAGTGACTTGTGCGAAAAGGCTTGGGAATCTCCGGATAGGAGACAACAAGTTCCCAAAAGGATTCTCTTGGCGTATCCTTTTCCACAAACTGATAGGATACGCTGGGAATCTTCGGCAAAAGTTGACAAGGCGCTGACACGTTTGTCCAAAATGGTGGCACTGCCTTCCCAGGATACGGCTTCCCTCAAGGAACCTGCTGATCGCAGGCAGGAAATTACCTTAAAGCACATTTACAATCATTCCGGTACTATTGCTCGACCGGCTATGGCGTCGGCCTGGGTTTGTAGTGCGGTTGTAGCATGGGCAGATTCCTTATCTACGGAAATTGACACCTTAGATAGGGACGCCATTCAAATGACCATAGAGCATATCAGAGATGCTGCCTTGTATATGAGGGATGCTCAGAGAGACATTTGTTTATTAAGCTCCAGAATAAATGCTATGTCTATTTCTGCTAGGCGGCTCTTGTGGACCCGACAGTGGACGGGAGATGCCGATTCAAAGCGGCATATGGAGTCCTTGCCTTACAAAGGGGTGGAATTGTTTGGAGACGGCCTCTTGGATCTTGTCTCTACGGCTACGGCTGGTAAGTCAAATTTCTTACCTTATGTCTCCCCGCAGCATACAAAAAAAGGCACCTCATTATCAAATGCAGTCCTTTCGTTCCAATAAAAACAAGAAGGTACGTGGATCATCCTTTGTTGCCAGAGGGAAAGGCAGGGGAAAAAAGCTGCACACAGCTAGTTCCCAAGAGCAGAAGTCCTCCCCTGCGTCTGCGAAGTCCACCGCATGACGCTGGGGCTTTCCGAGGGGAGGCAGATCTGGTGGGGGCCACTCTTCGATTTTTCAGCCACGTCTGGGTTCACTCGCAGGTGGATCCCTGGGCATTAGAGATTGTTTCCCAGGGATACAGGCTGGAATTCAAAGACTTGCCTCCTCGCCGATTTTTCAAATCGGCTCTGCCGGCTTCCCCGTCAGAGAGGGAGCTAGTGTTGGCAGCAATCCAAAAATTGTATATTCAACAGGTGATTGTCACAGTTCCTCATCTCCAGCAAGGAGAGGGATAATACTCAACCCTGTTTGTGGTCCCGAAACCGGACGGTTCGGTCAGACCCATTTTAAACCTGAAATCTCTGAACCTGTACTTGAAGAGGTTCAAGTTCAAAATTGAATCACTCAGGGCGGTCATCGCCAGCCTGGAGGGGGGGGATTGGATGGTGTCCCTGGACATAAAGGATGCTTACCTTCATGTTCCGATATTCCCCCCGCATCATGCGTTCCTGAGATTTGCAGTGCAGGACTGTCACTACCAATTTCAGACATTTGCCGTTTAAGCTTTCCACGGCCCCGAGAATTTTCACCAAGGTAATGGCGTAAATGATGGTGCTCCTGCGCAGGCACGGGGTCACAATTATCCCATACTTGGACGATCTCCTCATAAAGGCGAGATCTCGGGAGAGGTTGCTGGACAGCGTGTCTCTGTCCATGAAGACGTTGCAGATACACGGCTGGATTCTCAATATACCGAAGTCCCAGCTAGTCCCTACAACACGTCTGACCTTTTTGGGGCTAATTCTAGACACCGACCAGAAAAAGGTTTTTCTTCCGATCGAAAAAAGGTTCAGGAACTCATAGCCATGGTCAGGAACCTATTAAAACCAAAAAAGGTTTCAGTGCATCATTGCACGCGGGTCCTGGGGAAGATGGTGGCTTCCTACGAGGCCATCCCTTTCGGCAGGTTCCATGCAAGGATTTTTCAATGGGACCTCTTGGACAAGTGGTCCGGGTCCCATTTACAAATGCATCAATGGATCACCCTGTCTCCCAGGACCAGGGTATCTCTCCTGTGGTGGCTGAACAGTGCTCACCTACTAGAAGGTCGCAAGTTCGGCATTCAGGACTGGGTCCTGGTGACCACGGACGCAAGCCTCCGAGGCTGGGGAGCAGTGACACTGGGAAGAAATTTCCAAGGTCTCTGGTCAAGCCTAGAGTCTTGTCTCCACATCAACGTCCTGGAGTTGAGGGCCATATACAGCGTCCTGCGTCAAGCGGAGGAATTGCTTCGGAGACAGTCAGACAATGTCACGGCAGTGGCTCATATAAACCGCCAAGGCGGAACAAGGAGCAGAATGGCCATGGCAGAAGCGACCAGGATTCTAGGCTGGGCGGAAGGCCATGTAAGCGCGCTGTCAGCGGTGTTCATCCCGGGGGTGGACAACTGGGAGGCAGACTTCCTCAGCAGGCACGACCTGCATCCGGGAGAGTGGGGACTTCATCAAGAAGTCTTCACACAGATCACGGATCGTTGGGGACTGCCTCAAATCGACATGATGGCATTTTGTCTCAACAAAAAGCTAAAGCGGTATTGCGCCAGGTCAAGGGACGCTCAGGCGGTAGCGGTAGACGCTCTGGTGACACCTTGGGTGTTCAGATCGGTCTATGTGTTTCCTCCTCTTCCTCTCATACCCAAGGTATTGAGAATAATACGAAGAAGCAGGGTCAGAACAATACTCATTGTTCCGGATTGGCCACGGAGGACTTGGTATCCGGAGCTGCAAGAGTTGCTCGCAGGGGATCCGTGGCCTCTTTCTCTAAGGCAGGACCTGCTGCGGCAGGGGCCCTGTCTGTTCCAAGACTTACCGCGGCTGCGTTTGACGGCATGGCGGTTGAACGCCGGATCCTAGCGGAAAAAGGGATTCCGGAGGAAGTCATTCCTACCCTGATCAGGGCTAGGAAAGATGTGACGTTAAAACATTATCACCGTATATGGCGGAAATATGTTGCTTGGTGTGAGGCCAGAGCTGCTCCTACGGAGGAGTTTCATTTGGGCCGTCTACTCCACTTCCTTCAAACAGGAGTGACTTTGGGCCTAAAATTAGGGTCCATAAAGGTCCAGATTTCGGCCTTATCCATTTTCTTTCAAAGAGAATTGGCCTCTCTTCCTGAAGTACAGACCTTTTGTGAAGGGAGTGCTGCGTATTCAGCCTCCTTTTGTGCCTCCGGTGGCGCCTTGGGATCTTAACGTGGTGTTACGTTTCCTCAAGTCACCTTGGTTTGAACCACTCAAAACTGTGGAGTTAAAATACCTCACGTGGAAAGTGGTCATGTTGTTGGCGTTAGCTTCGGCAAGACGTGTTTCCGAATTGGCGGCTTTATCACATAAAAGCCCATACTTGGTTTTTCACGTGGATAGGGCAGAGTTGAGGACTCGCCCTCACTTTCTGCCAAAAGTGGTCTCATCTTTTCATGTGAACCAACCTATTGTCATGCCTGTGGCTACACGAGACTTGGAGGATTCCGAGTCCCTGGATGTAGTCAAGGGCTTTGAAGATTTATGTGACCAGAACGGCTAGAATCAGGAAGACGGAAGCTTTGTTCGTTCTGTATGCGGCCAACAAGGCTGGCGCTCCTGCTTCAAAGCAGACTATTGCTCGCTGGATCTGTAACACGATTCAGCAGGCACATTCTACGGCAGGATTGGATTGCCGTTACCGAAATCGGTTTAGGCCCACTCCACTAGGAAAGTGGGCTCTTCTTGGGCGGCTGCCCGAGGGGTCTCGGCATTACAGTTGTGCCGAGCAGCTACTTGGTCGGGGACAAACACCTTTGCAAAGTTCTATAAGTTTGATACCCTGGCTGAGGAGGACCTCCTGTTTGCTCAATCGGTGCTGCAGAGTCATCCGCACTCTCCCGCCTCTTTGGGAGCTTTGGTATAATCCCCATGGTCCTTACGGAGTCCCAGCATCCTCAAGGACGTTAGAGAAAATAAGATTTTACTTACCGGTAAATCTATTTCTCGTAGTCCGTAGAGGATGCTGGGCGCCCGTCCCAAGTGTGGACTTCTTCTGCAAGACTTGTATATAGTTATTGCTTACATAAGGGTTATGTTATAGTTTTCGGTGGTACCGTGGCTATGTTGTTGTTCATACTGTTAACTGGGTCAGTTTATCACAAGTTATACGGTGTGAATGGTGTGGGCTGGTATGAATCTCGCCCTTAGATTTACAAAAATCCTTCCTCGTACTGTCCATCTCCTCTGGGCACAGTTTCCCTAACTGAGGTCTGGAGGAGGGGCATAGAGGGAGGAGCCAGTGCACACCCAGAGTCCAAAGCTTTCTTAAAGTGCCCTATCTCCTGCGGAGCCCGTCTATTCCCCATGGTCCTTACGGAGTCCAAGCATTCTCTACGGACTACGAGAAATAGATTTACCGGTAAGTAAAATCTTATTTTTATTCGGTATGCTGTCTGGGCAACGGCATACCTGTGCTGTGGGAGTTAGGGGGGGGGGGGAGGGGGGGCGGTCACCGGCCTTACGAGGTGCAGAGCCGCTTCCCCGCTGCAGGACAACCACTGGTTGTTCAGCGGCAGCATGCCACACCCCCCTAACGCTGCCTGAATGTGACATGGGTGGTGAGTACATGTCGCACACCCCCTCCCTGGGGTGTCCCGCTAGGATCCCCCATGTGTACACTGGCACAAAACTGCTTAACTAAGCACTTGTATGAGGTTTTAAGCTTATTTGGAGACTTTGCCAGTATACAGCTCCTGCGCCGTTGGAGGGGGCGGAGCTTCCTCAGTGCGGGACCAGATGCGTTTTCGCGCCTTCCTCTGCTTACAGCAGCCATCAACAACACACACTCAGCGCTTCCTGCCTCACAGACACGCTGGAAACTGGTACAGGGTGTAGCTATGGGGGAGAGCCGCTTGTGTACACTATTCTGAGCCTACTTAGGACTGCATTTTGTTAATGTTACTGTGATTTACAGAGCTGACAGTCTCACTGGGGCTGTGCAGCTCAGGGTGTGCTGGTATCATCCCTCTCTGTGTCTCCTCTCACATACAGTAGGGCAGGCTTGCATTATAACGGTCTGTGTGTGTGTTTTTGTACTTACTGTGAAATATGGGTAAGCACAAGCTGTGCAGTATATTACACCAGATTCTCTCCATTATCTAATGACTCTGTTTCCTGTGAGCAATGCAGTCAATCTTCACAAATTAGTGAATAGGTTGGGGGAGAGGGTACAGAGCCCCACTGGTTAGGGTCTCTTAAGACTATGATGTCTGATATGTCATCCCAGCTCAATGCTAATGTGCAGAAAACAGTTGCAGATTTAGCTGCTAGACTGATGCACAGCCCCCCCTTCCTCTCATGCAGGTCCCCAGAAGTGTAGTTTACCTGCTCTGCTATCAGATTAAGATGAGGGTTTTCAAGATGATGGGGATGACCTGGATCCCATTAGTGGTGATCCCGATTCTACTCAGGCTATTGAACCCTTCTTTTTGGCTATAAGGGACGTGTTAAAGCTCCCTGTAGAGGACGCTGCATTACAGCAGTCGTTTTTCTTTGTACAAAACAAGTCCAATGTCCCTTTCCCTGATTCTCCAGAGTTAGATGACTTATTCAAACAGGCCTGGAAAAATCCAAAGAATTCCAAGTGTCCAAAAATTTTTTGTGCACTTTCCCATTTGCTCCTCAAGGTAGAAAATTTTCTCGCCTGTCTAAGAAGGTGGTGCTGCCTGCTCCGGGCTCCTTTACTATGAAGGATCCTGGGGATTGAAAGATAGAAACTACCCTAACATCTATTTATACTTCATCCGGCCTTTCACAAAGACTGGTCATTGCAGGTTGCTGGATGACCCATGCTATTCATTCTTGGGCCATGCAAATTCAGGGGGGCCTCTCGGGGGATATGCCCTTAGTTACTATAGTAACCCTCCTGAAGCACATTCAGGACACTACCCGTGTCCTCTGTGATTCCCTTAAGGAGATTGGGAACATTAATGCTCAGACGTCTGCCATGGCGGTGTCGGCGCGCAGGGCCTTGTGGTTGCGTCAGTGGATTGCGGACGCAGAATCCAAACGTAGTGTAGAATCCCTCCCCTTTTCTGGGGAATGGCTCTTTGGGGTTGAATTGGATACCTGGATTTCCAAAGTTACGGCTGGGAAATCCATGTGTGTCTCCTCTGGGGCCCCGCCAGCGAGACGCTCCTATCCGGGGCCATCTGTCCAGTCCTTTCGGTCTCACAGATTTTGATCTAAGGGCAGAGGTGCCTCCAATGCGACTAGAGGCACCAGAGGCAAGTCCAGAAAACCTGCAAGCACCAGCTCTCAGGATCAGACCGCCAGTTTTGCTTCCGCTAAGGCCTCAGCATGGCGGTGACCATCCACCTCGAGGTGGGAGCTCGACTGCGTTACTTCAGCCGCGTCTGGGAGACTTCTTGCCAAGTTACCTGGGTCAGAAATCTCGTTTCTCAAGGCTACAAGCTGGAGTTTGACAGTAACCCCCCCCCCCTCAACGAGTTTTGAAATCAAGCTTACCAGCTTTGGAGGATATGCAAGTTACGTTACAACAGGCTATCTGAAATTTGGTCCAGTCTCACGTCATTATCCCAGTACCACTAGCAAGGGGTTTTACTCAAACCAGTTTGTGGTACCAAAGCCGGACGGTTCGGTCAGACCCATTCTGAGTCTGAAGTCCTTGAATCATTATTTGAGGGTGTTCAAGTTCAAAATGGAATCCCTGCAGGGATTGCGGGCCTGGAAGAACAGGAATTTATGGTCTCCTTGGATATCAAGGGCGCCTATCTCCATATTCTGATTTGACCTCCTCATCAGGCGTACCTGCTGGACGATCGCTTCCAATTCCAGGCACTGCCCTTCGGCCTGTCAACAGCCCCGAGGGTATTCATGAAGGTGATGGCGGAGATGATGCTTCAACTCTGGGTCCAAGGGATCAATGTGGTCCCTTATCTAGACGATCTTCTGATAAAGGCAAGATCCAGGGAGCTTTTGTTGCTCCATATCGACCACACCATCCGTCTTCTGTTCGACCATGGGCGGATCCTCAACTTACAGAAGTCCCACCTGGAGCCAACTCAGAGGCTCCTACTGGGGCCCAGAAGGTGTTTCTACCAGTGGAAAAGGCGACAACACTTCAGGAGATGGCCCGCATAATGCTCCACCCTACTCGAGTGTCTGTAGATCTCTGCATAAGATTGTTGAGAAAGATGGTTGCCTCCTACGAGGCAATCCAGTATGGGAGGTACCATGCCAGAACGTTTCAGTTGGATTTCCTGAGCAAGTGGTCCGGATCACATCTCCAGATGCACCGGATGATTCAGCCGTCACCTCAGGCCAGGATTTCACTCCTGTGGTGGCTACAGTCCTCCAATCTCCTGGAGGGCAGGAGTTCCAGAATTCAGGATTGGACCCTCCTTATGACGGATGAGAGTCTGAGAGGATGGGGAGTTGTCACCCAAGGGGCGGCGCAGTTCCAGGGTAGGTGGTCAGCCCATGAAAGCTTCCTTCCAATCAACATTCTGGAACTTCGGATCTACAATGCTCTACTTCAAGCATCTCCTCTGCTCAAGGATCACGCGATCCAGGTACAGTCTGACAACGTCACGGCAGTGGCATATATCAATCAACAAGGAGGGACAAAAAGCAGAGCCTGCATGCGAGAAGTGTCAAAGATACTCCTCTGGGCGGAAAGAAATGCAAGAGCCATGTCGGCTCTATTCATTCCGGGTGTGGACAACTGGAAGGCGGAACTCCTGAGTCGTCATGATCTCCACACGGGGGAGTGGGGACTCCACCATCTGGTGTTCCAGCAGATCATCGACCTGTGGGGTTGCCCAGAAATGGACATGATGGCTTCTCGTCTCAACAAGAAACTTCCCTGGTATTGCTCGCGGACCAGAGACCCTCAGGCGAGGGCAGTGGACGCACTGGCGTCGCCTTGGCCGTACCAGCTGGTCTACCTGTTGCCTCCGATTCCATTGCTCCCAAGAGTGTTAAAGCAAATCAGGAGTCGGTGTCCAGGCAATTCTAATTGCCCCGGATTGGCCTCGGAGGGTGTGGTACGCAGATCTTCTGGACATGTCCGTCCAAGACCATTGGCCTCTACCACTCCGAAGAGATCTACTTCAACAAGGACCGTTCATCTCCCCGGACTTACGGCGACTTCGTTTGACGGCATGGAGGTTGAGCGGAACATCCTAGCTCACAAGGGCCTTTCCAAGAAGGTTATTGCAACCATGGTTCAGGCCAGGAAACCTGTGACGTCAAAATACTATCATCATATCTGGAGGCGATATGTCTCTTGGTGCGAGTAACGCACGTATCCACCTGCAGAGTTTCACTTGGGACGTTTCCTACAGGCTGGTGTGGATTCCGTCTGGGTTTCATTAAGGTCCAGATTTTAGCTCTCTCTCCATTTTCTTTCAGAAGAAATTGACAGTGTTGCCAGAAGTTCAGATCTTCTTGCAAGGGGTACTCCACATACAACCTTCCTTTGTGCAGCCTACGGCACCCTTGGATTTGTATGTGGTGTTGAAACTTCTGCAGTCTTCCTGGTTTGAACCTCTGATGACCGTAGAAGACAAGTACCTCATGTGGAAGACAGTGATGTTACTGGCCGTGGCCTCTGCTCGACATGTTTAAGAATTGGGCCTTATAGTGTAAAAGTCCCTACTTGATCTTTTATGAAAACAGAGCGGAGCTCCGGACTAGACAGCAGTTCCTACCGAAGGTTGTTTCCGCGTTTCATCTGAATCAACCTATTGTGGTTCTGTCCAGTTCTGACGCTTCTGCTCCTCCGGAGGTATTGGATGCTGTGTGCTCCTTGAAGATCTATGTCAAGTGTACAGCTCGGGTCAGAAAGACGGATTCCTTGTTCGTGCTCTATGATGTGCAGAAGAAAGGTTGTCCTGCTTCAAAGCAGTCCATTGCTCGTTGGATCAGGCTTACTATCCAACAGGCCTATGTGTCGACAGTCTTACCTGTTCCTCAGTCTCTAAAGGCCCACTCTACCAGATCAGTGGGCTCTTCCTGGGCAGCTGTCCGTGTAGTCCCGGCCTTGCAGCTATGCCAAGCTGCTGCCTGGTCGGGGAAGAACACTTTTGTGAAGTTCTACAAATTTGATACCCTGGCCAAAGAGTTTGGTCAGGCGGTGCTGCAGCAGTCTCCGCACGTTCCCGCACGTTCTGTAAGCTTTGGGACGTCCCCATCGTACTAGATTCCCCCAATATCCCTTATGGATGCTAGAGAAAATAGGATTTTAATACCTACTGGTAAATCCTTTTCTCGTAGTCCATAAGGGATATTGGGTGCCCGCCTCAGTGCGTGGACCTTTCTGCAGGTTCTTGTTCTATAGTTACCTGTTCAGCTGTTGCTGGTTGTTGTAGGTTAGTGGTGTGCTGGTGTGTAAATCTCACCACCATTTCTGTTATCATGTTCCTTCTCTCATATGTCCTTTCTCCTTCGGGCACGTTTTTACCTATAACTGCCTGTGGGAGGGGGCATAGAGGGGAGGAGCCAGCACACCCAGTTGAGGAAATTTAAAGTGTACTGGCTTCTTTGGACCCCGTCTATACCCCATCATACTAGTTTCCCACAATATCCCTTATGGACTATGGGGGTCATTCCGACCCGATCGCTCGCTGCAGTTTGTGGCAGCGCAGCGATCGGGTCAGAAATGCGCCACTGACATGCGGGGCAAACGAGCCCTGTGCTGGGCGTCCCCCCGCATGTCTGAGTTAACGATCGTAGCGGTGCTAAATTTAGCACAGCTACGATCAACTCTGAATGACCCCCTATGAGCTTTCTTTACAGGTTTTTGAGCGTCCCTTCTGTTAAATACGCACGTTGCACGTAGATATGGAAACACTGCTTGTGTTTACAGGGGTGACCGAACCATCAGAGACAATGTAGTAGGAGAGTTCCTGAGTTATGTAACTATAAGTGTACAAGAGGCCTAGAGAACATTCTGTAAATTAATCAAAATAAATTTGTCTGACAGTTTAACGTAGATAAGGAAGCTGGAGACCGGCAGATATACCACCGTTACTGTATGGAGCGAGCAGCCGTCCAGTGCAGCCATGTCTTCACCACCGTCTCTCAGATCACAGCGATAGAAGCTGAGCATCTGCTGAAACGCAAGCCTGGTAAGCATCAGTGTCTAGGGATGGGGCTTTTATCCTTGAGAACAGCGCCATCTACTGTGTGTTTCTGTCATGGCTTTTGGGGAGTGTTGCTGATTGCACAAATTTCTTCATGAATGATAGAAAATAATCGAGAACATTGCATTCAGTGAGTAATATTATTCTGGAATATGTATTAATCTTCCTTTTATGTATACCTTCATTTTTCATTCTTTGTATTTTTGAGCCTGGTAAAGAAACATGGGGCCTGCTTAGAAAGTGGAGAGAACTGTAGGTTCTGCTCTGTTCAGAGTCTCTCATGACCACTGTGGTGCAGTAATGTCCCGCCTCTAATACCAACCACAGGCAATACATACGCAGAGGATGTAGATATACAGAATTTACACTGGTTATCACAAATCATGGCAAGACAAGAAAAGTGTTTCAAGGCAGCGTTAATGGTGTTTCTATATACTCGTGAGAAAGCGACCATATACAGCTGTGTCCTCATACATCTAGCCTCAGTGCGTCATGAAACGCCTGACATGAGTCAGCCACGCTGAGCGGTGTATCATCTTTTTTTTTTTTTTCCCCTGCTTCATTGTGCGTGTTAATCGCAGTGTGATGCGACTAAACCATTTCACACGACTGCACTGATTCATGTAATATGTGGCACTTGTACATCTGTGTGCGACTGAGTCTGAATCTGTTTGCGAAGTACAACAGAACTTTGTGTGAGAAAGCCACGGCTGCTGCATCTTAGCACTTCGTACACAGATTCAGACTCTGTCGCACACATATGTACAAGTGTCGCACATTAAATTGATCAGTGCAGTCTCGTGAAGCAGGTTTTATTGCATTGTGATTAAGATGCACATTAGAGTGAAAAGGACACGCTGTGCAAGCCAAGTCGCCAGGACCCGGCGCGCTGAGAAGGGATGTTTCATGCGACTGCAGTAATAGTGTAGGAGGACACATCTGTAGCCGTAAAATATATTACAGGTTGAGTCTCTCGTCTCAGAAAATCCGATATCTGAAATATTCCAAAATACAACATTTTTTGAGCTTGACTGAGTGACGCCTCTGCTTTCTTTGTGCACAAACCTTTTTTTCATGCACGAATTAAAAAGACGTCCGTTTTCAACTTTTTAGGTCGGAAAGGGGTTCCGACCTATTCAATCTAACCCCAAATTATTCGACAAGTTGAGGAATTCGACTTGTCGAAAAGCACGTGGATCGGCGAAATAGCTGCCGATCCGCGTGCTTGTGTCGAAAACTGTTTTGGCCCCCTTTTCGACCATCTCAATTCGACTTTAAAAAAAGCCGAATTGAGATGCGGGAGCAGAGACGGGGGAGAACAGCGCCGGAGGATTTATCACAGCCGCCGCTCACAGCAGCGTCCACCCAGCTCCAGCAAGCGAGACCTTGCTTGCTGGAGCCGGGTGGACGCTGCCATGAGCGGCGGCTGTGATGCGGGAGCAGAGACGGGGGAAAGCCGCGCACGGTCTCGCTTGCTGGAGCCGTGTGGAAGCTGCTGTGATACATCCTCCAGCGCTTCTCTCCCCCGTCTGCCCACGGCTCTCCCCCCGTCTCATCTCCCGCATCTCATTTCGACTTTTTTTTTTTTTAAGTCGAATTGAGATTGCATTGAATAGCCAAGGTTGGATCCATTTCGACAAATGAATGTCGGAATGGATCCGACTTCAATTGAATATACACCTAAATGTATAAGGTGCATATGAAACCTATCAATGCAGCTTGTTTAGACTTGGGTCCCAAGATATCTCATTATGGTATGCAAATATTCCAAAATATGGAGAAATCCAAAATACCTCTGGTCCCAACCGTTTTGGATATGGGAGACTCAACCTGTACCTGGTTTTATCCTAATATACACTGCTGCGATGTGATCGCATTCTCCCCGGTACTGCCGTAGTGCACACGCGCAGGGCCCACACCGCGTGTGCGCGCTCCAGGGAGATGCGATCACATCTTACTGATGCGAGCGCCTGTGCCTGATTGATAGACGCAGCCACTGCAATGCAAAACATGGCGGCGGTGCGCCTGCCTTCGCAGCTAGGCTGCGCATGCAGGGGCTATCCTTGTTTTGCCAGGGTCAGCGATGCAATTCAATTGCGATCGCAACACTGGTTGGCCTTGCCCTGTGGCCAGCATTTTTTTTTCTCTAACGTCCTAGTGGATGCTGGGAACTCCGAAAGGACCAAGGGGGATAGCGGCTCCGCAGGAGTCTGGGCACAACTAAAAGAAAGCTTTTAGACTACCTGGTGTGCACTGACTCCTCCCACTATGACCCTCCTCCAAGCCTCAGTTAGATTTTTGTGCCCGGCCGAGCTGGATGCACACTAGGGGCTCTCCTGAGCTCTTAGAAGAAAGTATATTTTAGGTTTTTTATTTTACAGTGAGACCTGCTGGCAACAGGCTCACTGCAACGAGGGACTAAGGGGAGAAGAAGCGAACCTACCTGCTTGCAGCTAGCTTGGGCTTCTTAGGCTACTGGACACCATTAGCTCCAGAGGGACCGACCGCATGGAACTGGCCTTGGTGTTCGGTCCCGGAGCCGTGCCGCCGTCCCCCTTACAGAGCCAGAAGCAAGAAGAAGTCCGGAAAATCGGCGGCATGAAGACTTCTGTCTTCTCCAAGGTAGCGCACAGCACTGCAGCTGTGCGCCATTGCTTCTCATACACACTTCACACTCCGGTCACTGAGGGTGCAGGGCGCTGGGGGGGGGGGCGCCCTGAGCAGCAATAAAAACACCTTGGCTGGCAAAACAATCACAATATATAGCCCCAGAGGCTATATATGTGATAATTACCCCTGCCAGAATCCTTAAAAAAGCGGGAGAATAGTCCGCGAAAAAGGGGCGGAGCTATCCCCCTCAGCACACTGGCGCCATTTTTCCCTCACAGTTCCGCTGGAAGGAAGCTCCCTGGCTCTCCCCTGCAGTCTACACTACAGAAAAAGGGTAAAAAAGAGAGGGGGGGCACTAAATTTAGGCGCAGTAAATATTATAGCAGCTATAGGGGACATAATTCAGTTAGTCCCTGCAGTATCTAGCGCTCTGGTGTGTGCTGGCATACTCTCTCTCTGTCTCCCCAAAGGGCTTCTGTGGGGTCCTGTCCTCTGTTTAGAGCATTCCCGGTGTGTGTGCGGTGTGTCGGTACGGCTGTGTCGACATGTTTGAGGAGGAAAATTATGTGGAGGCGGAGCAGATGCCTGTAGAAGTGATGTCACCCCCTGCGGGGCAGACACCTGAGTGGATGGTTTTATGGAAGGAATTACGTGCAAGTGTCGACTCCTTACACAAAAAATTTGACGACATGCCAAATGCGGGACAGCCGGCTTCTCAGCTTGTGCCTGCCCAGGTGTCTCAAAGGCCATCAGGGGCTCTAAAACGCCCGCTACCTCAGATGGCAGACCCAGATGTCGACACGGATACTGATACCAGTGTCGACGACGATGAGTCTAATCAAATGTCCACTAAGGCCATTCGCTGCATGATTGAGGCAATGAAAGAGGTGTTACACATTTCAGATTTAAACCCAGGTACCACAAAAAAGGGTATTATGTTTGGGGAGAAAAAACTACCCGTAATTTTTCCCCCATCTGAAGAATTAAATGAAGTGTGTGAAGAAGCGTGGGCTTTCCCTGATAAAAGATTGATAATCTCAAAAAAATTACTAATGGCGTTCCCTTTCCCGCCAGAGGATAGGGCACGTTGGGAAACACCTCCTAGGGTGGATAAAGCGCTCACACTAAAAAGGTGGCACTTCCGTCTCCGGATACGGCCGCCCTGAAGGAGCCTGCGGATAGAAAACAGGAGGCAATCCTGAAGTCTATATATACACACACAGGCATTATACTTAGACCAGCTATTGCGTCAGCATGGATGTGCAGTGCTGCCGCTGCGTGGTCAGATTCCCTGTCAGAAAATATCGACGCCCTAGACAGGGACACTATTCTGCTAACCATAGAGCATATAAAAGACTCAGTCTTATACATGAGAGATGCACAGAGGGAGATCTGCCGGCTGGCACCTAAAATAAGTGCATTGTCCATTTCTGCTAGGAGAGGCTTATGGACCCGGCAGTGGACAGGGGATGCAGATTCCAAAAGGCACATAGAAGTTTTGCCTTATAAGGGTGAGGAGTTATTCGGGGATGGTCTCTCAGACCTCGTTTCCACAGCGACAGCTGGGAAGTCAGCATTTTTACCCCATGTTCCCTCACAGCCTAAAAAAGCGCCGTTTTATCAGGTACAGTCCTTTCGGACCCAGAAAAACAGGCGAAGAAAAGGCGGGTCTTTTCTGTCCAGAGGCAGAGGTAGGGGAAAAAGGCTGCAACAAACAGCTAGTTCCCAGGAGCAAAAGTCCTCCCCCCGCTTCTTCCAAGTCCGCCGCATGACGGTGGGGCTCCACAGGCAGAGCCAGGTACGGTGGGGGGCCGCCTCAAAAATTTCAGCGATCAGTGGGCTCGCTCACAGGTGGATCCCTGGATCTTTCAAGTAGTATCTCAGGGGTACAAGCTGGAATTCGAGGCGTCTCCCCCCCCGCCGTTTCCTCAAATCAGCCTTGCCAGCAACTCCCTCGGACAGGGAGGCTGTGCTAGAGGCAATTCACAAGCTGTATTCCCAGCGCGTGATAGTCAAGGTGCCCCTACTTCAACAAGGACGGGGTTACTATTCCACACTATTTGTGGTACCGAAACCGGACGGTTCGGTGAGACGCATTTTAAATTTGAAATCCTTGAACACATATATAAAAAAATTCAAGTTCAAGATGGAATCGCTCAGGGCGGTTATTGCAAGTCTAGACGAGGGGGATTACATGGTATCCCTGGACATCAAGGATGCTTACCTGCATGTCCCCATTTACCATCCTCACCAGGAGTACCTCAGATTTGCGGTACAGAATTGCCATTACCAATTCCAGACGCTGCCGTTTGGTCTGTCCACGGCACCGAGGGTGTTTACCAAGGTAATGGCGGAAATGATGATACTCCTTCGAAAAAAGGGAGTTTTAATTATCCCATACTTGGACGATCTCCTAATAAAGGCGAGATCCAAGGAGCAGTTGTTGGTAGGAGTAGCACTATCTCAGGAGGTGCTACACCAGCACGGTTGGATTCTAAATATTCCAAAGTCACAGCTGGTTCCGACGACACGTCTACTGTTCCTGGGAATGATTCTGGACACAGTCCAGAAAAAAGTGTTTCTCCCAGAGGAAAAAGCCATGGAGCTGTCGTCTCTAGTCAGAAACCTCCTGAAACCAAAACAGGTGTCGGTGCATCACTGCACGCGAGTCCTGGGAAAGATGATGGCTTCTTACGAAGCAATTCCTTTCGGCAGGTTCCATGCCAGATTCTTTCAGTGGGACCTGTTGGACCAATGGTCCGGATCGCATCTTCAGATGCATCGGCTAATAACCCTGTCTCCAAGAACCAGGGTGTCTCTACTGTGGTGGCTGCAGAGTGCTCATCTTCTAGAGGGCCGCAGATTCGGCATACAGGACTGGGTCCTGGTGACCACGGAATGCCAGCCTTCGAGGCTGGGGGGCAGTCACACAGGGAAGAAACTTCCAAGGACTATGGTCGAGTCAGGAGACTTCCCTACACATAAATATTCTAGAACTGAGGGCCATTTACAATGCCCTAAGTCAGGCAAAATCCCTGCTTCAAAACCAGCCGGTACTGATCCAATCAGACAACATCACGGCAGTCGCCCATGTAAACCGACAGGGCGGCACAAGAAGCAGGACGGCGATGGCAGAAGCCACAAGGATTCTCCGATGGGCGGAAAATCACGTGTTAGCACTGTCAGCAGTGTTCATTTCGGGAGTGGACAACTGGGAAGCAGACTTCCTCAGCAGACACGATCTCCACCCGGGAGAGTGGGGACTTCATCCAGAAGTCTTCACACTGATTGTAAATCGTTGGGAACGGCCACAGGTGGACATGATGGCGTCCCGCCTAAACAAAAAACTAGAGAGATATTGCGCCAGGTCAAGGGACCCTCAGGCGATAGCGGTGGACGCTCTAGTGACACCGTGGGTGTACCAGTCGGTTTGTGTTCCCTCCTCTGCCTCTCATACCAAAGGTACTGAGAATAATAAGAAAACGAGGAGTAAGGACAATACTCGTGGTTCCGGATTGGCCAAGAAGAGCGTGGTACCCGGAACTTCAAGAGATGATCTCAGAGGACCCATGGCCTCTGCCGCTCAGACAGGACCTGCTGCAGCAGGGGCCCTGTCTGTTCCAAGACTTACCGCGGCTGCGTTTGACGGCATGGCGGTTGAACACCGGATCCTAAAGGAGAAAGGCATTCCGGAGGATGTCATTCCTACGCTGATTAAAGCCAGGAAAGATGTAATTGTAAAACATTATCACTGCATATGGCGGAAATATGTTGCTTGGTGTGAGGCCAATAAGGCCCCAACAGAGGAATTTCAGCTGGGTCGATTTCTGCACTTCCTACAGGCAGGAGTGTCTATGGGCCTAATATTAGGCTCCATTAAGGTGCAGATATCGGCTCTGTCGATTTTCTTCCAAAAAGAACTAGCTTCACTACCTGAAGTTCAGACATTTGTAAAAGGAGTGCTGCATATTCAGCCCCCTTTTGTGCCTCCAGTGGCACCCTGGGATCTCAACGTGGTGTTGAATTTCCTAAAATCACATTGGTTTGAACCACTGAAGACCGTGGATCTTAAATATCTCACGTGGAAAGTGGTCATGTTATTGGCCTTGGCTTCGGCCAGGCGTGTTTCAGAATTGGCGGCTTTGTCATGCAAAAGCCCTTATCTGATTTTCCATATGGATAGGGCAGAATTGAGGACTCGTCCCCAGTTTCTCCCTAAGGTGGTATCAGCTTTTCACTTGAACCAACCTATTGTAGTGCCTGCGGCTACTAGTAACGTGGAGGATTCCAAGTTGCTGGACGTAGTCAGGGCCTTGAAAATTTATGTTTCCAGGACGGCTGGAGTCAGGAAAACCGACTCGCTATTTATCCTGTATACACCCAACAAACTGGGTGCTCCTGCTTCTAAGCAGACTATTGCTCGCTGGATTTGTAGCACAATTCAGCTGGCGCATTCTGCGGTTGGACTGCCGCGTCCTAAATCAGTTAAAGCCCATTCTACAAGGAAGGTGGGCTCATCTTGGGCGGCTGCCCGAGGGGTCTCGGCTTTACAACTTTGCCGAGCTGCTACTTGGTCAGGGGCAAACACGTTTGCAAAATTCTACAAATTTGATACCCTGGCTGAGGAGGACCTTGAGTTCTCTCATTCGGTGCTGCAGAGTCATCCGCACTCTCCCGCCCGTTTGGGAGCTTTGGTATAATCCCCATGGTCCTTTCGGAGTTCCCAGCATCCACTAGGACGTTAGAGAAAATAAGATTTTACTCACCGGTAAATCTATTTCTCGTAGTCCGTAGTTGATGCTGGGCGCCCGTCCCTAGTGCGGATTGTCTGCAATAATTGTACATAGTTATTGTTTAATAACGGGTTATTGTTATGAGCCATCTGTTGAGAGGCTCAGTTTTGTTTCATACTGTTAACTGGATATGGTATCATGTGTTGTACGGTGTGATTGGTGTGGCTGGTATGAGTCTTACCCGGGATTTAAAATCCTTCCTTATTGTGTCAGCTCTTCCGGGCACACTATCCTAACTGAGGCTTGGAGGAGGGTCATAGTGGGAGGAGCCAGTGCACACCAGGTAGTCTAAAAGCTTTCTTTTAGTTGTGCCCAGACTCCTGCGGAGCCGCTATCCCCCTTGGTCCTTTCGGAGTTCCCAGCATCCACTACGGACTACGAGAAATAGATTTACCGGTGAGTAAAATCTTATTTTTTTTTTCCATTAGCAGTTTCACAATCTTAGTAAAACATCTAATAAAGCTGAATAAGGTCCTAAGGGGGTTATTCAGATTTGTTAGCAAACCAAAAAAGCACACGAATGGTCAAAACCATGCTGCACTGCAGGTGGGGCAGATGTAACTTCTGGGGTTGCAGGGGACTACCCCAAAAATCGTGAGTCTCCCGCAGCTTCCGGGAGGGTATGCAAGTATGTCTGTAATGGTTCCTCCAAGTGCGGTTCTCTCCTGCTCATCTTACTGCTTCTAGAGCCAGATGATTAACTAAATATGCTTATAATGATTGTCTCTCTCTCTTTTTGCTTCCAACCTTAATCCAAAACCACAGAAATAGCCAACGGGTTCGGCCTGTTGACTCCGAGTTTGATAATATAGCTGCACTTGCTGTGGCAAAGAAGTGTCTGTTGCAAGCTCTGCAACTAATGTGGCTTATAGATTCAGGACTATTATAGACAGGGGCACACGCAGAATTTGTGGAGAGGGGTTTCTATAAGATTGGTTTTAGAGTGATTGGCGCCAGCCCATGAAGGATGCATAATTATCAAGTAGCAAGCAATAATCTGCCCTAAACAAAGTGCAATTCATGTAACGCACAGTAGATCAGAGGGCACAATGATCACGGTAAGCCACTTACCAGATTCTCTCTCCGATGCGATGATCGAGCACTCAGATCCACAAATAGCAGACTTGTTAGGAAAATCTGCTGCCACTGGGCACGTGCAGCAGCTCCATTGTGCCTTTTATACTGCATGTAGTGGCTCTGGCCAGGCTGTTGGGAAGGGGGTTCCTGGACAACTGGGAACCTCCCTCGGGGTTTGCCTATGCTAGAAGCTGTAACGCCATTGTGCTGCCATGTATTTACAGATGTAGTGACCCCGAACGGTTTGAATGTGAAGAAGTTCTCTGCTATGCACGAGTTTCAGAACCTCCACGCTCAGAGCAAGAATCGCATCCAGGAGTTTATCCGAGGTCATTTCTATGGGTAAGACATCTGTTCAAGCTAATTGTACACGCCTGAACATCCGAGACCTGTTCAGCAGATGTTCCGACACATGAGCTACAATCGCCCTGTAACATCTCCTGCCATAAGTAGTGGAAGTGTTTACTGTAACTGTATCCCATATCACAGACTGTTGTTTTTTTGGGGTTAGGCCTTGACCTACACAGACAATTACAGAACAAGCTCATTTGGAATCACTTAGCCTAAGTAATGTTATATGGGCACAGTCACTGTTTATGTTCTGCTTATCCAAGCTCCTTTATAAGCACAGACAAGCAAAATATCAGGAGTTCACATTGCAGCCGTGGGATGATGCATATACAGTATCAAACCTGCTCTAATCTCTCTCTCTTTCAGACACCTGGACTTTAATTTAGACAAGACCCTGTTTTTCTTCATTGCCGGTCGCTATGAGTTCTCCAACAAAGGAGCAGATATCTTTTTAGAAGCCTTGGCGAGACTCAACTACCTTCTAAGGGTGAGAATAAAGGACACTTGTAAATGGTGTGCAGTGATTATTATACACCGATATTCCAGGTCAAAGATCATCATAACTAGCAAAAGGTCTTTGCCCCACTCCCTCCCCCAGGTTAATCAGAGTGACACCACCATCGTGGCATTTTTCATCATGCCTGCACGGACAAATAATTTTAACGTGGAAACCCTGAAGGGCCAAGCAGTACGGAAGCAGCTGTGGTGAGTGCACATGGACTTTGGGTTTGCATGCTGAATTTGGGGCACCTGCTAGACTGCTGCCCCGTGGGTGTATCAGAAGCCAGCCGGAATTAGCACAAGGCACTATGGGCCTAATTCAGACCTGATTGTAGCCGTGCAATGTGTGGGGTGGGGGGTGGGGGGAGGGCGCCAGTCAGCATGCTGGGAAAAGGATAGCAAATTCAGCTAATTAGCAGAGTTTGCTATCCTTACTGAATTAGACCCATAATTGTTGCTCATATTATTTTGGTGGCATAGATGGCACTGAAGGTCCCAGCCCTTAACGCTGCTGAATCATGTTACCGACCTAGGGTTGCCCTTCTGCCCACATCCCATAGGCCTTGGAGAAGTCACCCCACCACCTCTCCTGGATCTACTCCAACCCCCATATGGGTGGTTCCTTGTGTCTCGGCTGCATCCTAGTGGTGAGGGGGGGCTCCTCTAATTCACAATCGTCCCTATTTTGGTTTTCCTGCAGTGCTGCTTGAGTCCTATCCACCAATCACAGTAATCTTCTTCTGTACTTATTGTCCGCTAATTAGGTTATTCCATGCTGCATAGAGTCCTGTGAATTACTCCTTTTCTGCTATGGTCTTTCCACAGGGATACAGCTAATGCGGTGAAAGAGAAGTTTGGGAAGCAGCTGTACGAGTCACTACTAGTGTGAGTGAGGCTCCATCTAACTGGGTCTTGTCTGCCTATGCTCTGACGTCATTCTCAGTGTCCTCCTCTTAAGTTCTGATGTGAAGGAAGACGGTTTCCGTGCGTTGCACATTCTATGTCATATATATCAGAGTTGTTTAGATAATAACGCAACCTCAGATTATTATTATAATAATGATAGTAATATTAAACACCGTGTTTCTCACGTTTGGCCATCCGTCTCTATGGTGACACTGTCCAACAATCAGATTTGTTGGCAATCAGGCCAAAGACTAGATTGTCAAGTACATAATGGCGTCTTGAGAGTGGACCTATTGTTTTAGTTACACATGGAATTGCAAGACTAGACAATGCACGTTATCCGGCTAATTTTATTTTGCAGAGGGAATTTACCTGACATGAATAAGATGCTTGATAAAGAAGATTTCACTATGATGAAGAGAGCTATATTTGCTACACAGGTACTGTATGGGAGGCTGACCTGGGTGTGAGCACATAGGTTATCGTGGTACATCCCCATGAAGACTGCCCTAGAATTCTCTCCGCAGTTTATTAAACAGTCTGACGTTTTCTCTCCAGAGACAATCATTCCCTCCAGTCTGCACCCACAACATGCTCGATGACTCCACCGACTCCATATTAAACAGTATTCGACGTATTGGTCTCTTCAACAGCAGCTCTGACCGAGTGAAGGTGAGACGGGCTCAGTGTGTCACTCACTGCTTCTTATATGGCAATGCCAAGCATAGTCCCATTCGTCCTGTCTTGCCGCAGTTACCTTTTCTGTAACTTTATGTCTAATGATGCACAATCCTTGTTGTCTCCTATGTTCCATGTGTAGAGAGCTTTTTTTGTTTGCACTTCAGTGGTGTTTGTGTGATAAGCGAGCAGCAGGATCGCTGTACAATCTTGCACTCCGGCTGGACCACTTCAGGCGTCGCTGAGAAGTGTTCGTTTGATTGGATGGCCGATGGCAGCTGTCCTTTTCTGGCCTCATTCACCAACATGCTCTGTTATGGTCCTGTTGGATTTCCGTAGGATCCTTGTCCAACTTTAGGTTTTCTCAGGGCCACACCTTCTGCAATTTTGCAGTGTGTGCGGTCAGTATAAGCTACTCATATGGGAACAGATCTGGTTACCCTGCTATGTAGTGTTTCTATAGACTGGCCTTGTGTTCATCTCTATTTACAATCAATGCAATGTACAACTGGGTCTGATGTAATATAGAGAACATGGAGCCTGTTCAGACATTTAAGTAAATTCCATATTTACGTAAATCTCGGATGGTTTTTGCTGTGCACATGCCCAGAAGCCGTACTGTGTATATGCAGATAAGTTTCTGCAACGTCGCTCGCAGAGCCCCAAAATCCGCAGCGTGGTTGACTGCTAGCGTTTGGGGGCAGCAACCGGGAGCATTCCAGAAAACGGGGGCGTGTCGTCCCTGTATTATGGGCATGCTGAAGCCAGTGGCTTTATCCATGGACAGAGCTTCACTGGCCACCATCAGCGTCCACCTCTAAATCAGCCCCATGATTGGACAGTAAGTCCCATTGGTGTATATTGGGTCATTGTGTGACCAGGAGTTAAGAAGATTTGCGGCTAAATGTAATTGCCTCCGAGTTCCGGAGGTGCAGGACCCTTATGGGAGTCTGCCCGTTTCTTTAAAGCGCCAATCAATAACAAGGCAAAATCAACCTGGTTTTGCCTTGTAAATGATTGCTGCTTTAAAAAAAAAACGGGCATTCTCGTACAAAAGTCCCGCACCTCCGGAACTCGGAGGCTATTACATTTAGCCGCTGATCAGTCATGTCTACCACTGAATGATTATGTCTGTTCATCTTGGCCTTCATGGCCAACAGATTTGATTGTTCTTAATTCGGCATAAAAGTCCTGGGGTAAAATTTTAATAGCCTGCTAGGCGCAGTCTGTTTGGGAGTTTCTGTGAGTCTGACTGTATTTTTAAAGCGGAAATCATTTTAAAGGGCTTGGTTTTGTGTTGTAAATTATTGCGGCTTTAAAAATACTGTCAGACTCTCAGAAATTCACAAATGGCCCAAGATCTGTTCATGTGTGGGCACAATTACTAACAAATTAACTTCCCCTAGTGCAGGCTTGGCCAACCTGTGGCTCTCCAGATGTTGTGAAACTACACATACCAGCATGCCTTGCCACAGTTTTAGCATTCCCTAATAGCAAAACTGTGGCAAAGTATGATGGGACTTGTAGTTTTACAACAGCTGGAGAGCCACAGGTTGGCCAGGCCTGCCCTAGTGCTTCTCCTGTGTGTTTTTATGCTTTGTCTGCTCTTTTCTGCATTGCTGCTCACCACTGGCGTTACCTGGTTACATTTCCTCTGAACTGTGGGGAAGGGAAAATAAATGAGGAGTAATGGAAACTGGCACACAAAGTACTGTCTAAAAGCTACTCCAGCCCATGGCACCCACTGAGATCTAGGTTTGCCTTGATTAGCAAAGTGTGACAATCCCTTATTGGTCACCATCCATTATAGGATGTTTTCTGCACAGTTATCTCTGTATCATCTCCCATTTTGCTACCCCAATAACTAAACCATTCATGGGAAACGTAATTGAAGAAAAATTGTGATTTCCTTTTTTTTCTTCTTTATAAAAAGTACTGAAATAATATGCCGGCCAAACCAATAGTTAGATATGCACTTACAGAACTATTAGGGTCTTTGCAAATTAAAACATACGTTGGCCGCACAATCCTACATGGGTGGGGTGGGTGGGGGGAGTTTAGGGAAAGGATCTGATACATTTGTGACATTTTCAAAGCCTTCTTCCAATTACTATCATTTTTTTAATTTTTGGAAATTGTATTTATAGTGTATCGGTTAGTCTAGAACATTAACAGATTTTTATAAAAAAACAAAAGGAAGTTATTTGCCACACGTACATTATTTTAATAGTTGGTATTACTTTCATTGGTACTACATTGCTAGTACTAAATAAAGAAATGGTAGTGTTCAGATGCGGTATTGCACCCATGAATCCATTACTTACAGATAGGTGGCGCTATATGCTGCAGATTTTCTGTAACCACCAATGTTTGTAGTCCCATAAGTGCCATAAACCAGGATACTCCAGGGTGGCAACATTTTGCTTTTTACCCCTTTTGTTTAGTCTAATTACTAACCCTCTCCCATCCACTTTTTCTTATCCCTACTCTTCTGTTTCTTTCCTTTTTCCTTCTCTCCCTCACAGGTCATTTTCCACCCAGAGTTTCTCTCCTCTACAAGCCCACTTTTACCAGTGGATTATGAGGAGTTTGTACGTGGATGCCACCTGGGGGTCTTCCCTTCCTACTATGAGCCGTGGGGCTACACTCCTGGTAAGCCATGACTTTCCAGCGATTTACTGGCTGCTTTGTCACTGGAGCCCAGCCAGCGGGCCTCTACGCTTGTTGTTTTCTATCGGGGATGTAAACGGTCGGTAATAATGAACAGATTGAAGAGAAACACAAAATCTGACCACAGAAAAGCACCCATAGGTGGGATGTCACTTACATGCAGAGCAGGCAGCTTTTGTGCAGAGACTATTCAGGCAATCAATTCACCGGGAACTAGTGACAACACCGAAGTAAGAGATGAGGCCCTGGCTGGGTTACAGACAGGTTCACATTACTTATGTTTGTACCATACAGACATGTGGACAGCTACACCTGCAGCCTGAGGCGTGGGGATATTGCTCTTTATAAGACGGCTTCTCATTTTTGTTAGAGATTCAAATGTTCAGGTGCTTATAGGAAAATAAAATAATGGAGTCACATAATAACAAAAAACTAAATTATCTACAGAGTCTATTGGACATCTCAACAGTTTCTTGCACTTTATTAATAAATAAAACCTCCACTATGTACCACATATAGTCCTGGTCCTCACAGCGTGGCTGCCGGCACTTTGTACATTCGCCTGTGTGTACATACCCTTATGTCTGGCAATGTGTATGACATGTGGTGGCGTGGGGTGATCTCATGGTATGTCTCCCAGTATCTGTGCACTCTACCAATGGGGTCAGTCCCATTTGCCGCGAACGGCGGCGAGTTGCCTTTGCAACGACGTAGAAACACGTGCCATGGCACCGCAACACTCGCACCGGACTTTAAGATCTTTGCATGCAGCCCTATGGGGAGTGTTGCATATTGACCCCTATATGCTGTCCGGAAATTCTTATAGGTGTTCTAAACCAAATAACTGCATTCAGTAAGATGATGACTGATCTTTCTCTATTGGCCGGAGCAGCCATTCTGTTACAGTGCCAGAAAGAAGTTGCTTTCAAAAAAGAAATAAAACCACTAGTTAACCATATTTTATACACATATACATTTTGAGGAATTTATCAGACTGCAGAACGTTTGAGATCGGGCCGTTGTCTTCTCTAAGCCCTACAGATGCGTCCTTCTACATCCAGCCTCAATACGCCTTGCAGCAAGAGATGACTGGCGTGAGTGAACCGCCAGGTCCGGTGCAACTCTATCGTCAAGCAACTTTTTTTGCCGAAAATTCATCTTTGTTGCAACACAATAAAACATTGGCCAGGATGTAATGAAGTCCAAGTTCATGGCCTTTTTTTTATTTCTCTGACGTCCTAGTGGATGCTGGGAACTCCGTAAGGACCATGGGGAATAGACGGGCTCCGCAGGAGACTGGGCATCCTTAAAAGAAAGATTAGGTACTATATCTGGTGTGCACTGGCTCCTCCCTCTATGCCCCTCCTCCAGACCTCAGTTAGAATCTGTGCCCGGCCAGAGCTGGATGCACCTAGTGGGCTCTCCTGAGCTTACTAGAAAAGAAAGTATTTGTTAGGTTTTTTATTTTCAGTGAGACCTGCTGGCAACAGACTCACTGCTACGAGGGACTGAGGGGAGAGAAGCGAACCTACCTGCTTGCAGCTAGCTTGTGCTTCTAAGGCTACTGGACACCATTAGCTCCAGAGGGATCGAACACAGGGCCCGACCTCGATCGTCCGGAGCCGCGCCGCCGTCCCCCTTGCAGAGCCAGAAGACGGAAGATAAAGATGAAAAACGGCGTCTGAAGACTCCTGTCTTCATTAAGGTAGCGCACAGCACTGCAGCTGTGCGCCATTGCTCCCATAGCACACCACACACTCCGGTCACTGGTGGGTGCTGGGGGGGGGGGGGGGGGGGCGGCGCCCTGGGCAGCAATTAGTTTACCTTTTGGCACAAATAGCACATAATACAGTGTATAACACTGTATATGTGCAAAAAACCCCACCATTAACATTATAAAAAGCGGGAGAAGCCCGCCGCCGAGGGGGCGGGGCTATCTTTCTCAGCACAGCCAGCGCCATTTTCTCTTCACAGCTCCGCTGGAAGGACGCTCCCCAGGCTCTCCCCTGCAGTATACAGTACAACAAGGGTAAAAAAGAGAGGGGGGGCACATAAATTTAGGCGCAAATTAGTGTTAATAAGCAGCTATTGGGAAAAGTCACTCAGTATAGTGAAAATCCCTGTGTTATATAGCGCTGTGGTGTGTGCTGGCATACTCTCTCTCTGTCTCCCCAAAGGACTTTGTGGGGTCCTGTCCTCAGTCAGAGCATTCCCTGTGTGTGTGCGGTGTGTCGGTACGGCTGTGTCAACATGTTTGATGTGGAGGGCTACGTGGAGGCGGAGCAGGAGCCGATAAGTGTGATGTCGCCCCCTACAGGGCTGACACCGGAGTGGATGGATATGTGGAAGGTATTAACCGACAGTGTCAACTCTTTACATAAAAGGTTTGATGACGTAACAGCCTTGGGACAGCCGGCATCTCAGCCCGCGCCTGCCCAGGCGTCTCAGAGGCCATCAGGGGCTCAAAAACGCCCTCTAGCTCAGATGGCAGACACAGATGTCGACACGGAGTCTGACTCCAGTGTAGACGAGGATGAGACAAATGTACAGTCCACAAGGGCCATCCGATGCATGATTACGGCAATGAAAAATGTGTTGCACATTTCTGACATTAACCCGGTTACCACTAAAAAGGGTATTATGTTTGGGGAGAAAAAGCAGCCAGTGACTTTTCCCCCATCTGATGAATTAAATGAATTGTGTGAAGAAGCGTGGTGTTCCCCTGATAAGAAACTAATGATTTCTAAGAGGTTACTGATGGCGTACCCTTTCCCGCCAACGGATAGGTTACGCTGGGAGACATCCCCTAGGGTGGACAAGGCGCTCACACGATTATCTAAAAGGGTGGCACTGCCGTCTCAGGATACGGCCGCCCTAAAGGAGCCTGCAGATAGAAAGCAGGAGGCTATCCTGAAGTCTGTATATACACACTCAGGTACTATACTGAGACCTGCTATTGCTTCAGCATGGATGTGTAGTGCTGCAGCAGCATGGTCTGATACCCTGTCAGACAACATTGATACCCTCGACAGGGATGCTATTTTGCTAACCATAGAGCATATAAAGGACGTAGTCTTGTATATGAGGGATGCACAGAGGGACATTTGCCGGCTGGCATCTAGAATTAATGCAATGTCCATTTCTGCCAGGAGAGTATTATGGACTCGGCAGTGGACAGGTGATGCTGATTCTAAAAGGCACATGGAGGTTTTGCCTTATAAGGGTGAGGAATTGTTTGGGGACGGTCTCTCGGACCTCGTATCCACAGCAACAGCTGGGAAGTCGACTTTTTTACCTCAGGTTTCCTCACAGCCTAAGAAAGCACCGTATTATCAAGTACAGTCCTTTCGGCCTCAGAAAGGCAAGCGGGTCAGAGGCGCATCCTTTCTGCCCAGAGGCAGGGGTAGAGGAAAAAAGCTGCACCAGACAGCCAGTTCCCAGGAACAAAAATCCTCCCCTGCTTCCACTAAGTCCACCGCATGACGCTGGGGCTCCACAGGTGGAGCCAGGTGCGGTGGGGGCGTGTCTCCGGAACTTCAGCGACCAGTGGGTTCGCTCACAGGTGGATCTCCGGGTTCTACAAGTGGTATCTCAGGGATACATGCTGGAGTTCGAGGCGACTCCCCCTCGCTGTTACCTCAAATCAGCCTTGCCAGCGGCTCCCAGGGAAAGGGAGGTAGTGCTGGCGGCTATTCACAAGCTGTACCTTCAGCAGGTGATAATCAAGGTTCCCCTCCTTCAACAGGGACGGGGTTACTATTCCACAATGTTTGTGGTACCGAAACCAGACGGTTCGGTGAGACCCATTCTAAATTTAAAATCCTTGAACACCTATGTAAGGAAGTTCAAGTTCAAAATGGAATCGCTCAGGGCGGTTATTGCAAGCCTGGAAGAGGGGGATTTTATGGTGTCGCTGGACATCAAGGACGCTTATCTGCATGTCCTCATTTACCCACCTCACCAGGAGTACCTCAGGTTTGTGGTACAGGACTGTCATTACCAATTCCAGACGTTGCCGTTTGGTCTGTCCACGGCACCGAGGGTATTTACCAAGGTAATGGCCGAAATGATGATACTCCTTCGGAAGAAGGGAGTTATAATTATCCCGTACTTGGACAATCTCCTTATAAAGGCGAGGTCCAAGGAGCAGTTGTTGGTCAACGTAGCACTATCTCGGGAAGTGCTGCAACAGCACGGCTGGATTCTGAATATCCCAAAGTCGCAGCTGATTCCTGCGACGCGTCTGCTGTTCTTGGGCATGATTCTGGACACAGAACAAAAGAAGGTGTTTCTCCCAGTGGAGAAGGCCCAGGAATTGTCATCTCTGGTCAGGGACCTCCTGAAACCAAAACAGGTGTCGGTGCATCACTGCACGCGAGTCCTGGGAAAGATGGTAGCTTCTTACGAAGCAATTCCCTTCGGCAGGTTCCATGCAAGGATCTTTCAGTGGGATCTGTTAGACAAGTGGTCCGGATCGCATCTTCAGATGCATCGGCTGATCACCCTGTCCCCGAGGGCCAGGGTGTCTCTGCTGTGGTGGCTGCAGAGTGCTCATCTTCTCGAGGGCCGCAGATTCGGCATACAGGACTGGGTCCTGGTGACCACGGATGCAAGCCTACGAGGTTGGGGGGCAGTCACTCAGGGAAGGAACTTCCAAGGACAGTGGTCAAGTCAGGAGACTTCCCTTCACATAAATATTCTGGAACTAAGGGCCATTTACAACGCCCTGAGTCAAGCAGAACCCCTGCTTCAAAACCAACCGGTGCTGATTCAGTCAGACAACATCACGGCAGTCGCCCATGTAAACCGACAGGGCGGCACAAGAAGCTGGATGGCGATGGCAGAAGCCACAAGGATTCTTCGATGGGCGGAGAATCACGTGCTAGCACTGTCAGCAGTGTTCATTCCGGGAGTGGACAACTGGGAAGCAGACTTCCTCAGCAGGCACGACCTCCACCCGGGAGAGTGGGGACTTCATCCAGAAGTCTTCACGCTGATTGTAAATCGTTGGGAACGGCCACAGGTAGACATGATGGCGTCCCGTCTCAACAAAAAGCTAAAAAAATATTGCGCCAGGTCAAGGGACCCTCAGGCGATAGCTGTGGACGCACTAGTGACACCGTGGGTGTACCAGTCGGTTTATGTGTTCCCTCCTCTTCCTCTCATACCCAAGGTACTGAGGATTGTAAGAAAGAGAGGAGTAAGAACTATACTCATCGTTCCGGATTGGCCAAGAAGATCTTGGTACCCATAACTACAAGAAATTATCTCAGAGGACCCATGGCCTCTGCCTCTCAGACAGGACCTGTTACAGCAGGGGCCCTGTCTGTTCCAAGACTTACCGCGGCTGCGTTTGACGGCATGGCGGTTGAACGCCGGATCCTAACGGAAAAGGGCATTCCAGATGAAGTGATTCCTACGCTGATAAAGGCTAGGAAAGACGTGACAGCACAGCATTATCACCGTATATGGCTAAAATATGTTGCTTGGTGTGAGGCCAGGAAGGCCCCTACTGAGGAATTCCAGCTGGGTCGATTCCTGCACTTCGTACAGTCAGGAGTGACTATGGGCCTAAAATTAGGATCCATAAAGGTCCAGATTTCGGCCCTATCTATTTTCTTTCAAAAAGAACTGGCTTCACTGCCTGAAGTTCAGACGTTTGTTAAGGGAGTTCTGCATATTCAGCCCCCTTTTGTGCCTCCAGTGGCACCTTGGGATCTTAACGTTGTGTTGGATTTCCTGAAATCCCACTGGTTTGAGCCACTTAAGAACGTGGAGCTAAAATATCTCACGTGGAAAGTGGTCATGCTATTGGCCTTAGCTTCGGCTAGGCGTGTGTCAGAATTGGCGGCTTTGTCGTGTAAAAGCCCTTATCTGATCTTCCATATGGACAGGGCAGAATTGAGGATTCGTCCCCAATTTCTCCCTAAGGTGGTATCAGCGTTTCATTTGAACCAACCTATTGTGGTGCCTGCGGCTACTAGGGACTTGGAGGACTCCAAGTTACTAGATGTAGTCAGGGCTTTGAAAATCTATGTAGCCAGGACGGCTGGAGTCCGGAAAACTGACTCGCTGTTTATCCTGCATGCGCCCAACAAGCTGGGTGCTCCTGCTTCAAAGCAAACTATTGCGCGCTGGATCTGTAGCGCGATTCAGCAAGCTCATTCTGCGGCATCATTGCCGCATCCTAAATCAGTAAAAGCCCATTCCACAAGGAAGGTGGGCTTTTCTTGGGCGGCTGCCCGAGGGGTCTCTGCTTTACAGCTTTGCCGAGCTGCTACTTGGTCGGGTTCAAACACATTTGCTAAGTTCTACAAGTTTGATACCCTGGCTGAGGAGGACCTTGCCTTTGCTCATTCGGTGCTGCAGAGTCATCCGCACTCTCCCGCCCGTTTGGGAGCTTTGGTATAATCCCCATGGTCCTTACGGAGTTCCCAGCATCCACTAGGACGTCAGAGAAAATAAGAATTTACTCACCGGTAATTCTAATTCTCGTACTCCGTAGTGGATGCTGGGCGCCCGTCCCAAGTGCGGACTCTCTGCAATACATGTATATAGTTATTGCTTAACTAAAGGGTTATTGTTATGAGCCATCTGTTACTGAGGCTCAGTTGTTTGTTCATACTGTTAACTGGGTATGGTTATCACGAGTTGTACAGTGTGATTGGTGTGGCTGGTATGAGTCTTACCCTGGATTCCAAATCCTTTCCTGGTAATGTCAGCTCTTCCGGGCACAGTTTCCCTAACTGAGGTCTGGAGGAGGGGCATAGAGGGAGGAGCCAGTGCACACCAGATATAGTACCTAATCTTTCTTTTAAGAGTGCCCAGTCTCCTGCAGAGCCCGTCTATTCCCCATGGTCCTTACGGAGTTCCCAGCATCCACTACGGACTACGAGAAATAGAATTACCGGTGAGTAAATTCTTATTTTTTTTTTATTTTAAGGGGCACTAATGTACAAGGCTAAACCATGTCTTGTGCATGATTGCCCCTTTAAAAAAAAAAAAAAAGTCAGATTTCGGCCGGCATCCCATATGGTCACCGAACTCGGACTTCATTACATCCCGGCCATTGTGACTAAGATGCATTTTCAGCAAATAAGAAGCCTAATGCTAGAACATTCTAACGTGACTTGGCGTGACTGCAGCAAAGATGTATGAGGACATATCTGTATGTTGAACATTGTACTGAACGTCTCAGCACCTTGAATGTTTCTCTATAGAAGACCGTAACTTGGTAAAGGGTTACTACATAAGTGTTATAGTGGCCGTGTAAATGAACATGTGTAGATAAGGAGAATAGACCCATCAGACGAACATTTGCTGTCACAAGTCCTTGTAGTTGGTAAGATCTTTCATGTGTCGTCTTAAATGTAATCCATTTCCTACATGGAGGCAGCCATTTTGTGGGCAGTGCTAATATTGGCCAATTAATACACAAGGAACTAGTGACATAATTGAAACCTGAGACAGATATCTGAAAGGTAAACTGCATCCGCATGAGGATTGGTTGAGCGCACAAAAATGTCTGCCTCCTGTCTGACTGGACAGCTCGCTGTCACCTTTATTGTGCCTGGTTGATGTTAATCCTTCTCATTTCAGCTGAGTGCACTGTAATGGGGATCCCCAGCATTTCCACCAACTTGTCAGGGTTCGGCTGTTTCATGGAGGAGCATATAGCGGACCCATCCGCCTATGGTAAGCAGCTCTGCACGTCATTGTTGCCATCTGCAATGTTCCTATTGACGCGTTCCGTCACTGTATGTAATTGGCGTTGTCTGTCCTCCCCGCAGGTATTTACATCTTAGACCGGCGCTTCCGCGGAGTGGACGACTCCTGCACGCAGCTCACGTCCTTCTTGTACAGCTTCTGTCAGCAAACACGGCGCCAGCGCATCATTCAGAGGAACCGCACAGAGCGCCTCTCTGACCTGCTAGACTGGAAGTACCTGGGAAGGGTGAGGACTGCTATAATACATGACATGAGAGGGTCCAACTGACTGCTTACATATAGTGTTATATCACAGCCTGGGGTCCAGTGTTGACTGTGCTTCGTCTAGGCTTAATGTAGCATGTTAAATCCAAATGTATTTGTGGGTAGTAGCCTGAGATACAGATGTAGCAACATGCGGTACACATATCCTCAAATCACACCAAATAGCCCCATTTAGCATCATAGAGTTTGCCACTTAGCTGCACCAAAACACTAATCTTAAGTATCTAGAACAGTGTAAGCTAACAAAGACGCAACATTGAGGAAAAGTATGCAGTCTGTGTAACAAGGCAGAAGACTGGTCCGATCCGACTGACGC